>NC_083881.1:32764188-34014188 GCF_032452875.1 Bos javanicus | reverse complement strand
AGTTTGCGTTGGTCTCTGCAGGGGTGAGGGTTCTGCTCACCAGTCTGCTCAGAGCAGCCCAGCCCCCCGACACACACACCATCAGCTCTTTCTCGTGGCTGTGGCCCAGCGAGCCCCGACTCTTGAGGATAAAATCCACCTGTCCCCGGGGGCTTAGGTGTGGCTCAAGTTTCAGCTCGAAGGTGGTTGTTCCATTATTCCCTGGAAAGACAACATCACAGTTGTGTTATGTGCTAATCTCAGGGTTAGCAAAGCACTGGAAGCAGGTGGCTCGCAGGCGACCCTGAGGCCTGTATCATGGTGCTGCTCAGCCAGTTGTGTGGGCACAGAGCCCCGAGGAAGGGAGATAATTCACGTACTGAGCCCGAGTCAGCATGGGAACATAAAGGATGCAGGCAGTGTGTTCTGGGAAGTAAACATTAGGAAACAACTGGAGGAATTTGGTCTTGAGGCTCTCATGTGAAGAGTTCAGGTTGGAGGCTAGCGAGGACCTCGCTACAGACTGAACTATTTTGTCCTTTGGAGGTTGTTCAAATCTAAAATTATAAAGTACTTTTATCAAATTCACTAATAATAAAAGCAGAGTTTCTAAAATTTCATAAGGGTAGAATATTTCCAGAGCTTCTTGTTTTTAAAAAAACAAACAAACAGGTTTTAAAATGACTCCTACCCTGAGATGAAATGCTTTTGTGTAGCTCAGAATTGTGTTGTGGAGCCTGTTTTCCTTCTGTATCTTAAGAGAATGATGCAGGATTCAGGGCACTCAGTGAAGTTTTAAAAAAAAAAATTAAATAGCATAAGGTGAATATGAGCTTAACAATAGGCTGGGTGAGAAAAAGCTGGGGACTAGTTATTTCACTGAAAGAAAAGACCAGGGCAACTGCTTAACAGCTGTTTAGGGAGATAAGAGAAGGTGCTCACCAGCTGTATTCCATTCACTTAGTAGGAGAAACTAGTGTGTTCAGACCCCCGGTGCCTGTGCACCACTTGCGGGGTCTCATTGGACGGCAGTTCTGAGTGGAGTCCAGGATTCTACGTCTCTGACAAGCCCCAAGTGATGCTAGCACCGCTGCTCCTCCACTGTACTTCGCAGGGGAGAACATCAGAAGAGCCACAGTCAGAGTGGCTCTCACTGGACTGGGTACCAGGGGCGGTGTGTGGCCTGCATCACTGGGTTTGCTTGGGAATAGAGCATCATATAAATAACCACTGTAGTCATCCTTAGAGGTGGTACTTTCTCAGGGTCCTTCCAGCTCTTTAAGTCTGATTTCATGGTGTCAGTGAGTGTGTGCATTTTCTAAATATGTTTATTTGGTTTGTTAAAAACATACCCATGTCCATGGAAACTTGCACACAGTAGAAAACGTTTTGGATGAAATATCTAAGATTAGTTTCTAGGGGAAAACTAGGCCCAAAGTTAGGATTTTCACTGTTGCCCAAGTCGAGGAGGGTTCTGTTAAAACAAAAATGGGGACTTCCTGGCAGTCAAGTGGTTAGGACTCTGCGTTTCCATGGCAGGGGGGCATGGGTTCAATCCCTGGTCAAGGAACTAAGGTCCCACAAGCCACAGAGAGAGGCCAAACAACAGCAACAACTAAAAAACAAAAGAGGAGAAATGCAGAGTATATGCTGAAGCCAGTGAGAGTCGGCTGCTCGGCGTGCCGGGGCATTTCTGTGGCTCTGCTCTGACCCTGTTCTCATGTTGTTGGTATTACTGTCAGTTTTCTTTATATAAGAACTCTGTGGACAGAACCGAACATTTTTACTATTTTTAAAGGTATTTCAGCTTTTCTAGCCACTTAACTCCTCTTCTTTTATTTTAAATAATTCAATTAGAAGAAATTTATGACCAAATTTATGGTAGTCTTATTGTCAAAGAAATCCAGAGATGATGGACAACAAGGGTTCTAACCACGTCTCTCTTTTTAAATAAAAGAAAAGCAGTGATTTTTTTAATCCCCTTTGTAAACATTAATATCACCATTAATATTTAATATTTTTCCTGCCTACCTATTTAGAAGTAGGTTTTTTCATGTTTCATGAGCCCAGCGTTAGTTATATATACACATTTCAAAAAGAGAGTAGTTTAACCCTTAAATTTCTAACATATTCACATCCTCATTTATTTATAATTTTATTTCCATTGGCTGTCATTTCATTGTGGTGGTTTTTTTTTTTTTTTTCCTTTTATTCATCTGGTAGGTAAAAGAGATATTTAAAATATAGCCCCAAATGTATAGATGATTTTTTTATAATTTCTGTTGGATGTATGTAAAAGTGAACAGTAGCTGCCTTTCATGAAAGACTTTCTTTCACATTAAGTTCAGAATTTCTGAGGTAATTTGGTGTTCTTTTGTTTGTAATGTTCCTTAAAGTAAAGTTTTCTTGGTTGACCATTAATTTCTTATCATATAGTAGCTGCTACTTTTTTGCAAAATTTTGAAAATACAAGTAAAAACTGATGGTAATGTTCCAATTTCTCAAACAATAGCTCAGAATTTGTCTTTTTCCCCTTATCACCATCTTTAATGTCCTGGTAGTCTATAAATAAATAAAAGTATAGATTTCAATAAATAAGGTTTTATCATATGGTATCCCTTACATGTGGAATCTAAAAAGACATGATACAAATAAATTTATTTACAAAACAGAAAGAGACTCACAGACTTAGAGAACAAACTTATGGTT
Organism: Bos javanicus; assembly: GCF_032452875.1. Taxonomy (NCBI): domain Eukaryota; kingdom Metazoa; phylum Chordata; class Mammalia; order Artiodactyla; family Bovidae; genus Bos; species Bos javanicus. The sequence goes on along the minus strand of NC_083881.1, from coordinate 34,011,500 downwards.
GTTGGGGGGGAAAGGATAGTTAGGGAGTTTGGGATGGACATGTATATATTTAAAATGGATAACCAACAAGTACCTACACAGGGAACTCTGCTCAATGTTATGTGGCATCCTAGATGGGAGGGGGGTTTGAAGGATATGAATACATATATATGTATGGCTGAGTCTCTTTGCTGTCCACCTGAAATTATTACAACGTCATTAATAGGCTATACTCAAATAGAATATAAATTTTTTTTTAATTTTTTTAAAAAAGAAAGATTTTTATTAACAATGGACCTGTCTTCTGCCAGTTCATTCCTTACTGCTTTGCCAACCTGGGGCTTCTGTGTGTTCTTCCATTTATTCCTCTGAATTTCATCCTTGTCTTAATACTATATTTGTCAGCCACCATCTAGATTGTAACTGTATTTATAATTGCCCAAAATGTAAGAAAAAATTTTCTGCCATCATATTGGCAGTCATTTATAAAGGAGGAATTGAAGGTCCAGATCACTATTTTTTCTATAAGCCAAACGTATTATGTTTCTCAAAGAAGTGTTGTAACTCATGGTATGCCCAAATTTATGATACCAAGCCACAATGCAATATATTTTTATGAACATAAGACTGTATTTTTCTGAACATAAGGTATGATAACTTGGCTAGATCAAGAACCTTTTATTTTCACCAACGGGAACTTGCTGAACTTAACACAGTTCGGATACCGAGCCAACAAAGAAACTGAAGATGCTCACCAGGCACAGTTGAGGTTTGTGAGTAAATGCCAGCATCAGGTCAGCACAGCGCAGTGAGTGGGCCTGGAGTCGAGAGCAGAGTGGGCATGGCCGGGGGTGACTGGAGGAGAAACGCTGAGCCTGGAGGGGAAGGATCACAGATGCAGGAGGGGGTGGGGAACATGGAATGGGAAGTCTTGGCATTATGGCGGGTATACAGCATCTTCTAGGAAAAGGCCGGCTGCCCAGGGCAGCTGGGACCCACAGGGAAGCCATAGGCTCTACGCTATACTGGGACAGGTTAGGCTTTACTGAAGTGTGTGTGTCTACCACCACCAGCACCCTGTCCCAGGGCCTGGGATTTTGTGAGTCCGCTCAGTAATGGGAACAGGAACCTGGCAACATCGTATCAGGAGAATTAGAGACTGTAAGCAGGTATCCCCAAGGCCCCAGCTCAAGTTGAAGAGGGCTTTGACCAAAGTAGGAATCTAGGTCATGCATTAGCTTAACTTTTTTAATTAGAAAAAGAAAAGGAAATCATGAGACCAAAAAATAGGTTATTATGTAGGAAATCACTTAGATGCCAATGAACGTTTCCAGTACTTTTTTTTTTCTCTGTATTGGGATGTGCCCTCCCTGGAGTGGAGTTGTCTCCCACGATACCGGACAGGGTCTCCTCTTCCAGCTGACGCCGGCAGATGCATACAGGGCACCTGCCTTCCCACAGAGCTCCTGCAGCCTCACTCCACTTAAACGGGACCCGAGTTCATAGTAGAGATCTGGGGTGGGGGCTCTGGCTGTGTGGGGATTTAAAGCTTGTGAAGAAACAGAAGTTGAAAATTATGCAGTAAAGCTCGAGAAAGAAAATATTAACTAGCATCTTTGGGGAATGAGGTCTCAGGCCTAAGAGAAGGTGGTAAATAGCATCCACTGTCGGCTGACTTGAGCTCTTTTTTCATAAAATGTACCACATCTGAATGTTGGTCATTCCTCTCTGGGGAATTTCCTCTGCTCTTTGCTTCCGTGACATGCAGTGCTGTGGTTTTTCTCCTCCTTGTTGCCAGTGTTCTGATCTGCTCCTTCCTCCCACTCCCTAAGTGTAGAGTAATCTGATCACAGTTGTGTTTAGAAACTTAATTCTGGGAGCATGTGGAAACAGGAAGGGTCCAGTCTATTTGGGTGCTTGACGTCTCCCTGAGAACTGAGGCCCTGGCGGCAAGGCCTCTTATGGTACCTCTCAGGTCATGGGATGCGAGCTCGGAGAGCCAAGGACTACAGGCACACAGTTTAGTGAAGGGCATACTTACTAGGTGATTTTCTTCACAAATGACTGGGGCTAATGAAGATTCAGGGTAGATTATTTCTAAGTGCACTGGGTTAGAACTGTTCGAAACTATTGGCGTAAATCCTCAGCATTTCAGGATTCTAGGCCAAAATGGCACAGAACTAGCTTTAGGAAACATGGCCTGTTATCCCTATGTGAATCTATCATCACTTAAGAATGAGGGTGCTGTGCTTAGTCGTTCAGTCGCTTCCCCTTCTGCGACCCCATGGACCGTAGCCCGCCAGGCTCCCCTGTCCATGGGGATTCTCAAAGCAAGAATACTGGAGTGGTAGCCATTCCCTCCTCCAGGGGATCTTCCCAATCCAGGGAATGAACCCAGGTCTCCCATATTGCAGGTGGATTCTTTACCAGCTGAGCTACCAGGGAAGCCCTAAGAATGAGGGTGCTTACTTGTAAACTTCATTCTCTACAAAACATCATGTAGTACCTCTAAGAGGACAAATTAGAGGATCATTTCCCCTTTCAATATTTGAGTAACTCAGAAACTCTTTTTAACTCCCAAGGTTGTCAGTTAATGTAAATCACAGGACTTTATTATACCATTGAATTTGGAGTGTAGTGTTACAGTTTTATCACCTAAAATATACAACAGACATAATCTGCATGTTCATGGTCGACTTTTCATGACTAACTTGGTAGCCTGACAGCCATACTTCTTGAGGATTTTCATAAATGTTTGCAAATCCTACTTATGCATGACGGAGAAATATCCCATTAGTCCAGCCAAGTGCAGTCTAATGGCTAATGGCAGCTGAGTTCAAAAAAAGTAATGGAGCTTTCATGCTCACTGTGTCCCTCAGATGGGTCATTCAAGCCTGGTGAGAAATGAAACTATGTAATCAATTAGTCTTTCCTGCTAAAATCCTGGAAACTCCTTGGACTACTTCAGTTCAGTTCAGTCACTCAGTTGTGTCTGATTCTTTGTGACCCCATGAATCGCAGCACACCAGGCCTCCCGGTCCATCACCAACTCCCGGAGTTCACTCAGACTCACGTCCATCGAGTCAGTGATGCCATCCAGCCATCTCATCCTCTGTCGTCCCCTTCTCCTCCTGCCCCCAATCCCTCCCAGCATCAGAGTCTTTTCCAATGAGTCAACTCTTCGCATGAGGTGGCCAAAGTACTAGAGTTTCAGCTTTAGCATCATTCCTTCCAAAGAAATCCCAGGGCTGATGTCCTTCAGAATGGACTGGTTGGATCTCTTTGCAGTCCAAGGGACTCTCAAGAGTCTTCTCCAACACCACAGTTCAAAAGCATCAATTCTTCAGCACTCAGCTTTCTTCACAGTCTGACTCTCACATCCATACATGACCACTGGACAAACCATAGCCTTGACTAGACGGACTACTTCAGGGCAAAGCAAATATATGAGTATATATGCTAGAAGAGTCATTGTAGATTTGTGGGAACACAGTGGTCACCCCGGCCGGTGATGAATCCCCACTTTGTAGTGTTGCCTGTCTGTTCTCCACCACGGAGTCTGACAAGCCCTCCAAGCCTCAGCTTTGCCAGTTTTAGAGCAGGAGCAATAAAAACAACAATCATAACATCCAGTGCCTTAACGTGTGTCTCACCTATCTCTGTTGTTGTTGTTGTTGTTTAGTCGCTCAGTTGTATCTGACTCTCTTGCAACCCCATGGGCTGTAACTCACCAGGCTCCTTGTGAGTTATGTCCTTAGGGATTCTCCAAGCAAGAGAATACTGGAATGGGTTGCCATTTCCTCTCCAGGGTGTCTTCCCTACCTAGGCATCAAACCCAGATCTCCTCCTGCATTGGCAGGTGGATTCTTAACCACTGAGCCACCAGGGAAGCCCCCTATCTGTGTTAGGCACTAAATAATGCGTATCTATTATGTGGGGTTGTTGTTTGTGTCTGACTGGTACCGTATTTTACTACTTTTGTTATTAAGGCGGGAAAAAAATGTTCTCTAATCAACTCACTTTTCCGTGGGCACGAGATGAAGTTTGTCTCTTTACAGGCAGCCATTCGGCAGCTCTCCCGACGACTTGCTGTGTCCACATCCTGCAGCAGAGTCTCCGAGTGATGAAGGCGCTCTCCTGGACCAGCTGTACATGGCCTTGAGGAACTTTGATGGCCTGGAGGAGATCGACAGAGCCCTGGGGATACCCGAGCTCGTCAGCCAGGTGGGCACACCATGAGGCTGGCGGAGGCCAAGCTCGCAGGGACACAGAGACGTCTGTTTTCTTCTGCTTGCACATAAACGGCAGTCGGCTTTTTAGAACGTGCTCTTCCCTCGTAACCAGGAGCCCTGTTTCCTGTCACCCCCTCTCCTTGTTACTCCCACATCAACTTTTGCCCCAGAGTGGAAATGACCAAGAATGAATTTTACCTGTAATTTGGATTTATTTGCCCAAAAGGCATAAACTCAAGTCCAGGTCACTTGACTATGGCAGAGAGGAACATAACAAGGAGCAGAGAGGCCAGGAACAGACCACTGCTGTCTCAGCGATCTAGAACCTTCCATCTCAAAACCAGTATCCTTCATCTTATATCTGTGAGCTAGTGATAGGAAGCTACTTGTGTTAAAACAGGTTGCACATAAGTTAGCAGAAGTCACTTTAAAGGTGAAGTTAGCCAGTCTCCGTGGGCTTACATTGCTTCCCCCGCTGCCCATGCCCCCGTTCCCTTCTCCAGGGGATCTTCCCAACCTGGGGATCGAACCCAGATCTCCATTACAGGCACATTCTTTATCGTCTGAGCCCCCAGGGAAGCCTGTATAGTTGATTTAGTTGGTGACATAAAGTCATTTAAGAGTACTTTATAGCAGCAATATAATAACCTAACAGAGTCTCATGAAATAATTTGGAGGACTTTTCTCAGTCTGGCTACGCAGCCCAATTGATGTGAAGCAGGCATCCTGTTTTCCCGTAGAAAGATCACAGGCTCACTGCCGTCTTCTTCTTTTCTCGTCATGAATCATCTTTGTCTTAGTGCTAAGAAGTACCTTCCAGAGTTTGATCTGCTTCCTGGACGTGTGAGGTGTTGAGAGGGTCTGTGAGAAGGGTGGTGCCGAGTCATGGGAGACTTTCTCTGAAGCATTAAAACTAGTCTTGTAATCCCCACATTCAGCAGATAGAAGTGGGAGTTAAGACTTGTCAATTCATACTGAGAACAGCAGAATGGAAAGAGATGACTTGAGGTTGCATGACATAACCTGAATAAATCAAGAGAGGAAAATGGAGTTGAAATATTTCCTGTGTGGCTGGTTTGTTTTGCCTTTAGCGCTGGTGAGAATTTAGCGTTCAGCACTGTTATCCCTGTGTTTCGTCTAAGTGACATTTAAAGATATATGATTCTTGGGGTTGCTGCGTGACTCAAGCATTGCTTTTATCAAAACTGGTGTCATTTCATCATTGAATATCTTCAATCTTTTTTTTTTTAATTTGTGTTTCTATGTTGTCTCATCAAATCCATCCTTATAATGTCATATTACCTGAATTATAGAAATAGTGATTATTAGGTGAAGTTGGGGAAATGTAGAATACAAATGGGCTTTATTTGTAGTCATCAGAGTTATGTGTTTTCTTTAAAAATGGAAATTACTTAAACTTTCTCTCTTCTAAAGATGGGCCAATACTTCAAGATCTGAGATGGTTTTGTGGATATACTTAGAGCAGTAATTCAACAGTGAATGGTTCCCATGAGTGGGCTCCACATTTTTAAAACTATTATGCACAAGAAGATGGGCCCAGTTCTCACGGTTAAACTTGATCTGAGGGCAGGATTCTGGGTGGCCCCAGGCCTGCTGTCACATGGATAGACTAGCTTAAGGAAAACCTAGGATGTTACTGTGGTTAAAGCACACCTAAGAGATGACTTTACAGTTGGGTCCTTCCCTCCTCTCTGTTGGGAGGTTCATAGCAGAAGGAAGAAAGAATGAGCCAAGTGCACCCTCCAGATTTGCAGTCATTTTAGGGCCACCTGACCTGAAGTTGTCGCCCCTGGGAAATTCTGGATTTTCTGTACCCACTCCATTCTGAGCCAGATAGGTGGAGTAGCTCTAAGAAGTCAAGAAGGACAAACACATTAGATACATCTAGTTGGAAATAAGATGGTGGGACTTCCCTGGGGGTCCAGCAGTTAAGAATCCACTTTCCACTGCAGGGGGACGTGGGTTTGATCCTGGGTCAGGAACCTAAGATCTCACATGCCACAGGGCAACTAACCCTTTGTGCCACACCTAGCGAAGCCCCTGCACTACAACAAAGACCAACACAGCCAAAGGGAAAAAAAAAGGAAATAAGATGGTGGCAGAATGTGGACCGTGTAGGGAATTCTGACGACCACAGAAAGCAGTCAGATACGGCAGTGTGTCACATTGGTGAGCAGCTCAGGTCTTAAATCACAGACTCGACTGGAACCGACTCCTTACCTGCCAGACAGGCTTGCTACAGTTTACCGCGCATCTCCAAGTCTCAGTTTAACTGTCTGCAAAATGGGAATAATAGCGGTGGGCACCCCAACACTGCTGACCCCAGCCAGGTGTCAAGGCAGTTGTCTACTTAAAGTGAATAAGCAGTCAGAACACTGAACACACCTGGGAGACATGTGCACCAGGTTCAGGTCAGTCAGATTGGTGGTGAGAGTAGGAGGCTTTCTATACTTATGACCGCTTCCCCCTTCCCTGGGAAGAAGGGTTGCTGGGAGTCAGGCCTGAAGCCCGCTTCTTGCCTCAAGTAACTGGATCTTTTGAACAAAGAGGCGTTTTCTACGAAGACAAGGAGAGTCAGGGGAGAAGTACCTTTGTGCCATAAGTACAACAGCAGAAGCTTCAGAGACAGGGCAGTGAGAGGAAAGTCTTATGTTCACTCTGCGGTTTCTGCTGGTTTTATTTATGTGTTGGTCATCTGGGGGCTTTCTCTTCAGAGCCAAGGTGTGGACCCGGAGCAGTTCTCCAGTCAGGATTCCAGCCTCATGCTAGAGCAGAAGACCCCCGTGTTCCCGCAGCAGTATGCGTCTCAGGCGCAGATGGCCCAGGGCAGCTACACGCCCATGCAGGATCCAAACTTCCACACCATGGGACAGCGGCCCAGTTACGCCACCCTCCGCATGCAGCCGCGGCCTGGCCTCAGGCCCACAGGCCTTGTGCAGAGCCAGCCCAACCAGCTGAGGCTTCAACTGCAGCATCGCCTCCAAGCACAGCAGGTGTGTTCCTGGCCACTACGCAGAAAGTCGGGGTGGGGGTACACAGTGAAGGTGGATGTGAGATGGCATGAGAACAGGGCGTCCTTTTGGGGGCTTAAGTCTCATTCTGTCCTAAGACAGTGAAGATGTTGCCATGATCGTACAGCTTTCATGCTCATTTCTGCTTTCTTCTTTCCCTTCTTTCTTGCTCCTCTGCTGACCCTGCTTCCAGCTAGAGCAGCTCTCCTCTGATTTCCTAGCTCAGTGATTTACTGATGGGCTAACCTTGAGTTCTCCAAGCCTCAGTGTTTACATCTATAAAATGGAGCTGTTAACAGGCTAAGGCTCTATGTATGGGTTGACAGGACCCAGCACAGTTTCTGGCCCCAAGTGAGTATGCAGGACACCAGGAGCTCCTGCCATGAGTCCTCTCTTGTGATCAAAATCATGGCTTTTAGCAGAATGGTGGCAGAGGGGTGGTGCATTAAGGAATAGCTCTTTTGCTCAAGAAAGTATGTTCTCACTGAAACAAGCCTGGACAGATTTCTGTCATATAGTAAATAACAGTATTGTGGACTTTAAAAATCTCCCCTCATTTTTTTCCCTCTGCTTTTTTCCTTAATCTTCCTCTTGGCCTCCTCTTCTGACCATTCTACTCTTTTTCTCCCTTGCAAACAGTGTACTTTCCAAATGGTCCAAAATAACTTGTCAGCTACAAGCAGTGGGAAGCATCACTTGATAACTAGCTCACAAGGGTATCCAGCCACACACCATGTGGTTTCAGTATCCAGCAGCATGTGGATGTTGGGTTTGGGGGCTGGGGAAGGTTTCTTGAGGTGGGAATTTGAAGTAAAATATATTCTGTTTAAAAGTGTACTGATTCCCATGTATGTGCATTTAGAATCGCCAGCCACTTATGAATCAAATCAGCAATGTTTCAAATGTGAACTTGACTCTGAGGCCTGGAGTACCCACACAGGTAAGGGGCAGACAAGCTGTCAGTATCCACTTAACCTGTCTCATCATTTCCCTCCTTGATATCCTATGTAAAGCGACTTAGAAGGCCACACATAGATCTAGATCCAGACGATGGAGGTCACGCCATGTGCTTATTGGTCTAGTCTGTTGTCTTTGTGGTTCCCTCCCCATCACTGCCATTTTTATTGCCACATACGGTCAGTTACCATTATTCACACTGTGTGTTCAGTCCTGGGTTTCCCTGATGGCTCAGTGAGTAAAGAACCTGCCTGCAATGCAGGAGACCACAGGGGATGCGGGTTCAGTCCCTGGGTCGGGAAGATCCCCTGGAGGAGGAAATGGCAAGACACTCCAGTATTCTTGCCTGGAGAATCACATGGACAGAGGAGCCTGGGATACAGTCCACAGGGTCACAAAGAGTGGGACTGACTAAGCAAACAAGCAAAGTTCCTGCCAACACTGAATTGGCAAATAGTGAACCATTGCTTCTAGGAGAAATAAAGTGTTCGGTTTCTTTGAGCCTCTTGTCACATTTCCATCAGTCAGTCCATGTGTGTTTCTGTTTGAGGACACCTTTTGTAATATATATTGTTGATCCATTAACGTCAAACTCAAAGCCAGCAGCACCATAACTCACGCCTGAATGAAGCTCGTCTAACTCACACAGTTTCCCCCACAAGGCACATCAGCCTCCTGGACTTGTTTAGGACACTAGATAGCCCTTGAGCACTAGTCTCAGGAACCATTTTAAACAGCAGAGTTACTGATGAAAAGCACAGCAGTGTGAAAAACGTGGAACTAAGTAGTCCACAAGAAGGACACTTGTCTGCAGTGTGAGAGCTGAAATAACTGATGTCACCTCGTTTCAGCCGTGGGTAGGAATGTGCATGTTGGGCTTCTCACATATTTTGCTGTTCCACATGTATCCATAAATGACGATGGTGCAGTGAGTATTGGTTCTGGGGTGACAAGTACATGTTAGCGGGTAGGCCAGCTCGCCAGTCCGTGAATAATGAAGTCAGCTGTGTACAGCCAAGATCCATAACCAGCCTGTCCCCATCACTGACAGCAAGCACGGTACCCCTTCCCTCATCCATCCTTCCATCCATCCTCCATCCTGGCCTCTGTCACCCTCCTCTCCTTATGCAACTCCCTTTCTTTCTGCCTCCATTCAGCCTTTTCTCAAGTGCTTCAAAGCCACCTTTCAGCAAAGTGACGTGGCATCCCTTTAGACTTGAATGTCCCTTAATGAGCCTCTAAACTGCCATCTTCAAGGTTTCTGTACAGAGTCTTCTTACAGACAGGAGTGATGTTATCTTGGGGTCCCATAGTTAATGGTGTCCTCTCACAGTGAGTCTCCAGTTTATTGATAGTCACTCTGAACTGACCCACATCAGTCATTGCAAGGGTTCCGAATCCTCACTGTGTGTACAGAACTCAGGGCTCACATTCTCCACCGCCAGTTGTTCAGCTCTAAAATGTTCTCTCTTTATTTTCCAAATAATGTTGCATGAGCCTGTACCCTCTGTTATCCTGTTTCTAACATGCGGTTTCTTTTTCGATCTGTGCCCACCCCCACGTCTTCCTCCGTGTATTGCCCGCCCCCATTCCAGGCACCTATTAACGCCCAGATGCTGGCCCAGAGACAGAGGGAAATCCTGAACCAACATCTTCGACAAAGACAGATGCATCATCAGCAGCAGCAGGTTCAGCAGCGAACCCTGATGATGCGAGGGCAGGGGCTGAACATGACGCCCAGCGTGGTGGCTCCCAGTGGCGTGCCGGCAGCCATGAGCAACCCCCGGATCCCCCAGGCAAATGCGCAGCAGTTTCCATTCCCTCCAAACTACGGTATGGGACCTAGACCCCCACCACCTTCCACCACTCCTTTCTTCCCAGGGTCCCCTCACTGTCCGGAGTCACAGCTCTTTGTGTGGATCCCAGATGAACCTGGCTAACCAGGGGATGCTAGGAAACCCGCAAGGGCAGCTGGGGCTCATCAGGAGTCCCCAGGTCCAATGCAGTATCTTCCCATCTCTCAGCTCAGCCACTACCCTGTCTCCGAGCACAGGTCTTACTTTAAGAATAACCAGACTAGGTGGGCACACGGAGAGTGCCAGTTGTGTGCATAAGCGTGTACACGTCTGTGTTTACATCCATGTCTGTAAACACTGGTGCACGTGCATATACTTTAGTCTGCTTAGACAAACTGGTAGATACAAATGTTGAAAGATGTATATCCTTTAAGTGTTACAGACCTTCTATGACTTGAGAAAAATAAAGGCTTCCCTGGTGGCTCAGATGGCAAAGAATCTGCCTGCAATACAGGAGGACCCGGGTTTGATGCCAGGGTAGGGAAGATCCCCTGGAGAAGGGAATGGCTACCCACTCCAGTATTCTTGCCTGGGAAATCTCAGGGACAGAGGAGCCTGGCAGGCTACAGTCCATGGGGTCGCAGAGAGTTGGACACAACTAAGCGACTAACACTTCCACTTTCAATATTACATCAAATCTTTAATGAATTGATAATTCTTCAGAAGTGCCTTACAGAAACCACAGTGGACTAGCTCTTCATTGTCTTTGTATTGATTTGTTGTTTAATGTCAATCTTAAGCAACAAGCATGCTGTGTCATAAACATTAATATTTGTATGCATGTCATATTCGGTTAATGGTTGAATTATTGATAAAAGTTAAGTGTTTACATCAAGGTTAACATTCAAAATGACTCTCCCCATCTCCCACCAGAGTTCTCTAAAAACAACTACCCAGTCTTTGTGGTGCTTGAACCTCACATCTCCTATTTCTTTCAAGACCCAGAAGGATAATGTACAGCTTTTTCCTGTGTGATCTTAAGTTTTTCTTTCATAGCTTATTAAAGTAGTCATTAAATATGCATATTTTACAAGTCTTCTAGGCAAAAATAGGATTACCTTAATGTCATCCCTGAAATTTTCTAAAAAGCTGCCTCCTTTGTTTCCCACCTCTTCCTCTCTTTCTTTTTTGATGATTTAAGAAGGTCTGCTCAAAGTTTTCTTTCCTTTTAATGTAAACACCATTTGCCTCTAAACTGACCAAGAAGCTTACATAGAGTTTTTCTTTTTCTTGTTAATCTTGTATAGTGCAAAAGTATCCCAGATACTTGTATAGTGTACAAGTAATTTTATATAGTGTACAAGTAATCTTGTATACTGTAAAAGTATTCTTTATGAATACACAGTAAGCTAATCATGAATGCACTTACTTTTTTAAATTTTGTATTTTTTAGCCATATCATGTGACTTGTAGAATCCCAGTTCCCTGATTGGCAATCGAACCCAAGCCCTTAACAGTAAAAGTGGAGACTCCTAACCACTGGACTGCCAGGGAATTCTCATGGTCACTTATTTTTAAAACATAGCTATCTCATCATACAATAACGTAATTTAATAAAAAAGTAGTCAAGTGTGTTGATTTTTTTAGAGAACCAAACTTTAATCCAGTTTAATCTAATTGTAGTGACGCATAAACATTGAAAGACTGTTTCCAGTCAAAGAGAAATATATACATTTGACCCATTGTTGATTTGCCAGGGATATGGGGCAAGAATGGTATTTTCTTTGTCTTTAGTCTCCATAGTTAATATGTCTCCTGGGCACATCTCTAATTACCATAGAGAACCAAGGTATGAAGAGTTTTTCTTCATGCATTTTATCCCAACTTGGAATCTTTTTTAAATGTGTATAACTTACCAGCACAAGATAGGGTATTTGAAAGTAATTTTATTTTTTTAAGAAATTTGTTTTTATTTGAAAGATAATTGCTTTGCAATATTGTTTTGATTTCTGCCATACCTTAACATGAATTAGCCATAGATGTACATATGTTCCCTCCTTCTTGAACCTTCCTCATGAAAGTAATTTTCTTTGTGTATTTGATTTGAATGTTCTCTTTTGTCCCCTGCCTCAACGATAAAACTAACAGCCTCCTTGGGATTTCTGTTCTGTCTTTTAAGGAATAAGTCAGCAGCCTGACCCCGGCTTCACTGGGGCCGCCGCACCCCAGAGCCCTCTGATATCACCCCGGCTGGCGCACACCCAGAGCCCCATGCTGCAGCAGTCCCAGGCAAACCCAGCCTACCAGGCCTCCTCGGACATGAACGGGTGGGCGCAGGGGAGCATGGGCGCAAACAGGTATGCTGCGTGTCTGTGTCTTTTTGAAACGATCACCAGGCAATCTTTCTATAGCCCGCCTGTCTCTTTTCTGGAAAGTTCTTCTTTGTTCAAGCAAACAATACCAAGTAAACCTCTGAGTAATAAGCCAATCTGCTTTTCCTAGAGCAGACGTTACCAGAATTTACCAAACCCTAGCTTAATATTTTTGCCTTGGGAGTAAAAGGAACCCCACCCCCGCTACCACCACCGCCGCAATAAGGTAGCACCCCCAATGTATGAGAGCAAGTGCTGTGGAGGCAGTGGCCTGGAAGCCACCTTCTTATCGTGTGTACATACTCAGCTGCTTCAGTCATGTCCAGCTCTTTGCAGCACTATAGCACAGCAGGCTCCTCTGTCCACGGGATTCTCCATGCAAGAATACTGGAGTGGGTTGCCATGCCCTCCTCCAGGGGATCTTCCCAACCCAGGGATTGAACCCGCCTCTCTTACATCTCCTGCACTGGCAGGCACGTTCTTTACCACTAGCGCCACCTGGGAAGCCCACCCCCCCATCAGTGCAGGTAATAAAAGCAAACAGAATCCTTGTCTGGTGCAGACATGAGAGTGCAAAGTGTCCCTCCAGACTTTGTCCACCACCCCAACATGGTGATGTTGGGGACAGGTCAGAACGCAGTGACCCCTGCAGCTTGGCTGAGCCCTTCCCCTGCTGTCTCTGATCTCACCATCTCCTGGCCATCACCCCATGCCCCACTCCCCGGGTTCTCTCAGCCTAGGTTTATTCATCCTGCCTCCCTGTTTGCCCAAGGGCTCTAACATTGTAATTTTTCACCGTGTTTCTAGCATGTTCTCGCAACAGTCCCCTCCACACTTCGCACAGCAGGCAAACACCAGCATGTACAATAACAATATGAACATCAATGTATCCATGGCGACCAACACAGGCGGGATGAACAACATGAACCAGATGACCGGACAGATCAGCATGACCTCAGTGACCTCCGTGCCTACGTCAGGGCTGTCCTCCATGGGTCCCGAGCAGGTGAGCACCCCAAAGAGAAACCACCCTCAGTTTCTTGATTGCAACTTTTTGTCTGTTTCTGCTATTAAATGAGTCTTTCCATGTGCTTAACATCTGCCATCAATTCCCACATTTATTTTGAAGAGTGTTTTTTCACCTTACCATCACTAGTGTTAGTGCAATTAACAGAAATACGTGTTAATGATGAAATAAACACAAAAGGATCTCTGACAGCTCAAAGATCTTTAAAAATATTTCTTAACTAACTTGTCTTCTAAATTTTTCTCTTATTTGAAGGCTTTTGCAATATCAAAAATGAATGTCAAAAAATGGAGTGATGAAATGCACTTTCTTAAATAGTTATATTTGGGGATTTTCAAGAACTGATGTTTTTTCTCCTAAACATAAAACCAGGTGAAGGGAGCTCCCTGGCAGTCCAGTGGTTAGGACTCTGCTTTCACTGCTGAGGGTGCAGGTTCAGCCCCTGGTCAGGGAACTAAGATTCCACAAGTCATGCAGCATGGCCAAAGAAGGACGGGGTGGGAAAGGATCGTTGGTCTACTTTGCACTCAAAAAAGTAAACCTATAACGACATAAGATACAATGGTCATCTGAGTTAAATTCACCCATTCCAGTCCATTTTAGTTCACCAATTCCTAAAATGTCAATGTTCACTCTTGCCATCCCCTCCTTGTTTAACCACTTACAATTTGCCTTGATTCATGGATGGACCTAACATTCCAGGCTCCTAGGCAGTATTGCTCTTGTTTGGAAGAAATGGAGTAGCCATAATAGTCAACGAAAGAGTCCAAAAGGCAGTACTTGGATGCAGTCCTAAAAACGACAGAATGATTTATCTCTGTTCATTTCCAAGTCTAACCATTCAGTTTCACAGTATTCCAAATCTATACCCTGACTAGTGACGCTGAAGAAGCTGAAGTTGAATGGTTCTATGAAGAATAAAACCTTCTAGAACTAACACACAAAAAAAACGTCCTCTTCCTTATTGGAGACTGGAATGCAATAGTAGGAAGTCAAGAGCTACCTGGAGTAACAGGCAAATTTGGCCTTGGAGTACAAAGCGCAACGGGTCAAAGGCTAACAGAGTTTTGCCAAGAGAACGCACTGGTCATAGCAAACACCCTTTTCCAACAACACAAGAGAAGACTCTACACATGGACATCACCAGATGGTCAACACCGAAATCACATTGATTATATTCTTAGGAGCCAAAGATGGAGAAGCTTTATACAGTCAGCAAAAACAAAACCAGGAGCTGACTGTGGCTCAGATCATGAATGCCTTATTGTCAAATTCAGACTTAAATTGAAGAAAGTAGGGAAAACCACTAGACCATTCAGGTATGACCTAAATCAAATCCCTTGCAATTATACAGTGGAAGTGACAAATGGATTCAAGGGATTAGATCTGATAGACAGAGTGCCTGAAGAACTATGGACAGAGGAACATTGTACAGGAGGCAGTGATCAATACCATCCCCAAGAAAAAGTAATGCAAAAAGGCAAAATGGTTGTCTGACAAGGCCTTACAAATAGCTGAGAAAAGAAGAGAAGCAAAGGAAAAAAGGAAAAATATAATATTTGAATGCAGAGTTCCAAAGAATAGCAAGGAGAGATGAGAAAGCCTTCCTCAGTGATCAATGCAAAGAAATAGAAGAAAACAATAGAATGGGAAAGACTAGACATCTCTTCAAGAAAATTAGAGATACCAAGGGAACATTTCATGCAAAGATGGGCTCAGTAAAGGACAGAAATGGTATGGACCTAACAGAAGCAGAAGATACTAAGAACACATGGCAAGAATACACAGAAGAACTAAACAAAAAAAGATCTTCATGACCCAGATAATCACAATGGTGTGATCACTCACCTAGAGCCAGACATCCTGGAATGTGAAGTCAAGTGGACCTTAGGAAGTACCACTGTGAACAAAGCTAGTGGAGGTTATGGAATTCGAGTTGAGCTACTTCAAATGCTACAAGATAATATTGTGAAAGTGCTGCACTCAATATGCCAGCAAATTTGGAAAACTCAGCAGTGGCCACAGGACTGGAAAAGGTCAGTTTTCATTCCAATCCCAAAGAAAGGCAATGCCAAAGAATGTTCAAACTACCACACAATTGCACTCATCTCACACACTAGCAAAGTAATGCTCACAATTCTCCAAGCCAGGCTTCAACAGTACATGAACTGTGAACTTCCAGATGTTCAAGCTGGATTTAGAAAAGGCAGAGGAACCAGAGATCAAATTGCCAACATCCATTGGATCATCAAAAAAGCAAGAGAATTCCAGAAAAACGTCTTCTTCTGCTGTACTGACTACTCCAAAGCCTTTGACTGTGTGGATCACAACAAATTGTGGAAAATTGTTAAAGAAATGGGAATACCAGAACACCTGACCTGCCTTCAGAGAAACCTATATGCAGGTCAAGAAGCAACAGTTAGGACTTGACATGGAACAAAAGACTGGTTCCAAATAGGAAAAGGAGTACGTCAAGGCTGTATATTGTCACCCTGCTTATTTAACTTATATGAAGAGTACATTATTTGAAATGCCAGGCTGGATGAAACACAAGCTGAAATCAAGATTGCTAGGAGAAATATCAATAACCTCAGATTCTCAGATGACACTAACCTATAGCAGAAAGCAAAGAAGAATTAAAGAGCTCCTTGATGAAAGTGAAAGAGGAGAGTGAAAAGTTGGCTTAAAACTCAACATTCAGAAAACTAAGATCATGGCATCCAGTCCCATCATTTCATGGCAAATAGATGGGAAACAGTGGAAACAGTGACAGACTTTATTTTGGGGGGCTGCAAAATCACTGCAAATGGTGACTGCAGCCATGAAATTAAAAGACGCTTACTCCTTGGAAGAAAAGCTATGACCAACCTAGACTGCATATTAAAAAGCAGAGATAATTACTTTACCAACAAAGGTCCATCTAGTCAAAGCTATGGTTTTTCCAGTAATCATGTATGGATGTGAGAGTTGGACTATAAAGAAAGCTGAGTGTTGAAGAATTGATGCTTTTGAACTGTGGTGTTGGAGAAGACTTGAGAGAGTCCCTTGGACTGCAGGGAGATCCAGCCATTCCATCCTAAAGGAAATCAGTCCTGAATATTCATTGGAAGGACTGATGCTGAAGCTGAAACTCCAATACTTTGGCCACCTGATGCAAAGAACCAACTCATTGGAAAAACCCTAATGCTGGGAAAGATCGAAGGCAGGAGGAGAAGTGGACAACAGAGGATGAGATGGTTGGATGGCATCACTGACATGATGAACATGAGTTTCAGCAAGCTCTGGGAGTTGGTGATGGACAGGGAAGCCTGACATGCTGCAGTCCATGGAGTCGCAAAGAGTCGGACAAGACTGAGCAACTGAACTGAACTGAAAGACATAAGAATGTTTCTAATATTATTATCTCTGTTGAATTTCTATATAGAATGCAAATGAAAGTTAATTGTGAAGGCAGCCAGTGTATTTATAGGGGCTTCTCAGGTGATGTTAGTGGTAAAGAACCCACCTGCCCGTTCAGGAGACCTGAGAGATATGGGTTTGATCCCTGGGTGGAGAAAATCATCTAGAGAAGAAAATGGCAACCCACTCTAGTATTCTTGCCTGGAGAACCCCATGGACAGAGGAGCCTGTCAGGCTATAGTCCATGGGGTCGCAGAGAGTCGGACACAGATGAGAGTGAGCGCAGCACGTTTTCACGTTCCTCCACACTCCCCCCAGAACTTGCATGTGGGAGACTAGATGAGGGGAGTGGCCTTCTGTCCTGGTAATTCTGCTCCTGGAAACAAAGCAGAAGCTTGGTGGGTGGCTGCTCCCCAGTAGGCGTATGGATGTCTCTCAAGATAAAGCCCCGTGCTGTCCTGTCGCCCTCAGGTGAATGACCCTGCTCTGAGGGGAGGCGGCCTTTTCCCTAGCCAGCTGCCTGGGATGGACATGATTAAGCAGGAGGGAGATGCATCACGGGTAAGAAACCAGAGAAATAAACCCGCGGCTGTGAGTATTCCATAGACTAGAATTGGCACAGACACATTGTCAGCCAGTAGGCTGAGGAGAATTGTGTAATATGGACTTCCCCGGCGGTCCAGTGGCTAAGACCCTGCCCTTCCAATGCAGGAGCCACATGCTGTGCAATGCAGCCAAAAAGAGAAGGAAAAAAAAAATCTCATTTTATTGGATATACAATGATGTTTGTGTGAGTAATTTTTTATTTAAGCTCATTTTAATTGAGCTGATGGTGGCATATGATTTAAAAACACTCATTTTGCCCCAGAATGGAATTATAGCAAAGCAAAAAATGAAATAGCAAAGAATTAGGCGTGTTAGCACAAACTCTGATTTCTTTTTGTTTCTGAATTGTAATATTTGATTTTCAGAAGGATGAAGAGGAACTAGCTTCTAATTGTTCTCTCTCACTTAATTAAGTCTGAGTTTATTCTAAGGGGAAGGCTACTGCAGGTCAGATGGTGCAGGGCGTTCAGAAGATCTAGGGTGGACTCCCTGGTGGTTCAGTGGCTAAGACCCCACTCTCCCTTCATTAAGCCCAAGTTTATTCTAAGTGTTCTAGATTTCATTTTCTTTAAGCAGCAGCCTTAAAATCTGATCTATATTATTTCTTTATCATCTTAAACACTTTTTCTAAGAAGAGTGATATTACTGTGTCCAACTAAATCTTGAAACAGTAGAACAGTTAGTACTGAGAACCCACCTGAGTTGGGAGCCTGGTGACAGGCCTGTTAACAAGAGGAAGGGCTCTCAACAGTTTGGCACAGGTGCTGGGGCCTCTTAAGGGAGAAAATGTTGTCCCTAGCAGTAAGTAACTATTTTCAAGTTCTCTCTTAAGTGACAAAATGTAGAATTGATGTTGAATTTCCTACAAAACAAAAAAATAAGTGAGTGTAACCTTTGTGGTTGGGGTTATTTAAAATGGCCAAGTAGTCTGATGTTTTCATGCTGGGCCTCATGATGGTTTTACCAAAAATTCTGAGCCATGACAACTTTCTCTTTATTTTCCCGCAGAAATACTGCTGACACTGAAGGTAGCTGGTTGCTTCTTTCTTCAGCTGACTGGGCTCACTTGCTCAAGACACTTACCAATCTGGAGAGCTGCGTCTCTTCGTTTCGACCCAACCGACCTGCCATCCAGCCCTGCCCGAGCAAGACGGGCTGACGGCCGAGTCCCTCGGCTCCTCCTCCTGGGGGAGCCGCCTGTCGGGTTGACAGATGGTCTGCAGCTCGCGTCCGGACAGTTGTCAGTCTGTTCACTGCATTCACCTTAGTGCAACTTAGATCTCTCCTGCAGAGTAAATGTTGACAGGCAGACTTCACACCCGTGTCAGATTGAATGTATCTAAATGTATGTATTTAAGGAAAACAATCCATGCTCTTGTTCTCTTCCTGTCTGGCTCCAGACACTGGTTTCTTGCTTTGTTTTCCCTGGCTAACCAGTCCAAAAGATTAAGATTTCATCTGGGGGAAAGAAAAGATTAAAAAAAAAATCAAACTAAAGATGTTTTAAGCTAAGCCTGCCTCTGGGATAAGCAGGACAGACACCGTGGACCGTGCCGTGTGTACAGACATGCCCAAGAAGTGAAGACCAAGACATCGTAGTTGTATCTTTGTAGAAAGCTCTCAAGACGGTGTTGGAAAGCATTTCCAGTTCCTTGAACAGATGAAAAAGAGCCTGTGGGAGGGCTGTTAACATTAACAAGTCCTTCTTCCTCTTTTTTTTTTCTTTTCAATTTCTTTGATTCAAACCAAACTAGTTCGCCCAAATCATGAATCAGAAAGAAATTGATTTCCAAATTCAGTTTGCTTTAGATCCATCAGAAGCTTGAATCAGCGCCTCCTCTTCCATCTGATCCTTCCCTTCTCCCTCTACCTTCCCCATTCTCCCCACTTTTTTTTTTTTTAATAAAAGCAACAGAAACCAGGTAAGCCCTTTATTATTTCCTTCCATGTTTTGCCAGCCACTTACCAGCCGCTAACTCTGAAATTCCAGAAAAAATGCATTTACTGGAAGGAGAGGAGCAAAGTTAGTACTCGAAACCCATCAGACTTTGGACACCTGCCTGGGAAGTGTGTTCATTCTGTTCCCCGCGACACTGGCCCCCCACACGGGAGAAAACCACAGTGTGCTTAAAATTGACCGCAGGCATCAGGACAGAGTTCACCTCCGCCATGTGTCTTTTATTTTGTTTTTTTTAGCAGTGCTGACTTAATAAGCCGAAGTTTTGTAAGGTACATAAAATCCAATTTATATGTAAACAAGCAATAATTTAAGTTGAGGACTTAAGTGTTTTAATTGTGTAATTTTTTGTGAGGTATACATATTGTGGAATCGAATCCAAAATGAGGTACTTCAGTGTTACAATTAGATATCTTCATAGCAGTGTCTCCTGAAAGTGTTTTGTAAAGGCTCTCAAGGCCTTGATTAGACCTAATTTGTAGACTTAAGACTTTTTATTTTCTAAATCTTGTGATTCTGCTCATAAGTCATTTATCTATCTGATATGCAGCCGCTGTAGAAACCAATTCTTGATTTTTATATGTTTATATTCTTTCTTAACCTTAGGAAGACTACGTGTTACTAAGCAGGCCACTTTTCTGGTTGTTTTTCTTGCCCACTCTGGTAGGGGAATAATCTTTTCTTAATTGGCATCAGTTTCAGACAACTGTAATACCAAGAAACTGGTGACCTTTTTTGAGCTATTTCTCCCCAACTCCTAAGACACCTACTTTCTTACCTAAATTTCAGAATGATGTCTTTTTGATGTCTAAAAAGCAAAGCATTTTATATCTCGTCAGCCAGGCCTTTTAGGAACAGAGAAGTCTTTTTTCCTTGAAATCTGCTTGTTTTTTTGTGGAAGGGTGAAAAATAGACAAACTACCCCTACTCATACGTGTCTCTCTATATGGACAGATTACGGAAGTATAGAAAGAGATAGAGCCCAAAGATAAATGGTTAAGTAGACAGTCTGAAAGCATGGCTCCATGCTAAAGAAATGTTCTGGGAAATCTGCATTTCGCTACTTTGTTTTCCACGTAGGGGGTCTCACTACAGGAAGGTGGCCCAGGAACAGCACTTGATGGGGGCCACCAATTCACAGTCCCCCCCCTCAAAAGGCTCTGCTTTTCTCAACCAAACCATTGGGTCGCCCAACTGTGGTGGAGGAATAACTCGGGCGGACATCAGCCCGAGCTCAGCGTCCTCACTGGCACCACGAGGCTTATGTCACACTTGGTGTCACGTGACCACTTTCCAGTTGATGTTTAGAAACATGTGAATTCGAATGACTGGAACTTCACAAGAGAGAATGGAGTTTAACCTGGATTTGTCTGAGTTGGAAGTCCCTTTCCACGGGAACCCTGTCCAAAAACCCCTGTGTACCTTCTCTTGTTTGACCTTCTGCCCGCTGTGTTCTGTCAGTCCCAGTTCAGACAGATCTGATCTGCAAACCTGCCATTCCGGTAATTGGGAATAACTCATAATCATTGCCATTTTGAAGGAAGAGAGATGATCAGTTCTCTTACAGCTTAGATCAGGTCATGGGTTTTTTACATCTAATTAAGAAAAGTCAGTGAAGGAATCCTCTGATCACATTGATCATGACAGAAGCAAAGGCCAAACCAGTCCCTCCATGATCAGTATTTCTCATGGTGTACACAATAAACTTGTTAGACCGAGTACTCGGTTTTCGTTTAATAGAACAAATAATCAGTGTTTTACTTATATTACTAAATGTGAAAAACACATAATGTGAAAAGTATACATACATTAACTTGGTTGTGAAGCTCATCTACGTGTTCATGTAACGTGGTAAGTTGAAAAAGTGAAGTGAGCTGTTTTCCTGCAATGAATTTGTTGGACTCAAAAGATGAAGATGCCCCCTCCCACGTGTATCTCTCATGGCCTGTAACCATTGAAAGCAATGTTTTTGCAGTTTATATAATGCAGTTTTTAATCTGTGTGTAAAAACGGAGTTCCTATGGGCTTAACACATGAAATGGGTGGCACAGATCCCCTTGCAGAACCCAAAGATACACAATCAATTTTGAAATGCAACTTAAGCCATTAATTGTTGGTGTGAATTTAAAATTTTCTAGTATTTGTATGGTAGTATGCTGCCTCCGAGCAAAGCATTCTCTGCACAAAAGAAAATTACTGTAGTGGCTTCGATTTTAATTAGAATTTTCTCCCTGGTGTTTCTTTATAGACTAAAACGAAACCTTTTAAGTTTCTTACTACAGGTAAAAGCTATGTGCAAGAACCTCAAAATGCTAAAATCTAGCATAATGCCTTAGATCTGTTTTTAAGTCTTGTATATTCCTACATAGCTGTCCGATGTATTATATTTGTATAGTGAACTGTGTACAATTTTTTGAATAAGTGCATCATCACTTAAACTTTATGTTGTTGAATGGTGATGATGATACATTTCTTCAAACATTTAACTGTCTTTTTTTTTTTCTTATGCCATTTGTGGTTTTATTTGTACAGTTCCTCATGAAGTTGCATCTGAGATGTGTGTATATGAAAAGATTATCCAAGGGTAAAATTAAGCAATATATTAACTATGGTTCTTCAGGAGAAAGCTTACAGTGCTTCAGGTTGTGATTTATTTTCAAAATGGAGTTGACTCCAAACGTCACTTTGTTCACCTGCATTGATGTTTGTATTTCTAGTGTGAGCAGTTTATGCAAAAGGTAGATATATTCAAGAGAAATTTTAAATACATTTATGCAAGTTAATATTGCTTTGCTGATGCTATTTGCTTATTTGATGTTAAATAATGCTATTGTAAATAAAGAATTCTGTTGTTATTGCATCATTTAATAAATTTTAATGCCTTCGGGTTTTACATGGCTTTGAAGATTTTCTTGAGTTTATATTATATCCTCATTCACAGTTGCAGTTAAATATAAAATTACCTGACTTGCCATTTAATAATTTCTTAGACTTATACAGTAGTTGGCACTGTTCTCAGCATGTTAACATTTATTCTCTCAATGTCCCATTTTCTAGATTTTCTGAAATCTGAAGCCTGTCTGAAGTCTGAAGCCAAGAGGGGTGTGTCTTGCTTAAGATTATCTGACAACTTAATCGCAAATAGAGGTGGAATCTAAATGAATCCTAAATGATGCTATCACCTCTCATTCCTGTTTCTCAAAAAACATTTATGAGAATAACGCGGGCTTCTTACTGGTTTATTAAGGTTATACCTTACACATTAGAATAATCATGATGGTTTTAATAGGTTGGCTTATTGGTAGTCAATAAGCAATGCAAGTACAGTACTTAAAACCCAGGTCATAAACTACATGAAATAATAAATCTGGAATTGTATTTTTTTAAATATACCAAAACCGAAATGAATGATGAGAAAAATCTATGCTAGTCACCATATTAACAAAGTAAAAGAAGAATTTAAAAAACATGATTAACTTAATACACTGTTGGATAAATTTGCATAGGATAAATTTCAGCCCCCATACATGAGAAAATCTCAAGGAAAAGTAAAGCTTCTCGGCAAAGTGAATGCCCTGAAGTTGTTTAAAGTTATTTGATACAATCCCCCTGTGACTTCATGGTGAAATATTAAAAGAATTGAAATCAGAACAAAATAAGTAGCCCACTACCCATGCTAAGAAATAGGTTATCAGGACTTTCCTGGTGGTCCAGTGGCTAAGACTCTGAGCTCTCAATGCAGAAGCCCCAGGTTTGATCCCTGTCCGGGAACTAGATTCCACATGCCTTAACTAAAGATCTTGCATGCTGTGACAAAACCGAATATCCTGTGTGCCACAACAACTAAGACCCAGTAAAGTCAAATTAAATATTTAAAAGACATGGGTATCACTGGTGGAATAGAAGAGGAAAAACTTTCAGCACAATTAACCATCTATGCTGCTGCTGCTTAGTCGCTTCAGTCGTGTCCGACTCTGTGTGACTCCATAGACGGCAGCCCACCAGGTTCCCCTGTCCCTGGGATTCTCCAGGCAAGAACACTGGAGTGGGTTGCCATTTCCTTCTCCAATGCAGGAAAGTGAAAAGTGAAAGTGAAGTCGCTCAGTTGTGTCCGATTCCTAGCGACCCCACAGACTACAGCCTACCAGGCTCCTCCGTCCATGGGATTTTCCAGGCAAAAGTACTGGAGTGAGTTGCCATTGCCTTCTAACCGTCTATGGGAAAGCCAAAATAAATCTACCTACCCACTCTAGGGGTACCCAGGTGGCACTAATGGTAAAGAATCCTGCCAGGCACAGGAGACTTGCAAGAGATGCAGGTTCAATCCCTGGGTCCAGAAGATCCCCTGGAGTAAGGAATGACAGGCCACTCCAGCATTCTTGCCTGGAAAATTCCATGGACAGAGGTGCCTTGTCTACAGTCCATGGGGCCATAAAGAGTTGGACATGACTGAGCAGCTGAGCACCAGCTCTTAGAACGAGTGAAAAAGTTCAGTCAGATGTCTGGAACATACAAAAATCACTAACTTCCACTCACACGAATAACTAGTTTTTAAACCCCCATTTACAATAACAAACATTCTAAAATAGGATTACATTACACCTAACAAAGTGTGAAAGACCTTTATGAAGAAAACTATAAAGTTCTACTAAAAGATGCAAAAGACCTGAATAAGGGAGGCGTGCCATGAGCCTAGAAAAGGAAAGCCCAGGATAAAAAATCAATTCCTGCCCCTACATCATGACAATGCGAGTGCACAGTAGTATACATTTAGAAGATAAGGTGTACAATAATGGAAATATTAGAAAAACAACTTCCAGAAACATTTTAAAACACTGGTGAGAGGGCTTCCCTCTCAGTGGTAAAGAATCTGCCTACCAATGCAGGAGATACGGGTTCGATCCCTTGTCCAGGAAGATCCCACATGCCGAGAAACAGCTAAGCCAGTGCACCACAACGACTGAGCCGGTGCTCTAGGGTCTGGGAGCTGCAACTTCTGAGCCCATGCGCCACAACTGCTGAAGCCCGGGCACTGCAACAGGAGGAGCCAATGTAATGAGAAGCCCCCGCACCACAGCTGGAGAGCAGCCACCCTCCCACCACCACTCACCACAACTGGAGAAGAGCCTGCACTGCAGCAAAGACCCCACACAACCACAACTGGATAAATAAATGAGTAAAATGATTTTAAAAGAAACATACCAGTGAGTATTGCAGAGTACTTACACAGAACTGGCTAAATAACTCGGAAGACTATAGAGCCCAGAGACAGGTCACTGTATGTAGGTAAGTATATGATAGAGATGCCATTTCTAATCAGTAGGAATCTGTTCCCAAAAAAAAAAAAAAAGTGTTGAGACAGTTGGCCACATTTGGAGAAAATACCAAGTTAAACCCCTTCCTCACAACATGGATCCAGGGTGTAAACATAATGAAATATAAAACTAGAAAAATACATGTTTACATTGTTGGAAAAGTGAAGTCATTCTTTAGGGAAAAATACAAAAATTATTTAAATTTATAAAAATTAATATTCTGTCAAAAAAAGACATAACTAATGTTAGCATAATCTAACGTGCGCACGCATACTCAGTCATGTCTGACTCTTCGGGACCCGCATGGACTGTAGCCTGCCGGGCTCCTCTGTCCATGGGATTTCCCAGGCACGAATACTGGAGTGGGTTGTCCTTCCCTTTTCCAGGGGATCTTCCCGACCCAGGGATCAAACATGAGTCTCCTGCACTGCAGGCAGATTCTTTACTTCTGCACCACCTGGAAGTCAAACGAACATGAAGAACATTTTCTTTTTTTTTTTTTTTCATGAAGAACATTTTCGTCTGGAAGACAGCAAGAAAGCCAGGGTGACTGGAGAAGATAACTGGCGGGGTGAGAGGTAGGAGATGAGGGCCAAGAAGCAGCCAGGGCCAGATCACGGAAGGTCATATAGGCCAGCCCCCAGGGCATCAACCTAGGTTTCATTCTGTGTAATGAGAAACCTTCGGAAAAGAGTTCTCAGCAAGAAAGCAATGTGATCTAATTTGCGTTTTTAAAGACTGACTACTCTGCGGAGAAACGTCTCTATGGAAGCCAGCTAATAGGCTACTGAAGACACCAATTATTACAAAATAATTAAAAAAAAAAAAGGATTGTGAGTTCCCTGATGGTTCAGCGGTTATACTGCAGGGGGCAAGGGTTCCATCCCTGATTGGAGAACTACGATCTTGTCATGGAAAGAAAAAAAAAAAATGGAAAACTGGACCCATGACTTCAATCCAGGTCCCTCCCACATCCCACTAAAACAGTAAAGTCCTTTTTACAAAAGCGTAAACCCCAAGGACAAAGGTAATAGGAACAGAAACCGACAAAGTTTGGCAGTTGAAAGCAGATCGAAGAGTGGTCTCTTACTCTGTAGACCTGACAGAGCTGAATGCTGAGCCAGAAGTGAGAGAGTAACGGCAAGAAGCAAACAAAAGTTTCACCGTGGAATTTCTCAAAGGCTCAAGACAGAGCAGGTGCCTCTGGATGTGGCCATGAGAAGCCTAGATAAGAAGCTGGCTGAGCGGCTCCAAGCAAGCAACCTTCCTCCTGGGCAGCAGAATGGAAGCGTATTCTCCAGAAAAGTTTAACAGCTATCAGGGGATGGTGAAAATAGCTCAGTTGTATCTGACTCCTTGCACTCCATGGACTGATAGTCCACCAGGCTCCTCTGTCCATGAGATTCTCCAGGCTAGGATACTAGAGTGGGTAGCCATTGCCTCCTCCAGGGGATCTTCCCAACCCAGGGATTGAGCATTGCAGGCATATTCTTTACCATCTGAGCCACCAGGCAAGCCCAGGAGATGGTACCATACTGACCAAGATGAATTCTACAGTCTGAATGTTGATCCCTCTTCACGAGATTAGCTACCCAGACACACTTTCCTGCCTGGTTGCCTAAATGTCTTCACAAGGGAACCTGAGCAGCTGCAAAGGCAAGACGCACAGAAGTGAACATCCTGGTTGCTCATGACAAAACCCAGGTCACGTTACAGTGAAGCCCACAGCTGATGATCCTGCCCGGGTACACTGAGCTTCCAAACATCTTTCAGTGCCTTTGTCTAAAACACAAGGGAAGAGATTCAACCATGGTTTCAAGGAAAGCCTGGAAATGAAAGACACTACAGCAGCCATGAACGTATACTCCTAGATGTGCTGTGCAGGGGGAATGTGGTCAACCCAGTGCCCAGCTACAACACACTTCCCACCAGCAGCCCCGAGCCCATGACTGGGTGCAGCAGGAATAGCAGGCAGAGGCACTCCCAGGAGATGGAAGTGCTCCCAATGAGCAGCTTTGCTTCAAGGACTCTAAGCAGACTCGCCAAGCTCTCTTAGATACGTGCTGCACCTGAAGGGATCTTCCTTCCTCTGATTTGCCCTAGATTCCTCCTTACTTTCCCTCATAAGCACTGCACCTAATAAATCGCTTGCACTTCTAATGCCATCTCGATGACTGCTTCTTGAATGGTGCAGACTAATATTAAGTGATCTAAGAAAGTAGCCAGTGGGATCCATTGGCTGAGACTCTGAACTTCCAATGCAGGGGGCCCAGGTTCAATCCCTGGTCAGGGAACTAGATCCCGCATGCCACAACTAAGACTTGGCACAGCCAAATAAATATTTTTTTTTAAAGGAAGGAGGCAGTAAGAAGGGGACTTGGGACAGGCTCACTCAAGGCCAGTTGAAGAGACATCATTGTGGTCAGCCAGTGCGACACAGACAGTCCTTGGTATAAGGTGGTGGCTCAAATCCTGAAGATTTGACTGGTGGGAATCCCAGAAAGTACAGCAGTGGAGGGGAAGGCTACGGGAGATGGGTCAAAGCAAGGCATTCAGAAGATCTGGGGGTGGATTTCCCTGGTGGTCCAGACTCCACGCTCCCAATGCAGGGAGCCTGGGTTCAATCCCTGGTCAGGGAACTAGACCCCACATGCCACGACTAAGACCCAGTGCAGTCAAATAAATAAATAAAATTTTAAATCTATAGTTACTCTGAGATGTCAATAGCTCTCTCTCAATAATTGAGAGAAAAAAAAATTGGGGGCAAAAGGATGCCACTGTGGAGAAGGCTGGTTACTGGCTAGTTGAACTGCTGCCTGGCAGAGGGATGCTGAAGCTGAAACTCCAATACTTTGGCCACCTGATGGGAAGAACTGATTCATCTGAAAAGACCCTGATGCAGGGAAAGATGAAAAGTGGGAGGAGAAGGGGACAATAGAGGATCAGATGGTTGGATGGCCTCACCGACTCAATAGACATGAGTTTGAATAAACTCTGGGAGCTGGTGAGGGACAGGGAGGCCTGGCATGCTGCAGTCCATGGGATCGCAGAGTTGGACACGACTGAGTGACTGAACTGAACTGGAGAGGGACAATGCTGATGAAGACTATCAAGGGACAATTAACACTAAATAATGGGCTTCCCAGGTGGTGCTAGTGGTAAAGAACCTGACTGCCATTGCTGCTGCTGCTACTGCTGCTGCTAAGTCGCTTCAGTCATGTCTGACTCTGTGCAACCCCATAGACAGCAGCCCACTAGGCTCTTCTGTCCCTGGGATTCTCCAGGCAAGAACACTGGAGTGGGTTGCCATTTCCTTCTCCAATGCATGAAAGTGAAAAGTGAAAGTGAAGTTGCTCAGTCGTGCCCAACTCTTAGCGACCCCATGGACTGGAGCCAATGCAGGAGACATTAAAAACATTGGTTTGATCCCTGAGTCAGGAGGATCCCCTAGAGGAGGGCATGGCAACCCAATCCAGTGTTCTTGCCTGGAGAATCCCACAGACAGAAGAGCCTAGTGGGCTATGGTCCATAGAGTCATAAAGAGTTGGACACGACTGAAGCAACCGAGCATGCACCCACATAAATAAGACAATAGAGCAGAGCCAGCACCCAAGACTCTCCTGCAGTGGAAGAGCAGACACTGCTGGGCAGCAGGCTGAAGCACTCCTTATTACAGTTTTAGAATGCTCGACGGAGGCAGGTTTGTTATGCAAAATGCAGGCCCCTGATAGGGAAAACCTGGGCTCCTGAAACGTGGGTGCGTGCATGCTAAGTTGTTTCAGTTCTGTCCAACTCTTTGCAACCCTGTGAACTGTAGCCCACCAGAGTCCTCTGCCCATGGGATTCTCCAGGCAAGAACACTGGAGTGGGTGAATCCTGGGTAGAGACATCAAGATTATGGGTCCCCCGCCTCCGGGCCTTGTACTAGTACCTCCTATCGGGTCAGAGGTAGCATTAGATTAGAAATAAAGTGCACAATAAATGTAACATGCTCAAATCATCCTGAAACCATCCCCCCTCAATGCCTGTGAAAACACTGTTTTCCGTGAAACTAGTCCCTGGTGCCAAAAAGGCTGGGGACTGTCGATCCATTAATAGATGGTTGCTGCTGATTTTGAAGCCTACAAAATCTCTGAGCTTGTAGAGGTGGCCCACCCTTCTCTACTAAGAGCTCTCGACTTAACATCTGTCATTGAAAAGAAAAGAGGCATTTGATCGATCATTTGTTATCAGCACTATTCATGTTGGTGTAATTTATTATTTAAGTAATAATAATTAAGAGGACAAGACGAACAAACAGGACAGAAAGGAGAGCAGTACGCTGAAGGCAGCCTCCTCCTGGAGAAGTCTCAGTTCCTTGTTCAGCTCTCAGGCCTGAGACGATTTTCAAATTAAAACCCATTGAAGAGGTAGCCTGGTTGTTAGGAGTAAGAACCCTGCCGTACCATGACAGGTATCTACAACATCTACACATTCCCCAGGCTTCCTCTAAGGGAGCTACAGTTGTTCCTTTGGGTAACTGTATGCTGGGGAAGGGGAAGAAACAAACACCAAGGCCTGAATTGACACTGCCACGTGAAAAGAAGCATTGTCCTGAACCGCTGATAGAGTGGGGCCCAGGAGGCCAGGAGCCCTGGCTGAAGTCCCACTCACGTGGGCCCACTCGTTTCCTGGACATCCCGAGGGCATTTCCCTAGTCCCCAGGTGTTGAAGTGGAAGCTTTAAAACCAAACTCCAGTCAAGACGGCAAATCAAAAACAATATTGAAGGACTTCCCTGGTTGTCCAGTGGCTGGGACTCCCTGCTCCCAGTGTAAGGGACCTGGGTTCAATCCCTGGTCAGAGAACTAGATCCCACGTGCCACTGCTAAGATCTAAGATCCTGCATGTCCCAAACTAAGATACATCACAGCCAAATAAATAAATACTTTAAAAAAAAGAAAAGACCAAAGAAAGAGCCCAGAGTCAGTAATAGAGACCTCAGTGGTTTAACAGATGGGGGAGCTTACCTCTCTGAAGCAAGGGCCGGGAACTACACCCAAGCGTGTGCAGCTGACCGCAGGCAGGACATGGGGGCTTTCTTCATTTCTGGGGACGGGGAGGAGAAGGGATTACCAGTTTTGGGGAATTGATGTCAGATGTACTCTTTAGTTACCAGGGAAACCAGCAGAGGGGCACAGGCCCTCGCCGCTCCTTTGATAAAAGCAATCACCAGCTGGTTTCCAGGGGTAAGCAACAGGAAGGTCAGTCCTGTGAGTAGGGTGTGGGTGGCACAGGCCCTGTTAGGACAGCCGATGGACAGAGAGCAAGAGAACAGCCATCTTGAGTGGCCTGACCCTACAGGACACATCTTGCTAAGGGATGCACAAAATAAATCCAGACAAAACCCAGATGCTTGCAGACAGTTCCAAGCTCTGGCGGCCGGATGCCAAAAAGCTGAATGCAATTCCTGGGGTAGGCGCTTGGTGGCGCCACTCTCACTGCTGGGCGGGGAGGGGTGTGTTGCCCCTATAAGAGCAAGACAGGCACTGCATACTATTGTCTCCTTTCACATTTTTTCGTAAAAGCAAAAATACTGTTCATTTTAATTTCAGTTAGCAAAACAGCTACTTAGTACCTGGAGGTGATTTTTTTTTTGTAAAAGCAAGGTGCCCTAAAGCAAAAATTAAGGGATACCTGTATTTATACCAGTGTGTGTGATTTAGTTGCTCAGTTGTGTCTGACTCTTTGTGACCCCATGGACTGTAGCCCAGCAGGCTCCTCTGTCCATGGGATTCTCCAGGCAAGAATACTGGAGTGGGTTGCCATTTCCTTCTCCAGGGGATCTTCCTGACCCAGGGATCTAACCCAGGTCTCCCACATTGCAGGCATTTCCTTACCATCTGAGCCACCAGGGAAGCCCTGCTTTTATACGAGAAGTGGACATAACTCTCTTTCTGTCAGGCCATTCATGTCAGATTTTGAATCAGTCTTATCAGGTATGGAGCTGGGTTTGCATGTGGCTCTGTCTATGGTTATGTGCAATGGACCTCAGACTTCACACTCCTTTGGTGGTATGGAAAGCCAGGGCTTAGGGCCTGCACCCTCGGGTTTCATCAGATCTTGTTTCCCTGAACCAACTGCAAAGGGGGTCCCTGCCCACACTCCTACCCTCTTTCCATGGTTGATGGATTGTTCCTGATACATGGCGTTTGCCAGCTTGCTGAAAAGGAAGATGGCAGTTATTGCCTTGGTTCGAGCTCAGTCTTAGGCAAAGCCCTGTGGCCCTGGGACTTGAAGACAAGCCTTTCTCAGTGATCTTTCCCTCTGTCACAGCTGAACTTTGCCTTAATTTTTAAGCAGGTCTCCTGGGGAAGAGATTCCTGCCCTTCTCCCAGCAGTTGGAAACTTCTATTGACCTGACCCTGGGACTGTTTCTTGACTCTCTCGCAGGACACAAAGGTTTTCCTCTGACCCTTCCCGTAGCCCTGGTGGGTCTTGGCCTCTGCGGTGGGGGCAAAAGCATTTGCTGCCCTCCTCCCTTCTCCTGTGTTTGTCTGCCAGGGAGAAGATGCAGGCAGGGTGTCGCATCTTTTCTATAGCACCATCTGCTTCTCTCCTCCAGATCTGCACCCCAAGCAAAGCTTTCTCAATGAGCCCAGCAGAGATCCTTAGAGAAGAGCCTTCAAGTGGGGTGAAGCTGAAGCCTGTCTTTAGCCTTGGTTCCCAAGAGCCTTATTCTTTTATACCAGCCTACACCAGCCTATGGCAATTTGTTCAAAAGTTTAGCTCAGAGAAGATGGGATGAATTGAGAGAGTACTGCTACTGCTAAGTCGCGTCAGTCGTGTCCGACTCTGTGCAAAACAGCTAGCCAGTGAGAAGCTGCTGTATAGCACAGGGAGCACAGCTGGATGCCCTGTGATGACCTTAAATGTTAGTCACTCAGTCGTGTCCAACTCTTTTCAACCCCATGGACTATAGTCCACCGGCTCCTCAGTCCATGGGATTCTCCAGGCAAAAAATACGGGAGTGGGTTGCCATGCCCTTCTCCAGGGGATCTTCTCGACTTAGAGGGGTGGGATGGGAGGGTTAGGAGGGAGGTCCATGAGACAGGGGCTATATGTACACATATAGCTGATTCACTTAATTGTACAGCAGAGACTAACACAACACTGTAGAGCAACTATGTTCCAATTGAAACATAAATTTAAAATATTAAAATACAGAAATTCCTTTAAAAAAAAAGGTCAGCTCACATCTTGGTATTTCTTCCTCCTGTGCTCCCCAGGTAGGAGACCATCGTCATTAGATTTCAGGCTACTTGGCTGCCCTGCCACCTCAAGTCTCTGAGGGATTCACGGCAAGTTATGAGTTTGTATTAATAATCAACCAGCCTTTTCTTGTTGTTATGGTGAGAGCAGTACCCTTTCCAGTTTTCTTTATGTGAAAGTGGAAATTTGCTGAATTCTTCATGTAAACTAAGAGTTTGAATGATGAAAACAGTTAGGCACAGGTGTAGGGGATCTGCTAGGGCTTAGATGAAATTGCTGATGTGGCTGGATGGAGAGAATAGAACGCCTTAGAGGAGAGAACTTAGAAACGCAGGACCCTTGTTGAGTTTGGAGTTCGGAGCAGAGCATAACCAATAGGACCTACAGTATAGCACAGGGAACTCTACTCACTGTCTCATGATAATCTAAATGGGAAAGGATCTGAAAAGACTATATATATACATATATATATGAAGCATTTTGCTGTACAGCTGAAACTAATACAACATTGTAAATCAACTATATGCTGTGCTCAGTATACTTGCCCCTCCAGGCTCCTCTGTCCATGGAACTTCTCAGGCAAGAATACTGGAGCAGGTTGCCATTTCCTACTCCACAGGATCTTCCCCATTCAGGGATCGAACCCACGTTTCTTCTTTCTCTGGTACTGGGAGGTGAATATTTTTACCACTGAGTCACCTGGGAAGCCCCAAATCAATGATAGTTCAATAAAAATTAATGTGGTATCACCTCACACAGGTCAGAATGGCCAACATCAAAAAAATCTACAAATAATACATGCTGGAGATGATGTGGAGGAAAGGGAACACTCTTGTACTGTTGGTGGGAATGCAGTACAGAGAACAGTATGAAGGTTCCTTAAAAAACAAAAAATAAATCTACCATATGACCTAGTAATCCCACTACTGGGTATATACCCTGAGAAAAACATAGTTCAAAAAGACAGGGACTTCCCTGGTGGTCCACTGTTTAAGAATCCTTGCAATGCAGGGGATGTGGGTGTGATTCCTGGTTAGAGAATTAAGATCCCACGTTCCATGGAGCAGTTAAGCCCAGACACTGCAACTACTGAGCCCGTGTGCTCTGGAGCTCATGGGCCACAACTAAGACCCCACACAGCCAAGTAAATACATATATACATTTTTTAAAAAAGACACATATATCCCAATGGTCATTGCAGCACTATTTACAGTAGCCAGGACATGTAAGCAACCTAAATGTCCATTGACAGATGAATGGATAAAGAAGATGTGGTACATACATACAATGGAATATTACTCAGCCATAAAAAGGAATGAAACTGGGTCATCTGTAATGATGTGGATGAACCCAGAGTCTATCATACAGAGCGAAGTAAGAGAGAGTCTTTCTTCTTCAGAAAGAGAAAAACAAATATAGTATATAATACATATATATGGAATCCAGAGAGATAGTGTGGTATATGGGCTTAGTTGCTCCGAAGAGCCTATTTGCAGGACAGGAGTGGACATGCAAATATAGAGGACAGACTCGTGGACACAGGGAAGGGGAGGAGCAGAGAATAGGGTGAACTGGGAGAGTGACATTGACATAAACAGTATCGCATAAAATAAACAGCAAGTGAGAAGCAGCTGTATCACACAGGGGGCTCAGCTCAGCGCTCCCTGGTGACCTAGAGGGATGGGATGGGGGAGTGGGAGGGAGGCATGTGTATACATATAGCTGATTCATGTTGTTCTGCAGCAGAGACTGACACAGCATTGTAAAGCACTTACACTCCAATTAAAAAAAAAAAAAAAGAATCATAGTGTGAAGGGTAACAGAATTACCGTAAGTGTGAGGATGTTGAATGGTTTCAGCCCTACATGTCTCACCTGTGGATAAAGCCTGTAGATCTTGCCTGAGTCAAATGGACATTTAAAAGATCAAAGGCCACTGGAGGAAATTCACACTGCCCTGGACGGGCACTGGGACAAACTGAAGTTTGGGGAAAGCAAAGTATCTGGGCGGGTGGGGCTCTGGTTGAACATAGGGTGGGGGCTACGCTGAGAAGAGAACACAGTGTGGAGCCTGGGTTCAGTGATGGGGCTGGAACAGTGCCCCAGACTCCTGGGCTCCGAGGGAAAGGAATACTGAAAGTGAGATGTGTTATACTGCATGAAAACCCATGACGTTTCAGGTGACTTTAACATTAGAGCTTCTTCTGGTGGCAACCTGTTGGGACTGATTCCAGCTTAACATAAGAGAGACGCACACAGAGAAGAGAAAGAGCAAAGAGTTTTCATAAAAGGATATAGACGTTGAGGAGATGATAGATAATAAGGACTACTGCATAACACAGGGAATTCTACTCAATACTCTGTAATGACCTATACGAGAAAAGAATTTAAAGAGTGGATACGTGTACATGTGTAGCAGACACTTTGCTATACACCTGAAACTAACACAACATGGTAAAGCAACTGTACTGCAATAAAAGGAAACTTTTTAAAGCAACTTTCCTTCTACCAACAACACAAAACAAGCAAAAAGAAGCTGAGGAGAAGCAGCCAGTGCTCCCGGGGCTACCCTAGCAAAAAGCTAATGACTTTCTCTCTAGAGCTGCAATTATGGTGCTTCAGCTGCAGTGTCCCAGATTCTGAATTCCTTGTCCCAGGGAGGAAAATATTCAATATGATGGAACTACCTTAGATCAGGTCTCTAAAGAGTGATGGTTAAGGAGCAGAATCACTTAGCACAAACTTGGGAATGTTGCCAGAATCATCGGGGCATGATTGGTCACCCCAAAATCTCTGATGCGGTTTCCCCCAGTGATAGATCACAGGTGAGGACCATGGGATTGCACAATTGGTGAAAAGGAGGGGACAACGTTACCATCATGCAGATCATGTGTTTATCTAGAAAATCCCACAGAACCAAAAGAAACAGATGAGAATTCATAAGACAGCTCAGAATGATCACTATCATCAATACGACAAATAAGTGAGGTGAACAATTGCATATAACATTCCCATTCACAATATGTTTTATTAAATTATCAAGTTCCTAAGGATAATTGTATAAAAAAGTCTACAAAAGAGTAACAAAAAAGACTTAAGCAGATGAACTCAAGAATGCTGGATTTTCACAGCTAATTTACAGATTTAATTTCATTCATATTTAATGGGATTTTTAAATTTTTGCTAAAATTGTCTAAGTTTTATCCACAAGAAGAATCAGATGCAAAAAAAGTTGTCAAATATTTCAAATAGCTTCGAATAGCTTGGAAACCAATGAGACTTAGTGTAAATACATAAATATTGAATATGAAATGCCCTGAATAAGAACAGTAGTTTCTCTGCAGAGAGAGAGAAGGGATGATATTTTTCTTCCTGCTAGGTATTCTGTTCTCTCCAAATATCTACAGTAAACTGTTTAAAAAAGAAGAGGAATGAAAAATGTGGAGTATTATGGGAATTCTCTGGTTGTAAGTAGTTAGAACTCCATGCTTTGACCACTTAGGGCCTTAGGTTCTATCCCAGGTCAGGGAGGTAGGATCCCACAGCCACGAGGCCTGGGGGGAAAAAAGGGAGTAATAACTTAAAAGGTAGGGGGTGTTACTTCTAATAGACTTTGAGTCACCACTTTTTTGGATGTATTTGCCTCTAATTTACATATGAAATTTAAAAACAAACTGAGTTTATAGTTCATTAAACTTCTGCAGTCTACTTTTTTTCTTATTTTGATTAAGCATGTTCTTATATTAGTGAAAAATGAGTTTACTAATGTTAATATCCTATGTAATATCCCATTGACTTAAGTAATTTCCAAACTTTCGATAACATAAATAACACAAAAATAGTTGTGTGCTTATAGGTGTCTGTACTTCAGATTATTTGCCTTAGGAAAGCATCTCCAAATGGAATGAAAAGGTAGGTTCCCAATACATATTGCCAAATTTTATTTTGGGAAAGCATATACTATCATTTGTTCTACTATAAAGAGTACAAGAATACCTTAACCAACATAAGGTAGTGTGCGTGCTCAGTTGCTTCAGGCTTGTCCGACTGTTTGCAACCTCATGGACTGTAGCCCGCCAAACTCCTCTGTCCATGGGATTCTCCAGGCAAGAATACTGGAGTGGGTTGCCATTTTCTCCTCCAGGGGATCTTCCTGACCAGGGATTGAACCCACATCTCCTGCGTCTCCAGCATCAGCAGGCAGATTCTTTACCTCTGAGCTACCTGGGAAGCCATTCATTTGTGAATCAATGCTAATTAGTTATTTGGATAGTAGTGAAGGTTAGGGTTACAGAGTCAGACACGACTGAAGCGACTTAGCAGCAGCAACATTGAAGGTTTTCTTTAGATACATATAACAGTTATATTATATTTCACATATCAGATGAAAAGAAGGCTAAATGAAGAAAACGGCAAACAAGCATCTTGGTTATATCTTCAAATAGTGAAGGTCTGAAATTTTGATCCTAAAATAATGAGAAGCTGCCATGACAGTATCTGGGATAAAATGGACTGCTGCCAGCTTGGATGTGAACTGAATAAGGAATAAGTTGAATAAGGAAACTAGTTTACAAGGGATGTGCGGAGAGTAATTCACACAAAAAAAGAATAAGCTGGAATGGAGGTATTCCCTGGTTCTTTCACTACCAATGTTGCTACGAAACTTTTCTTTATTTTTTCTAATGTGATAGATATTTTAAAAGAGCAAGTAAGATTATGTTACCTTTTTCTTCAACTCGTTTCTATCCTTTGTAAATACTTTGTAATGGCAATTAACTACTTTTATAATCAGAAAAGCACACACACAAGCCTTGAGCAGAGAAAGCACAAAGCTTCCCCACTGGGGGGCCCCAAACCCTAAGCCAACTGTCTGACGTGGCACCCAGAAGAGGGAGGAGATACTGCAGCTACTTATCGCCTCTGGGAGCATCTCTACAGATCACAGATTTTTTATCAACGTTAGCTCTTCAATCCCCTCTCAGCAGTGAAAGGGCACAGTCCTAACCACTGGACTGCCAGGGAATTCTTCTCAATCCCTTATTTTCATTCCCAGAATCGGGCCATTCTTTCCCGTCCTGATCTGAACTATTTATTTGCCTTTTCCAAAGAGACACCCCTGCCTCCACCCTCAGACTGACATCCTTGTGCCACTCATTTCTCCAGGAGAGGGAAGGGAAGCTCTCTTGGGCTTTCTTTGGTCTGAACAACTCAAGAAGAATTTAAAAACAAGACACAGAAACAGAAAATGATACTAACTAAAAAGTAAGTGTTTTCTCTGATTTCATTCCTTTCCAAATCACCCCACAGATTACTCATTTCACTTCGAGCGTGTATATTTACAAAGTGTATGCAGTATAACAGGCCTCCCCGGGTGCCTCAGTGGTAAAAAAAGGAAATCTTCCTGCCAATGCAAGAGATGGGTTTTTGATCCCTGGGTCGGGAAGATCCACTGGAGGAGGAAATGGCAACCCACTCCAGTATTCTTGCCTGGAGAATCCCACTGACAGAGAAGCCTGGTGGGCTACAGTCCATGGGGTCACAAAGAGTCAGATACAACTTAGCGACTAAGCAACAACACACACACAGTGTAACAGGATCTAGCAATGTGGGATGGGGGCCAGGAGATGGGAAAAGCCCAGACCTCCCTGCTGACAGCCTAGAGACCCCCTACCATGCTCGGTTCTGTTGTTACAATCTGCTGTGCTGAACAGAGTCAGCCTCTGTTTATCCTCCCTCACTGGCTCCCTTGATTCTTCCAGAAGCCCCCAAGACTCACGACTGGTGAGTGATGGCAGTCTAAACATCCACCCAGGTTTGCCAGCTTGTAGCCTGTCGTT
The DNA here is from genome assembly GCF_032452875.1 of Bos javanicus. Lineage (NCBI taxonomy): Eukaryota > Metazoa > Chordata > Mammalia > Artiodactyla > Bovidae > Bos > Bos javanicus. The sequence continues at coordinate 33,973,742 of NC_083881.1, read as the reverse complement.
CTGTCACGAAGCACCCCGCCATGTGGCCTGGCCCCAAGGAGCTGCTCCTGGCGTGGAAGGGCCCGCTGTGTACTGCGAGCTCGGCAGAGTTGTGTCAGCGCCCCTCACAGGTGTGTGCATCCAGTGTGGCATTCTGTGCAAGTCAGTGACTCAAAGCCCTTTATTCCGCTTCTGCTCCCTGTCAGCTACATGTGTCACCCCATCCCAGGCAGCTGGGGACACTGCTTAAGAAAACGGAGCTGTGTGGGCATAACAGTGAAAGTGGCATTTCTGTCTCGCTGGGCAGCTTGGCTGCAGCCAGTAGCCAGGATAGAGCAGGAGCCTTTCTGGCTGAGAGGTGGAAGGAAGAAAGGGCAAGGGGCGGTGGAGAGGATGATAGAAGGGAAGACGTGACGGGAACCAGTGTAACTCATTCCTTCATTGAGTCACAGAGGTATTTAACAAGTCACTTAGGAGGTAGACACTGTTGAATCACTAAGTCGTGGCCGACTCTTTGTGACCCCACGGACTATAGCCCACCAGGCTCTTCTGTCTACGGGATTTCCCAGGCAAGAATACTGGAGCCAGTTACCATTTCCTTCTCGAGGGGGTCTTCCTGGATCAGGGATTGAACCTGTGCCTCCTGCACTGGCAGGCAGATTGTTTACCATTGAACCACCTGGGAAGCCCTGCTCATAGCGTATGTGCTCTGTGCTGTGCTTAGTCGCTCAGTCGTGTCTGACTCTTTGCGACCGCATGGACTGTTGCCAGGCTCCTCTGTCCACAGGGATTCTCCAGGCAAGAATACTGGAGTGGGTTGCCATGCCCTCCTTCAGGGGATCTTTCCGACCCAGGGATCGAACTCAGATCCCTCGCATTGCAGGATTCTTTACTGTCTGAGCCACCAGGGAAGCGGCTTGTAGTCTATAAACAGCAATTAAAGTAGGGTTCAAAGTCATAGTGCTCCTCAAAGGAAGCAAATTTTAAAAGTTAGAGGAAATCAGAGTGATTAATTTCCATTAGAAATTTCATGGAAATGGTGGCATTTAATGTTTCAAACAGCAGCAGCACGGAGACTTTAAAGGACTTACAGAGACTTACGGAGTTGAAGAAGGTACATCCTGGGGAAGGAATCAAGAGCTACCAGCCTCCCAACCAGAAGGAAAACCCTCTGGGACCAAGTTTGTAGAGATGTGTGAATACCCTGCTAAACTAGAAGGCCCTCCTTCCCACCTCCTCCAACAGATATGCAGACTTGGAGGAGGACAGCCTCACTCTCGGGCTCTTCAGTCCAACCAGTGACAGTCTAACCCCAAACTGGTCGTGGGCAAGTAGAGCTACCTCTCAGCAACTTACTTGTTCTTGTCATGACTAGTCCTTCCCCATGTGTGCAATTTAAAAAGAAAACTAAGGGACTTCCCTGGTGGCCCCGTGGCTGGGACTCTGTGATCCCAATGCAGGTGGCCAGGGTTCGGTCCCTGGTCAGGGAACTAAATCCCACATGCTGCAATGAAGATCAAAGATCCCGGGTGTCTCAACTAAGACAAGTGCAGCCAAATAAATAAATATTTTAAAAATTAATAAATAAATAAAATGAAAAGTAAAAACAAAACTGAGGGCTTTCCTGGTGACTCAGTGGTGAAGAATCCACCTACCAGTGCAGGAGACATGGGTTTAATCCCTGGTCCAGGACGATTCCACAAGCCATGGGAAAACTAAGCCCGTGCACTACTGAGCCTGTGCTCTAGACCCGGGGAGTGGCAGCTACTGAAGCTCTAGAGCCCGTGCTCAGCAACAAGAGAAGCCCCCGCAATGAGAAGCCAGAGTCCTGCAACTAGAGAGTAACCACTGCTTGCCACCGCTAGAGAAAAGCCCAAGCAGCAATGAAGACCCAGAACAGCCAAAAAATAAATACATAAATAAAATTATAAAATAAATGAATTTTAAAAATTGAATTTATAGCTCATTAAACGTCTGTATTCTACTTTTTCTTTTTTTCCCCTAATTTCCTCTCAGCCCCAAACTCACCCTACTTGAGTGCTTTAATGAAAAGCAATCTTGAGTCCTTTAAATAAGTTGCCGCAGGCGCTGAAGTTTTGTCAGCAGAGGGCGCTGGAGAGGCATTGCAGGAAGAAAGAGCTTCATTTTCTAAGAGGCCATCTGGGCGGACCCGTTGCTTGGTTTCCCCGGTGCCCACCTACCCTACACAGCAGCCAGCAACACTCGGTAGCCGGCAGCTCCTTCTAGCAACTCCCTCGGGTGGTCTTGTAGCAGACTGCCTGCAATGAGACATCTCTGTGAACAACCTTCCCCAGCACGCTATAGGGCTGATTTCCAATCAGTTCCAGAGGGCGGGTGTCCAGAGACCTCAAAGGCGTGGACCACAGCAACATGTCTGCCTCTCAGTAGCAATGGCTGAGCCTTTTCCAACAAGGTCTGCATCTCAGTTCATGGGCTGAGGGGTGCTTATTAGATCCTATTAGCCCGCCAGGCTCCTCCGTCCATGGGATTCTCCAGGCAAGAACACTGGAGTGCGTTGCCATTTCCTCCTCCAGGGGATCTTCCAGACCCAGGGATGGAACCCACATCTCATGTCTCCCGCACTGGCAGGCGGGATCTTTACCACTATCATGACCTGAGAAGCCCTATTAGACCCAGTACTAAATAAAATTATGTCTGCTATTATATATTGTATTTACTATTCCTACATTCTTCAGAGTTCTTTTAACTTCTTCCTAGCAAATCCCTAGTCACTCCACTCCCTTGGTATTGATAATAATTCTTTATATTAAGCTTTCCCTATTCAAAGTACCGTTTGATTTTTCTCTTCTGACGGGTCCCAGACTGATACAGAATTTTAAACAAAGCTGGCTCCCTTTTATGGCTGTAATACAGCAGGAGAAATCCTGTACTTTGAAGGTAAGCATTTTGTACAAAGGAGAAATCTGTTGTATATGTAACAAATTGTCACATATTATAACAAACTCTAAAACTAAAAAAATAAATAAATAAAACTAATGAAAACTAGAGAAATGGCTTTAATTGCTGGTTCCTTACATACTTTATCTAAGAAAAATTTATATATATATATAGAGAGAGAGAGAGAGAGAGAGAGAGAGGGGACACTGCTCAGTTTTGGGATCTTAGTCCCCAGACTAGGGTTCGAACCCATGCCCCATGCATTGGGAGTGTGGAATCTTCACCACTGGACCACCTGGGAAGTCCCAAAATTACCACTAGTGTCACCTGAGAAGCCCAGAGAAGCCTTTAGAGTTAATTTCCCTCTACTATTCAGGTCCTCTAAGGACTCAACTAATGCCCCGTGTACTCAGCTAATGCCTGGTGTGTGGTCTGTCTTCTCTGACTGGTTGGGATGTGATGTATACTCGGCTCTGTGTAACCCTGGAATCATCTGTCCTACCACTTTCTAGGGTTCTTTCCCTTGCCTCATAGTTTCCTCTAATCTGCACAGGCCACTACTCAGTCCCAGAGGCGAGGAGATCCCTCTGCAGATCTCTGGAACTCTCTTTCTATGCAGTTCCCCCTTTGGTATCCGGCCCCACAATCCTACCTACCTTGCTGATCTCCGTATCTTCAACTCAGCAAGACTGTTGGGCTTGGTTTGGGGTTCTCCTTCCTGGATCTACATCCTGGAAGGTCCTCAGTAAGGTAGTGAGCTCAAGCACTCAGCTCCTTAGGAATCAAGGTCTGTTGCTGCCTGTTGCTTAACATTTCAAAGCAGTTGATTTAAATACTTTGTCCTGTTTCTATAGTTCACAGGAGAAGGGCAATTCCGGCGGCAATTAACCCTTCAAGGATAAGAGGAGATCCTCTACGATCAATTTTTAATATATGATTAGATTTCAGTGTCCCATTTATTGGCCATCTTTATTCCTACAAATGTGAGAGCAGGCTCTGAAAGTTCTCTATCTTTATCTGTCTTTCCCTGACATAATGATTAACGTGGACTCCTCTAATAGTTATTTCAGTCTTATCTTTATCTATGGTTATATTTTCTTCCTCTTTCTCATTGCTGTATATTTTCCCCCCTTTCCCCTTGGTCATTCTTGCCAGAAGTTTGTCTATTCTAATGATCTTTTCAAAGAAGCAGCTCTCGGATTTATACATCAATCCAACTATTTTTAGTTTTTCAATCTATGCAGTTGGGTTTTATTTTTTATGCATTCTTTCTTCCTGATTTCATTAAGGGTATTTAGTTGTTCTTTTTCTAGATTATCTTGAATTCTTATTTTGTTTATTTTCTATCTTATTTAAATATTAAAAGCATTTATGGACTTCCCTGGTGGTGCAGTGAATAAGAATCCTCCTGCCACTGCAGGGGACTCGAGTTCAATCCCTGGTCCAAGAAGATTCCATATGCCACGGAGCAACTAAGCTTGTGAGCCACAACTACTGAGCAGGTGCTCTAGAGCCCACGAGCAGCAACTACTGAGCCCAAGCACCTAGAGCCTGTGATCCACAACAAAAGCAGCCAATGCAGTGAGAAGCCCGCGCATCGCAACTGGAGAGTAGACCCTGCTCGCTGAAACTAGAGAAAGCCCACTGGAAGGAATGAAGACCCAGCACAGCCATAAATAAATAAATATTTTTTAATAGCCTCAAGTTTATATATATATATAAAGCATATATAACTTTTTTGACTTATAGCTTTGACTACTGTGATTGTGAATCCTAACCCTCATTAGTCGGACAAGATTGAATCAGAGCAACCCTATCAGTTACTTGCTTACAACTGTGCAAAGTTTTGTGTTTTGAGTATCATTTCCTTCTTCAGTCAGAACCTTACCTCACTTATATCAACCATGGCCTTGAGAAATCAATTAATCAAAGTCATTCCACTTCTGAAAGTCATTCCACTTCTGATATCTCATCCTGCTGCTGCTGCTGCTGCTGCTGCTAAGTCGCTTCAGTCATGTCCAACTCTGTGCAACCCCATAGACGGCAGCCCACCAGGCTCTGCCGTCCCTGGGATTCTCTAGGCAAGAACACTGGAGTGGGGTGCCATCGCCTTCTCCATTATTTCCCCTAATGAGAAGCTATTTTAGGATTACATGTGGGGCATTCTCACAAGTTGCTTTATTTGAGGGGGAAGCCTTCCACAATTTGGAAGCCCCATGGAGATTTAGCTGCAAGTCCCAACCACGTACCCAGACTCTGAATTTGAGCACCTAATGACTCACCCTGCATCTCTCCACCTAAGGTTCCTGGCCCAAAAAAAAGAAAGACAAGTCACACAGTAGGTCTGAGTGCCAATGTCATTGATGTTCCTAACTCTATCAGGAAAATTAGGTACCACCCACTGAAATGTCCATTTTCTGATTAGATCTATATTTCTAAAAACTCTTGATGAAACAATACTCTTGATCTAAACTTAGCTTTTCCCATCTTACAAGGTGTCATTAACTAAAATGGAGTAACGAGCAAAGAATAGACAATGAACAGAAGCCCAGGAGGTCCAAAGGACTGGCAAGCTTAAAGTCTTGTCCTGCCAGTGTCCCTCAGTAGATGAAATTTGCCTTGGCTAATCATCTAAAAACCCTATGAAGTCTGTTATCCTTTCAACCCAGCTTTATGTCCCTGAGAATTGGTTTATGAGGGGAAAAAAAAATCTCCAATGCTTCAGTCTTCAGGGCTGCAGTTGTTAGGTCTGTGGTCAGAGACAGCATGGGGCTGTGCACAAGCAAAACTTCTGGCAGATCATTATCAATTTGCATGGGGTGGTCTTGCTGGGTCCAAGCCCACAGCTCCAGTAGGCTCAAAACCTGTTTCTTATGTGCCGATAAATTCTCAGTGCAATCTAAATTCTTGTGCATATCTTAAAAAAGTGACACAGTTTACCAAGTGACCTCTTTGAGGAGCTTCCAATAGGACCAAATTGTCCATTCTTGAAGCAACTTAAAACAAAGGAGCAAGAATTCCCTGGTGATCCAGTGGTTAAGACTCTGCCTTCCAAGGCAGGGGACATGGATTTCATTCCTGGTCAGGGAACTAAAATCCAACATGCCACGGGTTGTGGTCAAAATTAGAAAAATAAAAAAACAAATGGGGAAAGCAGGACGAGGCAGCAAATGTAATTAAATCTTTAATTTCATATTCAGTGGTCAGTCTTTTATGACTAATATGAAGAACTTCAAAATTTAAGCTGGTACAAGGAAGCCATAATCCCAGTTTCCTTGACTTCCATCATCTCCATCAGTCAGTTCAGTTGCTCGGTCATGTCCAACTCTTTGCGCCACCATGGACTACAGCACACCAGGCCTACCTGTCCATCACCAACTCCTGGAGTTTACTCAAACTCATGTCCACTGAGCCGGTGATGCCATCCAACCATCTTATCCTCCGTCCTTCCCTTCTCCTCTGGCTTTCAATCTTTCCCCGCATCAGGGTCTTTTCCAATGAGTCAGTTCTTCACATCAGCTGGCCAAAGTATTGGAACTTCAGCTTCAGCATCAGTCCTTCTAATGAATATTCAGGACTGATTTCCTTTAGGGTGGACTGGATGGATCTCCTTGCAGTCCAAGGGACTCTCAAGAGTCTTCTCCAACACTACAGTTCAAAAACATCAGTTCTTTGTCACTCAGCTTTCTTTATAGTCCAACTCTCACATCCATACATGACTACTGGAAAAACCATAGCTTTGACTAGATGGACCTTTGTTGACAAAGTAATATCTCTGCTTTTTAATATGCTGTCTAGGTTGGTCATAACCAAGGAGTATGCGTCTTTCAATTTCATGGCTGAAGTCATCATCTGCAGTGATTTTGGAGCCAAAAAAAATAAAGTCTGTCACTGTTTCCACTGTTTCCCCATCTATTTGCCATGAAGTGATGGGACCAGATGCCATGATCTTAGTTTTCTGAATGTTGAGCTTTAAGCCAAACTTTTCACTCTCCTCTTTCACTTTCATCAAGAGGCTCTTTATTTCTTCTTCGCTTTCAGCCATAAGGGTGGTGTCATCTGCATATCTGAGGGTATTGATTTTTCTTCCGGCAATCTGGATTCCAGCTTGTGCTTCATCCAGCAAGGCATTTCTCATGTTGTACTCTGCATATAAGTTAAATAAGCAGGGTGACAATATACAGCCTTGATGTACTCCTTTTCCTATTTGGGCTTCCCTGGTGGCTCAGAGGGTAAAGCATCTGCCTGTAATGCAGGAGACCTGGGTTCGATCCCTGGGTCAGGAAGATCCCCTGGAGAAGGAAATGGCATCCCACTCCAGTACTCTTGCCTGGAAAATCCCATGGACAGAGAAGCCTGGTAGACTACAGTCCATGGGATCACAAAGAGTTGGACACAACTGAGTGACTTCACTTTCTTTCTTTCTTTTCCTATTTGGAACCAGTCTGTTGTTTCATGGCCAGTTCTAACTGTCGCTTCCTGACATGCATACAGATCTCTCAAGAGGCAGGTCAGGTGATCTGGTATTCCTATCTCTTGAAGAATTTTCCACAGATTGTTGTGATCCACACAGTCAAAGGCTTTGGCATAGTCAATAAAGCAGAAATAGATGTTTTTCTGGAACTCTCTTGCTTTTTCAGTGATCCAACAGATGTTGGCAATTTGATCTCTGGTTCCTCTGCCTTTTCTAAATCCAGCTTGTACATCTGGAAATTCTGGGTTCATGTACTGTTGAAGCCTGGCTTGGAGAATTTGGGGCATTACTTTACTAGCGTGTGAGATGAATGCAATTGTGCAGTAGTTTGAGCATTCTTTGGCATTGCCTTTCTTTGGGATTGGAATGAAAACTGACCTTTTCCAGTCCTGTGGCCACTGCTGAGTTTTCCAATTTTGCTGGCATATTCAGTGCAGCACTTTCATAGCTTCATCTTGTAGGATTTGAAATAGCTCAGCTAGAATTCCATCACCTCCACTAGCTTTGTTCGTAGTGATGCTTCCTGAGGCCCACTTGACTTCACATTCCAGGATATCTGGCTCTAGGTGAGTGATCATACCACCGTGATTATCTGGGTCATTAAGATATTTTTGGTATAGTTTTTCTGTTTATTGTTGCCACATCTTCTTAATATCTTCTGCTTCTGTAAGGTCCATACCATTTCTGTCCTTTATTGTGCCCATCTTAGAATGAAATGTTCCCTTGGTATCTCTAATTTTCTTGAAGAGATCTCTAGTCATTCCCATTCTATTTTTTTCCCTCTATTTCTTTGCACTGATCACTGAGGAAGTCTTTCTTATCTCTCCTTGATATTCTTTGGAACTGTACATTCAAATGGGCATACCTTTCCTTTTCTCCTTTGCTTTTCATTTCTCTTATTTTCATAGCTATTTGTAAGGCCTCCTCAGACAGCCATTTTGCTTTTTTGCATTTCTTTTTCTTGAGGATGGTGTTGATCCCTGTCTCCTGTACAATGTCACGAACCTCCGTCCATAGTTCTTCAGGCACTCTGTAATCTAGCATGTGGACTAACAGTTCCTTCAGATGCTCACGGCTGAATAGGAAGAGTTGATTGAAAGGATCTTGAGATCAGTCTATGTATTCCTGGGGTCAGTCAAACAGAACAGGGACTAAAGAAAGCACACAACATGGTAGAGTCCTTACTGAGGGCAATACCTGTTTTATTTAACAGGTGAAGACCGACCGGACACCAATTCAATTTTTTATTTATTTTTTAAGCAAATTCATTGAGGATTTTAAAAATTGCTTCCAGGCAACAATCTGGGGTAGATCAATAGACACTCTTGTCACATCATCCTCATTTTTTAATGAACAGCCTTAAGCCAGAAGTCAGAGAATTGATACTTCATAGCTAGAGTGGGATAGATAGTGTTGGAGAAGGTTAGAGAAGAAAAACAGAGTTAGACTCTAATCAAGTTAGTGATTTTTCAAATTAAACACCTGGACAGCCCCAGATGTTCTCTATGCCTTTCCATAAAAAAGGTCCCCCCTGCCCACTCCAGTACTCTTGCCTGGAAAATCCCATGGACGGAGGAACCTGGTAGGCTGCAGTCAATGAGGTCGCTAAGAGTCAGACATGACTGAGCGACTTCACTTTCACTTTTCACTTTCATGCATTGGAGAAGGAAATGGCAACCCACTCCAGTGTTCTTGCCTGGAGAATCCCAGGGACGGGGGAGCCTGGTGGGCTGCCGTCTATGGGCTCGCACAGAGTCGGACACGACTGAAGTGACTTAGCAGCAGCAGCAGCAGAAAGAATTCTTGCTGTCATTATGAACAAAAGAGATGCTGGAAGACCAACTGCCCCACTGTGGGCAGAGAAATCTCTAACAGATAATAAGAGGAATTCCAAGGAGGAGGCAGCAGCCAACTTGAATTCTTGCCTTAAAACTCTCAGGATTAGCATGAACTATAGTGAGTCACATGCCTTCCAGGTGTCAGAGCCTCGGCACCAAGTGTTCCACTGACCTGGAATCACACGTGATGACCACTTGCTCTCATCACCTAGTTAATTTCAGATCTTTCACACTTTCTGGAGCAGGGGAACCATCCCTGTCCTCTCAGCCCAAGTCAGGACATGCTCCTCTTTCCTTACATTGCTTCTTTATACTTTCTTCTTTGCTCTCACTGGATCGCAGCTTATAGTTACACATTCATCAAGTATTCACACAAATATGTATCATCCTCATAAGACTGCTTTGGGGACCACGGCTGGACAGAGCTGGTTTGCTCACAACTGTATTCTCTGTGACCAGCACATCGACAGCAAGGTATTCAGGGATTCTGTTGGGTAAATGACTAAAAAGCAAATTAGAATAAGATACACTTTCCATGTGAGAGATGGCAGCTTTAAATACAGTGGTCCCCAACCTTTTTGGCACCATGGACCAGTTCCCTGAAAGACAATCTTTCCACTGGGAGTGGGGGAAATGGTTCATTTTCAAACACGTTACATTTATTGTGCACTTTATTTCTATTATTATTACATCAGCTCTACCTTAGACGATCAGGCATTAGATCCCAGAGGTCAGGGACCCCTGCTTTAATGGACTGGCCATATTCAGTGTTAGGTGAGGGTGTGGAGACACAGGGCACTCACACCCATTGTTGATAGAGGCATAAATTGGTAATGGCTTCATGTACCTATAAAAATGTTCACTGTTGATACCTGTTGATCCAGGGATTTAGCACCTGGGTATTAATTCTGTAGGCACAATAGCACAAATACGTATCTCTATAACAATGATCCCGGAAGTAACAGCTCGAAGTGTGACCAGTAAACTGGTCACAACTTAAGTACCTTTGTAAGAGGATACTGAAAAAATTAAGGGTACACTCATAAAATTAATTTCTGCACCATGCAACTATTATAAGATTCTCTGGGGGCTCAGTGATAAAGAATTTGCCTACCAATGCAGGAGACTTGGTTTGATCCCTGTAGCCTGGCCGGCTACAGTCTATAGGGTCGCAAAAGAGTCAGACATGACTTAGGGACTAACTAACAACAACACAAATATACTGTTAGTAACAAAACTAATGGTTAATGAGAAAAGTTAATCCCAGTATTTTTTTTTTAATCCTCCATATATAAACACAAATAAAAGTTTGGTGTTTTTAAAAAAATAGTGGAGGTAGAGAATAAACCAAATCGTTGATCAGTTTCACCTCTACAGAGTAGGGATGAGGGGTGGGTGGGGATTTTCACTTTTATTTTTATCAATATCTCTAAACTATGTAAACAGGCAAGCTTATAATTCAAAACACATTTTAAAAAATATTTTAAAATCTAGAATCTTTGCAGAACAAGACTTATAAGGTTCACTTATAAGGTAAGGTTCACCTTGAGAAGGTTAAATTAAAGCTACAACCAGTGAGCAACTGCACTAAAAAATGGTCCCTTGAGGACCTAACACCCAGGGACCACCCAAATACAGGCTCATCAGTCTTTAAATCCTAGGGTGAGGTCTGGGAGGAAGGAAGACACAGTAAATGAGGGAGGTCGTGGGGGTCCTGGGATGTGCTTGCCTCCGGAAGGAAGAGGGCAGAATTTATTCTGCATTTCCAAGTACAATATCCTCCCCAGAGGCTCCTTGGACAAGATCCGACGGATACCTTTCACCTATCAGCCAAGATCTTAAGAACCCAAGTGAGGCAGAGAGTCTAGAACCAGGAGCGGAAGGAAATCCTGGGCTCCTTGTCACCCTAGCCCTGTTGAGGAAACCACACACCGCCCACCTCTCCGATCGTCCCGGCGACTACGAAATGAGTCAGGACCCAGGGCTGCGCGGGCGACACCAACCGCGTCGCGCTGGCGAGGTGATCTGGCCCCGAATGTGGGCGTGGCAGGCGGCTTGGAGAAGCAGCCGGGCGCGCACAGCCCGCGCCCTGGAAGACCCGGGGCCCTGAGCTAGCCTTCCTCCCCACCCCACCCCCCGCCCCCCCCCCCCCACTGCCTCGCGTGCGGCGAAGGCTACAAGGTCAGGTCCCCGGGGCTCGAGGAGAGGGCGCCAGCCGCATCGTGGCTGCTTTGGTAAGTGGGGTGGGTCACGGAGGAAGCCCTACTCCGCCGCAGGCCTCCTCTCTCTCCACCGACTTTAGGACCTCTGGTGGCCTCTCTCGGCCGGATGGATGCCGCCTCCTTTCCTTCCCTCCAGGTTTAGTGACACAGTGGAGGCCAAGCCGTGCATTAGGATCTCCGTCTCTCCTTCCAGCCCGCACCGCTGCGCTCAGGCTCTCCCCATTTTGCCAAGAGGAAGCCGCGGCTGGGGCGGCGAGAAACCTGACCCAAGGTCACCGGGACTGACCAAGGTTTCCCCCACCCTAGATGCTTCCTCGTGTGAATGTGAATGGGTCTAAGTGTTTCTTTCTTTCCCTCAATAGCCGGCGAGAAGAATAAAAATGCGGCCTTTGAGCGCCGGGTTTGGGTCTGAAAAGCCCCGCGCGTCGGAGGTGGCGTGCCTTCCCCGGGGGTAGAGACCGCCGGGCGGCGCGCGGGCCGGTTCTCCGACAGTGAAAGATGCTGGAGAAGTAAAAAGCCCCCGAGAGGGTTCAACAATCTCCCCCGCCCCCCAAACCTTGGGAGCGGCACGGGCCCCGAGCCCACCCGGATCTGAGCCCTGAGGGGGCGATGCCCGCTCCCCACGAGGTGTCAGGGACAAATGTCCATCCGGTCCTAGGGGTTGGACGCCGCTTTCGGCCAGCCTCGGCTCATGGCAACTGGAAGCCGAGAGTCATGGGCGCGACCCCGGGACTCGAGTCCCAGCCTGTAAGGGCGCGAGTGTAGGTGGATGTGAGCGCAGAGGGGCCTGCCTGGGGACCCTGGCCACACTTGCCCACGGTTATTGCTCCTAGGAGAAGACTCTTTAGAGTCCCCTGGATTGCAATCAATCCTAAAGGAAATCCTAAAGAAAATCAACCCTGAACAGTCACTGGAAGGACTGATGCTGAAGCTGAAGCTCCAATACTTACACCTGATGTGAACAGCCGACTTATTGGAAAAGGCCCTGATGCTGGGAAAGATTGAGGGCAGGAGAAGGAGGCAACAGAGGAAGGGATGGTTGGATGGTATAACCTACTCAATGGACTTGAGTTTGAGCAAACTCCAGGAGATAGTGATGGACAAGGAAGCCTGGTGTGCTGCAGTCCGTGGAGTCACAGAGTCGGACTCGACTAAGCGACTGAACAACAACAACGGTCAGCCTGGAGCTGCACCGGTGCCCGCCCCAGAAAGCTGTCGGCGAGAGCTCTCCGCCGGGGTCCCGGGGAGGTTTGGAGAAGTGAAGAGTTAAGTGCGCGACCCCCTGGGAGCGGGGCGCGCCCAGCGCCGGCCAATGGCCGCGGTGGGCGGGGAGGAGCCGCGCCCCTTGGACCCGCGTGGACCGCGGCCCTTCCCCACCCTAGCGCTCTCCGGTCCCGCTGCCCCGCCCGCCAGCTGCCCTCTTAAACCCGACTCAGCCCTGCGGGCCCGCCCGAAGCCTACGGATCCTGAACCCGCGCCGCCCCTCCGTGGACCAGGGGTGCCCGCTCGCCCGGCTGCGCGGTCTCCAAGGTGGGTGCGGAGCCCCGCGTGCAGCTGTGGCCCGGGGCTGCCGCCCGCCGGGGTGGTCGGGAAGCACAGGCAATAGTCTCTGGCGCAATTCGTTCTGAGGAGTCGTTTTGCCTTCTCGGAGTTTGTTTTTGTTTTTGTTTTTTTAACTCGCTTAAACGGCTTTCAACCCCAACTCGAAGGTCCTCGGGGTGAGCCCAGCGCCTTTGGGGAGTCTCAGAAGGGGACGCGTAGATGCCTTCGTCGTGGCTGACCTCTTTTCCTGACCCCGTGTTCTTTAATTTCTGAGTCACGACCCCGCTTGGTTTCCTTATTGGGCTCATTGATCTTGCCCTCGAGACCAGCCTGCCCTGAAGGGGCCCCAGTCTCCAGGCTTGGTGAACTTCTGTCCATTAAAACGCTGTCCTTTTCGGGTGGGGGCGGCAGCGGCGCTGGGGCCGGAGCCAGTTCTCTCCCACCTGACCTGGGGCTCGTCGTCTCCTGCTCCCGAGAGGCCACCCCAGGATCCCTAAGTTCCCAGGCGAGGTGGCGAGTTTCGCAAGGGACCTGGGGAATGTGGCGGGACTCGGCGCACGTGAGGAGCCCACGCTGGCTCCGGAGTTGAGAGGGGAGCCGAAAATGGCACTCACTTCCTCCATCTCCTCCTCTTCGTAGCCGGGACCGCCGGGGTCCTCGGGGTCAGACCCGGGCCTCGCAGCGAAGCGGCCTCCCGGGACCTGAAGCCGGGCTAGGGGAGCGCGACTCCTACGCAATCCGACCGGGCTTTCGGCCCTGTCCTTTCTGCTAGAGACCCGGGAGCGCCCGAAGCTGCCGCCTGCCCCCAGGCGCGGTCTAGCACTCGGCCCCCGCCCCGGCGAGAGGGGAGGTCCTGCGGCTCCGACCCACCCTGGAAAAGAGGGTGTGGAGGACAGAGAAGAGGGCGGAGGAGGGAACTTGAAGCGAATTTTGCAGGAGCCGGGTTTGGGGCGGGCGTCGAGCGTGGGTGTTGGAGACGAGCGCTGCCCGGTCAAGGTGTGTCTGTAGAGGAAGCGCGAAGCGACACTTACCCGGAACTCGGTGTCGGACAGAATCCCGGCAGATATTCGTTTTTATTTTGTTTGGGAGTTTGGGCGGTGTTTTTAATTGCTGTTTTTGTTTCGTTTGCCGGGTAGGTCTTGAGGAATCGAAGTGGGAAGTTTATCTAATGTCCTTGGACTCGGGCGGGGGAGGCTGGGCGCGCAGGAGCCGGCTTGCAGCGCCCAGCGCCCCTCACCGGGCCGCCCTTGCTTTTCCGCAGACCCGCCGAGCGCCGTGGCCCGGGGATGGCCCTGCGGCCGCCGGGGGAGGCCGGCCCCCAGGACAAGGGATGCTACCCTCCCGACTGGCTCCAGGGCAGCCCCCAACACCTGGCCGCCTACTACACGCCTTTCCCGCCCTACGGCCACTACGGGAACACCCTGACCGCGGCAGAGGAGGGCTTCCAGCCTTTCCGGCCCCTGGAAGCCCTGGCAGCGTCCCCGGCTCTGCCCCCCTTCGGCTTCCGGACCGCGCCTCCCTTGCTAAGCCAGGGCCTGGCCCTCCCGAGGGAGCCGCTATGCGACCTGCCCTGGTACAGCAAGCTGCCGACCTGGTACCCTGTTCCCCACCTCCCCAGGGAGGTGCCGCACTTCCAGAACAGCAGTCGTGAGTTTACCGGCGCCGCCAGCGAGGACTTGGCACACACCGCCGGCCGGAGCGACGGTGGCCAGTGTTGGGGACCTGAGATTTTCGTTCCGCCGCCCCCCGTGGATGCTTCGTTGTTACCTGAGAGGCCGAAGCCCTCGCAGCTGTTATCGGGGTCCCCCAGCGAGCCCTCTGAGGATGGCCCCAAACTCGTGAACCGAAAAGGGAAGGCTTCTCGCCGCTACCACTTCACCCAGGAAGACCTGCACTTGGTTCTGTACGGGGTCATCCCCAGCCCGCAGCACTCAGCCCGCCTGCAGCACGCGATCTCGGGCCTCCTGATCCCCACCGATAGCGCCGGTAAAGGCGGGCCCCATAATGCGGGAGTCGGGGGCAACTGGAAGAGAGGTGGGAGCAGGAGGCGGAAGGGGCGCTTCTAGGTGGATCCCAGGCAGTGCGAGTGCTGAAGGGGAGGGTGTGTGCTTCCATCAGAAGATAGAGCTGGGGAGGCCAGGCTAACCTCCGAAACCCTACCCGCATGACTCTTAAGGTTGTTTTGCTTCCCCGGTGCCAATGCAGGGGACGCGTGTTCCATCCCTGAATGGGGAAGAACGCCTGGAGAAGGCAATGACAACCCACTCCAGTATTCTTGCCTGGAGAATCCCATGGACGGAGGAGCCTGGCGGGCTACAGTCCATAGGGTCGCCGAGTCAGACACGACTTAACGATTAAACAAGGTTGTCTTAAGAGAAATGGCTCATGCTGTGTGTGGGCTGATCAGGTGGGCTCAGGTTCTCCCAGGATGCCCAAGGTGTCTCAGTGAGAGCCAGCTGCCATCCACTCTGGGAGTCTCCCTCCAGCCATCTGACCTTGGTCAAAATCAGCATTACCTCTGACTCTCCAGTTCCTTGAATTTGCTAACAGGGGTTAATTACCACCTAACCAGCTAGGGTCCTTTTGAGTCTAAAATGAGACACTGCATATGTAAAAGGAACCGGAAGCCTCGAAGGGTCAAATGGTAAGCTCTAGAGAATGAGGAGGAAGACACGTTTTATAATACCTTTTATTTAAAAAATAAGAGTTTAATCCTGTCTTTTTCTAGGGGCTGATTCTCTTCCTCAGACTCTGGATAACGACTCCCTTCAGCTACCAGAAGGTAGGCAGGGCTCCTGGCTTGGATTTTTTTTTTTATTTAATGGCGGTAAACACAGTAGGTTTCTTCACTGGCTTTCTTTCCTGCCCTGGGTCTCCTGCTAGGTCTCTGCCTCCAGCAGACGAAGTTTGGTGAAGTCGCACATTTTGGGGTGTTCTGCAGTAGTCTTGTGGCCAAAGGAGTCAGGTTTGGGCCCTTTCAGGGTAAAGTGGTCAACACCAGCGAAGTCAAGACACACGGAGACAATTCCCTGATGTGGGAGGTAAATTTGTTTCTTATGGGTTGTCGGAAAGTGGGGAGGAGGGTCGCTGGGGATGAAGCCTGGCCTCTGCCCCTCTGGGAGAGGGGACCCTCTCAGCAGTACTCAGCTGTCTAGTGCTGTCTATTTTGCAACATAAAGAGAAAAGTAGGCAACTGCAGAGCCGCTAGGGATAGCACCTCCACATGGAGTCTGTGTATCTTTTCAGTGCCTTAAGGCATTTTCATCTGAAGATTAGCCCCAGAATACAAAGAGCCAATACCCTGGGTTATATTTACAGACAAAACAAATACTTTAAATATTACCATGTGATGCTAAGAATATGTCCAAAAGGACAAAGACCAGATTTAAAATTTTTTGATATCATTTGTCTAATGGGGATTTTTAAAAACAGCTATTCTTAACTCTGTATGAGGCATGATGGTAGGACTGCAGTATGTCAGACTGTATCAGATTATCCTCCCTTGCCCTGAATTTTGAGGAATACACTTTAGGAAAATAATCTGAAATCCAGACTTCCCAGAATCTGTTTGTAACACCAAAGCATCAAAGACTGCAGAATTACTCACTGGAGAGAAAGAATTAAATTATATCTCCATCAATACACACGAAAACTCATTTGAGATAAAATACCAAACAAATTGGTTGTCTTGAACTGATAGAATTAAATGTAACCTCCTGTTCCCTTTGCTTCTGTTTATGAAGTTAATATATGCTCACCCTAGAAACTTGGGAATCAAGAGGTGATAAAAGTAGAAACCTTTTAAAAATGTCACACCACCTAGACAGATATCTTTCAGCTGATAAATCCATTTAGGCTTAATAATATTGATAATAAATATATTCAAAGAGATCAAGCGTGAGATTTGAATTGTACATTTTTAATATGTAAATTTATTTTCTATGTCAAACCAAAAGAAAAATAAAAGATACATTTCTAAAGTTTGTTTGATTCCATTTAGATCTTTGAAGATGGTCAGTTGAGCCACTTTATTGATGGAAAAGGAGGTGCAGGGAACTGGATGTCCTATGTCAACTGTGCCCGTTTCCCGTCGGAGCAGAACCTGGTGGCAGTACAATGTCAAGGGCAGATCTTCTACGAGAGCTGCAAGGAGATCTACCAGAACCAGGAGCTCCTCGTGTGGTACGGAGATTGCTATGAGAAGTTTCTGGACATTCCCGTGAGCCTGCAGGTTCTCAAGCAGGGGAAGCAGGCATCTGGGTCCTCTGAAGGTGAGTGCACACCTTTGCCTCACCCAGTGAGGTCCTCTTGGTCGAAGGACTGGGCTCTTTGCCCAGACCAGCACCTTCCTGCAGCTTCTCCACTTGCTTGTGGAACTTCTGCCTCCCAGCTCTAATGTAGAACCCCGAACTCAAGGGCGTCTCTAGCCACATGAGTCTTGCCAGCTGGAGGACGATGCCCTCCTCTTCCCAAAGCTGCTGACGCTACTGCTGTTCACCAGGATACCTTTATCTTCTACCCTTTCACCCGCTCCCAGAGAATAAAATAAAAGTGAAATAAATGGATGCAACCTCTGCCTTAGATGAGCCAGCTTCTGATTCATCTCTGCAGAGGCTCACACAACTCAGGAAGTCACTGTTTTTTTCATTAAATTTTTTTTTTTTTTTAATTAAGCTTCTTATTTTGTATTGGAGTATGACCGATTAGATCTTCCCTGGTGGCTCAGTGGTAAAGAATCTGCCTGCAATGCAGGAGACACGGGTTCAATCCCTGAGTTGGGAAGATTCCCAGGAGAAGGAAATGGCAACCCACTCCAGTATTCTTGCCTGAAAAATCCCCTTCACAGTCCATGGGGTTGAAAAGAGCTGGACACAACTCAGTGACTAAACAGCAACAGCATGGCTGATTAACAACCTCATGATAGTCTCAGGTGGACAGCAAAGGGTCTCAGCCATACGCAGAGCACTGCTTTTCAAATGGTGGCTTGCAATATGTTAATAGGGTGGGAAATCAGTTTGGTGGTAGAGATCAGCATTAAAGAAGAAAAAAGAATAAGAATAAAATAGAACAGAAAATATTGATATGAATCTCACTTAAGCATTGTTTGGTGAGGCTTTTGTTTCACATGGATGTGTGTGAACCGGGTCTCAAATAGAAAATGTTTTTCTTACTGGGTCTCAGTCCACTTAGAGGAGCATGGAGCTAGACTCTTGCTCTCCAGTTTTAGTGTTGTGTTAACATGTGGGGCCCTTTCGGAAGGTGCAGATTCTCATTCCAGGATGGGAGATTTTGCATTTCTATCAAGCTACTAGGGGATGCTGCTGCTGCTGCTGCTGTTCCCTGGACCAGATTTCAGTAGCAGGGAGCTGGAGGACCATCAACCCACTCGCTGGGGATTTGCATTTTAAAAAAGCTCTCTGGGCGGTTGATTTTTATAACCACAAAAGCCTGGGAACCAGTCATCTCATACGTGGGACCAGACAAATGCAAATTAATATGTGAACCAGGTAGAAGACCATCCTGTTCTGTTAGGATAGATGTCATAAGCAGCAGGTAAAAGAGAATGTGAATTGCATTCATCACACTGCAGTGATGGTCTGCATGCATGTCTCCCCTGCTAGACTGAGACCCTTCAGGGCTGGAGACAACTGTAAACACCTTAATAGCTCCTGCTCTGAATTCCTTCTGTATTGAAGGAAGGTGGAAGACTAGACTAGATTAGGGAAAACTGCTTAGGGATGTGGTGAATTAAGGGATGAGTTTTGGGCTTCCCAGGTGGCCCAGTGGTGAAGAATCTGCCTACCAATGCAGGAGACTCAAATTCCATCCCCAGGTCAGGAAGATCCCCTGGAGTAGGAAATGGCAACCCACTCTAGTATTCCTGCCTGGAAAATTTCAGGGAGAGAGGAACCTGGAGGGCTACAGTTCATGGGATAGCAGAGAGACACGATTAAGCATGCACGCATGCTCACCACAGTTTAGGCAGGGAAAGGCAAGACAATCCAGGCTTGGGGATATAGTGAAGCCAAGGGCAAGGATGTGTTCACCAGGGATTAAGAGGTGAACAATAAACAGTCTATTTCTAGAGGCCAAATAATGAGGGGTTGTTGAACTGTCTTCTCAGTACCCCAGCTTATGGATGGTGTGGGGATGAGGGTGAGGGGTGAGATGGCAGAATTCTCTGGGGTCTGGACTTCACAGTTGCCCCGTAGTTGGCACCAAACCAAGCCTTTTTAGTCACTTCCCAAGAGGTACCAAGCACTGCTGAAATAGAAGTGCCAAATGGATTTGAGAAAGATACATGCTTGACAACTCACAAAATAGAATCATTATCTTTTTGAAAAGGTATTCAGCACTATGTATCAGAGCTATTAAAATGTTCATAACCTTTGATGTATCAGTAATACTCTTCTGGAAATTTGTCTTTAGGAAATACTCCAATAGGAAAAGCTTTGTCCATAGGGATTTTTAATACAGCATCATTCCTTTTTGTGAAAAGTCACAAACAAATGCCCAATAGTAGAATAATTATTAAGTAAATCATAAGCACCAGGGATAAGGGCTTCCCATGGTCAGTGGGGTGGGGAGAAACACCAGCAGGTGTAGTACCTGGTGTAGTACCCACCTGTACTACACTTCTTTCTTTTTTTAAATATTTATTTGGCTTCACTGGGTCATAGTTGTGGCATGCAGGTTCTTTAGCAGAACTTGGGATCTAATGCCTTCACCTAGGGACCGAACCCAGGTCCCTGGCATTGGAAGCATAGAGTCCTAGCCACTGGACCACCAGGGAAGTCGCTGTGTTACACTTCTGAACCAAATTACATCTGGATAAGTTCATGGCTTTCTGTTAGGAAGAATGGTTGAGAATAGAATTAAAAGAAATGAAAAATCAACATTCTTCTGTCCTCTCAGAAGAAAGTTTTTGTGTTTTATCCAAACCTTTTCTTGAGACTTGGTAGGAGCCTTCCCCTTTAAGGTGTTGAGTGGGAGGGAAGGGCCCTATGTGGGCGGGTTATCTAGAGTTTGCAAACCTAGAGTTTGCAAAGTTTGCAAACCCTCAGTGTGTTTTGGGTGGGGGGCAGGGGGTGGTGGTGAGGGTGGGGAATGTGTAGATAGTTCTTAGTCACTACCCAACTCTATCTAAAGAGTTGTCTAGGTGGCAAACCCGCAGAGTGTGTGTTTTGGGCGGGGGGTGGGGAATGTGTAGATAGTTCTTAATCACTACCAAACTCTATCTAAAGAGTTGTCTAGGTGGGGCAGAAAGCATCATTTTCAGTTTCAGGAAACCATTTGGCTGAAAAAAATTGAAATGGGATGGAGGAGGAAGGAAAGGAAACAGGACAAAATTAGGTTAAGATAAAATTTCCAAGAACCTGAGCTGAAAACGTAGGCGGCTGAAGCCTAATTAGTAAGGGTGCTGTGTCATTTCTGCCTAAGTGGTGGTTCTTATGCAAATTGACTATTGTGCCCCTATTCTGAATTTTGGTGTGCCTTAGGGCTTTAATTTGTAAAGACTCGCTGACCCTGTCTCGTAGACAACCCCCTTCCCACCCCGGAAGCTGGAAGGCCAGGTATTTCTAACCAATGAAAATTCTAGCTTCGAGCAAAAACCGTCCCAGCAGGGAGGTTCTGAGAGCATTAGCACCTCAATGAAAGCGGTAGACGAGACTGAGCAATGGATCGTCCTGGGGCTGGTGGCTGCCTTCCTGCTTATTTACTTAATAAATGAAATGATTTCTTTCCTTGGCCACCTGTTAAATGTGCCTAGCATGCAGTTGTTGACTAACAAAGCCCCCAGTGGATAGCTTTCCCGCTGTCCCCAAGCTGACTAAAAAACTTCCACCTACACACTCTTGCATGTACTCAGTCTTGGCTACTCTCTGCCTCCCTGGAGCAGAGGCAGTGAGGTTTCATTGATGCATTCATAGTCAAAACCACTTGATCCTCTGGAATCCAGAGTGTCCTCAGCAGGAACGCTTTTGTAGGTGGCCCCGGTCCTTCCCCTTCCCACCCCACCACATAGACACCCCTGAGCCTGGTATCTCTTCTGCTAGATTTGGCTGCACCTTCTCTAACCTCTCCCCAACCTCTCTCCTCCTCTGATGAAAACGGAGTTACCTTCCTCAGTCTTGTCTGTCGCTCAGTGATAGAGTCACTTGTTGGTTTGAATTCAGTGTCAGGGTTAAATTAATCATGATAATCCCATGTTTTAGTTCTGGAATCTTCCCCGAAAGCTCAGAGAAATGCATTGTTAGCTAAAAGGGTACCTAAGTCTTTGTAAGTGAGGTCCAATGGAGCAGCACTTAATGAAGCCTGGGAAGAAGCTCTGGGTGCCCATCAAGGCCCCCAAAGGGTGAACTGCTTGAACTTGTAGCTCAGTCTGATCTGAAAAGCACAAATACAGTAGGTATTTGGTACATGAACCTTGTAACACAGGCCAGTTAGGAAGTAACTATAAGACTGACTTGCTCATAAATAGGGCTGGAGGAAGGGTGTCTTCAATAAATATATTTCAGGAACAAAAAGGAAAAGGAACCTAGAGATTAAGACATTGAAGAGACATAGTAACTGTGGACAGCATGTGGACTTTGAATCCTACGCTGAACCAACTGACTGAAAAATAAACAAACATAAGTGCGTGTATATGTATTATAAACAAATATATATGTGTTTCTATCTATTAAGGAATAAGGTTTTGACAATTAGGTATGACAGTGGCTTTATGGTTATGCTTTTCAAAAAGTTGTTATCAGGGACTTGCCTGGCAGTCCAGTGGTTAAGACTGCACTTCCTCTGCAGGGGATGCGAGTTCGATCCCTAGTTGGAGAACTAAGATCCCACATGCCACCCTGCTCCCCAAGAAAGTCATTATCCATTAAAGATTGTGGGCTGAGGTGTTGATGAAACAAGTGAGAAATCGGTATTAAAAATAATCTGTTGGGGGAAGTGATGTGAGTCAGTCACTGTCAAAGCCTGGTGTTTGGGCCCAAGAGGGTTTATTCTATTATTTTGACTTTGGTATTTGTTTAAAAGTTTTTGTAATAAAAGGTTGTAAAAGACGGTCCTAAAGAAAGTAAGAATGTGGGAAGATAGCTGACCAAGCCACTTTTCCCCCTGTGTTTGACAGAGTCTGCGGAAGGGTACAGGTGTGAAAGATGTGGCAAAGTATTTACCTACAAATATTACAGAGACAAGCATCTAAAGTACACGCCTTGTGTGGACAAGGGTGACAGGAAATTTCCCTGTTCTTTATGCAAACGATCCTTTGAGAAGAGAGACCGGCTCCGGATCCACATCCTTCACGTTCATGAGAAGCATCGGCCTCACAAGGTAAGAGTTAGGGCAGTGACCCATCTCTCTCTAGCAGTCTGCTTTCAGGCTTTTTCCCCAAACCCCTGGGTGCACCCCGAGGGCCTCCTGGGTGCAAGTTACTGGGATGGGAGGATGGGACAGGGTCTCTGAAGGAAGTGGCAGTGCTGTGAAAGGGCAGACATGGACCCAATGTGATGGTCCATGGACCAAGACATGATGCCTGAGTGTTGAAGCTGGCGGATGCATGGTAGACAGGGGCAGAAGACGGTGTCTTTCTACATGTGGGCCATGAAAGGCCTCATAGACAGGTGGCCGTGAGCAGAACCTAGGACTGAGGAAGTGTCTGGTTTATTTGGAGGTGGAGTTGACTGGGGGTTGCGGGAAGGGTTGAGACATCCCAGTTGAGAAAGACCTTGGCCTGTGGTTTTAGGTAACCACACCTTGTTCCATAATGTGTTCAGGCTTTTTTTTTTTTTTTAACGTTTTATTGAAGCATAGTTTGGTTTACAATGTTGTATTAATTTCTGCCGTACAGCAAAGTGACTCAGTTATACACATACATACATTTGTTTTCATATTATTTTCCATTATGGTTTATCACAGGATATTAAATATAGTTCCCCTTGCCATACAGTAGGACTGTGTTGTCTATCTGTCCTATATACACTAGGTTGCATCGGCTATTCCCAAACTCCCAATCCTTCCCTTCCCCACCCTCTTCTCCGTTGGCAACCATAAGGACCTCTGTGTCTGTGAGCCTGTTTCTGTTTTGTAGATAACTTCGTTTGTGTCATATTCTAGATTCCACATAGTAGTGACATCATATGGTATTTGTCTTCCGCTTTCTGACTTTCTTTGCTTAGTATGATAATCTCTAGGTCCAATGTGCAGGCATACTGATAGTTACAGGCATGGTCCAAAGGATGGGTGGCTTTTGTGCCATGCCAGGGACTTTGTAAGGAAGAAAGAAACACTGGTGCATTGGGGAGCCATTGTCTACCATTCTGGATATGTGGTGGCTCTGCCAGACTTGGTGCAAGAAAGTGCTGACTACCACTGGTCTTAATTAGGATAAAGAGGATGGGGCTTGGGTACAGACCGACAGATTCAGATTAGGCTTCAGTGCTGTCAGGACTCCTGCCAGCCCCACTCTTCATTTGAAGAAATAAAACTGCTCTTGTCTCTCCCCTTCTGTTCACAGTGAAGCTCCTGGAAATATCACAATCACTGTTATATACAGCTGTAAAATCTGAGTATTTTTACAATGATCTCAAATTGTTTTTGTAAATCTAAGAAATTTTAAATTATTAAGACAGTGAAATCATTTCTCACCTTTTGTTGTTTGGTTGCTCAGTCATGTCCAACTCTTTGCAACCCCATAGACTGCAGCACACCAGGCTTCCCTGTCCTCCACTATTTTCCGGAGTTTGCTCAAACTCATGTCCTTTGAGTCAATGATAGCATCCAACCATCCCATCCTCTGTTGCCCCCTTCTCCTCCTGCTGCCCTCAATCTTTCCCAGCATTAGCATCAGGGTCTTTTCCAACGAGTCTGCTGTTTGCATCAGGTGGCCAAAGTACTGGAGCTTCAGCTTTAGCATTAGTCCATCCAGTGAATATTCAGGGTTGATTTCCATTAGGATTGACTGGTTTGATGTCCTTGCAGTCCAAGGGACTCTCAAGAGTCTTCTCCAGCATCACAATTCAAAAGCATCAGTTCTTTGGTGCTCAGCCTTCTTTATTCTCAGCTATAGATTGGCAGAGTAAAAAGTTATACTGTCCAGTATTCTACATGTAAATCAATAGGGAATTGGTTATGTAAAGTTTGGCTTATTAAGCACAAACAAGTTGTAAAATATGTGTGGAATGATGTCACTTAGAAAATCATGTACACTGTATATAATGTTTACATATAAATGGAAACACAATTGGAAAGAAGCCATTAAACTCCAATCTTTCTGGGAGTATGATAGAGAATAAAGCCAAGCATGATTTTTATGTCTTCACTTGGTAAACTTAAAATTTTATTTTTTATCTGCAGTTTTTTAACATGAGAAAACAATATACACTAGAGATAAAAAGAAAACAAAAACCACTAGATATGTTATGGCCCAAAGTTATTTTAGGTATAATTTTTTTCTATATGTGTATGTATTTTTAATACGCTTGGGGTCATACTGATGTTATGTACTTAAAAATCTACTGTTTTGTGCATTTCCCCCCAGCATGGCTGCAGTGAACAATATTATCTATAAATCACTCTGTTTTTCATTTCTGATTATTTCTTTGGGGTACAGTCCTAGAAGTAGAAAGATTGAGTCAAAGGTACAATTTTAAGGCACTTGAATTAAGGTACCACACACCTTTCCAAACAGTCCAACCAGCTGGGCTTACAGTGTGTGTAGTCAGTAACCCCAAGTCTCCCACAATATTATCCTTCTTATGTTCACATTTTTATAGATGAAAAATGGTATCTTGCTTGGCTTTGCATCTTTGTTATTTATGAGGTTTACATTTTATTAAAATATATTTTCTGAGACCTCCCCTGGTGGTTCAGCGATTAAGATAAAGAGTAATCTAAAAAATAAAATAAGATATATTTTCTTGGCTAGTTTGTATTTGTCTTGTGGTTTGTCAGTTTATGTCTGAAATTTTAACAGAGTGTGTTCAATGTTTCTTTTCTCTTTCCTTCCTTTTTTTTTTTCACCCCTGCCTGCTTTGTAGTCAGTAAAAGACAAAGTATTCTTTCCGTCTGAAGGCACAGAGCCTAAGCTCAGAGGAATTCTCCTGCACTTTCGGGGTTTCTTTTTCAGCCTGCAGAATCTTAGTTCCCCAAATAGGGACTGAACCCGTACCCCTGCTGTGGAAGCTTGGAGTCCTCACCACCAGGGAAGGCCCTCTCTTGTACTTTCCTTGGCTATTATCTATCTTCCATTTTTGTTCTCTTCCTTTAGCCAAATGTTAGGTTGAATCCACTTCTTTGTATTCATTAACCTTTACTTTTTTTCATCAGCATTCTCTGAGAGTTCTCAACCTTCATTTTTATGTCATGTTTCAGTCTTTAGCAGTCAGCTGAGCCTGTTGACTACAGCATTTCATTCTGTACCTTTTCATTGGTTATTTTTAATTTCCAAGAACAGGTTCATGTTCTAATTGCTTCCCTTTCATTTAAAATTGATCTGTTCTTTTTGCAATGATAACTTCAACATCTGACTATTTTTGCTTTAGTAATGACAGTATGGGCTTCCCTTGTGGCTCAGCTGCAATGCGGGAGATCTGGGTTCCATCCCTGGGTTGGGAAGATCTCCTGGAGAAGGGAAAGGCTACCCACTCCAGTATTATAGTCTTAGAGAATTCCCTGGACTGTGTAGTTCATGGGGTCACAGATTTGGACACGACTGAGCGACCTTCACTTTCAATGACAATACATGCTCCTTATTCAAACTTCAAGTAGTAAAGAAAAATTAGAGAAGATTTTTAAAATCCACCCCCAAATCCCATCATCTAAAAATACCTAGGTTCATTTGCAGAGACGTGGATAGACCTAGAGACCGTCAAACAGAGTGAAGTAAGTCGGAAAGAGAAGAACAGACATAATATCGCTTATATGTGGAATCTAGAAAAATGGTTCAGATAAACCTATTTTTGTAAAGCAGACATGGATACAGTCCACCCCTCTTCCGCCTTTGGTATGTATACTTTGGTATACACTACTATGTGTAAAATAGATACTCATGAAAACCTACTGTGTAGCACAGGGAACTCAGTGCTTTGGGGTGACCTAAATGGGAAAGAAATCCAAAAAAGAGGATGTGTGTGTATACACACACACACACACACACACACACACACACACACACGTGTGACTGATTCATATTGCTGTACAGCAGAAACTAACACAACAGTGTAAAGCAACTCTACTCCAATAAAAATTGTTAAAATAAAGTTAAATAAATAAAAATAGCCAGGCTCCCATGTGTGCCCATAAGGACACCTGCGGAAGAGAGTCCAGAAACACAGTAGTTTCTTTTACCTGGTTCAGAATTCCTGAGAAGATTGGACAGGAGTCATCAGAGTCCAGAACACAGAGAAATGACGCGTGCCTGTCGTTCCTATAGCAGGTGGCTATACTGCTTGCTTTCACCGCCCCCCCCCAAATTGCCCGTTTTTTTGTAGGTACATTTTTTGCGTCATCTGTCACCTGTATTGCCACTTGGGTCTACATATCTGTCCCCACTCCCACGAGATTTTTACTCCTTGTCTGTAGCAGAGTGTTGAGAGGTTCTCCATAAATACTTGGTGAATTCATTGCTAAGGGCTTGCAATTTTCTCCCAGCCTTGTGAGAACAGCAGGGCAAGTATTTTACCCATGAGGAAAATTGAGCAAAGACTCCAAGTTTAACTGATTTGTTCTGGTCACACAGCTACCTGTTGACAGAGCAGGACAGAGTCAGGCCTCTGTTACACACCAGGGTTATATATCTAGGCAGCTAGCATCCAAAGACTTTCGAGGAATGGCTTGGAGCCACAGCGCTGAGTAGGCTGTGGACCAGAATGTGGTGTTGGATTCTTCCCCAGAGTCCTGTGACGCCCTCACCCGTCTCAGCTAGACCCTCAGCCTGCATCTGCTCCATCCTCTGCCTACTAATCCTCCCCCACCATCACCACCGCCCGAGATAAACATAATGGCGAAGTTAACTTCCTAGCGGGGAAATGTGGTTTCAACTCTATTTTTCTTTTCTGTCTTAGTGTTCTACATGCGGGAAATGTTTCTCTCAGTCTTCCAGTCTAAACAAACACATGAGAGTCCACTCTGGAGACAGACCCTACCACTGTGTGTATTGTACTAAGGTAAATGGACCTTCTTTTCTTTTGCCCCACCCCACACAGCACACAGCACACCGCACACAGCATGTGGGATCTTAGTTCCCTGACCAGGGATCAATATCACGTCACTGCAGTGGAAGGGCAGAGTCTTAACCACTAAACTGCCGGGGAAGTCTCAGTGGAACCTTCTTTTAAGGAATCTGCCTTGAGCCCTGTTTGGGTGTCCATGGATAAGAACTTATAGAATAAACCCTGGCTTATAATGAGTCCCTGGTAAATCAATTCATCATTAGCCCATCCCCAATTTCCACCCCAGATTATACTCATGTTTGCTTACAATGATCAGATACAACCTACTATTGCCAAATTGGCACTCAAGGCATTTGTTATGAAACGGACCCTAAATTTATAAGATTCCAATGATAACAGACATGAAGTACAGACCGCCTTTTTTTTTTTTTTTCAAGTACAGACTCTTAAATTTCGCTAGTCTTGGTTTCCAGAGCACTTTTGCTGAAGTAGCATCTAATCTTGTTAAACAGAATACTAATTTATAAAAATGAAGAGACAAATATATCATGGTTAGGGGTTGCTGGGTTAGGAACAAAAGTTGCTGGGTTAACTTTAAAAATACTAAACCAAAACATCTCATGTCCTCTTTCGATGAGGTACATCTGGGCTGTTCAATGTGTAGTTACCCATTAGCCATATGTGGCTATTTAATTTACTAAAAATGAAATAAAATTGAAAATTTAGTAAGTCGGTGGCACTGGCCACATTTCAAGTGCTCAACAGTCCCACCATTGATGGCTGGCGACCACCACATTGGCATGGACATAACATTTCCATCATTTTAGAAAATCTTATTGGATACACTGGAATCTGCTATTTCTATCATCAAGCCATTTATTTTTTTTAAATATGTAGCCATGAAAGAAATATAGTCTCTATTAGGGTGACTGTTAAGGTTCCAAAAGAGGAATAAAACTACCTGGCTTAGGGAAACGGATACCACCAAAGAAACTGTGTCAATAGAATGGAAATAATCAGTGTAGCAAATTGGAGCTAAGACATAACTAGACAATGTGCAGCTAGCACAGACCTAAGGAGGGTGGCTCTGGATTTGCCTGGACGAGGAATCTATCCTGAGGGATCACTGATCTCCTGCCAGATTTCCAGAGCAGGCTCAAAATATCCCACCGCCCCTCCTCTTCCTGGCGTTCTAATTCTGATTCTCACCTTGAATTTCTGGCTAATCTGGGAATGAGAGATACCCAAAGGGGTGACTCAATGCACTTGGGTCATAAATGAGCTGTTTGATGTTCTGATTTTTTTTTTTTTTTTTTTTTGTAGCTAGTTAGTTAGTTGTTTTTGGCTCTGCTGGGTCTTCGTGGCTGCACAGGCTTTTCTCTAGTTGTGGCAAGCAGGGCCTACTCTCTAGCTGTGGTTCACAGGCTTCTCCTTGCAGTGGCTTCTGTTGTTGCAGAGCACAGGCTCTAGGGCTCATAAGCTTCCGTAGTTGCAGCCCATGGGCTCAATAATTGCAACTTCCAGGCTCTAGAGAACAGGCTCAATAGTTGTGGCACACAGGCTTAGTTATTCCTAGGCATCTGGGATCTTCCCAGACGAGCAATCAAACCTAGTCTCCTGCATTTGGCAGACAGAACTCTACCACTGAGCCGTAGGGAAGCCCTGAGGTTCTGACTTCTAGTTAGACTCCTGTCACCTGAGCTGCTGGAGACTGTCCTAGGCGCCCACACCTTGTGCTCCTTAGTGAGCAGTGGTCCAACCCCACATGGGCCCAGTCCTGAAACTCCAAGGTCACTGGTTTAACCTGGTGTTTTGTATCACTGTCAGCAGACTCCCAAATTGGGGTCATTACATCTCTAATAAATACCTGAAAGTGACAAAGGTCAGAGCAGAGTATTGAAATGAATTAGGAGACAGGGTATAAGTGAGGGAAAGAAACGAAATGGCCATGTAAAAACAGCAAAGCACTTGTGAACCTAAAATAGTAGAACTACTCTGGAAAACTGTTTGGCAGTTTAAGAACTAAACTTGTAACAACCATTCAACCCAGCAATTGCTCTCCTGGGCATTTATCCCAGAGCAGTGAAAGTTTGTGTTCATGCTAAAACCTGTACACAAATATTAATAGCAGCTCATAGAAACCTCAAACTGGAAATAACTCAGATACCGTACCATGGGTAGGTGATTAAACAGACTGGAACATCCACACCATGGAATTCTTCTCAGCTATCAAAATGGGTGAGCTGGGACTTCTCTGGTGTTCCAGTGGTAAAGAATCCACCTGCCAGTGTAGGAGACACGGGAACGATCCCTGATCCAGGAAGATCCCATATGTTGCGGAGCAACTAAGCCTGTGTTCCCGAAATACTGAGCCTGTGCTATATAGCTGAGAAGCCGCACCTAGTGAGCTACGTGCCTCAATTACAAAACCCATGCACCTAAAGCCTGTGCTTCGCAACAAGACTGCAGTGGAAAGCCCGACCACTGCGACTAGGGAGTAGCCCCCCTGCTCCACAACTACAGAAAAGGGCCTCGCAGCAACAAAGACCCAACACAGCCACAAATAAACTAAATGCTTTTTTTTAAATAAAGGATGAGCTGTTGTACCTGAAAGAACTTGTGTGAATCTGCAAAAAAAATTCTGCGGAGAACCGCTGATCCCCAAAGGTTACATATTGTATGCTTCCATGTACATAACATTCTCAAAATAATAAAATTACAGAAATGGAGAAGAGATTAATGGTTGCAATGGCTTAAAAGTAGGTGTGAGGGGGAACTATGTGTGCCTGTCACAGGGTGACATGAGGGTCCTTGTGATGGAAATGTTCTGTTCAGTTCAGTCCGGTTGCTCATTCACATCTGACCCTTTGCAACCTCATGGACTGCAGCATGCCATGCTTCCCTGTCCATCACCAACTCCTGCAGCTTACTCAAACTCATGTCCATTGACTCAGTGATGCCATCCAACTATCTCATCCTCAGTTGTCCCCTTCTCCTCCCACCTTCAATCTTTCCCAGCATCAGGGTCTTTGCCAATGAGTCACTGCTTCACATCAGTTGGCCAAAGTATTGGAGTTTCCGCTTCAGCATCAGTCCTTCCAATGAATATTCAGGAATGATTTCCTTTAGGATGGAATGGCTGGATCTCCTTGCAGTCCAAGGGACTCTCAAGAGTCTTCTCCAACACCACAGTTCAAAAGCATCAATTCTTCGGTGCTCAGCTTTCTTTATAGTATAGTCCAACTCTCACATCCGTACATGACTACTGGAAAAACCACAGCTTTGACTAGATGGACCTTTGTTGGCAAAGTAATGTCTCTGCTTTTTAATACGCTGTCTAGGTTGGTCACAACTTTTTTTCCAAGGAGTATGCATCTTTTAATTTCATGGCTGCAATCACCATCTGCAGTGATTTTGGAACCCCCCAAAATAAAGTCTCTCACTGTTTCCATTGTTTCCCCATCTATTTGCCATAAAGTGATGGGACTGGATGCCATGATCTTAGTTTTTTGAATGTTAAGTTTTAAGCCAGCTTTTTCACTCTCCTCTTTCACTCTGATCAAGAGGCTCTTTAGTTCCTCTTTACTTTCTGCCATAAGGGTGGCATCATCGTGTATCTGAGGTTATTGATATTTTCTCCTGGCAATCTTGATTCCAGCTTGTGCTTCATTGAGCCCAGCATTTCACATGATGTACTATGCATAGAAGTTGAATAAGCAGGGTGACAATATACAGCCTTAATGTACTCCTTTCCCAATTTGGAACCAGTCTGTTGTTCCTTGTCTGGTTCTAACTTGCTTCTTGACTTGCATACAAATTTCTCAGGAGGAAGGTCAGGTGGTCTGGTATTCCCATCTCTTGAAGCATTTTCCACAGTTTTTTGTGATCTACACTGTCAAAGACTTGAATGTAATCAGTAAAGCAGAAGTAGATGTTTTTCTGGAATTCTCTTGCTTTTTTGATGATCCAGCGGATGTTGGCAATTTGATCTCTGGTTCCTCTGCCTTTCCTAAATCCAGCTTGAACATCTGGAAGTTCTGGGTTCACGTACTTTTGAAGCCTGGCTTGGAGAACTTTGAGCATTACTTTGCTAGTGTGTGAGATGAGTGCAATTGTGTGGTAGTTTGAGCATTCTTTGGCATGCCTTTCTTCGGGATTGGAATGAAAACTGACCTTTTCCAGTCTTGTGGCCACTGCTGAGTTTTCCAAATTTGCTGGTGTATTGAGTGCAGCACTTTCACAGCATTATCTTTTAGGATTTGAAATAACTCAACTGGAATTCTATCAGCTCCACTAGCTTTGTTCGTAGTGATGCTTTCTAAGGCCCACTTGACTTTGCATCCCAAGATGTCTAGCTCTAGGTGAGTGATCACACCATAGTGGTTATCTGGGTCATGAAGATCTTTTTTGTTTAGTTCTTCTGTGTATTCTTGCCCCCTCTTGTTAATATCTTCTGCTTCTGCTAGGTCCATACCATTTCTGTCCTTTATTGTGCCCATCTTAGCATGAAATGTTCCCTTGGTATCTCTAATTTTCTTGACTTTCAATGTCAACATCCTGATTGTGATATTACCCTATAGTTGTAAGATGCAACCATTGGGAAAACTGGGTAAAGGGTACCCAGAATCTCTGTTGTTTCTTCTAACTGCATGTGAATCACTATTACTCTAAAAGTTTAACTAAAAAAAAAAGAAAGAAAGAAACCAATAAGGTACCCATGTATGCAAAGATAGTGGCCAATGTTAGCAATTCCTTCCATAATGCAGATCATCCTGGAGTGTGATCTCAGTACCATCTGCTTAAATGCAGCTGCCTTCTTACCCAAAAGAGCGTACTCATCAGGTCAACCTGCATTTTTGACTAGACACCCAGACGATCTTAGCCATTGAAGGGCCACTGTTGTAACCAGTGGCATGTCCATCATGTCCTTTTTTATTAAGGCTATTCCTGGTGACCAAGAGTGCCCTATAGCATTAAAATCCAGGATTTGTTGACTGCGGAGAACTAAAGTGTGATATCAGGATCAATGAGGGCTTCTGAGGTGGCTCCGGGGTAAAGGATCCACCTGCCAGTGTAGGAAATGTGGATTCAATCCCTGGGTCATGAAGATCCCCTGGAAGAGGAAATGACAACCATTCTAGTATTCTTGCCTGGAGAATCCCAGGGACAGTGGAGCCTGGTGGGCCACAGTCCATGGGGTTGCAAAAGAGTCAGACACAGTTTTTCAAGAAAACACCACCAAGGATTGGTCATAATGAAATTAACTCCTTTGTTTCATTGGTGGATGGCATTTTATTTTTTCCTGTGCTTTCTGTCCTCTGCAGAAATTCACTGCCTCCAGTATACTCCGCACGCATATCAGGCAGCACTCGGGGGAGAAGCCCTTCAAATGCAAGTACTGTGGTAAATCTTTTGCATCGCACGCTGCTCACGACAGCCATGTCCGGCGCTCGCACAGGGAGGATGACGGCTCTCCCTGTAACACCTGTGGGAAGACCTTCTCAGATCAAGAAGCCTTCCACTCCCACATGAAGTCTCATGAAGACTGCTAGCCCTCAGAGAGTCTGAGGACAAGGCCTCTAGATGCGTCTTGATGTTTCTTATGTTCATGGGTATATCTCACAAACCAGTGGCCGTTATATTGAGATGAGAAACAGAATAATGTAACTGACCTACCAGTAGGATTTACCAGATTTATTGTCTGTAGTTTTAACAGCTTTTGCAGGAATGCTTTTTCACACTTTCTAACAAGAATGGAGTTTGGGTGAATGCACCCAGAAGGAGTGAAAGGCTGATGGTTAACAGTGCTTACAGGTCTGGAAACACAACATCAGCCCTGAAAGGGACCATTTCATTTCACGGACTAGGAAGCAGAGTCTTTGATTTCTCGATTGAAAAAAAAAAAAAGGAGGATTTTTCTCTACTCTTTGCCTCGACTCCTGATTGTGATATGTCTGTGGCCATCCCCTGTTATATTTCTTAACAAAATAAATTCTTTAAAAATCCATTCAAGCCAGAGCTTCATTAGTATCGTAACTAAGTGTTCAGACATGAACTAAGGTCCCATTTTATTTGAACTCTTTTTTTGGCTGCAGTGAGTCTTCATTGCAGCTCTTGGGCTTAGTTGCCCTGTGGCGTGTGGGATCTTAGTTCCTCAACCAAGTATGGAGCTCATGTCCCCTGCATTGGAAGGTGGATTCTTAACCACTGAACCAGCAGGAAAGTCCCCTGGAATTCACTTTTTAAACCCTTAGTTTCTACCTCTCCCTTGTCAACTGACAAATGTCTGTTAATAGTTTGTTTAGCACCAGAGTTACTTGGGGGACACAGAAGGTACTCATTCACCATCTGTGACCTTTAGCAATTGGGGAAGAAAAGTTATTGTTGCTCTTCAGTCTCTAAGTCACGTCCCACTCTTTGCAACCCCATGGACTGCAGCACGCCAGGCTTCCCTGTCCTTCACTCTCTCCCACAGTCTGCTCAAACTCATGTCCATTGAGTCGGTGATGCCATCCAACCATCTCATCCTCTGTCACTCCCTTCTCCTCCCACCTTCAATCTTTCCCAGCATCACAGTCTTTTCCAATGAGTGTGCTCTTTGCATCAGGTGGCCAAAGTATTGGAGCTTCAGCGTCAGTCCTTCCTGTGAATATTTAGGGTTGATTTCCTTTAGGATTGACTGGTTTGATCTCCTTGCCACCCAAGGGACTTTCAAGAGAAATGTTATTACCAAGTGAAGAATGGCTAAAAATTGCAATAGGCTAAGAAATAAATTAGATTCCCTGGTGGCTCAGACAGTAAAGCGTCTGCCTGCAATGCCAGAGACCCAGGTTCAATCCCTGGGTCGGGAAAATCCCCTGGAGAAGGAAATGGCAACCCACTCCAGTATTCTTGCCTGGAAATCCCATGGACAGAGGAACCTGGTGGGCTACAGTCCATGGGGTCGCAAAGAGTCGGACACGACTCAGCGACTTCACTTTCACTTTCAAGAAATAAATAAATGTATTTATATTGCCCTAGGTTTAAATGTGATTTCATTCCTGATGAAGAGACAACTATAGCGCTTTTGCAGACATTGTCACAAGACTAACGCAAGCTTGTGGAGAGTAATCTTTTCTTGCTTTCTTTTTAAATAATTATTTGTTTTCTTGGCTGTGTCAGGTCTCAGTTGTGAGCAGGCTGAGTTGCTCTTTGGCATGTGGGCTCTTAATTCCCTGACCAGGGAATCAAACCTGTGTCTCCTGCATTGCAAGATGGATTCTTAACCACTGGACCACCAGGGAAGTCCTGAGAATAATCTTTTGTTTTGTTTATTGACTCATGTGGGTCAAAATGGCCAACATCTGTAGACCATGAAGCCTATGACATGGCAGCACTGAGTTTACCACCGGACGGATAAGGAAATCAAAGAAGAAGGAAGTGGTCCAGCATTTGCCTCTTAAGGGGCAAAACTAGGTTGGCCTGACTCCAAAATCCAGGCTCTTAATGAACTAGTGATGCTCAGCTTATGAACCCTGCTAAGGAAATAGTATTTTTCTATTGACTACGCCCATCCTTCCCTCTTTTGGGGCCAGCAACAGCAAACTTTTAAATACTCAAATGGAAAATGGGAGACCAGAATAAAACTGCATTGTAGGCAAGCATGCTACTAAGCCACCAGGTCATGGCTCTATCGACCACGGGTTTTTCTCCACACTTTATTCATGGTCCACATTTCTTCCAAATGTAAGAGATTTCAATACAGAGCAGATGTCCCTTCAGAGGGGGCTCCCAGCTGCAGCAGAGTCCTTTGAAAAGAGATGTAGCGCACGTGGAAAAAGCAGTGACAGATTTTTCTCTGGGGAATGCTTGGCTGCGGTGAGTGGGTCTGAGTAATTTATCCTAATGGGAGTGTGCCCTGTTGTTTCAGGACTGTGTTAGTTTGTGTTAATTAAGTCAGAACAATGATCATTTGAAAAGATAAGGGGGCTCAGGCCTGTAATTAGGCAGCCTTTCTTTGCCTGCTAGTTCAAAATATATTTCTCGGTCCATATGGATTTGAACATTATTTTAAAACCAAGTAGTAAAGCAAGACATCAGGAACTGGTGTGATGCCAATGTTTTCACTAGTTGAATAATTCAAATTAACTACTCTGTTCTTTGAACTGGAAGAGTAGCAGAGAAAGGTTAAAAAAAAAAATTTCCTCTTTTCTAGCACTAATTCCAAAATGCATGCATGTCAAGTAATACCTTAGTATACAGATCATGCGTGCCTACACTAACTGGAATGCTTTGGACCTTTTTTAATTAATCCAAGCTTTTTTCTACAAAGCTTTGGTCATATTGATCACATTACCTATATCACTTTTTGGTTTGGAAAATACAGTCAATTCATAACATCTTCCTATTAGTAATTACCTTAAGCTCTCTTGTGTTTAAAAGTACATCTCAGATTTCTAAAGATAATTTAGATTAGCTTAGAGCAATAAGAATTTTTTTTTAATGGACTAAGAATTAAAGTAGAAGACAAACCACTCCATAGAAAGTATTAAAACTTTCAGTTAACATAATTGTGTTGGCCAAACATTGTTGGAACACGAAGCATAGACTATATTTTGGAGTTGGCCAAACTTAGATTTGTGCACCATGTCCCCACTGTATAATCTTGGGCAGGCCACTTAATCTTTAAGGTTAACAGGCTTATCCATAAAATAAGGTAATAATTATGTTGTAGGGTATTGTGAGAATTAAGTAAAATGAAACAACTTGCTTTCTGTATTATACTTATTAAATCCATTTCTTTTTTCTTAACCTGTCAATGAAGGCAAAAGGGAGACAGAACTATGCAAATTCTATTATAGATAAATATGCTTTCTTTCAGTGGTTCATGGACCAGCTGCATCAGAATTGCCTGGAAATTTGTTAGAAAAACAAATTCTCTACCCCTGCTGAATATCTACTAAATCAGAAATTCTGAGGTGGCACCCAGTTATCATATCAAAGTTCAGAAACCTTTGCTTAATGTGATTATCTCCACAGTCCCTGCAACATAGCAATGGGTAAAACCGAGTAGCTCGGTGACTTGGTAAAATCACAAAGTGGTTCATTAAGAGGAACGATTAGAATGCAGATGGCAGGCAAAATGGTGCTCTTCCTGAGAATAACGGAAACCCATAGAACACAGTTGTCACTTCACTGTTGGAAACACGGAACCCGTTCTGTAGCTATGAACCCGATTGATGGAATTCAGAGACCTTCTTATGAGATAATTCTGTGCTTATATTCCTTTTCCTATCGGAGTCTATATTTTATGACAAATATTATCTGTTAATTTATTATAGGAAAAAATGTATAAAAAGGGACATGTGAACCCCGGGAAAACAACAAGGCTCAAAGTGGTATCCGTGATATTGATGGAGCTCTTAATGGGCCCTCGGGGTGCTCTTCTAGGACTTGGGAAGTTGGCAGCTGCAATGAACAGTGCTGTCAAAGTGGACAGATGTTTGGGACTCTGTGGGGCCTGCAGTAGGTAGGCTAACAGGGATACGGTCGTAAAGTCATAGCTTGGTTTGTACCCACGGAGGACAAGGCAGATTGGGTTCTCAAGAAACTACCATTCACAGTATTATAGAGATAAAATCACAAATACTGGGACTTCCCTAGTGGTCCAGTGGCTAAGACTCCAGGCACTCCCAATGCAAGGGGCCTGGGTTAGAACCCTGGTTGGGGAACTAGATCCTACCTACAGCAACTAAGACCCAGTAGTTCTATGTATTTTCAGAATGCCTTATGCTGCTAGTTTATGGACTAGATCCAAAACTAAGGAGAACAAATTCATATAGAATTCTTTCCATAGAAACATGTAACTCAAATATATCACAGCACTTTTTTGTTGATTGACTGTATCAAAATCAGTTCAGTTCAGTAACTCAGTTGTGTCTGACTCTTTGCAACCCCATGGACTTCAGCACACCAGGCTTCCCTGTCCATCACCAACTCCTGAAGCTTACTCAAACTCATGTCCATTGAGTCGGTGATGCCATTCAACGATCTCATCCTCTGTCGTCCCCTTCTCCTCCCACCTTCAATCTTTCCCAGCATCAGGGTCTTTTCCAATAAGTCAGTGCTTTGCATCAGGTGGCCAAAGTATTGAGTTTCAGCTTCAGCATCAGTCCTTCCAATGAATATTCAGGAATGATTTCCTTTAGGATGGACTGGCTGGATCTCCTTGCAGTTTTAAAAGAAGTTCTATATTCAGGAAATATAAAGTACATGATGCTTCCTTTTATTGCTGAAAAGAATCTAAACTTTATTGCTTTGTGGGCTTAAAGTAACTTTAACAAAAATAAATTATAATTTGTGTGTATGCGTGTGGCCATGCCACTTAGCATGTGAGATCTTAGTTCTCCGATCAGGGATCACACCTGGGTCCCCTGCAGTAGAAATGCAGAGTTTTAAACACTGGACTGCCAGGGAACTCCTTGAATTATAATATTTTGAAATGACATTTAGCTCTAATTACAACTAGAGTGAAGAATGTCTATGGAGAAGATTATCTCAGGATAAAGCATTCTTTCACCATCATTCTTTTTCATCTTTTTCATTATCTCAAAATGTGGGATAAATTGTTTTAACATTATGTAAATTCTATCCATCAACTTGTGTGATTTGTGATGGATTTATTTATAGCATACTAATTTTCATTGAATGGAGAAGGGAATGGCAACCCATTCCGGTATTCTTGCCTGGAAAATCCCATGGACAGAGGAGCCTGGCAGGCTACAGTCTGTGGGTTTGCGAGAGTCGGACGCAACTGAGCAGCTAAGCACAGCACAGTACCAAAAAGACTGGAATTCCATTCTTAATTTTACAAACTGTTTTAGAACACCAAGTCTTTTTCCATCTGCTCCCACAGTGTGTTTTATTTGACCTCTAGCGATTGTTTTTTAAATGCTAGTAAAAATACCAGGTATGATTTTATGGCCAAATATATGATTTTTTTCCCCCACTCTTAACCAATTTGATGTAGCAAGATGACTGACGCAGAAGACAGTTTGTTTTTCATGACAGAAGGATTTTTCTTCTCTTTGGGAAAGATTTTCTCAACCTCCAGTGGCCACAGGACTGTGAAGGCCTGAACCAGGGAAGGGAGGCCGAGCCATGCTGGTGAATTCCCCTCTCCCTAGTTACCTGATTTAAAGATGCTGGAGCCAAATTCTCTTCCATTTGATTTGCAAACTCCTTTCATTAAAAATTCTTTTCCACTAGGGGAGCCCAGGTGGCTTACTGGTAAAGAATCCGTCTGCAAGGAAGGAGATGCAGGTTCAATCGCTGGGTCAGAAAGATCCCTGGAGAAGGAAATGGCAACCCATTCCTGTATTCTTGCCTGGGAAATCCCATGGACAGAGAAGCCTGGAGGGCTACAGCCCATGGAGTTGCAAAAGAGTTGGACATGACTTAGCAACTAAACAACAACAAGCTATGTATTACATTATCCACTAAAAATGGGCAGGATGTCTTCCAAGGTTCTTCCTTAGAGGGAGGCTGCTCTGTTTCCCTTAAACATCAAATCTCTTCAGTCCCAAAGCCCCCTGGGGGCAAGCCCAGGGTTGTCTATTCCTGTAACTGTGTGTGTGTGTGGGTTCAGTCGTGTCCGACTATTTGCAACTCTGAGGACTAAAAGCCACCAGGCTCCTCTGTCCATGGGGTTTCCCATGCAAGAATCCTGGAGTGGGTTGCCATTTCCTTCCCAGGGGATCCTCCCGGTTCTTTACCACTGCACCAGTGGGAAAGCCCATTCCTGTAACTGGAGGGCCTGAAATCTTCAGTGGTGACTAGAAGCCCTGGGCTGGGTAGTCTGCGGAGCAGGCATGATTTAGAATTCCAGTCTTTTGGAATCCCCATTTGCCAAAGGGGAAGACTGAAGGACCTGGAAAGGCTAGTGCTGGAATATAGGCCCCTTAGGCTGTCCACGGGTCTGGGCACCCTGAGGGTCCTGAGTCTGATGACTCACAAATGCCCAGGGGCATTTCCAGAGAGAAGAACCTTGAACAGGGCCAGTCAGGAACTTTGTCAACTTATAAATTGCCAAATTTGGCAACTTTGGTCAACTTACAAATTGAAAAGTCCTCCACTAGTTAGTTACCTGGGGACGTGTATGCCATTGCTGTTTTCAAGGCATGGCAGGATTGGAGGGAGAGGAAATAAAAAGGAAGAACTGGGTGTGTTTAATCTATATTTGTTGTTGTTTACTTGCTAAGTCATGTCTGACTTTTTGTGACTCCATGGACTGCAGCATATTACAAATAGCAAATACACAATATCAAGAGACATTAAAAATTAGAAGTCTAGGTGTGAATTATCTTAATTATAGAAATACTTAAATGCAAAATGGGAAATTTTCTCTGGGACACCTAATCCTACAACCCATCTGTCATCCATCAATTGGTCTATCAGTCCAGGTTTCCAAACTGATTTCAGATGTCAGATGAGAAGAGAGTAGGTTTGTGGTTACAGCTGTTTACTTAATTCAATCTGAGATAGTGCCTGACCTCTAAGTTTCTCATAATAGATCACAGACTACAAGACTGAGAATTCATATTTTGAAAGAAATATTAATACAACTAACCATCAATTTATTGAGCTTGCAACGTTCTAACTCCCAAATAAAAGGGGCTGATCAGTCGCAAAGGGGTTCCTGTCGAGTGGAAGTCCGAGTCTCTCAAACCTGCCTGAAGATAAGAATCACATTCTTGCGTGTGTACCCTCAGGGTGGAGGGTGGAGGGAGAGGAGTCTTGGGGTACTCCAAACTAAGCATTATTTTTCTATGAATTCCAGGAAGGTTTTCCAAGTTTTTTGTTTCTTTTTAATATTTTGGCCATACTACAAGGATCTTAGTTCCTTGACCAGGGATTGAACCCATGCCCCCTGCATAGACAGCATGGAATCTTAACCACTGGATCACTAGAGAAGTGCCCTATTTTTGTTTTTTAATTACTGTCTAGGAAAGAAGATGGGCTTACCTGGTAGTTCAGCTGGTAGAGTCCTCCTGAAATCCAGGAGACCCCAGTTCAATTCCTGTGTTCAGAAGATCCAATGGAGAAGGGATAGGCTATCCACTCCAGTATTCTTGGGCTTCCCTGGTGGCTCAGCTGGTAAAGAATCTGCCTGCAATGTGGGAGACCTGGGTTTGCTCCCTGGGTTGGGAGATACCCTGGAGAAGTGAATGGTTACCCACTTCCATATTCTGGCCTGGAGAATTCCATGGACTGTACAGTCCATGGGGTTGCAAAGAGTCAGATGCAACTGAGCAACTTTCACTTCACTTCAGCAAAGAAGATGACTGTGTGAATTTGTGGTCAAAAGTGAGACCACATAGTAGTCAAAAGCTGGAAGCAACCCGTGTCTGTGAACAGATGGGTAGATAAACAAAGTTGGTCTGTATATCTAATATCTAATGGAACAAGATTCCACCTTAAAAAGGAAGAAATTCCTACTTGCTCCAACGTGGATGAATCTTGAAGACATGATGCTGAATAAAACAGGCTGAAAGTAGAATCGTGGTTTTGGGGTGGTAAGGAACAGAGGATGAATGTGTCATGGGTACAGAGTTTCAGTTTTGCCAGATGAAGTGCTTTAGAAGTGGATGATGGTAAGGCCTGTACAACAGTGTGAATGTACTTAACGTCCTTGAACTGTACAGTTAAAAATGGTTAAGATGGGAAATTACCTGGCAGTCCAGCGGTTAGGACTTTGCGATACCACTGCAGAGGGCACAGTTTCCATCCCTGGCTGGGGAACTAACATCTCACAAAATGTGAGTGGCCTGATCAAAAAAAACAACAAGGTTACAATGGGAAATTTTGTTCTGTATATTTTACCACAATTTTTTTTTTTTTAATGAGACCAACTATAGCTACTACAAATAGACAACCCAACACGAGTTCTGGGGCTCTAAAAGGACTACCCTGATAGAAGGCCTTTCCTAAGCTCTAAGTGGCTTTTTTCTTGCTAGCTAAGCCTTTGTTCCTAATCTCTGCCTATCTGTTGTGGGGCTGGACACTCCCCTGCTCCTGAGAGGAGCCTCACTTTCGGAGTGTTTACCCCAGACCCTCTCTTTAAGAGGCTACCTGTCAGTTTCCATTTCAGCTCTACCTATTTACGGGACGGCTGACCACCGACTGACATATTACCTGTATTGATTCTCTAAGAGCCATCAAGGTGGAGGGAAAGACTATTCTAAGGCTGCCCTGAGCTCTTAGCTGAGTGGGCTCATAAATGTCCCCATTAAAGGTTTCATTCAATGACAATCTTGGCAAAAGTAAATGGACATCGGTCTCCCACCCCCACTGCTGATCCAGAGGCCATTATCAATGGGCAGAGAGCGCTGAGCTGCAGCAGTATCAGTTTCCACATTTTCAAATGATTCCTCTAATGAAAAGCTGCGCTCTTTTCAGGCCATGAAACAATGGAGGAAAAGTCTATTCATTTAGGTATTTTATATATATTAGCTTATCTATTTATGGCTAGCTTATTTATTTATAGCTAATGCTGCCATCAGCATTCCCTGGGTGTAACGTTCACTCCCTTATTAATTGGTTGATAAGCCTGCTAAAAACCAGACATGCTGAAATTGCCTTGAATTGCTATCACGCAGCGCACACTATTTTGATAGTATACAGGATAGCTGAAGTGTATTTTTTCATTTCAAACACAAACCCCCTGCCCTTATATTCTATGTTATTCCCCTCATTTCATATTTGCACACTTATGTGATCAAAGCTCATAAAGATCCATTTTCAACCATGTTTGTAGGAAATAAGTACATCACCACCCTTAACCAAATATCTTTCAGTCATTGAAAGATCTTCACCACCAAACTGTGAGCTCTTTTATGGCAAGACTCTCCCTCTTTCCCACTTTCCTTTCCTTCCTCCAGTCCTTCCTTCATGAAATAAATACACAGCACCTGTGTGTCTTGCCCAGCAGGGACTCCATGGTTGGCGACAGTTTTTTTGGAGGAAAAAAAGTACTGCCCCAATGAGATTCATCTTTGAGGGATCTAGGGAAAGAACCGGGACTTTGCACACTGGTGTTTTGGAAGATTAGGGTCCAGAACTGGATTTACTGTTTCTGTTAGTGCAGTTTGATGAATTTTTGAAGATTTTTCTTGACGTGGATAATTTTTAAAGTCTTTAATGAATTTGTTACAGCATTGCTTCTGTTTTATGTTTTTGGTTTTCTTTCTGGACCTGAGGCACGTGGGGTCTTAGCTCCCTGACCAGGGACCAAACCTGCACCCCCTATATTAGAAAGTGAAGTCTTAACCACTGGACCGCCAGGAAAGTCCCTGAGAGATCTTTTTATTTTTATTATTATTTTTTTTTCTGAGAGATCTTTTTTAAATGTTCAATTGCATGGCTACTCTGTGCACACGGAGAGAAATAGGAGTAATGAAAGGGGATACAATGACATGTAAGTGTTCTTTCATTAAATTCTGCCCTCCCTTTTCTTTTGTTATGTGAGACATAAATGTAAAAATTTGAAAGAAACCACAAAGAGAGCCCTTAAAGTCACTTCAGAATTGTGTTCTGCTGAAACTAAACAGAGACAAGAGGGGGATGGCCAGTCAGCCCACAAATCGGGTGAGCCGAGAGAGGGGTAAAGTTACTTCCGTTTCCAACTTACAAGCCTGACCCCTGGGGCTCTTCTAACCTCCACTGGATGTGAGTCTGCGTGTCAAACCGGGTCCCTCTCCTGATCCTGGACACTCCTGTTTCCTCTGAGACCTGGCTCTTCTTCCCACTGCGCACTGTCTCTGCAGTGTCCCGAACTCCCAGCAGTTGTTTAATTGGTAAGTTGTGTCCGACTCTTGTGACCCCATGGACTGTAGCTTGCCAGGCTCCTCTGTCTCTGGGATTTCCCACGCAAGAATACTGGAGTGGGTTGCCATTTCTTCTTCTAGGGGATCTTCCTGACCCAGAGATCAAACCCTTGTCTCCGGTGGCTCCTGCATTGGCAGGCAGATTCTTTGAATTGCCATCTCCATCCTACATTTTGACCTGACGTCCTACTACTGTGTGCCGTGTGCCCTGGAGGCAACTGATTTTGCCAAGTGTCCAACTAAACTAAAGATCTTTCCTACAAGTCTGACAGCCCACCAGATCCCTATCTTAGGAATGGCCCCACTACCTCCTATCCAGGTTCCTACCTGGCAGTCACACCTCGCCTCCAGTTCATACATTTCATCTCAGAAGCCTGAGGTCCATCATCTCCACCCCACTGACACAATAGCTCTAACATCAATTCCTGCCCCTCAGATCCCTTCCTTCCTAGCCAGAGGTATCTTTTCAAAATACAAATCACTTCTTTGCTCAAGGCCTTTTAATAGCTTCCAAGATTATAGTCCAAACATTTTAACCTTAACCTACAAGGTCTCCAGCCTCTTTCTGAAACAATCTCCCTTAGGACTTTGATTTGGCCACTAGCTTTCTGAAAGTCTCTTTAACAAGTCAGATTACATTCTGCCTCAGGGCCTTCACTGATTGTCTGCCTTCTGCCTGGAGCACTCCCCACCCTTCTTGA
Source organism: Bos javanicus (assembly GCF_032452875.1). Lineage (NCBI taxonomy): Eukaryota > Metazoa > Chordata > Mammalia > Artiodactyla > Bovidae > Bos > Bos javanicus. The sequence goes on along the minus strand of NC_083881.1, from coordinate 33,930,033 downwards.
ATCTAGCTTTGAGTGCTGACCACCTAGATTTGGATCTAAATGCTACCATTTAACCAGTTATGTGACCTTTAGTTTCTGTAGACTATCTGTGAAATACAGGAAATAATAGCACTTACCAGATTGAGTTATATAAGGATTAAGTAAAATCATGTACCTAACCTTATCCTTTCTAGTAGTCATGTATGGATGTGAGAGTTGGACTATAAAGAAAGCTGAGTGCCAGAGAATTGATGCTTTTGAACTGTGGTGTTGGAGAAGACTCTTGAGAGTCCCTTGGACTGAAAGGAGATCCAACCTGTCAATCCTAAAGGAGATCAGTCCTGAATATTCATTGGAAGGACTGATGCTGAAGCTCCAATACTTTGGCCAGCTGATGCGAAGAACTAACTCATTGGAAAAGACCCTGATGCTAGGAAAGATTGAAGGCAGGAGGAGAAGGGGACAACAGAGGATGAGATTGTTGGACGACATCACTGACTGGATGGACGTGAGTTTGGGTAAACTCTGGGAGTTGGTGATGGACAGGGAGGCTTGGCATGCTGCGACATGACTGAGCGACTGAACCTTATCCTTAATGTCTAAGGCAGTTAGTATGTGTTCAATAAATGCTAGAGATAAGTATCATTGTTATTTTCTTCAGTGTTTCCAATAAACATAGTACCCTATATTTATGACAGGGTGGTTCAGTATTTATTGAATGAATGAATGAGCACAGGAAAGATGAGATCTGGCCATCCCTTTATTGTCATTACTGTGGCTCCCCAGGTGGTGCTAGTGGTAAAGAACCTGCCTGCCAATGCAGGAGATGTTAAAATACACAGGTTTGATTCCTGGGTGGGGAAGACCCCCTGGAGGAGGGCATGGCAACCCACTCCAGTATTCTTGCCTGGAGAATCCCATGGACAGAGGAGCCTGGTGGGCTACCGTCCATAGGGTTGCAGAGACTGAACTGACTTGACCCGTGCACGTGGAACCGAAGAGTGAGAGCAGCCACCCAGGGTATGTGACCGAATGGAGAGGGGAGGACAAGTACACAGAACCAAAAAACAAGTGGGAAAGCACAGCAGGTGTGAATACAAGGAGGGGAAAGTCATGATCAACTTTCACCCTGTGATGGAAGGTGGAGAGGTGACAGCCCAGATCTGCCAGGTGAAATCTATGGGGGATTGGTGGGGGTTGGGTGAAGGCGTGAAGGATGGGAGTCATGGTGGGAACATGGGATGTGTTCAAGATAAGCTTGAAGAAGTTACACTATCCTGGGATGCTTCTGCAAGATCTCATATGGCCACCACCAGGCTGCTTCTACACCTTGTCACTTTTATACACTCAGCAAATTCACATGTTTGCCAGTGATAAGAGCCAATGCACATCCGTTCTGCTATATACAGTGCATAATCTGGCACCATTCTTAGAAGACAGGCCCTGGACACTGAAAGTTTTTTTTTTTTAATTGGCCACACCTTGAAGGATGTGAGATTTTAATTCCCTGACCAGGAATCAAACTTGCGCCACCTACATTGGGAGTGCAGAGTTTTAACCACTGGACCACCAGGGAAGTCTCAAGCCTTTTAAAAAATGTATGTAAAATTAGGAATCCATTCTGTAGAGAGTTAGAAATGCAAAGATTTATGAACCAGCCTGTTCTTTGCAGCACTGTTTTTGACAATGAAAAACATGATAACATAAATGTCCAGTAACAGGGTTGGTTCCAAATAGGAAAAGGAGTATGTCAAGGCTGTATATTGTCACCCTGCTTATTTAATTTATATGCAGAGTACATCATGAGACACGCTGGGCTGGAAGAAGCACAAGCTGGAATCAAGATTGCCAGGAGAAATATCAATAACCTCAGATATGCAAATGACACCACCCTTATGGCAGAAAGTGAAGAGGAGCTAAAAAGCCTCTTGATGAAAGTGAAAGTGGAGAGTGACAAAGTTGGCTTAAAGCTCAACATTCAGAAAACAAAGATCATGGCATCCGGTCCCATCACTGCATGGGAAATAGATGGGGAAATAGTGGAAACAGTGTCAGACTTTATTTTTTTGGGCTCCAAAATCACTGCAAATGGTGACTGCAGCCATGAGATTAAAAGATGCTTAACTCCTTGGAAGGAAAGTTATGACCAACCTAGATAGCATATTGAAAAGCAGAGACATTACTTTGCCAGCAAAGGTCCGTCTAGTCAAGGCTATGGTTTTCCAGTGGTCATGTATGGATGTGAGAGTTGGACTGTGAAGAAAACTGAGTGCTGAAGAATTGATGCTTTTGAACTGTGGTGTTGGAGAAGACTCTTGAGAGTCCCTTGGACTGCAAGGAGATCCAACCAGTCCTTTCTAAAGGAGATAATCCCTGGGATTTCTTTGGAAGGAATGATGCTAAAGCTGAAACTCCAGTACTTCGGCCACCTCATGTGAAGACTTGACTCACTGGAAAAGACTCTGATGCTGGGAGGGATTGGGGGCAGGAGGAGAAGAGGATGACAGAGGATGAGATGGCTGGATGGCATCACTAACTCGATGGACGTGAGTCTGAGTGAACTCCGGGAGTTGGTGATGGACAGGGAGGCCTGGCATGCTGCGATTCATGGGGTCGCAAAGAGTCGGACACGACTGAGCAACTGAACTGAACTGAACAGGGCTGGTGGCATGTGGATACAATGGAGTGTTGGGTGGTTCAATAAAACTGAGCTTTTTTCAAAGGATGTTTGACATTCTTTCTATAAACCTACTGCATGACATTGGGCAAAGCTCACAATGTTAATGTGAAGCCAAAAAAGAACCCAAACTCTGTATAGCAGGTATGTATCTGTACAGAGCTTACAGATGGGTAGAAACTACCATTTTCCAGAAGTTAGTAACTAGGCAGGGGGGATTAGCCCGGAAGCCCTCCTAGCAGGCCTTATTTAAATTCTTTCGGGGCTGTCTTTATGTGCTGAAGCTATCCTGACCCCCAGGACTGGCTTGTCAGTCCACTGAGCTTCAGTTTCCTTGTCTGTTAAATGAAGTGGTGCAACTATTTTTATCATGGATAAGATAAACAAACACGCAAGGTAGGTGCAATCTCCCTTAACATTTGCTATTGTCAGCCCTTCCTTTTTGGGCTCTGTTTGAAGAGGCCAAATTGCTGTGCAAAGCTGGTAAGAATTTGAAAACTCAAGAAACAGGTAGCAGCCTCCAGTGGGGCACTGGAGGTGGAAAGAGACTAATTGTTTATTTTGGGGGGTTTGGGCACATGGTAGATTCTGAGGAACACATCACTGTTCCCAGGGACCTGAGAACAGATGGCCAGGACACCGTCTCCTGGCTGGGTCTCCAGGGAGCCAGTGGCCACCCTGGGTTCCGCCTCTCCCTGGTTTTCTGGACTTGGGTGGGAGTTGCTCTGAATTTCAGAGACCCTTCTTTCCCTCGTGCAGTGGTCCTCCCACCAGCAAATGATCACCTCGGGGTGATTTCTGGGTGTGGAAACGCCAGAGATCAACGAGGTGGAGAGCTCCAAGGGAATGAGGGAAAATTTGTTCTCGGGCTCTACCGAAACACCAAATTGGAAGACGTTTCGTTGGCCTTGTCATTTCCCATCACGTCCCCAATTCAGCAAACTGGGAGGAAAGGGGCCAGGAGCGAGAAGGGAGCGAGGCACCTGGACCCCTGGCCAGCCGGCTCCACCCCTCCCGGGGTCCTTCCAGGGGCATATTTCGGAAGCCTAAAGTTACCTGCCAGTGGCAGGGGCTGGAAAGGGCTGCCAAGAGGTGCTGGAGATGTTCTGCAGCCTCCCTAGCCGCCACCACTTCTTAGAACTCCACCACCTCGAGAGAGGAAGACCGGGAGAGGATCTGAAGAGCAGAATCGAGATTTTTGAATTGTTTTCTCTCATCTTTGGAGGAAACTGATACTCCGCATCCAGTCACCTACAGGTAACGTTTTCCAGTCTCCGTCCATCCAGGTTACGTCTGTACGTCGTTATTCAACAGAAACTGCTTTGTAAACTGCCCCTTCTCCACTTACAGTATAATGAACACTGTTTACCAAAAGTATCCGTCCGTAAAAATGACTTTAAACGGGCACATTAAATCCCACTGAAAGGATGAGCCATGATTTAGAATCAATGTTGATCGTTTAAGTAGCTTCTAATTTCTCAATATTAAAAATAGCTGCGCTGAGCATCCGTGTAGGTATTTGCCTACATGCCGGATTGTTTTACATTCGAACCAGTTTCTAGACGGGAACAACTGGACCAAACACAGGCAAGAAAATGGTAAGGTTCAGGTGGGCACAAGTGTGCTGCAGCCATGGAGAGTGCAACAGCAGCTATTGTTAATACTTTCCTAATTTTTTTTCTCTAGCTGCCCCTCCCTTCCCCCCGTCTCCTCCACCAGTAATTATTATTCCGAGCCCTCCTGGGTAAAGCGTGGCCCTGGTTTCACCTGGACTACCAGAGGTCTCCCTATCAGGGAGGACGGACGCGGCCAAGAGACCAGGCACCTAGAGTGAGGCTGGGAGTTCTGGAAGGCAACAGGGACAGGCGGGGCTCCAGACCCAATTTACGGATGGATGTCCGTCCCAGGTGACCGGCCCCTCCCCATCCCCTGCTTGGGCGTGGCGGGGGGCGGCGTGGGGTCGTGACAATGGCCTTGACGACAGGTGGCCCTCAACTGAGCCTCTGGTCATGGGGAGCCTCAGTCTCCCCCTTCTTCCTTTCTCCTCTCCCTCCCCAACCCCACACCGGACTTCCTTCCCCCTCCCCTCCACCCGCGGCTGCCGGAGCCCCCAAGCCCCGGTGAGTGGGAAGCCCAGCCGCCCGCCTGGGGCCAGAGAGGGGGCGGGTGAGCAAGCGAGGCTGAGGTCAGCGCGCATCCTGCAGTGAGAACCCGGGAGGCGAGGGCGGGGCGCGGGTCCTCTCCCTGCTCCACGCGCAGCCCGGGGCATCCGAGCTCCTACACCCGCATCCAGGCTGCACCCCGGCCGGCCCCCAACTCGCCTCACCGCCCTAACCCTCGAGGCTGGGCTGGCTCTCTCCTAACTTTGGGGAGCCACCCAGGCGGCAGCTAGAGACCCTCCCTTTGAGGAAAGGTCTAACTCGGGACTCTCTACCTGCACACTGAGATGGGGCGACCGGTTTCTTTTTTTCTTTTTTAATCATAGTGTACAATTCGAGTAAGATAAGTAGGACAATTCCAAGCAGATCTAGAAGGAACGTTCCTTACGCTATGATTGATCGAATGATGTAATTCAGGAAAGGCAGAACAATAAGAAATGTGAGCACCGCAGGGACCCCACGCTCATCCCCGTGCAGGGCCGACCCTAGGAAAAGTCTGGACAGGAGAGGGTCCTCCTGGGGTGTTTGGGGCTCCAGGCCAGGGCATCGTCAAAAGGGCGTTGTGGGCCGGGCCATGTGTAAGGCTCGGGTTCCATTCTGTTCGAGGCCCGAGTTTCCAGCATCTTACGGGGACCTCCGGCCGCGATCTGATGGCATCTCTGTCCACCTCCGTGGGTGCTGGAATCTCCCGGCTGGTTCTGGCTCCACTGGGCTGTGTGGTCCGTAGCATTCGCCTCTTAAGGTGAGGTCGCTGCGACTCGTTTCAGCCACTGGCTCCTGGACACGTGGGTGTGCACACAGTTTTTGACCCCCCTCTCAGCTCAGGAATTGTCTCATCCCACGTGCCTCCTAGTTCCGTGTCCCACAGAAATGGGGGCTTTGGCAGCAGTGACTGCTCAGCACAGGAAGTTATCCAGCGCCCTGAACAAAGATCACTGACATGGACAAAGCCTTCAGTGCGCCAGAGTTCAAAATAAGAAAATACTAAAAAACAAACAAACAAACAAAACCTGGGAGGAGACAAGGTGTGGGGCAGAGGAAAACTTCCCAAAAATCTCAGACCTCCCAAGACATACTAAAAAAGTTTTCTGGAAGGGGTGCTCTTTTTGGTTAACTTCTAATTTCAAATTTCAGTACATTATAGTCAATGACTGTGGTCTATATAAACTTCTAATTTGAGGAATGCATTGAAATTTTTACCTGCCTAATTAATACATGGCTAATAGTTTCAAAATATACCATGAGTGTCTGAAAAAGATGTGTAATTTTTTGTTGGGTAAAAAAATGCTTCTTTATGAATTCAAGTCTGTGAATTGGATTGTGTTACTTAATCATCTGCATGCGTATTTTTTGTATGCATTTGATCTGTGGGTTTGTCAATAACTTTGTCTTGCTATCAGGTTTTACTTTACTTATTTTAAATATATGTTACTAGGTATGTAAAGTTGCCTGGCTGTTATTTATTCTTGGTGGATCATACCTTTTATGAATATAGAATATTCCTCTTGGCCCTTTTAGTACTTTAAGCCTTGATTGTCCTAATTTGTCTGATAATATTTGTTATATCTGCTTTCTTTTTATTAGCATTTACCTGATAGATCTACTTTTTTCCACTCTCTCCTTTCCTTTTTTTTTTTTTTGTCTTTTATTACACTCTTAATGAGTGATGGAGAAAACAGTGAGTCTGATAATAATTTTTACCATTTCTGTATTTCCCAAATTGTGTGTGTGTGTGAGTGCGTGCGTGTGTGTATAATTTTTGTCCCTTTCTGTTCAGATAACCCTGTTCTGAATTTTACTAGGACCCTCCATCTACCAAGGAAGGGGGTAGTGAGGGGGTCTGAGATGCAGGACAATGTACTGGTGGCTGCTGTTGTTTCTCCAGAGGATGGGAGAGCTTGGGCACCCAGAAATCTAAGACAGTTCAACTGGACTGAGCAATGGTGTTTTGATAAGCTCACTTTTACATGTTTGTTGCTTTTTTTCTTAATTTATTTGGTTGTGTCAGGTCTTAGTTGCGGCATGTGGGACCCAGTTCCCTGACCAGGAATTGAACCCATGCCTCCTGAGTTGGAAGCACCGAGTCTTAGCCACTGGACCACCAGGGCAGTCCTATATTTGTAACTATTTTTAATTTTGAATCCCATGCTGGTTTGATTGTAGTAATTGAAAATCGTACATGAAAAATCCACACTCGGGTGCCCTTTTATGGTTTTATAATATACAATATGGACATTGAATGAAAGCTAGACAATAATAATTAAGTTGATTAGAAGTGTGTCCATAAACTGGGTAAAAAAATTCTATTCATACCTATTAGCTCAAGCTATAAATAGGGTAAAATCATCTACTTCCTTCCAGTTCAGTCAAATGAACATTTCCTTTTACTTTTGGTCTATTTCTGTTTGTGTATCTTTCATACTCAGCATTACCTTAATCCACTGGCCTGCCTTTCCACGAGACGAGTGTGGTGTTTTGGTTTTATAATATGTTCTATGATTTGCCGTGCAGACTTTTTGGCTCACTCTCTCAAATAACAAGTTGTATTTTTCTTTCCCATTTGTCTTGGGGAGTGTCCCTTTATTCTAAACATTTTCCATTTTAAAATCACAACTCCTGTACTAAAATACATCCATTCTTCTGTCTTACTGAGCAATTTAGTTTATGGAACAATAAACTCCAGGTTATTAAAAATATTTTGCCTAAAAGACAGAGTTGCTGAACTTCCATTTGAAGTAATTTGATGGAGATCATAAAGGAATCTTTTGGGGAGCTTGGGACATAAGTTTTGAGAGAGTTTATCATCTTGGCCATTTTTTCATCAATTACCTGGTACACATTTCTAGTTAGGTTTCCCTGCAATACCTCTGAGCAAACATTGGGTTCTTATGCAAAAGGCTTCTTACAAGAGATTGATTTGTTGATTTTTAAAATGCCTCTTAAAATAAGAATTCCCATTAAATTTCATATTGGAAAAAGAAGCAATATGTATGATTGACATCTCCAAGAATGTCTTGTGTGTGCTACTCACATACAATTGTTTTGTAGCCATTATATTGAACATGTCTCATTTTGAGAGTATAACCTTGAGTTGTCATTGCTTTAGAAACCATGGACTGGTTAGGACATCCATTAATGTCCTCGAACAAGTGCTATAGCAGAATCCCCAAGGGAGACAGGGATTTTACTGGTCTCTGGACACAGGAATCCATTTGTTGGAGCATATGCTGAGTGTGATGAGCTGTAAAATGAAGTTAATTTCTGTGCCAGACCAAACGAGGTGAAAGCCCGAGCAACTGGATAGGATGAGGGCTGCATATCCTTCGGATAAAAAAATCACTGCCTTAATTTCAGATATTGTCACATGAGGTGTTTTTTGGTTTATTTGACTAGGCCACGTAGAGCAATCAAGAGGAACATGAACATAATCTAAGCAAGAGCTCAGGCTTCAGGAAGCTCTCATTGTGAAATCTTTAATTTCAGGTTACACTTCATGCAGAGTAGTCGAAGAAAAGAGGACAATGCCTTTTCGCTAAAAGCACCCTGTAAGTGAAACTGTTAATACCATTCTTGTGAGTTCTTGTAGCTGCAAATTTTAAAACAGAAGAACTGGAATTTTCTATCTTCCACTTGAGGGTACCTGATTATCAAAGCAGGAACAGTAAAACATTTTCATTTTACATTTGCTACTAGGAGTTCATTTGGAGTTTGAGAGTATTTTTCTGGCTGAGATTCTCTTTAAGCTATTTAATAGTTTTTCTGTTATTTTCCATGTCAGTTTTTTCCTTGCTATTGACAGTTGCTCTGCTGTTTTTAAAGACAGCACTCACTACGTGAAAAGCGAAGCCCACATTTTCTACTTCCCAGCCCACCCCACCCCCATTCAGTCATAATTGCTTTGTAAGCAGAGTATTAGCCTTACAGTGCTGCCCAATATGGTAATTAAGCTTGGAGTTGTTTAAGCTGTTGTATTTGAAATTTTACTTGCTTTTACAAACGGAAGAACCTACCTCTTCTTTTCTGACAGGCAAGTGGTGTAGTAATTAAGAGCATGGATGTTAGAAACAGATATAATTAATTGTATGCTTTGGGGCAACAAACTTCTGAGATAATAATTCCTACCACACAGGCTTTTAGTGTGAATTCAGTATTTTCTAAATATGTAGAACACTACTAGTTCAAATACAGTAGTACTTTTTTTCACTCATTGTATGATGGATATCAAGTCCTTTCTGAAAATCGGATTATATTTTATTTCTAAAACTCGAAACACCCTGATGAAAATTTTGCCTTCAAAAAATTTGATGCGCCAGGCCCTGTTCTAAATACTTTGTGGTGGCTTTTGTTATCATGTCAATCCCTTGTACAGATGAGGAAACTGAAACACAGAGAGAAGAGTAATCTGCCCAAGTTAGAGCTGTGACTTCACACAGGCATCCCACTGCAGAGTCCTTTTAATTTTTAAATTTTTTGACTAGGTAAGACATTCACATAACTTAAAGCAAAGTACATATACGGTAAATATATATGGTGAAGTATCTTTTCACTTCTCATGAGCAACCATTTTTACCAGCTTCTGAGATGTCTTTCCAGAGTTTCTTTTTATAAATACAGATGTATGTCTTATTTTCTCTGCATTTTCTTCTATGTGAACTTTTCTTATTTATCAACATGTCTTCAAAACCTTTTCCAATCAGAACACAGAGGTTTCTCGTTCTTTTTTGGAACTGCATAGTACTCCATTATGTGGATATGCCATAGTTTATTTCGTTTATCTCCAACCGATGGACTGTTTTTTCCCGGTGTTTGCTAACGTAATTAAGGCAGCAAAAGACAAGTGAATGGTCTTGCCCATCCTCCATTCGCTTGTGTGCAAGGACAGCTGGATTCATGCCAGATGTGGTTAAATATGTGTAACACTGACAGATATTGCCAAATTGTGGTCCAAAGAGAGCTGTTCCAGTTTACACTCCCCTCGACAATGTAAGAGGGTACCCTTTCCCTCACAGCCCTGCCAAGCTTATTACCCAATTTATGGAGTTTTGCTGTTTTGAAATCCCAGGCGACTCAGTGGGTAAAGAATTTACCTGCAGTGCAGGAGATGCAGGAGTCTTGGGTTCGATCCCTGAGTTGGGAAGATTCCCTGGAGGAAGGCATGACAACACACTCCAGTATTCTTGCCTGCAGAATCCCATGGACAAAGGAGCCTGGCAGGCTGTAGTCCATAGGGTCACAAAGAGTCAGATATGACTGAGGACTAAGAGACTAACACTTTCCACAAATTAATCTTGGAAAACCATGGGTATTCTGTTCCCATCTTTTTTTCCTGAGGTATGACAGCATTTTGTTTTATATCCCTAGTATTTCATATCCCCATTGACCAAGCCCAATATATGTTTCTTGAAGTGCTTTGCTCAGTCACTTCAGCTGCGTCCGACTCTGCGACCCCATGGACTGCAACCTACCAGGTACCTCTGTCCAAGGAATTTTTCAGGCAAGAAAACAGGAGTGGGTTGCCATTTCCTTCTCTAGGGTGTTCACATTTTAAATTTGATATCTAAATGTGTTCCCACAGTGTTGAGTCCAGGATTGAATATGGAGAATAACTGAAAAAGAATTGCTTGTATTTATTTTTCTGTTCTAAATATTGCTTTATTTACACAAATAATTCTTGCATACATTCTCACTGAGAATTACTCAATACAGGTAAAGCAATAGTCTCCTTTGTCCTTCTCACTTCTCAAGAAATTTGTCAATGCATTTACATACATATAGAGACCCTATTGGCAACATATGCTTTTATTTTGTAGAGTCATTAAAAAACTTATTGGATCATGCTGCACGTAACTGTGTAGCAGTTAGGTTTTTCATTTTTACCATAAGTCTGGATGTACTTGTCAGTTTCTAGAGAACTAACATTATTTTTAACTTCTGCACAGTATCTAAGAGGGCTTCCCTGGTAGCTCAGCGGTAAAGAATCTGTCTGAGTTACAAGAGATGCCGGTTCGACGCCTGGGTGGGGAAGATCTCCTGGAGAAGGAAACCTACTCCAGTATTCATGCCTAGAAAATTCCATGGACAGAGGAGCCTGGCAGGCTACAGTCCATGGGGTCACAAAGAGTTGGACATGACTGGGCAACTGAGCACACATGCACTATCTAAGAATTGCTTGTATTTAAATGATCAGAGGTCTTTTTTAGCATTTAACATCCCTTTTAATGCTTCCTTTCCTTACTCTCTTGGACTGTCTATCAGGAGTGAAGCATTCTGTGACAAATGATCTGAAAGAAGCAAAGTCAAACAAAAGTTGTCTTTATCCCACCGTTTAGTCTACCTAGATTTAAAATCCAGAGAAGGCAATGGCAACCCACTCCAGTATTCTTGCCTGGAAAATCCCATGGACGGAGGAGCCTGGTAGGCTGCAGTCCATGGGGTCGCTAAGAGTTGGACATGACTGAACGACTTCACTTTCACTTTTCACTTTCATGCATTGGAGAAGAAAATGGCAACCCACTCCAGTGTTCTTGCCTGGAGAATCCCAGGGACGAGGGAGCCTGGTGGGCTGCCGTCTATGGGGTCGCACGTAGTTGGATACATACGACTGAAGCGACTTAGCAGCAGCAGCAGCAGATTTAAAATAAAATTTACCCGAAGCAAACCAAAACACCATATTTCTAAGGCTATGAAGTGAAATGAAAGCCGCTCACTGACTCTGTGATCCCATGGACTGCAGCCTGCCAGGCTCCTCTGTGCATAGAATTCTGCAGGGAAGAATACTGGAGTGGGTAGCCTATCCCTTCTACAAGGGATCTTCTTGACCCAGGAATCAAACCAGAGTCTCCTGTGTTGCAGGCAGATTCTTTACCATCTGAACTATCAGGGAAGCCCTAAGGCTATGCTTCTCTTTTAATAGAGGTGTGACTAGATAGGAGAATATAAGGAAATGCAAGATAGGTGACTGGAGTAGTCATTAAAAAGGCTCCCTTTCTGGAGCCCTAGGAAGGCTTTAGGTCCTGGAGCAATGATCAGAGTTTAGTTTGGATTGAGTTAAGAGTGGGATTTTCCTTTGTCAGGCTACTGGGAAGCTCCGTAACCATGGAAGTAAAGGATGTGGAACTTAATTCCTTTAAGAACATCCAAGGTCACAGGATGTCTGAAAAGTCTTTGTGTACTGCAGGGGTGGTTACACTCCAGTTCGAAGACTTGGCTGTGGGACAGGTCCATGGGATGCAGAATTTTCAACACCTCTGGGAATGTTCATCTGCATTTGCTTGGGTGCCACCAAGAAAGATGCTGACTCTCATTTTAAAGCTGTTAACAACCAAGGTGCTGAGAGAAGTTCTGAAACCTGCCTAAGGTCACACATTTGCTAATGACAGAGTTTGGGATTGCCTTGATCAAGTCTAAAAGTATAAGCAGTTCCAAAAATAGATGGTCGGGAATGGGAAAGACATAAAAAACAGGAATTAAGCAGGGGAGGGTCTTCCCTAGTGGTCCAGTGGCTAAGACTCTGAGCTCCCAATGCAGGGGATTGGGCTTTGATCCCTGGTCAGGGAACTAGATCCCACAAACTGCAACAAAGAGCTGGGTGCAACCAAATAAATAAAAAATAAGCATTTAAAAATAAATTAAATGTAAAAAAAGAATTAGACAAGGGTTTGTAAGCTGTGAAGGCCAGTGAAGAGTTTTAAAGCATGACTCCAGAGGGGCACTTTTGATTGCATCTCTGGCCTTGTTGACAAAGGTCCTGAGGTGACTATCAGGCTGCAAAGTGGGGAGAACATTTGGAAGGAGGGTGGGAGTTGGGCCGATCATATTTCTGAGTTATTCTAAGGATGGTCATCTTCACCTGAAGCAGCTGTGCTTAGTGCTTTGCACCTGGGAGAGAGCAATGCATGCTGCTGCTGCTGCTGCTAAGTCACTCCAGTCATGTCCAACTCTGTGCGACCCCATAGACCGAAGCCCACCAGGCTCCCCGTCCCTGGGATTCTCCAGGCAAGAACATTGGAGTGGGTTGCCATTTCCTTCTCCAATGCATGAAAGTGAAAAAATAAAGTGAAGTCGCTCAGTTGTGTCCGACTCCTATCGACCCCATGGACTGCAGCCCACCAGGCCTCTCCGTCCATGGGATTTTCCAGGCAAGAGTACTGGAGTGGGGTGCCATCGCCTTCTCTGGAGCAATGCATAGCTGTTGATAAACCCTAATGACCTGTCTCAGCATCACTGGTATTTTATGAAGAGCTTTTCTGTTGCTTTTTCAAAGTGGAAAGATTATGGCTTTTGTTTTTTTTTGATGTGAACCATTTTAAAAGTCTTTATTGAATTTGTTACAATAGTGCTTCTGTTTCATGTTTTGCTTTTTTGGCCACAATGTATATGGAATCTTAGCTCCCTGACCAGGATTTGAACCCACATCCCCTGAATCGGAAGGTGAAGTCTTAACCTCTGGACAGCCAGGGAAATCCCAGAAAGATTATGTTTTTAATATATCATTTTTTTTTCAATCTTCAGAATAGGAAGGAAGGGCCTATCAACTTAAAAAATAGTCACAACCTAAAAATTGAGAGTTATGTCTTTGTACATATTTATATTTATTTGATTTTACCAAGTCTTAATTGCAGCACGCAGGATCTTTAGTTGACCCATGTGAACACTTAGTTGTTGGATGGATGTAGGATCTTAGTTCCCTGACCAGGGATGAAACCTTGGCCCCCTGCACTGGGAGTGTGGAGTCTCAGCCACTGAACTACGAGGCAAGTCCTGACAGTTATGTTTCTTGCAGTGGGAAGTTTTAGGACTTCAAGCCCTGAGATACAGCATCTTAAATAACCCTGAGAAAACTGCTGCGAGGGGGTTGGGGGTGGGGGGAGGGGAAGGTGAGGAGGGGTGTGGGAGAAAGAGGGAGCAGTCACCTGAGATGGTAGAGGAGGGACTGGAGCACAGGAGTGAGTGAAGCCTTTCTCAGAGGCTTCAGTAGGTTGTCGCCCCGCCCTTCGAAGTGGAGACAGACCACCAACAAGCTAAGTAGTTCAACATATCAGCTCATGCAAAGAGCTGAAATGATTTCAAAGTAAAATCTATTTTATTCTTTATTAGGTCCTTTTAAAACTTTTCCGGCTATGCTGGGTCTTCATTGTGGCTGAAAGTCTTCTCCAGTTGTGGCATGCAGGCTTACTTGCCCAGTGGCATGTGGGATCTTATTTCCCTGACCAGGGATCAAATCGGAAGGTGGACTCTTTACCACTGGATTACCAGGGAAGTCCCTAGTCTTTTCTTTAAACTTCCGAATTTCATGTGATTTGGGGGACAATTGGAAGGTTGAAGCTAGACCAGGCTCTAAAAGTGACTGAGGGAAATAGAACTGATACGAAGTCACAAGCCTGTCTTGGTGGCAGGGGATGTCACATCTGCACAGATCGCTATATCCTGAAGGAGATGGGTTGAAATCAGTCCAAGTTCCACAGTGGTCCTCAAAGTGGGATTCCCTGGATCAGTTCCCTTGTCGTCATGCTGTACATTTTAGAACCCCTGAATTTATTCATCTTATAACTGGAAGCTTGCCCCCTTTGACCTATATCTCCCACCGATGAACCAATGGGTTTTAAAAATGTGGTATATATACACATACGGGCTTCCCTTGTAACTCAGTTGTAAAGAATCTGCTTGCAATTCAGAAGACCCGGGTTCAATCCCTGGGTCGGTAAGATCCCCTAGAGAAGGAAATGGCAACCCACTCCAGTATTCTTGCCTGGAGAATCCCAAAGACAGAGGAGCCTGGCAGGCGACAGTCCATGGGGTCGCAAGAGCCAGACACAACTTAGCGACTAAACCAAGCGACCAACCAACCAAACATATACACATACATACAATGGGATATCATTTGGCCATAATAAGAAGGAAATTGTGCCATTTGTAACAGCATGGATGGACCTTGAGGACACATTAAGTGAAATAATCAGACAGAAAAAGACAAATGTTGTATGATCTTACTTATATGTGTAATTTAATAAGCTGAACTCAAAGAAACAATAGAAGAGTGGTTACCAGGGGCGGTAGCACAAGTCGGGAGGGAAGTTCATTTCACTAGTTAATTTTTAATTTTTTCAATATGCCTTCTAGAAAATTCAAAATATTTCTATTGAATAGTGTTGGTGTAGGATATTGGAAGATTTGCTACACATTTTGTCATTTTCCTGAAGAGAAGAAATGACTGCCTCATTGTTGTCATCATATTCTTTCTCTGGCCATAAGCAACTCTTATCCAATATCCTGAATAACAGAGACCCTGCATTTTTAAGCAAAGTCCCCCCAGTTGTGCCATCAAATAGTGCTGGTGCGGCAAGCAAAGTGGTTGTGATTGGAAAGTGGGTAGTTTGCATAGGACTATTATTGAATTACCATATTCCAACCTGGTTGGCATTAAAAAGTAAGATTAAACAAACAAAAAAAAAGATGATTAAAAAAACCAATAGGGACTCTGTGTCTTGCAATAAAATTGCCTCCTTAGTTTGCCCTTGCACAGTTTAGCATCAGTGCCTTATTGATCAGAATTAGGAAGTTAATAAGGTTTGGGCTAATTAATCAGCTGGGTAGGGACTGGAACTGCACTGCAAGGCTTAATCAAGTCATCAAAGCTCTCAAGCCATGAAGAAGGTAATTAAAGGAAAAGGATGCCTGTTATATAGTAACAGGAGATCAGGAGAGAGCAAGAGTGAGATAGAGAACCTCCATTTTCTTTTGTACACTTTCTTGACATAAATCAGACCCAATGACCAGAGCACTGCTGCTCAGCTTCCTATCAGAGAGTTAAGTTGAATGAATGTATAAATCACCTCATTGGGTAATTTACTTGCCCTAGACCAGATGTCGATGAAACTATACTTATTTATAGCAAACTTTGTCTTTGCCAAGTTCTGCAGAAATGAATTCCTTAGGGTAACTTACGGCTGTCATTAATGGCTACCGCAATTTTGATTTAGAAGCAACAAACCATTCAGTAGTTGATTATCCATCAGGTGCTGAGACCTCTGCTTCCAGACTTTGCGTACTATGGATCTTACAAAGTGTAGAGAGCTATTTACTCAGGGAGATTATGTAGTATGGCAACTTGGTGATTCTCGGGGAATCTTTTCTTCCCTCTGGGTCTCCCTCAGCCTGTCCTCCACACACCTCCTTCCCCCCAATACTTCATTGTAGCATTCTGAAACTCAAATGGGAAAGGAAGAAAGACAATGTGGGGCGGATGTTAGGAAAAGGGAGAACATGCAAAGGAGTGAAGGATGCTCGAAGGCCAAGGCAGAGATTCTCATGTGTGATCTAGACATCACCCACCTGCAGACTGGATGGATCTTTTGGCCTGGGGAGATGAACTAAACTCAAAAAGGAGCTGAGGTTTGCAGTCATTCAAACTGGTTCTGATCTTACAACTTAATGAGGGTATCAGCGAAAGCACTTCTATTGTACATGTTGGGGACTAGCCCAGGGCCCCGAGAGTCCATTGTGTTTAGGAACCAGAATTCCAGTGTCTTTGTCAAGACCCAGACAGGGGAACGGGGAGAACAGAAGCCAGATCTCAGGGACAGGGATTGAAAGCCTCTTCTTTCCTGTCTTCCTCGTTCTCTCTTGAAACTCCTCCCTCTCCTCTTTCTGTCAGGACCTCTAGCATCTGTGTGGGCTCATTGAGCTAATTAACATCTGAACGGTCCCTCTTTTTCCCGTGCCCCACCCCTCTCGCTCTCTCAAATCTCTGATTCCTTGAGTCCCTCTAGTTCTTACTGTCTTGTTAAGGTGTGAATGAGACCTATCTCTAAATTAGTCCATCTATTCAATGAAATGGAATTTCCCTGGGGAAATTTTGAAAATAAAAGGAATGAGGGAGTCCTAGACATAACAGGTATCAAAATGTTTTATAAAACTACAAAGTGTAACAGTTTATTTAGTAATGATGCATGAATATATACATCAAGCAAAGAGAACAGGGCATACAGAAATCGAGCAAAATTCATTCAGAATTTAGAACAGTATAGGAGGAAAGGGGCCATTTCAAATCACTGTGATTCAAATCACAATCATTTCAAATCATTTATTTAGTCATTAAATAATGTTGAAGAGGTACTTCCCTGGCAGTCTGTGGTTAAGACTCCAGGCTTCTAATTCAGGGGTGCAGGTTCTATCCCTGGTTGGGGAACTAAGATCCCACATGCCATGTGGCATTGTCAAGTTCAAAAATAATGGCAATATTAATAATAATGTTGAAGTAATTAGCATTCTTACTCCCAATTTCAATTCCAGATGGAGAAAAGCATTTATAGGAGGTAATCATTGCTATTTTACTTGTAATTGAAAAGTATGAGAAGTAACCTAAAATCTGTTGTAGGGTTAAATAATTTATGGTTCCTCAGGAATATTGGGCTTCCCTGGTGGCTCAGACGGTGAAAAGAATCTGCCTGCAATGTGGGAGACCCAGATTTGATCCCTGGGTCAGGAAGATCCTCTGGAGAAGGGAATGGCTACCCACTCCAGTATTCTTGCCTAAAGAATTCCATGGACAGAGGAGCCTGGCTGACTACAGTTCACAGCATTGCAGAGTCAGCCATGACTGAGCAACTAACACTCACTTTTTCAGGAATATTAGGCTTGTCTGAAAGGGAAAAGGTGTGCTATAGCAAATATTACCAAGAAATATTGCTACATTTGGAAAAGAGGGTGAAGAACTGTATCTGGCACATCTTATGTAAATATATATATATACAACACACATATGCCTATCTGTGCAGGGAAATTTCTAGAAGGATAATTTAAGAAACTTAGAGTGGTGGGGATTTACTTTTCTTTACACATAGCCATTTTTAGGGCTTGAATGTTTAAATAATTTTTTAAAGCTAGTTTCAAAAATATGTGAAGGAGTTGAATTATTTCTAACAAATGACTTCTGGAGCAGTTTGGGAATAATGCTAAGATTTGGGGGTGAGGGTAAGAACAGAGTTTGAATCCAAGGGAATCTTTGACAAACTATGTAGGTTATGGGCAAATAGCCTTCCTGAGCACAATTTTTGTTTAATAGGAGTAATAATCCCTTTTAGGTTTATTTTGAAGGCCAAATACCTTTCTATGTCCATGTGTACAATTCATAGCTTAATGCCTGACATTTAATATGTCCTGATTTAAGAGCAAATTCCTTCCATTTCAGATAACTCTTTATCTCAGGGATCTACCACCCTCTTGATCCAATTTCAGAGAGTTCTTGCTGATAGGTTGTGAACTTTACCCTCTGAAATCAGAAAGTAAAATACCAGAGTCTCTAGACCCTCCCCCAGTCACTTTCTCTCTATCTCTCTACTTCTGTTTTTGCTTTTCACTGGTCTGGTTTGAATTTCCTCTAAACACTCTAACCACTCTGCTGCCAGATCCCTTTCCCCTTTGTTCTTTTGTCACATTCACCAGGAAAAACCCAAACACTGGGTCCTTCCGATTCTGCCTTCTACAACCTCTCCCTGGGCTGCTGGAGAAGGAGTTCTTGAATACTCCTCAGTTTGCTGTGTCCAGCCTCGCGTGAACCTTCAGCTCTGCCTGGCCACCTCTTCCCAATCCTGGTGAGCTTGCTTTCCCACTCATCACAAGGATTATTTCAAACCTGAAAGCTTCTGAAGAACCTTCTGATCTTTCTAATGCCATCAGCAATTTTGCCTGATCTACAATTTCACAGAGAAAATAGAGCCATCAGAGGAGAGTGCCTTGAGGGGTGGAGTTGGGGGGGTGATAAATTAGGAGTTTTTGATTAACATATACAGGCTACTATATATTGGGCTTCCCTGGTGGCTCAGATGGTAAAGAATCTGCCTGCAGTGCAGGAGACCCAGGTTCAATCCCTGGGTGGGGAAGATTCCCCTGGAGGAGGGAATGGCAACCCATTCCAGTATTCTTACCTGGAGAATTCCATGGACAGAGTTGCGTGGTGGGCTACAGTCCATGGGGTCGAAAAGAGTCAGACATGACTGATCAATTAACTTTTTCACTTTCACTGCTATATATAAAATAGTTCAACAACAAGGACCTACTGTATAGCACAGGGAACTCTACTCAATATCTTGAGATAGCCTATAATGGGAAAGAATATGAAAAAGGATATGTATATATTAATATATATATGTATAACTGAATCTGTTTTCTGTACTCTTGAAACTAAGAACATTGTAAATCAACTATACTGCAATCTTTAAAAGATTATGATATATTCATGCTACAGAATATCATTCAGTCATCAAAATTATCATGATGAAAAAATTGTAATATTCTCAAAAAGTAACATTAAGTAAAATAGAATGTAAAACTGCAAGAAAAAAAGAAGAAAAGATCTTCACGTTCTTGCCCGTTCCGTGCTTAAATTACACTCTGCTCTCATCAGTCCTCCTGCCCTCAAGGAAAAGGGAATATTTGCCCTTTGTTCTATTAGAGTGAGTCTCATGCTTTGGGTTAGACTTCTCTGTGTACTCATCCCTCCTCAGAATCAGTGGCTTCTCCCTCCCTCTTCACTTAAAACATTTCCTATCTCAAACAACAACGAGGACAATAAAATTATCACCATTTTTATCATTAACCTCCTCACCATCAACAACTCTGAACCCTCCCTCTACACCACAAATCTCTCCCTTCTCTGCCTGTCGACACCAACTCTGCCCTCTTCATAATCACATGGATTTTGTGTTTTGTGTGCATGTGTGTGTTTTATTTTACTGTTTTCTTGGCCCTGCCACTCGGCATGTAGGATCTGTGAGGGCACAGGTTTCTTCCAGGCTGGGGCCGTGTCGATCTTGGTCACTGTTGTTATTTACCTATTGTACTTAGCTCAGCATGACACTCACTGAGCCGGTTTGTAAGCACTGCACACAACACCTATATCATCACAAGGTGGCCACTGCAGTTGTCCCGTTTTATAGGTGAGGAAACAAAGGGAAGTCATTTGCTCATGACGGCTGCAGAGTGAACAAGGCAGGGCCAGGATCTTACCCTGTTCTGTCTGCTTCCCAAACCCACGTTCTTAACCACAACACTCTATTATGTAGATGGCACCACAAATCAATATTATTGACTAAATGGTTGGCTGAATTTCTGTGGGAGTTTTCTTAGCAAACTTCTTGTATCTCACTGGTCCAAACTTGAGCTGGTCTTATAGCATAAGAATAAACAATAATTAGCTCTGTAGCCTCCATTTTGTTTTTCTCCCCAAACAATTCTCTGTGCAGTTGAGTTGGTTGGGCTGGTGTAGCCAAGAAGTCATGAGTCCACTATGTTGAAAGCTCTTATGTAGGAGAAAATGGCTGGGTTGTAAACACTAAATACAAGTCTTTCTTCTATATTCTGGTCTCTTGCCTCGTGGAGAGCTTTCCTAATTTCCAAGTTTTATTGATATGGTTCCCATTTAGATTCAACCTAATTTAAGTCTGTTTTGAATTGATAATCAATCAAAAATAAAGTTATATGGTGACTATTTTAAACTTTTTAATGTTAATTTACCTTTTTATGTTTACATTTTTAGACAATTTTTAAAGGTTACAGTCCATTTGTAGTTATTACAAACGATTGGCTATATTCCCAGTGTTGTACAATGCATCCTTGTAACCTATCTTGATGCCCAATAGTGGGTACCATCCACTTCCCCAACCCTGTAATACTCCTCCCTCCCCACTGGTAATCCCTAGTTTGTTCTCTGCATATGTGAGTCTGCTCCTTTTGTGTTATATTGTTGTGTTTTTTAGATTCTACATGTAAGTCATGCCATACAGTAGTTATCTTTCTCTGTCTGACTTATTTCACTTAGCATTACTGCCCTCCAAATCCATCCATGTTGCTGTAACTGGCAAAATTTCTTTCTTTTTTATGGCTGAGTAGTTACCATTGTATATAAATATCACATTTTCTTTATTCATTCATTTATTGATGGCCTCTTAGGTGCTTCCATATCTTGGCAATTGTAAATAATGCTGGTGTGAACGATGGGGTGCATGTTTCTTTTGGAATTAGTGTTCTTATTTTTTTCAGATATGTGCCCAGGAGTGGAATTTCTGGATCATATGGTAGTTCTATTTTTAGTTTTTTGAGAAACCTCTATACTATTCACACCAATTTATATTCCCACCAATAGTGTATCACAGTTCCCTTTTGTCTACATCCTCGCCAGCATTTGTTATTTGTGTGTCTTTTGGTGATAGCCATTCAAACTGATGTGAAGTGATTCCTCATTTTTTTTTTTAATTAATTAATTTATTTGGCTGTGCCAGGTCTCCGTTGCGGCCTGTGGAATCTAGTACCCTGACCAGGGACTGAACTCAGGCCCCCTGCTCTGGGAACTTGGAGTCTTAGCCACTGGACCACCAGGGAAGTCCCTGTTCTCATTTTACACATGAGGAATCTGAGGGCTTTGGAGATTTTGTAACTTGCTAGGGATCACGCAGTTTGGCACCTAATCATTCCACTATACCGATAACAATATATTTATGCGATGACTCTGAAGAAAAGAGTTTAATAATGCTCGATATATTTTCTTAAAAGAATAGGGAAGTGGGTAGTACATTTTAAAAATGAGGTATAATTTATTACCTACTATAAAATTTACCTGTGGTAAGTGCATAGTTAAATTATTTCTAATAAATTTAGATTTGTGCAACCAATCCTATAATTCAGTTTTAGAATATTCCCATCACCCCAAAAGTCCCCACTTACTCATCTGCAATAGATCCCCACTCTTACTTTCAGACACAGATGATCACTAATATGCTTTCTTTCTCTATAGATTTTCCTTTTTTAGAAATTCCATAAAAATAGGTAGATACATATATCATACAATAGGTATCTGATTTCATTTCCTGAGTAAATGTTTTTGAGGTTCATCCATATTATTGCAAGTATCAGTGGTTTGTTCCTTTTTATGATGGAGAATATTCCATGGTATAAATATACCATGAGTTAAGTTTTTGGCTATCAGGAACAATGCTAGTCAGAACATTCACATACAGGCAAAGGAAGTACTTTTGCAACCCTGAAATTTTAGGGAATTCAATAATCACCATGGTTTTAGATCAAAACTAATAAGATTTAATTAAGCTGGCTGCTTCCAGGAGCTGAGGGGGCTGGGAGAAAAAGTCTGTAAGTGAACAGGGGATGAGACAGCAAGGGCTCAGAGTAGGGGGACCTCTAATCTCTAATACCCTTCCACTTTCCCTCATAATCCTCCCAGGTCTCTATTTTCTCTTGGCTTCACTCTTTTTTCCCCACATCTCTTCAGATGCTTTATTACTCCTTTTTTTCCTTCTTTTTTAAAAAAAATATTTTTATTTTTAATTGAAGGATAATTGCTTTATAGTATTGTGTTGGTTTCTGCCATACATTAACATGAATCAGCCACAGGTATACATATGTCCTCTCCCTCTTGAATCTCCCTCCCACCTCCCAGCCCATCCCACCCCTCTAGATTATCACAGAGTCTCTTGGTTTCACTCTTAAAAAAAAAAATACAATTTATAACCCTTATCCTACCAGATTTATCAAAACTTTCTTACCTCTTCAGACTACACTGAGGCATAAGTCAATTTACTGACACTGCAGCTCCAGGCCCATGTGCTGGTTCCAGAGCACGACTGTGGTGCTGCCTGGAAGGCCTTCCTGCCCTTGTCTGGCTGGCAGAATGGTCCTTTTCACCTACACTCAGCTTCCCTGACCACCTTTCTACTGCAGGAGAGTCAGAGACCCTTCGGATGTCTCATATGTATCTCTACCTAGCAGTTATCCTCAGCTGTCAGCCATCTGTCCATCCATCAGATACAGTACCCAGGTCTATGTGTTCATACTTTCATCTCCATTTCTTTTGCTGACATATCTAATTTCTCTTGTTAGATATGAGCTCATTGGCAGCAGAGGATTTTTGGTCTTGTACATCATGTTCCTCAGTATGGGTGCTAAGTCGCTTCAGTCATGTCCAACTCTTTGCAACTCCATGGACTGTTGTAGTCCGTGAGCCTCCTCTGTCCATGAGATTCTCCAGGCAAGAACACTGGAGTGGGTTGCTGTGCCCTCCTCCAGGGGATCTTCCTGACGGAGGGATCGAACCCATGTCTCTTATATCGCCTGCATTGGCAGGCAGGTTCTTTACCACTAGCGTCCCCTGGGAAGCCTGGTATGTAGCACAGTAAATATTCATTAAATGCTCGTGGAAAGAACAACAAATGAATCAATAAATAATGAATGACTATTTTAGAAAGAAAGGAGAAAGGTGGCCTCACTGCAGACCCATCGAGGCAAAAAGAGAGCATACACACTAATGGTCATACTAAGTTGTAAGGTAATTCACAAATATTTGTCTTTCTTCAACAACTTATCAGAGTTTGCAAATACACCCAAGTTGTTTAGCCTAAAAAGAAAATCAGAGATTTGAGATTTTCTATATGATAATACCTCTCTTGAAAGAAAAAAAAGTGAAAGCGTTAGTCCCTCTGTGCGATCCTATGGACTGTAACCCGCCAGGCTCCTCTGTCCATGGGAATTCTCAAGGCAAGAATACTGGAGTGGGTAGCCATTCCCTTCTCCAGGGGATCTTCCTGACCCAAGAATTGAACCTGGGTCTCCCGCATTGCAGGCAAATTCTTTACCATCTGAGCCACCAGTTCAGTTCAGTTGCTCAGTCGTGTCCGACTCTTTGCGACCCCATAAACTGCAGCACACCAGGCCTCCATGTCCATCACCAACTCCCAGAGTTTACTCAAATTCATGTCTATTAAGTCAGTGATGCCATCCAGCCATCTCATCCTCTGTAGTCCCTTTCTCCTCCCACCTTCAATCTTTCCCAGCATCAGGGTCTTTTCTATGAGTCAGTTCTTGCCAAACTATTGGAGTTTTAGCTTCAACCTCAGTCCTTCCAATGAACTCTCAGGACTGATTTCCTTTAGGATGGACTGGTTGGATCTCCTTGCAATCCAAGAGATGCTCAAGAGTCTTCTCCAACACCACAGTTCAAAAGCATCAATTCTTCAGCGCTCAGCTTTCTTTATAGTCCAACTCTCACATCCATACATGACTACTAGAAAAACCATAGCTTTGACTAGACAGACCTTTGTTGTCAAAGGAATGTCTCTGCTTTTTAACATGCTGTCTAGGTTGTTCATAGCTTTTCTTCCAAGGAGTAAGCATCTTTTAATTTCATGGCTGCAGTCACCATCTGCAGTGATATTGGAGCCCCCAAAAATAAAGTCTGTCAGTTTTCGCTATTTCCCCATCTATTTGCCATGAAGTGATGGGACCAGATGCCATGATCTTCGTTTTCTGAATGTTGAGCTTTAAGCCAACGTTTTCAATCTCCTCTTTCACTTTGATCAAGAGGCTCTTTAGTTCTTCACTTTCTGCCATAAGGGTGGTATCATTTGCATATCTGAGGTTATTGATATTTCTCCCAGCAATCTTGATTCCAGCTTGTGCTTCATCCAGCCCAGCATTTCTGAGCTACCAGGGAAGCGCTGAATCTCTCTCTTACTCTCTTGCTTTCCAACATGTTTTTATGGTGGGGGCTGTGCTGGATCTTCATTGTGGTGCCTGGCTTTCTCTGGTTGTGATGTGCAGGCTCTCCATTTGCAGCTTGTGGGCTCAGTTGTCCCTTGGCACATATGATCCTAGTTCCCTGAACAGGGATCAAACCACGCCCCTGGCATTGGAAGGTGACTTCTTAGCCACTGGACTGCCAGGGAAGTCCTTCTCATATGCTTTCTTGAGTGTGAGGAAGAAGGGTGAAATTATAAGTGGCCAGCCAAGATGGGTGCCATACTCTGGGGTTTCTTGGACACGTGCTGTGAAGATGAACAGCTTCTATTAGGAGTCACGGCAGGAAAAAAGGACATAACTTCTAGGCTAGAAAATCATAAAGAAGGAACTTGTGAGATGTTAACTCCAGAGGCTCCTTCCCTGACTATACAGAGGCAGCCAAGTCAAGGATACATAGGAGGTGATTCTGCCTGATGCTCATTCTTGGCATGGAGAGTAAACACAGCATCCATGTTCTTTCTTCCCTGAACGTACAAAGCACGGGGCTGACTAGTAGCTGTATATTTTCTGGTCATGAAATGAGATTTCCTAAAAGAAGGACCTGGGCTGTCTTGGAAACCATTATTAAGAGGCTCACACATCTGCTAAGATTTCTACCTAAAATGACTGGAAGTGCTGATAGCGGAAGCTCCCATGACCTGGAAAATTCATTTGCTTTTTGCTTCCTCACAGCTCGAGTACAAAGAGCTATTGTCTACCCATTTCTCTTAAAGTTCAATTATTAGAAAATTGATCACATGTCGAAAAGTGACAGATTAATTGCCCCAGAAATCCAAATGTGTAAGAGCCTGGCATCTGCAGACCAAGTGATCTGCACATTTGGCTCAAGATGAACTGATGAGGCTCCTACACACATATCCATTGGCTGTTTGATAACTAATGTGTATTGTGACCAATGTGGACTTGATGGGGGGAACAGTGTGATTCAAAAGTGGTAGCCAAACGGGACAGTTTGTTTTATTTATCTATATGTACCTTCATTCTGGCTCCCTAGGTGGCTCAGTGGTAGAGAATCTGCCTGTGAATGTAGGAGACTCGGGTTTGATCCCTAGGTGGGGAAAATCCCCTGGAGGAGGAAATGGCAACCCACTCCAGTATTCTTGCCTGGAAAATTCCATGGACAGAGGAGCCTGGTGGGCTGCAGTTCATTGGGTTGCAAAGACTCAGACACAACTGAGTGACTGAACACACATACATATACACCTTTATTTTAATGGAAAATCTTAAAAAGTCTATGTGCAATTTCTTTCCAAAATTTAATTATAAATTAATTATGAAGAACAGCCATTTGTTTGTATTACCATTTGAATTATGCAAAATAGATAAACAGTATATAATCAGAGCTAATTAAATTGCACAGCCCCTTTCACTCTCAAAAGTGTCCTGGTTTCCAGATGGTATGATCACTCTACTCACTGAACACATACTTTGTGTTCAGTGTTCTTCTAAGTAAGTTATATACACTCATATATAGTCTGATCACATATATTGTAAGACCATGCCTTCAAATTTTCAAGACAATGAACCATTTGGCATTAGCTAGAATGATATTGTGCATGCTCTTAATAGACTCTTAGCATTTTCATTAGTCAGGAGTGTAATGGTGCTGGGAAAATCTAATAATAAAGGTAAGCAATGGTAATTGGTTGTTATGGATTAATCAAAGAGTATATAAAGCAGAGCATATAAATTTTGGATCTAATCATCACAGTTTGGAAGTGTTCTATGTCCTTATAGGGAGGATGAATGAGTACTGAGAGAAAACTGGCATTTTTTTTTCTCCTTAATGACATTTCTTTTCATTAAAGATGAGTTTATCACTAGTGATTAGCTTCTTTCCTTTAAGCAGGCTTTATAGAATAATACAGCAGAGAAAAAAAATAATAAAGCTAAAAATCTTATCATGATCAAGTGGAAATTATTGGGTCTTTCACATCTGCTGTCTTATATAACAAGGGTTAAGTTTTAGGTCCCTGACAACTCAGCCAATATACTAAAAACCACTGAATTGTATATCTTAAATGGATGAATTGCATGGTATATGAAAAATATATATATCAACTTAAAGCTGTAACAAAAAAATTTAGCTTCCTGTCACACTGTAGTTTATAATCTCAAATGTGTTTATGCACATATTATATATGTGCATAAGGACACCAATTTTCAGTTGGTGCGTTGTGTACATTATTGCATGATTCAAGAACATGCAATAATGTACACATCATACCAAATAAAATTTGCACTATACTCGATAGGGGGTCATATGACATGAGCATTTTATGTTTTTTGAAAAGACTGGATTATGCTTCAATAGGATTGATGATAATGTCATCAATGTGGCATCAATGTGATACCATCGTTTTGAAATGACAAATGCACCAAATATAAAAAGTGGAATCTGGTGTAGTCACACACAAATCTATTAAATCAGAACCTCCTGGAGTTGGCACTGGAGCACTAGTAGCTTTAAACGATTCCCAGGTGACTTCAGTGTGTCACCAAGGATAAGGGACAGGAATTGAGCTGAAATGGCTGGGTGACAATCACCTTCTTTCAATCGGATATGCTGGAAATGCGCTTCCTCCCACAGTAAAGGTTGCTTTGCTTCTGTAAATGTACTCCTGGATATTTTTAAGTACTAGGTTTATTTAATTCATTTTATTTATTTGGCTGCATCAGGTCTCAGTTGCGGCTCACAGGATCTTCAGTTTCCGCACGCAAACTCTTAGTTGCAGCATGTGGGATGTAGTTCCCTAACCAGGGATTGACCCTGGGGCCCTCTTGCATTGGGAGCTCAGAGTCTTAGCCACTGGACCACCAGGGAAGTCCCTAAGTGCTAACTTTAAATGCTCTCAAGATATACCGAGTGGAACAAAAATAAAAGGAAAACACAGCTAGGGAAGCTTATGTGTATGCTCAGTCCTCAGTAGTGTCCAACTCTTTGCGACCCAATGAACTATAGCCCACCAGGCTCCTCTGTCCATGGAATTTTCCAGGCAAGAATACTGGAGCAGGTTGCCATTTCCTCCTCCTATGAGGAAGGCTTGGAAGCATAAATTTAAAAAAAAAAAAAAATCAAAATAAGGAAGAGCTAAAGAGGTAAATGAGACCCAAGAGGCCCTTCAATTGTTCTTACACTAAAAAGGACATTAAGAATTGAATTCAAGGGACTTCCCCGCTGGTCCAGTGGTTAACACTCTGCCTTCCAATGAAGGCGGCATGGATTCCATCCCTGGTTGGGAACTAAGGTTCAACATGCCTTGGGGTTGAAATGTAAAAAAAAAAAAAAAAAAATTAAATAATCTAATTCAGTGGGCTTCCCTGGTGGCTCAGACAGCAAAGAATCTGCCTGCAATGTAGGAGACCCGATGCGATTCCTGGGTTGGGAAGATCCCCTGGAGAAGGGAATGGCTACCCATCCCAGTATTCTTGCCTAGAGAATTCCATGGACAGAGGAGCAAAACTTAAAAAAGAACTAATTCAATACCACATTCTACATTCCTTACCCAGGAAGGTAAAGGATTAGAAGTTAAGAATTGTCTGTATACCTGAAAGTATTACAGCACTGTTAATCAACTGCACTCCAATATGAAATAAAAAATAAAAAAAAAAAAAAAAATTAAACAATGTGTTCAGGACAGAATACAACTAGTTCACAATCAAATCTTGAGTAGAAGTCAGGCCCCGTCAGGGCCTGTGCATTCTGATTCTACCACGGGGTGAGAGGGGCTCCTTGCCTTCCACATTATAAACTGCTGAGACAATTTTCTATTTCCAGAAAAGCTGCACAAATAATGTAGATAATTCCCATTAACCATGCAGGTAGCTTTCCCTAATGTTCATCTCTTAACTAACCAAGGTACAATGAGAAAAGCCAGGAAATTAACATTGGTACAACGCTTTTGAAGTGTAACTCAGTCTTACCCGACTCTTTGCCACCCCTTGGACTGTAGTCTGCCAGGTTCCTCTGTCCGGGGAATGCTCCAGCCAAGAATGCTGGAGTGGGTTGCCATTTCCTACTTCAAGTGATCTTTCCCACATCGAACCTGGGTCTCTTGCATTGCAGGCAGATTCTTTTACCGTCTAAGCCAACAGGTACAATGGTACAATGCTATATTCTTTTACAAATGAAGAAATGGAGGCCCAGAGAGGTTGAACCACTCACCCAAGAGCACACAGACCAACAATGGTATAATCCCATCACCTTTAAGGGCACAAGTACCCAGTTCCCTTGGTTTCATCTGAAATCCACCTTATATTAAAACACGTTTCTAGAGTGAAGGCTGGGTGCAAGCATCACATTGTCCTGCTGACGTCACGGATGCAACCAAGACATTTCATGGGCATGGTGAGACCTCCCGCCCCCCTCTCAGAAGGGCCCTCGAGCTTGGTTCAATGCTTTGGGGCTGTTGCAGTCTTGAAATTATCAGTAATTTTATCTTGGAACATGTGTTTTGTAAGTAGAGGCCGATGGTGCAACGGGGGCGATAAACCCGGCAGCTGGGTGGCGACTCCCGCCTGCGGGCAAGAGCGGGTGTCCTGAGCGGTTGTGCTGGCACCCAGTGCGCATGCGCCAAGGTGGGGCCAGCCCGGGGATGAGGGGCAGGCCCTGAAGGCAAGGATCACAAAGGCGCGGCTTTCAGCCCCGACGTGGCTGTGACCGAGGCGTCAACAGCAGAAGCTGGAGTGAGGGAGTGCCGGTACTTCTGTCCGTAGAGCCCATTCCTGTGGCACCTCGCTGGCCTGCAAACTTTGTCAGTAAATTAGTACAAAACAAAATCATATACGTGGACATTACAGTAAAGCATATCAGGAGTTCCCTGAATTCTTCAGTGAATTTAGGGTCTCTGGTTTTGAAAACTGCTGTAACATTGCAAAGCCAGTGTCCTCAGGCTTAGACATAGAAATTAAATTCAAAGATTGTCGTTTGATGGGAATGAACACTTTCCACGTGATACTTCAGCATCACATCAGTAGAAAAGTCCTTCTAAAAAGAAAAATTATAAAAAATTGCTTGTGATTTTACATATGCAAAGAGTGACTTTCAGTTACACCAATTGAAAATGAAAGAGTATACATTTTGAAATCAGCCTTTACTTACAGAGAAGTGAGCCAGAAAAATCTTATGATCCATTAGAATATCACATTAATAAGGTATTATTGACTATAAGATTATAGCCCCAAATTATTTTTTTGCGATTTTAAATGCACTTTTCTTTATGTATCACTGTTCGGGCTTCCCTGGTGGTTCAGAAGGTAAAGCATCTGCCTGCAATGAGGGAGACCCGGGTTCCATCCCTGGGTCAAGAAGATCCCCTGGAGAAGGAAATGGCAACCCACTCCAGTATTCTTGCCCGGAGAATCCCATGGGCAGAGGAGCCTGGCAAGCTACAGTCCATGGGGTCACAAAGAGTCAAACACAACTGAGTGACTTGAGCACACTTGCAAATAGTATTGACTTAAGCTTGAACTTTGAATACAGACATCGTCTGGCTAAGCAACTCTGTCACTCTGGCTTCTTAATGAACACATGGTTGTGGGCGAATGAAAGCATTACTGAATAGAGACACTTTCAGAAGGTTTGAAGGGATGAAATGCAGCATGTTCAGAGGCTGAGTGGTAGTTATAGGGTTGGATTTAGAGAGTGAAACTGATAAAATATTACATCTATTCAGCATGAGAACCTGATGATCAGTTGAAATGCAATTCAGTGCTCAGAGAGTAGTGGGCATTTAGGTACTTTGGGCAAAGACTCATAAAAAGACAGGAGTCTAAAAAGGTGCTACAAAGGATAAGCCGAAGAAAGAGATTTTATCAAACATTCTTCATTTAAATTAACATTTGGTAAGAGGGAGGAGATATATGTATACTTACGGCTGATTCATGTTGTTGTACTGCAGAGACCAGCACAACATGGTGAAGCAAGTATCCTCCAACTAAAAATAAAAATTTCAGTAAATAAAAGTCAACTGGAAGGAAAAGAGAAAGGAAAGAAATGTATTAACTTATAGTTATCATGGCTCGCTCCAATTATTGTTACCCTGTAGGAGTTAGCTTTCTAACAGATAACCATGAAAGATCTACCCAGAATCTCAAAGTCAATGTGTACATGAGGCATTTGACCTCATGTCTCCCTGATGCCTTTGTTTTTTTGCTGTGATTTGTCATCACTTTCTTGAGAGGATGAGCTATTATCATCCAAAGGAGTAAATGTTGATTCAGTAGTTATAGTGGGTTACAGAAGACCTCACAAAAGTTATGCCCTGTTCTAACTTCCAGAACCTGTGACTGTAACCTTATTTGGTAAACAGGTCTTTGCAGATGTAAATAAGTTAAGGATCTCATAATGAGACCATCCTGCACTATCCAGGAGAGGTCTAAATCCAGTGGCAAGTGTCTTCTAAGAGACAGGAGAAGGCAAAGAGGGTCAGATGAAGAAGAGGCAAAGACTGGAGTGATGTCTGGAGCCATGAGATGCTGGGAGAGACTGGGATTCTCCGCTAGATGCTTCCGAAAGAATGCAAGCCCCTTGATTTGAAACTTTTAGCCCCTAGATCTGTGAGAGAATACATTTCTTTTGCTTTAGGCCTGCCACTTTGTAGGACTTTGTTACTGCGTCCTGGGAAACCAACATAGTCATCTCCCAGAGCATAGGGAAGCTGAACTTCAGTGTTCAGAAGTTCTTGTTAGGAAGATTTTTTTTCCTTTGTTATTTATGAAAGTGACATTTTAATTGCATCTTCCAGAACTATCCTGTCCTGAACTGTCCTGTATCCTTGATCTTACCACCGATATTATCAAACACCCACAAACACCTCCCCCGTTAGCCATTTTTCCTGAACCACTGGTCTGAGTAATACCCAAAGGTAATACCCAAAGTGGCTTATTAGTAAGACAACTGTCTAATTTAGTATTCCAACATCTGAAAACATAAATCTAATGAAGGACAATTTTTACCCAAATGAATGTCAGGAAGTTAATTATCACAGTGATTTTTGGGATGAAGTACTACACACTGTTTCCTCAAGGTATTCAGTTCGGTTCAGTCGCTCAGTCGTGTCCCACTCTTTGTGACCCCATGGACTGCAGCACGCCAAGCTTCCCTGTCCATCACGAATTCCCGGAGCTTACTCAAACTCATGTCCATCCACTTGGTGATGCCTTCCAACCATCTCAACCTCTGTCATCCCCTTCTCCTCCCACCTTCAATCTTTCCCAGGATCAGGGTCTTTTTCTATGAGTCAGTTCTTCGCATCAGCTGGCCAAAGCATTGGAACTTCAGCTTCAGCATCAATCCAGGGCTAATTTCCTTTAGGATGGACTGGTTGGATCTCCTTGCAGTTCAAGGGACTCTCAAGAGTTTTCTCCAACACCACAGTTCAAAAGCATCAATTCTTTGGTGCTCAGCTTTCTTTATAGTCCAACTCTCACATCCATACATGACTACTAGAAAAATCTTAGCTTTGACTAGATGGACCTTTGTTGGCAAAGGAATGTTTCTGCTTTTTAATATGCTGTCTAGGTTGGTCATAGCTTTTCAGAACCAAGGAGTAAGTGTCCTTTAATTTCATGGCTGCAGTCACCATCTGCAGTGATTTTGGAGCCCAAACAATAAAGTCTCTTACTGTTTCCATTGTTTAACCCCCATCTATATGCCATGAAGTGATGGGACCAGATGCCATGATCTTAGTTTTCAGGATGTTGAGTTTTAAGCCAACTTTTTCACTCCCCTCTTCCACTTTGATCAAGAGGCTCTTTAGTTCTTCTTTGCTTTCTGCCATAAGGGTGGTGTCATCTGCATATCTAAGGTTATTGATATTTCTCCTGGAAATCTTGATTCCAGCTTGTGCTTCATCCAGCCCAGCATTCCTAACGATGTACTCTGCATATAAGTTAAATGAGCAGGGTGATAATATACAGCCTTGATGTACTCCTTTCCCGATTTGGAACCAGTCTGTTGTTCCATGTCCAGTTCTAACTGTTGCTTCTTGACCTGCATACAGATTTCTCAGGAGGCAGATCAGGTGTTCTGGTATTCCCATCTCTTGAAGAATTTTCCACAATTTGTTGTGATCCACCCAGTCAAAGGTTTTGGTGTACTAAATAAAGAAGGAGTAGATGTTTTTTCTGGAACTCTCTTGCTTTTGATGATCCAATAGATGTTGGCAATTTGATCTCTGGTTCCTCTGCCTTTTCTAAATCCAGCTTGAACATCTGGAAGTTCTGGGTTCACATACTGTTGAAGCCTGGCTTGGAGAATTTTGGGCATTACTTTACTAGCGTGTGAGATGAGTGCAATTGTGTGGTAGTTTGAGCACTCTTTGGCATTGCCTTTCTTTGGGATTGGAATGAAAACTGACCTTTTCCAGTCCTGTGGCCACTGCTGAGTTTTCCAGATTTGCTGGCATATTGAGTGCAGCACTTTCACAGCATTATCTTGTAGGATTTGAAAGAGCTCAACTGGAATTCCATCACCTGCACTAGCTTTGTTCGTAGTGATGCTTCCTAAGGCCCACTTGACTTCTCATTCCAGGATGTCTGGCTGTAGGTGAGTGATCACAGCATCGCGGTTATCTGGGTCATGAAGATTATTTTTGTATAGTTCTTCTGTGTATTCTTGCCACATCTTTTTAATATCTTCTATTAACGGAGCACCACCCAGGCTTGGAGCTGGTTAAGAGAAGAAAATATACTTTCTCCTAATGCTATGAGCCAGTTTGCTTTTATATTTTCCTTTAAACTTAAAAAAAAAAAAAAAGATTATTACTTAAGCAATGAAATTCTCTGTTCTTTTTTAAAGAATCTATGAGAGCTGAGCATCTTTAGAGCAAATCATTCATTTTCCTTATTAGTGTTTTCACTTCAGACAATGCTCTGATTTACCTAGGGTACCGTCTCTGTTATCAGAATCCTGAAGGTGACTCCTTAAGTCTTTTACAGGACATTTCTCTTTCTGATCGCATCTCATTCTCTACATGGTACCTTCATCTGAAAAGACAATTTCTCCTTGGACTGAAAAGAAACCATTTTTGAGCAGTTGCAAGTAATAACCAGCTGATCTGATTGGTTTATTAAGACAAGTTACTTTCAAGTAAGTTACAGATGTAACTTTATCTTTAATCTATATTCCTCCTTTACTTCTCAGAGAGAAGAGAAAACAATTCGAAATCAAAAGCACTTTACAAAAAAAAAAAAAAAAAAGCTATTTGCCTAATTGATACTTTTTAGAAGAAGTTTTAAAGTTCTCTCATTGCAGTTTTTCCCCATTTGATTTATAAATTAATGTGGATCATTGAGAAATGCTACATAATTCCACTAAAAGTGAATTTGAAGCTTAGAGCCTGGAATCACATCACCCATGTGGATAGTGAAGTGTTTTCAGTTAAGTGACATTTCGTGACAGCCTCAGAAGAAAAAGAATCTTTCATTGATTTTTTAAAAATTGTAACTTTCAGTTACAGTCTAAAACAACACAGCTAGATGCATGAATACTAGCTTTTAAAATATCTTGCATTTCATATGATAAAAATTCTAAAACTTACATCTATGTTAAAGAACTTATCCTCTAAATTGTTAACTAGTAGGATTACCTAAATATATTTTCTTTTTAAGAAATAGTCATTGTCATTTCTATTTAATTCTTTTTTAAGATCCACCCATTAAAAAAAATTTTTTTAATTATTTATTTGGCTACGCTGAGTCTTAGCTGTGGTATGTGGAATCTAGTTCCCAGACCAGGGATCAGTCCCAGGCCCCCTGCATTGGGAGTGCAGAGTCTTAGCCACTGAACCACCAGGAAAATCCTATTTAATTCTTAACAAGATTTAGCAGCAGATCTAATCGCAGAAATTTCAAGGTATTATACACACATCTACTTAGTTATATATAATTTATATATAAATTACATGTCAAGATGAATACAACAACGACAATATAATATTTAAAAAAACTGTGGTTTCCCTTAGTAACAGTCTCTGGTGATGATTATACTACTGTCTTTTCCTACACTTGTCATTTGGGAGAGTGATAAATTTCAATTAGAGATTGGTGAAACCAAAAATGTATTTATTATCCTACCTAACTTCATGGATCCCCTGATTCTGTCCACAGACTGTACTTGAATAGTGTTTTCTTTAATATCATTGGTTTTGTGGGGTAATATTCTGTACTTTCCGGAGAAGACAATGGCACCCCACTCCAGTACTCTTGCCTGGAAAATCCCATGGACGGAGGAGCCTGGTGGGCTGCAGTCCATGGGGTTGCTGGGAGTCGGATACGACTGAGCGACTTCACTTTCACTTTTCACTTTCCTGCATTGGAGAAGGAAATGGCATCCCACTCCAGTGTTCTTGCCTGGAGAATCCCAGGGACGGGGGAGCCTGGTGGGCTGCCGTCTATGGGGTCGCACAGAGTTGGACACGACTGAAGCGACTTAGCAGCAGTAGCAGCATTCTGTCCTTTATACACTTAACAAGGTTACTTTGAGAAGGAGGTCCAGAGTTTCATCAGGCAAGGTCTTTATGAATATCCAGAGGTGGCGCTGGTGACAGTTATGGTTAGTGATATGAACTAGGCTGTTTTAAACTTAAGTGACTCCATCCTAAAGCTTTAGGGTTCCAAGAGATCAGAAAAAAACCCATAGGTTTGCCTTTTTTTTTTCTTTTCAGTTTCTTCAGAATCTAGAGCAGTGAAACCATCACCCTGCATATCCTACTGGGCTCTAGTTTTTCTAGAAGAATGATGCTCCATTACATTATATATTCAGTTCAGTGAAAACCCATAAACTAATTTTTTTGTCTTTGGATTAAGAAATATAATTACAGGGAATTCCCTGGCAGTCCAATGGTTAGGACTCTCAGCTTCCACTGCTGGATCTGGGTTCAATCCCTGGTCAGGGA
Organism: Bos javanicus; assembly: GCF_032452875.1. Taxonomy (NCBI): domain Eukaryota; kingdom Metazoa; phylum Chordata; class Mammalia; order Artiodactyla; family Bovidae; genus Bos; species Bos javanicus. The sequence continues at coordinate 33,894,736 of NC_083881.1, read as the reverse complement.
ACTAAGATCTCATAATCTGTGCAGCATGGTCAAAAAAAAAAAAAAAAAAAAAAAAAAAAAGAAAAAGAAAAACATTACACAGATTACAAAATAATATAATTTTTAATAACCCCACAATATAGTAGATCATTTGGATGACTTCATAACCACAGAAAGCAAATTGTTACAGGCGAGCTTATGAGTTCACCTAACCATTTCTTTCTTCTGGTTGACATAGCAACAAGCTGGAAAATGAATACATTTAGGAAAAGAGCACTGAGGAAAGATCATGGTGGGACTCAGATTTTCTTTTACATTTTCTTTTATTTTTCCAAAAGAAGATCAGTAGTGACTCCCTCTTGTTACATCGATGGAAAACTCACTTAACAAGCCACCTTTCAGTTAGGAGTGAACTCACAAATCCTTTGACAGCTTCAAGCTATTGCATAATATGTTTAATGACTTCAGATTCACTCCCACTGCTTCATGGATGACTGATCTATAGCTCTTTCCTCTACTCTTTTTTCTGTTCGATACACACATGCATTTCTCATCACGCTGTCTCATGGAGCAGGTTCATCAGGAAGGATTGCTTTGGACCTGTAGGAAGCAGTTCAAAACCTGTTTCAGAACACCCTCCTACACTTTGTGTGTGTGTGTGCAGCATGTGGGATCTTTGTTCCCTGAGCAGGGATTGAACCTATGCCCCTTGCAGTGGAAGCATGCAGAGTTTTCTTGTTATTGGTTTTAACTTTTTGTATTGAGGTACAGCCAAATAACAATGTTGTGAGTTTTAGGCGAACATAGAAGGGACTCAGCCACACACATACATGTATCTATTCTTCCGCAAATTCCCCTCCCATCCAGGCTGCCACATAACATTGAGTAGGGTTCCATTGAAAGCATGGAGTTTTAACCACTGAACCACCAGGGAAGTCCCTGTTTTAACAGTTTTCAATGACAGTTGTGTATCAGTTCAGTCACTCAATTGTGTTCCACTCTTTGCCACCCCGTGGACTGCAGCACGCCAGGCTTCCCTGTCCATCACCGATTCCCAGAGCTTGCTCAAACTCATGTCCATGGAGTCGGTGATGCTATCCAACCATCTTATCCTCTGTCATCCCCTTCTCCTCCTGCCTTCAATCTTTTCCAGCATCAGAGTCTTTTCCAATGAGTCAGTTTTTCCCATCAGGTGGCCAAAGTGTTGGAGTTTCAGCTTCAGCATCAGTCCTTCCAATGAATATTCAGGACTGATTTCCTTTAGGATGGACTGGTTGGATCTCCTTGCAGTCCAAGGGACTCTCAAGAGTCTTCTCCAACACCACAGTTCAAAAGCATCTATGAGAGAGTTGTGTCTAAGATTACTCTATTCCCGCATCTTTTCAATTGTTTTTTCCTTGGCGGTGCCCTCTACTTTTCTTGGCTTGATGTGGCTTTATGTTCAAGGAGCTTTTGGAGGTCTTTGCCCAGGTGTAGTGGAGTGATGTTAACCGTCTGCTGCATGAAAGCACTCCCCCCATCCATGGACAGCTGGGCCTGTAGCATCTCCTGCAACACTTGTTCTGTGTAGATGATTTATTTCTGTAAACCTGCACTACTCTGCCGATTTGCTGCCCTCTGTAGAGCCTTTGCCCAACCTGAACTTCATCTCCTTCCTATTGGGTGTGGGTCAAACATTATGCCTGTCTCGGCTCTTTGGAAGGACGGAAAGACAATCTTCTTTAAAATGCCTGTTTAACATTCTTGCTTTGTCAGAAGTAATGAAGGGATGCAAACTCACTTTGGCCACTAGTGCTTCAGCGATGACCACAAAACAAAAGCACTAAAAAGACTTTTTAATGACTTTCCAGCATAGCACCAATTCTTACAACTTTCCCCGGTGTGTGTATATAACTTGTTCTTTGTTTTGCTATTTTTACAAAACCTGCCCCATGCCCTCTGACCTTATACCTGCCATTGTCTCCCACTCTCACCCTGGGTCACCCTGACTTCTGGCTATTATTCCTTAAGCATCCAAGCAGCCCCTCCCCAAGCCTGCATACGCTGCTATGACCTTCACCTGAATGTCCTTCCTCTGGCATCCCCAAGGATATTTGCATAAAAATGAAATAATTAGATTTTTAGAGCTCCTTCTCAGAACATCCCTCTATATCGGTTGATAGCAAAAATGTCAGTATTAGTGTATGTATGGTCAGTTGTGTTCGATTATGTGACCCTATGGACTGTAGCCCACCAGGCTTCTCTGTCTGTGAAATTTTTCAGGCAACAATACTAGAGTGGGCTGCCATTTCCTACTCCAAGGACTCTTTCTGACCCAGGAATCAAACCCGTGTCTCCTGCATCTCTTGCATTGGCAGGCAGATTCTTTGCCACTGAACCACCTGGGAAGCCCAAGATCACCAGCACTAGGCCCAAAAGATTACGGTCTCCATTCTCTATTTTCAGAAGCTCTGGCGATGAAGAAAATGTCAGACGGTCAGATGAGAACTGGGAATCTCCGAAAATTTCGGAAAATTCTCCAAATGGATCTTATTTCCCTGAACCAGCCTCTGGCTATTTGTTAGGGGCACTGAGTTGGAGTTTGGGTCCCTAACAAGTGCCAGGAGAGCAGACCTCATGAGTGGGTGTGATTAGCAGCAGAGCCATTCAAGCAGTTGAGAGAACTCACAGCCTCTCATTTCATGGAGTTGCAAATCCAGTCCTGGAGGGAAGATCACTTCCTCCTGAGAGGATGCAGAGAAAGCCAGCGGGGCCAAGGCTGCATTTTTCTCATGGAAAACATTCTGGATCTGCTACAGCCAGTGGGAGAATTTAGCTCCATGATTCTATGATGTAAAAAAAGGTCAGATAATTTTAGCCTGGAAAATTTTAAGCTGGATGGTTTAACACCTCCTGTGCCTATTACAGAAAGTGGAGAAAAAGTACCCACTGAACATCTGATTTAGGCAGGTCGTGCATCTAAGGGGCAAAGCCCTCCTGAATTAACTAACTTCCAAGTCTAAACCAGGGTCTGTTTTTGTTCAGTAGCTCAGTCATGTCTGACTCTTTGTGATCTCAGGTACTGCTTCACGCCAGGCTTCCCTGTCCTTCATTATCTCCCAGAGTTTGCTCAAACTCGGGTCCATCGAGTCAATAATGCCATCCAACCATCTCATCCTCTGTCGCCCCCTTCTTTTCCTGCCCTCAATCTTTCCCTGCATCAGGGTCTTTTCCAATGAGCTGGCTCTTGGTGACTTCTAATGAGGTAGCCAGAGTATTGGAGCTTCAGCTTTAGCTCCAGTCCTTCCAATGAACCTAGGTTAGTGATTTCCAATTTTTTTGAATTATACAACCTAATCAGTAAAAGCTTTTTGACAAGCACCATTAAAATGTTTACACATATATATAGTTACCTCCTGGACTCTGGCAGTGAGAGTACCAAGTCGCAATGACTAGACTGCCAAGGAATTTTCTAAAATGTTTGTATTTTTATTTTAGAAATTTTATTTAATTGTTGTTTTTGTTCAATTGCTAATTCATGTCCGACTCTTTGCAGTCCCATGGACTGCAGCACGCCAGGCTTCCTTGTCCTTCACTATCTCCTGGAGTTTGCTCAGACTGATGTCTATGGAGTCAGTGATGTCTTCCAAGGTTACTACAAGATAATGGGTATAATTCCCTGTGCTATACAGTGTATCCTTGATGCTTATCTATTTTATATGCAGTAGTTTTTATCCATTAATCCAATGTCTCTAATTTGTCCCTCCACCCTTCCCTCTCCTCTAGAAAATAATCTTTTTTTTTTAAATGAAAGAAATACCAATAAGTGCATCAGTGAGACACATTTATGGAGTGACTCTTTCCAAAGAGAGATTCTTTACCCACTGGGATTGAGGCTTATTAACCTTGGCCTAATTGTGGTCTTGAGCTGTCACTCATTTATTATTTATCTTCATACCCTCTAACCTGGTTCCCTATCCAATTTAAACAAACAAGACAGCCCTAAGGGTTCTCTTAAACAGCCTAAAATATAGTCATTCTTCTACTTGGGCATTGGCCCTAGGTCCTGTCTGTGCCCTAAGCTAATCTATGAAGGAGCAGAATTCTTGAGATAGAAAAGACTTAATTCTTGCATATTTAAAACTAAAAAGCTACTGAAAGAAACTGAGGGGTATAATTGTCAGCGGAGGACTAGGGTCCTCCTGGGCTGATTTTTTTTTTTTTTTTTTTTTGACTCTGTCATGTGGATTGTGGGATCTTAGTTCCCTGTTCAGGGATGGAGAAGTCATAACCATTGGACCACCAGGGAATTCCCAGGGTTGGGTTTTTTTTCCCCCTCCTGTGCTCACTGGCATGGTTCCCAGCATCCACGTGGAAAACAGTCTAACGTAGACACACAGAGCGAATGTACAAGTGAATGTACAAGGCTGCTTGCCCCCAGTCCTCTCAATTATGGATCCTGATTTAAGAAAATCCTACTGAGGAAGTGGTCAATTACACCTACTTTCCTTGTCTCCTTGCCTGGAAGATATTTCACTTCCTAGCCAAAGTCTAACCGATGTCTGATTTCCATGTTTCCCACCCCACTCCAGTACTCTTGCTTGGAAAATCCCATGGACAGAGGAGCCTGTTAGGCTGCAATCCATTGGGTCGCTAAGAGTCGAACACGACTGAGTGACTTCACTTTCACTTTTCACTTTCATGCATTGGAGAAGGAAATGGCAACCCACTCCAGTGTTCTTGCCTGGAGAATCCCAGGGACGGGGGAGCCTGGTGGGCTGTGGTCTATGGGGTCGCACAGAGTCAGACATGACTGAAGTGACTTAGCATAGCATAGCATAGCATTTACCGCTTCACCTGGGGCCATTTGCCCAGGTGGACATGCTCTCCTGGTAAGGGTTTCCTCACTGATCCCATATATAGTCTCTTTAGCTTCCTCCATCTCCAGTTCAGGTTCTAATCCTCACCCTTTCCACTGCAATCTCACTTCTGTTCTCTGTCCCTATTTCAAAATACTGTTCCACTCAAGCAACACATGAAAAACCAGTCTTGGAAGGTAATCTTAGAGACTGAGCTCAATCCAGGGCTCCCCAGACTTGCCCCAGGAGAAAAAGTAAACCCCCTCTGCTGATTACAACAGATGCTCAGACCCCAGAGCAGAATGAATCTCCACTGGATGAATCTGCAAGGAAGGTTCCAGAAATCTTTAGTTTAATCAAGGCCCTGGGTGATTTTTTTCTTTTTTGATTACCAGGATAGTTTGGGAAGGGCTTCCTTGATGGCTCAGTGGGTAAGGAATTCACCTGCAATGAAGGAGACACAGGAGATGCAGGTTCAATCCCTGGGTTGGGAAGATCTCCTGGAGGAGGGAATGGCAACCCACTCCAGTATTCTTGCCTGAAAAATCCTGTAGACAGAGGAGCCTGACAGGCCACAGTCCATGAGGTCGCAGAGTCAGACCAGGGCAGAATGACTAAGCACAGGGCACACACAGTTTGGGAAACAGACAGGGAATCCAGGGCTTCTCAGACTTGAGCCTGCCTCAGACTCTCGTGGGAGGGTTTGTTAAACCATGGGTGGCTGGGACCACTCCCCAGAGTTCAAGTTTCAGAAAATCTTGGGTGGAGCCTGATTATTTGCATTTTTAATCGGATCCCAGAAGCTGCCAGCGACTTGGGCCCCTGGTCTGAGAACTCCCACCCTGACAACCTCTGATTCTAGTTCCAGTGGCTTCTTGGAAACTGTATTCACTACACTTGAAGGGATTAGCCGTCACGATTGATAAACTAAGGATGGAGCCACATCTGTACCAAAAAAGAGACCCAGACTTCTCAATTAAATGTACTGAGGATCACTTACTAGAAAGCCAACAGCCGCCCCACCCCAGACCTGATTCCCGGAATGTCTCTTAATTCCGTTTTTTCTTAAGCACCGGGATTACTGAAAAAATAAGCCAATTTTTTAGTTTTCGAAGCTTTGTTTCATTGCATTTTTGCTTCCAGTTCTTTTTTTCCTATCACATCATCAGAATGACTTAGGACGTTTTTGTGTCCCAGCCAGAGAACCTCACAGCTATTCTAACCGTGTGTGTGTGTGTGTGTGTCCTCACAGCTATTCTAACCGTGTGTGTGTGTGTGTGTGTGTGTGTGTGTGTGTTGGGGCTGGGAGCGGGATATCCCAATTGGAGACAGATGAGCTCTGCGTGCGCTGGGGGAACGGGTCTGGTCTGGCTGATTCCAGTACAGCGCTGAGCCTGTCTCCGTAGGTTCGTAGCAGGCGGTAGAGATGGTACAGGAACCGCGCGAGTGCCTGGAAGAGGTTGCAGCAGCCGGCATTTTGCAGATCAATTAGGCACCGATGCGAGTGCTCCTGTAAGTAGGTCTTCGGGGAGAGACTAAAAAGGGATACGATACTTAGGCTGGGCTGCTTTGCAGACATTATGAGCGTTAATAAAACTCATTACGTCGTAGCATCTTAGCTTCTTTCTGGCAAGGGGCAAAACGCTCACTTACTTTAGCGCAGGACTGTGTGTGTGTGTGTGTGCGCGCGTGCAATTAAAAAAATAGAAATGCAGAATGAAAAAACACTGTTTACGAACGTTTATCAGCAATTTGTTTACGGGATCCTACAGTTTCAGTCTATTATGACAATGATGCTTTTAAAAAATTTTTGTTGTGGTATAATTGCTTTGGGCTTCCCGGGTGGCTCAGTGGTAAAGAACCAACCTGCCAATGCAGATGTAGGTTTGATCTCTGGGTTGGGAAGATCTCCTGGAAAGGAAATGTCAACCCTTTCTAGTATTCTTGCCTGGAAAATTCCATGGACAGAGGAGTCTGGCCGAGTCCATGGGGTTGAAAAGAGTCGGACTGGACTTAACAACTAGACAACAACATAATTGCTTTACAATGATGTTTAGTTTTCTGCTATACAGCGAAGTGAATCAGCTATACATATATGTGGATCTTCTTTTTTGGATTTCCTTCCCATTTTAGTCACCACAGAGCACTGAGTAGGGTTCCCTCTGCTATACAGTAGTTTCTCCCTAGTTATCTATTTTACATATAATATCAATAGTGTATATATGTCAATTTCAATATCCCAATTCATCCCATCCCATTGCTACTTTCTATATCCGGCTTCTTGGAATATAACCATCAGCAAGGGAATGGATGGGAGCCTAGTATGCACTTATGGACAAACATTTCCACTTGTTCCCACACACTCACAAAGAGCCGGGTCAGGTTGACAGGTCTGATACAGGAAGGAGCGTTTGTGAAAATGAATAATTTTTTCACGGTGTGAAGTGTGCACATGTAACATGAAGAAAAAAGTTTAGCCAAAAGGAAAAGACCAATATTCTTTTCAGGATCTTTTCTTTAGGCAGAAAAATTCAAATTCATTTCATAGAGGGGAAAATAAGTATTGGAGATTCATCTTAATTGATGGTACACATTGAGCGGTGTTTTCCATACTTTCTAAAGCCTCTGTGTAAATATGGTGTAATAGTCAAAACAGGAAATTAGATGTAAATTAAAGTCACAGGTAACTAGACACAGGCAATCAGAAAAAATAATGTAATCAAGTCACAGTTCTGTTTTCAAAACTACTCTCCTTTATGTCTTCTTTGAAGTTTTACAGACTTGGTTTTTATCCATTGAGGAGAGATGAGAGTGTTAACATTCAGCTTTGTACATTGTACAGTTAAAAAAAAAAAAAAACTCAGAAAGGATACTCCTGACAAGCACAACATTTTGAGGAGTCTGGAGAGGAGAAGTTGAAAAAATGAGATACCCGGGAAGGTGTACTTCAGAGAAATTTTGAAAGGGACAAATAGTAGCTACAAATTTCGCAGACTAGATGTATTGAAAGAGAACCTGCACCCTGCATACATTTCATTTGCTTTCTCAAAAGAAACGGTAAAGGTCAACATTTTGTCCAAAACATTTTTTTAATTTAAAAATTCTTGTTTTGTATAGTTACAGAAGTACTGTGTGCTCATCAAACGAAGCTCATATATTACAGAAGCATGTGTGAAATATTTTGAACCCACTGCCTCAATCTTGTTTTTAGTCCCATAATCACTAGCACTTCCATTTTAATCAGAAAACTAGGGTATGTTATGAATAAAAGGCTAAAAGTTCATAAACTTCCTGGAGAATTAATTGGGAATGGTAACTGCTGACTCTTGAGTTCCTGGCATGCTTTCCCCTGATAAAAATGGTTATTTTATAACTGCTTTCTTAACCTGCATCAGCTAAAGAATAAAATTTGATGTTAGATTTTGGCAATCAACAGACTCTGTCAGTTAATCATTCTTTTAGAGGGTGAATTATTGCAGACAAACGCTTCACTTTTCCTTTGTGGTCCTATTAATCCATTCATTGATGAATGTCTCATGAAAAAATAAAAAGGTCACAATACACGTTAGGGCTTATAGACCCTCTTGGTTAATAATCTACAGATTGGACTATGTGTTCCTTTAGCAAAGACCTGGCCCAAACACCATGAGCTAATAAATCTATTTAGTGTGTGTTAAAATAATTGCAGTGGCTGCCGTGAGGTTAGTAGCAATGAGTGACAGTGATGTTTTTTGTTTTTTAGGTAAGTTTTTAAAGACTTTTAGGAGTTTTCAGAGTTTTTCATTTAACTGTGTAAAGGTGTTACAGGGACTCGTGACTGACTTTTGTTCTTTGTGTTCGTGGGGTCTCTATTTAGGTTAAAAAGAAGCACTTAGCCCATCTTCTTAACAATCAAAGGTAGTCATGCTTTAATACCTTAACCCCGCAAAGCTATTGTCTGCTTGCAAGTATATTCTATAGGCTTTGCATTCAAGATTGATCTATGCAAATAAGAAAATCTTTTGTTAAGTAAATTTAGGAATGCAAATAAATATGCAAGAAAAAGAAGCAATTAAAAAATCTTTAAGCTACATTACTAGTCATTCAAGTAGTAAAGCCACTGAAGAAAAAAATATATAAATTATGTGGGGTTGTAAATGTTTATTACGAGTTGCAGTATAGTCTCTAGTGCAAATAGCACCGTGAAACAAGCTAGTGAATATTACACAAAAGAAACAGACTCACCGAGGTAGAGAACTAACTGGTGGTCACCAGTGGGGGGCAGGTAGGGGGAAGGGCAAAACAGAGGAAGGGGATTAAGGAGTACGAACTACTATAAATAAAGTAAATAAGCTACAAGGGTCTATTGTACAGCATAGGGAATATAACCAATATTTTATAATAACTATAAATGGAGTATAATGTCTAAAACCTGTGGATCACTATGTTGGACACTGAAACTTACATGATATTGTATATGAATGGAAAAAAACCCTCATTTTTAAAAAATGAGGGTAAATCTAGATTTTAAAAATAGCACCGTGAGACACCAAATTGCACCATTTGTGGATGTGACTGGGAGCAGTTAAGCGCAACATTTAGGTAATTTATTCTTCATCTAATGTTAATACATACTACTTATGGTATGCCAGATATAGTCTAATCATTCAGTTTACTTTTTTGTTACTTTATATAGAGAGGCAAGATAAACATAAAATAATGTCCTAAATTTACAAGAGAAGTTTTCTTTCTACTTATGTTTTTTTTTTTGGCCGCAGTGCACACCTTGTGGGATCTTAGTTCCCTGATCAGGGATTGAACCCCCTGGTCCACGGCAATGAAACCACCAAGTCCTAACCACTGGACCATCAGGGAATTCCCTCTCCTTATGTCATTTTGTCAATCATTTATTAAGACCCTGAAACAGTGGTTTCAGGAAATCTGTATCAGGAAATCTCAATGACATTTTACTTGTATAGAAATTTTCTAATGGGCAAGAGGAGGAGGTAGGGGACACAGAAAGCAGGCTTTGTCATTTTTTTCATAGCCTTGTGCTTGGTCATGGCCTTCTTCCCATCCCCCCTCATGCTTACACTGTTTGTATGACCTTGAGCAAGTCAGTTAACCTCCCAATGCTTCAGTTTTTTCATCTGTAAAATGGGAATAATAAACATAATACTGGATGAGAGAAATGCTCTGAGAATTGAAGAAAGAAAGTGAACTTGTCAATTGTGCCTGACCCTTTGCGACTCCATGGACTGTAGCCTGCCAGGCTTCTCTGTCCATGGGATTTCCAGGCAAGAATACTAGAATGGGTTGCCATTTCCTTCTCCAGGAGATCTTCCCAACCTAGGGATCGAATCCAGATTTCCCGCACTGCAGGCAGACTCTTTACCATCTGAACCACCTAATGCAAAATCCCCAGCATTGTCTTTGAAATCTAGCAAGCACTCAAAGGAAGTAAGCTGTTTATTGTAATTATGTCTGTATATCATTAGATGCTTCCTAGGTGGTGCAGTGGTCAAGAATCCACCTGCCAATGTAGGAACTGTGGGAAACTTGGGTTTGATTCCTGGGCTGGGAAGATCCGCTGGAGTAGGGAATGGCAACCCATTCCAGAATTCTTGCCTGGAAAAGTCCATGGACAGAGGAGACATGGCAGGCTACAGGCCATAGGGTTGTAAAGAGTCAGGCATGACTAAGCACGCATGCACACACACACACACACACACACACACACACACACGTTGTTAGATATGAAAGTTACACTTATACATTCATGAATTTGTGGAAACTTCCAGGAGAGATGTATTTTCCAGGAGAGATGATAACAACCGACGTTTCCTGAGTATTTGTCTGGGGACGGGCATGTTGTCTCCTGTTTGATTGTGGCAGGGCCTGCATGGAGTGTCCAGTATATCAGGCTGGAATGCTCTGCACATACTCACTGTGTGAGATCGATGTTGGATTGGCCCCTAACTATTTGTGAATTTCTCCTGGGCATTCTACTACCACTAGTGAGTCTGTAGTTCCTTCCAGATGTGTGCATGCATGCGTGTTAAGTCACTATAGTCGTGTCTGACTCTTTGGGACCCTATGGACTGGAGTCCACCAGGCTCCTCTGTCCCTGGGATTCTCCATGCAAGAATACTGGAGTGGGTTGCCATGCCCTCCTCCAGGGGATCTTCCCGACTCAGGGATCGAACCTGCATCTCTTACATCTCCTGCATTGACAAGCGTATTCTTTACCACTAGCACCACCTGGAAATTTTATACTCCCATAGTATTTTCTCACCAATCACATGGAATTCAAAGGCTGTTAGTCAATTAATTTCAGTTACCCCTAGCAGTGAACTTATCAGATATCTCATTAGATAGATGCTTCATGCCTTTGGCACTCGCTGTAATTTTAATTTCTTCTCTGCATTAAAGAAGCAGGGGACACAGAAGAGAGAAACAGGTGATAACACCTGTGATGTTATTTTCACATACAGAACTGCAGAGCTCCCCCTGTTTCTGTTCAAGGAGCTGTTAAGGCAAAGAACAGGTTCTTAGACCCTCCGTAACTACTGGTTCCAAACAACAGACTGGTTCCTAATCAGGAAAGGAGTATGTCAAGGCTGTATATTGTCACTCTGCTTATTTAACTTATATGCAGAGTACATCATGAGAAATGCCATGTTGGATGAAGGACAAGCTAGAATCAAGATTGCTGGGAGAAATATCAATAACCTCAGATACACAGATGACACCACCCTTATGGCAGAAAATGAAGAAGAACTAAAGAGCCTCTTGATGAAAGTGAAAGAGGAGAGTGAAAAAGTTGGCTTAAAACTCAACATTCAGAAAACTAAGATCATGGCATCCGGTCCCATCACTTCATGGCAAATAGATGGGGAAACAATGGAAATAGTGAAAGACTTTATTGTTTGGGCTCCAAAATCACTGCAGATGGTGACTGCAGCCATGAAATTAAAAGACACTTGTTCCTTGGAAGAAAACTTATGACCAACCTAGACAGCATATTAAAAAGCAGAGACATTACTTTGCCAACAAAGGTCTGTCTAATCAAAGCTATGGTTTTTCCAGTGGTCATGTATGGATGTGAGAGTTGGACTATAAAGAAAGATGAGTGCCAAAGAATTGATGCTTTTGAGCTGTGGTGTTGGAGAAGACTCTTGAGCATCCCTTGGACTGCAAGAAGATCCAACCAGTCTGTCCTATAGGAAATCAGTGCTGAGTATTCATTGGAAGGACTGATGCTGAAGCTGAAACTCCAATACTTTGGCCACCTGATGGGAGGAACTGACTCATTTGAAAAGACCCTGATGCTGGGAAGGATTGAAGGTGGGAGGAGAAGGGAACGACAGAGGCTGAGACAGTTGGCTGACATCACCAATCAATGGACATGAGTTTGAGTAAGCTTGAGGAGTTTGTGATGGACAGGGAAGCCTGGCGTGCTGCAGTCCACGGGTCGCAAAGAGTCAGACATGACTGAGCAACTGAACTGACTAACTGACCACTGGAGGGAAAGAGGGTGGTGGGTGGCAATTTTAGGAAGCCTAATGAGCTTCTGAAACCCCATTTGTATTGTCCTCCAGCAAAGTTGTCTCTTCAAAAGAAATAAAAATGGGTATAGAATTCATTCACCCTCTTCTGATGATGCTAAATCACTCCTGACTTGAATTTGTATGAATCTGACTCATGAACCGCTAAACAAAATGGGGCTTACAATTTTCATATGAAAGTAAATCAAGGCAATTTCCTGGAGGTTCTGAGGTTAGGACTTGGTGCTCTCACTGCTAGGAAGGGATAGACAGGAAGTTTGGAATGGACGTGTACACACTGCTCTATTTTAAATGGATAACCAACAAGATTGTACTGCACATGGAGCTTTGCTTAGTGTTTGCCTGAATGGGAGAGGAGTTTGGGGGAGAATGGATAATTGTTATCTATGTGGTGAGTCCCTTTGCTGTCCACCTGAAACTGTTACAACATTCGGCCATACACCAGTATAAAATAAAAAGTTTAACAAAAATTTCAAAATAAAAAAACTAAAGTGTTAACAGTAAAAAGAAAGGAAGAAAGGAAGAAAAAGAATGGAAGAAAAGATGTCTCTGTACCCAAAAGAAAACCTTATGGGAACGTTATGGGGGGACCATTCATTAACTAAGATTATGATTTTAAGGCCCATTAATATTTAAGGTAATCAGAAATTATGACAGAAGATCATTTCCTAAAAAAACCTCCTAACTCAACTGCTCTCATAATAAATATGGAAACAATATGTTGTGAGCGTGTGTTACAGGGTTTTGGGCTTTGTGTTAGTTTCCTTGGGCTGCTAGAACCAAGTCCCATTATCTGGGTGGTTTAAAAGATGGCAGATTTTTTTTTTTTTTTTTTTGGGCTGCACCAAGTGGCATGGGGGATCTTCCCTGGCTGCGTTGAACCTGAGACCCCTATATCGGAAACTCGGAGGCTAACCCCTGAACCACCAGGGAAGTCCAAAACAGAAGAAACTGATTCTCTCACAGTTCTGGAGTCCACAAGTCTGAAATGGAGATGTTGGCAGAGGTGTGCTCTCTCAGAAACCTCTAGGGAAGGGCCCTCCTTAGTGTAATTTCCTTCTCTTTATCTACTGTCACACGACTAGCTCCCCTCCACTGGATTGTTGTTGTTTAGTTGCTAAATTGAGTCTCTTTGTGAACCCATGGAGTGAGGCACACCAGGCTTCCCTGTCCTTCACTATCTCCCAGAGTTTGCTCAGACCCATGTCCATTGAGTCAATGATGCCATCCAACCATTTGTCACCCCCTCCTCCTCCTGCCCTCAATCTTTCCCAGCATCAGTGAGTCAGTTCTTCAAATCAGGTGGCCAAAGTATTGGAGCTTCAGCTTCAGCATCAGACCTGGATTAGGGACCACTTTAATGACCTTATCCTACCTTGATTACATCTGCAAAGACTGTTTGCAAGCAAGTTTCAGAGGTGAGGGAAGGGTCCTACCTTGATAACTTTTTAGATGACACAGTCAGCTCAGTCGCTCAGTCGTCTCTGACTCTTTTCAACCCCATGACTGCAACACGCCAGGCTTCCCTATCCGCCACCTACTCCTGGAGCTTACCCAAATTCAAGCCCATTGAATCTGTGATGCTATTCAACCATCTCATCCTCTGTTGTTCACTTCTTCTCCTGCCTTCAATCTTTCCCAGCTTCAGGGGCTTTTCAAATGAGTCAGTTCTTCCCATCAGGTGGCCAAAGTATTGGAGTTTCAGCTTCAGCATCAGTCCTTCCAATGAATATTCAGGACTGATCTCCTAATTTCTTATAGGATGGACTGGTTGGATCTTCTTGCAGTCCAAGGGACTCTCAAGAGTCTTCTCCAACGCCACAGTTCAAAAGCATCAGTTCTTTGTCGCTCAGCTTTCTTTATAGTCCAACTCTCACATCCATACATGACTACTGGAAAAACCATAGCCTTGACTAGATGGACTTTTGTCAGCAAAGTGATATCTCTGCTTTTTAATATGCTGTCTGGGTTGGTCATAGCTTTTCTTCCAAGGAACAAACATGTTTTAATTTCATGGCTGCAGTCACCATCTGCAGTGATTTTGGAGCCCCCCCCCCCAAAAAATAAAGTCTTTCACTATTTCCATTGTTTCACCATCTATTTCCCATGAAGTGATGGGACCAGATGCCATGATCTTAGTTTTCTGAATGTTGAGTTTTAAGCCAACTTTTTCACTTTCCTCTTTCACTTTCATCAGGAGGCTCTTTAGTTCTTCTTCACTTTCTGCCATAAGGGTGGTGTCATCTGCATATCTGAGGTTATTGATATTTCTCCCAGCAATCTTAATTCCAGCTTGTCCTTCATCTAACCTGGCATTTCTCATGATGTACTCTGCATATAATTTAAATAAGCAGGGTGACAATACACAGCTTTGACATACTCCTTTCCTGATTTGGAACCAGTCTGTTGTTCCAGTTCTAACTGTTGCTTCTTGACCTGCATACAGATTTCTCAGGAGGCAGATCAGGTCTTCTGGTATTCCTATCTCTTGAAGAATTTTCCACAGTTTGTTGTGATTTACGTAGTCAAAGGCTTTGGCATCATCAATGAAGCAGAAATAGATGTTTTTCTGGAACTCTCTTGCTTTTTCGATGATCCAATAGATGTTGGCAATTTGATCTCTGGTTCCTCTGCCTTTTCTAAATCCAGCTTGAACATCTGGAAGTTCATGGTTCAAGTACTGTTGAATCCTGGCTTGGAGAATTGTGAGCATTACTTTGGTAGCATGTGAGATGAGTGCAATTCAGTGGTAGTCTGAACATTCTTTGGCATTGCCTTTCTTTGGGATTGGAATGAAAACTGACCTTTTCCAGTCCTGTGGCCACTGCTGAGTTTTCCAAATTTGCTGGCATATTGAGTGCAGCACTTTCACAGCATCATCTTGTAGGATTTGAAATAGCTCAACTGGAATTCCATCACCTCCACTAGCTTTGTTCATAGTGATGCTTGCTAAGGCCCACTTGACTTCACATTCTAGGATGTGTGGCTCTAGGTGAGTGTTCACACCATCATGATTATCTGGGTCACAAAGATCTTTTTTGTTTGGTTCTTCTGTGTATTTTTGCTACCTCTTCTTAATATCTTCTGCTTCTGTTAGGTCCATACCATTTCTGTCCTTTATTGTGCCCATCTTTGCATGAAATGTTCCCTTGGTATCTCTAATTTTCTTGAAGAGATCTCTAGTTTTTCCCATTCTATTGTTTTCCTCTATTTCTTTGCATTGATCACTGAGGAAGGGTTTCTTATCTCTTCTTGCTATTCTTTGGAACTGTGCATTCAAATGGGTATATCTTTCCTTTTCTCCTTTGCCTTTTGTATATTTTATTTTCTTAGCTATTTGTAAGGCCTCCTCGGACAACCATTTTGCCTTTTTGCATTTCTTTTTCTTGGGGATGGTCTTCATCACTGCCTCCTGAACAATGTCCCCGATCTCCATCCATAGTTCTTCAGGCACTCTGTCTATCAGATCTAATCCCTTGAATATATTTGTCACTTCCACTGTATAATCCTAAGAGATTTGAATTAGGTCATACCTGAGTGATCTAGTGGTTTTCCCTACTTTGTTCAATTTAAGTCTGAATCTGGCAATAAGGAGGTCATGATCTGAGCCACAGTTGGCTCCTGATCTTGTTTTTGCTGACTGTGTAGAGCTTCTCCATCTTTGGCTGCAAAGAATATAATCAATCTGGTTTTGGTATTGACCATCTGGTGCTGTCCATGTGTAGAATCTTCTTTTATGTTGTTGGAACATGGTGTTTGCTATGACTAGTGCATTCTCTTGCCAAAACTCTGTTAGCCTTTGACCTGCTTCATTTTGTACTCCAAAGGTATCTCTTGACTTCCTATTTTTGCATTCCAGTCCCCTATAATGCAAAGGACATCTTTTTTGGTGTTAGTTCTACAAGGTCTTGTAGGTCTTCATAGAACTGTTCAACTTCAGCTTCTTCAGCATTACTCTTTGGGTCATAGACTTGGATTACTGTGCTATTGAATGGTTTGCCTTGGAAACGAACAGAGATCATTCTGTCTTTTTTGAGATTGCATCCAAGTACTGCATTTCAGACTCTTTTGTTGACCATGATGGCTACTCCATTTCTTCTAAGGGATTCCTGCCCACAGGAGTAGATATAATAGTCATCTGAGTTAAATCCACTCATTCCAGTCCATTTTAGTTCACTGATTCCTAAAATGTGCATGTTCACTCTTGCCATCTCCTGTTGACCACTTCCAATTTACCTTGATTCACACCTAACATTTCAGGTTCCTATGCAATATTGTTCTTTATAGCATCACACTTTACTTCCATCACCAGTCACATCCACAACTGGGTGTTGTTTTTGCTTTGGCTCCGTCTCCTCATTCTGGAGTTATTTCTCCTCTGTTCTCCAGTAGCATATTAGATAACACAACTCAACCCTTATCACGCTCCAAGCCTCTCCCTTTCCTAATGGGTTTTATCTTCAGTCTCTACCCCTGGGTTTAAGATTCCTAAGAGAAAACACAGATCAGTTGAAGCAAGTGTAAATTCTTAAAAATCTGACTGGGACTTTTGCCCTGGATAAATCCTCATTCTTTAAGCACTGATAGGAACTTTCCCCAAGATCCCCTCCTCCGTCCCGGGCTCTGATGGGAAATGTTTACCCCTCCAGTGGGTCTCAGGCTAGTTTGAATCCTCCATCATAATCTAATCCCCTCTTCCAGTAACGATGCCCACCCCCTACTTTATTCTGTGAGCTCCGTTAATGACTTTGTATCAGTGCCCTGGCTGACATCTAGAAGGAGATGAAGTTGAAAGAAAGTGAAAGTGTTAGTTGCTCTCTTGTGTCTGACTCTTTGTGACCGCATGGACTGTAGCCCTCCAGGCTCCTCTGTCCAGGGATTTCCTAGGCAAAATGCTGGAGTGGGTTGCCATTCCCTTCTCCAGGGAGGTCTTCCCAATCCAGGGATTGAACCTGGGTCTCCTGCATTGCAGGCAGATTCTTTACCATCTGAGTCACAAACAGAAGTTAGATGGAAACGGTGTGTGTTCACATGCTTTATGCTGTCACCTGAAGAATTCCTCCTCCTCCTCCTCCTGAGCTTGTGTAACACAAGACCGAGACTGTCTCTTCACCTGAGCCAACCATATGCTGATTCCTGAGCAAGTCCTCCTGTGGGGAAGATTTCACAAGTCCATTTACAGGGTCATTTCTTTTCTCTGTGTCTTTGAACTCTTACCTCACAGACAACAAGGCGGAATTTTAAAATGGTGATCTTTGGAACCAAAGATGTTGGTGATACCTTGATGAGTAGACATAAAGACGTTATTGAGGGCTTCCCTGCTGGCTTAGTGGTAAAGAAACTGCCTGCCAATGCAGGGGATATGGATTGGATCCCTGATCTGGAAAGATCCCACATGCCCCATGGCAACTAAACCCCAACGCCACAACTACTGAGCCTGTGAGCTGCAACTACTGGAGCCTGCGTGCCCTAGAGCCTGTGTGCTGCCAGGAGAAGCCACCACAAGGAGAAACTTGCTTACAGCAGCAAAGATCCAGCACAGCCAAGAATAAAAACAGATGTTATTCCTGGTGGGAAGACACAATGGTGCAGCTGCTGAGAAAAACGATCTGGTGGCTCCTTAGAAAAATTAAACAGAGTTTCTGTATGACCCAGTAATTCTATTTCTGGGTCAACACCCAAAAGAAGTGAAAATAGAGGCTAAAACAGGTATTTGTTTACAGCAGCATCATTCACAATAGCCAGAGGCAGAAACAACTCAGATGTCCACTGATGAATGAATGAACAAACAAAATCTGGTCTATGACTACAATGGGGTATTAGTCACCCTAAAAAGGGAGTCAGTTCTGACACCCGCTACAGCATGGGTGAACTCTGGAGACATTATGCTAAGTGAAGTAAGCCAGTCACAAAAGGAAAAATATGGTATGATTCCTTTCATATGAGGTCTCTAGAATAGGCAATTTCTTAGAGACACAAGTAGAATGTTGGCTGCCAGGGACTAGGGGAGGGAGAATGCGGAGCTAGTGTTTAATAGGTACAGAGTTTGAGTTTGGAAAGACAAAAAGTCCCGGTGATGGGAAATGGTTGTACAACAACATGAATGTACTTGTGTCTGTGAAATGTATACTTAAAAAATGGTTGAAATGATACATTTTAACCATTACGTTAAATATACGTTAAAATGTACATTACGTATATTTTATCACAATTAAAAAAAGGCTGTGCTTGCTCCCCTGTGATGGAAGAAACTGACTGTGTCAGTGGTGGTCAGAGCTCTCTGCTCTTAGTGACTCCTTTTTAAATTTTCTTTTAAAAATATTTATTTATTTATTTGGCAGGGATCTAGTTCCCTGGTCAGGGATCGAACCCAGGCCCCCTGCATTTTGAGTCTTAGCCACTGGATCATCAGGGAAGCCTCCTTAGTGATTCCTATGATGCAGTGAAGCATGGTCTTGTCAGACCATCAGAAGTTATGGGAGTGGGGGTAACAGTAAGGGAAGGGGTGCTGGAGGGTGATTTGAAATAGAACTGTGTTTTATCCCAATAACTCAGCATGTTGACTAAAACCCCCCTTTTCCTGTTTGACTTCTTTTCAAAGGAAAGTTGTACATAAACAATGAGGACCTACTGTATAGCACAGGAAACTATATTCAATATCTTGTAATAACCACAATGAAAAAGAATTGGAAACAGAATATATATCTTTCTACCAACCTAGCTGAATCACTCTGCAGTACACTTGAAACTAACACAACATTGTAAATTAACTATTGTTATTGTTCAGCTGCTTAGTCATGTCTGACTCTTTGCAGCTTCATGGACTGCAGCATGCCGGGCTCCCCTGTCTTCCACTATGTCCCAGAATTTGCTCAGATTCATGTCCATTGAGTCAGTGATGCTATCTAACCATCTCATCCTCTGCTGACCCCCTTCTCGTTTTGCTTTCGATCTTTCCCACCATCAGGGTTTTATCCAATGAGTCGGCTGTTTGCAGCAGATAGCTAAAGTATTGGAGCTTATTAACTATACTTTAATTAAAGGATGAACTATACTTTAAAGCGCAACTATATTTCAATTAAAACAGAAAAGGAGAGTCACTATCACTCCTCGATTCTAGTTGTCTAATCACTGCAGAGTTGTTTTCTGACAAGTCCAAGTCTGTTTTGACCCTGGCTAACAAAGGAGTTCAGTGTCCCCCATGACTTTACCAAAAAGATAGTGACAGTCGAGGGCACAAGGGATGGGTATTTGGGATGAGATCTTTGGCTTTTTTTTTTCAGTATTATTTTATTGATTGATTTGGTAGTGGTATTGGGTCTTAGTTGCGACAAGCAGGATCTTCGCTGTGTCATGTGACATCTTTCCTGCGTCACATGGGCTCTAGTTGTGGCAAGTGGGCTCCAGGGTGGGTAGTCTCGGTAGTTGCGGCACTCGGGGATCTTTGGCCTTTGATCTAGCTATTTCTTGAATCACAAAGAGCAAAACATATCCTCTGGTTTTCTAAAACCAAAGCATTATATTGGTTGTCTTTCTGATGTTCAGAATTTCCCATTAAAACAAAGATTCATTATAGTGAAGAAATTGGAAATCGTGTCACTCCTGTGTAATTACAGAAAAAGGGAGTAAAGCGTGCAGGCTTCCAATGCCAGCCAGGTCTGTGTTCTTCATAAAAGCTCGGTGTCGCCTCTCTGTATTGCTCTCTTGTGATTACGGGTAGTTGTCAAGTTGAAAATGGTAAATGACCCTTCAGCCTTTGCTGAAAAACATTATCTATTCAATTAATGGCCCATAAAATGATTTAGGTAAAAGACAGGACGGTAATTTCTTCTTCCAAAGGAGAAAGACAATCCTGTCTCATTTACCAAACTTCAAGCTTTTATAAGATTTTAGGAAATGTAAAATATCACTTACCTAGGATTCTAGAAGCCACAAGAGGAAACCAGGAGCAAGGAGGCAAACACAGACTAAAGATGCATTTCTAAGAGGAAAAATCTTCATCCCCTCTTTCCTGTATATGTGAACATTTATTCCTTGTCTTTCTATAGACGGATTGTTCACCTGATTAGGGCAAATGTTGATACGGAATGAGGTAAACAGTCATTCTGTGCACTTGAAAATTAAATGTGGAAAAAAGTGAATCTGGTCTCATATGGGATATCCATGAGTCTTTGCTGTAACACCCACGCTGTAAATCAGTAAAGTTACTCAATAAAAGTAATCTGAAATAGAAATCAAAGTGTGTGGGACACAGCGACACCCCCAGATCATCCTGTAGGGGGAGCTGTACTCTGGACGTCAGACGACAGAAATTTTCAGTAGTCTTCACCCCATGAGATTGTTAACTTTATCAATACCTGAAGAAGCTCTTCAATTCGGGATCTTACAATAACATAAAAAGGTTGATAGAGAATGGCTGGACCACACAATTGAGGGAATCCATTGGCTTAAACATGAGTTTCTATACTGCAAATACCTTATAGCCTGGCTCTGACATGAACCTCCATTTATTTCCTCAAGAAGAAGCTGGCGCACCCTCAGCGGGCGTGTCCGTTGGTCGAGCCTGGATCCCCTGGCTGCCTCGGTCCTTTCCTGGCTCCCTCTCTGCAACTTCCTGTGATCTGTTCTGACACCAGCCACAGAAACGGTCTCTCTGTGCTTGCCCAGAGTTCTAAAGAGTTGAGGTTTGCTAGCGTTTGGAAGCCCATACCCCTCCCTGTGAGGTTCTCCCCACTGCTCTGCCCTGCAGTTCTCTGGTCTGTTTTATCCCAGGATCCCTCAGAGCCATGGGGTAGAAGCTGGATGTAGTGAGGATATCGTTCAATTTCAGTGTTAACAGAGCAGCATCCTGCTTGAATTGCACCTGAAAAATCCTCTCCTGCAAAAGAGGAGTTATGGACTCTGGGATTCATTCAGTTATGTATCCATCTATCCATCCATTGGTCTTTTTTTTCTCACAGTAGCCAAAGCAATCAAAAGCAGAAATTTGAGGACTTCTGTGGTGGTACACTGATAAGAATCCACTTGCCAACGCAGGGGGCATGGGTTTGATCCCTGGTGTGGGAAGATCCCATACGTGGTGGAGCAGCTAAGTCTGTGCGCCACAACTATTGAGCCTGTGCTCTAGCGCCCGTGAGCCGCCACTACTGAGACCTGTGCGCCCTAGAGCCTGTGCTCCGCAACAAGAGAAGACACCACAGTGCGAAGCCTACGCACCGCAATGAAGAATCGTCTCCACTCACCACAACTAGAGAAAGCCCTCGAACAACAAGAAAGACCCAGCGCAGACAAATAGAAAATAAAAATAAATGAATAAATAAAATCCTCCACCTCTCATTAAAAAAAAAAAATCTGATTGTGTCATTTTCCTGAGCAAAATCTCCCCAAAGTTCCATTGTCCTTAGAACCAACCCCTTGTTTATCTTGGGCAGCATGTCACTCCTTCATTCGCCAAGTACTCATCGTGTGTTCTGTGCTCTGTGCAGGGCCAGGTTTGGATGCTTGGGATGGATCAGTAAAACAAGCAAATGAGATTTCTTGCATTCTGGCAAGGGGAGTTGGTTAAAAAAAAAAAAAAAGCTACATAAGTAACCTACAGCTTGTTAGAAGGGGATGAGCATTATAAAAAAAGGTGGGGGGAGGGGGCGGGAACACTGGGCTTCCCAGGTGGCGCTAGTGGTAAAGAACCCACCAATGCAGGAGATGTAAGAGACACAGGTTTGATCCCTGGGTTGGGAAGATCCCCTGGAGGAGGGCACAGCAACCTACTCCAGTATTCTTGCCTAGAGAATCCCAAGAACAGGGGAGCCTGGAGGGCTATAGTCCATAGGGTCTCAAAGAGTCAGACACGACTGGAGCGACTTAGCATGCATGCACCCAGTGAAGGTGTGGGAGTGAGTTGCTTTTTAAATTAAGCCCCCTCGCTTGTCTCCTGCCCGCAAGCCTCCTCATGCACTGACTACCAAGGCTCTGCCTCAGGACCTTTGCACAAGCTCTTCTGTGTCTCGCTCCTTTCCCCTATGCCCAGGTTGCTCCTCCCTTCCGTCAGTTCTCTGCTCAGATGCCGTCTCCTCTGAGAGGACTTTCTAGTTGCTACATCTAAAGTCCCAACCCCAGTGCCTTCTATTCTTTTACCTTTCTCTGGTTTTCTTTGTGATACCCCATTTTATCTAATTTGTATAGGTTTATTTATCTGTTGTCTCTCCCCATGCAGCAGAACAGAAGAACCATGAGGTCAGGTATTTTGTATAAATTTTCTACTTTTTTTTTTTTTTTAATCACCACCATCTAGTATTTATTCCTTGCTAGGTTCTGAGCTGCTGCAATCTGTTCAGTTAAGTTCAGTGGCTCAGTTGTGTCGGACTCTTTGCAATCCCATGGACTGCAGCAGGCCAGGCTTCCCTGTCCATCACCACCTGCTGGAGCTTACTCAAACTCATGTCCATCGATTGGTGATGCCATCCAACCATCTCATCCTGTGTCGTCCCCTTCTCCTTCTGCCTTCCATCTTTTCCAGCATCAGGGTCGTTTCAAATGAGTCAGTTCTTCGCAACAGGTAGGCAAAGTACTGAACTTTCAGCTTCAGCATCAGTCCTTCCAATGACTATTCAGAACTGATTTCCTTTAGGATGGACTGGTTGAATGTCCTTGCAGTCCAAGGGACTCTCAAGAGTCTTCTCCAACACCACGGTTCAAAAGCATCAATTCTTCAACACTCCGCTTTCTTTACAGTTCAACTCTCACATCCATACGTGACTACTGGAAAAACCATTAACTTTGACTAGACGGAACTTTGTTGGCAAAGTAATGTCTCTGCTTTTTAATATGCTGTCTGGGTTGGTCATAACTTTTCTTCCAAGGAGTGAGTATTTTAATTTCATGGCCACAGTCACCATTTGCAGTGATTTTGGAGCCCCAGAAATAAAGTCTCTCACTGTTCCAATTGTTTCCCTGTCTATTTGCCATGAAGTGATGGGACCGGATGCCATGATCTTAGTTTTCTAAATGTTGAGCTTTAAGCCAACTTTTTCATTCTCCTCTTTCACTTTCATCAAGAGGCTCTTCAGTTCTTCTTCGCTTTCTACCATAAGGGTGGTGTCATCTGCATATCTAAGGTTATTGATATTTCTCCCAGCAATCTTGATTCCAGCTTGTGCTTCATCTAGCCTTGCATTTCACATGATGTACTCTGAATATAAGTTAAATAAGCAGGGTGACAATATACAGCCTTGACATACTCCTTTCCTAATTTGGAAATAGTCCGTTGTTCCATGTCCTGTTCTAACTGTTGCTTCTTGACCTGCATACAGATTTCTCAGGAGGCAGATCAGGTGTCCTAGTATTTCCATCTCTTGAAGAATTTTCCACAGTTTGTTGTGATCTACACAGTCAAAGGCTTTGGCATAGTCAATAAAGCAGTAGTAGATGTTTTTCTGGAACTCTCTTGCTTTTTTGATGATCCAATGGATGTTGGCAATTTGATCTCTGGTTCCTCTGCCTTTTCTAAATCCAACTTGAACATCTGGAAGTTCATGATTCATGTATGGTTGAAGCCTGGCTTGGAGAATTGTGAGCATTACTCTGCTAGTGTGAGATGAGTGCAATTGTGAGGTAGTTTGAACAGTCCTTGGCATTGCCTTTCTTTGGGATTGGAATGAAAACTGCCCTTTTCCAGTCCTGTGGCCACTGCTGAGTTTTCCAAATTTGCTGGCATATTGAGTGCAGCACTTTCACAGCATCATCTTGTAGGATTTGAAAGAGCTCAACTGGAATTCCATCACCTCCACTAGCTTTGTTCATAGTGATGCTTCCTAAGGCCCACATGACTCACATTCCAGGATGTCTGGTTCTAGGTGAGTGTGAGTGATCACACCATCATGATTATCTGGGTTGTGAAGATCTTTTTTGTACAGTTCTTCTGTGTATTCTTGCCACCTCTTCTTAATATCTTCTGCTTCTGTTAGGTCCATACCATTTCTGTCCTTTAGTGAGCCCATCTTTGCATGAAATGTTCTCTTGGTATCTCTAATTTTCTTGAAGAGATCTCTAGTCTTTCCCATTCTATTGTCTTCCTCTATTTCCTTGCATTGATCACTGAGGAAGGGTTTCTTATCTCTCCTTGCTATTCTTTGGAACTGTGCATTCAAATGAGTATATCTTTCCTTTTCTCCTTTGCCTTTTGTATATTTTATTTTCTTAGCTATTTGTAAGGCCTCCTCGGACAACCATTTTGCCTTTTTGCATTTCTTTTTCTTGGGGATGGTCTTCATCACTGCCTCCTGTACAATGTCCCCGATCTCCATCCATAGTTCTTCAGGCACTCTGTCTATCAGATCTAATCCCTTGAATATATTTGTCACTTCCACTGTATAATCATAAGGGATTGATTTAGGTCATACCTGAATGGTCTAGTGGTTTTCCCTACTTTGTTCAATTTAAGTCTGAATTTGGCAATAAGTAGTTCATGATCTGGGCCACAGTCAGCTCTTGATCTTATTTTTGCTGACTGTATAGAGCTTCTCCATCTTTGGCTGCAAAGAATATAATCAATCTGATTTTGGTATTGACCATCTAGTGCTGTCCATGTGTAGAGTCTTCTCTTGTGTTGTTGGAAGAGGGTGTTTGCTATGACTAGTGTGTTCTTTTGGCAAAACTCTGTTAGCCTTTGACCTGCTTCATTTTGTACTCCAAGGCCAAATTTGCCTGTTACTCCAGGTATCTCTTGACTTCCTACTTTTGCATTCCAGTCCCCTATAATGAAAAGGACATCTTTTTTTGGTGTTAGTTCTAGAAGGTCTTGTAGGTCTTCATAGAACTGTTCAACTTCAGCTTCTTCAGCATTATTCGTTGGGGCATAGACTTGAATTACTGTGATATTGAATGGTTTGCCTTGGAAACGAACAGAGATCATTCTATCATTTTTGAGATTGCATCCAAGTACTGCATTTCGGACTCTCTTGTTGACTTTGATGGCTACTCCATTTCTTCTAAGGGATTCTTGCCCACAGGAGTAATTATAATGGTCATCTGAGTTAAATTCACTCATTCCAGTCCATTTTAATTCACTGATTCCTAAAATGTCAACATTCACTCTTGCCATCTCCTGTTTGACCATTTCCAATTTGCCTTGATTCATGGACCTAACATTCCAGGTTCCTATGCAATATTGCTTTTTACAGCATTTGACTTACTTCCATCACTAGTTACATCCACAGCTGGGTGTTGTTTTTGCTTTGGCTCCGTCTCTTCATTCTTTCTGGAGTTATTTTTCCACTGATCTCCAGTAGCATATTGGGCACCTACCAACCTGGGGAGTTCATCTTTCAGTGTCCTATCTTTTTGCCTTTTTGTACTGTTCGTGAGGTTCTCAAGGCAAGAATACTGAAGTGGTTCTCCCTTCCCTTCTTCATTTTGCACTCTTTGATAATCTCTTTATGTACTTCAAACCTTTTCAGTCTTACCCCTCTGAGGTGGATTCTGTTGTTATCCTCATTTTATAGGGAGGTTGCTAAGGCTCAAGGTCACACCGTGGTTTGAGGCTGAGCCTAGACAGAAACCCAGCTCACCTGACTCCAGGCTTCTGTTCCTCACTCTCTCACAGTGCTGTCTGCTTCCAGAAGGCCCATCATTTGGAAGACAGGTTTCCATAGGCCCGGAGTCCAAGGCCCTTCCCAGCCCCTACTGAGATGCTTGGTTTCTGGGGTAGAGGATCATTTAGGCCAATATATTGGCCTAAACTATATATATATATATATATATGCATGTGTGCTTAGTTGCTTCAGACTTGTCCATCTCTTTGAGACCCTATAAGCCTATAAGCTATAGCCTGCCAGGCTCCTCTGTCCATAGGATTCCCCAGGCAAGAATACTGGAATGAGTTTCAGGGAGAACTGGGTCTATCCCTGGGTTGGGAAGATCCCCCAGAGAAGGGCATGGCAGCCCACTCCAGTATTCTTGTCTGGGAAATGCCATGGACAGAGGAGCCTGCTGGGCTATACAGTCCATGGTGTCATAAAAGAGTAGGACATGACTCAACACAACAATATGTAGATGTGTTTTTGTATGTGTGTGTGTATATATATGTGTGTGTGTGTATATATATATATATATTCCTCCAAGTTTGCCCCACATCTCTACCATGTCTCTCTCTCCTGTTGATAAGCTCAGGCAGATAGTAGGAACACCTCAGGCTTCATTCTTCTTCCTGTCCTAAGGCTCAGAAAGAGCTAGCTGGAATCTACCTGCTCTGGGCTTGCTTCCATCAGCCTGGGCCCCACAGGGTGAGGGGTTCCTGCTAAGCCCACAAGCTTTAGGGGCCCCAGAGTTCCTCTTACGTACACTTGTTTGTTGACATAGGACCTTCTGAGCTATATTTTTCCTCCCATGGAAATTTCTCTGCTGCTGCTACTGCTGCTAAGTCGCTTCAGTAGTGTCTGACTCTGTGCGACCCCAGAGACGGCAGCCCACCAGGCTTCCCTGTCCCTGAGATTCTCCAGGCAAGAACACTGGAGTGGGTTGCCATTTCCTTCTCCAGTGCATGAAAGTGAAAAGTGAAAGTGAAGTCGCTCAGTCGCTCTTAGCGACCCCATGGACTGCAGTCTACCAGGCTCCTCCATCCATGGGATTTTCCAGGCAAGAGTACTGGAGTGGGGTGCCATTGCCTTCTCTGGGAAATTTCTCTAGTGCTTCTAAATTATGCATCTTGGAGACGCTGTTTTGTCCTCTATCAGAGCTCCTTTATAGGGGTGGGGGTACCGATGGGAAGAAGGCCTTGACCTCTCCCCCTAAAGGTGAGAGAGTCTGACCCTACACAAAGCAACATGCATTTGGACTTAGTTTTCATTTCGACAAAGAGGTGATGATTTTCCGAAGTGACATATAATCATTAACGTCCTAGTTGGATTGGAAAATGGATCTCTTTTTGCAGCTTCTGTGCTTAAACCACTTCATCACACTGTTGTCTTTGGGTAATTTCAATGAGAGTAGAGATTGTCTAGCAGAGTATCACATCTCCAATAATACGGTGGCTGGGTAAAGGACAGGGGGAGGAGAAGGAATTATATGAATCATATTCTGTTTCCTAGAATATCTGGTTTGCATGTCTATGGGGGAGCAAGGCTGGTTGACGATTCAACATCTACTTAATGCATTCTGACCTTCTGTGGTACAGAGTTCTGTAATCGGTGACACCAGTGTGTAAAATCGACATTTTTTTTTTGGTAAATATAGTTATTCATTTACTTTATTTGGCTGCACTGGATCTTGGTTTCAACACACAGAATCTTTGGTTGCAACGTGTGAACTCTCAGCTGTGGCATATGGGATCCAGTTCCCTGACCAAGGATCAAACCCAGGGCCCCTGCATTGGGAGCCTGGACTCTTAACCACTGGACCACCAGGGAAGTCCCTAAAATCTACATTCTTAGCCACAAGGACATTGTTTGACTGCAATACTGCTTCAGGGACCTAAGATTTGTATTCTGAAATAGAGCTCCTGAAAAGATCTGGTTTGGTCCTAAGAAGAACCTTCTGTTATTGAATATTAAACCCCTATTGTCTATTTTGTAGGAAGGAGATGATTCTGTTTATGGTTCTTTGTCTACCTCTGCTGAGTGTGTGTGCATATGGCTAGTTGGGCAAAATTCAAAATCAGGGACTTCCCTGGTGGTCCAGTGGCTAAGACTCTGCACTCCCAGTGCAGGGGGCCCAGGTTCAATCCCTGGTCAGGGAACTAGAGCCCACATGCTGCAACTAAAAATCCCGGATGCCACAACTAAGACTCAGCACAGCCAAATGAATAAATAAATGAAAATGAATTTAAAAAATGTTTAAAACCAGAAGATTCCATCTGCAAGTCCCAGGGTCCTTTGAGAGCCCAAGCAAAGGAAAAACTCAAGCGTGGTACCAGTTTATGCTCTTAAAGGATTCAAGTCTTCTGCTCTAATGGCTTCTATGACAGAGAGAATGAAACAGGAAAGTGTTAGTTGAAGATCACAGAGCCTACTGATTCTTGGAAGAAATTATTGTGATACATTAAGGATCAGGCTAGTTCAGGGAATTCCCTGAAGGTCCAGTGGTTAGGACTCGACCTTTTAATGCTAAGGGTCTGGATTCAATACCTGGTTGGGGAACTAAAATCCTGCAAGCCTGCAAGCTGTGCTTTGAGGAAAACAAAAGGATCAGGCTAGCTTAAGCGTTGTGAGCACTGCACGTTGGATCATATTGATGGCTACTGCTTTCACCCCATGGATTCCCAACAAAAGCTTATAATTGAAATGGACATAAAAAGCAGTGCCATGTGAATTTTACAAAGCAGCTAATTTGATGTGAAATGGAAATACTTTGAAACTAAAGAGAGAACATAAAAGTCCATTCAATAAATACATCAGATAATAAAATAGATAATTTCCAGTAACCATTAGGGAGCAATGCTGAAAGAAAAATGAGATGAAGGAGGAAATATTGGATGGAGTCACAGATGTTCTGTTAAGCACTGTGCTATATAGATGATGAAACTGGACTTGATCAGCCAGATCTAATATCAACAAATTCAATGAAAGATAAATGTAAAGTCCTTTGGTTTGTCAAATAAAAGTCAGCCGCAGAGGTACAGGGTAGGGGGGATTTAACTTGGCTGCACCTGTGCGTTAGCTTTTAGTGGCTGACCAGAGATAGTGTTAAGAAGGAATCTGAGGGGTGGGATGGGGAGGGATATGGGAGGGAAGTTCAAGAGGGAGGGGATATATGTATACCTATGGCTGATTTATGTTGAGGTTTGACAGAAAACAACAAAATTCTGTAAAACCATTATCCTTCAAGTAAAAAATAAGTAAACTTAATTAAAAAAAATGAAGAAGGACTCTGAGGACACTGCCGAATTCCAGGGAACAGTGTGCCACGCCGATCAGCACTGTCTGGTGTAGATGCAGGGAGTACGTAGGCAGCGAGTAGCGTTACATAAAATCATCTCTGCACTTGAGTGCAAGGAAGGTTCCGAATGTGTCCACAACATGAGTGCCGCAAATCATTTGTCTGTGTTAGAGGATATATAGAGGAAGGAGGTGAGGTGATCCCCAGCAAGGGTGCTGTGCTCAGTACTGGGTGCTGGACTTTGTGAGGGACATTGATGGACTCCCTAGAGAGTGTGGAACCAGGGCACCTGGGGTGGGGAAGTGATCTGAAACCACGTCGGAGAAGAACGACTGAAGTGCTAGGGAAAGCCTGGGTATGAAAAGAGTTGAGAGGATCACTTACTGCTCTGATTAGAAGAATAGATAGTTAGATACAGATATGTAGACATGTATAGATATCTATATAGACATAACTATAACTGCCATGTTGAAGAAGAACTAGGTTTATTCAGAAGGCAGAAAGAGGACCAACAAGTTGAAGTTATAAGGACTCAGATTTCCACTTAATTTTTTTTTTAATTTTATTTTATTTTTAAACTTTACATAATTGTATTAGTTTTGCCAAATATCCAAATGAATCCGCCACAGGTATACATGTGTTCCCCATCCTGAACCCTCCTCCCTCCTCCCTCCCCATACCATCCCTCTGGGTTGTCCCAGTGCACTAGCCCCAAGCATCCAGTATCGTGTATCGAACCTGGACTGGCAACTCGTTTCTTACATGATATTTTACATGTTTCAATGTCATTCTCCCAAATCTTCCCACCCTCTCCCTCTCCCACAGAGTCCATAAGACTGTTCTATACATCAGTGTCTCTTTTGCTGTCTCGTACACAGGGTTATTGTTTCCATCTTTCTAAATTCCATATATATGCGTTAGTATACTGTATTTATGTTTTTCCTTAATTTAAGGAAAGATTCCTTAGTAATTTGGTTTTCTGCAATGAAATGGTGAGGCTCCTACTGGTGGAGATGTTTTAGCAGTGACCAGATGGGTTAAGAACTTCCCAGGTGTGCAATGGTAAGGAATCTACCCACTAATGCAGGAGATGCAGGAGACACAGGTTTGATTCCTGGGTGGAAAGTTAGTGAGCTTTTATTATTCCTGGAATAGGAAATGGTAACCCACTCCAGTATTCTTGCCTGGAAAATCCCATGGATAGTGGAGCCTGGTGGGCTACAGTCAGACACGACTTAGCAACTGAGCAGGCATGCAGATGGCTTAAATTGTCAATTTTTCAAGGATGTTATAGAACAGATCAGAAGTTTGAATGAAAGGATGTCTGAGTCCTCTAAGGTCCTCTGACTCTAAGACAAGGGAGATCGGGGAAATGAGAGATAGAGGGAAAGGCAGGCTGGCTCTGAATGTCCACCAGGAAGTAAGCTTACTTAAAGGTCTTAATTCCATTGCTCTGGCCTCAGAGACCCAGCACATCTTACCTGATCATCAGAAAGCCTAGCCCTGTTTGGGCTGGCCTGCCCTCCTACTCTGCAGCCTTGCTTATCTCAGCCACTGATGGGGCTAGTCTCCTTAGATGCCTGGTTCCCAACCCCAGGCTTACCCTGACCCTGACTTTGACCCAGGCCTTGCTGACTGCCCTGAGCTTTCTGTCCAGCAACTCTCTGACAGGAAATGGGCAGATGGGGCAATACGATAGAAGATGGGAAAGTCCTGACCTCTATTACAACTAGAAAGTTATTTAGTTTTTTAAAAAAGCACATCCAAGGTAATGTTTAATTAATGTGCTGTTTCTGAGATGAAAAGTGATTTCTAATAATGTTTCAGCCTTGACTTTGTCAATATTTTAACCAAAGACTTGGATAAATATAAATAAAGTTTACTTATGAAGTTTGTGGACAACATGAAGTCAAAGGGGACAATAAATATATGGGATCGAAATTCCAAAAGATCATATTGCCTGGCTAGGATAGCAAATAGATCTAAGAAAGAGAAATATAAAAGAGGTTAATATAAATTTTAACAGTGGAATTTGAAAGCCCAACTGAACAAAGTTGCATGGGAAAGACTTATAGACAGGCAGCTGTTTTGAGTAATTTGGAGCAGTATGGTCTAATAGAAAATTACAAGCCATAGATATAATTTTATATTTTCCAATAGATCTAATAATAAAAAGAATCAGACAAAATTAGTTTTGATAGTATGTTTTATTGAACCCAATTTATCAAAAATATCATTTCAACAACTAATCAATATAAAAATTATTGATACCTTTACATTTTTATACAAAATCTTTGAAATCCAATGTGCATTTTACACTTAGAGCATATCTCAATCCAGAAGTTAAATTCACTAGAAATACTCAATCTGTGCTTAGATTTCATAAGACTTACTGTTGGAAAAGTAGATTCACATATCCAAGTTGTTTTAAACATCAGTTCAGTTCAGTTCAGTCACTCAGTCATGTCCAACTCTTCATGACCCCATGGACTGCAGCATGCCAGGCTTCCCTGTCCATCACCAACTCCCGAAGCTTGCTCAAACTCATGTCCATTGAGTTGGTGATGCCATCCAATCATCTCATCCTCTGTTGTCCCCTTCTCCTCCTGCCTTCAATCTTTCCCAGCATCAGGGTCTTTTCGAAAGAGTCAGTTCTTTGCATCAGGTGGCCAAAGTATTGGAGTTTCAGCTTTAGCATCAGTCCTTCCAATGAATATTCAGGACTGATTTCCTTTAGGATGGACTGGTTGGATCTCCTTGCAGTCCAAGGGACTCTCAAGAGTCTTCTCCAACACCACAGTTCAAAAGCATCAATTCTTCGGCACTCAGGTTTCTTTATAGTCCAACTCTCACATCCATACATGACTATTGGGAAAACCATGCTGCTGCTGCTGCTGCTAAGTCGCTTTAGTTGTGTCCAACTCTGTGTGACCACCAGGCAGACCACCAGGCTCCGCTGTCCCTGGGATTCTCCACACTGGAGTAGGTTGCCATTTCCTTCTCCAATGCAAGAAAGTGAAAAGTGAAAGTGAAGTCGTTCAGTTGTGTCCGACTCTTAGTGACCCCATGGACTGCAGCCCACCAGGCTCCTCCATCCACGGGATTTTCCAGGCAAGAGTACTGGAGTGGGGTGCCATCACCTTCTCCAAAGTGATGGGACTGGATGCCATTATCTTAGTTTTCTGAATGTTGAATTTTCTGCCAACTTTTCCACTCTCCTCTTTCACCTTGATCAAGAGGCTCTTTAATTCTTCTTTGCTTTCTGCCATAAGGGTGGTGTCAGCTGCATATCTGAAGTTATTGATATTTCTCAATATCAGTATCGATCTTGATTGGCTTGTGGCTGCCATATTGGGCCATGCGGCTTCAGATGATTTAGTTGGCTGGAGTTGTTTAGGAGTCTATAGTGCAATGGGGCTATTAATAATGTAAAATAAGAAAGGTATAGTATTTGGAACAAGAAAGTTGACAGCTTTGTTCTACTTCACTTCATTTAGACTTACCTAAGAGCATTTCATTCAGGATTAAAAGGGATATAGACAGGCTGGAGGGGGAGTGCCTATATGTGGGTATAAGAAGTAGGTGGTGGGTGGTGGGGCATGGTTGTTACTTCCTGGTAAATGGAGAGCTGGCTGGTGGGATGAGACTTACCCAAGAACATAGGCTTAGGGCCAGCATGGAAACAGAGTTAAGAACTTTCCAGTGGTCACACAGGGGGTCCTGTGAATTAGCGGACTCCTAACTCCTGGAGGGCAACCACCTTCTGAGGGAGATACCACAGAGGATTCCAGGAATGAATGGCATTTTGGCTTGGATCAACCTCACAGTCCTTTTCAAGTTTGATTTTACAAATTCCTTTCCCCGCTCCCCACCCCTCACCTCACCTCCCAGGTCCCTTCCACTTTGGGGACTATTCAAGATTCTTTTTGGCAGGACTGGGGGCAGGGGGTGGGGGTGGGGCAAGAAAATAACATTTATGAGTTAGAAGGGACTTTGGAGACTGTCTGGATGAGACACCCAACCATAAGAAGGGTTGGGTGTCTGTCTACTCAATGTCATATGGCTGTCAGACTCAGGTGTCTAGAAGCTGGCACTTCTCCATTATAGTCTCTCCAGGTGAACATAAGCCTTGTTAAAAAGGAGACTTTTTTAAGGAGAAGTAACAGGGAGCAGGGCTGTCCTTTTTTTTCTCACTTGGAATGAAAGGAGCTACTCTTGTTTGCCTACCAGGACTCCTGAAAGGTCGATGCTGATTTCCTTCAGCGGAAACCAGTGCATGGCCGCCACCTACAGGACTTGTGGGAAATCGACGCTTGGCTTTCGGGAAGGACAAAGGTCCCAGATACTCATCTCAGGTCACCTGAAAATTATTGTCAATGGCTACCCACTCCAGTATTCTTACCTGGAGAATCCCATGGAGAGAGGAGGCTGGCGGGCTACTGTCCATGGGGTCGCAAAGAGTCAGACATGACTGAGCGGCTAAGCATACATTCAAAAAAGACCGCTAACCAGCAGTTTTCCAGAGGGGCAAGGTATACCTAGGAGTAGAGAAGAGGTCATGTGCCTCTTGGATATGTCGTCAGGACCATCTTAAAAATCCCTCCCTTCTTCCTCAAAGGCCCACAGTTTGCGGAGGCTTTTCTCCTTTGGCTTTTAAATACTTTTTCTTTCAAAACATCATCTTCTGGTAAAATACAATTACTAAGAGTGTTACACAAGAGAGGCAGGATGGAGAAGTGGGAACAACAACACAGGCTTTTCACTCGGACAGAACTCAGGTTGAGATCCTGACCACGAGGACATTTAATGGGTGACTACGTGCTTGGTTTCTTCATCTGAGAATAATAATGTGGTTGTCATGAGGATTAAAGACGTAGAAGGTCTAGTAGCAAGTTCTCCAAGGCTAACTGATGAATTTTTTTTAAAGAATTTTTTTTTTTAATGTGGCTGCTGCTGCTGCTAAGTCGCTTCAGTTGTGTCCTACTCTGTGCGACCCCATAGACGGCAGCCCACCAGACTCCTCTGTCCATGGAATTCTCTAGGCAAGAATACTGGAGTGGGTTGCCATTTCCTTCTTTGTTTTTAATGTGGACCATTGTTTTTTCAAGTCTTTGTTGAATTTGTCACAACATCGCTTCTGTTTTCATGTTTTGTTTTTTTTTTTTGGTGGAGAAGCATGTGAGATCTTAGCTCCCAGACCAGGGATTGAACCCGCAACCCCTGCATTATCCGCCCACAAACTTTCCTTTTCAACTGTCACTTACTGGTGCCTTTCTGATGGTGTTGGCCCTATTCTGACTTGCAGAATACTATGATTTGTGTCTTTGTCTCATCTCCACTTTTAGACTATATACTCATCGTGGATTGGGACTGGATTGACATGTTTCAAGTCTCCACAGCATGTGACATCCTGGTTACCCATAGAAGGCACTTAAAATGAGCTTTAAAAGTGGAAGTCCAAAGTACAGAAAGACACTGATAGGAATATCAGGGGAAATTATTGGTAATACAATAGATCTGATTGCTGGAACTATTTTTCCTATTTTCAGTAACTGTTCTAAGGGTTGTTGAAGCCCCAAGGATTTCTAGGGGTGATTCCACTCCACTTACCCCTGTTATATATAAACACATTCTCCAATCCCTCCCGGCTTCCACCCATGTTGTTACCCCAAGTGCCTTCTACACAGAAATTCTGGAGCTGGGTGGGCAACCAGTCTGTGTTTGGGGTTTCCTTAAGAGGCAGAGCGCTTTCAGTTCAGTTCAGTCGCTCTGTCGTGTCCGACTCTTTGCGACCCCATGGACTGCAGCACGCCAGGCTTCCCTGTCCATCACCAACTCCCGGAGTTCACTCAGACTCACGTCCATCGAGTCAGTGATGCCATCCAGCCATCTCATCCTCTGTGGTCCCCTTCTCCTCCTGCCTTCAATCTTTCCCAGCATCAGGATCTTTTCTGATGAGTCAGTTCTTTGCAGAGTGCTTTGCTGTTCTTTTTTCCTATACCCGAGCGCCCTCTGCTGGAAATACTCAGAAGTGATTTTTCGAAACTGCTGCAATTGACACTTTCTCATTTGCTGGGAAAGATGACCGTCCCCCTGACACCCCCCCTCCCGGCCCCCCACCCCGGTTCATCTGGGTGAAAGATGAGTATTTCCACTTCTGTTTTGTTTTCCCTCATCCCTGCTCTCTTCCAGGACGAACTCTTTCCTGGAAGCGAGCACTTCCGATAGGGGAGTGGCCCTGTGGTCCATCCTGCTCTCTTCTGTCCTGTCTCAAGCCTAGCTCAGGGGTCCTTACAGGGTGAAATGATAAAGGGCAGACCCTCCGCCCTTCGGAAGGGCACCTAGAAGCTCTGAAGTTACTGAACCCAGAATCAATGCTGTGAATTCTAATTCACGTTAGAAGGCTCCGAGTGTTCTAGCAACCCCCAGGAGGCCGGGAAAGCATGGTGGGACAGGACAGTGTGGTGGAGTAAGATGTGAGTCAGCCCACAGCCAAACTGGGCTAATGCACGCTGGGGTGTCAGACCCCTTGTTAGCGAGTCTCGGATCCATCCCAGGCCCCATCCGCCACGCCCCAGCTCTGCAGTGACTGTGAGAGTTAAACTGGAGGCCCATTGGGCTTGCCTCTTTTGAACAGTTGAAAATACAAAGATCAGATCTGCAGATGGGAAGAGGGGGGGCGTCTATTGTTCATGGTTTGTATCTAAAAATAAACTGGAAACTGAGGGAGAAAACCATTCCTGGGGCTGAAAGGAAAGATAAATTTCTACCGTCTTGTAGAGGACATCGGATTATATAGTGACCAGTATTCTCACCAGCACTCTTCCAACAAATAGGAGTGCCTTTCTGGGGCTTCTAGAGTGGCTCAGCGGTAAAGAATCCACTCCAATGCAGGAGAGACTGCTTCAATCCCTGGGTACAGGAAATCTCCTGGAGGAGAGCATGGCAACCTACTTCAATTCTTGCCTGGAGAATGCCATGGACAGAGCAGCCTGTGGGCTACAGTCCATGGGGTGGCAAAGAGTCAGACACCACTGAGACATCTGAGCATAACTGGTTATTTCTGTTAACATTGCCTCACTGTAGACAGAGGGCTCACTACCAAAGCACAATTCATCAGAGAATTTGAGGATGGTTTAGGGCTGTGTTTGGTATGTAAGGAGTAGTTGGTGCAAAACACACACCAGGAAGAAGAATATTCTGGCACAGTGGCAAGTCACTGTTGTTGGCCCGAGTACATTTTCTTCCACAGAACACTTTCCAAGCTGGCTGTGGATGCTATTTTCAGCTGTGGATTATTCTGTTTTAGTTGTTAAATGATCATTAGTATTTTCTAATACTCAGCAAAAATCCCACCTCACCACAATTAATGAGCACAGAATCTTTCTGACCTTGAGCAGAACATTGGATTATTTAAATTAAAATATAAAAGGCGGAGAGCATTTGTGATCTGCAGTGCATCACAGAAGACTCATTAGCCAGTGATTGAATAACTCCCAGCTATTGTGTGCCATCACTTCTCCGTCGGTTTTCATCATGTGATCAATTATACATTGTACAGTGGTGGGTAAAACACATGGAGCTTCATACTGATTTAGTCCAGACAAGATCATTTGTCCAGTTTCCTCTTTTCAAAAATTATCAGTGACAATTCCTTCCTCTTTGAAAGTGGTAGAAAAATAGATGATCACTAATTTTGCCTTCATTTATATATTTGTTTTAATGAAGCTTCTAACTGTCAGAATTAGGCTGGGTTTTAAGTGGACTGCCCTGCATCTGCTGAGGTTTGTACAGCAGTGTTATTCAGATGAACCATGTTGGGATATAGGTATCGAAGGATATGCAAGACATGTTCATCAGAGGTTTTTCTGGTGAACACAAATCAGGCATTCTCAAAGAGGGAGGCTTGGAAGGATGGTGGGGACAATGTCACTCCAAGCAGCTGACAACTGGGATTTCCCTGGTGGTGCAGTGGTTAGGACTCAGCACTTTCACTGCCTGGCCTGGGTTCAATCCCTGGTTGGGAAACTAAGATCTGGCAAGCCATATGATTTGGCCAAAAACAAAAATGAAAACCAAGGGATGATAACCAATTCTTGCTGAGATGGGGGGTGCCTGGGGACAAAAATATCTACACTACTTCAGCAGATAGTACGTTGGTGTGTGGCCCTCCAAAGGGACCCAGTACATAATATTAGCACACCTGTAGCATTAAAATTTCATGGTGGGGGCATGATTAGGCAAAAGTGTCTATTGGTGTAGAAAGGTGTGTTTATACGCTGGTGCAGCTCTCCTGGTGACATCATCATGTGACAATGAGGAGGATGACAGATTTTTTTTTTTAACTCTTTAAGGTTACTAATTCTTTAAAAATAATTATTTATTTGCCTGTGCCGGATCTTATTTGTGGCATGTACGATCTTCAGTTTCAGCTTGTGGGACCTGGTTCCCTGACCAGGGATCGAACCCTGGGCCCCCTGCGTTAGGAGCATGGAGTCTTAGCCACTGGACTATCAGGGAAGTCCCACATAGGCTACTCTGTATTGATTTAATTTAACTTCATTGTGATAAGAATACTTAATAGTTGGTCTACTCTCTTCCGAAAATTTTAAATGCATGATACAGCAGTGTTGAGTACAGATACATTGTTGTACAGCAGAGCTCCACAGCTTCCTTGTTTCACTCAACTGAAACTGTCTGCCTGTTGGTTAGTAACTTCCTTTTCCCCCCTCTCCCTAGCAATCACCATTCAACTCTTTGATTCTATGGATTTGACTACTTTAGAAACCTCATATAAGCACAGTCATGCAGTATTTTATATTTTTCCATGACTGGCTTATGTCATTGATCATTACGTTTTCAAGCTTCATTCATGGTGTAGCATGAGATAGGATTTCCTTCTTCTTTAAGGGTGAATAATCTGGTATATGTATGTTTCGATCCCTGGGTTGAAAAGATCCCCTGGAGAAGGAAATGGCAACCCACTCCAGTAGTCTTGCCTGGAAAATTCCACGGCCAGAGGAGCCTGGTGGGTTATAGTCCATCGGGTCTCAAAGAGTTGGACATGACTGCATGTATATAGCATAGTTGTCTTTTTAAATTTTTATTTTATGTTGGAGTATAATTGATCAACAATGTTGTGTTAGTTTCAAGCATACAGCAAAATGATTCAGTTTTACATATACATGTGTCTATTTTTTTTCAAAATCTTTTCCCATTTAGTTTATTGCAGAATATTGCGCCACATTCCCTGTGCTATACAGAAGGCCCTTGTTGGTTATCTGTTTTAAACATTGCATTGTGTGCATGCCAGTCACAAACTCCCAGTCTGTCTCTCCCTTCCGACCTCTACCCCTGGTAACCATAAGTTGGTTCTTTACGTCTGTGAGTCTGTTTCTGTTTTGTCAATAACTTAATTTGTGTCTTCTTTTTTTAAGATTCTGCATATGAGCAATATCATATGATACTGTCTTTCTCTGACTTCACTTAGTACAATAATTTTCAGGTCCGTCCATGTTGCTGCAGATAGCATTATTTCCTTCTTTTTAATGGCTGAGTAATTTTCCATCATTTATATGTACAACACTTTCTTTATCCATTCATTGTTGATGAACACTTAATTTGCTTCCGTGTCTTGGCTATTGTAAATAGTGCTGCAATGAACACTGGGTATAGCGTAGTTTCTCCATCCGTTCTTCCATCAGTGGACAGTTAGATTGTTTCCACATCTTGGTCATTCATTGTCAATAGTATTGCAGTGAACACGGGAGGGCTAATATCCCTCCAAGATCCTGATTTCAGTTTTTCTTTTTATATAAATACTCAGAGGTGGGATTGCTGGATCATATGGTAATTCTATTTTGATTTTTTGAGACTCCTCCACACAGTTTTCTATAATGGCTGCACCCTTTTGCCCAACAGTGCAAAAGGGTTCCGACTTCTCCACGTGGTGAACATGGTGAACACTTGTCTTTTATGACCAGCCTTTTACTGAGGATATAGCATGTGCTGGGCACTGTGCTATTCACTGTATAAGCATGATGTCATTTAATCTTCAAAAGACCAAGGGAGGCTTGGAGAGGTTAAACAAGTGGACGAGAGGAGGTGGTAATATTTAG
Source organism: Bos javanicus (assembly GCF_032452875.1). Taxonomy (NCBI): domain Eukaryota; kingdom Metazoa; phylum Chordata; class Mammalia; order Artiodactyla; family Bovidae; genus Bos; species Bos javanicus. The sequence continues at coordinate 33,855,385 of NC_083881.1, read as the reverse complement.
TTAGTGTTTAACACTCTGGCTGAGGCAGGAAGCAGGCCTCAGAGCGTAGTATTTACCAGTCATTTGACCCCTGTTAAGCCTTATTTCCTCAATTATAAATTAGAAATATTGAGACCTCCCTGATGGTCCAGTGATTAAGACTCCGCTTCCACTGCAGGGGACACAGGTTCAATCCCTGGTCAGGGAAGGATCTTAAATGCCATGCAGCATGGCCAAAAAAACTAGAAATATAAATAGTATCTCTCTAAATGGTTATTGTGAAAATTATATGAGAAAACATCTCTAAATTATTAAGTGTATATAAAGTACATGTTGATTATTGCTATACTACTAATAATTTTTATTATTAAGGTATTTGCTCTTGGCCACTTCCCTTTTTATTTCAGCTGGAATTCTAATATTTGGTTTCAGTATGTGTGCTTTTTTGGCTCAAGTCCATTTCTTGCATTTAGTTTCTCCCCTTGAATCGCATACACATTAATAAATATGGCTCTAGCAATAATAAACTGACAGTTTTAGGAAATAGCCAAGGACAGAAAAATACTGTTTTATAGATGCTATTTTATCTTTCAAATATAGATTTGGCATTTGAAATATATATTCAACAAAAGGCAAAGCACTAACAAACATTTTTGGACATATATGACAGAGGATTAAGGTAATTAATAGCCAAAGAGCTTTTATAAATCATTAAGAGACAGCAAATATTCCAGTAGAAAGATGGGCAAAGAGCATAAGGCAATTCATGCCAAAAAGAAATGCAAATGGCTAATAAAAATGAAAAAGTATTCACTCTGTAGTGTTATAACCATGAAGGATCATTTTGGTTCAGAAAATTGGCAAAATTTAAAATAATTAAAATATTTGTTGCTGGTGAGGATATGAAAATTGAGCAATCATACATTACTTCTGGTGGCAGAAAATGATAAAACTCATTAATGAGAAGAATAGCGAACTTCCTGCTGGTACAGTGGATAAGAATCTGCCTGCTAATGCGGGGGACACCGGTTAGATCCCTGGGCTAGGAAGATCCCACAAGCCGAGGAACAGCTGAGCCGGGGTGCCACAACTACTGAGCCAGCTCTCAGGAGCGCAGGAGCTGCAGCAACTGAAGCCATGTGCCTAGAGCCTGTGCTCTGCAACAGGAGACGCCACGACAGTGAGACGCCTGCGCCCCACAAGGAGAGTAGCCCCTGCTGATGCAACTAGCAACGAAGACCCAGCACAGCCATAAACAAGTATAAATAAGTATTAAACAAATAGTTGTTTCTGGAGGAAAGTTTGTATGTATCAGAATCTTTTAAAAATATACAAGCCTTCTGACCTAAGACTTCTACTTCTAGGAAAATCTTAGATGAATTGAAAGCTGTGTTTGTATAGGAATGTTTATGCAGCTGTGTTTCTAATAAAAAATTTGAAACAAGCTAAATGTGCAGTAATAGCTGTTACAGTTATTATTATCAAAGACCAGAATTGTTCCATGAGATGGAGTTTTTTTTTTTCAAGTGATACTGTTGAAGCCAAAAAATCAGACCTGTGCTATATTTAAGAAGAAAAATGTGCATATAGCCTTAGGAAAATACTGGAAGCACATGGTTCAAAATTTGGAAGCAGTTGTTTTAACATAGAGAATTGCAGGTTTTTTGATTTTTCTGCAAAGAGCACGTGTTACGTTTTAGTTGTTATTGCCGCATTACAGACCATGGTAAACTTTTGGCATAAAGCAAGAGTAGTTTTACTATGTTTGTGTCAAGAATCCAGAAAGGTCAGGTGGGCTTTGCTTCAACACATTTCACACCACACCTGGGGATGACTGAACAGCTAGGGGCTGGAACCACCTGAAGTCTCCTTCGCTCACATGTCTAACCCCTGGGATGCTCTGATGACCGACCTGTCTCCCCAGAGTGCCTTCGGGTGGCCTCTCTGTGTGGCTGGCCTCTCCCTTCCAGCCTGGCGGCCTCAGTGTAGCAGAGGGCCCCAAGTGTGCATGGTAGAGTGAGCAAGGCAGATGCTGCCTTTTCTGATTTGGCTTTGGAAGTAGTGTGGTCTCACTCTGTTACTTCTACTGAGTCAAGAGTCACCGGCCGTCCGTATTCAAGGGAGAAGGGACACAGACTCCATCTCTGGGTCACATTGGAAAAAAGCGAGGTGGGAGATACTGTTGCAATCATCTTTGGAAAATGCACACATCTTAATTTTGCAGTAAAGGAAAAAGCTCCATAAATATTATTGCATTAATTTTTTTTTTTTGAAAAAAGCTTATTATAGGACTTCACTGGTGATCTATTGGTTAAGAATCTGCCTGTCAATGCAAGGGACACTGGTTTGATCCCTGGTTGGGGAACTAAGATCCCACATGCTGAGGAGCAGCTAAGCCCATGCACCACAACTACTGAACCCACAGCAGCAATTACGGAAGCCCACGCGCCTAGAGCCTGTGCTTCGAAACGAGAAGCCGTGGCAATGAGAGGCCTGAGCACTGCAATGAAAAGTAGCCCTAGCTTGCTGAAGTAGAGAAAGCCTGCATGCAACGATGAAGACCCAGCGCAGACAAAAATTAAAAAAAACCTTTTATAAAGCTTATTATAAAATACCTATGAGTCTAATTAGCTGAGATCTGAAGTAGAAAACCATTTGGCATAATTGAGACCAATCTTGCTAAACATCTGTGTATTGTTCCGCATGTCCTAGTTGAGTTTCCTGTCCTTGATGTGTTGCTGTGTGTGGACACAAGGGTAGAAGTGGGGATGAGTAGGTGTAGGGTTGTCAGGTACAATACAGGGGGGACTTCCCTGGTGGCTCAAATGATAAAGAATCTACCTGCAATGCAGGAGGCCCAGGTTCGAGTCCCTGGGTTGGGAAGATTCCCCTGGAGAAAGGAATGTCTACCCACTCCAGTATTCTTGCCTGGAGAATCCCATGGACAGAGGGGCCTGGCAGCCTCAATAAAGGGCATCCAGTTAAATTTAAATTTTAGATAAATACCAAATAAATGTTTAGCATAAGTCTGTCCCAAATTTTGCACTGGCCATACTTGTACTATACAATTATTCATTGTTTGAAATTTAGATCTAATTGTATGTCTTACATTATTGTTTTGTTAAACCTGGCAGCCTGATTGGGGGGACCTGGGGAGAGGAGCCTGATGGACTGTTGTTCCCTTCCAACTCCCCTCGGTCAGTCAGGGAAGGGAGGAGTTTTTGGCAGTGGTGTGGGATTCTATTTTCAGCGTTGGCATCAACACTCTCAGAATAGAAGAGGGTGAGAGATGGGGTGAGGGAAAGAATGTTTTCCAACATGTGAGGGGAATTAGCCCGCAGAGACTGGAAACCTGGACTTGATTCCTGGACTTGTTGAAAACTCACTATGACCTTGGGTAAGTCACTAAATCCTTCTATGGCCAAGTCTCTTGGTGAATCATGCTAGCTTGATATAGGGTTGTGGAGAGGATGAATGTGAAATGAGTAAAATTATTTCGAGAACTTTAGAAAAGCTTCGGAGAAGGCAATGGCACCCCACTTCAGTACTCTTGCCTGGAAAATCCCATGGACCGAGGAGCCTGGAAGGCTGCAGTCCATGGGGTCGCTGAGGATCAGACACGACTGAGCAACTTCACTTTCACTTTTCACTTTCATGCATTGGAGAAGGAAATGGCAACCCACCCCAGTGTTCTTGCCTGGAGAATCCCAGGGACGGGGAAGCCTGGTGGGCTGCTGTCTATGGGGTCGCACAGAGTCGGACACGACTGAAGCGACTTAGCAGCAGCAGCAGAAAAGCTTGGTGCTGGTTCGCTTTCACTCTGAACCTGGGAACACCTGGGGACTCGTCTCCGCAAGCTCTCTCACGTAATCACTGTTTTTAAACAAAACATCACACCAAAATGTTGTTGTTGCTTTTTTAAATCTATCATCCTCAGTCCCACTAGAAGCTACATGAACTCGGACAATAGCAGAAGGTCTTGTTAATTAAAGAGTTGAATGTGTTATTAAGTTCTTTTTCTTCCTCTTCCTTTACAGGCTGTGATGCTCTCTTCTGGGGCATTCACACAAGTTAGAAGCTAAAGTGCTCTAAAAAGCAATATTGCTGTGACGAACTATATTGGAAAAGAATATGAAAAAGAAAGCATAACGAAATTACTTTGCTGTACAGCAGAAATTAATACAACATTGTAACTCAACTTTACTTCAATAAAATAAATTTAAAAAACACAAACATTAAAAATGACAATCTACCAGTTATAAAACAGATCAGTCATAGGGGTGTAATTACAGCACAAAGAACATAGTCAATAATATTATAATAACTTTGTATGGTGTATGTTGTTGCTCAGTCGTGTCCGACTCTTTGCGACCCCATGGACTGCAGCACGCCAGGCTTCCCTGTCCTTCGCTGTCTTCCAGAGTTTGCTCAAACTCATGTTCATTGAGTCAGTGATGCCATCCAACCATGTCGTCCTGTCATCCCCTTCTCCTCCTGCCCTCGGTCTTTCTCAGCACTAAGGGCTTTTCCAGTGAGTTGGCTTTATAAAAATAACGAGTTACTATGTTGTAATGAAAGTAACTTAATATTGTAAGTCAACCAAATGTCAATACAAAAGAAAAGCTTAAAAAAAGAAGTTATATTCTTCTCTGTTGAACTGTGTTTCCAGTAGCTAAAATGGAAACTAGTGAATATATATATGCCTGTTCCCACAAAGAGATCTGGCAATGGCAAAGGTTTTTTCTTCTTATTTTCTTGTTGTTATTTGTCAGTTGCTAGGTAGGAAAGGATCCTGAATAGCTGCAACCTGGCAAAGTTTTACAAAGCAAGAAAAAGGCAGACAGGCTGCTCTCCTAATAAGAGGAAGTATTTTTACGTTGCTGTCAAAAAGACGAATACAATAATTGTATTGTTGGTGAGGTAATTAGGGCAAAACTTTTATTAATTAGGAGCCCATTTTCTGAAATCTTCAAAATCACCCCATCTGCAATTCTATCTTTTAGCACTCGGAGCATTGTTTAGTGAGCACTCTAATATTTGCTGAGTGTTAATAAAACAAGGCACTCTAAAAAACACACATTACATTTATTAAAAATAAATTCAAACAGTTTTAAGGATACCCTGAGGCAGGTATACATGCAGCTCAGTTTCTTATTTCAGATGCAGTCTTTTACTTATTTATTTTTAAACTTTCTGTTTTGTATTGGAGCATAGTTGATTAACAATGTTGCGATAGTTTCAGGTGAGCAGCAGAGTGGTTCAGTGATACATACACATGCGTTCATTCTTTTTCACATTCTTTTCCTGTTTAGGTTGTTACAAGATCTTGAGCATAGATCCCTTTGCTTTACAGTAGGTCTTTGTTGGTTATGCACTTCATTTTTTAAGAGTTTTTGTTAGGATATAGCTGATTAACAATGTTGTGATAGTTTCAGATGAACAGCAAAGGATCTGAGCCTTACATATACAAGTTTCCATTCTCCCCCAAACTCACCTCCCATCCAGGCTGCCACATAACATTGAGCAGAGTTTCATGTGCTATCCAGTAGGGCCTTATTGGTTATCCATTTTACATATAGCAATGTGTACATGTCCATCCCAAACTCCCTAACTATCCCTTCCCTCTCCCTTCCCCCTCAGGTAACCATAAATTCTTTCTCCAAGTCTGTGAATCTGTTTCTGTTTTATAAGTAAGTTTATTAGTGCTCTATTTTAGATTCCACTTACAAGCAATATTCTGTTTTTCTCTCTCTGTCTGACTTACTTCACACAGTATGACAACCTATATGTCCATCTGTGTTGCTGCAAATGGCATTATTTCATTCTTTCCAGTGGCTGAGTGACTGCATATGTGTACTGTATCTTCCTTATCCATTCCTCTCTTGATGGCCATTCAGGTTGATAGAGAGTCTTGGCTATTGTAAACGGTGCTGCAGTGAACATTTGGGTGCACGTATCTTTTCACACCATGTTTTTCTCCAGATATATGTCCAGGAGTGTAGTCTTTTAGAAGCAGCATATATATGTCTAGGACTGTGGCTGAGGTCTGGCAATATCCTTAGCTGTAGAAGAAAGTTGAATACATGTATGTTTTTTTTTTACCAATATTTTTTAAAATTTATTTTAATTGGAGGCTAATTACTTTACAATATTGTGGTGGTTTTTGCCATACATTCACATGAATCAGCCATGGGTGTACGTGTGTTCCCCATCCTGACCCTCCCTCCCACCTCCCCCCCAATCCCATCCCTCGGGGTCTTCCCAGTGCACCAGCCCTGAACACCCTGTCTCATGCATTGAACCTGGACTGGTGATCTATTTCGCATATGATATATGTTATTAATGTAAAAACATTATATGATACCTAGATGGAAATATTTATGTTAAACATAAATTATTTGTCACAATTAAAGAAATAAACATTAAAAAAATTAGGAATTTAGGATGTATGCTCATTTCACTAGAAATTTAACTTAAACAATTGCATTCACAAAATAATCTTCATAATCATAGCTTTACCATATCTAGAGAACATCACTAAAAGTGTTCTGGGAAATCCACTAAAGTCATTTCCCTTTGAAATTGTTTATTGGTTATTTGTGGGCTATTTTATGATGAGTGAGATTCCACTTAGATTTCGCTGATCTTGCTTGAATGTTAGATCCTTAGGGAGGTGAGATCGTGTTCATTTTGTTCTCTGGGTCCTGTCACATAATTGACTCTTAGTAAATACTTGATGAGCAAATGAATGAATTGATGAATAGTAGTTTTTCTTCTTTTCTTTTTTTTGGAGATGGATAGTTTTTAAACTTGGGTCTTATAACTGTGGCTCAGAGAGGTTAAATAAATTCCTTGCAGTCACACAGCAAAGATGGTACAGGGATTCCAACTCCAGGACCCCAAGGCCATCGTAAGTATTATGTTCAATTGCCTATTATGGTTAATTGTTATGTTTAATTGCCTTTTAAAATGATATATACATATACACATACACATGTGTGTATATATGTGTATATAAAATGGAGGTATGTATTTAATACAAAATACTAAATGTCTTAGAATTCAGAGCTATCATCTTATGAGACTTGGGTAATTAGAGGAAGTTTGGGGAAGGGACTGGGATTTGAAATGGGCCTTGAAGGATGGGAAGCGTTTTAATAAAACGCTTCAATATAATGGAAATGGAGCATCTCTTTAGGGGAACAGGATAAGCAAGGTGAAGAGGTGCGAAGAGCTCCTGCAGGAGAGGAGTGCGGAGTGAGTGAACCTGGAAGATCAGGTGGGGGAATTGTCTTATAACCCAAGGTCTTGTGTTTTATTTCCATCGTGTATACCAGTATGTCATGCATGTCAGTAAAGAGGAGTCTAAACAGACTTAACAGCAGTGAATTATGGATAATTATAGTATGCTAATCTCTTGAAAGTGTTCTGGAGAATTAAAATTCTTTTCTCCGAGAGCTTTTATCTTGGGCCTGAACCATTTCAAGTGCTTTCCACTGCTCTTTCAAAAATGTAATTCCTTCCCATCTCCTTGCTGTCTGTTCCACTATCGAGGGGCCCACAGATGATGTGGAGGGGATGCAGGCAGTCCTGGCAGTCTTGGCTCTGCAGCCCATCTTGGGGGACCTGTCTGGGTCTCCTTTGCTTTCCCAGGACACAGCATGGAGATCTAGGCTCCATGTGAGCTTGGTCATGGCCAGCAGGCTGGCCTCGGCAGAAAACATTTCCTGTAAAAGGTAAAGCTAATATTCTTAATGGCCACATTGGAAGGGTTGTTAGCTACTTCCCACAGTGTCTGCCTATCCAGATGAATTCTGATTATTGATAACAGTACATGCCTGGGATTAGAATGATGTCTTCAGGGGTTGGTGGAGAGGACAAACTGAGAGCTGTCTTTTAAATCTAATTGTGTACCACTTCTACCTGAAAACAGTTTAAAAAGTTTTCATTTCCTAAATGTGGATTATTATCATTTTGTCCTCGCTGCTCCAAGGGCTTTGTAAAATCCTGGTGGATTTGAGACACTTGACAAAAGAAGAGTTTAATTCTACATATTTATCTTTGCTCTTAAAATTTTTTTTCATGACTCCTCTTTTTTAAAAAATTTTATTTTATTTTATTTATTTATGGCTGTGCTGGGTCTTTGTTGCTCTTCATGGATCTTCTCCAGTTTCCACAAACAGGGCCTTCTCACTGCAGTGGTTTCTCTTGTTGTGAAGCACGGGCTTCAGTAGCTGTGGTGCACAGGCTTAGCTGCTCCGAGGCATGTGGAATCTTCCCGGACCACAGATCAAATCCTTGGCCCTTTCGTGGCCGGTGGTCTCTTTACCACTGAGCCACCAGAGAAGCCTCTCATCACTCCCCACCCCCTTTTTTTTCTTTTAAACTGAGTTTTCATTCTTTTTTATCCTGTATTATCAGGAGTGGGGTTGTGTTTTAGTTTTTTTTCTAAAAATATCAATTCAGCCATTAAATCTGGAGCTAATTAATCAGTATTAGCATGTAAGACATTTATATTGATGGATTTTTCCTTTAAAATAATTTTTTTGGAGTCTGTACCTGATGATGGTACAGATAGTAAAAAAGCCTGAGAGGGACTTCCCTCGTGGTCCAGTGGTTAAGACTCTGCCTTCCAGTGCCGAGGGCAGGCGTTTGAACCCTGATCAGGAACTAAGATCCCTCATGCTGAGGGGTGCAGCCAAAAAAAAAAAAAAAAAAAGCCTGAGAATTCATATTTAAAAAGGAAGCTTTTCTCTTATTTCCTTAGCTGTTCATTTCTTGTTCACAGAAGCCCTGAAAATGATACACTGTTCCTTGGATATCATTTCAGAGGCTTTTACAGCCCATTTAAGGGTGTGTGTGTGTGTGTGTGTGTGTGTGTGTTTATCCTCTTAAATATTACACACACACTCAAAGGATGGCTTGCACGTGCACCTTGCATGTGGGACCTTAGTACCACGACCGGGGATTTGAACCTGAGCCCCCTTCATTGGAAGCTTGGAGTCTCGGACCATTAGGGAAGTCCTGTACCGTGCATTTTGAATTACACTTATTATTATATTATAGACAGAACTGCCTAATTTGTTAAACGATCTACACAGTATTCCATTTCCGAAGCAATTCTTTAGCCAGACATTTTGGTGTTTCAGTGAAAATTCTTATATAAACAGTATTTGTTACAGGTGTGAGCATAACTATTGGATCAATTTCTAAACCTGCAATTTTGAGACCAAACAGCATGCATTAAACGTTTTGATAAATATTTCCATATAATGCCTCCAAAGAAGTCATATAAATTTATATTTTCACCAACAAGATGGTAAATTGCTAGTTTGCTCGTTTCACACCAACATGGCGTGTCATCAGATTTTTGGTATTTGCTAATATGAAAATCATAATGGTATCTCATTGTAGTTATAATTATTTTTCTTACAAGTAAAATTGAACATGTGTTTTTATGTGCAAAAGGTCTTTGTATTTCTTTGGTATAAACTGTTTATTTACTCTTTTACCTATTTTTGGTGACTGATATTTTTCTTACTGATTTTAGGCATTCATTGTACATTAATGAATTACTCGTTTATTGTCTGTGATATTTATTGCAAATTTTTTTTCATATTTTATTCTTCCTTTTGATTTCATTGATTTTTTTTTTCACAGCTTTTGGATGCTGTATTTTACTAAAGCTTCCCCAATTCTGAGATTATTTTAAAAAATCTTCCTTGTTTTCTTCTCATACTTTTGTGTGTATATGTGTGTGTGTGTTTACATTGAAATCTTTGATTCATTTAGAATTTAGTTTGGTATATAAATAAAGTAGGGATCACTTAACTTTATTTTTTTTTTCAGATGGCTACTCATTTAACACCATATTATTTGTTGGTTAATCTTTCTTTTCCTTGCTTATTTGAAAGTCAATCTTTATAGTATACTAAATTCCTGAATGAATTTGCGTTTATTTCTAGACTGTTCTGTTCCATTAATGATCTCAAGGAAATGTGATGACTTTTAAGGAATTTTTGTAAAATGATTCATAATTTAATTTATGTACAGTGTTTTCTTATCAGGGTTTTAAGAGATTTGATTTCTGATTTGTTAAAATTCCTCAAAGACTTTTAGATCTGTCAATGTTTTAAGTCCAACCTTCAGTCCAAAAAAGCCTCCATTCTGTGCTGGTGAAAAATTGTGGTTTCCCGTGCAGACATTATGCCTGAAAACAAAACATTTCACATTTGTTTTATTAACGCTCTTCCTTGTTTACTATTTTGTCATTTAAAATTGAAATATATTGATGAAAATTACAATTGTCAGCATTATTATGCCTCGTTACCTTGTCATGAAAGATGAAACTTTCAAGTCTTCATTTACATTTTCCTTGGAGTTAAAATTTTTTAAATTGTGGTAAAATAGACATAACATAATGGAGAAGGAAATGGCACCCCACTCCAGTACTCTTGCCTGGAAAATCCCACGGATGGAGGAGCCTGGAGGGCTGCAGTCCAGGGGGTCGCTGAGGGCCGGACACGACTGAGCGACTTCACTTTCACTTTTCACTTTCATGCGTTGGAGAAGGAAATGGCAACCCACTCATGTTCTTGCCTAGAGAATCCCAGGGACAGGGGAGGCTGGTGGGCTGCTGTCTATGGGGTCGCACAGAGTCGGACACGACTGAAGTGACTTAGCAGCAGCAGCAGACATAACATAAAATTGACCAGGTTAACCATTTCTAAATGTATTTAGTTCAGTGGCACTAAGTACCTTCACATAATTAGGCAATCATCATCACTGACTATTTACTTTTTAAAATAAATGTATGGCTTGTCTTTTAAAAGACAGAAATCACCTGAGAATGGTATGTGGAATCCTTGGGAAACAAAAGCCAGTCAGTAATTTGAAGCTGATGTGCACAGCATCTTTCTGGAACACAGACGCGTTCTATAAAAGGAATGTATTTCTTGGCTCTAAATGCCGATACAGTAAAACTGGCCATTTAGAAATTGATCTGAAACTCAGTTCTTAAACTGTCAGATTCAGCCTGAGCTCAGCGTCAAACTTTGGCCTCTCCCCCTCGTGACTGTTAGGACCATAGGACACGTCAGCGCCCTCTGCTCGGTTGCTGTGGCCTTCTTTGTGGGATTGTCAAAGCCCAGTGTTTTTCTCTTTTTTTGGATGAGATTCTCCTAATATTATTTAGATAAATGGATAAATATGTCTTTCACACCATCTGAATATGTGTCTCCTGTCCCCCCTCACCTTCTCATCTTGCTTCAGGTGTCAATGAGCCAGCTAATCTGGGAATATCTTTTTTCTAATTGCATGTAGGCATATGCCAGTAGTGCTCTGAATGGAGGTGCCAGCCCGCGATGTTGCTGCTCATTGCCACCTCCTAAACATCCAGGCAGGACTCTCCATCCTTCTGAGTGGAGAGGCACTTTCCCAAATTGCAGTGTTGGAGGGCCACATGTTAATGAATGGGGGCAGGAGGGAGTCAATTAAAGGAAGCTCTTGGCCTCTTTCCTGGGGGGAGTGAGAGCTTGGAGCCGGATCCGGAGCAGCTGTGCAAAATCCTGACCCTCTGCCTGCCCAAGAGGCCTCTTTTCAGCAGATTGCTGCTGTAAGAGAAAAGGAAGGACCATCACTGTTCCATTCTCCTTTGCTCTCGCATCCTATTTTGTGCATTCTCTTTGGCTGTGCTTATTTGCATAACTTGTCTCACAAAAGTTAAAAATTGTCATCCCATTATGGAAAATGGTAGGACACAGTGGATTATATGTGTCACTGGAATTAATCTTTGCATCAGAAAAGAATGAAGATTTCTCCAGTCTCCACTTTCTAAAGCATGCTGAGAAGACGCTACAGAGAGGGGAAAAAAAAAAAAATTGGAACAAGCATTAAATGAACCAATGAAAGTCAGTAGGTGCAAGAAACATGTTAGAGTCATGGCTTTTGTTTTGTTTGTTTTTCTATAGTTGACCTGAAGCTAAATTGGTCAGCTTTTCTCATCTGTAAAATGAGAATAAGGGACTTCCCTGGTGGGTCAGTGGTTAAGAATTCTCCTTCCAATGCAGGGGATGTGGGTTTGATGCCTGGGCGTGGATCTAAGATCCCACATGCCAAGGAGCAACTAAGCCTGTGTACTGCTACTAGAGGGAAGGTGGTATGTGGCAATGAAGATCCTGTGTGCTGCAACTAAAACTCAATGCAGCCCAAATAAATACATCAATAAAAATGAGAATAATAATAATATCTTCCTGGTAGGGTGGTGGTGAGGATTAAGCAATTTAACAGAGGGCCTGGGACTGAATAATCTAAGTCCTCGCTAGAATTATAATATATTACCATCATTTCTCGGTCTGTATTTGATATATTCTGAGACATTGGCCATTTCACGTTTTCCTTCTGTTGAGGCATTGCTTCCACTTCTTCTCAAGAGGCAAACGCTACCATGATGGCTCTCACTGTGAAACAAAATACAACAAAATAGTTAAGTAGCTTCAGTCATGTCCGACTCTTGGCGACCCCATGGACCGTAGCCCACCAGGCTCCTCTGTCCATGGGATTCTCTAGGCAAAATACTGCAGTGGGTTGCCATTTCTTCTTCCAGGGGATCTTCCTCAAACAGCGATTGAACCTGAGTCTCTGATGTCTCCTGCATTAAGGCAGATTCTTTACCTGCTGAGCCATCAGGGAAGCCCATCAAGGAAGGAAGGTTATGAGCTAATTTACGTTTTGAATTGTCCTGGTTGCTGAGTGGAGAGTGAACTGCAGGCAAAGAGTGAAAGCAGAGGGAGCATTCGTACACTGATGACACCTTGGGGTTTTTCTAGTTGGTACTTCCTTGACTTCTGAATTCTGTTAACTGTTAATGTAGAAGAGAAATTTGGGGCAACCAGCACAGTGATGCTATTTGTACCTTTGCCTTGAGAGTCACAAAATCAAAAGCAACAACTACCATCATCTCGAACAACCACCATTTCATAGAAAAGTGGAGATTCTAACAGTGAAAAGGTTGTTGTTTTTCAGTCGCTCAGTTGCGTCCGACTCTTTGTGACTCCGTGGACTGTAGCATGCCAAGCTTCCCTGTCCTTCACCATCTCCCAGAGCTTTCTCAAACTCATGTCCATTGAGTCGGTAATGCCGTCCAACCATCTCGTCCTCTGTCTCCCCGTTCTCCTGCCTTCAATCTTTTTCAGCATCAGGGTCTTTTCCAGTGCCAGCTCTTCTCATCAGATGGCTAAAGTTTTGGAGTTTCAGCTTCAGCATCAGTCCTTCCAATCAATATTCAGGATTGATTTCCTTTAGGATTGACTCAGAGAAGGCAATGGCACCCCACTCCAGTACTCTTGCCTGAAAAATCCCATGGACAAAGGAGCCTGGTAGGCTGCAGTCCATGGGGTCGCTAAGGGTCGGACACGACTGAGCGACTTTACTTTCACTTTTCACTTTCATGCACTGGAGAAGGAAATGGCAACCCACTCCAGTGTTCTTGCCTGGAGAATCCCAGGGATGGGAGAGCCTGGTGGGCTGCCGTCTATGGGGTCGCACAGAGTCGGACACGACTGAAGTGACTTAGCAGTAGCAGCAGGATTGACTGGTTTGATTTCCTTGCTGTCCAAGGGACTCTCAAGAGTCCCCTCCAACACCACAGTTCAAAAGCATCAATTCTTTGCTGCTCAGCTTTCTTTATGGTCCAACTCTCACATCCAGACATGACTACTGGAAAAACCATAGCTTTGACTAGATGGAACTTTGTCGGCAAAGTGATGTCTCTGCTTAGGGATGATTAATTTTGCGTAGTCTCAGAATTAAGAGTAACTTTGAAATTCAACAAAGGTAGGGTTGGGGGAAATATTGACATTGTTCCTTTTTTTTTTAACTGTTTTATCTTGGACCAAAGTTTGTCCTAGCTGCAGGAGTATTTAGGAACCACTGATCGAGTTCACCTTTCCCGTTTTGACAGAAATCTAAGTTACAGCACCCATGATAGATGGTCTTCTAGCTTCTGCAGGAATATTTCCCTGGGGGGCATACACACCATCTCACCAGGCAGCCCATCCTGTTGTGGGAGCATCCTAAAGGCTAGAAGCTTCACTGCCACCTCCACATCCTAGCCTGGCTTCTGGATGTGCTTGTGTGTGCATGCATGTGTGCTAAGTCACTTCAGTCGTATCTGCCTCTGCAACCCTGTGGTCTGTAGCCCGCCAGGCTCCTCTGTCCCCGGGATTCTCCAGGCAAGAATACTGGAGTGGGTTGCCATTTCCTTCTTAACTGGATGTGCACAGACCAGAGCTAATCTCTCTTCAGCATCTCAGTGTCTCAAACACCAAAAGGTATCTGTCATGTCCACCTGTTTCAAAAGGCCAACATTTCTAGTTCCTTTAACTAATTCTAACTGGATACAAGAAAATTAGAGATACCAAGGGAACATTTCATGCAAAGATGGCCTCGATAAAGGACAGAAATGGTATGAACCTAACAGAAGCAGAAGATATTAAGAAGAGGTGGCAAGAATACACAGAAGAACTGTACAAAAAAGAGCTTCACAACCCAGATAATCACGATGGTGTGATCACTCACCTAGAGCCAGACATCCTGGAATGTGAAGTTAAGTGGGCCTTAGAAAGCATCACTACGAACAAAGCTAGTGGAGGTGATGGCATTCCAGTTGAGCTATTTCAAATCCTGAAAGATGATGCTGTGAACGTGCTGCACTCAATATGCCAGCAAATTTGGAAAACTCAGCAGTGGCCACAGGACTGGAAAAAGTCAGTTTTCATTCCAATCCCAAAGAAAGGCAATGCCAAAGAATGCTCAAACTACTGCATAATTGCACTCATCTCACATACTAGCAAAGTAATGCTCAAAATTCTCCAAGCCAGGCTTCAGCAGTACATGAACCGTGAACTTCCAGATGTTCAAGTTGGTTTTAGAAAAGGCATCGGAACCAGAGATCAAATTGCTAACATCTGTTGGATCATCGAAAAAGCAAGAGAGTTCCAGAAAACATCTATTTCTGCTTTATTGACTACGCCAAAGCCTTTGACTGTGCAGATCACAATAAACTGTGGAAAATTCTGAAAGAGATGGGAATACCAGACCACCTGACCTGTCTCTTGAGAAACCTATATGCAGGTCAGGAAGCAACAGTTAGAACTGGACATGGAACAACAGACTGGTTCCAAGTAGGAAAAGGAGTACATCAAGGCTGTATATTGTCACCCTGCTTATTTAACTTCTATGCAGAGTACATCATGAGAAATCCTGGACTAGAAGAAGCACAAACTGGAATCAAGATTGCTGGGAGAAATATCAATAACCTCAGATATGCAGATGACACCACCCTTATGGCAGAAAGTGAAGGGAACTAAAAAGCCTCTTGATGAAAGTGAAAGTGGAGAGTGAACAAGTTGGCTTAAAACTCAACATTCAGAAAACGAAGATCATGGCATCTGGTCCCATCACTTCATGGGAAATAGATGGGGAAACAGTGGAAACAGTGTCAGACTTTTTTTGGGGGCTCCAAAATCACTGCAGATGGTGATTGCAGTCATGAAATAAAAAGACGCTTACTCCTTGGAAGAAAAGTTATGACCAACTTAGATAGCATATTGAAAAGCAGAGACATTACTTTGCCAGCAAAGGTCCGTCTAGTCAAGGCTATGGTTTTTCCCGTGGTCATGTATAGATGTGAGAGTTGGACTGTGAAGAAAGCTGAGCACTGAAGAATTGATGCTTTTGAACTGTGGTGTTGGAGAAGACTCTTGAGAGTCCCTTGGACTGCAAGGAGATCCAACCAGTCCATCCTAAAGGAGATTAGTCCTAGGTGTTCATTGGAAGGATTGATGCTGAAGCTGAAACTCCAATACTTTGGCCACCTAATATGAAGAGTTGACTCATTGGAAAAGACCCTGATGCTGGGAGGGATTGGAGGCAGGAGGAGAAGGGGATGACAGAGGATGAGGTGGCTGGATGGCATCACTGACTCGATGGACGAGAGCCTGAGTGAACTCTGGGAGTTGGTGATGGACAGGGAGGCCTGGTGTGCTGCGATTCATGGGGTCGCAAAGAATCAGACACGACTGAGCAACTGAACTGAACTGGATACAAACTAGGAAGATAGAAATACACAATGTATGCAATGAAAGTTCCTAAGATTTCTGCTCTGTTACCACTCAGCAGACTTTCAGTGGGTGTTTGGTGTCTGTTCTGCTGTCTAGTCCCACACACAGGAAATAGAAAGTTAGAGGGAAAGTCTCCCTTTAAGCAGATTTGAAGGCTAGCTACTTGGACATCTATTTTGGAATGGAGGCAGGGGGAGGAATTTAACTCTGCACACAGATCTTGATCTCATAACCCCACTTTGGGCATTAACATCATTTGTTTAAGAGAGACCTGGATTTAGGGGACAAATTAATTCATGTTCAAAGCTTTAAGGCTTTAAAAAGAATCCAGCCCTGCTGGTGAGTAATGTCAGGGAGACTATTCCTGACTTAAAGGGTATGTAGCTTTGAACTAAGGCTTGTGAAGGCACCTAGAGTATTACTGGCTACTCAGTGAAGATTTATTTCATTTCTTTCCTTTCTCCCTTCCTGTCTTCTTTTTCCTCCTCCCTCCCTTCTTCCTTCCTCTTCTTTCAATCTGTTGTTGTTTAGTTGCTAAGTTGTGTCTGACTCTTTTCCACCCCATAGACTATATAGCCTGCCAGGCTCCTCTGTCCATGGGATTTCCCAGGCAAGAATACTGGAATGGGTTGTCATTTCCTATTCTGGGGTATCTTCCTGACCCAGGGATCAAACCCATGTCTCCTGCATTGGCAGGCAGCTACTTTACCACTGAGCCACAAGGGAAGCCCTTGAATCTAAGAGAGTACAGTATTTTGTATCTCCATCTTGTCAAAGCGTGAGTAGATTTGGTAAATATGGTTCAAACTTGATAGTCCTGTGACCCTTATATACTTATGACAAAAATACTTTCCTTTAAGATAGTCCTCTAAGAATGCAGTTGCCTAAGTTTTGTACATATTGGACATTCAGTTCAGTTCAGTTGCTCAGTTGTGTCCGACTCTTTGTGACCCCATGAATCGCAGCATGCCAGGCCTCCCTGTCCATCACCAACTCCCGGAGTTCACCCAAACTCATGTCCATCGAGTCAATGATGCCATCCAGCCACCTCATCCTCTGTCGTCCCCTTCTCCTCCTGCCTCCAATCCCTCCCAGC
This sequence comes from Bos javanicus, assembly GCF_032452875.1. Taxonomy (NCBI): domain Eukaryota; kingdom Metazoa; phylum Chordata; class Mammalia; order Artiodactyla; family Bovidae; genus Bos; species Bos javanicus. The sequence continues at coordinate 33,838,189 of NC_083881.1, read as the reverse complement.
ATCAGGGTCTTTTCCAATGAGTCAACTCTTCATATTAGGTGGCCAAAGTATTGGAGTTTCAGCTTCAGCATCAATCCTTCCAATGAACACCTAGGACTAATCTCCTTCAGAATGGACTGGTTGGATCTCCTTGCAGGCCAAGGGACTCTCAAGAGTCTTCTCCAACACCACAGTTCAAAAGCATCAATTCCTCAGTGCTCAGCTTTCTTCACAATCCAACTCTCACATCCATACATGACCACTGGAAAAACCATAGCCTTGACTAGACGGACCTTTGCTGGCAAAGTAATGTCTCTGCTTTTCAATATGCTATCTAAATTGGTCATAACTTTCCTTCCAAGGAGTAAGCATCTTTTAATCTCATGGCTGCAGTCACCATCTGCAGTGATTTTGGAGCCCCCCAAAATAAAGTCTGACACTGTTTCCACTGTTTCCCCATCTATTTCCCATGAAGTGATGGGACCAGATGCCATGATCTTCGTTTTCTGAATGTTGAGCTTTAAGCCATCTTTTTCACCCTCCTCTTTCACTTTCATCAAGAGACTTTTTAGTTCCTCTTCACTTTCTGCCATAAGGGTGGTGTCATCTGCATATCTGAGGTTATTGATATTTCTCCTGGCATTAAGAATCCTAATTATAAAAGACAAAGTTCTCTTAGTTTAGCTGTTTATATAATAAGCAAAGTCATAGACATAGGATGAAAAAAATTCCATTTGGGGGCCACAGATGGCCCCTGTGAGGTAGTGGGACTCCTAACTTTCCTGTATGTTTCTAACAATTTTGCTTTTTTTCCTTTGAATGCCATGTTGTTGTCTAGTTGCTCAGTCATGTCCGGCTCTTTGCAAACACCATAAACTGTAGCCCGACAGACTCCTCTGTCCATGGGATTTTCTAGCCAAGAATACTGGAGTGGAGTGCCATTTCTTTTTCCAGGGGATCTTCCCAATCCAGGGGTCGAAACTGTGTCTCTTGCATTGGCAGGCAAATTCTTTACTGCTGAGCCACCAGGGAAGCCCATCAGATGCCATACACTTGAATTTTTTTTAAAGGTGTAGGATGATGATTCTATCTTCTATGTGGGTAACATTTTTGTCAAGATAAAGTGTGACCAACTTTTGACTTGAATTCCACCGTGTCTGATGTTAAACTTGAACTCCTGTTTCTTTCGTTTTTGTAAAAAATTAATTAATTGATTTTTGGCTATACTGGGTGTTTGCTGCTTCGAGTGGGCTTTCTCTAGATGCCGAGAGCCGGGGCTGCTGTCTAGTTGCAGCACTCGGGCTTCTCACTGGGGTGGATTCTCTTTTCGTGGAGCACGGACTCTAGAGCACAGGCTCAGCAGTTGTGGTGCGCAGGCTTAGTTGCTTCATGACATGTGGAATCTTCCCAGACCAGGGATTGAACCTATGTCCTCTGCATTGGCAGGCAGATTCTTAACCACTGGACCACCAGGGAAGTGCTGAACTGTTTGTTTTTGTTAGAAATGACCTGGAACATCTTTGTCTTCAGTGTTCACTGCTAATGTTGGGCACTTGTTTAGGTGACAGAGGGAGCAGGTCTTAGGGAGGGTGCAAGTGGCCAGGCTCAAACCAACCTCTTCTAGGAAAACCTTCCTGACTTTGAAACTGCCTTCATTATACAGCTGTTAATTGCATTTCATTTGGCCTGTGGACTGTTGTCTGTGCAAGATCTGTGATTACAGTTCACCATGGATCTTCTGTCTACTGAGCTGGGGTGGTGGGTTCCTTGGATGATAGGATGATAGGATTAATCTGCAGAGTTCTGAGGCAACCATCCACAGACTGAACTTTCCCACTTAGCATTTTTTCTGGTGAATGCTTCAAAGTTGCAAAAACTGCTCCTTCCCCTGAAGAATTTGCTATCATTTTGGGCTTTCTGTCCCCTGTGGAGATGCTAATTCTGCAAGTGTGATGTCAAGAGCATGTTTGCCATTTTAAGCCAAGACATGGAAGTAACCTAAATGTCCATCAACAGAGGAATGGATAAAGAAGATGTGATATATGTGTGTGTGTGTGTGTGTATATACATGTACATGGCTGAATATTACTCAGCCATTAAAAAGAATGAAATAAAGCCATTTGCAGCAAGAAGGATGGACCTAGAGACTGTCATACTGAGTGAAGTCAGTCAGAGAAGGAGAAATAGCATATGACATCCCTTACATGTGGAATCTAAAAAGAAATGATACGGACAAACTTACTAACAAAACAGAAAGAGATTCATAGTCCTAGAGAAAGAAATTATGGTTGCCTGTGCACACTGCTATGTTTAAAATGAATAACAACAAGGACCCACTGTATGGCCATGGAACTCTGCTCAGTGTTACGGGGTAGCCTGGATGGGAGGGGAGTTTGGGGGAGACTGTGTACATGCGTGTGCTTGGCTGAGTCCCTTTGTTGTTTACCTGAAACTATCACAACTTTGTTAATCGGCTATACCCCAGTACAAAATGAACAGTTTAAAGAAAAAAAGAAAGAACATGTTTGTGATTTTAAAAATTTTGTTGTAGAGAATTAGAGGTCCAGTTACTTAGTAGTGGGATAACATTTACCATTATTTGTATGTTTTTTTTAACTAATTAAGAAACTTCTAAATATTATTTTTTTCTTTTACTTTTCTTTGCGTTTATTTATTTATTTATTTTTTTTTTGTGGCATAATATTCCTTGGCCATGTTTATATACTTCAGTTTCTTCTGGGATATCTTTTTCTTCTGTGCAACCTCCCCTTCCAGTTTAGGAATAATCTGTTCTTTTTCAGTGAGGATCGTCTCCATGTGGCAGGGAGCGCTCACGTAAGGGTTGACCATGAGCTCTATAAGTCCTGAGCCTCCCCTTGGGGGCTTGGTTCACAAGGATGTGCTCCATGACCAGAGAGTATACACCTAAGCCCTTAAGTTCAGCATCACTCTCTGCATTTTTGACCATGTGCAGTACAAAGTCAACTCTCTTTGTAGGCCACTGGCCCTGTGTCCAGCCCCACTGTTGGGCCAGTGCACACCCACCAACTCCACCATTGTAACAGTGGAAAGGCACACACTGCTTCTTTAAAGTGACATCCTTCAGATGTGTGTGTGTGTGTGCTCAGTCGTTCGGTAGTGTCTGACTCTTTGTGACCCCATGGACTGTAGCCCACTAGGCTTCTCTGCCCACGGAATTCTCCAGACAAGAATACTGGAGTGGGTTGCCATTTGCTCCTGCAGGGGGATCTTCCTGATCCAGGGATTGAACCCACATCGCTTGTGTTTCCTGTATTGGCAGGCTGATTCTTTACCACTGAACACCCTGGGAAGCCATCCTGCAGATACGTGGTGGCTTTTCAGTTATGCATACCCTTAGTGGCCTGGGCAGTTTCCTGAATGTTAAAGTGAACAGGAAGATTTGAACCTCTTGATTTGCATGATTTTGTGGGGTTTTCTGGATCAAGTGAATAGCACACCATTTTTAAAGGTCACCTCAGGCTGCTTACTGGAAAACCCTAAATGTTATTTTTCCCTCAACGTTTTTTTTTTTTTTTGGCCATGTCCAGGGGACTTGTGAAATTTTAGATCTCCAACCAGGGGTGGAAACTGGGCCCTCAGCAGTGGAAGCATGAAGTCTTAGCCACTGAACCACCAAGGAATTTCCCCTCAGCATTTTAGTTTGAACACTTTTAAATATAGAGAAAATTTGAAAGAGTTTTGCAGTGAACACCTCTATACCTATGTTTAGGAGCTGGTCAGTAATAGTCTTTAAGTTTTGCTGTTAGCAGATGTTAAACATTTTAGATGTTTGAAGGAAATAATTATGAATGTGACAAAGATTTAGCTATAAGGTGCTTATTGATGTCCAAGCATAAAATTGGAAAAATTCTGAATGTTTAATTAATCATTGTTTTTTTAATCCTGCCGTTATATTAGAATCTCTTGGGAAGCTTAAAAAAATACTGGTGGCTGGACCCCTTCCCCAGATTCATAATTAATTGTTCTGAGGCAGGGCTTGGGCAGTAATTCTAATATGCAGGTAGGATTGAGAACTTCGGGGATAAAAAATACATTTAGGAGTTATTATATAATAAGGAATGGGGGCTTCCCGGGTAGCTCAGCTGGTAAAGAATCTGCCTGTGATGCAGGAGACCCCAGTTCGATTCCTGGATTGGGAAATTCCCCTGGAGAAGGGAATGGCAACCCACTCCATTATTCTTAGCTGGAGAATCCCCATGGACAGAGGAGGCTGGGGGGCTATAGTCCCTGGGGTTACAAAGAGGCAGACATGACTGAGTGACTAAGCACAGCACAGCACATATAAAGAAATACTTTGAAAAAAAAAAAAAAAGAAATACTTTGGAGCCATCAAAATGATGCTATGGAAGAATATGTGTTGACATAGGAAAATGTTCAAGAAATACTGACTTGTGAAAAAAAACTTAGTTTACTGCATACTATATATAAGAAGATTCTAATTTTATAAGAATGAAATTTTATATCTGCTTATAATTGCTTAAGAAGTATATTCCAAAAAGTTAGCAGTGGTCATCTTTGATTGATTGTTTTTTCCTTATTGTTTATCTGTATTTTCCAGATTTTCCATTATGAGCGAACATTTTATTCATAATAAAAATGAGTTACTTAAAAAAGATTTCCCAGGTGTTTATGAAGCTCTGCCAAAAGGCATCAATTTCTTAATGATTTGTATGAACTAGAAGCACAGAGTTTACATAAATCCTGGATGACATATCGAAATTGTCTAAATGGAACTTAAACTATTTAGAAACCCATTAGATCAACAGTTCCCAAACTCTGATGACTTTGATCCTGCTTCTGATTGGGGAGGTTGTAGAGGGGACCAGGTAACCAAGCTGAGTCTGTGGTAACTGTCACAAACCACACCTTGAAAACAGAACAGTATGAGTGTTATCAGAAATACGTACCAGGGTCTTCCCTGGCAGCCCAGTGGTTAATACTCTATGCCAGTGCAGGGGGCAGGGTTCAACCCCTGATTAGGGAAATAAGTAAGATCTCACTTGCTGTGTGGCCAAACAATTAAAAAAAAAAAAGAAATACATACCAATAAGAACAAATCACAAAACAGCTCTCAAATGATGTTTAATAGTATTATCTTCTACTTAAAAGCATTTACTTTTTATACGCCTGTGAACCTCCCAGCTAGAGTCATTCATTTAGCAGGTATTTCTGGGTGTATACTATGTGTCAGGGGCTATGCTAAGCACTGGAATCCAGTTGTGAACAAAACAGGCTTGACCTCTGCCCACAGAGCTTGGAAAGGTGTCGCCCAGCTCTGGCTCCCTGCCACCTTCCTATCACTCCTTGGATGATGTCTTGGTAAATTCCATCAGGTTCACTTGTTGTTTTCCCTCCATCTAGGTACAGGGAATATTGACTTAGTTTGGAAAAAGGAGTCCCTTTGATTTGCAATCATTCTTCCTCTCACAATGACCCACTCTGTACATATTCTTGTGACTTTCTTCTTATGTTCCTTTAGAATGTTATGTCTGTCCGTTCAGGCTGCTGTGACAAAATACCACAGACTGGCTGGCTTATTACAGCAGTCATTTATTTTCTCACAGTTCTGGAAGCTGTGAAATCTGAGATCACGTCCATCAAGGTGTTTGGTTTCTGGTGAGAGCGCTCTTCCTGGCTTGCAGACCACTGCTTTCTTCCTGTGTCCTCCTGTGGCAGAGCAGAGGGTGTGGAGGTGGAGGAGAGGAGCGCAAACTCTTCCTCTTTTTATAAGGGTGCTAATCTCATCATGGGGACCCCACTCTCAAGACCTCATCTAAACCTAATTACCTCCCCAAAGGCAAACATACCTTCAAATACACTGGGGTCAGGGCTTTAACATATGAATTTTGGGGCACACATAACATTCAGTCATTAGTCAACTCTTGATAATCAGGGTGAAGCATAAAAACACATAAAACTGCTGAAGTCCTGTACCTATTTATGTAGAAAAATTTGCACCCACAATGTAATGTGTTAGGCATACTACCCGGAGAAGGCAATGGCACCCCACTCCAGTACTCTCGCCTGGAAAATCCCATGGACGGAGGGGCCTGGTGGGCCGCAGTCCATGGGGTCGCTGGGAGTCGGACATGACTGAGCGACTTCACTTTCACTTTTCACTTTCATGCATTGGAGAAGGCAATGGCAACCCACTCCAGTGTTCTTGCCTGGAGAATCCCAGGGACGGGGGAGGCTGGTGGGCTGCCGTCTATGGGGTCGCACAGAGTCGGACACGACTGAAGCGACTTAGCAGCAGCAGCAGGCATACTACCACATGCATATTGTAAAATAAAACATATGATACCTAAAACTGATATTTCAATGGGGAAACTCATAGGACTGAGTTTCCCAAACCTTCACAGTTCACAGTGCCCATGGTGTCCCAGTTCCATTCAATAAGTAATTAGGCCCAAGCAACTGTTGTTCAGTCGTTCAGTCTGACTCTTTGCGACACCATGGACTGCAGCATGCCAGGCCTCCCTGTCCTTCACCATCTCCTGGAGCTTGCTCAAACCCATGATTGTTGGATCAGTGATGCCACCCAGCCATCTCATCCTCTGTCATGCCCTTTTCCTCTGCCTTCAATCCTTCCCAGCATCAGGGTCTTTTCTACTGAGTTGGCTCTTCACATCAGGTGGCCAAAGTAGTGGAGCTTCAACTTCCACATCAGTCCTTCAGTGAATATGTAGGGTTGATTTCCTTTAGGATTGACTGGTTTGATCTCCTTGCTGTCCTATTTGAAAAAAAAAAAATACACACATAAATTGAAAGAAAAATTTATATTTTTATTAAAAAAAAAAAACCCTCAGCACAAGTAGTAATAAAATGTATGTCTGTGGGGCTCTGCTTGATTTTTTAAAACTTGGGGTCAGATGGGCACTTCCACTTTATGTTTCACACTCATTTTTGTGTGTATGTACTTGCTTTTTATCAAGATAACTTCCAAAAACATAGTTTTGCAAAGACATGACACCATTGAAAGGAAGGAAGCTATCTGATGTTGGAACTGTGACCTGCCTTAGGGTAGCAGGTTGTCTCATGTCTGGTGGACGCCAAGTGTCTCTCAAAAATTGAAAAAGTTCTGTGGGTTCTCTGTGGTACCCCGGGGTGTGTGGGTACATAGTCTGAGAACGTTATTAAATATTTAGGGAATCTGGTTCATGTAGGATCATTAATTCCACAAATGAACACAAACTGGCATTATCCTTAGATTTGGTTACTTAAGAGGGTTGAAAGATCAGTCACTGAATCAGCCTTTTAAAGATGCTCCATGGGATTCTCCAGACAAGAATACTGGGGTGGTAAGCCATTCCCTTCTCCAGGGGATCTTCCCAACCCAGGGATTGAACTCAGGTCTCCCGCATTGCAGATAGATTCTTTACTATCTGAGCCACCAGGGAAGCCCCTCAAAGATGCTCAATAATTCCTGAATTGCAGGATGTTACCAAGTTTTATGAAAAAAATTTTTTTTTCTTTTCTCAGAACTCTAAATGTGTTTGCAGAAATAAAATAAGGAATATTGGAGAAAACTGTTTTTGTTTTTTCTCTTTTCGTCGCCCTGCAGCAGTGGGGCCTTAGTTCCTCGACCAGGGATGAAACCCGTGCCCTCTGTAGTGGAGCACGGAGTCGTAACCACTGGACTGCCTCAGAAGTCTTGGAGAAGACTGTTTTTGAATTTGGAAGTTTAATAGGCATATAATTCTAAAATTGAATAATATTAGAAGCAAACACTGGCTTTCTGCAAGTCTTAACTATCCTTGTCCCAGAAGAGGAAACTTAGTCATCAAGAGTCCACTGAAAACGTGCAGCCACTGACCTTATTCTGTGGCTCAGGGCAGACAGAAGCCACTGTTCCCTGCCAGGGAGTGGTTTCCCTGGACTGGGCAAGTGGGTCTGAGAAGAAGTGGGATTTGCAGGCATTCCTTGTCAGGCTACCTGCCCTGGAAAGGTGCTTGCTGGTGACTCAGCAAACAAGGATTCCTGGCTACTCTGGGCAAGGTTGGGAGGAACCTAAGGGTGTGGGGACAGTTATAGCGCAGATGCTGCTGCTGCCTTTTTTTTTTTTTTTCTTGCTACACTAAGTGGCCTGTGGACTTTAAGTTCCCCTACCAGGGATCAAGGGCTTCGCAGGTGGTGCTAATGGTAAAGAACCCACCTGCTAATGCAAGAGACATGAGAGACTTGGGTTCAGTCCCTGAGTCAGGAAGGTCCCCTGGAGGAGGGCATGGCCACCCATTACAGTATTCTTGCCTGGAGAATCCCATGGACCAAGGAGCCTGACAGGCTACGGTCCATGGAGTTGCAAAGAGTTGGACATGACTGCAGCGACTTAGCACGCATCACAGTCTAGAACATCAACTCACTTATTTATTATTCAAGCCTCCTACCATGTGACAGGCACCTTGCTAAACACTGAAAATAAAAGGATAAAATATGAAGTCTGGGATTTTACTTTTTTTGATGGCTCCAGTCTTGTGGAATTGCAATTCAATATTAACTTTTTATTAAAAAAATTTTCTTTCTTAGAACCACATGGTTTTGGCAGCTCTCAATTGTGCATTCAGACTGCATCTTTCACTTTTATTTATTTATTTTTTTTGACTTTAAGAGTTCTAGCGAATGGGGTTGGAGCAAAGTGCTTGGAGTTCTTTGTCATCTTGCTATCATCATTAGTGTGTTTGAATTGTTCTGTAGGAATCTATCATTCTGGAACTAACATTGGCATATCCATGGCAGTCTTGCACTAAGGAGCAGAATAAAAAGTCCTGAGTGGAATTAAATGGGTCCTTTATTTTTCACTACATAGAGATTTGCATTAGACCAGTATTCATTAAATGAACAAAAAGCATACTCAGAGACAACTGGATGCATTTTTAAATGGGTTAATCTCTGGGTCAGCTGAACAGATTTCTGGGAATCTTTTGCCAAAAACCCTCAGGCTTAAATGTATGGTGAGTGGGTTGGGGATTTTATCCTTTTCTAGGTTGGTTGATTTCATTCTTAAACTGGTAACAATAAAGAGGTATTCAAGAAGAGGCTGTTTAAAGTGAAGAAGAAGGTTTGTCTAATATAGGGTTTATTCATATGTTTAATCCTCCTAGAGAAAGCTAGGATGTTTTCTCTCATTAAAAATTTGTTAAGCCGGTGAAATATTTGGGGATATCACTTATGGTTTGTGAAATTTACTTTGATTAAATGTGCATAATACTTTCAGACACTTTGTATTCCCAAGTCACTTTATGGTTGCTGCTGTAGTTTTGTCAGTAATGTAGGTTTTTAGTGATTTTCCCCATTGCTTTTTTTCCTCCTGTGTTTATGTTGCCTTCTGAACTGTTTCTATCATAAACCATGTCAACTCCCAGATTAGAAGTGTGGCAGTTGGGAAGAGAAATTATAGTCCATTTCTATAAACCTATGCTGAGTCAGCATCATTTTTACAGCTGATAAATTTAATCCCAATGGTATCACGTGTTCTTCAAAATGGCTAATGCTCTTTGAAAGGCAAGCATATCAGGACATTTAAAAACAGTTTGAAACGTGAAAGTGAAAGTCACTCAGTCATGTCCGACTCTTTGTGACCTGGTGGACTATACAGTTCATGGAATTCTCCAGGCCAGAATACTGGAGTGGATAACCTTTCCCTTCTCCAGGGGATCTTCCCAACCCAGGGATTGAACCCAAGTCTCCCACTTTGAAGGCGGGTTCTATACCAGCTGAGCCATCAGTTCAGTTCAGTCATATACTGCTCTTTGCAACTCCATGGCCTGTAGCACTCCAGGCTTCCCTGTCCATCACCAACTCCTAGAGTTTACTCAAAGAAGGCAATGGCACCCCACTCCAGTACTCTTGCCTGGAAAATCCCATGGATGGAGGAGCCTGGAAGGCTGCAGTCCATGGGGTCGCTGAGGATCAGACACGACTGAGTGACTTCACTTTCCCTTTTCACTTTCATGCATTGGAGAAGGAAATGACAACCCACTCCAGTGTTCTTGCCTGGAGAATCCCAGGGACGGGGAGCCTGGTGGGCTGCTGTCTATAGAGTTGCACAGAGTTGGACACGACTGAAGTGACTTAGCATAGCAATGTCCATGGTGTCAGTGATGCCCTCCAACCATCTCATCCTCTGTTGTCCCCTTCTCCTCCTGCCTTCAATCTTTCCCAGCATCAGGGTCTTTTCCTATGAATCAGTTCTTCACATCAGGTGGCGAGCGTATTGGAGTCTGAGCTTCAGCATCAGTCCTTCCAATGAATATTCAGGGTTGATCTCCTTTAGTATTGACTGGTTAGATCTCCTTGCAGTCCAAGGGACTCTCAAGAATCTTCTCCAACACCACAGTTCAAAAGCATCAATTCTTCGGCACTCAGCTTTCTTTATAGTCCAACTCTCACATCCATACATGACTACTGGGAAAACCTGTCAGGGAAGCTTAAACGTGATTAATCTGGACTTGTAATTGTATTTATTTATTTATTTTAAACAATTTTTATTGGAGTATAATTGGTGTACAATGTTATGTTAGTCTCAGGTGTACAGCAAAGTGAATCTGTCATACAGATACAAATCTCCACTCTTTTTTAGATTCTTTTCCCATATAGGCCATAATAGAGTATTGAGTAGAGTTCCTACTGCTATGCAGTATGGACCTGTCATTTTAAACATTAGAGCTGCTATGAAGAACATCAATTATTTATTAAATGCAGCTCTTTAGAAGTGTTTTTTATTTTCTTAAGAAACAGGAATAACAATAATATGAATCATATAAAATATTCCCGTAGGAATTTTTTTTTTTCATTAAGCACAAAGCAACTTGGTTAGCCAGGCTTTCCTAGTGGCTCAAATGGTAAAGAATCCACCTGCAACAGAAGACCCGGTTTCCATTCCTGGGTTGGGAAGATCCCCTAGAGAAGGGCATGGCGACCCACTCCAGTATTCTTGCCTGGAGAATCCCATGAACGGAGGAGCCAGGCAGGTATAGTCCACAGGGTCACATAGAGTGGGACACAACTGAAGTGATTTAGCACGCACACACACAACTTGGTTAACCAAAACAGTGCTGTGTCATTTTCTTCTCCAAGCTTTAATCCTTTAGGACCTGAATATTTGTTCACTTCCTTTTCTCTTAATCTCAACTTAATTTACAGGACCCTGGTGAGCTCATAGAGTCTCGCTTTTGGAAACTGTAATAATAAATGTTAAAATCGTCAGCATCTATTATATGTTACTTTTGTGCATCACAAAACCTCCACAGCCTTCTCCTGTGGTCCTACATGGAGATGCTCTTGCCTGGATGTGTGCAGCTTCCGCAGGTGGGAGCTGGGGACCATCTGCTCCCCAGGGAGCATAGACAATCTTCATAGCAGGAATCTTGGTCTCACAGCGATTAGTATTGAAAACAGAGGGACCGTTCTTTTTCTTCTCTTTCTTGATTTAATTCTTTCTCTTTCCTTCTCTCTTTCCCCCTGATAGTTGATATTTTTGCTTTTCTTAAAAATTCAAAACTATTATGGAATTTTCTAATATGCAAAAAAATTGAAAGTATAATAAGAGCTCATATATCCACCATCTTTAATAATGGCTAGCACTTATCATATTTGCTTTATATCTACTTATTTCAATTTAAAAATTATTAGTGGTAATATAACCCACTAAGAAATATATAGGCCAAATGTATGTTCCAAAAGTTACTTGAGTGACTTACCTAGTGGTGGGTCCAGTGGTTAAGATTCTGTGCTTCCAATACAGGGGACGAGGGTTCAATCCCCAGTGGGGGAACTAAGAGCCCACATGTCTCAGGGACAAGAGATAAAAAAATTAAATTGAAGATAAATAAATAAAGACTCACTTGAATTTAATTTTTGCTTTGTGTCAATATGATACTATTTGATATAGAATTAAGTTTGTTTCTTTTTCTTCTCAATTTTTAGGGTTGCTATCTCTTTGATTTAATCTGTTCTTCAAACATTCAAAACATTTACATGGGTCAGAAATCAAAACTATATATAAAAAGTTCTATTCAAGAAAGTTCGGGAGAAGACAATGGCACCCCACTCCAGTACTCTTGCCTGGAAAATCCCATGGCCAGAGGAGCCTGGTGGGCTGCAGTCCATGGGGTCGCTAAGAGTCGGACACGACTGAGTGACTTCACTTTCACTTTCCACTTTCATGCATTGGAGAAGGAAATGGCAACCCACTCCAGTGTTCTTGCCTGAAGAATCCCAGGGACGGGGGAGCCTGGTGGGCTGCCGTCTATGGGGTCGCACAGAGTCGGACACGACTGAAGTGACTTAGCAGTAGCAGCATAGAAACTACCATATTTACATCAATTTTACAAATGACTAGGAAAGAAAAAAGCTGTCAACCTATGGTGTGTAATTGATTGTAAACACTGATTGCATTTAATTTACTCCAAAAAAAAAAAAAGAAAGTTCGGCTTCCATCTCTCTCCCTTTTCCTGTTACCTACTCTGCATCTCCCTGTGCTAACTTGCTAACTCTTTGCAGTATTCATTTCTGGTTTATCTTCCCAGAGTTTTTGGAAAAATAAGCTAAATTTAAAATTACATACAATAGGAAATTACTCAGCCCTTAAAAGGAATGAAATAATGTCATTTTCAGCCAAATGGATGGACCTAGAGAGTGTCATACTGAGTGAAGTAAGTCAGACACAGAAGGAGAATTATTGTATGATACCCGTTATAAGTGGAATCTAAAAAGAAGTGATACAAAATGAAATTCTGTGTGCACCTATTAATTATTACCTTTTTGCTAAATAAATGAAACTTTTTATGAGACATATTTGCTTATAATTGAAAGTCCTTGGTTGTGGAGGTGACACCACCCTTATGGCAGAAAGTGAAGAGGAACTAAAAAGCCTCTTGATGAAAGGGAAAGTGGAGAGTGAAAAAGTTGGCTTAAAGCTCAACACTCAGAAAACGAAGATCATGGCATCTGGTCCCATCATTTCATGGGAAATAAATGGGGAAACAGTGGAAACAGTGTCAGACTTTATTTTTGGGGGCTCCAAAATCACTGCAGATGGTGACTGCAGCCATGAAATTAAAAGACGCTTAGTCCTTGGAAGGAAAGTTATGACCAACCTAGATAGCATATTGAAAAGCAGAGACATTACTTTGCCAACAAAGGTCCATCTAGTTAGGGCTATGGTTTTTCCAGTGGTCATGTATGGATGTGAGAGTTGGACTGTGAAGAAGGCTGAGCGCCGAAGAATTGATGCTTTTGAACTGTGGTGTTGGAGAAGACTCTTGAGAGTCCCTTGGACTGCAAGGAGATCCAACCAGTCCATTCTAAAGGAGATCAGTCCTGGGTGTTCTTTGGAAAGAATGATGCTAAAGCTGAAACTCCAGTACTATTGGAAAAGACTCTGATGCTAGTAGGGATTGAGGGCAGGAGGAGAAGGGGACGACAGAGTATGAGATGGCTGGATGGCATCACTGACTTGATGGACATGAGTCTGAGTGAACTCCGGGAGTTGGTGATGGACAGGGAGGCCTGGCGTGCTGCGATTCATGGGGTCGCAAAGAGTCGGACACGACTGAGCGACTGAACTGAACTGAATGAGAACAGAAACTTGAGGCTGCCTGTTTGCATGAATTCTTTTTACAAAATATGGAAAATGAAGATTTTAAGAAGGACATTTTCTTCCAAATGTTTGAAATCAGAAACAAAACAAAATAAATCTTTTAGTACTAAATAAAAAAAACACATATGTATGTGTATATATATAGATCGATAGATATACATATTTCTTATTTGATCTTTTTTACATAAGATGTAGCATTTGATATGTACTGTGGCACATTTCTTTCACTTAATGTATACTGGAAACCACTCAAATCACTCCTTATCAGTACATAGAAATATTACTTATTCTTTTTCATGACTCAATATACTTTATTGTGTGGGTAATTTATTTACTCAGTTCCTTATTGTGAACATTTGAGTGTTTCCAATATTTTGCTATTACAAACAATTTTGTAATGACTAAACGCAGAACTGTTGTTTGGTGTTAATCTGTCTATGGGATAGGTTCCTAGAAGCGAGATTGCTGGGTCTAACGGGAAGTATTTCTGTAATCTACTACCACCAGCAACGTGTGAAACTGCTGGTTTCCCCACAACGTCACCAGGACTGTGCACTGCCAAGCTTTTGGGTTTTTGCCCATCTGATACGTGCGAAATTATACCTCAGTGTAGTTTCAGTCTACATTTCTCTTCTTTTGAGTAGAAGTTAAGTATCTTTTTCACATGTTAACAAGCAAACGAACTTTTTTTCTGAAAACTGTTTAAGCTTTTTTTTTCTATAGGGATTTTGTCTTTTATCTCAAATTTGAAGAACTTTTCACATATTAGTTCTTTGTGATGTAAAGTTGTAAATATTTTCTCACAGATCATCATTTTGTTGTTTTGACTCTTTTGTGCGATTGCATTTTTTTCTTTTGTGTAATTTGCTTTTGAAATGGCAAAAATAATGTAAAACACTTTCAAAGAAAAAAGCCCCATATAGCTTCAAGAGAACTTTTTATTTTGCAAGTTCCGTCCTAGATATGTCCATATTCATGTTTCAGTCAGTTCAGTCGCTCAGTTCTGTCCTACTCTTTGCGACCCCACAGACTGCAGCATGCCAGGCTTCCCTGTCCATCACCAACTCCTGGAGCTTACTCAAACTCATGTCCATGGAGTCGGTGATGCCATCCAACCATCTCATCCTCTGTCATCCCTTTCTCTTCCTGTCTTCAATCTTTCCCAGCATCAGTGTCTTTTCCAGTGAGTCAGTTCTTCGCATCAGGTGGCCAAAGTATTGGAGTTTCAGCTTCAGCATCAGTCCTTCCAGTGAATATTCAGGACCGATTTCCTTTAGGATTGACTGGTTTGATCTCCTTGCAGTCCAAGGGACTCTCAAGAGTCTTCTCCAACACTACAGTTCAATAGCATCAAGTCTTTGGGGGTCAGCTTTCTTTATAGTCCAATTCTCACATCCATACATGACTACTGGAAAAACCATAGCTTTGACTAGACGGACCTTTGTTGGGAAAGTAATGTCTCTGCTGTTTAATATAATGTCTAGGTTGGTCATGGCTTTTCTTCCAAGGAGCAAGCGTCTTTTAATTTCATGGCTGCAGTCACCATCTACAGTGATTTTGGAGCCCCCCAAAATAAGGTCTCTCACTGTTTTAATTGTTTCCTCATCTATTTGCCATTAAGTGATGAGACCAGATGCCATGATCTTAGTTTTCTGAATGTTGAGTTTTAGCCAACGTTTTCACTGTCCTCTTCTTTCACTTTGATCAAGAGGCTCTTTAGTTCTTCACTTTCTGCCATAAGGGTGGTGTCATCTGCCTTTCTGAGGTTATCGATATTTCATCTGGCAGTCTTGATTCCAGCTTGTGCTTCATCCAGCCTGGCATTTCACATGATGTACTCTGCATAAAATTTAAATAAGCAGGGTGACAATATACTGCCTTGACATACTCCTTTCCCGATTTGGAACCAGTCTGTTGTTGCATGTCCAGTTCTAACTGTTGCTTCTTGACTGGCATACAGATTTCTCAGGAAATAGATCAGGTGGTCTGCTATTCCCATCTCTTGAAGAATTTTCCACAGCTTGTTGTGATCCACACAGTCAAAGGCTTTGGCGTAGTCAATAAAGCATAAATAGATGTTTTGAATGAAGAGACGGAGCCAAAGCAAACACAATACTCAGTTGTGGCTGTGACTGGTGATGAAAGGAAAGTCTGATTCTGTAAAGAGCAATATTGCATGGGAACCTGGAATGTTAGATCCATGTTTAGCTATGATCAATTCTAATTACTGGTCACATCTTTTGTCACTTAAAATTAGAAGATAAACTACTGGCTGGGTCAAATTCTGCCCAATTTGGTAATTTCTTAAAAAGGAATGAGCCTGCACCAGTGCCCAGAATCCTGATTCATTTCCTCCCAAGGTCACTGGAAGTTGTTTGCAGGCAAGAATCAAATCCTCCCCAGCACCTGGAAGGCTGAGTCAGTTCTCCGGCCAACGACAACTGTATGCCAGAGTTCCATTTGTTGTCTTGAAACTAGTTAATTCCCCATGGCTTTTATGTCTGTCCCTAAGCACTGCTGATGCCAGGGTTGGAAAGCTGTCTACTGTTTCCTGGCCTCTTATTTCAATATGATTGTGGTTCTGTCCTACATACGACCGTTTCTCTCCTTTCTTCTCTCTCTCTCCTTTTCCTCTTCTTCCTCTCCTCTCTTAGATATGACATTTTATTTAAAAAATATATATATATATATATATTTATTTATTTATTTTCCTGAGCCATGAGTGGATTTCCATTCTCTCCTCCAGGGGATCTTCCCAACCCAGGGATCGAACCCAGGTCTCCTGCATTGCAGGTGGATTCTTTACCAGCTGAGCTACCAGGGAAACCCAAGATATGACCTTTTATTTAAAGAAATGTTTTATTTGACTGTGCCATGTCTTAGTTGCAGCGTGTGGGATCTAGTTCCCTAACCAGGAATCTAACCTAAGCCCCCTACGTTGGGAGTATGGAGTCTTAGCCATGGGACCACCAGGGAAGTCCCAGTTACGACCTTTTATACTCAACAAATACAGTTAACAACAACAGTGTGGAGAGAATTTACCCCGTGTCTAAATTTGTCTAACAGACTATTTCTATTGGAAGTGGAGGAGCTTAGGGATCTCCTCATACCCAATCTTTTTATTTTTAAATATTTTATTCATTTCTTTTTTTCACCACACTGTGCAACTTGTGGAATCTTAGATTCCCAATCAGTGATTGAACCACAGCCCTCAGTCTTGAGAACACAAAGTCTAAATCATTGGAGAGCCAAGGAATTCCCCACATTCAATCTTTCTTTAAATATTTTTCTTTGGCAGGTGGGAGGTGACCAGATTCATAATTCCAAATAAATATACAATAAATGTGTTTTTTTAATTTAAAGCTTAAAGCTCTTTTTGATGTAACAAACATCATGGACATCTAAATAATCTGTAGAAAATACAATTTTTTTTGTTGCTGTTGCTGCTAAGTCACTTCAGTCGTGTCCGACTCTGTATGACCCCATAGACAGCAGCCCACCAGGCTCCCCCGTCCCTGGGATTCTCCAGGCCAGAACACTGGAGTGGGCTGCCATTTCCTTCTCCAATGCATGAAAGTGAAAAGTGAAAGGGAAGTCGCTCAGTCATGTCCGACTTTTCTCAACCCCTTGGACTGCAGCCTACCGGGCTCCTCCGTCCGTGGGATTTTCCAGGCAAGAGTACTGGAGGGGGTGCCATCGCCTTCTCCGGAAAATACAATAAGCTCATTTTAATTTCTTATTTTTAGAAAGACAGTTACATAATGAGTCTAGTCACATCTTAGTTTGAGTGAGCATTTTTCTTGTCCTATATTTCTTCTTTATTAAATGGGAGAATATATTTTTGGGTGGCCATTAGTTATTGAAAGATGATGATATAGGATACACCTCACTTCTTGGGGGGTCTCTATTTTTTCTTCTTGGCCGCACTGTGAGGCTTGTGGGATCTTGGTTCCCTGACCAGGGGTTGAACTCATGCTCCCTGCAGTGAAAGTGCAGTGTCCTAACCCCTGGACTGCCACGGAATTTCCTCTATTTCTTCTTTAATTCCAATATTCTAGAAGAATTTTTTTTTCTAGAAGAATTTTTAAAGCCCTGATATTAGTAATAGTGGGGCCTTAATGTCAAGCCATCATGTTGACACCTTACACGTGTACACTTTTTGTTACTATAATTTCATAACACTGTAAAAGAATTTTAAAAATAAATACAATATATACTGATACACACCAATCCTCCCCACCCAAACAAAAAACAAAACATGAACAGTGGGGCCTTGTATCAATACAACATGTTCACAGATGTTTTTGCATCAACTTGTTGGAATCTGGCTAGTTATTCCTCTGAAAATAGGTTAGTTAAGTTATGTTAAATTTTCTAGAACCATAAAGAACTTGTTTAAAGTCTTTGTGAATCTTTATTTAAAAGGTTGTTTCCAGCTTTATTGAGATATAATCGATATATAACGTTGGATAAGTTTAAGGCAGGCCTGTTCATTGTTGAGTCATGTCCAACTCTTTGTGACCATGGACTGTAGCCTGCCAGGCTCCTCTGTCCATGGGATTCTCCAGGCAAGAATACTTGTGTAGGTTACCATTTCCTTCTCCAGAAGAAGGTGTTCAATGTAGTGATTTGATATGTGTGTATATTGAGAAATGATTACCACGGTAAGATTAGTTAATACATCTGTCTTCTCACATAGTTATCCCCCTGCTTTTTTTGGTGATGAGAACTTTTAAGATTGGCTACTTTCAAGTGTTTAATACAATACTGTTAACTACAGCCATCATGTTGCTCATTCAGTTCAGCTCAGTTCAGTCACTCAGTCGTGTCCAACTCTTTGCAACCCCATGAACCACAGCACGCCAGGCCTTCCTGTCCATCACCAACTCCTGGAGTTTACCCAAACTCATGTCCATCGAGTCGGTGATGCCATCCAACCATCTCATCCTCTGTCATCCCCTTCTCCTCCTGCCCTCAATCTTTCCCAGCATCAGGGTCTTTTCAAATGAGTTGGTTCTTCACATTAGGTGGCCAAAGTATTGGAGTTTCAGCTTCAATATCAGTCCTTCCAATGAACACGCATGACTGATCTCTTTTAGGATGTTGCTCATTAGATCCCCAGAAATTTTTCATTTTATAACTGCAAATTTTTTTTCATTGGCCACCTTCCCTCACATCCCTGCCCCAACAGCTAACCAACCAAAATTGGTTATTTTTTTTAGATCCCACATATAATTGATAGCATACAGCATTTATCTTTCTCTGTCTGATTAATTTCACGTAGCATAATGCTCTCAATGTCCATCTATGTTGTCACAAATGGCAGGATTTCATTCTTTTTTATGGCCAAGTAATATTCCACCATATAAACCACATTTTCCTTATCCATTCATTTGTTGATAGACATATAGGCTGTTCCCATGTCTTGGATATTATAAACAATGCAGCAATGAATATGAGAGTTCAGCTATCTATTTGAGATTGTGATTTAATTTCCTTTGGATATGGCTTCCCTTCCCTTTTCCTTTACCTCAGTCAGTAAAGAATCTGCCTGCAATGCAGAGACCTGGGTCTGATTCCTGGGTTGGGACGATCCCCTGGAGGAAGGCATGGTAACTGTCTGGAAAATCCCATGGACAGAGGAGCCTGGTGGGCTACAGTTCATGGGGTTGCAAAACATGACTTGCAACACCATCGGACATGACTTAATGACTAAACCACTAACCACCAATACACTCGGAAGTGCAATTGGTAATTCTATTGTTAAGTTTTTGAGGAACATCCATACTGTTTTCCACAGTGGCTGCAACAACTTACATTCCCACCGACAGTGCGTAAGTGTTTCCTTTTCTCTACATTTTACCAGCACTTGTTATCTCTTGTCTTTTTTTTCCCCCTTCATTTAAAAAATTGAGATATAATTATTATATTAATAAAATGTTACATTGGTTTCAGGTGTACAACAAAATTCAGTAGATGTTTATATTGTGAAATATTTACTACAATAACTACTTGTGACTCTTTGCGAGCCCATGGACTATACAGTCCATAGAATTCTCCAGGCCAGAATACTGAAGTGGATAGCCTTTCCCTTCTCCAGGGGATCTTCCTAACCCAGGGACTGAAGCCAGGTCTCCCCCATTGCAGGTGGATTCTTTACCAGCTGAGCCACAAGGGCAGCCCAAGAATACTGGAGTGGATAACCTATCCCCTCTCCAGCAGATCTTCCCGACCCAGGAATTGAACTGGAGTCTCATGTATTGCAGGCAGATTCTTTACCAACTGAGCTATCAGGGAAGCACACAATAACTATAGTTAAAATCAATCACCACATCTTTCGTCTTTTTGATTATAGCCATTCTAACAAGTGTGAGATGATGTGTCATTGTGGTTGGTTTTGATTTGTATTACCCTGATAATCAGTGATGTCGACTCTTTTTACATACCTTTTGGAAATTGTATGTCTTCTTTTGGAGACATGTTTGGTTAAGTCTTTTTTTCTTTTTTAGAGTCAAATTTATTTATATTTGCTATTGGGTTGTATAAGTTTCTTTCATATTTTGGATGTTAACCTCTTATCAGATATGTGGTTTACAAATACTTTCTCCCATTCTGTAAATTGCTTTTTCATTTTGTTGATTGTTTCTTCTTCTATGCAGAACATTTTTAGTGTGACATAAACCCATTTGTTTATTTTTGCTTTTGTTACTCACGCTTTTGGCGTCATAGCCAAAAAATCATTTCCAATGTCAAGGAGCCTTTTTTCTTATGTTTTCTTCCAGGAATCTTAAAACTTCAGGCCTTACATTTAAGTCCTTAATCCATCATGAGTTAATTTTTTTTTAAGATTTTTCTTTTTTTGGATGTGGACCATTTTTTAAGTCTTTATTGAATTTGTTTCAATCATGTTTCTGTTTTATGTTTCAGCTTTTTGTCCTCCAGTCATGTGGGGAATCTTAGCTCCCCAACCAGGAATTGAACTTACACCCCCTGCATTGGAAGGTGAAGTCTTAACTACTGGACTGCCAGGGAAGTCTGCTATTTTGAGTTAATTTTTGTGAGTGGTGTAAGACAGGGGTCCAGTTTCATTCTTTTCATGTGAATATTGAGTTTTTTCATCACCATTTATTGAAGAGACCATCTTTCCCCCAGGCTACCCAGGTGGCTCAGTGGGTAAAGAATCTGTCTGCAATGCAGAAGATGTTGGAGTTACAGGTTCGATCCCTGGGCTGGGAAGATCTCCAAGAGGCACACATGGCAACCCACTCCAGTATTCTTGCCTGGATAATCCCATGGATAAAAGAGCCTAGTGGGTTACAGTCCACCAAGTCACAGAGTTGGATATGACTGAAGTGACTGAGCATGCACACACATCTATTCCCCATTGAGTGTTCTTGGCTCCCTTGTCAGGTATTGGTTGGCCATATATGAAAACTTGAAACCTTCATTCAAAATCTTCTTAATTTAGTTCTATGGTTGCACAAACTAAGATAAGAGCAGAATAGTATGTGTCAGTTTTGCAATTCTTACTGTTTATTCATATGTCTAAATGTCTATGATAAACTATTTCACACGTGAACCTAAGAGTTTGTGTAAAATCTTTTCACCATTTTTCTTTTCACTTGGGAGATTACTATAGTAGAACACAAAGCAGAATCATTATTCTGAAAAATAAGTGAAAACTGCTTACAGTGTTCTTAATTAAAATGAAGAGTGAATCCTGGGGGTGGGGGGGGAGGTATTTCTGTCTTAATGAAGCTTCATTCACTTGTCTCATTAAAAAGCTTTGTTTAAAAAAACAGTCCCACTTGCTGGTGTGTTAAGCTAGGATTTTCCTTCTGTCTATGCTGTATAAACCACTGAGGGTGATTTTTATAATCTGAAGGTAATGTATTTTTTCCCTTGATGTTCTTGCCGGAGGCATTCTCTCCTCTGTTATGACCAGTATTATAACAGCGGTCTATTTTTGTCTCTCCAGATTGGAGTAAGAGTAGATGAAGAATGGAAAATAGGGCTCCTTTGTTTGGAGCTTCGCAGTTATCCTGAGTGTATAATTTCTGAAACTAGACAGAGCCAAAGGGCACTCTGAGTCCTTTAACAACAGCCGAGAGAGATCATTTTCCTCTGCTGCTCTATCATTAGTGTTTTCTCTTCGCATGATTCAAAAAACTGATCCTCACAGCTGCTTGGACAGTCCACCTGCCCCAGAAAAATGATTTTGAGACTGTTCATGACTTCACTGCTTCACAACCAGTTCTTGGTTTTCCATGCTAATGAATGTTAACTGAGAATCCCCCAGGGTCCATTTTAGCCAGTAGTTTCAGTTTTTCCCTCATCAGACCTCCTGTGAGCACTGCTCACAAGAATGGGTGTGATGAATGAGGTTGAGTTGAATCTCTTTTGTCTCCCCTGCCCTCCCTCTTAAGCGCCAGCCTCAAAGGATATTGTCCTGTGTTTTCATTGATTCCCTTGTCCCCTCCCGTTTAAAAATACGGTGAGTGTCTTTCTGAGGCTTCCTTCTCTCTGCTGTACGACTTGTTAATCAACTGATTTTCATTTTCTCCTTCTGGCTGCTCCAGCATCTCCTTTATCCTTGTGTCCTTGATCAACATCTAATGGTTGAACTTCCCCAGGGCGTCTTAATCTCCTTGCTTTTCTTTAGGAGTTTGGACAAAGGGATCCATGGCTATAGATTTGGGGACTGTCTCTGACAATCAAGCTGGTTGCCCGAGTTTGTCTCCTACTCCATGTACCTCCCTGATTTAGGCATAGCTCACTTGCATCTCATCCAGAACTGCCATGCTGTGTCCTGGTGCCATAGAGTGTGGTACCCTAGTCTAATCTTTCCTGGCTCTATTCCATGCACTCATGAAACCTTTTTCTTCTCAACTTGGTTTTTCCCATCACTGAATCTCATTTTTCAGGGCCTTATTCTAAAAATATACTTTATTTTTAGAGCAGTTTTAATTTTATATATTTATTTCTGGCTACATCATGCAGAACTTTCCTGACCAGGTATTGAACCTGTGCCTCCTGCAGTGGAAGCTTGGAGTCTAAACCACCAGACTACCAGGGAAGTCCTGAGGCCTTACTGTTTTGAGAGCCAAGACTGCCTCACCATGTTGGCAGGCAGTTTCTGTAGGCCAGCTCCAGGAGGCTGACCTTGGTCTCTACACCTTACATGTTCAATGCCTGGTCCCTTTTCTGTCTACCTGGTCCCTGCCGGACTTCTTTTTTCCATCTTGCTTCTCTCAGAACTTAATTTGCTTATTTAGCTTCAGCCAGCATCAGGCCTATATATAGATTTCACTTTAGCTTTCCTGGGTTCCTATTACTTACTTATCAACCAGCTTCATTTGGTTATTCACTGGGGGAGCCACCCTAGTTCTAGCAAGCACTGTTTCCCGTCACTGCTGTACTTGGTCTTCCCTGACTTGGAAATTTTCTAATGTTAATCTAAGAAATTAATTCAGATTTCTCTTCTCTCCCTGCTCCCAAGCTGCTTCTCTGCTCAGGTCTTCTAGGATTTCTGTTAAGATGGATTTATGTTACATTCACACCTTATATTAAGATGCCATTGGCAGAGCCATAAAAAAGAGTGAAATGATGCCATTTGCAGCAACATGGATGGAGCTGGAGATCATCATACTAAGTAAAGTAAGACAGAGAAGTGTTATATGATATCGCTTTTACGAAGAATCTAAAAAATGATACAAATGATTTACACAATAGAAATACACTTACAGACATAGGAAACAAACTTAACGGTTATCAAAAGGGATCCATCATTTAAGCAGTTCTACTTTATTGACAGCCTTTGTTTCGTGTTGGATTTATAGTTTATGCTAGTATCAGTTTTGTGTAATTAAGAGGTTCATGATGGAATTTTATATTACATGCTTTTAGCTGAATTCAAATTTGCATACTTGGTACCACCACCACCATCCTCACTCCCACCCCACAAAGTCCTTGCTGCTGCTGCTGCTGCTTCTGCTAAGTCAGTCGTGTCCGACTCTGTGCGACCCCATAGGCGGCAGCCACCAGACTCCCCATCCCTCAAAGTCCTTACTTTTCTTTTTTTAACAACATGGTCCAGAAATGTAAGCTAAATATTTCATTTGTAGTTTAAATAAAAATGAGGTTATTGTTCTAGTGTTAGGAAAAAACTGGCTTCCTAAAAGGTGATTTGGTAGATCCAAAAAAATGTATGCTGTCCTTTAGAATCAATTTAGAGGTGTAAGAAGTAATTTGACTATGTAAGATTATAATCTAATACAGTCTTTAGAATCTCACGTCACTCTACTCTGTTTTATTTATTCATTCAGTAAATATTATGCATCTCGTACATGTCAAGTTCTGAGTTAGGTCCTCTGAACATAAAGATGAATCAGCTTCTCAAGGAGTTTTATTCTAGAAAGATGAAATGGACTGAAAATGAATGAGACAATAAGGTATTTTTCAAAGTACCTGTAGTGCATGTTGGAGAAATAAGGAGGATGTGGTCAGCTCTTTGTGGTTGCTGGGAGAGTTATTGTTAGAAAAAGCTTCAGAGAGGAGGTGACTGCTGAGCTGCGTCTTAAAGAAAGTCAGTGGGGGACTTTCCTGGTGGTCCAGTGGTTAAGAATCTGCCTTCCAATGCAGGGGACATGAGTTGGATCCCAGGTGGGGGAACTAATCTCACAAGCTGCTGGGCAACTGAGCCTGCACGCTGCAACTAGAGACAAATTGCACACTGAGAGTAAGACCCAATGCCGCCAAATAAATAAAATATTTTTTTAAAAACAGTGATAATGGGTTAGTTAAGTAAATAGTGGGGTGAGGGGTAATGCTGGTAGGACAAAACTTACCCCAGAGTTTAAATATTTATTTATTTGACAGTGTCGGGTCTTGGTTGTGGCATGTGGATCTTAGTTCCCTGACCAGAGATGGAACCTTCATCTCCTGAGTGGGAAGGCAGATTCTTAACCACTGGACCACCAGGGGAGTCCCTACTCCAGAGATGAAAGAACCACTGGTAGTCTAATCCCCGGAGAAGGAAATGGCAACCCACTCTGGTATTCTTGCCTGGAAAATCCCATGGACAAAGGAGCCTGGTGGGTTATAGTCGATGGGGCCACAAAGAGTCGGTCTGAGCAACTGAGCTCAGTAGTTGAATGTAGCTGTGGCACAGAAGGTACACCTGTGTGGAGTATTGAGTTGCTGCTGAAGCAGAAGGAGGAACGGTAACATGGTGGACACCTTTGTATTCTTCAGGGTCAGCAAGTGGGAGTCATGGCTGGGGGTGCAGACAATGGAGGAGAGAGTGTGACAAAGGGATTTTATTTTAGAAAAATGTATCTAGCAGGATGAAAGAAGACTGGGGGAAGAGGACAAGGAGAAAGGGAGGTTTAGGAGGTCATTGTAATGATAACAGGGAGAGGTTATGAGAACCAAGACTAAGGCAGCCATAGTCAGAAAGGGAAGTGTGTGACAGGTGTAGGTTTGAGGAATGCTGAATGGTATGGGCATAAGGATGTCTGGGTAAGGATAGAGGTTAAGGAAGAGTGAAAATCAACCATAACTCCCAGCTGACTGGATCTATCGTTGCTCTAGAACCAATGCTGTGTCTTTCCCACGGCCCAAATATGTTGAAACCTAACATCCAAGGTGATGGTGTTAGGAGGCCTTTGGAAGGTGATTAGATCATGAGGGTGGAACCCCCATGGATGAGACTAGTGCTCTTATCAGAGGGACCAAGACAGGTCGTTTGGCACTTTCACCACATGAGGACATAGTGAGAAGATGGTTGTCTATGAACCAGAAAGCAGGTTCTTACCAGACACTGAATTTACTGATCTTGATCTTGGACTATCCAGCTTCTAGAACTGCGAGAAGTTTCTTTGTTTCTTCCTTTTTTTTTTTTTTTTTGATGGTTATGTATTTTATTCTTCATTCATGTGGATAACAATATAAGGAAAGTTTTTTAGCACACAATATAAAGTCATACATGATTTTGTTTAATTTAATATAAATATTGTTGTTGTTTAGTTGTTAAGTTGTTTCCAACTCTTGCAACCCATGGACTCCATTGTAGCCTGCCAGGCTTCTCTGTCCATGGGATTTCCCATGCAAGAATACTGGAGTGGGTTGCCATTTCCTCCACAGGGGTTTCTATTGCTTATAAGCCACCCAGTCTATGGTATTCTGATAGAGCAGCCCAGATGGACTAAGACAGTAATGATGTCTCTATAACCGTAGATTACTCTTCTCTTTGACTTTAAAAATTGCCTTCAGAGAGTATTTTATTAGAATGTAAGTAATTTGGGCTTTTGTTCATTCAGTCTGGCAAATACTCAGAGACCACCTATTTTAGGTGCTCAATACTTTAATAGATGCAAAGTTTACAATCTCATTGGATGAGAATTCCCTGGTGGTCCAGTTGTTAGGACTCCGTGCGTTCACTGCTGGGGCTCAGGTCTGATCCCTAGTGGAGGAATTAAGATCCCTAAAGCCACACGGCACAGTCTAATTAAAAAAAACAAAAAAATCTCGTATGGAAGCAAGGCATAAAAACATAACATTCTAAGACTGTGAAATGAGACAGTATGACATTAAATTAATAAAATGCAATGTATATTAAAATATTGCTATGTATCAGAAACCATTTAAAAAATAATAGCTATTAAACAACCCAAATAACTGTGCTTACCCATTGTAGACTCTCATTAAATACTAAGTGATAATAATAGAATAACACTAAGGAAATGATAGGTTTATATTATTTTACCAAATGAAACAATTTTTTATGCCAGAAGGGATATTAAGATCACTCGGGTCCAATGATTTCCCAACCATGGAAATCCAGAGAAGAGGTGGATGTGATTTCTCACTTGAGCATTTAAATGCAAATTAAAGTCCTAGGATGCATTCCTGACTTTTGCTATCTAAATAATAGGGCCTAAAGAAGGTCTTAAAAAAATAAAAATGTAGGGCAAACTTTACATAAAGGGATGGAAACAGAAAGAACTATTTTGCTTAAAATAGAGCACCTATATTTAGGAGCTTTTAGTCTGGCATGACCTTGACATTTAAGTCAACACAGTAGTTTTAAGTCTGATTATAACCTCCATTCTTTACCTTGTGTCTCTAAACCATTCAATGGGCTTAATGCCTCTGCCACGGCAGAATGAAAACAGTAGGTTGCTACCTAAGGATTTCAAACCATTAATCTCTTGGACTCCCTGGCCAGCAACTCTTTGTGAGTAGGCACTACTGCTAATCCACAATAATATTATAGGACCATTCCTATGATTAAATTAGGACTGCACCAGAAGTCTGGTCTGGGGGCTGAAGAGTCTCTTGATCTAAGTTCAAGTCTGAGAAGTTCCCTGGAGTCCAGAGGTTAGGACTCTACACTTTCACTGCAGGTCCTGGGTTTAATCCCTGGTCAGGGAACTAAGATCCCACAAGCCCATGTGGATGGGCCCCACCCCCCAAAAATGTGCTGGAGTTGAGGTAACTTGACCAGGAAGATCTCCAAGGGCCTTGTGAAAGAAGTGAAAGAGTTACTCAGTTGTGTCCAGCTCTGCGACCCCATGGACTGTAGCCTACCAGGCTCCTCTGTCCATGGGATTCTCCAGGCAACAGTATTCTTGCCTGAGTGGATAGCCTTTCCTTTCTTCAGGGGATCTTCCCGACCAAGGGATCGAACACAGGTGTCCTGCATTGCAGGCAGATTCTTGACTGTCTGAGCCACCAGGGAAGCCCCCTAAGGGCCTTAAGAGCTTCACAATGTTTATTTTATGAAATGATATAGACCAGCCAAGGGACAAGTTTCCTGGGTCTTAAGCAACATTAGAAACCACCTTTAAGAAAAATAATACAAAATTACGAACACAAAATTAGATGTGAAAGAGGACATTGACTTAGACTGCAAAAGAAATCCCAACAAAGTATAAATTTAAAAAAGCTAGCAATTACTACAGGCAGAAAAATAACATTTTTATTTTTAAAACGGAAATATAGTTCATTTACAATGTTGTATTATAATAGTAACAAAATCCTTTGTATTAATCAACGGCTAGACAAACATCTTGTTTTTTAATATTTATTTATTTGGCTGCATCAGGTCTTGGTTGTGTCATGTGAGATCTTTGAGCATCGTGTGGGATCTTTTGTTGTGGTTGGGCATGTGAGATCTTAGTTCCCCTAGCAGGGACGGAACCCCCATCCCCCACATTGCAATCAGGTTCTTAACCACTGAACCACCAGTGAAGTCCCTAGACAAACATCTTTGATACTTTTTTCTTCTAAATTTTGGCCATGTCGGGCAGCTTGAAGGAATACCAGTCCCTGACCAGGGATTGAACTCAGGCCATGGCAGTGAGTGCACCTGAATCCTAACTACTAGACCACCAGGGAATTCTTTCTTCCAAGTTTCTTGACTGCATACTCTGATTGTTTTTTCATTTGACAGTAATTTTAGCATATTTTCTGAATATGAAGAAATGAAAAGAATAAAAAGAAAACTTAGTCTTTTGTGACTGGTTAACTTATTTTTATTATTGATAATTCAGAGAAGTTTGTTTCAGCTTTACAGTTCATTACTGATAATGTGATGCAAGTTTTAGGATTGCTGTCAAATCTGGGGAAATCCCCGTAAGAACCCATCACAAGTGAGCTGTAAGATTTGGCAGGGTTTCTGGCTTGGTACACGTGATGTTAATTTCAGATGTCAACTTGACTGGGTGATGGGGTGCTCAGACATTTGGCTAAACTTTATTCTGGGTGTGTCTGTGAAGCTGTTTCTGGGTACGAGTAACATTTGAATTGGTAGGCTGAGTAAAGCCAACTGGTGTCTCCAATGTAGGGGTGGGAAGATCCCCTGGAGAAAGGCATGGCAACCCACTCTAGTACTCTTGCCTGAAAAATTCCATGGACAGAGGAGCCTGGTGAATTAAAGTCCATGGAATCACAAAGAGCTGGACATGACCGAGCATACAACACACACATACACACACAGTGTGGGTGGCCTCATTCAGTTAATTGAAGATCTGAACAGAACGAAAAGGCGGGGTAAGAGGGGACTCTTTCTGTTTCACTGTTTGAGCTGGACATGGGTCTTTTCCTACCTTTGGATTGAACTGAAAAGTCAGCTTCTCTTGGGTCTTGAACCTGCTGGCTTTCAGACCAGAACTTATTCCACCTGTTTTCCTGGGTCTCTAGTTGCTAACTGTAGATCTTGAGACCTCTCAGCCTCCATATTTCCTTGCACTCAGATACTCAGTTGTATCTGACTCTTTGTAACCCCAGGGACTGTAGCCTGCCAGGCTCCTCTGTCTGTGGGATTTCATAGGCAAAAGTACTAGAGTAGGTTGCCATTCCCTTCTCTAGGGGATCTTCCTGACTCAGGGATCAAAACTGCATCTCCTGCAGTCGCAGGCAGATTCTTTATCACTGAGCCACATGTGAAGCCTGAACAAAATGATGCCCCAGCCTTATTTCCCCTTGCATGGATCCCATGAATGCCCATGACAGTTTCAGAGCCATCAGACAGGAGAGGAAGTCGCACTGGAGAGAGACCAAGATCTTCATGGATTACAGTTAAAACACCTTCCCTTTGGGAACTTTATAAAAACATAGGAACATGAGAATCCCTGTATAGGGACCCTCCCAGGTTATGGTTAGGAGTTGTGCAAGTAAGAGACCCGAAGTTTAACTTTATGAGATTTACAACCTACCCGACTGAGGCCTGTTTTTTCTTTAGGGCTCTTGTGGCCAGGATATACTGAAAATCTACAATGGGTAGGAGCACTGGATATAGAGTAACACTGCCAGGATGTGCTAAGTGAGATCAGAAAAATGCACAAGGTGAAACAGGCCTGAGTCATTGAGAGACCAATGAAATGACGCGGCCGGTCCCATAACATGGTCAGCAGTTGTGGGCCCTTGTTCTCTTCCATCGGGGTCCTGGCTGACCTGACACCACCTGGGGGTAGCCATGCACCATCATTTACAAATAAATTCATATTTGCAAAATGGTTCCTGAATTATTTAAAGTATTATGGTTTGAATAGGCCTCATTCCTCCCAACATAAAACTGATGGGCATTTATAAGGATGAATATATGCACACTAAGGGTTAAAGGGTTTCCCTGTGGCTCAGCAGTAAATAATCCACCTGCCAACGCAGGAGACGTGGGTTCAGTCCCTGGCTTGGGACCAGGAGGAGGAAATGGCAATCTACTCCAATATTCTTGCCGAGAGAATCCCGTGGACAGAGAAGACTGGCGGGCTACAGTCCATTGGGTTGCAGAATCGGACATGACTTAGTGACTAAACAACAACAAGGATAAAAAGTAAAACCATTTACCTGTGCATCTGAACTTTAAGTAGGGTTTGGATCTTGTCCAGAACTTTGTACCGGCAGAGCAAAATTGCACAAGCTCTAAATACTGTCTAAGAATATGCAATGGAATGTATAAATTAAAACTTGATTTTAGGTCATTAGAATCTTAAAAAGAGGCCAATTCAACTAAAGGGGAAAATGATAATGTGATTTTTTTGAAGCCTGCTTGTTTTATGAGAGGCCTTCCATCAAAGTACTGAGTCATCACAGTCTTGTCTGCAACACCCATTAGCCAGAGGCTTCTTTTGAAAGGTTGATGGTTGTAAGGATTCTGGCAGGAAGTCAAATGGTGATGAGCTTTGCTCTCTGCCAGGTGTTTTGGCAGCCTTCCTTGGAGGAGGCTGGAGGGTAACACCAGTGAAGAATGTCTATTACTAATAGGATTGATTCATCAGCAATACTTTAGGATGCTTCCATTCTGAGTGCTGTTCCCATTCAACCTAAGATTTTGTGCTTTGCTTAGTTGAGTCTGACTCTTTGCGACCCCATGGACTATAGCCCACCAGGCTCCTCTGTTCATGGGGATTCTCCTGGCAAGGATACTGGAGTGGGTTGCCATGCCCTGTCCAGGGAATCTTCCCAACCCAGGAATGGAACCCAGGTCTCCCACATTGCAGGCGGATTCTTTACCATCTGAGCCACCAGGGTAGTATTTTGGGAATGCTAAAACTCGTTCTCAATACTGCCACCCTTGCCCAAACCTTTTGTGGAATCTTTTGGTAAAAGTTTCAGATCTTATGGCACACACTTTTGAATAGCTTTATGGTTGAAACTATCAAAATTTGGGAATGGACTATCATGTTTGGAGATGAAAAAGGTTTTCAGAGCCAATAATACAAATGAAGTGTCTGATCAAATCTACTGTGTGTGTGTGTGTGTGTGTTTGGTCAAAGTGAAGTGTGACCATAGAAAACCAAAATACAGTTTTCTCCTACAATTGGCAAACTAGTTCTGAAGACAATTTTGTGGGAGATACAGTGTATTGGTTCACCTGTGTTGTATGCTTTCCTTTAGGAAAGGATTTGAGAAGCTATAATCTATCTGCATTCCCTGGACCCTCTTGCAGCTGGGGACCCAGAGGTGTTTGGTTTTGCTGAACTAGGACACTGGCAAGGGACATGGATGGGGGAGTAATTCAGGGGGGCTAGTGGCCAGGCAGGAAAGTGAGGTGGCCCTGCCTCACTTAGGGGAGGAGGTATTTGGTTCTTCTGAGGGCAGTTCCGGTTGAGTTTCAAGGTTCTGTTCCTTAATATCAGAGATGCCAAATCACTTGAATTGGCAGCACTGGAGTTCTTCTGGGACAATCCTATAATTCTCCTAGATGTTTCTGGCTGTGTAATGCTCAAATCTGCTCTCCTGACCCTCCTGGAGATTCCATAAGGTGGCTAGTACTCTCTAATAAATTCCTTACTACTTAAGATAGCAAATGTGAATTTGACTGAGTCATCCAAATTCCAAGTGAGGCATGTAAGCATTGTTGGAATAATGGAGTCTCCCAAGCCAATAACCTAAAACCAGAAACTAGTTAAAAAGATAAACTTGGTATTGGTTTAATTTTTTTCTACGTTTTTAAAGTTAGGTTTCGTATTTAGAGAACTATGTAGGCCATAGGAACAATTTAAACAAAGACTTCCTCTTACTTTTAAGAGCTTCATTTTTATTCTACATAAAGGAACCAAAATACTTGGAAATGAGGCTCCTGTAGACTCTGTCCTGGTCATGGACTGGGGCACTGGGATCTTCAAAGATGCGTCACTAGAAATGATGAGCTGCTCTCTGATAACTTGGCTTCCTGTTGTTGTTCTGTCCCTAAGTCGTGTCCAACCCTTTGTGACCCCATGGACTGCAGCATGAAGTGGCTTTATGCACGTCTATTATATTTTTTCCATGTAATTCATAAGCATCTCCAAAATTGTCTCTCTATAGTTTTTGTTCTTTAGTGCTTATATTGGATGAATATAAAGATGTCTTCAATAAATGCTGCCTGGCTGACCAATAGGGTTAGGTGTGGGGCCCTTTGGAAGGCCATAAAAGCAGTCTCTGAATTAGCAGCTATACATTTGCCATTTGCAGTGAAAAGAGACTCCACTCTTGGGTTCTTGTGGGCTAACTATCTATATCTGATTTGGAAGACTTTGGACATCATCTTGTCCAACTCTAGGTACAAATTGTTTCTATCATGCCCTCGTTGTGTGGTGTATTAATTTACCAGGACTGCTGTAACAGAGTGCTTCAGACCAAGTGACTTCAAGAACCGAAACTGATTGTCTCCCAGTTCTAGAGGCTAGAAGTCTGAATTAAGGTGTCGGCCAGGCTGGTTCTTCTGAAGGCTGTGAGGGAAGGCTCTGTTATCAGTTTTTCTCTTTGCTTCCTCCGGTGGTTGCTTGACTCCTGGCAGCATGATTCCATTCTTCACATGGCATATTCTCTTTGTGTGTCTGTCTCCAAATGTCACCTTTGTATAAGGACAGAAGTCATACTGGATTAGGGCCCACCTGAATGCTCTCATTTTAACTTGTTAGTCTTAGTTGCTTAGTCGCGTCTGACTCTTTTGCTACCCCATGGACTGTAGCCCGCCAGGCTCCTCTGTCCATGGGATTTCCTAGGCAAGAATACTGGAATGGGTAGCCATTCCTTTCTCCAGGGTATCTTCTCAACTGAGGGATTGAACCCAGGTCTCCTGCACTGCAGGTGGATTCTTTACCATCTGAGCCTCCAGGAAAGACGTTATTTCCAAGTAAGGTCACATTCCGGGTGCTAGGACTTCAACACCTGCATTTTCTTAAAGGGGACAGAATTTGTTGCTGTTGTCTGACTCTGTAACCCCATGGACTGCAGCACGCCAGGCTTCCCTGTCCTTCACTATCTCCCAGAGTTTGCTCAAACTCATGTCCGTTGAGTTGGTGATGCCATCAACCATCTCATCCTCTGTCGTCCCCTTCTCCTCCTGCCTTCAGTCTTTCCCAGCATCAAGGTCTTTTCCAATGAGTCAGCTCTTTGCATCAGGTGGCCAAAGTATTGGAGTTTCAGCTTCAGCATCAGTCCTTCCAATGAATAATTAGGGTTGATTTTTTTGAGGATTGACTGGTTTGATCTCCTTGTTGTCCAAGGGACTCTCAAGAGTTTTGATTCCAGCTTGTGCTTTATCCAGCCTGGCATTTCACACTGAGGTACTCTGCATATTAGTTAGAGAAACAGAGTGACAGTATACAGAATTTAGTCCATAACATTAGTCAGGATTCTTTTGGTTGCAAGTGACAGAAACTAAATTCAAACCACTCTAGTAAACAGGGAAATGTATTGCCTCACATAGAAGGGAAGGACAGAAAATACTCAGCTCAGGAATAACTCACAGGAGGTACTCGGTTGTTACCATCAGAACTCTCTCTCCATCAGTCTTCACCATGCATGGCTTCATTCCCCACCACTGCAGGTTGGAATTTTCCATGTGCTGTGGAGCGTGGCCTCAGGTAGTACCAGACTTTTAACATTCCAACTTGCTGATGCAAAAGGAAAGGTGGTTTTCTCTCCATGCTTCCATTCATACAAGCCCAGGGAAGGATTCTGGTTGCCCTACTGGCCCCACACCTACGCTTGGAGCAGTCACTTGCAGGAGAGTGTGGTTCTTCACCACATAGGCCTGCTCCTCTGGTCCCTGGGTTGGGAAAGGTCCTGAAAGTGGGGCTGGAAGATGGTCGCAGAAAGAGTTGGGTCAAATGTAGCCATATGGAGACTTTGGTGGTGGTCAGGGAACTAAATCCTGCAACTACAACCCGGTGCAGACAAATAGATAAATAGATATTAAAAATGTAATCATCTGCCACACAAGGAGCTAACTATGCTGCCTCAGTGCAGCATTTGTTGTCCTTCAGTCGCTCAGTCATGTCTGACTCTTTGAGGCCCCAGGGACTGCAGCCCACCAGGCTTCCCTGTCCATCACCAACTCCTGGAGTTTGCTCAAACTTATGTCCATTGAATCGGTGATGCTAGCTAACCATCCCATCCTCTGTTGCCCTCTTCTGGTTTGCCTTCAATCTCCTTTTGCCTTCAATACAGCCTTCAGCATTTCCATTTTATTCACCTTTAGCAGCTATAATGTTCTTCTGACCTTAAACAGAAACATAATGTAGCCATGCCTTCCGGGAAACAAACTTACTCAGAAGGACAATGCAGATAGTGGAGTACAGTTTATTACACCAGCTGGCCCAAAGCTGAGTCTCCTCTTAGCCAAGGACCCTGACTAGTTTCTGTGAAAACCTTATATACCCTAAATGTGCGTGCCCAAACCCACTTCCCCAAATTCCCCGAAACTAGTCTGAACAAAGGAAAAGAAAGATACAATCAAAGTTAATCTGTGATTCATAAGAATTAAGCCTAAGTAGTTAACAGTGGACGATTATCAATAGGCCTGTGGTCATACCCCAATGAGCATAACAGAAGGTATGATTCTATTTGGTTACACAGATAATTAGGGTATTCTTTTAGGTGAGAGTCTAGGTAGGAGCCCTGGGGCTCTTCCTTCCGGGGGCCTGGTTTTCCAGTTGGTATGTCGTTTCCATAGATACTGGGCACATAGCTCAAAGTTCACAGTCTGGCCCAATATGGAGTCCTGCTTTCAAGATAGAGCCTGTTCTGTCTACTCCCTCCTTCAATACCATCCGTATTTTCTAAATCCTTTAAAAATTATTTATTGGCTGCATCAGGTCTTAGTCCCATCGTGCAGGATCTTTCGCTGTGGCACAGGGACTCTCTGGTTGTGGAGCACAGGCTCTAGCTCGGGCTCCGTAGTTGGGTGCACAGTCTTAGTTGCTCCATGGCATGTGGAATCTTAGTTCTTCATCAGGGGGCATCATCCTAGAAAGTATATTTATTGAGTTTTGAAAATGTGACAAACAGGTGTCTTACGGGATTGAAAAAAAATTCAGATTTTTTTTTTTTTCTAATAAAGCAGGACTTTTTAAAGAAATGTGGTACATGCTAAAGGTTACTTAGGGCTACTGGCATTCCAGACTCCCCAGGATCTGGGGCCACTCCTTTCCACCAGGGCACTTTTGTTGAAAAGATTAAGAAGTTCCTTTATCTGGTACCTCAAGTTTTATCCTCAAGAGGTGTGTATTTATTTTATTTAGAAGGTCCTGGGGGGTGGAAATACATCAACCACACAGTTTGAAGTTCTCTTAAATTGTCCACACATTTGTTTTTCAAACAAAACAATGCCTGAGGGATTATGTTATCAATCATTCACACTTGAGTATGGATTGCATCATTCTTGCTTTTTTTTTTTTTTTTTACTGATATCTGAAACTAACCATCTTTAGAAATTAAAGGTAGGCGTGGAGGTAATCAGGGTTCCAAAAGTTGCCAACTCTCCTGGGTAATTTGAGGGGACTGTTTACCATGATGGTGCTCCAGACAAGAAGCCAATTCTGACCCCATGATGGAATTGTTTCTTTGACTGGCTTTTTGTTGCTTTTGTTGTTATAATCGTACAGAATGGCCTGCCTCAGAGAGCACCGCCCCTCTGCCTGACTAAAGTGCCTTTGTTAAAACCCTGTCCACCTCACACAGCAGGAAGGAAGAAATTAACACATCCCCTGCTTGAGGTTGGCCATTCTAGAGATGTTTGCAAGATTAATAGCATTTTTACTTGGCTTCCTCACTTCCCCCAATCTCTGATCTATAAAAAAACCTGGCATCCAGACCCTGATAAGATGGTTATTTTGAGGTGCTAACCTGCCATCTTTTTGGTCAGCCAGCTCCCCAATTAAAGTCTCTTACTTGCTCAGTGGCTTTACCACTGGCAGGGGGCCCAGTGCTCCTGGGGACACACAGCCCCTGTTTGAGAAGCCTAACATGAGGAGAATCTGGACACATGGATAATGTTCAGTTCAGTTCAGCTCGGTTGTGTCTGACTCTTTGAGACCCCATGGACTGCAGCACTCCACGCCTCCCTGTCCCAGAGTTTACTCAAACTCACGTCCATTGACTTGGTGATGCCATCCAACCATCTCATCCTCTGTCGTTCCCTTCTCTTCCTGCCTTCAATCTTTCCCAGCATCAGGGTCTTTTCAAAAGAGTCAGTTCTTTGCATCAGCTGGCCAAAGTATTGGAGTTTCAGCTTTAGCATCAGTCCTTCCAATGAATATTCAGGACTGATTTCCTTTAGGATGGACTGGCTGGATCTCCCTGCAGTCCAAGGGACTCTCAAGAGCCTTCTCCAACACCACAGTTCAAAAGCATCAATTCTTCGGTGCTCAGCTTTCTTTATAGTCCGACTCTCACATCCATACATGCTACAGGAAAAACCATAGCTTTGACTAGATGGATCTTTGTTGGCAAAGTAATGTCTCTGCTTTTGAATATGCTGTCTAGGTTGGTCATAACTTTCCTTCCAAGGAGTAAGCGTCTTTTAATTTCATGGCTGTAATCACCATCTGCAGTGATTTTGGAGCCCAAAAAATAAAAGTCTCTCACTGTTTCCCCATCTATTTGACATGAAGTGATGGGCCAGATGCCATGATCTTCGTTTTCTGAATGTTGAGTTTTCAGCCAACTTTTTCACCCTCCTTTTTCACTTTCCATAAGAGGCTCTTTAGTTCTTCACTTTCTGCCATAAGGGTGGTGTCATCTGCATATCTGAGGCGGATATTTCTTCTGGCAATCTTGATTCCAGCTTGTGCTTCATCCAGCCTGGCATTTCGTATGATGTACTCTGCATATAAGTTAAATAAGCAGGGTGACAATATACAGCCTTGACATACTCCTTTCCTGATTTGGAACCAGTCTGTTGTTCCATGTCCAGTTCTAGCTGTTGCTTCCTGACCTGCATACACATTTCTCAAGAGGCAGGTCAGGTGGTCTGGTATTCCCATCTCTTTCAGAATTTACCACAGTTTATTGTGATTCACACAGTCAAAGGCTTTGGCATAGTCAATAAAGCAGAAGTAGATGTTTTTCTGGAACTCTCTTGCTTTTTCGATGATCTAACAGATGTTGGCAATTTGATCTCTGGTTCCTCTGCCTTTTCTAAATCCAGCTTGAACATCTGAAAGTTCATGGTTCATGTACTATTGAAGCCTGGCTTGGAGAATTTTGAGCATTACTTGACTAGTGTGTGAGATGAGTGCAATTGTGCGGTAGTTTGAGCATTCTTTGGCATTGCCTTTCTTTGGGATTGGAATGAAAACTGACCTTTTCCAGTCCTGTGGCCACTGCTGAGTTTTCCAAATTTGCTGGCTGTTACCGCTTTTTTATCAAAGGATTGTTATTTTTCCCCAAGATCTATGCTTTTTATTTTTTAATATTTATTTATTTGGCTGCTCAGGGTCTTAGTTGTGGCATGAGAATTTTTAGTTGCAGCATGTGGGATCCAGTTCCCTGACTAGGGATCAAATCTGGATCCCCTGTGCTGGGACCGTGGAGTCTTAGCAACTGGACCACCAGGGAAGTCCCTTATGCTTTCTTACATGCTTTCTAGATCTTAGGAATGTTGTCAGATTTGTGATTAGCATTTCTGTTTTAGACATAGTATACTTCATTTCTTTTCCCATTGGGTTTATCTTTTGACTTATTTTCTTCTTCTAAATTGCTCACTTATGGATTACATTGTTGTTTAGTGGCTCAGTGGTGTCTGACTCTTTTCCAACCCCATGGAGTGTAGCCCACCAGGCTCCTCTGTCCATGGGATTTCCCATGCAAGAATACTGGAGTGGGTTGCCATTTCCTTCTCCAGGGGATCTTCCTGACCCAGGGATTCTGCATCTCCTGCATTGGCAGGCGGGGTTTTTACCACTGAGCCCCCAGGGAAGCCTCATGGATTACATTACTTTGATATAAACTGCTTTTAATTTTAACATGTCCCAATCACAGTAGTTTTTCCTATCAATCTTGTGACATTTCTCATGCATTAAAATGCACTGTATTAGACCATATTCTTTGACTAACAGGCACCATAGGGTTTTTTTAAGTCATCTCTTTAGACTTTATTGTGAGAAGTGAATCATAAAAGTTTTTACTTTTTCTTACTGTGAGAAATGTTTAAAATTTTGAAAAATTCTTTTAAGAATAAACCTTAAAGTAAGTTATTTATTATCATTTTTAAATATTTGATTTTCTTTTCATCAATATTTGTATTAGTTTGCTAGGGTTGCCATAACAAAGGAGCGTGAATTGGCTCAAAGAACAGAAATTTATTGTCTCATGATTTTGGAGGCTGGAAGCTGGAGATCAAGGTGTCAAGAGGGTTGATTTCTCCCGAGGCCTTTCCTTTTGGCTGGTAAATGAGCCATCCAGGTTCTCCGTGTCTTCACTTGGTCTTCCTGCTATACCTGTTTGTGTCCCAATTTCCTGTTCTTAAAAGGGCACCAGTAATATTGGATAAGAGCTCACCCTAATGATCTCATTTTAACTTCATTACCTCTTTAGAGAGCCTATTACCGAATACAGTCACAGGATGAGAAATAGGGGGTTATGGCTTCAACTTGTGGATTTTGGAAAGGACACGATTTAGCCTGTGACAGTATTTATTTTTAAATTATTTATTCAAGTATAATTGATTGACAATGTGTTAATTACTGCTGTATATCAAAGTGATTCAGTTATACATACATATACATTCTTTTATCAAATATTTTTTAAAACCATGATACATATTTTTTTAATAATGCATTATGGAATTAAATATTTTAACTGATAGCCTCTTTACCAATGCTTATAACCTAAGACAGCATCCCTTTTTTTTTAAATTGGAATATAATTACTTTACAATGTTGTGTTAGCTTCTGCTGTACAGCATCATGAATCAGTCATATGTATGCATATATCCCCTCCCTCGTGAGCCTCCCTCCATCCCCATCCCACCCTTCCAGGGTGACGGAGAGACTGAGCTGAGCTCCCTGTGCTCTACTGCAGCTTCCCGCTAGCCATCTATTTGATACATGGTAGTGTATATATGTCAATGCTACTCTCTCAGTTTGTTCCCCCTTTCCTTCTTTTTTAAATATTATTTTCCATTAGGGTTTATCAAAGGATACTGAATATAGTTCTCTGTGCTATATATGAAGGCTTTGTTTTTCATTCATTCTGTATATGAAAATTGAAATCTGCTAACCCCAACCTCCCAGTTCTTCCCTTCCCTGCCCCCTCCCCCTTGGCAACCACCACTGTTCTCTATGCATGACAGTATTTAAATAACAGTTTAAGAACCATAGGGCACTGTGTGACTTGTATGAGTCTCCATTCTAAAAGCATGTTTTGACATTACTGAGGGTGGAAGAGAAACAATGTTGTTTTCCTTGAAAAAACAGAATGGAAGAAGTACTAGATGGCAGAAAAAACTTGTGGCCTCCTGATGTGGAGTAAGAGAAAGGTATATTTTAAACTCCAGGGGAGAAACTGGAATGTGCAAACTTTCACAACAGTTCTTTTCTCTTTGAAAAATCACATTCTTCCTCTAGTGTGAAATTTCACAAACAAAATCAGCTAAAGGAAGGAAGAAAGATCATGATGTTTAGATGTTATATTTCCATTGTATACATGCCTATTCGCCTGGTCATTCCTCTCTTTGGGCAAACTAAATTTAGACTCTAACTGCTCTGATTTTCACAGAGGGAATGACATAACACAATTCATTTGTCATTTAAATCCCATTCCTTGATGACAGGTTATGCAGCCCCCAAACAGAACACTAAATCCTTTAAAATCACTCCCCTGATGGTCCAAGTGGTATATTCTATTTGGATTGGGTCATTTGGTATTCATTAGTTACAACCAAGAAAATGAGAACAATTATCAGGGTATCACCGACATCCAAAGAGAATGGAGGATAAAAGTCAGGCCAGAGATACAGGCACCTGCACACGTGTGCCCAAAACAATAGTAATAGTTAAAAATAATACAGCACTTTGTATTTAAAATGGATAACCCACAGGGAACTCTGCTCAATGTTTGTGGCAGCCTGGATGGAAGGGGAGTTTTGGGGGAGAATGGGTACATGTGTATGTATGGCTGAGCCCCTTTACTGTTCACCTGAACTATCACATGGTTTGCTAATCAGCTATTCCCCAATACAATTCCCCAAAATATAACTCTTCAACCTGGATTTGTGGAGTTTTTCTGCAATCAGATAATTATAAAAAATGTCATCAACAAAAGAGGATACAGAGGAGAGAAGGGGATTTGAGTGAATTCTGTGAAGAGCTCTTTTCTGGTGTCTTTATATTAAGGAAATAATGTTTGAAAAGACAGACAGCTCTGAGCTCCCGATCATTCTGCAGAGTCCCCTACATTTCTGAGTTTTTATTAAAAGAATCCTACTATATGGTGCTGTGATTTGGGTTCTCAGGACGGCAGGGTTGACCTGGTCTCTCTCTACAAGACTGGCTCTGAGGCAATGGGGCCAGGTCTCTCCCCACGGCTGACCAGTTATTCTCCACCTTGTGCTAGGATGTGGTGGCAGGTGGGCAGCAGCATTCTGAGGGGTGGGCTTCATGGTCAGCTTGTTCTGTGATGCTCAAGTTTCCAAGTAAAGGACAGGAATGCAGAGAAGGCTAGGGAGGAGTCATGAGCTGGGAATGAAACCATGGCTAGTGATTGAAAGGTTAGGCAATCTCGTAAAAACCTGAATCCCAGCCATTACTGAGATGACGGCTCTATGAGCAGCTTGCTTTGTGTTTTTATTCCAAAGCAATAATATGCACTGTTTGTCTTTAGACTGCTTCATCCTTTAATCCATTTAAATATTTCACTATAGGCATGCTTCATCTTTTCATTTTTTTAATTAAAATATAGTTGCTGTATAATATTATATAAGTTACTGGTGTACAATATAGTGATTCATAATTTTTAAGGTTATACCCTATTGACAGTTATTCCCCGTGTTGTACAATATATGTATGTAGCTTATGTTTTACCTAATAGGCTGTTCCTCTAATTCCCCTGCCTGTTTATTGCTCCCCCTTCCTGATCCCCACTGTTAACTGACTGTAGGTTTGTTTTCTTTATCTGTGAGTCTGCTCTTTTTGTTATATTCACTGGTTTGTTGTATCTTTACATTTCACATATAAGTCACATCATATGGTATTTGTCTTTGTCTTACTTATTTCACTTGGCATAATAACCTTCAAGTCCATCCAAATTGCTGCAAATGACATAATTTCCTTCTTTTTTATGGCCAAGTAATATTCCAGTGTGTAAGTGTGTGTGTGTGTGTGTGTGTATTCATCTGTTGGTGGACACTTAGGTTACTACCATATCTTGGCAATTATAAATAACACTGCCATGGGCACTAGGGTGCATGTATCTTTTCAAATTAGTACTTTTTTCAGATATATAACCAGGAGTAGAATTGCTAGGTCATATGGTAGTTCTATTTTTAGTTTTTTGAGAAACCTCCATACTGTTTTCCACAATGGCTGGACCAATTTACATTTCTAGCAACAGTGTACAAGAGTTCCCTTTTCTCTATGTCCTTGCTAACATTTGTTATTTGTATTCTTTGTGAAGACAGTCATTTTGACTGTCATTTGGTGTAAGGTGATATTTCATGGTGGTTTTGATTTGCATTTCACTGACAGTGAGTAATGTTGAGTATCTTTTCATGTGCTTGTTGACCATCTGCATTTCCTTTCTGGAAAAATGTCTACTCAGTTCTTCTGCCCATTAAAAAAATTTTTTGATGTTGAGTTCTATGATGTGTTTCTATATGTTGAATAATAATCTCCATCAGTTGTGTCATATGCAAATAGTTTTGTCCCATTCAGTAGGTTGTCTTTTCATTTTGTGGATGGCTTCCTTTGCTGTGCAAAAAGCTTTTAAGTTTAATTCAGATCAGATCAGTTGTTCAGTCGTGTCCGACTCTCTGCGACCCCATGAATCGAAGCACACCAGGCCTCCCTGTCCTTCACCAACTCCCGAGTTCACTCAGACTCATGTCCATCGAGTCAGTGATGCCATCCAGCCATCTCATCCTTCCTTTACTCTAAGAGACCCATTCAAAACATACTGTTGTGACTTATGTGAGAGATGTGTGTTTCAGTTCCTTGTGTGCCTAAGTCTCATGAGGTGATACAGAGTCCACTGCGGATGCTTTCTTGTGCATTTAGGAAGGAGGATTGAGCCTGGGGGGCTGCCCTGAAGAAAGAAGAACTGAGCCTGCTCTTTGTCCAGCTGGGAAGGTTACCTCGCCCTTCAAAGTTGCCAGCTGCAAACACAACCTGGCTGGCTGAGAAATGGCCTGGATGAAAAGTGGTCAGAGTCTTGCATTTTCGACATATCCACAGAGAATGTGCAGAGGGCTGAGGCCATAGCAGATCTCTCCTGCCATCTCTTTTCTTTCCCAGGCCCAGCTGGCAGTGGAGGTGATGACAAAAGTCTTTCAAGGGAATGCGAACCTCTGCAGACAAATGTCTCTTCTTCGTAGGAAATTTTCTCCTCATTACTAGCCGTGGTGTGTCTGGCATGTTTTTATTAAGGGAGATGGCAGTTTCTAGGAGGTGCTAGTTGATAGTATTGTCTTCTTCTCCTGGCTCATTCCCAGAGGCACTGCCTGGTTTCTTGGCTCCTTCAGAGTGTAACCAGGTGTCCAAGTGTTCACCAGACTATGGTTTCTTGGGTTGAGGACTTGCAGGCCTAAAACTGATATGCTGGGGACTTCCCTGGTGGTTTAGTGGTTAGGAATCCTCTTTCCAATGCAGGGGACTCGGGTTCAGCTCCTGGTTGAGGAACTAAATCTGGAAATACAACTAGAGAGCCTGTGTGCCTCAACAAACAGCCCAGTGTTCTGCAACAAAGACCCAGCAGAATAAAGACAAACAAACAAACTGATACGGTGGTCACCGTACTCAAATCCCAGGGTTGGAGTGATTGCCTGAATCACTGTGACCCAGGGCTAGATCTGTGCCTCTTCTGTTTACCTAGATTGAAATTTACTTCTCAGTAAGGGTACATCATGAGAAACGCTGGGCTGGAAGAAGCACAAGCTGGAATCAAGATTGCCGGGAGAAATATCAATAACCTCAGATATGCAGATGACACCACCCTTATGGCAGAAAGTGAAGAGGAA
The DNA here is from genome assembly GCF_032452875.1 of Bos javanicus. NCBI lineage: Eukaryota > Metazoa > Chordata > Mammalia > Artiodactyla > Bovidae > Bos > Bos javanicus. Next base: position 33,795,122 of record NC_083881.1, on the reverse strand, counting down.
CTAAAAAACCTCTTGAGGAAAGTGAAAGACGAGAGTGAAAAAGTTGGCTTAAAGCTCAACATTCAGAAAACTAAGATCATGGCATCTGGTCCTATCACTTCATGGGAAATAGATGGGGAAACAGTGGAAACAGTGTCAGACTTTATTTTGGGGGGCTCCAAAATCGCTGCAGATGGTGACTGCAGCCATGAAATTAAAAGACACTTACTCCTTGGAAGGAAAGTTATGACCAACCTAGATAGCATATTAAAAAGCAGAGGCATTGCTTTGCCAACAAAGGTCTGTCTAGTCAAGGCAATGGTTTTTCCTGTGGTCATGTATGGATGTGAGAGTTGGACTGTGAAGAAGGCTGAGTGCTGAAGAATTGATGCTTTTGAACTGTGGTGTTGGAGAAGACTCTTGAGAGTCCCTTGGACTGCAAGGAGATCCAACCAGTCCATTCTAAAGGAGATCAGCCCTGGGTGTTCTTTGGAAGGAATGATGCTAAAGCTGAAACTCCAGTACTTTGGCCACCTCATGAGAAGAGCTGACTCACTGGAAAAGACTCTCATACTGGGAGGGATTGGGGGTAGGAGGAAAAGGGGACGACAGAGGATGAGATGGCTGGAGGGCATCACGGACTCCATGGATGTAAGTTTGAGTGAACTCTGGGAGTTGGTGAAGGACAGGGAGGCCTAGCGTGCTGCAATTCATGGGGTCGCAAAGAGTCAGACATGACTGAGCGACTGAACTGAAAGGTATAAATGGGCTTCCCTGGTGACTCAGTGTTAAAGAATTGCCTGCCAATGTGGGAGATGCGGATTTGACCCTTGGTTCTGGAGTTTCCCCTGGAGAAGGAAATGGCAACCCACTCCAGTATCCTGGCCTGGGAAATCCCATAGACAGAGGAGCCTGGTGGGCTACAGTCCAGGGAGTCGCAAAGAGTTGGTCACAACTTAGCGACTGAGCATGAAAGGCATAAATGCCAAGTTCTGCTAAGGGGCGACTTTATAACCTTATAATCAATAATACCATATTGGCTCAGACAGTAAAGAATCTGCCTGCAATGTGGGAGACCTGGGCTTGATACCTGAATTGAGAAGATCCCCTGGAGAAGGGCATGGCAACCCACTCCAGTATTGTTGTCTGGAGAATCCCCATGGACAGAGGAGCCTGGCGGGCCACAGTCCATGGATCGCAAAGAGTCAGATACGACGGAGTGACTAAGCATACACACATACACACCATATTGGATATTTGAAAGTTGCTAAGAGAGTACATCCTTACCACAAGAAAAGAAATTTGTAACTAATGTAGACTTATTGCCATGATCATTTTGCAATATATACACACTATATTAAATCAATATATTGTACATCAAAAACTAATACAATGTTATATGTCAATCATATTTCACTAAAAACCCATTAAATTAAATAAAAAAAGAAAAGAAAATGAGGAAATCAGTCATACTGTAAACTACTTTTTTGAATCAAGAATAGAGATCTGGGGAATTCCTTCGTGGTCCAGTCATTAGGACTCTGCGCTTTCACTGCTGAGGGTGCAGGATCAATCCCTGATCAAGGAAGTAAGATCCCGCAAGCCATGTGGCCAAAAAATTAACTTAAAAGAATAGAGATGTAATTTAATTATATCCCTTCTATATAGATATAGAAGTATATCTATATACTTCTTCAGGGTCTGTCAATAAAGCTGTATTTTTATTATATATATTGAAATACACTGAATTGAATTTATATGTATGTATGAAAGGTTCTTGCCTGGAGAATCCCAGGGATGGGGGAGCCTGGTGGGCTGCCGTCTATGGGGTCACACAGAGTCAGACACGACTGAAGCGACTTAGCAGCAGCAGCATGAAAGGTTACCTTTGAAATACAATTTACTCCTCTTCAAGAACTAATACCTAATTCAATTAGAGTAGTGGCACAGAAAATATTCTGGACCTAAACCGAGCCCTTCTTCTTGTGTCTGGGAGACCTCTGAATTGATCCTCTTAAGGAAAAAGTGATGAGAGTGGAGAAAGGGGTCCTTTCTGCTTTCCTTGCCCTATTCTCCAAAGGAGCTAGATTTCAGGCTCATAGAATGCACTAGTGGGACTCCCCTGGCAGTCTAGTGGTTAAGACTTCGCCTTCCAGTGCAGGGGGTGTGGGTTCTATCCCTGGTTGGGAAGCTAAGATTCCACATGCCTTTTGGCCAAAAAGCCAGAACTTAAGAAAGAAGCAATATTGTAACAAATTCAATAAGACTTTTTAAAAAAAAATGGCCCACATTAAAAAAAAAACAAAACTGAATGCCCTAGTTAGTTTCAAAGTTCAGTTCAATTCAGTCACTCAGTCATGTCTGACTGTGAACCCATGGACTGCAGCATGCCAGGCTTCCCTGTCCATCACCAACTCCCAGAGCTTGCTCAAATTCATGGAATTGCAGAGGCTACCATCTTATTATATGAAGACTGGGAAAGAAGCAATTTATGTGTAAATTAGACTGATTAGTGACTTAGAAACGGCATAAGCACACCTGAAGATTTGCAGAGAGCTTATAGCCCTGTGCTATCTCTACCGATATACCTAAGAAGGCAGGTATTCTCGTCTCAGCAACTGTACTCTTTCATATTGTGTGAAATAAGCCACAGGGGTAGCAGAACTCCATGAAGTAAGTCCATTTCTTTCTCTGAATCTTAAGATTAGGGCTGATGGAGGCATATCTGACCTTTTCCAAAGGCACATTTAACTGAAAGGGAAAGCTCAAGAAATGTCTGTTGATAAATGTTTTCTTCTTGTTTCCTATATGGGTAGCTGGAGAAGGCAATGGCAACCCACTCCAGTACTCTTGCCTGGCAAATCCCATGGACAGAGGAGCCTGGTAGGCTGCAGTCTATGGGGTCGCTAGGAGTAGGACACGACTGAGTGACTTCACTTTCACTTTTCAGTTTCATGCATTGGAGAAGGAAATGGCAACCCACTCCAGTGTTCTTGCCTGGAGAATCCCAGGGACGGGGGAGCCTGGTGGACTGCCATCTATGAGGTCGCACAGAGTCGGACACGACTGAATCGACTTAGCATAGCACATGGGTAGCTAATTGGATGTTTTGAATTCTGTTTATAAATTGTGATCTATTAGTGGCAATAAAAAATCCTATAGGTTCTCAGAATTGTTTCTGGTGTAACTATGGTAATTGACCATGAATAAACAGCAGGTGGCAGGGACATGATTCTTTGACTTTCAGCAGGGAAGCCTTTGCTGGCACCTGATGCGATTTGGTGCCAGATTGAATTTGCTGTGGAACTACTCATGTCTGGGGCTGAGGCTGAAATGAAAGAATGGGCCTCAGAGCCTGGAAGGACAGATTGTTTTGGATCCAGAGTAAGCTCAGAGGAGTGATAAGGCATAGGAAGTGCCACATAGCTAAGATCATGGGCAAGGGTGTCAACTGGCGTCATATATCCTGTTTGTAGAAAAGTGACTGTGCGCTTGATGGAGATCTCAAGAAGACAGGACAGGGACAGGAAATGAGGAATGAATGTCTTTGTCTTGTTTGATTGATCAGTTTGGTAGTTGCCAGACCAGTGCTGTCTCGATGCGGCCTTGGAGGATGCACTAACTGTTCTTTTGGTGTCAGCTGACTTAATATTTTTTTCTGTAACGATCAGCTGTACATATGGTGGTTGTTGGACTCATGTGAGATAATTAAAAGATGCAAGATGTACTGAAAAGTTAAGCTGCTGTGTGACTGAAAGGGAGTCATAGTTAAGAGCATGGATTTTTTTTTTTTTTTTAGCAAAAGAAAGATTGACTTGACAGAGCACATTTTCAAAGTATGTACATCTCAAACATTTCAAGGTATGTTTGTGCCCTTCTCAGGCACACTCAGTGTAATATTGTTCTCACTTTATTGCTGAGGAAATCAAGATAAATAAATAACAATTGAATAAATTGCTCATGGCTGTGATAACTGAGCTGGGATAAAAATTTCAAGTTGATTCTACACTCTTTTCACTATCCCATGTGGCTTTCCAGTATGAAATGGGCTCTCCTGAGAGAATTAATAATGTAATATCTTTGGACCTTTAAAATTGCTACGCAAAGCACTATGAGAAACAGTGGAAGCTTATTTCTCTATCTGAAAATTAAAAAAAATCAATTTTGGAGTAAAACGATTGTTAAAACAGATTAAAAGCTTATTTTCACCATCCCTGGGGAACGAAGTACTATGGAGCATGGACCTTTTATCATCCCGAGACTAGCTGTGTGCCTTTACCACTCATGTTACATAGTCTCTCTCCACTTCCCTCATCACACTGTGAAGTGGATCCGGCGCTCTCACTGGATAAGGCCAGGGGTGAGTGAAGTGGCTTTGGCATGGCAGGATGGTCAGTGCGGTCACCAGTAAATGTAGAACAATTCCCTCCCCTCATTAGGTTACATCTCCCTCTGTTAGAGCTCTGCAATGTCCTCCCACTTTCTACAGCCCATGGGCTCTTTTCTGTTATCATCCTATTTGGCGACTCGGCAGCCTTTCTTGCATCTGGCTTCTGTGATGGTCCCTCTTTTCTGATTCTTCACAGATCTCTCTGACCCTTGCTTCTAATCTCCTTCCTTAGCTTTTTCCCTCTCCAGCTCTTAGATCACCCTGTCCCCAGGGCCCTGTCCTTAGTCTACCCCTCCTCTAATCTCCTTATTCACCCACCTCATGCTGTGTCTGGCTGTTGCCTCCTAATTCACTCCCCTAATCCCAACTGCCTGTATGTTATATGTCTGGTGCTTTATGGGATGTGTATGCACTCAGATGTCCCAGAGGCATTTCAAAGTCAAGGTATCTTAAAGGAGAAACATCTTACCCCAAGAGCATGTTTCTCTGCTTGTGTTTTCCTTGGACCTCAATCTCTGGTTAACGTCGGCTTCTAAGTCTGGCTACTTCTGTCTTGTCAGTGTTCTCAAGGAGTTCCTTCCTCTCCATGCTCCACCACTGCCACATCACATTTTGCTCAGAGATTGCTGAGATTGCCTCCACTCCCTCCACATGGCCTCCATTCACCTACCAGTGTCAGAACCAACTGTCTGGTGACAGAGGTTGGATGTCACTGGCCCTTCAGTGCTGACCTTTCCTACTGTGCCACTCTTGCTGGCCAGCTCTCTGCCCCATCTCTGCAATCACCCTGAGACCCAAGATTTCTTTGCAGCATCGTACCCCAGGGCCTTTGCACATGCCTTTCCTGCTGTCTGGAAATGAAGGTCTAATGGGTTAATAATGGATATTATAATCGATATATAATAATGGTTCTTCCGTGACACCCTGTATAGAAGTTACTGTGTCGTTATAGGCTACTTACAGGAGTATTTCCTCCACAAAACAGAGGTTTCCTCGGTCCACGGATCCTGTCCCGTCCGTCTTTGGTTCCCAGAATCTACCTGCTATGGTCTCCGAGACATGGTGGGTGCCCACAGCACGTAATAAACCAGCAGAAATTTCAACTTCTTTATTCCGAGTGGGCTCTCTGCCTGAGTAGCTGACTTTTCTGGAGACCTGCTCCCTGCCCTAATCTTCACGGTCCCCCGCCTTTCAGGTGAAAAGGCAGCCTGGTGGCTCGCCGCCTCCGGGCTGGGCTGGGCGGCTGCCCGCGCGCCTGCGCCCTCTGCCGCTCGGCTCCGGGCGCGTCTGTGCGCGTGTGTCTTGTTTCCAGAGGCTGGGGTCACAGACTCATTCACTGATTTCCTCGCGGCTGGACCGAGGCTGCCTCCCCAGGAGGCTCCCAACTACTCTCGCGCCTCCAAGGTCCCCACCTACCCCCGCTCTATTCCCAGCCAGCCAGATTGACCGGCCGACTCACGAGTGAGTAGCGGCGGCTCTTGAGACCCTCAGCTCGGCGAGCTGTCTCCGGCGGTTCTATCCTCCTGCGGGGCCGTGTGTGTGTATGTGTGTGTGTGTTTGCGCGCGCGTAGGAGATGTCCCCGGGCCCCCACGCCGGCTCTGAGAGCCGCCCGCCTGGGTCCGTGTGCCATTCCAAGGCTCCGCTGGGGTGCGGGTGCGCTGCGGTGCGGGTGCGCGCTCCCTCGGGCGCGGGGAAGCGAGTTTTCCGGGATTCCCCGACTTTGTACGCCGGCGCCGGTGGGGTTCCCCGGGAAGGCTCCCGGGCAAGAAGGCGGCGGGGAAGCCCTGGCTCTGAGTGGCTGGCAGGCCGGGAATCTGGGAGCTGGGCTGGCCCAGTCGAGCCGAGGGAGACGCCGGAGCGGCCGCCCCTGGATCCCAAGCTCTCTGCCTTTCTCCCTTTACCCTTCCTCCTTTCTTTTCTCAGCACCATCACAAAAGCGCGTCGCATGAAACACAATGCAGCGAAGTCCAGCTCTCCTCTCCCACCTGGTGCACATCACCTCCCCCCCGCCCGCCTCCCCGGGGGCCGGAGGAATAGAGTGGGAGTCCCGAGATAAGGGGCGAAGGCTTACCCTGGGGACACACCTGTTTTCGACTCGCGTTATATTCAAGCTGGGTGCCGGATCGCGCGAGGGGTTTCTACACAGACACGCCGATGTATGTATGTGTGTGTGTGTGGGTGCGCGCGCACCCCGAGCCGAAGCTCGCTGGGTGCGCTGGATGTAAATAGCACACCTCCCTGCCGGCCCGCGCGTGCCGAGCTGGCTCCGTGGGCTCCCAGCGCGCCGTGACAGCGCTCCCGCGTCTCATTGTTTGGTTGTGGCTTCCCCACCCCTCCGCAAAGCAAACTGATTTTCGGTTTCGCTTGACACAGCGCTCTGGGACTTGGCGTGGGCCGCAGCCTCGAACGCCCCTGGTATTTGTAATTGAATAGTTCTCCCGGCGGCTGGGGGGCAGGGGTGTTATTTTTAGTGTTGGGAATAAAGAGGCAAGCACGCTGACCTTTTTGCTGCTGCCTTGGGCTTTGAATGCGTATCTGTCTCTAATGGATGGAGAAGACTGATTCGCATCCAGTCGGCGCACACGTGCCTGCACACAAGTGTGTACACACGTTTCTACACACCTCGCTTTCCCCTTTTTTTTCTTTTTTAAAAATCGGGACTAGGAGTGCATCGTGCTTGTTCAAAAAAAAAAAAAGGAAAGAAACTTTCCTTTGTTCTTTTGGGCCTCTTCTATTCTGAGTAATGGAGTAGGAGTACCAAAAGGTTGCAATTAGTTCACTCGGATAAAAGACGCTGTCTGTGAGTCAGAGCTACCAGGTGGATAATTATTAACATATAAAAGCAGATGCGCTGTTTAAGGCAAAAGGGGCGGGGCGGGGGCAGGTCCGCCGTAGACAATGAAGGAGGGTCTCTGCCGACCGCCCGCTGCTTATTGTTTGGGCTCTAGAGACTGCTGTCTACAGCCTAATCCTCCTCCAGGGCTTCGTTCCTCGCTCGTCCCTCGGTCCCACTTCGGACCGTCAGAGTCTCCCAGCGCTGTCCGCCGGGGGCGCCGGGAAGCCAGACTCAGCCGCCCTTCTCTGACCGCCCTCTCTTCTGCTTTGCAGGTTGGCACCTTTGCGCCCGAGGGTGTCGCGAGCCGAGGCGGCGAGGACCGGGCGCCTCTGGCCCAGCCAGCCCGGCGGGATGCGGCCCCGGCAGCAGCGCTAACCGCCCCCACGCTGGGCACCGGGCGTTCGCGCTCCGGGCGGCAGGCGGAGCGGCAGCGGCGGAGGGGATGCGCCGGGGACACGCCAGGATCCTGCTGCGCGCTCCCAGCCCGGGGTGGACCCTAAGTTGGGCTCATCGCAGGACCGCGCGGACCCCTGCCCTCTGGGGCACGCGGCTGCGGAGCCTCGGGACCACGACTGCGGTCAGGATGCACTGGGCACCTCCCAGCTGGTGAGGATGCCCCACAGCGCGGCTCTGCATCGCCAGCCCCGGTCCTTGGTGGGCACGACAGCCTGGGCCCGGCTTCAGCCCCTCGTGCCGGTGGATGCAAAGCTCCGGAGTCCTTGAGTGCGATCGGCGACCGAATCTGAATTCTGAGAGCCATGGACCGAGGCGCTGGGTTGGAGCCCCAGGCGGGAGAGCCGCAGGAAGCGCGCACCAGGGTAGGAGCTGTCCAAGAGAAGTGTGAACCCGAGTCCTTCAGGTCCCAGAGTTTACCCGCCCTGAACAGCGCCTCCTGCTCGCCAGACCTGAGTCCCGCCAGTGAAGAAGGCTCCGAGCCCGCCCCCAGCCATCAGGAGTTGAAGTCAGACCCCTACCCGCCGGCCCCCAGCCCCTCCGCCCCGTCTACTTCGGCAGAGACGGCAGGACTGGCGGAACGTCGCCACGGGGTGGAAATCGCCAAAACCATGTCGGTGTCCTCCACTCTGGCCATGCTCCAGGGCAGAAGGTGCCTCTACGTGGTCCTCACCGATTCCCGTTGCTTCCTGGTTTGCATGTGCTTTCTAACCTTCATCCAGGCGTTGATGGTCTCCGGGTACCTGAGCAGCGTCATCACCACCATCGAAAGGCGCTACAGTCTGAAGAGCTCCGAGTCGGGGCTGCTGGTCAGTTGCTTTGACATTGGGAGCCTGGTGGTGGTGGTGTTCGTCAGCTACTTCGGCGGCCGGGGACGGCGGCCCCTGTGGCTGGCCGTGGGGGGTCTCCTCATCGCTGTGGGGGCTGCCCTCTTCGCCTTACCTCACTTCGTCTCGCCGCCCTACCAGATCCAAGAGTTGAACGCCTCCGCCTCCAACTATGGCCTGTGTCAAAACGGCAACTCCTCGGTCAAGGTGGAGCCTCCCACCTGCCTGAAGGACTCGGGTGGCAACGACCACTGGGTCTACGTGGCTTTATTCGTGTGCGCACAGATTCTCATTGGAATGGGCTCCACACCTATTTATACCCTGGGACCAACCTACTTAGATGACAATGTCAAGAAAGAAAACGCATCGTTGTACCTAGGTAAGCCTTTCCTGCCCTCTTACCTGAGCTTGGACTCAAAAATGGAAAAGAAGAATTTTCTTTCACATTTAGTTGATGGTAGATATTACAGAGAATATATGGTGTTATATAATTTAAGTATGTATACTTTAAGCAGTAAGCTTCTGTTTGCTTTTTGGTTTTTAAGTCTCCCTGTGGTGTGTTTTCAGTTCTGGAATTAAACAGTTGAGAGTTCTGTGACTTTTAAGACTCACACTTCACACTGGGCTTTTCCCAAGTAATACAGACTTTCACTGTGGAGTAGTGCTTCTCTTTCTTGCAGCCTGTCTTCGGAAAAGCTCTAGTTTATCAAGTTTATCTTCTCAAAGGGCTCAGGAAGGAATAGAGGTGACTGGTGTGTGAAGTGAGGTCGTTGACAGCTTTCATCCACTGCTACTTCTTCCTGCCTCCAACAGCAGGAAGTACCCAGACTATAGGAAACAGCCTGTATTGTCTCTGTATCTGTATTTCTTACATATTGTCTGCTTCACTATTAAGAAAAAAACTTGAGTGGTATCGAATGACTAGGTTATCTTTATGCAGAAGCAACCTCACAGGTTGTAAAGTTTATCCAAAGCTGTTTTTATTGTTGGTTTGAAGACCCTCAGTTCCATGAATTGGGAGAATAATGATTACTATTTTCTGAAAAGCAGTCGCTGGTGGATAGTGAAAGGGGAGTGAAAGTGATACTCAACAAAGAGGGCTATGCTTTTTCCTCAGGACGACTATTGTCCTTAGAGGATGTTGCAGCCCTTTGTCGTCCCCAGTAACTGGCCCAAATAAAGGGTTTTATACTTTGTTGTTATTATGAAATGCAAGAGAAAGAAATTTTTATTCAGGCAAGGAGGAATAGTTTGCTTGTTTTTAATTTTTTACTTTTGGCCCATGATGGGTCTTGGTTGTGGTGTATGCAGGCTTCTCATTGTGGTGGCTTCTTCTCTTGTTGGGAAGCACTGCAGGGTCTTAGTTCCCCCACCAGGGTTTGAACCTACATTCCGTGCATTGCAAATTGGGTTCTTAACCACTGGACCACCAGGGGAGTCCCTTGCTTGTTACTTTCGCCTCCGTGTTTTCTAATGTTTATTATAACAAATTTTCAAACTGTACAGAAAAGTTGAAATAGTAGTATAGTGAACATTAGTATATCCAACCACCTAGATTCAATAATTGTTCATTATTGTCATGTTTGCTGTATCAACCTGTGTGTGTTTGTGTAGAATATGTATATGTATATATATTGGGTAGGAGGTTAAGATTTTTGAAAGTAATTGTGGGTCCCTTTAAGCTTCAGCACATGTCTTCTGAAAATAAGGACATTCTCTTATATAACTCAGGAGCTTAAATACCCCATGAAAGTAACTATTCCATTGATTATCAAAGTCCAGTCCACATTCAAATCTTCATTGTCCACTCAGTGACTTTTTTAGCTATGTATTTTTTTCAAACCATGAGCCAGTCAAGATTCATTCAATCATTGCATTTGGTTGTTTGCTTTCTTAGTGTTTGATAAACTAGAAAACTGTGTCAACTTTTTTCTGTTTCTACTACACAGACTTTTTGAAGTGACAAGGCTAATTTGTGGAATATTTTACATTCTAGAGTTATCTGATTATTTCCTTGTGGTGCACGTATCTCATTCCTCCATGTTCTATATTTCCTGTAAACTGGAAGTTCAGTCTAAACATGTAATTCAGTTCAGGCAAAATGTTTTTGGCCAGACTCCTTCATAGGTCATGGTATGTGTTTTCTATTAGAGGCACCTGGCCATTCACTAGCATTGTTGAGTTTAATCACTTAGTTGAGTTGGTTGATTGTCAGGTCTTTATACTGTAAACATATGTTTCTTTGAAAACAACCAGCAGTCTTTAGAGTGACATCTTGACTCTGTAAACATCCCAACTGTTTTCTTTCTGATCTTTTTGTCCATTTATTTTGAAAACTTGGGTCTCCCACCCACTTTTAGGTACCACTGACACGAAAAACACAGGCAGAGCCCCACACAAACAGAGAATATCTGATGTCAGAGCCCTGAGATTTAACTTTTCTGGTAGTGGTTGCCCCCCAAGAAGGGAGGGACTTCTCTGGTGGTTCAGATGGTAAAGAATCTACCTGTAATGAGGGCGAACCGGGTTTGATCCCTGCGTTGGGAAGATCTTCTGGAGAAGGCAATGACAACCACTCCAGTATTCTTGCCTGGAGAATCCTATGGACAGAGGAGCCTGGTAGGCTACAGTCATGGGGTCTCAAAAGAGTTAGACACGACTGAGCAACACTTTCACCAAGAAGGAAAATAGCAAGTGCATATTCAGTGCTGAGGAACTGTGCTTCTTGTGGGAAGACCAAAAAATGAGACACAGGCCCAGCGTCTGAGGTGCCTTCGATGTAATGAAGAAATATTTCCAGTTTAAGGTAATATCTAAAGTGACATGTGAAAGGGGAAGAAAGTCCTACAGATGGGACTTGCTCCCACCTCCCCCGACCTCCTCCTCCTCTTCTTCATTTAGATATTGACTAATAATCATTTTCTATTATTAAGCCCACCAGGGCTTCCCTGGTGGCTCAGAGGTTAAAGCGTCTGCCTCCCATGCTGGAGACCAGAGTTCGATTCCTGCGTCGGGAAGATCCCTGGAGAAGGAAACGGTAACCCACTCCAGTATACTTGCCTGGAGAATCCCATGGACAGAGAAGCCTGGTAGGCTACAGTCCACAGGGTCGCAGAGTTGGACACGATTGAGCTACTTAACTAACTAATAATCATTTTTTGGGAAAATGTCTTGATGCCTGCCTTCGGATACATTCTTGGTGTAACTCGTAGGAGTTCTGCTTTGTATTAAATGGATCTTGATAAAAGCTCCAGTGGTTTCAGTACCAGGAATCTTACCTGTGTTATTTCATCTAATGTTCTCAACGGCCTTAGGAAATGGGAATTGTTTCCCCTTTTTTATGAATGAGGAAACTAAGGCCCAGAGAACTTAAGTGACTTGGTTATGGGTGTCAAACCCACACCATCTGACCCCAGAGCCCTTGAACTTCTGAAAGCCCACTGAAACCAAAGGATGGGTCACATTCAGTAGGGTTCTGAATGGTGTAGAAGGATGCAGAACTGGCTTAACCTCCTCAAGACATAATCAAAACAAGACCATTCTTTAGACCTTTAAAGCAGCTTTTACAGGTTGCTGCTGCTGCTGCTAAGTCACTTCAGTCGTGTTCGACTCTGTGCGACCCCATAGACGGCAGCCCACCAGGCTCCCCTGTCCCTGGGATTCTCCAGCCAAGAACACTGGAGTGGGTTGCCATTTCCTTCTCCAATGCATGAAAGTGAAAAGTGAAAGTGAAGTTGCTCAGTTGTGTCCGACTCTCAGCGACCCCATGGACTGCAGCCCACCAGGCTCCTCCACCCATGGGATTTTCCAGGCAAGAGTACTGGAGTGGGTTGCCATTGCCTTCTCCGACAGGTTACCTCCATACAAACTTAAATCAGGGAGACTGCTATCTTCTTCCCTGGTAGCTCAGATGGTAAAGAATCTGCCTGTAATGTGGGAGACCTGGGTTCAATCCCTGGGTTGGGAATTTCCCTTGGAGGAGGGCATGGCAAACCACTCCAGTATTCTTGTCTGGAGAATCCCCATGGACAGAGGAACCCCCATGGTGGGCTATAGTTCATGGGGTCACAAAGAACTGGACACAACTGAGTGACTAAACATATACACAGTCTTCTTAGCACGTGAGCAGTGTTAACCCTTTATGACATGGAATTTTTCCTATTAATAATAAATAACTAGGTGTATATTGTTGTGATTTTCTGCAAAACTGTTCTTCCATATTACCTTGTCCACTCCCCACCCATTTCTTAACTTTTTGGTCAGTCTTTCTAACTGATAACAACCACAGAATAAGGGGCGGGGAAATAAAAGCAGGTAGCAGGTTAGTAATTGCAGTTGGGACCAAAATCTGAATTAAGTAGAAATCATTGAAATGGAATGTAAATATATACCTTAATCTTTTGAAAGTTCTGGCATTAACATACTGGCAGCTTTCCATGTAGAAGCGATGTGGTTGTAGATGTGACCCAGCAATCTTTACACACATTCAGTGCCCGAACTCCTCCTGCAAGGACAGAGGTTCAGTGTCGACCTGGAGCATAGAGAAAACTTTGTAGGTAGGAAGAAGTAAGGCTAGCAACTGCATCATGATTTGCGATTGGATCTTAAGGAGAGAAAATGTGACCTTTTGCAAGGCACAAAATTCATGAATCAAACAGGGAAACAAGAAAGAATGACTAACCAGGTAGGAAAAGGGAAAAAAAGAAAGGATGCTTTTCTAAAATAGAAAGCCACAATTCCAATTGAATGATATTCAGGATAGGTGATGATGGGCCATGGGCCAGCCATTGGCCAGGCGGTGTGAGGGCAGCCACTCCACCTCCCTGGCGTGTCCGCTGTCACTTCAGACCACAGACAAGGGTCAGAGTCTGCACAGTGCCTTAGAAAGAGCACCAGACCAGGAGGCAGCTGACTTATATTTTAGTCTGGCTCTACTAAACTTAAAATACAGTTTGGTCAGGAGACTTTAGACAAATTCCTTAACTTCTCCAGCTTCTGTTTGCACTTAGGGCTTATTCCATTTGTTTCCTGCACGGTGATATTTTTTAAAAAAAATTTAGTTATTGTTGACTGAAAGATAATTGGTTTACCATATTGTGTTGTTTTCTGTCATGCATCAACATGAACCAGCATAGGTATACATATGTCCCCTCCCTCTTGAACCTCCCTCCCACTTTCCACCCCATCTCACCCCTCTCGTTTGTCACAGAGCCCCATTTGAGTTCCCTGAGTCATACAGCAGTTCCCACTGCTATCTGTGTTACATATGATAGTGTATACATTTCCATGCTACTCTCTCCATTCGTTTTACCCTCTCCTTCCCCCTCTGCTCCGCACTGTGATATTAAAAAAAAAAATGTTTTATTGACAAAGGTCTTTCCTTTTATTAAAAACATTTCTTTCTTTCTTTCTTTTTGGCTGTTCTGGGTCTTTGTTGTTTAGTGCAGGCTTTCTCTAGTTGGGGTGTGTGAGCTTATTGTGGTGACTTCTCCTTGCAGAGCACAGACTGGAGGGCTTGCGGGCTTAGTAACTGAGGCACGTGGGCTCAGTAGTTGTTGTGTTAGGGCCTACTTGCCCTGCAGCATGTGGGATCTTCTGGGTAAGAATCCACCATGCTACCAGGGAAGCCCCCTCACTGTGATATTTTGAGGACCAAATGGGATTACGTGTGCAAGCAGCACTTCAGTTTGTTAGAGCTGAATTCAAACTCATCCTAAAGAGTGAGCAGAGTGAGGAGCAGGAGATATTCTACTCCGTTTGTGTCTGAAAATGTTTAAACATATCTCTTTATAATTGGGAAGAAGGAAAGAACCATTATGTAGGAAATGAGAACACCGAAAAATCACTCCTTATACATTGTACAAGACAATCCTTCTCTTTCTTTTCTTTCTTATTTTTTTTTTCGCATTTTGAATATTTAATTGCTCATGCTTTTAAAAAACTTATGTAGAATATTGGCTTTATTCTTTATGTTGTACAATATATCCTTGTAGCTTATTTTACACATAATAGTTTGCACCTCTCAATCCCCTACCCTGTTATTGTCCCTTCCCCACTGGTAACCAGTAATTTGTTCTTTATATCTTGTGAGTCTATTACTTTTTTTTTCTGTTATAATCACTAGTTTATTGCATTTTTAAGATTTCACATGATAAGTGACATCATACAATATTTGTCTTTCTCTATCTGACTTATTTCACTTAGCATAATACCTACCCTGGTGGCTCAGACTGTAAAGAATCTGCCTACAATGCAGGAGACCCAGGTTCTACCTCTGGGTCCGGAAGATCCCCTGGGGAAGGAAATGGCAACCCACTCCAGTACTTTTGCCTGGAGAACTCCATGGACAGAGGAGCCTAGCGGGCTAGCATCCATGGAATTGCAAAGAGTTGTTGTTGAAAATGGTAAAGTTTTGTTCTTTCTTATGGCTGAGTAATATTCCATTGTACATGTGTACCACATCTTATTGATCGATTCATCTGTTAATGGGCACTTAGATTGCTTCCATACCTTGGCAATTATAAATAATGCAGCTATGAACATTGAGGTACATGTATCTTTCTGAATTAGTGCTTCTGTTTCTTTTGGATATATACCCAGGAGTGGAACTGCTGGATCATATGGAAGCTCTATTTTTAGTTTTTTGAGAAACCTCCATACTGTTTTCCACATGTCTGTACCAATTTACATTCCCACCAACAGCATAGGAGGGTTCTCTTTCCTCTGTACAGAAAAATCTTGATCAGTGTTGGGAAAATGTTATATTCTGATTAGTTGCATTTTCTGAAGCTCCAAGGTTTTACTGTCAGAACTTTCTGCTTGGCAACCTTTGACGACTATCTTTCTTTAACGTATGAACATTTATGTAATGTACATTTGTGCTTACTGTAACGTTAACAAAAGCTCCTTTGAAGTCTGAAGGCCTGTGGTGTCCCAGCTTCACCACTGTGTTGTCTTCATTGTCCACCTTGCCTGTACAGGATGATGCTGAGAAAGAACTGGAAGTGAAAGTGAAGTCACTCAGTTGTGTCTGACTCTTTGCGACCCTGTGGGCTGTAGCCCGCCAGTCTCCTCCGTCCATGGGATTTTCCAGGCAAGAATACTGGAGTGGGTTGCCATTTTCTCCAGGGATCTTCCTGACCCAGGAATCGAACTCTGGTCTCCCACATTGCAGGCAGACTCTTTACCCTCTGAGCCACCAGGGAATCCCAACAAACAAGAACTGGTTCCAACTTTGGTTCCAAATTGCAAATAAATTAAAAAAATCAGAACTATCAATAATTCTATTATTATTTTAAAATACATTTCTTTTTTTTCCCTTTAGCCACAGACTTTATTGTTTGAATATTTGCAGCTGTCATTCTATATACAAATTTTAATTTCTTCCAGAACTCTCTATTCCATATTGCTAGGTCACTTCACTCTCCATTTTCTGCCACGTTTCCATCAAGAAGTATTTCCCCAGATCACAGTCTGCCTGGTTGTGTGTTGTTGTTGTTGAGTTGCTAAGTTGTAGTCGACTCTCTGTGCTGCTGTGGACTGTAGCCTACCGGGCTCTTCTGTCCATGAGATTTCCCAGGCAAATACATTCTTGATGCTTCTTCTTCTTCTTTTTTTCTTTGACATTTCTTTAGTCTTTTAAAAGTAAAATGAGCTTGAAATTAATTGAGTTCTATTTCATCAAGATTTTAGAGTTGAATAAACATATATATGTGTGTTTATGACTGTCTCTGTCTCTCTCCATCTATCTGGCATAGATTGCTCTCTCTGAGTATGAAAACCCTTAAAGCTATCTTTTTAAAATATGTAATTAGAAAAAAGAAAAGGAGTCACTTCTTCAAAACATTGTCTAGAAAATCTTCATCTGTTTTTTAGTGATGTTTTATTAGAACAGTCTATGTCTCTATATAAGATTTTATCTATAGTCATAAAAACAATGAAAGATACACATACATATCTTTCAACTCAGTGTTCCTTAGAAACATATAACCAAGTGTATCTGTGGCTTTGCTAGTTAGGGAGTTATTCATCATGAACAATAGGCCAGCTTGGGTAGGGGGTCAAGGGCCATCTAGCCTTCCCTGGTGCTGACACCCTCTCTCTGCCTGCCCGGCCCTTGTTAGCAGAGGCTGTTGCATCTCAGGCATCCCACCTGTCCCCTAGAGAAGGAGAACGTGGAGGAGGCAGTGTCCATTTACTCTTGAGGACGTCCCATTGGCCAGAATGGAGTACCTGGCCTCTCCTAGCTAACAGGATTTTGGGGAAGGCAGGCTTTAGATTTTCCAGTCTGTGTGGGAGAGGAAGGCAGGTAAGGTGAGTGGCAAGAGTACTGAGTGACCTCTAGTTACATCTCCCACACTGGTCACATGTTCTCTTCGGCCTTGGTAGCCAGAGATTTCAGGCCTTTTCCCCCCATCACTATATTTTTAATAATATATATTTTTAAAATTTATTTTTTGGCTGTGCTGCTCAGCATGTAGGATCTTAGTTCCCCATCCAGGGGTTGAACCCCTGTCCTCTGCATCCCTGCATTGAAAGTGGGGTATCTTAACCACTGGACTGCTAAGGAAGTCCCTGACCCTTTTATATATTATTATTTTTTGGCTGTGCCATGAGGCATGTGGGATCTTGGTTCCCCAGCCAGGGATCAAACCTGTACCCCCTGCATGGGAGGCTCAGAGTCTTAACCACTAGACCTCTAGGGAAGTCCCTCCGCTGATCACTATAAATAACCTCTCTTAAGTGTCTTGTAGCATGAGCTCTCCAGATCTTTTTGTTGGGATTTTGAAAGGACATAATAAATAGCACCTTTCCCCTTCACTTGAGTTTTGAGCTAATTGAGAAATAAGGAGTAAAAACATGGGAGCCAAAGAATCAGTTTATAGAACTGATGGAAGTGAGGTTGAAAATGTAGTTCATATCTTTGTGCACATAGGCTTTTTAACAATCCCACCATTACACAGACATACCCAACCAGCTACCAGTAATGCTGACCCTCATCCACATGGCACTCCTGGTTCTCCCCATGTGGGTGGGGGGGGCCAGGAAGGGGTGGTATAGGCGAGTCTTGTGCCCACAAGGAGCAGGGTGGAATTTTTACTCCCTGTGTGCAAACTCACTCCCAAGAGATAAAGAAGAGGAGATGATCCGAGCATCCCCAGTTTATTTTCAAATTCATCCCTCACGTTAATTCCCTGCTGCTTTCCTGGGGAGGAGCGGGGATGGGGGAGTCTGGTGAGCCAAGAGAGTAAAGATCATGTGAACACACAGTCTAAGACTTCGAACTGGGTATTTGTTCTGCTTTAATTTTGCTCATCTTGTTTACAATGTGTTCATCTTTGTAAGCCACACACAATCCCTTGGGGAAGTAGGCTCTGTACAGATCATGAATAAATAAAAAAATAATCTCCACTGGAAGCTAATACGAGGGAGAGGGATTTGAGGCAATGATCCGGGACGCCTGGAGGAGGAATTACTGGGATGGATGCAGGGCAGAGCTGTGAGCACAGCTGGGCATCGGTGGCTGTGGCAGCTCCTGGCTAGGGTGTTGGTGAGTTTCATGTATACCTGCAGTTCATTTGTGGGTACATCTTCTGCACCCTGGCAGTTCCTGAATTTACATCAGCTGCCTGGTGGCTACCTTTGGCTTCTTAAGAAAAATTAGTCATCTAAGATGCTGATAAACTTCAGATTCTACCTGAAAAGCAGGTTTCCTGCATCACTGTGGAAAAGGTGGTGGGTGCACCATGATTTAATTCAGCCCACTTGCCAACAGCAGAGAACAGCCTTTGTAGTATTCATAATCCATCTTTCACATTGCTATGAATTCTGTTATCTCTGTCCTTCTGAAACTTTAAGGTATGTGTGTGAATCACCACGGTATCTTTTCAAATGCAGATTCTGCTTCTGAAAGTCTGGGGTGGGGCCTGTGACCCTGCATTTTTAACATGCTGCCAGGTGAGGTCAGTGCAGCTGGTCCAGGGCCCCCGTTTTGTGCAACAAGGGTCTAAAGACCACAGATCTTTGACTCTTTTCACAAGTGAAGGGTCTCCCTCTGGCCTTGGGGTTGGAGCCACTGTTGGCAAATGCTGCTGATTGAGCTTCTATTTTATCAGAAAGAACCCTACCTTCTCTTACTGCATTTGTAAAAGCAAGATGTCAGTTTGGGGTGTTTCGTAAGTTGTGGCTACTTTTTTGAATTCCATCGTGATCACTGCTGAGTCCTCCGAGAGAGTGGCTTGGGACAAAAGATGTTCATTTTTCTATTAACTTTCTTTTCCTCTTACCACCCTGGAGACTCAGGGTGGACAGGCTTCTCTGTGTCAGTGGAAATCTGCTTGTCAGGGGCAAGTGTGAGCTCTACAAACCCAGTGAGCTCACTTTATAAGGCCCTCTGGTAGGGGAAAAGCAAACAAACCCACACACTTGGCTCTGCTTTTTAAACCATCTAAAAATTTTAGCAGAGAATTGGGAGTTTGGTGACAGACAGATACAAGACCTGGGTATTTTGGAGATGGTTTTGGAGGCTGGAGGTCAGAAATTTGCCAAAGGTGATCAGGCAGAAAAGGGCTGGGCTGGACTGACTGGCTGACTTTTCTCCTGCCAGACTGTGTCCTAGAGATCACCTCATTCAGGCTCATTTGTAAAAACTGATCGTTTGACACATGAGGGAACCTGGAGGGATCTGTGCTATGGAAAACTCTGTGGCGTTTCTTCAAAAAATTAAAAATATGACCCACTTCTTTTTAAAAATTATTTCGTTTCTGTCTGTGCTGAGTCTGCGTTACTATGCCAGGGCTTTCCTCTAGTTGCAGGGAGTGGGAGCTACTCTCTAGGTGCGCTGTGCGGGCGTCTCATTGTGACGGCTTCTCTTGTGCTTCCCAGGCTCTAGAGCGCAGGCTCAGTAGTCGTGGCGCATGGGTTTAGTTGTCCTGCAGCATGTGGGATCTTCCTGGACCAGGCATTAAACCGGAGACCCCTGCACTGCAGGGTGGATTCTTAACCACTGGACTACCAGGGAAGCCCCTACTCTCTACTTCTGGGTATATAGCCACAAGAATGGAAAGCAGGACCTTGAAGAGACAGCTGCACACCCACTTTCATAGCAGCTTTATTCACCATAGCTGAGAAGTGGAAGCAGCTCAAATGTCCATTAGATGGATGAATGGATAAAAAATGTCTTACTACTGCTAAGTCGCTTCAGTCGTGTCTGACTCTGTGTGACCCCATGGACTGCGGCCTCCCAGGCTTCTCTGTCCATGGGATTCTCCAGGCAAGAACACTGGAGTGGGTTGCCGTTTCCTTCTCCAGTGCATGAAAGTGGAAAGTGAAAGTGAAGTCACTCAGTCGTGTCCGACTCTATATATAAACGTATAATGGGATGTTATTCAGCCTTGAAAAGGAAATGCTGACACGTTGAGAACATCGTGTTAAGTGAGATAAGACAGTCCCCAAAAGACAAATACTGTATAATTTTACTTGTGTGAGGCATCTAAAGGGCTTCCCAGGTGGCACTAGTGGTAAAGAATCCACTCGCCAACACAGGAGACAAAAGACACAGGTTTGATTCCTGGGTCAGGAAGATCCCCTGGAGAAGGAAATGGCAACCCACTCCAGTATTCTTGCCTGGAGAATCCCATGGACAGAGGAGCCTGACAGGTTACAGTCTATGGAGTCGAAAAGAGGCAGACATGATTGAGCCAAGAGCTCGATGATGAAGCATCTAAAATACTCAGATTTACAGAGACAGAAAGGAGAATGGAGGGGGGCCTGAGGGGAGGGGGTAAAGAGGGGAGGGATGGGGAGCTAGTATTTAATGGGTGTAGCATTTCAGTTTTGCATGATGGAAAGTTCCAGCAGTCTGTTGCGCAGCAACCTGAATATACTTAACACTACTGAACTGTACACTTAAAATTAGTTATGATGGTTAAAAAAAATAAAACATGCAGAGATTTGCCCAAATCATACAGCCAACTTGTTTTGAGTCTGAACTGATTTACAGATTATAAACCAGTCTGTATAAAAAAATCATTACCAAGTAAATGAAAATTTGGAGAAGTCCACGTCCTTGGATGATGAGTTACTTCTCCCCGGCCTATGCCGTGTTCTAGCACATGTAGATTGACGTGTGTCTGTATTTCAACTATGGGAATTTTTTTTTCAAGGGTGTGGGAATTTCAAGCCATTGCTGTGGGCATCATTTTGTTTTATTTTTCCTTTAGCCACCGACTTTATTGTTTGAATATTTGCAACTATTATTCTATACACAAGTGTTAATTTCTTACAAGACCCTGTATTCCATATTGCTAGGTCACTTCACTCTCCATTTTATGCCACATATCCAACAAGAAGTATTTCCCCAAATCAATCTGCTTGATTGTGTGTTGTTCAGTTACGAAGTTGTGTTCGACCCTTTGTGATGCCTGCCAGCCTCATCTGCCCATGGGATTTTCCAGGCAAGAATACTGTAGTGGAATGTGGCCATCATTTTAGAAAGAAGGAATAGAGATTTTGGAAAAGAAGGAGGTAAAGTGAATTTTAGAGTAGACATTTTAGGAATGAAGCCTTCAGAGAGAAATGAAGGTGATGAAACATACCTGGGTGTTTAAATTGTTCTCTTGGGCTTCTCTGGTGGCTCAGCAGTAAAGAATCCACCTGCAATGCAGGAACTGCAGGAGATTCAGATTTGATCCCTGGGTAGGGAAGATTCCCTGGAGGAGGGCATAGCAACGCACTCCAGCATTCTTGCCTGGGAAATCCCAGGGACAGAGGAGCCTGGTGGGCTACAGTCTATAGAGTTGGACATGACTGAAGTGACTTAGTGCTCATACACTTGTGTCTTTTGGGGAAAATTTTCGGAAATTGAGACTTGGGTCCGTGCTTTCGTATTCTGGGTCCTGCTGGAGCTGGTGCTCTCATCTTCCTGGTCTAGAGAAAAGAAATGGAGATTTCACCACTGTCTGGTCCTCCTCCTCTGGGCTCATTCTCAGCATCCAGGTGTTATATGCTCTGAATTCAGCTCCCATGGAAAGCTGCATAGATTATAGGTCCTTCTGAAACAGTGGTTTTCACCTTGAGGTAATTCCTCTTACTCCTGGTGGACACACCTGTTAGTGTCTGGAGTCATTTTTGGTGGTCACAGTTTGGAGGAGGCCTAG
Organism: Bos javanicus; assembly: GCF_032452875.1. Taxonomy (NCBI): domain Eukaryota; kingdom Metazoa; phylum Chordata; class Mammalia; order Artiodactyla; family Bovidae; genus Bos; species Bos javanicus. The sequence continues at coordinate 33,773,479 of NC_083881.1, read as the reverse complement.
TGGCATTTAGTGATATTTTGGCCCATGTTGCTGCTGAACTTCTTATAGTGCACAGGACAGACCCCTCAATAAGGAATTACCCTAAAAAGAATGGTCACTAGTGATGCTCTAAACTTTTTTCATCTTAAGCATTCAAGTTATAATATTATGTTATTTTGTGTTTCTTTTATCTTGGGACTGGAAGTAGAAATTTCCAGGTCATTGAATTAGAAAACACTGAAAGGATGGAGGAGAAGGAAAGACACGTCTTTGTAAATAGGAAGGCCTTTTAGCAAACAGGGATTCCCTGGTGGCTCAGACAGTAAAGAGTCTGCCTGCAATGCGGGAGACCCAGGTTTGATCCTTGAGTTGGGAAGATCCCCTGGAGAAGGAAATGGCTACCCAGTCCAGGAATCTTGCCTGGAAAGTTCCATGGACGTAGGAGCCTGGTAGGCTACAGTCCATGGGGTCACAGAGTCAGAGTCAGACATGACTGAGTGACTTCACTTTCTAGCAAACAAGAGATAGGAAATACAGTTAGCAGTGCAGTACTCATTGCTACATCATTACCCAGGAGATAGCATATTATCTGTACTATATTTTTTTATTAGATCATGGGAGATACTATAGTTATTTAAAATGTCACTAAGTTGTGTCCAACTCTTGTGAGCCCTCCAGGCTCCTCTATCCTTGGGATTTCCCAAGCAAGAATACTGGAGTGGGTTGGCATTTCCTTCTCCAGGGGATCTTTCCAACTCAGAAATCAAACCTGCATCCTGCTTTGGCAGATGGATTCTTTACCCCTGAACCGCCTGGGAAACCTGGGAGATACTAAAGTATGGCGTGACAGATTATTTTTAGTGGTTTAGAAACATGAAAGGGTTCATGGTTTTTATTGTGACTTCACTTCCCATCAGTTTAAAAGGTTTTTTCCTTTTGGTTGCACCCACTGACTTTTGTGATCTTAGCTCCCCCGAATGGGGATTGAACCTGAGCCACAGAAGTGAAAGCTGTGAGTCCTAACCACTGGAATATCGGAGAATTCCCTAAAAGTTTTTACCTATATAGGTTTTCTGCACAGTTTTGGAGTTGAAAGTATTGTAACCTTTGAAAAGGAAATGATGTGTGTGTGCGCGCATGTATGTACTAAGGGGAGTGGTATGTCATTTCCCCCTCTGAGGTCTGTTTCAAAGGATGGTGGATTTAGTAAAAGAAAACGTTGAGATGGGGAATTCTGGAAAACTCTAAAGCAATTAATCAGCATTTAAAAGCAGAGCTCACCAGCTGAATAATTAGATGTCACGAGGAGATGTAGGGTAGATTTAATGAGGGATTTAAGACCTAAAAATTCTCTGAAAAATAAATGAGCTTAATTAACTAAAAAGAAAAAACCTTTGGTATGGTTTCATAGATGGGATCTAACAAGGGCTATTTTTGAATGTTTAAGGATGGCAGGCATTGTGTTAAATGCGTTATCATCTTATTTTATCCTCAAAACAAGTCTATGTGGCAGGTACAACTTTTCACCTTTTTTATTGTGAGTTTAAAAACACATAACATTAAAATTACTATCACCATTTTAAAGTGTACAATTTAGTAGTGTTAACTGTATTCCCATTGTGCAGCAGATCTCTAATTCTTTTTCATTTTATAATATTGAAACTGTGTACCCACTAAACACAATTTCCCTTCTCTTCAGCACTTGGCAACCACCTTTCTACTTTTTGTTTGTATGGTTTTGACTACTTTAAATATTACATCATTTACTTACACACTGTTTCTCCTTTTGTAACAAGCTTAATTCACTCAACATAATGTCCCTGAGGTTTATCCATGTTGTAGTATATGACAGGATTTCCTTATTTTTTTTCAGGGTTGCATAATATTCCATTATATGTGCATACCATGTTAAAAAAAATACTCGTCCGTTGATGGACACTTGGGCTGCTTCTACTTCTTGGCTATTGTGAATAATGCTGCTATGAATGTGAGTGTGCAAATAACTCTTTGAGATCCTGATTTAAATACTTTTGGGTATATATCTAGAAAGGAGATTGCTGGATCATTTAGTAGCTCTGCTTTTCACTTTTTGAGGAACTTCCATACTGTTTTCTGTAGTGGCTACACCTTTTCATGTTCCCACCAATAGTGTATAAGTATTTGAACTTCTCTGCTTCCCCACCAGTACTTTTCTGTCCTTTTGATAGTGGCCGTCCTATGGTTGTGAGATGTTATCTCATTATAGTTTTGATTTGCATTTCTCTAATGATTAGTAATGTTGAACATCTTTCTATGCCAAAGCCTTTGACTGTGTGGATCACAATAAACTGTGGAAAATTCTGAAAGAGATGGGAATACCAGACCACCTGACCTGCCTCTTGAGAAACCTATATGCAGGTCAGGAAGCAACAGTTAGAACTGGACATGGAACAACAGACTGGTTCCAAATAGGAAAGGAGTATGTCAAGGCTGTATATTGTCACCCTGCTTATTTAACTTATATGCAGAGTACATCATGAGAAGCTCTGGACTGGAAGAAGCACAAGCTGGAATCAAGATTGCCAGGAGAAATATCAATAACCTCAGATATGCAGATGACACCACCCTTATGGCAGAAAGTGAAGAGGAACTCAAAAGCCTCTTGATGAAAGTGAAAGAGGAGAGTGAAAAAGTTGGCTTAAAACTCAACATTCAGAAAACGAAGATCATGGCATCTGGTCCCATCACTTCATGGGAAATAGATGGGGAAACAGTGGAAACAGTGTCAGACTTTATTTTTGGGGCTCCAAAATCACTGCAGATGGTGATTGCAGCCATGAAATTAAAAGATGCTTACTCCTTGGAAGGAAAGTTATGACCAACCTAGATAGCATACTAAAAAGCAGAGACATTACTTTGCCAACAAAGGTCCATCTAGTCAAGGCTGTGGTTTTTCCAGTGGTCATGTATGGATGTGAGAGTTGGACTGTGAAGAAAGCTGAGCGTTGAAAAATTGATGCTTTTGAACTGTGGTGTTAGAGAAGACTCTTGAGAGTCCCTTGGACTGCAAGCAGATCCAACCAGTCCATCCTAAAGGAGACCAGTCCTGGGTATTCATTGGAAGGACTGATGCTGAAGCTGAAACTCCAATACTTTGGCCACCTCATGCAAAGAGTTGACTCATTGGAAAAGACTGTGATGCTGGGAGGGATTGGAGGCAGGAGGAGAAGGGGATGACAGAGGATGAGATGGCTGGATGGCATCACCGACTCAATGGACATGGGTTTGGGTGGACTCCAGGAGCTGGTGATGGACAGGGAGGCCTGGCATGCTGTGATTTCATGGGGTTGCAAAGAGTCGGAGATGACTGAACGACTGAACTGAACTGAACTAAACTGAACATCTTTCCATTTGCTTATTGGCCATTTGTATATCTTCTTTGGAGAAATATCTGTTTAAGTCCTTTGTGATTTTTAAATCAGATTACTTTTTGTTATTGTTAACCTATAGAAGCTATGTTTATTCTGGATATCAAACTCGTATCAGATATGTGATTTGTGATTATTTTCCTCCATTCTGTAGGTTACCTTCTCACTCTGTTGACAGTTTCTTTCCATGTGCAGATGTTTTAGGTTTGCTGGAGTCTCATTTGTCTATTTTATATTTTGTTGCCTATGCTTTTGGTGTTATATCCAAGAAATGATTGTCAAATATAATATCTTAAAGCTTATCTCCTATGTTTTCATCTAGGAGTTCAGTAGTTTTAGGCCTTATATTTAGGTCTTTAATGCAGTTTGGATTAATTTTTGTGGCAACCCACTCCAGTATTCTTGCCTGGAGAATTCCATGGACAGAGGAGCCTGGCGGGCTACAGTCCATGGGGTTTCAAAGAGTCGGACGTGACCGACTGACTAATTTTATTTAGGTCTTTAATGCATTTTGGATTAATTTTTGTGTACAGAGTAAGGTAAGAGTTCACCTTCACTCTTCTACATGTGGATATCCAGTTTCCAAAATCACTTACTGAGGAGGCTGCTGCTGCTGCTGCTAAGTCGCTTCAGTCGTGTCCGACTCTGTGCGACCTCATAGATGGCGGCAGCCCACCAGGCTCTGCTGTCCCTGGGATTCTCCAGGCAAGAACACTGGAGTGGGTCGCCATTTCCTCCTCCAATGCATGAAAGTGAAAAGTGAAAGTGAAGTCGATCAATTGTGTCCGACTCTTAGCGACCCCATGGACTGCAGCCTGCCAGGCTCCTCTGTCCATGGGATTTTCCAGGCAAGAGTACTGGAGTGGGGTGCCATTTCCTGAGGAGGCTAGCCTTTCCCATTGTGTAGTCTTGGCTTCCTGGTTGAAGCAGCTACTTTTATTTTTCACATTTTGTAGATGACAAAATCAAAGTTAAATAGTGTGCTCACCCTGAGAAAACCATAATCCAAAGAGACAGGTATCCTGGTGCTCATTGCAGCTCTATTTACAATAGCTAGGACATGGAAGCAACCTAGATGTCCACCAACAGACGAATGGATAAAGAAGTTTTGGTACATATATACAATGGAGTATTACTCAGCCATAAAAAGAAACGAATGTGTTTCTTTTTAAAAAATTATTTTATTGTTTGCAGTTATTTAAGTTTTCCTGAGGATAAGTACCTAGAATTGAAATTGTTGGTTTTAGATAAGGTTCCTTTACAAGGAGCCATCAAAGGAATTTTTAATGTTATCACATTATAGCATTATAGTTTATTTTTTTTTTACTATTAGAAAATTTATTTATTTGTTTTTTCAGTTCTGTACAAAGAAATGAATTTGAGTCAGTTCTAGTGAAGTGGATGAAACCTAGAGTCTGTTATACAGAATGAAGTAAGTCAGAAAGAGAAAAGCAAATATTATATATTAATCCATATATATGGAATCTAGAAAAATCATACTGATGAACCTATTTGCAGGGCAGGAATACAGACACAGTCATAGAACATAGACTTGTGGACACAGCAGGAGAAGGAGGGAATGGAACAAATTGAGAGACTAGCATCGAAACATATACATTACCATATGTAAATAGATAGCTAGTGAGAAGTTATGGAACACAGGGAGCTCAACCCAGTGCTCTGTGACAACCTAGAGGGGTGGGATGGGGTGGAGTGTTGGGGGGAGAGATTCAAGAGGGAGGGGACATATGAATACTTACGGCTGACTCACATTGTTGCATGGCAGAAACCAACACAACATTGTAAAGCAGTTATCCTTCAATTAAAAATAAAAAAGTAACAATGTGCTTAAGGAAAAGTGGCAAAACCAGCACTCAGGGTCAGTGTTCAAAGCCTGAGCTCTAAATATTGACATTAGGGAGAAGGGAGGGGAGGAAATCGTTTATAAGTCTATGATGTAACTTTGTCTTAGTTTCTTAATTTTATTATGTATAAAGGAGATGAGGAGGCAAGATTAGTGGCTTCTTAGATTCCTGTTGCCTCTTCAGTTTTTTTGTTCTGTGCTTCATTCAGCCTGGCTTCATATTATATTTTTTCAACAATTTTATTTATTTTTTAATTGGTGGAAAATGCTTTACAATTTTGTGTTGATTTCTGCTGTACAACAGTGCGAATCAATCATAATTATATATATATATATATATATATATATATATATATATATATATATATGTATCCCTTCCCTGTTGGGCCTCCCTCCTGTTTCCCCCTCCCCTTAATATGATCTAGTTCTGGAACTTGGGACTTAGATCTGGAGAGGAGTTATTGCCTGTTCTGTTTTTCTTGAGCTGTCGGAAGTGAGTCTCTTGGGCACTTCCTCTACACCCTGGTGACTTGAGTGATGTCGCCATGTGACAGCTGTCCACAGGGAGTCCGACATTCCTTTTGCTCCTTTTCCAGGCAGCTGTGTATTACCTGATGGTATTCAGACTCTTCTTCCTCTCCTGGAGGTTATGATGCCTCGTGAAACTGTCACCCCGGAAAGATGCTAATCCCTGTTACCTAATATACCCTGGGAAGAAGGCAGGTGCAGGCTACTCTTGCTTAAAAGTAAAGACCATATTCATGTAATTAATATTTTCAGCAGGATGAAATTACATAATTTGCAAGTGTCTGAAATGGACTTGTGTTGTTCCTGATTTTCTAGCATGTGAACTTGTGAGACTTCTTAGCTATAATACTTTAATAATAATAATAATTAATAATAGGTTTTGGTCTTCTTAGGTGTTTTCCTGATCTTTTTGGCCTTGAGTTCTTATGAAGGACATAGAAGTTTTAAGATGCTTTTTAAAAAAAGAATGTATATATGTATATAACTGAGCCATTTTGCTATATAACTGAGCCACTTTGCTATATAACAGAGATTGGTACAACATTGTCAATCAACCATACTTCAATCAAAAAGATTTTTTTAGTGAGGAGAGGGGAGAAATTTAAGTGAACAGGACTGTGAAGTGAATTCTAGACCTAGCATTCTGGCTGTAAATCAGCCTCTGATCAGTGTATAAAGAGGGACTGATAATCCTAGTTTGCAAAGTGTCTTTGAATTACTAGGCAAAAGATTTGCTGTTATTTTGTCTAGAAATGTGCTTATGTCCCTGGTGTTTAATTGCAACTGGAAGGGGAAACTTTCCTAATTTGAACTGCATTTTAATGGCTTTCCTTTAGGTGGAGGGCCACAACAGCTTTTAGCAAGATGCAAAATACTTCATGAGATAAATCTGAAAAGTTTCCTGTAAGGAAAGACTTGCTTAAAAAGTATACATTGGGATAATGATTCTGAAATTTGGATTTGCTGGTCTTTAAGATGTCTCTTTCGGAGAAGGCAATGGCACCCCACTCCAGTACTCTTGCCTGGAAAATTCCATGGATGGAGGAGCCTGGTGGGCTGCAGTCCATGGGGTCGCTGGGAGTCAGACACGACTGAGCGACTTCACTTTCACTTTTCACTTTCAAGCATTGGAGAAGGAAATGGCAACCCACTCCAGCATTCTTGCCTGGAGAATCCCAGGGACGGGGAGCCTGTTGGGCTGCCGTCTGTGGGGTAGCACAGAGTTGGACTTAGCAGCAGCAGCAGCAGCAAGATGTCGCTTGCTCCTTGGAAGAAAAGCTATGACCAACCTAGACAGCATATTAAAAAGCAGAGATGTGACTGCCAACAAAAGTCCATCTAGTCAAAGCTCTGGTTTTTCCAGTAGTCATGTATGGATGTGAGAGTTGGACTATAAAAGAAAGCTGAGCGTGGAAGAATCGATGCTTTTGAACTGTGGTGTTGGAGAAGACTCTTGAGCATCCCTTGGACTGCAAGGAGATCCACGAAGTCCATCCTATAGGAAATCAGTCCTGAATATTCATTGGAAAGACTGATGCTGAAGCTGAAACTCCAATACTTTGGCCACCTGATGCGAAGAACTGACTTCCCTGGAAAAGACCCTGATGCTGGGAGAGATTGAAAGCAGGAGAAGGGGATGACAGAAGATGAGATGGTTGGATGGCATCACCAGCTCGATGGACATGAGTTTGAGCAAGCTCCGAGAGTTGGTGATAGACAGTGAAGCCTGGTGTCCATGGGGTCGCAGAGTCAGACCACGAGTGAGCGACTGAACTGAACAGACCTGAAGATGTCTCTGGTTCTTTCATTCTTGTGAAACTCACAAAAGAAGTTAGTTTTCATTTCTTTCATTAGGGTTGTTGGAAAACAGTGGTGGCTAAATGCAAGGACAGAAGAAAGATGGGTGATTATCTTACAGTTGCTGGATTTAGTTTTTTGGGTGTGCAATGTTCTTCTTTATACATTCTTTCTTTCCTGTTCTAGAGCCACTGCTGTCAGGGAAAGGCCTGGAGAATCCAGGGCCTCACATGGGTTTTCACTGGATGCTTAATTTATTCACCTGTATAATTGCCAACATCCGCTGGATCATGGAAAAAGCAAGAGAGTTCCAGAAAAACATCTATTTCTGCTTTATTGACTATGCCAAAGCCTTTGACTGTGTGGATCACAATAAACTGTGGAAAATTTTGAAAGAGATGGGAATACCAGAACACCTGATCTGCCTCTTGAGAAATTTGTATGCAGGCCAGGAAGCAACAGTTAGAACTGGACATGGAACAATTGACTGGTTCCAAATAGGAAAAGGAGTTCGTCAAGGCTGTATATTGTCACCCTGTTTATTTAACTTCTATGCAAAGTACATCATGAGAAACGCTGGACTGAAAGAAACACAAGCTGGAATCAAGATTGCCGGGAGAAATATCAATAACCTCAGATATGCAGATGACACCACCCTTATGGCAGAAAGTGAAGAGGAACTCAAAAGCCTCTTGATGAAAGTGAAAGTGGAGAGTGAAAAAGTTGGCTTAAAGCTCAACATTCAGAAAACTAAGCTCATGGCATCCGGTCCCACCACTTCATGGGAAATAGATGGGGAAACAGTGGAAACAGTGTCAGACTTTATTTTTCGGGGCTCCAAAATCACTACAGATGGTGACTGCAGCCGTGAAGTTAAAAGACGCTTACTCCTTGGAAGGAAAGTTATGACCAACCTAGATAGCATATTCAAAAGCAGAGACATTACTTTGCCAACAAAGGTCCATCTAGTCAAGGCTATGGTTTTTCCTGTGGTCATGTATGGATGTGACAGTTGGACTGTGAAGAAGGCTGAGCGTGGAAGAATTGATGCTTTTGAACTGTGGTGTTGGAGAAGACTCTTTAGAGTCCCTTGGACTGCAGGGAGATCCAACCAGTCCATTGTGAAGGAGATCAGCCCTGGGATTTCATTGGAAGAAATGATGCTAACGCTGAAACTCCAGTACTTTGGCCACCTCATGCGAAGAGTTGACTCATTGGAAAAGACTGTGATGCTGGGAGGGATTGGGGGCAGCAGGAGAAGGGGACGACAGAGGATGAGATGGCTGGATGGCATCACTGACTCGATGGACATGAGTCTGAGTGAACTCCGGGAGTTGGTGATGGACAGGGAGGCCTGGCGTGCTGTGATTCATGGGGTCGCAAAGAGTTGGACACGACTGAGCGACTGATCTGATCTGATCTGATCTGATGAAGTATCCTTCCACTTTGCATGCATGGCTAATTTAGGACTTAAACCTTCCAGGTCATCCAGTCTTGGAGAAATGATAAACCACATATAGGGATCAATTAATTTGTAATTTGACACAAACTCATCTGTAATTACAGACATAACTGATCACGTTACAAACCTTTCAGGACCTTAGTAAAATAACCCAGTTTGACCACACCAGAAGACTTCTAATTTAATCTATGATGATTTTTTTTAAAAGGCTTAATTGGGGATTGGAGCAGTGGGAGAGGAGAGTCACTATATACTGTATACTGTACTTCTAAAAACTAACCCTAAAAAGTGACTCCTGGTCCCCAAGGAATTTGCAGTATAGTTTGTCTATTTAACACCATCTATTCTGAACAATTTAAAATGATCTGTGAGCTGTGTTACCTCCAGTAACTCTATTGACATTTCAGGGTTTCCATTTTCGAATTTGTAAATTGATGCAATTGAATTACAGTGTCTTGAAGGGTCTTCCTGGACTATGCTTTCTGATTTCTTCTGGACCTCTGTGGTGTAGATCCTGAACTTAAGCGTATGTGAGGCAGTTGAATCTTATACTTAAAAGTGTGGCTATTGTAGCCAGGCTGCTTGGACCTCTGCCAGGGCCAGGGGTATAGCCTGGTGCAGGATCTGTGGCCTCTCTCTCTTTAATCCCAACCTCTGTTAACACTTGGATCATTGTGAGCTACTGGTGGTTTAGACGGTAAACAATCTGCCTGTAATGCAGATTTGGGTTTGATCCCTGGGTCAGGAAGATCCCCTGGAGAGGGGAATGGCTATCCACTCTAGTATTCTTGCCTGGAGAATTCCACGGACAGAGGAGCCAAAGAGCCTGGGGGGCTACAGTCCATGAGATCACAAACAGTAGGACATGACTGACTGACTAACACCTCTTTTGTGAGTTAACCTGTGACACACTTAAAACAGGACCTGGCCTGGCATGCAGTTAAACACTCAAAGTGGGCTGTCATTATTAAAAATAAAATTAATTCTGCTTGGGAAGAGAGTGGTGTGAGCTTTCGTTGTGGCTGGCAGGGCACAGCATCCTTGGGGTTATTCTGGACAGGTTGCTGAACTGACTGCCCCTGCTTGGGTCAGCATGTGTTAGGCTGGCCCTGAGTGGGTGGGCAGAGACACATACATGGTTCCTTTATATCAGGGTTTCTTGTCTGGGCAGCACCTCTCCTGAGTCACCCACCCTCTGTCCCAACTCTCCATAGGCATGCCCGGACTCTGTGCTTCATTGGATCTGCAGGGTCTGTAATCTCCCCCAGAAAGTAAAGAGTGACTACAGGGAGAAAGAAGACAAGGCTTTCGGGTTATTAATAGCTTCCTGACAGGAGGCTCTTGCTATCGGCTTCAGATAATTGTAATGGGAGCTGTCGGCTATAATCAAGTTTAATTGCTAAGGAGCGCAGGAAGGTAGCCCAAAGCAAGTATGCTCTTGGGCTGTCTTTGTGCTTTTTCTGTCCTATTCTAGACTTAAGAATCTCTGATCAGGTCTCCAACTGGCAAGTTCTGGTGACTACTGAGTCTTATGTGGTTCCTGGAGTGGGCCTATGACTCTCCCGGGTAGTCAGTCCACTTCCTCATGTCTTGGCTCACATGGTTTATTCTAGACTCGAAGGTGGAATAGATTATATAAAAATACAGAGAGGGACTTCCCTGGTGGTCCAGTGGGTTAGACTTCAAGATCCCAAAGCAGGGCACCTGGGTTCAGTCCCTGGTCGGGGAGCTAGATCTTGCATGCCACGGTGAAGAAGGTCCTGCAAGCCACATCTAAAAGATGCCATGAGGTGCATCTACGACCTGGAGCAGCCCGATTTAAAAAGATGTGGAGAGCTAATGCTGGGGAAATACAGAAATGGGCCTGCTTGTTCTCCTCCTCTCATAGAGCATGACCTGTGATCACATGAGTGAGTGTGTGTGTGTGTGTATGTGTGTATTGGAGCTGAGAGCATAGAAAAAAAAACATAAGCCATTGCTTTATACCATCTCCCAGAAATAGGACTGTCCCTTGATATTACTAGAGTCAGAATGTTTGTGTTTCTTCTAATCCTGCGATTTTTCATGGTTGAATGATATTATACAGATTATTATCCAAGCCTCTTGTTTCTTCTCTCTCTCTCTCTGTAGTAAGGTTTATTGCCTGTGGCCCCACATTCAGAGTTGGCTTAGACAAAGAAAGGAAGCAGAGGCCAAATGAATTGATTCTTCTATATTTAATTACACTTCCAAAAGATCTTGCCTAAAAAGTTGAAAAGGGGTGATGTTCGAAGTAAAGTTTGGATTCGTATTGGTGAACTCTGTGACTCTATTCATTGTGGTCGAGTTATCAGTATTATTGTGTGGGTTTCTTCTGACTGACTTGAAGAACTGGCACCAGCTCCTTCTCTATCCACTTTTCACGCTTTTGGCTGCAATAACACCTGGCAAGTATCTCAGAAAATTCTGCAGGCTCCACTTCTTAGCCTGAATTCTCAACCAGTGCCTCCCATCTATGCTCGTTGCTTGGCACCTTGTTTTTTTCAATCTCCTGGGTCTCTGGATTTCAGTGGACCATTTCCTTGGATCTCCATTCTGACTTAAAAGGATGCTGAGCTTTGACTCTCTTGGCTCCTTCCTGCAGTTTGGCCTGTTCCACTGTGTACAGAGTGTCTACTAAGCTCTCCAAACCTCCCCTGGGGCCTGGGGCACTGGACTCCCTTATCCTGGTGGAATTCTACACTTAAGCCACAGACACATGCTCTGCTGTACACGGCTATAACTTGCAGGGAGGGTTATGTCGTGTCTGCAAGCTGGTGAACTCAGTGGGTAGGCATAGGCCAATGTTTCTTTAAATTCATTTAAAGGCACACAGCTTTTTATTTTTATGTATTTGTTTTGGGTCTTTGTTGCTGCTCAGGCTTTCTCTAGTTGTGGTGAGTGGGAGCTGCTCTCTAGTTGCGGTGTGCGGACTTCTTGCAGTGACTTCTCTTCTTGCAGATCACGGGCTCTCGGGCGCGCAGGCTCAGTAGTTGTGGTTCAGGGGCTACGTTGCTCCAAGGCATGTGGAATCTTCCCGGATCAGGGACCGAACCCCTTACCTCCTGCATTGGCAGGAAGACTCTTCCACCACTGAGCCACCAGGGAAGTCATGGTAATGAGGTAATGGTAACGAGGCTTGTGAGTATAAGTTAGAGGTGAGTCAGATACCATTGCCCTGTTCCATAATGGACTGTTCTCACCTTGTCCTGTCAAGTTGCAAATGAGGTTACTTGTTGATCTCCAGGAGGCAAGGAATAAGAGAAGTGCTCGCCCATCCCCATTGCAGACAACAAACAGGAAAACAAAACAGAAAACCCATTGTCCCTGAACCACACTGCCCTTCCCCCCAAGAAAAAAAACCCCACAAAACTGTCTCATGTCAGTAGCTGTATCTCAGGACCTAGAAAAAGTATAATAAAAATTTATAATTAACTTGGCATAATAATGATATGGTAATTATAATCATCTTGTGAGTAGCCTTGGGAAGGCAGGATGTTTAAATGCTCTGACAAGGTGGTTTTAAGTAACTCAAATGATTCTAGGTCTTTTCAAATTTTCTTTTGGCATACTCAGTTGATATTCTGATAGATGCTTATCTTTTGTTTCAATTTATATACCAAATCCACACATCTCACTGGCAGTTGGATTTAGATTAAAAAAAGCATTTCTTTTCCTGGTCTTGAAATCTTTTCTTACACTTAAAAGATACAATAAAGTGTTATTCTTTTTACTCCAAGTTATTAGACTAAAAAAGTACATGTTAATTATTATGTTTTCTTTACTGAGTTCATTTCAGATTATATTGGCTCATTTTTGAACCCGTAGATTGGTCTTGCTTTAAAAAAAACTGATGTGCAAAAATAAAAACATAGGATACCTACTTTTTTCATGTGAGGTTTATTTCTTCATTATAAATTTTTTTGTTTTTGTTTTCTTATGAATTCCTTTAGCTATGTAGCTTTTAGAAGCATGTCCATCTGTTAAAATCTCTCATACAGATGTGTATTCTAATTGTAGATGTTTATGTATCACTGATTACAGAATCTGGCCAATGAATGGTTCTGTTTGAGTCTTCTTTTCCTTTTTCATTTGGCATCATCTGTGATCTTAATTTGAGGACTCTTCATCCTTTGGTCTTTGGAAAAAAAGCTATGACCAACCTAGATAGCATACTAAAAAGCAGAGACATTACTTTGCCAACAAAGGTTTGTCTAGTCAAAGCTATGGTTTTTCCAGTAGTCATGTATGGATGTGAGAGTTGGACTATAAAGAAAGCTGAGTGCTGAAGAATTGATGCTTTTGAACTGTGGTGTTGGAGGGGACTCCTGAGAGTCCCTTGGACTGCAAGGAGATCCAACCAGTCCATCCTAAAGGAAATCAGTTCCGAATATTCATTGGAAAGTCTCATGCTGAAGCTGAAACTCCAATACTTTGGCCACCTGATGCGAAGAACTGACTCACTGGAAAAGACCCTGATGCTGGGAAAGATTGAAGGTGGGAGGAGAAGGGGACAACAGAGGATGAGATGGTTGGATGGCATCACCGACTCGATGGACATGGGTTTGAGCAAGCTTCGGGAGTTGGTGATGGACAGGGAAGCCTGGCATGCTGAAGTTTATAGGGTTGCAAGGAGTTGGACATGACTGAGTGACTAAACTGAACTGAATCCTTTGATTAGTCACAGTTCAAACTACTCCCAAGTCTGTGGGTTTCCACTGGGACCTTCCATAACTCTTAAAACGTTGAGTGAAAATGAAACTTCATTGGTTGCTTATTACCCTTTGCTTTAATTTACTCCTACTGATTTAAAGTCTTTTGATGGCTCTAATGCTAGTCAATCTGAATTAATGTTTCAGAGAAGATCTGAGAATGCCTACAGTCAAATGCATACTAGGGTTATTATATTTCCTTGTGTGTGTGTGTGTGTGCTCTGTTGTGTCTGACTCTTTGCAACCCTGTGGACTGTAGCTTGCCAGGCTCCTCTGTCTGTGGGATTTTTCAGGCAAGAATACTGGAGTGGGTGGCAATTTCCTCCTCCAGGAGATCTTCTTGACCCAGGGATAAAACTTGCGCCTTCTGCATTTCCAGCATTGCAGGCAGTCTTTTGCCACTGAGTCATCGGGGAAGCCCTATTGTACTTACTTAAAGTGCTAAGTGAAAGTTGCTCAGTCATGTCCGATTCTTTGCGACCCCATGGGCTATATAGTCCAGGGATTCTCCAGGCCAGAACACTGAAGTGGGTAGCCGGTCCCCTCTCTAGGGGATCTTCCCAACCCAGGGATTGAACCCAGGACTGCCTCATTTCGGGCCAATTCTTTAACAGCTGAGCCATAATTAGTTACTCAATAAAATTCCATTTTTTTTTTCTAAAAGGGACAGATAGTTTATTGCTAGTTTTATTATCTTATTTGTTATGATTTTATTTCTCTTATATTCTTTTATTAGAGATATTTGCTGAAATGCTTTGTGTGAGTATAATTAGAAAGTTTTCACTGGTTTCTTCAAAAAAATTGCCAATATGTTAATAGGCTTAGTAACTGACTTCTCTGTGACTTCATACAATCTAAATCTGCTGTTGTGATGATATGTCATTTCTCCAGGTATAGGACAAATATGTCAAAATCTGTGTTAACAGTATTACTACTCTCAAATGGGCGAGTTTCTGATTTCATTATTGTTCAAAGTGAAAGTGAAAGTTTCTCAATCGTGTTTGACTCTTTGTGACCCCATGGACTGTACAGTCCGTGGAATTCTCCAGGCCAGATTACTGATGTGGGTAGCCTTTCCCTTCTCCAGGGGATCTTCCCAACCCAGAAATCGAACCCAGGTCCCCCTCATTGCAGGCAGATTCTTTTCCAGCTAAGCCACAAGGGAAGCCCAAGAATACTGGAGTTGGTAGCCTATCCCTTCTCCAGCGGATCTTCCCAACCCAGGAATCGAACTGGGGTCTCCTGCATTGCAGGCGGATTCTATACCAACTGAGCTATCAGGGAAGCTTCATTATTGTTCAAATCAGATTTTAAATGACCAGTTTAGTCATTGCAACATTACTGTTGTATCCTTACCCATTTAATTTCCAGAATTTCTTCTTCCTATTAACAGATACTCTTTTTGGCTTCCTATAAATTATTTATAATTTATAGGATAAATTATATCCTATTTATAGGATATATAAATTTATATCCTATTTATAGGGTAAATCAAGAATAAACTCATGATATTTTATTCATTAACCTCCCTTCCAAATTCAAGTTTCCATTAAGTGTTTTTCTTTCTTTCCAGCAAAGGATTCTTTTACTATGTTCTGTGAGGTTTTTTTAATTGTAGCTAGATAATCTTTCTCTTATAACATTTTTTTTTTTTGTAACTAGAGCTAGAATTTATCATGCCACAGTTTTCCAATGAACTTTCATTCTCCCACTCTGCATCATTGTTTCTCTGTTAAGTGAATTGACTGAGTTCAAGATTGCTTTATAAATTTCCAGTGACATATGTGCTAATGGTAAAGAATCTGCCTGCCAAACTCAGGAGATGCAAGAGACGGGGGTTTGATCCCTCGGTCGGGAAGATCCTCTGAAGTAGGAAATGGCAACCCACTCCAGTCTTGCTTGGAAAATTCCATGGTCTGTAGCCCACCAGGCTCCTCTGTCCATGGGTTGCAAAGAGTTGGACATGACTAAGCAGACACACATACACACCTATGCTTCTGAGTTGCATAACTGCCTGTCATGCAAAGAAACTTTGAGACTTTGAGACCCAGGGGCCTTTTCTTCAGCAAGTTTGATATTAATAATTTGAAATCCAGCTGTGATATTCGCAGAAGGGAGGTGGCATGGGAGAGTGGAAAAGGAGTACAAGTGGAACCTGAGTTGTTGTGTGAGATGTGGTCTTGCCGCTTAACCACCAAGTCATCTTGGCCCACTCAGCTGCTCTGGTCCATCTCTTTAACTTGGGAATAAGAAAGTGATACTTCTCAAAGGATCTAGAGATAATTCCTTTTTTTTTTAAATTGAAATATAGTTGATTTACAGTGTTTTAACTGTCAGCAAAGATATATTCTTTTTCAGATTCTTTTCCATCATAAGGTTATTACAAAACACTGAATATAGTTCCCTGTGCTATACAGTAGGTCCTTTTTGTTTATCTATTTTATGTATAGTACTGTGTATCTATTAATCCCAAACTCCACATTTATCCTTGCCTTCCCTTTCCCCTTTGGTAACCATAAGTTTGTTTTCTATGTCTGTGAGTCTATTTCTGTTTTGTAAGTTCATTTGTATAATTTTTTTTTAAGATTCCACATATAATTGTTATGATGTTTATCTTTCTCTTAGTTCACTTAGTATGATCATCTCTAGGTCCATCCATGATGCTGCAAATGGGATTATTTCATTCTTTTTATGACTGAATAATATTCCATTATATATCACATCTTCTTCATCCATTCATCTATTGGTGACATTTAGGTTGCTTCCATGTCTTGGCTATTACAAATAGTGCTGCTGTAAGCAGTGAAATGCATGTATGTTTTCCACTTAAGAGTTTTCATCTTTTCTGGATATATGCCCAGAAGTGGGATTAAGGTAATTCTATTTTCAGTTTTTTAAGGAAACTCTGTACTCCATAGTGGCTGCACCAATTTACATTCCCATCAACAGTGAAGGAAGATTTATAAAGATATAATTCTACTCCATCATTCATTAGCAGTAAGATGAAATAAAACAAGTGAATACAGTGTCTCATTCAGCAAAGTTTATTATAACATACTTTGTGTTAAATGATGGAACAGAGCTGCTTTCATGGGGCTTAGTCTAGTGGAGAAGACAAATAATAAACAAGTAGCTGATAATTAAAAATCATGGTAAGTGCTATAAATAGAGGAAACCACAGAGCATTGCATTTGCCTAGGAGGTACTTAAATAGAAATCAAAATCCATAAGAGGAAACTAAGGCTTAAAGGATATTGGAAAACTGTGACATCTAAAATGTATCATCAGTCTATCTGTCTAATAGCAAAACCCCAGAATAGGATTCTTAAATATGGCTGAACATCATTATTACTGGAGAAGTAGCCTTAAAAACACAGATTCCTGGACCCATCTCTCAGAGTCTTATTTTTTTTGTATGTGTGTGTGGCTGCACTATGAGGTTTCAGTTCAGTTCAGTTCAGTTCAGTCGCTCAGTCGTGTCTGACTCTGTGATCACATGAATCGCAGCATGCCAGGCCTCCCTTTCCATGAGGCTTGCAGTATCTTAATTCCCCAAGCAGGACTTGAACCTGTGCCCCAGCAGTGAAAGCGTGGAGTTCTAATCATTGGACCACCAGGGCATTCCGTCAGGGTCTAATTTAGTAGAACTGTGATGATGCCCAGGTGGTGCTAGTGGTAAAGAACCTGCCTGCCAATGTAGGAGATGTAAAAGACGCAGGTTCAATCCCTGGGTCGGGAAGCTTCTCCTGGAGAAGGAAATGGCAACCCACTCCAGTATTCTTGCCTGAAAACTCCTGTGGACAGAGGAGCCTGGCAGGCCTTGGTCCATAGAGTCACAAAGAATCAGACTCGACTGAAAGAACTTAGCATGCAGGCACGTGGTGATGCCCTAGAATCTGTTTTTTAAACAGATTTCCCAGATGATCCTGCTGATGTGTCGGGGTTGGAAGCTAATCTGGAGACATTCTAGACAGAACCAGTTACCTTTCAAAGGAAAAACTGTGGCTTAGTCTTCGTGTATTTTGCTTCTTGTCCACCATGTGTAGCTTCTTACCTCAATCTTCACGTTTCTGAAACTTGTGTGATACTGGGCCCTGCAACTCCCTAACGTCATGGTGGAGCTGGTCTCCGGTTCCAAGCCCGTGTGTCATATGGCGGTGGTGGGGACCTCTGAATGCTCTTTAAGTAGGGTGGGGGAGGCAGGAGGGAGGGTTTCTGTACGTATTGGAGTTCTGGTGTGTAATGGATATAGTATGTTGAGTAGATTGCTGTGGGTTGTTATGGAACTCTGAATGCTTTTTGTAACTTTATACCTATGGGAAACATACTGGGAATTCCATGAAAGTAATGGTTGAGGTTGCCTCCCAACAAAATTTATTGTACTTTCCCCTTCTGTCTAGATTTAAGATAACATATAGTAAAGGACAGGGAAGCCTGGCATACTGCAGTCCATGGAGTTGCAAAGAGTTGGACATGATTTAACAACTGAACAACAGACAACGTGCGTGTGTGTGTGTGTGTGTGTGTGTGTGTGTGTGTGTATGCACATACCTGCTTCCTGGGTGGTGCTAGTGGTAAAGAACCTTCCTGCCAAAGCAGGAGACATAAAGACTATACTTTCAGGGATCATTTCTATAGTTCATTACTAGAGAAGTTTCTCTGATCGTGTAGAGCACCCAAAAAAAAAAAAAAAGATGCAGGTTCAATTTCTGGGTTGGGAAGATCTCCTGGAGGAGAGAATTTCTACCCACTCCAGTATTCTCGCTTGGAGAATCAGTTGAGTGACCAGCTCTTACGTTGGGTTCCTGCGGGCTAGCAAAATGCAGTTTGAGTCATGGGGAAAAGGAAGCAGCTGCTTGCTCTGTTTTTCTATCCCCCTGGGGTTTTTCAGGAAAGCCAGTAGCAGTTTATTTGAGAGCAAGGAGTTGCCACTGGGATTTACCCGTGATAGGCTTTTTCAAAAATTTGTTTATCTTAGAAATTTTCCTGTGCTCCAAGCTGTGTTTTTAAAAAGATTGGTTGCTTGCAGTTCAGTCATTTAGGGCTCATAGGGTGTGAGGGAAGATCAAAGGCAAGAGGAGAAGGGGGCGGCAGAGGGTGAGAGGGTTAGAAAGCATCACTGACTCACTGGACTTGAATCTGAGGAAACTCTGGCAGTTAGTGAAGAGGACAGAGGAGCCTGGCGGGCTACAGTCCATTAGGTCGTGAAGAGTCGGACACAATTTAGTGACTGAACCACAAAAAAGGATGTGGCAAGTGACAAATAATCTTTTGGGACATTGCTTGTCCTGAGTAGTGATGCTTACTCACCTGGGAGTGTGAACTCAAGTTACCTTTTGTGCCCAGTGATTGCTGCCCTTCGGACCAGCTGAGCCTGAAGAAGGACAGTTGTCTTTTGGTGAGGAGGAGTTACCACATGGTCTCTGAGTGGATTTATCGTTGTAAAGCCCTGTGTGACTGTAAGAACTCATCTTTTCCTTTTGTCTAGATCTTTGCGACCCCTAGGACTGTGGCCCAGCAAGCTCCTCTGTCCATGGGATTTCCCAGGCAAGAATACTGGAGTGGGTTGCCATGCCCTCCTCCAGGGGATCTTCCCAACCCAGGTCTCAAGCTTTGCAGGCAGATTCTCTACATTCTGAGTCACCAGGGAAGTCCTTCTTCTCTTTTAATGGAGAACTGAGCAACTTGAAAGTTTCTCTGGCAGGAGGACCTTCAGGTGGGGAGAATAACTCACCAGTAGGACTCTGACATGTCTGCTCATCTTCCCCCAGGAGCGGGGAGCATGGTAGGGGACTCATCACTTTTGTTTATGCATCCAGAGCTGTAGGAGTGCATTGGGTAGTCTCCTGTTTGATGTGGTAATAACTGTGGAGCAGAAAAACCTCTCCTTTTGTTTGTTTGTTTGTTTTTTTTGGCATTCTGAAAGAGGTTGCAGCTTGTAAAAGGCTTCCATAAAGCCTGAGGACAACAGGAGAATAAACTTACAAAATAGAAGAAGCTGTAAACCTGATTGATTAAAAAAATTTTTTTTATTGCAGTAAAAGTCATATAATGTAAAGCTTACTGTTTTAACCTTGTTTGACTATACAGTTCAGTGGCATTGTTGTGTAACTCTCACATCCATCTCCCGACTTTTTTGCTTTCCTGAACTGAAAGTCCAAACACTATTAAACACTAACTCCCCATTCCCCCTTCCCATTCCTCCCAGCCCCCCAACCCCTGGCATCTACAAATGTACTTTCTGACTCTACGAATTTGACTACTCTAGGTACCTGCCAGCATAGATTTTAGATCCTAACAAAAATGTCTTGCTTTCAGACATGGTTTTATCCTCCATCCTCTGTTGGGGATTCTAATGTCTTGGACAGCAAAAACCTGACATATACCAGGCCAGAGGTAGGGTCTCCCTGGGTGTCTGATCTCTTTTACAAGAAGGGCACCATCTTATAACCACCACCTTCCCTATAGTCAAGGTTCCTGTGTTTCAGGGATCCTTCCTGGCGACTCCCTCAGATTTCTCCCTGTCTTCTCTCCTCCACAGGGAGGTGAGGAGGTAACAGTGGGGCTCACCTGGCTGGTGAAACCCCGTGAGAGCAGTAAGGACAGTCTTTTAGTTGGAGCTTTGGATACTGCTGAAACCAAGAGATAAGCCAGAGATTCAAGATGGCAGTTCAGGAGATCGGGTGAGGGAGAATGCAGAAATGTGTATGTCCTAGTCTTCTTTCATTAAAATTGAAAGAGGAGGAACTTCCCTGGTGGTCCAGTGGCTGAGACTCTGCGGTCCCAATGCAGGAGGCCTGGGTTCGATTCCTGGTCAGGGGATTAGATCTCAAGTGCCAGCAACGAAAACCCAGCACAGTCAAACAAATTAAAAAAAAAAAAAAAAAATATATATATATATATATATATATATATATAAAAGAGAAGATGAAGCACTCACATCCAGTGAGTGTGGTGCAGACTTCTGGCCTGGATTTTCAGACAAGGTTTGCAAATGAGGGGTCTGAAAGCAATTGGTGTCATTTCGGAGGGAGGGGGAGTTCTGAAGACCTCAGATACCTTTGTGTCTCACTGTCTCATTAAATTTGGGCTTCTCAGGTGGTGCAATGGTAAAGAATCTGCCTGCTAATGTACGAGGATGCTAGAGACTTGAGTTCAAACCCTGGGTCAGGAAGATCCCCTGCAGTAGGAAATGGCAACCCACTCCAGTATTCTTGCCTGGAAAATTCCATGGAGAGAGGAGCCTGGCAGGCTGCAGTCCATAGGGTCACAAAGAGTCGGACCACCCATGAGAAGAATTCAGAGAGAACAAAGTGGTAGATAAGAAGTGATTTATTAGAATAGGATGCTTGTGAGACTTACAAGTGGGCGGGTGAGAAATGCCGTGCCCTGAGAACTTACTGGGCTACAGTTTTATAATCGAAGGAAAAGTGGGGAGGAGCAGAAGAACTCCTTTGTCTTTCTTGAGCAAACTTGATTTTTTTATCACCAGCTCCTCCTCCAGGTTGGGCAGGGGAGTTTTCTTGTCCCTAGATGGTCAAGCTAGGTCCACAGATGGTTGTTTTTTTATGTGCAGAGAGTGTATCCTAGGAATCATTAACTTACTGAGCTCACTGGGCAGGATGTGGGTCTCGTGCTGCCACTGTTTCATTTGGGGCGTATCTTATGCTTCTGTTGCATGGTTCAGTGGTTAAGCAAGCTCGCTTTCTTTAGTAGTCTTTAAGTTACAAGGGTCTCCCATATTTTTCTACTTAGAATCCCCTAGTGGGATTAACTATTTAATGATCTATTTTGTCCCCTCATTCTGAACCTATCAGGTCCACCTGAGTGAGGGGCAGGGTGGGGCTGGACAAAAAGGCTGAGATGGGTATGAAGGAAACAGGGAAGACAGAGAAGTGTAAAAAGCATGGCATGGAGCTTACAAGTCTATCACTTTGGCAGGAAGCGAGCGTCATCCTGGGTGAGTGTGACAGCACGTTTGGGCTGGGTTGTGAAGGCTTAGAAGCCATTGTGTGACTTCTACATGTTTATATCCTTGACTTTTCCCAGTTAATAATGCTTACTTGATTTGGCATCATCTAGTAAAACTTTTATCAAAAATTGCCCCTCTGTTCATTTTCAGTTAATGAGAAGTGAAGACAGAATTTGAAAGTATATAAATTATCCTCTGGGTGTTTTTGTGTTACAATTAACTTGGTTTCCTGCATTGTCATTTGGGATATAATCAAGGGATTAATTAATCAAGGAATAATGAGAAAGTCTTTCTTTTGTATACAAACATATGTATACAAACATATTGTGTGATGTGTATGTGTGAATATTTCTTATTTTGGAGGAAGAATTCAACCTTTGTTAGGAAGAGCTTTAGTGGTTCTAGAGTAACTGGCTTTTCTGTTATAACAGATGGTAAAATGACCCTCAAGTGTGTTGGGATAGCTGTTGAACTGATTAATTCTCAGTGGGACATTGTGTGTTAATTAGGGCTTTATTTCTATTGGAGGGAAAAGCCAGTAAGTTTTCATATATGATGATTCTAAGACTCTCAGGAAATGTGATAAATTAGTTTATTCTTTTGTATAATGCTCAAAGTACCATAAGAGAATTGCTCACAAATAAAAGAATTCTAGAGGTTGAATTTAACTTAAAGCTATTCTAGACTAGTGATTCTCAAACTTTAGTGAGTACCAGCATCATCTGGAAGGCTTATTCCAACCCAGATTGCTGTTTACCCTGGGGGTCTCCCCCCACCGCATACCCAGCCCCGTTCACCCAGTAGGTCTGCCTCAGTGGGTCCAAGGTGGGACCTGAGAATTTCCATCAAGTGTCTGGGTGTTGCTGACCTCCAGTCTGGTGATAATTTTTCTTATTCTACATGGCATTCTTTTGGGGTACTTTGCTAACTGATTCATTAGTTTATCCATTCGAGAAACATCCACTACATTCCTCCTCCTCTTAGTGTTTTAGGTGCTGGGGTTTTAGAGATTTCCCAAGACAGAGTCCTGCTTTCCGAAGTCTCTGTTCTAGTGCAGGGGGCTGACGGTACATCTTGTAACTCTAGGCAGCGATAAGGGTTGTGAAGAAGATGGCCACCAAGCAGAGCTCTACCGGAGCCTGGTGGCCTGGGCCCCTCCCTGGGCAGATGAGTCCTTGCAGGCAGGTCGGAAGGCCTGGGGCAGGAAGGGTTGGGGCATTTGGGTCTCCTCTGACTGGAGGAAAGGGAGCAAGAGGAGGGAGAGTGGTCAGAGAGGGAAGCAGACACCGAGGAGAGTCACACACCCGAACCTCCCTACTATCAAGTGAGTTCAGGAAACATGGCCATTAAATGTTTTTCTTTAAATATAAATGTATTTATTTTAATTGGAGGCTAATTACTTTACAATATTGTATTGATTTTGACATACATGACATGAATCCGCCATGGGTGTACACATGTTCCCAATCCTGAACCCCACTCCCACCTCCCTCCCCATCCCATCCCTCTGGGTCATCCCAGTGCACCAGCCCCATGTACCCTGTATCATGCATCGAACCTGGACTGGCAATTTGTTTCACATGTGATAATATACATCTTTCAATGCCATTCTCCCAAATCATCCCACCCTCCCTCTCCCACAGAGTCCAAAAGACTGTTCTATACATCTGTGTCTCTTTTGCTGTCTTGCATACAGGGTTATCGTTACCATCTTTCTATTGTAAAGTAATTAACCTCCAATTAAAATAAATAAATTTGTATTTTTAAAAAATAAATTAAAAAATAAACAAAAGCACACAAATATCATTTGATGTGTGAAAAGATGAGATTTTTGTATTAGCCTGTATTTTAATAAATTTCCAAAATTAAGATATTTTAAAAAAATGTTATACCCTAATAAACTTTGTCACTCTAATTTATAACTTAAAAAAAAAATAAATTCCATATATATGCGTTAGTATACTGTATTGGTGTTTTTTAAATGTTTTTCTTTATTGAAGAATTTCTTAAGCCTTTGCCTGTCGATCTCCATTAGAATCTCCAAGAGAGGACTAAGACATTTAGTTTCTGTCACACCTGGATGACCAAAAAATCTTAGGCTGGTCTTTGTAAGCCATTTGGGAAATTTAATCTAGTGATGGATTTTTGCCCTCACTTTCCAGCTAAGGAAGCCAAGGGCCAGAGAAATGAAAGGACTTGCCCAAAATAATGAAGCTTGGGGGAATATAGAGTGTTGGAAAGGACACTGAGTTTGGAGGTGGGAGCATGATTTTAAGACTTGGCTTGGGCTTCCCTGGTGGCTCAGTGTTGAAGAATCTGCCTTCCAGTGCAGGAGGCAAGGCCTTGGTCCCTGGTTCGGAAAGATCCCGCATGTCTTGGAGCAACTAAGCCTGTATGCCACAACTATTGAGCTTGTTCTCTAGAGCCGGGGATCTGCAACTAGAGAAAGCCCAGGCAGCAGTGAAGACTCAGCACAGCCAAAAAAAAAAAAAAAAAGACTTGGCTCTAACACATTATCAGTGGGGGTCCTGGGCACATGGCCCTAACTCTGGATCTTAATTTCCTTTTTAAAAAATGAGGGAGGCTGCACTGTCTACTTTCTAATGATCCTGGAGTCACTCTGGGGAAATGGCTATTGGTTTTTTTTTTTTTTTTTTTTGGACTACTGAGTTTGTGTCAGCTAAGTAAAGCAAAAGAACAATATTGGGAGACACATGTACATATATTCATCAAATGCCACCATTTAGATTCTTTTTTGCTTGCAAATGAGTACACTTCCCAGATTAGTAACTAAAATAAAATCTGTCAGAGAATGTACAACTCTACATCATAAAATGTTGGTAAGGAAAATAAGAAATGTGTATAAAAAGACTAAGATCTAGGGTAATGTACTTTCCTGAAAGATATTTTAACATAGATTTTAACTTTAATGAAATTCATATTGGGTTTGAATACAAGTGGTGACTCTCCCAACAGATAAAACCTAACCTTTTTCTTTCATGCTTTGTGAGAAATTAATTGAGGGAATCATAAAAAACAAAACGAAACAAAACTCTGATTTCAGTCTGTTACTAGCTGGAGTTATTTTCGGTTGGTGTTCTCTGGGCTTCATTTTCATCATCTGTGAAATGAACTCAAATATTCCTTAATGACTCCATTGGTACTTCCTTAGTGGTTCAGTGGCCAAGACTCTGTGATCCCAATGCAGGGGCCTGAGTTCGATTCCTGGTCTGGGTATTAGATCCCACATGCTACAACTAAGACCCAATGCGGCCCAACAAGTAAATAAAAATAGATATTAAAAAAAAGACTATTGATTCAAGTTGGTGCAGTCACCTTTATAGACTGATAATCCAATCAATATTTTAGTTTTTGCTTTAAAGAGGTATTAGCAATAAAGTCACCTTTATAGACTGATAATCCAATCAATATTTTAGTTTTTGCTTTAAAAAGGTATTAGCAATAGAGTATTTGTCAAAATGTGGATTGAACCTGAGGGTTCCAAGAACTCAGAATGTGAATTTCATGCAGTAATGTGAAGTCCGAGGTACCCATCCCCATTCTGGACTGGTGGGCAGAGCGTACTTCCTGATCCTGTTGTGGTATATTGAGGTTATGTGACAAGTTCTGGCCAATAAGCTGTGTGTAGTGACAGATGCTACTTCTAGGCCAGAGCACTTGAGCAAGACCCCACAAAGCTTTCTTTCCTTTGTCACCAAAGTGGCAACATTCTGGTGGCATCAACTTGGGTTCTGGAGTCAGATGTCATGGAGCAGATCTTCCTATGACCCTTGGATCAAGACTTGTGTGCAAGGAATAAACCTTTGTGGTTATAAACCCTAAGATGTTTTGAGATGCTTGTTACAGCAACATCACGTGCCTATCCTGACTGTGGTATTCAGTAAACTGGGGAAATCTCAAGAGACCACAGGAGGACTAGCTGTTGGAAAAGAATTATTTTAGAGAAGATGCCAGTTGGCAGCCCCTCTGCCCTTAATGGAGTTTGCTTAAGGAATTCTGCTGTTTCTCCGAATAGCAAAGTTTACACCCTTGGTTGAAGAATGAATGAATGAGCATATATTCTATGGTTATGTGTTCAAACTGATGTGTGTTATATAAGCACATGGTACAAGAGGCAGTATGAAAGTGAAAGTGAAGTCGCTCAACCGTGTCCGACTCTTTGCGACCCCACGGACCGTAGCCTACCAGGCTCCTCGATCCATGGGATTTTCCAGGCAAGAATACTGGAGTGGGCTGCCATTTCCTTCTCCAGGGGATCTTCCCAACCCAGGGATCGAACCCGGGTCTCCTGCGTTGCAGACAGACGCCTTATCGTCTGAGCCACTAGGGATTATAAGAGGCAGTATACCTGGTGGTTAAGATCCCAAGTCAGGCTGGATTACCTGTGTTCAGAGCCCAACTCTGTGTTACTTTGGGCAGTTTTCTTAAATGTTCTGGGCTTCAGTTTCTCCATCTGCAAAAAGGATAATATTAGTACCTCTCATAGGGCTGTTTGTGAAAAATAAGTTCTTTAATGTATGTCAGGAGCTTTTATTAGTGTGTACAGTGTACATGGCCTGCACTATATGTGGCAGCCAATAAATCTCAGCCATTTTTCACCCTCTCTTCCCCTCTTATTATTGTTATTGACATTGAAAAAAATACTGAAAGGATAGACACAGTGTTAGAGCTGTCATCTCCGGGTAGCAGGATTCTGATTGATTTTATTTTTGGGGTTCTCTTTTTGGGTACCAAGTCTCTTTGTTCTGAACTTGGGTTGCTTTTTAATTAGAAAAAAAAAGTTATTTAAAAGCAGTGTATTGACTGTGATTATTTTCCAAAAGAATATATGCCAGTATCCACTAAATCCTATGACCGCTGTTTTTGCCTTATCATTTTGTAATCTGTATGTTTTTTTAATTAATTACTTGATTTTTGGCTCCACTGGGTTTTTGTTGCTGCGGGCAGGCTCTCTCCAGTTGCCGCCAAGTGGGACTGCTCTCTAATCGTGGCGCGTAGGCTTCTCATTTCAGTCGCTTCTCTTGTTGTCGAGCGTGGGCTCTAGGGTGTTCAGGCCTTAGTGGTTGTAGCACATGGGCTTAGTTGCCCCGAGGTGTGTGGTCTTCCCTGACCAGGGATGGAACCTGCGATCCTTGCATTGGTTGGTGGATTCTCAACCACTAGACCACTTGTGATCGGTTTCTATTGAGTTTTATCTGCTCTGAAATCGGCTTTCCACCTTGACTTTTTAATTTTGTTAATGATTCTTTTCATCTCTTGGCCAGGTGTTGTAGACACCAGTGAATCTCTTAGTCTCTTATAACTTACCAAGGGTTATAAATTCTTCCTCCTCAATCTCTCTCACACTGCTGTCCATTGCCCAGTCTAGTTCAAATCCTTAACCCTTCATGCTGGACTACTGGTTATTTTTGTTTACAGGTTTCTTTCAATCCCTATATAGTGATGCTAGACTCATGTTCTTAATATACAACTTTGATTGTGTCAGCCTTTGCTGAAACTTTCAGGGGCTCCTCAGTTGCTCCGTCATTGAGGATAAAATCAATTTCCCAGCTTGATATTGAAGGCTCTACACATTTGCTCTTTACCTGCTCTCCCAAATATTCCATTCATTAACCTTATTTATAAGCTTTTCTTACCATATTTTTGTACCCAAGTGCCTTTGCTTTCCCGCCCCCTTGATGTCCAAATTTTACTTACCCTTGAATATCTTGCTTGAATATATCCTTGTCTAAAATATTCACATTTTCACTTTTGTAAATTGCTCCTTTCATTGGGTGGTTGATCACCTGGCTTGTGCTTTTTTTGCATTGAAATGGTATTAATCTCCATGCCTTTTTACATTCATGTGCTTCTCTCCTTCTAACTAAACTGTAATGTTTCTGAGGGTGCTTACATTTTTTAGCACCCAGTGTCCCTCAGAAGATGGGTGATCTGTGGGCTGCTGATTGATGAATTCATGTATCTTTAATATTTGATGAAAACAGATGTAAGAATAAAAAGGCTTTTTTTTTTTAAAAAGACAGACTTTCACTTTATTTTTAACTTTGCTATTTATAATGTTGTTTATCCTGATCATCTGAGCTTCTTTTAATGGTCAGATCAATATTTGCTTGAATATTTCCCTAAGTGAGACTTCTCTAATTCACTTAGTAGAGAAAGCCATTAAAAATTTTTTTAGCTGTGCCCTATGCTCTATTTCATTGATGTATCAAGTTACATATATATTTATTATATACTCTTTAACATAGATTTCTAATTTTTTATGCTTTTGCTTTTTTAATTGGCATATAATTGCTTTATAATGTTGTGTTAATTTCTGCTGTACAGCAAAGTGAGTCAGCCACACATATACAAATATCTTTTCTTACTTGAATTTCCTTCCCATTTAGGTCACAGCAGAGCATTGAGTAGAGTTCCCTGTGCTATACAGTAGGTCTTGATTATCTTGTTTTATATATAGTACCGTGTGTATGTATATCTCAAGTTCCTGATTTATTCCTGCCTTCCCATGTTTGCCCTTTAGTAACCTTACATTTGTTTTCTATGACAGTGAGTCTGCTTCCGTTTTGTAAATAAGCTCATTTGTATCATTTTTAACAATTAGATTCAAGTATGAGTGATACCATACGATATTTGTCTTTGTCTGACTTAACTGCACTCCCTGTGACACTCTCATCTATGTTGGTCCATGTATGTTGCCACAAATGGCATTATTTCATTCTTTCCTAATAGCTGAGTAATATTCCATTGTATATATGTATATTGGGCTTCCCTGGTGGCTCGGTGGTAAAGAATCTGCCTGTCAGTGCAGGAGACATGAGTTTGATTCCCAGGCTACGAAGATCCCCTGGATAAGGAAATGGCAACACACTCCAGTATTCTTGACTGGAAAACCCCATGGACACAGGAACCTGGTGGGCTGTAGTCCATGGGGTCTCAAAGAGTTGGATATGACTTAGTGACCGAACAAAAACAGCATACATATGTATCACAGCTTCTTTTTCTAACCCTTTGTCAATGGATATTTAGGTTGCTTCCATGTCTTGGCTATTGTAAATGCTGCTGGAGTGAACACTGGGTCCATGTTATCTCTTCAAATTTTGGTTTTCTCCTGGTATGTGCCCAGGAGTGGGATTGCTGGATCATATGGAAGTTCTACTTTTCGTTGTTTTAACTTTTTATTTTATATTGGTGTATAGCCAATTAACAGTGCTGTGATAGTTTCAGGTGGACAACAAAGGGTCTTAGCCGTACCTATACCTGCATCCATTCTCTCCCAAACTCCCCTCCCATCCAGGCTGCCACATAACTTTAGCAGAGTTCCATGTGCTATACAGTAGGTTCTTGTGGGTTATCTATTCAAAATATAACAGTGTGGACGTGTCAGTCCCAAACTCCTTAACTATCCTTTCCCCTCATCCTTTCCTCTGGCAATCATGAGTTCCTTCTCTTAAGTCTGTGAGTCTATTTTGCAAATAAATTCATTTCTATAATTTCTTTTTAGATTCTGCATATAAGGATGTCATAGACTATTTCTCTTTCTGAATTACTTCACTTTGTGTGGTAATGTTTAGGTCCATTCATGTTGCTGCAGGTGGCA
This sequence comes from Bos javanicus, assembly GCF_032452875.1. Taxonomy (NCBI): domain Eukaryota; kingdom Metazoa; phylum Chordata; class Mammalia; order Artiodactyla; family Bovidae; genus Bos; species Bos javanicus. The sequence continues at coordinate 33,744,119 of NC_083881.1, read as the reverse complement.
TTATTCCTTTCTTTTTTACGGCTGAGTAATATTTCATCTTTTGTGTGTGTGTGTGTGTGCGCGCGTGTGTGTGTGCGTGTGTGTGTGTGTGTATCAGTCATATTGTCTTTATCCATTCATCCGTTGGTGGACATTAGATTGTCTGGCCATTATAAGTAGTGCTGCTATGGACACTGGAGGGCATATATCTTTTCGACTGAAGAGTTTTTATCTTTTCCAGATGTTTTCCCAGGAGAGAGATTGCTGGATCATATGATGACTCTTATTTTTAGTTTTTTAAGGAACCTCCATACTGTTCTTCGTAGTAGTTGTACCAATTTACATTCCCACTAAGAGTGTACATTCCACACCTTTCCAGCGTTTCTTATTTGTAGACTTTTTGAAGATAGCCCTTCTGACAGTGTGAGGTGATACCTCATAGTTTTGATTTGCATTTCTCTAATAATTAGTGATGTTGAGTATCTTCTCATGTGCCTGTTGCCCATCTGAATATCTTCTTTGGAGAAATGTCTGTTTAGATCTTCTGCTCATTTTTGACTGGGTTGTTTGTTTTTTGGGGGAAGTTATTGTTTCTGTCATCTTCCATGAGCTCAAGTATCTGGCATATAGAGAGCAGTGAATGTGGCCAGATGAGGGGCCTCAAAATAGCACTGCAGGCTAGGAAGGAAGGGAAAATTACATCGCAGAATTTTCTTTTTGACTGTGCGGCATGGTGGGGACATGTCTTAGTTCCCCAACCAAGGATTGAACCCACACCCACTGCATGGGAAGCAGAGTCTTAACCACTGGACCATCAGGGAAGTCCCTACATCACAGATATTTTTTAATGTGTTGAATCTTTGCCATGACTTTAATATTTTTCTTCTAGTACACAAACACAAACTAAGCACAATTTTTAGGACTGTAATTTAACAGTATAATGATTTTTAAAAAGGCTCTCACTTCCTGTTATGGACTGACTAGTGTCTCCCCCACAAAATTTGTGTTGAAGCCCTAATTCCCAATATGAGTATGTTTAGAGAGAGGGACTTCACAGAGGTAATTAAAGTTAATGAAGTCGATGGCTGGAGCCCTAATCCAGTATGATTGGTGTCCTTTTAAGAAGAGGCATTACACCAGCGCTTGCTCTCTCCCCACACATGCATGAAGGGAAGGCCATGTGATGATACAATGAAAAGGTGGCTGTCTGCAAGCCAGGAAGAGTTTTCTCTCCAGAATCCAATCCCAGTGGTGCCTTGATGTTGGACTTCTAGCTTCCAGAGCAGTGAGAAAATAAATGTCTGTTGTTTAAGCCATCCAGTCTGTGGTACTTTTTAATGGGAGTCTGAGCAGAGTAACATCTCCTGACTCAGTACATCCATGTATTGAATTTACAGCACCTGCCAGTTTTATGGTGATGGCTACCATCAGAGAGCTCACATTTCCCTTCCTGCCAGGCTGATATTGCTGGCTGGCTAGATGCACATTCTTGCTTCCAGTTTGGGTTTCCTTGTAACTTACCCTAGAACACCCAAAGCAGGCCTTTCCCAGCCAGCAAGTGGCCTTGATCACAGAACCTCTGGGGTGTGGGGACAGAAGGGCCGAATAGGAAGCCTCAGCTCTGGACCACTTCTTGCTAGTGGAATAGGGGGAATCTCAGCCCTTTGTTCTTTTTTCCTTTTTTGGAAAGATGTTAGTAACATTTGAACAGAATATACATTATATACTGGCAGTCTTGGCAATGGCTTTCCATTCTCTTCAAGTCCTCTGAAGTCATGATAGCCTCTGGCCTTAGTTCTTCTCAGTTCACATTTTCTCTGGTGGGTGAGTCTTCCTGGGCTGCAGTTCTGTTTATGAGGCCCTCAATGGACTTCCCAGGTGGCTCTAGTGGTAAAGAATCTGCCTGCCAGTTTAGGAGACACAAGAGATGCACATTCTATTCCTGGGTCAGGAAGATCCCCTGGAGGAGAGCATGGCAACCCTTTCCAGTCTTCTTGCCTGGAGAAACCCATTGACAGAGGAGCCTGGCGGGCTACAGTCCATAGGGTCGTAAAGAGCTGGATAGGACTGAAGCAACTGAGCGGAGTATCAAAGGACTTCTTCACTGACCCCACCTGCCTACTGATCTTCACCATCTGTGTCCTTGACCATGACTTGATGACTCTCAGTGAACATAAAACTTAAAGATACTTGCCTTTCTTCCTCCAGGCTGATTCTCCTCCTAGGTTTGTTTGGGTCACATGTCCAGCACTATTACTTGTATATTCTTTTTTGGACAATAGGGGGTCAACATTGTTCACAAATAAATGGACACAAGAGAAGCCAACAACGTGCAGACATTCACCCTAGCTTTTGGCTGAGGTTCGTTGGCTGAGAGGCACAGTGTTGTGTCACAGGGCAATTTCTACTGCTTGAAAACAAAGTGTGTTTCTTGGGGGATGGAAGAGACACACACAAATAAAGCTAATCATTCTTGCTGTTTTTTAGTCACTAAGTTGTGTCTGACTCTTTTGTGACCCTGTGGACCATAGCCCGCCAGGCTCCTCTGTCCATGGGATTTTTCAGGCAAGAATAGTGGAGTGGGTTGCCACTTCTTCCTCCAGAAGATCTTCCTGACTCAGGGATCAAACCCATGTCTCCTGCATTGGCAGCTGGATTCTTTACCACTGAACCACCAGGAAAGACCAAATTGATCATTATGTATGTACAGATAAATATATACATTTGAGGGTATTTCAGAGATAGATGGTATTTAGATGAATCAACACAATTATGTAGTTTCCCTAAACTCAGTACATGTATTCCAGAATCATGCTAAACTACTTGGTCTCAAATCCTTGTCTTGGGCTCTTCTGGGGAATCCAGCCTAAGATATCTGCTACTGCAGAAATTTTCATATTTTTGAGAAAATAATTTTAGATCACACTAAGACGATTTTAGTTGGAATGCTTCCCTTGTTCAGTAATTAAGATGCACAGTAGGGAAGCATCTTATTTCAAGAAGATGATCATACATTATATTGTTATAGGGTCTGATTCGCTGTTTGAACTAAATGCATATTAGAAAGAATAATTGCACATATAATCAATTTATATTAATACCAGGGTTGTTAGTGTGAACAGTCGCTGGAGGTATAAGGGATTATTATCACAGTCACTGTAGTCTCCTACATTACAATGTTTGTGACTCTGAAAGTGTGATGTTTATAAAAAATCCCACAAGATAAAATGTAGGCCAGCAGTTTTCAAGCTGAGCTGGCAGGGTTTGGATGAGGACTAATCCAAATGACTAGGGTAGATGTGGAGTAAACAGTGAGGAAGACTGCATCTCTTAAGCTGCTTATGGTGACCATGACCTAGCACAGGTAATGAGATTTGCTCTGGTCTCTGTATGCTACACTCAGCAAACTGCTGTCCAGTTTATTATGGACACTTTGAGCTTTTATACTGCCTTTTATTTTTTTAATGGAGTTTTTCCTAGTAATGATAGAATAAACACAAAATTCAGGATTATGGCATGATCGTATAGAAATTTACTAAAAGAAGCAAAGCTGCCTTAAAGGGCCGATCATCAAGCATATAGTTTTGGTCAAAGGAGCAGAACTAGTGAATAAACTAGAGGTTGATCCCATGGCTGTCTAAATCTCCTGAAATAATTTTAAATTTTGTGGTTTTTTGTCCTTTGAAATCTACCTATTGACTTTCTATGTAGATCTCTAATGATCCTGAAATTTTATAATCCAAGAGAGGTAGAAGTAATATTCAAAAGGAGAAGACTGGGACTTCCCAGGTGGTCCAGTGGTTAAGAGTCCGTGCTTCTAATGGAGGGAGTGAGGGTCTGATCCCTGATGGGGGAACTAAAATCTCACATTCCTTGTGGCCTGCCCCTCCCCCACAAAAGGAGAAGACCAATCAAATAAAGGATTAATGCCAGTATTGGCTTGATCCATGATTTAGGAAGTGTTCTTTGATTAGTTGAATAAAACACTCTAGAGGGGGCTTCCTCGGTGGCTCAGTGGTAAAGAATCTGCCTACCAATGCAAGCGATACAGGTTTGATCTCTGATCTGGAAAGATCCCACATGCCACGGGGCAGCTAAGTCACTGCACCACAACTATTGAGCCAGAGCTCTAGAGCCCCAGAGTAGCAACTACTGAGCCCACGTCCACAGCAACTTAAGTCCGAGAGTCCTAGAGCCAGTGCTCTGCAGAAAGAGAAGCCACCTCAATGAGAAGCCCATGCAGCTCAACTAGAGTGTAACCCGCACTCACCACAACTAGAGAAAAGCCCATACAGCAATGAAGACCCACACAGCCAAAAATCAGTAAGTAAAATTATTAAAAAAAAAACACTCTTGAGGTATGCATAGCTGGTGTCTGACACCTGTTCTCATATGCCAATTCTCATAATGATTTCAAATATTTTCTACTGCTACAGCTCCTCTACTAGTATTTTTCCATTCTATTAAACACTTTGAAATCTAAAAGTTAGTTTTGCAACTTACTCCATGGCAAAACCAGGCCTGATCTGATAGGGGCTAGTTTTAAAATCACACTTCATGTGAATATTGATTCATTTTGTTGAAGAAACAATAGCATAACTGATTTTGGAACATCATTCCAGACTCTGCTGGGGAAGTCACATAATATCCAGTATCACTCGCCATTTACTTTTGTAAAATGTGGAGAAGTCTTCATTCCAAGGCACATCCAGCCTCAGGGGTTTGCACTGAGGGCTTGTGGATCTGAATTCATGTTCTTACCTACCACAGACAGCCTTGATTAATTATAGTTGCACAAAAGCAGATGCAGTTGCCAGTGACTAGGACTGTCTATGAAGCTAATAGCTTCTTTTAGGTCAGTGGCTGCATAAGACTTAATCATGATAATCATATGAATCATATGAATCATAAAGAAAAAGCTAGCTATGTGAAGCAAATCTCCAGAGAAACAGAACTAATAGGATATATAAAGGATATATAATAAGATATAGGATATATATAGAACTAATAGGATATATATATGTATATAAGACTTAGGTAAGAATTGACTCACGTGATTATAGATGCCAAGAAGTCCCATAGTCTGCTCTCTGCAAGCTAGAGAACCAGGAAAGCTGGGGGTGACCTTCAGTTCAAGTCCAAAAGCCTGAGAATTGAGGGGCCGCTGATATAAGTCCTAAAGTCTGAAGGCCTGAGAATTGAGAACTCTGATGTCTGAGGACAAGGGAAGGTGGACATCTTAGCTCAAGAAGAGAGAGATTTTGCCCTTCCTTTGCCTTTTCGTCCTAATCCAGGGGTTTGAAGGACTGGATGATACTCACACACTTTGGTGAAGGTGAATGTCTTCACTCAGTCTGTATTTTTAACTAAAAATTTTAAGTACCTGTTTTGATTTACTTATTTATTTGGCTGCACTGGGTCTTAGTTGCAGCGTGCAGGCCCTTCGCTGTGGCATGCAGATTCTATTTCCCTGACCAGGGATGGAACCTAGGCCCCTTGCCTTGGGAGCACAGAGTCTTAGCCCCTGGACCACCAGAAAAGTTCCCTGCTCAGTCTATGGATACAAATGCTAATCTACTAAGTACAGCCTCACAGACACACCCAGAAATAGTTTTCCCACTTGTCTGGGCATCCCTTAACCCAGTTAACTTGACACATATACCATTGCACCTTCCAGTGGGGTAAGGTGGTATGTCAATTTAGGGCATGTATAGATCTAAATTTTGATTGATCAGAAATGTATCAGAAGTTAGAGTAAGGTTACTCTTCATAAGAGGATGAGATGGTTGGATGGCATCATTGACTCAATGGACATGAAGTTTGAGCAAACTCTGGGAGATGGTGAAGGACAGGGAACCCTGGTATGCTGCAGTCTGTGGGGTCGCAAAGAGTCAGACACGACTGAGCAACTGAACAACAGCAACAGTTCTTCATAAGAAGAGGTTGATATCTTGTCGTGCTAGATGCCATGAGTTGCAATGATGGAAGGCTCTTCTGATTTCACACTTTGGGTGTTGCTGCGGGCATCTGGCCACATTAATGGGGAAAAAATGACAAATCTGTGGTGCAGAGCCACTCAACTCTGGGTCACCAAAGGGTTTTATGCCTTCTCCCAAGGAGGCAGCTTTGCAAATGCAACTTAATAACATTTTAATGGGCTGCCTGGGTGGCGCAGTGGTAAAGAATTTGCTTGCCAATGCAGAAGATTCAGGAGACAGGGGTTGGATCCTTGGGTTGGGAAGATACCCTGGAAGAGGAAATGGCAACCCACGCCAGTATCTTTGCCTGGGAAATCCCATGGACAGAGGAGCTTGGTGGGCTACAGTCTGTGGAATCGCAGAAGAGTCAGACGTGACTAAATGACAACAACATTTTATTTTTTCCAAACTTTAAACTTTTTGTTTTGTCTTGGTCTATAGCTGATGGTGGCGCTAGTAGTAAAGAACCTGCCTGCCAATGCAGGAGATCTAAGAGGCAAGGGTTTAATCCCTGGGTTGGGAAAATCCCCTGGAGAAGGGCGTAGCAACCCACTCCAGTGTTCTTGCCTGGAAAATCCCATGGACAGAGGAGCCTGATGGGCTACAGTCCCTAGGATTGCAAAGAGTCAGACACGGCTAAAGCGACATAACACATAGCCGATTAAGAATGAACAACAAAATTTTAGAGGAATCTTCACTTTTACTTTTGAAACCATGAATAGTCAAAGAAATGGATCCTTAACTATTTACTGTTTTCTTGGACTGAATAGCCGTTTAGTTGAGGTTGTCAAGCTTTTTACTTAATTTCTTTTAGGCTATTTAAGTAATTAAAGTATTCTTTAATTCAGATATTTCCCCAAAATATTTTACAGAAATGCCATTTCTCTCTATTATCTAGATACTTCTAAGCAAGATAATTGTTTTAATGAATAAGATAAAAAGATTGTTTGGCCAAGCTATGCAGCATGTGGGATCTAGTTCCCTGACCAGGAATCAAACCCATGCCTCCTGTATTGAGAATGGAGAGTCTTAACTACTGGATAGCCAGTAAGTCCTCAAGATCATTTTTCGAGGAGTTTGACATTGCCAGATATATGTCTTGAGTTCTCCATTTCTTTTCCATTTCTGGTTTGTGTATGTGTGTGCGCACGTGAGTATTGGCTATATTATGAAAAGATTCTACTTTGTTGAGGAGAATCAGTAATTAATTGTTTTAAGGTTTCTTACCAATTAATAACATTACCAAAACTTCATTAACTGAGCTGCAAAGATGCATGATATTTATGAAAACTTGGTGTATAATATTAATTAAATGTTGTCATTTAAGCACGGAAGATCTCTATGCATAGCTCAGAATTATGATTTATTAAAATGCTCTAGGCAGTATCTGGGTTTCCCCCCACCCCCTCAGCATATTTACATATTGGTGAAACAACCTGAAAGCAATTGAAAACTGAGGAATGGATGGGTCATGGTGTTTATAAGATAGTGATAAATCTGTATCATTGAGAATGGGCTGAAATATAAAAAAGGGTTGTCACATATAAAATGATGTTATTTATTCAGGCCATCCATGATACAAAATGCAGAACTCTCAAGAGTATGAAAGAATTAGACAGAACTCAAAGCATTTTTGATGATCACCGTTGACATTTTTATCTGCTAGTTTCTTTGGTATTTTTAGAAGTATATTAACTTCTCATTTTGAACTATTAAATATTACATAATAGCTGTATGATCTCCAGTCAGGTCTAAAAATTCATGCTCTATAAGTGATGATTTTACTCTAGAAATGTTCTTGCATGCTTGCTAAGTCGCCTCAGTTCTGTCTGACTCTGCGACCCCATGGACTGTAGCCCACCAGGTTCCTCTGTCCACGGGATTCTCCAGGCAAGAATACTGGTGTGGGCTGCCATTTCCTTCTCCAGAAGTGTCCTTGAGAGCTTGATAAAGTGTATGAATAAATTGGAAAATTTAACATAGTAAATTCATGAAAACATCTCTAAGATAGCTTTGCTCTGAAAATTATAATAGCTCCTATGATAATTCAGGATTTTCTTTTTAAAGCCTAGGACTTTGTGTTGATATTTCTTTTTTCTTATTTGGCTATTGTATAAAATCAATATCTTTCTGCCGGGAGAACACTAAGGATGGTTTAATTTTTTTTTTAATGCTTTGATCTTGGTATTTGTTGAGCGTAAAGAGTGATTTCAGTGGTGGTTTCATTTAAATCATGTGGGAGGCCATTTGGTGCAGTGTGTGTGGTCCTTGGGGTCAAACAGACTGGCTGAAATCTGCTGCTTGCTAGTTTTGTGACTTGGGTATATCCCTTAGCATTTCAAAGGTAAGACTCCTTCTGTAAAGCAGAAACTAATTAAACTTATTTTTCAGATATTTGTTGGGGTGATAATTATGTTTAAAAATCAAGGGGGAAGACTTAACAAGTTAGTTTTCTTCCATTTTTCCCCCCTTAAGTCTTCTCTTAGTTTTTATTGGGACCACTTCATTGTGCTTATGTCTTATGGTGCCAGTTATCTTTTCTCGTGCATTTTGCTCCCGACAAGAAGAGTTCTCCACAATTTGTTTTTCAGGAAGGGGCATGGTTCTTTTTATCATTCATATTTAACACCAGATATTTCATACAATATAACTTCAGCAAGTAACTGCTGGCTGCTGCTGCTGCTGCTGCTGCTAAGTCGCTTCAGTCCTGTGCGACTCTGTGCGACCCCATAGACGGCAGCCCACCAGGCTCCCCGTCCCTGGGATTCTCCAGGCAAGAACACTGGAGTGGGTTGCCATTTCCTTCTCCAATGCATGAAAGTGAAAAGTGAAAGTGAAGTCGCTCAGTCATGTCCAACTCTTATCGAATCCATGGACTGCAGCCCACCAGGCTCCTCTGTCCATGGGATTTTCCAGGCTAAGAGTACTGGAGTGGGGTGCCATTGCCTTCTCCATCAGCAAGTAACTACCGATTGATTAATGATTAAGAAATAAGGTGTTTTGGGGTAATTGACTATGCTGATGATCTGATAACCAGATATGACCATTCCATACTTGAAGACTTTGGAAATAATAAAATACACTTAACACTAAAGTGATACTGAATATAACATCATCATCCTTTGGTAGCTCTGAAGATACTTTAAAATCTTGTATTGCTCAGAATTGTAATTTTAACTATGAAGCTGGATATAATTATATAAGTACTAATAATGATAATTTTACAGCTGACATTGACTGAACACTTAGTAAGTGTTTAGAGTTTTGTGTCATTGTCTCATTGATCCCCTCACGAACTCTTGGAAGTAGAGAAATTATGATCCCCTATTTATAGATGAGGAAACTTGTCTGAAGATTAAGTATCTTTTCTAAGATCACAGAGTCAGCCCGTGATAGAGACCTTCACAGACAACTGATGCTGAAGCTGATGGTCTTACAAACCACTTGAATATTGAATCATAATTGTCTTCTTATAACAGCACTGAACATTACTTTTTATTTTAACATAAAATGCCTAATGTTACATTGGTCATTTCCCATATTTCTTTATCATAAAAGTAGGCTGTAAACCAACATCCCAATGAAAATTTATTACTATAAGATATAGTGTTGTATGAGGAAGAAACACAAAAAGCTTAGGCATAGTAACTTAGTAAAAGTATTTATTATAAATTATCTTCTTTATTGTTAGATAACAGAGTCAGGGATTATCTTTTAATTGGGATGAATTTATTCTATCCCTTCATTAATGAGGTGGTTACAAAGTAAATATATAAAATTAGGGTAAATAGCATTTAATTTATAAGGTTGCTGTGAAGATGAAGTGAGAAGATACCTGCAAAGGGTTTAGCGCACTATCTTACATATAATAAATGCCCAGTGTTATCTTTTGGTAATAGTTCTCTTGTCAGTGACTGTAGACTTCGACTATAAACCTTTCTCTAAATATAAGAATAAGCTTTATAGCAAACCCTAGTGTAAGCAGTCTTACTGTGATAGAACCAATACTTGTGGATTGATGTGGGTGGGCGGTAACATTAAAGGTGTCATAAAAAGTTTATTTCAGATGAATGTCTATAAAATTCAATGGATGGCCCTGATGATGCCTATGAGGGTAGGGACCTCTGTACACAAGATGATTATATCTAAGTGTTCCTCTAGACTTGGATCCTTCCTGGGAGAATCGTGTTTCTTCGAGTGCCTGGACAGCAAACAGGAGTTGTGTCATACCTATAGCTGTTTACCTGGAAGGTGTTTTTTGGCAGTGACTTATCCATCCCTGGGAGGTAAATTTAATCTGCTCTAAACAGCTGGTGTGCTCTTCTGAGTCTTTACTGTAATTACCCAAGTAAATGTGATACCACATATTTGGAAGGTATTTTTCAGATAATGTAGGTTTCTCGCCATCCTTATGGCAGCCAATTAGGAATGAAACTGGAGATGGAAATCTAAATAGTGAGTTTCTTTTTCCTCTAGACGGCTTCTAAAACTCTTGCTACTAACAGTTCCAAAAATATTTTGAGATTTTCAGCTCTAGGGGGATTAATTTTTTCAATAGTAGAAAATTATATTCTTCCTTTTTTTTTTGGCTGCACAGTGCAGCTTGTAGGATTTTAGTTCCCCGACCAGGGATTGAACCCACACCCTTGGTAGTGAAAATGCAGAGTCCTAACCAGTGGGCTACCAGGGAATTCTCCTATATACTTCTTATAATTAAACTCTTGTTGCTTTTTTGTATTTTGGAGACATGTTCATAAATGGAGAGAAGATAGGCTTTGGTTTCAGATGGAGCCAAGTTCTAATTTTGACTCTAGCACTTTTTAATTGCTGATCTTAACTGCTTGAGGACTCAACTGCCTCATCTGTAAATTGGGAATGAGTATCATTTTATTCCCCCCACAAAGTTGTTAGTGTTGAGTAGATGGAAGATGGAAAGTGCCTAGTGTAGTTTCTGGAAGATAGTTATTCTGTTTTCATAGTTCAACTGAAATATTCCTTGGGGTTTATGCTCTTAGAAATTGAATCTTTGAGAAACTGCCAATTCTGGAAAGATGGATTTTACAAATGAAATGGGTCTTTGTTGCTGCACACGGGCTTTCTCTAGTTATGGCAAGCTGCAGCTACTCTCTCGTTGTGGTATGCGGGCTTCTCATTGTGGTGGCTACTTTTGTTGTGGAGCACAGGCTCTAGTGTGCTTGGGCTTCAGTAGTTGTAGCACATGGGCTCAGTAGTTGTGGTGCATGGGCTTAGTTGCTCCATAGCATGTGGGATCTTCCCAGACCAGGGATTGAACTGGTGCCCTTTGCATTGCAGGGTGGATTCTTAACCACTGGACCACCAGGAAAGCCCCAGGGAAGCATTTTTAAAGGAAAGGTGAGGGAGGGGTATGGCAGGATATGCGATCAACTTGAGCACAATTCTGTAGTTAATGGTCAGGTAACAGGGTGGTATCACGTGGATTAATGTGATCAATCCTCAGGCCCCAGTAGGTCTGGGGGCTGAGTGCTCACAGTCATCAAGTAGTTAACTTCTTCCATTTGGTGGGAGTATTAGCATCTGTAAAACAACAGTTTTCCTGGCCCAACTGCTAATTTTGTCATTACAAGTTCACATCCATTTAATTCTTGTGCCAGACTTTGGAGGCCTGAGAGACTATATAGCTTTTTTTTTTTTTTTTTTTTAAAGAGAGGTCATCAGAGGGCATGGTGGTGGTGGGAAGGTGTGTCTGTCCTGGGAAGGCCTTAAAGGTTACTCATCAGTTCCTTTTAGGTCTTCTTTAATTTTAGCAATATTTTAAAATTTTCAGTGTACAGGTGTTACACATATTTTATTGAATTTATTTCTAAGTAGTTTTTGATTCTGCTGTAAATGGTGTTACTTTCTGATGGTATGGAGAAACCCAAATGAACCTTTTGGCCAATGCAGTGCTTTGAAAAATATTTATAAAGGAAGATAGTGAATTTCAACTAGCTACTATGATCATGAAGAAAAAATACTCGGGATCTACTTAAAGCCCTTTCCCGCATCTTCTCATCTGTGACCTAAGATGTTCTCTGGATGTCTTAGCACAGTGATAGACTCTCCCCTGATGGCTGTGGCAGCTGTTCTTTTGCTCTCAGGCCTGTGTCAAAATAACTGAATCACTTAAAAGGAAAAAAAAAAAAAAAAACCGCACTGCTCAAAATAACCAAGATCAAAAGTTTCTTATCTGTCTGGGCTTGTGAGTGGAAGCATGAGTGAGGGGATATTTTCCTTTGACCTGATGCTCTGGTGCTACAAAGTACCTTGGCTAATTTTCAAGAAACTGCAAGTTGAATGTCAGTTGGTGTCCCTGCTGCCGTGTGGCAGTCTAGTGTGGCTTGACTTTCATGTCCTCTTGTTGTATGTAGTGGTGACTTTAAAAAATATTCCAAACCTAAAAGTTGAGAGTTATATTTTATTTTGTGGGAATTTTTAGAACTCCAAGCCTGGGAGACAGTATCTTAGGAGATCCTGAGAGAACTGCTTTGGGGAGGCTGGGGGACAGGGGTGGGAGGGGAAAGAAACAGGTTATATAGAAATTTGCAACAAAGGGCAGGTAGTCTGAACATCACAAGTATCTTTGTGAATTAAAGAAAACCAGATATCCCAAGTTAAGGAATTTAGCACTTTTCTATATGTGGGAAGATGCAAGAGTCTGGACTCAGTGAAATCATTCCTTTCATATACGTCTCAGCTGCAAGGTTGGTATCCTTTGTTTCTCACATCCTGAGCTCCCTTGGGGCTCACCGTTAGGAGTGGCTGCAGCCTGGTGGCTGTAGGATCACAGGTATTCTCCTTCCCGAGTGCCCTGTGTTGTTCAGTTGCTAAGTCGTGTCCTACTCTTTGTGACCCCATGAACTGCGTCACACCAGGCTTCCTTGTCCTTCACTATCTCTCAGAGTTTACTCAAACTCATGTCCTTTGAGTTGATGATGCAATCCAATCATCTCATCCTCTGTCACCCTCTTCTCCTGCTCTCAATATTTCCCAGCATCAGGGTCTTTTCCAATGAGTTGGCTCTTCTCATCAGGTGTTCCAGCTCACACTGGAGGGCTGGAATTGCTGATGACTGTGACATCCTTGTTTATATTGTTATGGCAGGAAATGTTTCATGTTTTAGTAGTAACTGTGCCACCAAACATATTCAAGAGGGCCACCTCCTGTCATTATGTCCCAAATGAGTTTGGTGGTCATTGGAGGACCTTAGGCAGGTGTGCAAAATGCTCTGTGTGGGCGCATTCTGGGTGCAACCCCAGGTCCTGAGACTAAGCCTAAGTGTTACATGTAACCTAAACCCTTATCAGCATTGGTTTCCAGCATCTTGTAGAGTTTTGACTGGGCCCCTTGGTTTTCCAGGTCCAGTGAGGCTCATGGTGAGGATTTCTGGAGTATTTTCTTGGGATTTAGGGTGTAGGGGAGCAAAACTTACCACTTCAAACATCTCTTTGGCCTGTGGATTGTTTTGAGCTGAAAATAATCAAGGCCCAAAAGACTCAGGAAGAACATTTGACCTTCTCCTAACTGCCTAAAGAATGTGGATATAGGACCTGTTCTAGGAGGGGAGCCATTGCCTCTTATAAATAAACTATAATAGTAAGAAAATTTTCTTAAGGTATGAGAAATAAAAAGTAATAAATAATTTAAAAAAAACTTTAAAGTTAATTAAAAATTAAAACTGATGAAAAATATTTTAAAGATAAAATGCATTAAAAAATAAAGATCAAAAAGTAAGAGTTAATGATGTGAAAGAGATACTAGATTATAATAAAGGTTAAGTCTACAGGAGAAACATTAACAATGTGAAGATAAATGGGATTAAAAATAGAAGTTAATGGACTTTTACATAAAAAGCATAAGCAATTACAGAATAGGGTAAAAGTAATTTAAGGAGATCAAAATGGAGGATCTGAAGATAACAAAGCTGGTGAACAGATAAGTGAAGAAAAGATGGCCGGAAGCAGATGAGGTGACAGTCCTTAAGTTATCGCTGGTCAGCCTTCCCCAAGAGTGGTGGTGGTGGTGGTTTAGTCACCAAGTCGTGTCAGACTCTTGCAATCCCATGGACTGTAGCCTGCCGGGCTCCTCTGTCCATGGAATTCCTCAGGAGTGGTCCCGGCCAAACCCACTGTGATGTCCAAGGTCAAGGTGAAAGCTGTTCCTTCCACTGAAGGGGGGCGGCTCTTTCCCATCAGGTGTGACTTCCTAAGTCCCCAGAAGTACGTGGCTCAGTTTGGTTTGGGGTTGGGGTTGTAATCCTCAGGCTAGGACTGTCTGGTTTTGTGCAACACACGCAGTAACAAAGTTTCAGATTGTTCATATGATCTTAGAGCTGTAACCCCAGTCAGACTCTTGTGATAGGGAAACACTGGCATCAGGAAGGGATTATTTGTTGTTGTTATTGTTGTTCTTAGAATTTAAAAATATGTATTTATTTTTCTGTAGCATGTGGGATCTTCATTTATTTTAATGCAAAATTGTTATTTGCAGTATGCAAACTCTTAGTTGTGGCCTGAGGGAATCTAGTACCCTGACCCAGGATTGAACCTGGGCCCCCTGTGTGTGGAGTCCTAGCCACTGGACCACCAGAGAAGTCCTGGGAAGGGATTATTAAGTGAAGTATGTCATGGCCACATGGTGACACACCATTTAGCTGTAAGAAACATTCTTGAGAAGTATTTATTGACATAAATACTGAGATATTATGTGAAAAACATTATGGAACAATAGGTCCTGTATAACTGCAGCTACTTAAAAAATTTATACAGCTATGAATAATATAACATAATTGATACCATTATGTGGATGGTAGCGATTGTGGAAGATTTTTAAAAAACAATTATTTTTTGTGCTCTTGACAGCTTTCTCTGCAGTGAATCCATGCTATATTCTGAATCATTAGAAAAACCCTAAGTTATTGAAGAAGAACAACACAGATAGAGATGTGTGCTTGGCGCTTCTCTGGTAGCTCAGCTGGTAAAGAATCCTCCTGCAATGCAAGAAACTCTGGTTTGATTCCTGGGTTGGGAAGGTCCCCTGGAGAAGGGATAGGCCACTCACTCCAGTATTCTCGGGCTTCCCTCGTGGCTCAGATAGTAAAGAATCCTCCTGCAATGCGGGAGACCCGGGTTCGATCCCTGGGTCGGGAAGATCCCCTGGAGGAGAGCATGGCAACCCACTCAAGTATTCTTACCTGGAGAATCCCCCTGGACAGAGGAACCTGGTGGGTGATAGTCTTTGGGTCGCAAAGAGTCGGACATGACTGAGCAACTAAGCACAACATAGCCCAGACGTGTGCTCAGCTTCAGAAGTTGTTCTTTGCTGCCTTTCTGTGAGGAAAGAAAGCTCTAGATATTCCCTCTTCCCACTCCTATCTGTCCAACAATGGATAATGATTCCAGAAAAGGTCATTTTTTTAAAGGTACTATAAGGTTGTTAAGTATGCCTTCTGTTAAATAATGTATGTTTGATATGTACAAAATTAATATTTATTAGAGAATGAATAGGTCATCTTTCAGCACACAAAAATACAGTGTAATTATTTCTTCAGTGTTTATTGTATGCCCTGGGCTTCTCTTGTGGCTCAGCTGGTAAAGAATAGACTAGTTAATTCTGGACTAGGTAATTCCATGGACTAGTCCATGGGGTCACAAAGAATCATACATGACTGAACGACTTTCACTTTCATTATATGCTGTGCACTTTATGTGCATAATCTTATTTAACACCTGCCCCTCCCTCCCCCCCCTGAGGAAAGTGGAGGATAAATAAATTTTGCTCTTTCACAGAAGCAGGGGGAGTAGAGGTCTAACCTGAAGCAGTTTAACTCCGGCATCATGTTCCCAGCACTGGACTGACTTCAGTGCTTCCTGTGTGAATTATTTTGTATTTTAGGTCTTGGAGAAGTTTTAGAAATGCGTAGTTCTTGCTGACTCCCTCGAGGAACATCCAGCCTAGTTGGAAAGATAAAGAAGTGAGGCGTAGCAGTAATACACACCTGTTCCAGTGGCAGTACTAGGTAATAGTTGGTGTGACATCCAAGGACAGACATTTCTGGGGCTTCCAGAGGTCAGAGGGAAGGAGCCAGGCTTTGATAGATAGGGAGTGTAAGCACATGAGGGCCAGAGAGCTATAGTTAAGCGTTAGTCGCTCAGTTATGTCCCATTCTCTGCGACCCTGTGGACTGTAGCCTGCCAGGCTCCTCTGCTCATGGAATTATCCAGGCCAGAATACTGGAGTAGGTAGCCATTCCTTCCTCCAGGGATTGAACCTGGGTCTCCTGCATTGCAGGTGGATTCTTTACAGTCTGACCACCAGAGAAGCGATAAATATCGTGTTCTGGAAAAAAGGACTAGGGAGTGACCATGCAGCCAGCACCAGGTAAGCAGAGATTCTGGGGACAGATCAAGTCTGAGGGGACATTGCTACATTGCTGGAAGACATCAACGCACAACTGGGCAATATGAGATGAAGACAGAGTCAGGAGAGAAATAATATCCAAACTATAGGAGACAGGTTAGGGGTCAGGTAGAACTGGTAGATGAGCAGTGAATAGATAGTAAGAGAAGAGAGGAACTCTATCATGACTTCAGGTGGTTCAGTATCTAAGTCCGTAACCAATGAACAAGTGATGGGGAAACTCTATGTCTTGGTAAGAAAGGGAGGTAGCTGATCCAGACCAAGGAGAAACCAGAGGCATGGGATAGGGAACAAGGGACATCGTCATTCTTTAGCCATGATATTGTTCTAAAATATAGTGTTTTAATGGAAAATTTGAGGTTTAGTGAGGCCAATAGATTAGGAGACAATTACCATTGAGAAGATAGTTTTCTACTCACAGTTACCAAGAAGGGGTGCACATGGGACTTCCCTAGTGGTCCAGTGGCTAAGACTCTGCTCTCCCAGGGCAAAGGTCCTGAGTTCCATCCCTAGTTGGGGAACTAGATTCTGCACACTGGAACAAAGAGTTTGCATGCTCCAACTAAAGATTCATTGTGCCACAACGAAGATCAAAGATCCCGAATGTCACAGCTAAGACCCAGTGCTGCTGCTGCTGCTGCTGCTAAGTCGCTTCAGTTGTGTCCGACTCTGTGTGACCCCATAGACGGCAGCCCACCAGGCTCCCCCGTCCCTGGGATTCTCCAGGCAAGAACACTGGAGTGGGTTGCCATTTCCTTCTCCGATGTCTGAAAGTGAAAAGTGAAAGTGAAGTCGCTCAGTCGTGTCCAACTCTTAGCGAGCCCATGGACTGCAGCCTGCCAGGCTCCTCCGTCCATGGGATTTTCCAGGCAAGAGTACTGGCGTGGGGTGCCATTGCCTTCTCCAAAGACCCAGTGCAGCCAAATAAATAAACATTTAAAGAAAGAAGGTGTGCACGTGATGCCATAGGAACCGCATGAGGAAGCACCAGGGTCAGTTACAGGTAGAGAGAGGGAGGGATTGTGAGCTGGAGCCTTGATTGTGGTTTCCCCATAGAAGAATGAGTTAGGCAAGGTAAGCAGGTGTAGGATTGACTAGTCTGAATAACTTCAGAGGGCTCTGGGGTGTGGGCGCTGTCTGTACCTACTTGTCTGGTATCTGAAGCAATTTTCCAGGTAAGTGATGATGGCCGCTTGGATCAGGGTGGAGGTAGGGAGCTGCATATTAGAACCGATTTGATGGTAGAACCAGCAGGATTTACTAATATAGATTCCAGCGGTGAGACAGGGACTAATGGTCCATGTACACAGTATTTTACTGAAAAGTACATTTCGGGTAGGGCTTCCCAGGTGGTGCTAGTGGTAAAGAATCCACCTGCCAATGCAGGAGACGCAAGAGATGTGGGCCCAGACCCTGGGTTGGGAAGATCCTCTGGAGGAGGAAATGGCAACCCACTCCAGTATTCTTGCCTGGAGAATCCCGTGGACAGAGGAGCCGGGTAGGGTACGGTCCATGGGCCTGTAAAGAGTCGAACACAACTGACTAACTGAGCACATCCCAGGGTTATGTGCTTCATACCTCTTACTGAGTGGCTAGAATGATTTATTTACTAAATGGGATCATGTCAGTAAGTTATATGTACATATATACTTTTAGTGATATATATTTATAAATATATAAAAAGATATATCTATGTATACCATATAGTTATTTTATGATATGTATCAATAGTAAATGGAGAAGGCAATGGCACCCCACTCCAGTACTCT
This sequence comes from Bos javanicus, assembly GCF_032452875.1. Classification (NCBI taxonomy): domain Eukaryota; kingdom Metazoa; phylum Chordata; class Mammalia; order Artiodactyla; family Bovidae; genus Bos; species Bos javanicus. The sequence continues at coordinate 33,725,956 of NC_083881.1, read as the reverse complement.
TGCCTGGAAAATCCATGGACGGAAGAGCCTGGTAGGCTGTAGTCCATGGGGTCTCTAAGAGTCTGACACGACTGAGCGACTTCACTTTCACTTTTCACTTTCATGCATTGGAGAAGGAAATGGCAATCCACTCCAGTGTTCTTGCCTGGAGAATCCAGGGACGGGGAAGCCTGGTGGGCTGCCGTCTATGGGGTCGCACAGAGTCGGACATGACTGAAGTGACTTAGCAGCAGTAGCATCAATAGTAAAGCAGAATATAGTCATATCTTTTTATGTGGAGTATATATATGTAATTCTGAGATTTTTTTCAGTCTTTTTTCAATTTATAAAATAAGGGCATGTTTCATCATATACAAATTTTTATATAAAGTGTATGCACATTGCAACTTAATAAAATAGATCATAATTTGAATGCATTATAAGAGTTCTTTGAAGGATCTCCATATTTACTTTTTTTAATTCCATAGTAATGTATTTTCTTTAAAAATTTTTATTGGAGTACAGTTGCTTTACAGTGTTGTTAGTTTCTACTGTACAGCAAAGTGAATCAGTTATGCAATACATATATCCCCTCATTTTTGGATTTCCTTCCCATTTGGGTCACCACAGAGCACTGAGTAGAGTTCCCTGTGCTGTACAGTAGATACTCATTAGTTATCTGTTTATACATAGTATTGATGTGTATTTCTGTTAATGAGAGTGATTTGGGCTTAACATTGTTTGCTATATAATAAAAGTGAATTTTTCTGATTCTATAGGTGAATTTTAAAAATCTTGATCTGTATTTCCTAAAGAATTAGGGTTTCTTGGTGAACATTATTTAATTGGTTTTCCATTCACTGCTGATCGAATGGTCCTGCCAGCGTAGAGTCTGCACATGGCTTCTTGCCACTTCAAGATGCTGCGAGCAAGTGCCCCAGGCATCAACAGTGTGGTGGAAATACCCTTTTCCTCGTCTGTGTTTGTAAGGCAGTCTCTTTCACGGCAGAAGACTATTTTGGGGAGATGATTCATGTCACATTTTGGCCTCATTACAGTTTTGAGTTGTAAATGGCGCTGATTTGCCTAGAGGTGTAAACATAAATTTTATCTTCATATGCTTATGGGAATACCTGAATCGGAAAAAGTACTTGCTATTCTTAAGTTCTGTTTTAGGCTATAAACAGAGAGGTTAACAAGATATTTATCAAAATTCTAATTTTATTTTATGAAAAGCATACTTCCAAAAGAATGCCAATTACTTTCCTCTGTGCCTCCGCACTCCATTTCCAAACACAGATGGAGAAGTCTAAGAGCCTAATGTCTTATTGTTACAAGCAGATGATGCCGTAAGGTAGATAAACACTGTGCTTTTTTCTTTTGAAATGGTGAGAAAAGTGTGAGCAGGTGTTAAATTACCATCTGTAGCTATGAGTGACAGGAAGTATAAGATTATTCAATGCTTATTTAGGTGCAGCTGATAAAGTCAGGGTTTTGATTAGTTCAAATTTGCTTTCTGGTAAATAGGGACTATTTAAAGGATATGACAAATCACTTATTTATTCTTTGGTGAAAATGCATGATAGCAACAGAAAGGAGAAGCATGTGTCACCTGAGTTTGTGATCGTGCCTTATGCACAGGAGTATCTTAAAGGTGTTTATTGATTTGTCCCCAAATAACTGAGTTTCAACAGGGTAAACACATGTTTGGAGTGTGGCTAGATTTTTCTGTGACTTTCAAGGAATTTCATATTCTATCTCAAAATTTGAAAACTGGCAATATATTATTTATTTATCTTTGAAAATTTATGTACTGATGTATTGGCTGCAGAGAGAGGCATGTGAAATCTTAGTTCTCCAACCAGCGAGACTCATACTCAAACTCATAGCACCTGCATTGAGAGTCTTAACCACTGGACTGCCAGGGAAGTCTGCAGTGATTCATTATTTTTTAAAAATTTCAATAACAGCAGTGGGAACAATATAAAGACTTGACAATGTATTTGTTTTTGTTACTATTATTTTGCTATTAGCCCATTTTGGTGACCACATGTTTTTGGACGGAACGACGTTTCTGATCTACTGACAATAACCCCCTCTCCCCCTTTAGGTGTGCTTTAAAATTTTTTCTAATTCAACTGTGGGTTAGTGCTTTCTGACCTTCTCACTCATGCCGTTTAAGGAGATTTATTAACCTTTAGGTAAGATTCCTCAATTAACAACGAACCGAATGCATTGTGAGGCGTTCTCTGATTCTAAAGTGGTGACTTGAAAACACTAGTGGTTTGAGGGTGCTTGATTAAGCAGCTTTACCAGTTCAACTGAAACCAACTTCATGGCAAAATTGGTCTTCAGTTTCCTCAGCCCATTAGAATATTCTAGCTGGGATGAGTGACATTCCTTTTTTCCCTCTTCTCTTGAGGCTTACTCTGATAGCCTGTCTTGGCTATCCAGTAAACTACCTCAATAACTAGCGCAGGTCTGTACTTTCAGAAGCAACCAAAGAAGTTCTGATGTACTAAGAGGACGATAGGCAACAGTTAAATAAAGGACATTGTTTAAAGCCCAATTTAGAGAACTCTCTAAAGTTCTCTGTTTTTGGAAATTGTTAACTGGATGTAACTGTGACGTAAGCGTGGTATGACTGAAATTAGACAACTACTGAAAGAGATAGCATGAGGTTATATTTCACATTTCCTTTTCTGTCTTCCCAGCCATCATGTATGTCATGGGAGCACTCGGTCCTGCAGTGGGATATTTACTAGGTGGACTTCTTATTGGTTTTTATGTTGATCCCAGAAATCCTATTCACCTTAACCAGGATGATCCTCGTTTCATTGGAAACTGGTAAGAATTGTTTACTGCATCTTTCATTTCATTTGGTATTATGATAATTAGAGTCATAGTCCCCTTGTAGTTAAAATAAGAATTTCCCGAAGAGGAAGATGAAAAATAGCTCAATGTCACCTAGAAGGTGGTGGTAAGCAGGATAATAATCTCCAAAGATATCTTTGTCCTAATTCCCAGATTTATGAATTTACCTGTACATGGCAAAGGGGACTTTTGCTGATGGAAGTTTAGGAACTTCAGATGGGGAGATTATCTGGGATGATCCAAGTGGGTCCAGTGTAATCACAAGGGTCTTTATAAGGGAAAGAGAGAGGCAGGAGGGTCAGAGTGAGAGAAGGAGTTGTGATGATTGAAGCAGAGGTTGGAGTGATATGCTTTGACAATGGAGCAGGGGACCACAAGCCAAGGAATGCAGGTAGATTGCGGAAGTTCGGAAGAGCAAGGAAGTAGGTTCCTTCGCAGAACCTCCAGAAGGAATTCAGCCACACCCATCTTTTATTGACACTCTTGCCCTCCAGGGGTTACAGCTTCCCAGGTGGTACTAGTGGTAAATAACCCACCTGCCAATGCAGGAGACATAAGAGACGGGGTTCCATCCTGACTCCAGAGCTCTCAGATGATGTATTTATGTTGTCTTAAGCCACGCAGTGTGTGGGGATTTGTTATCACAGCAATAGGAAACCAACACAGAGGAGCTGTGATCAACAGCTTAATCCACATTCTTTAGGATAGAGATGGCTGTTTTCTTCATAGCAGAGGGAAGGAAAAGGGGAATGTGGCTGTGTTGGGACTTCCCTGTGTACTTGAATTAGAACTTGCATTGTCTTTTCTGTGCCTTATAAAAAAATATTTTCTCCCCACTTATCGTATTTGTGTTTTGCTTTGTCCTCATCCACTGCCCAGAACTCTGTTTCCATTGTTCCACTCTTAGTGAGTCTTTTCGCTAAGGAATAGTTCATTTCCCTGGATGTGCTGAAGATGAATTACTCTCTCACTTGCACGCCTTTTTTGTTTAAATTAATTTTATTGGCATAGAGTCGCTTTGCAATGTTGTGTTAGTTTCTACTGCACAGCACAGTGAATCAGCCATACATGTACATATACCCCCTCCCTTTTGGTCGCTTGATAGCCTTTAATTGTCTTGCTAAATACGTAAGCTTTGGATTTTATTTTTATATATTTTTTTAAAGTTGATATGTTGTGTTTTCATTTTTATCCGGTTCAAGATTATTATATATTTTTTTTCTTTTTGGCCACTCGACAAGTAGAGATTGAACTCATGCCTCCTGTAGTGGATGCACGGAGTCTTAACCACTGGACCACCAGAGAAGTCCCTAAGTTGAGAGTTTAGCAAGAGAACTCCAACTTTGGATGATAGGTTACTTATTCGTATATATCCAAGGGCTGCATTTGAATTCTTCCCAGTTCTGAACTTGAACATGATATTTCTTCACAATTGCAAGCATTCAAAGTATTGGCATCCCAAATTTATTTAACATGGATTGGTACTGGGTATACATTGATAAGATATTTTCATTTTAGAATAGAGAATTTCATTATTAGAAACTTGTGTTGAGTAATTACTTCCTAAAGAGTTTCTTAGACTACTTGTGTTCTCTCTGTGTTTCATTTTATAATGAAATTCTTACAATAATAACTTCATAAGTTGAGCTATGTGGGAATAATGTTTAACACTATTTTCTAAGCAGTTAATAAATATTAATTAAATTATAGAACACTTGTTATTTTCATAAGTAAATAGTCTTTGAAGGTGGAAGTGTTAAGATATATAATAGATGAGTCTGTCCTGGTAGAATTTTCAAATCATACGAAAGGGAGTTCCCTTGTCAGCAGGAGGGGAATAACACAGGAATTTTATGTTCTTGGTCAACAGTAAAATTTTTGATCTCAATTACTATTTTCTTTGCAGTTCTGAAATAATTCAGAGTAAGAATTTTTTAAAAATTCTCAGAAAATTAGGTTATTAAAATGTATCTGTGACCATCCCATGTATAATCTGTGCTCTGTAAAGATGTCATGAGAAGAGCATGGCAAAAGGGAACAGCTGGAGGGAGAGAGAAAGACAAAGAGGGCCAGATCAGGGGCAGAGAGAAGGCAAGGAAGCAGGTGCTTTAGGATTATAAGTGCTTTATGCTGTTTTTGCTAAGTTTTCCAATGTGCATCAACCCAGTTGGTAGCAAAGTGAAGCAACTAAATGTAGACCCTTGGGTTTAAATCCCAGTCTGCCACCTAATAACTGTGTGACCTTAGGGAAGTTACTTAACTCCTCTGAGCCCCAAGTTTTTTTTTTCTTTAATCCACAAAATGGAAATAGTTGCAGTACCTACTTCATGGAGTTGTTGTGAGGAATAAATGAGTCTGTGTATGCGGAGCTCTAAGTGGTTCTCCCTACATAATGTGTGTTAGCTGTTATTCAGTCTTTTGACTTTAATCTGTGCTCAAGTAGTTTTATTCATTTTAATGACTTAAAATTAGTTCTACAAATGTTAAAAGTTGTCCATATAGAAATGTATACTAGGGTTTTCTTTAAAAATGAATTTTGTCTGTTGAGTAGCCCTGTTTTTAACAGACTTCTAACCTTGAACAGAGTTATTTGATACAACATTAGTTTTTATGATGCCCGATGGTGATGGCTTCCCAGGTGATTCTGGTAAAGTTCCTGTCTGCCAATGCAGGAGACACAAGAGACACAGATTCGATCCCTGGGTTGGGAAGATCCCCTGAAGAAGGAAATGGCAACCTACTCCAGTATTCTTGCCTGGGAAAACCCATGGACAGACGAGCCTGGAGGGCTACAGTTCATGGGGTGGTGAAAGAGTCGGATACGACTTAGTGACTAAAAACAGCACAATAATGATGACAGGTTTTTCGGTAAACATATGCTGGAAAAGAGAAGGAAGGAGTAAGTGAATAATGCTAATATTAGTTGGGTGCTCACTATGTGTCAAACATTACATTAAAACCTTTACCAACATTTTTTTTTTCTTTACCAACATTTTCACTGAAGCATTATAAAAACCACATGTCATCACTAAGAATTTGCCCATTTTGCAGGTGAGGAAATTGATGGTTCGCAATTTTGATCATCTTGCCTAAAGTCTGAGAGTCAGTGAGAGATGGATAAGAAACTGAGTCCAGGGTGGAGGTTTTAGTCAGTGTACTTAACTGTCCTCCCTTCATGAAGAGTCTCTGGGTAATGACTCATGAAAGGGGTCCTGGCTTTTCCATTTTAGCTCTTACTGATGCATCTGTTTCTGACATATAATGCACACTTCCTTACCTTACCCAGCTTTTCTCAGAGTCCTCTTTGGCACCAACTACCATATGTTCATTTCGATGTTACTGGAGACCAGTTTGCTCTGCTTAGAAATGTCCCTAAACCTTTTTTATTATTTTTGTTCATTTACTGCAATTCTTCCCCTTCTTCTGTTATTTATTCTCCCTTCGGAGTCTTCTGAGTATCTTTAATGTTTGCATGTAATTTTAAGTCAGTGGCTTTGGCTGGAGGTGGGGCCCTAAGTACAGATGTAAATAAAAAAACAGTACTAGCTACCATGAAATTATTGTTGTTTGTGTGGGGCAGGCTGTGGGACTCAGTGGTCAAGGATCTGCCTACCAATGTAGGAGATGCAAGAGATGCAGGTTTGATCTCTGGGTTGGGAAGATCCCCTGGAGAATAAAATGGCTATCTGCTCCAGTATTCTTGCCTGGAGAATCCCATGGATAGAGAAGCCTGGCAGGTTATAGTCCATGGGGTTGTAGAGAGTAGGACACGATTGAGCAGCAGCATACTTTGTCTTCTTAATTTTGATCGTTTCCCCCAAAGTTATTATTTCCTCCCTTTCAGATGAGAAAGCCTGTTCAGAGAAGCAAGCTAATTTCTACAGAATCTTAGGGCTAGTAAGTGGTGAAGACTAGATAAACTCTGGGTCTTCCTGAAGCTATAGCTCAAGAATGGCCCCTCACACTCTGCTGCCTGGCCTCTTCTGGAAATAGTGTGAGAGGTCCAGGGAGCTAAGGAGTTCAGGGGACTTGAATGCAGAGTTTGCAGAAAGAAATTCAAGGAAGTTAAAGGCAGGGCTGGGTTAGGAAAGACCTTGTAGGCAGCCAAGTACAAAAAGGGCCAGATATTTTCATAGCTATGTTCCCTGCAGATAGATGACTCTCTTTTTTAAAAAAACGACCCTCATTCAGTTTATTTATTTAGGAAATGTTTTGAGTACCTAACCTGTGTTAGGCCCTGGGTTCATGATTATATTTGACTCATTGAGATTGCTGGAAGCCTGCTTTGAGACGTCTTCTCAAAATGAAATCCTTTTCTGATTGTTTTAATATCTTAATTGGATACAACGTTAAGTATCTTTGAAAATAGCACACTGGATTTTTAATGACTGGTTCTAGGAACGATTCTCTCAGCTAAGCTATGACCTTTAGCAGCTGATAACAGCATTTTAATAGAAATACTTGCTTTTCTAATTAATTAGAAAAAATTTTAATTAATTTTTTTGGCTGCACCTAGTAGCACACATGGGGAGAAGGCAATGGCAGCCCACTCCAGTACTCTTGCCTGGCAAATCCCATGGACTGAGGAGCCTGGTAGGCTGCAGTCCATTGGGTCGCTAAGAGTCGGACACGACTGAGCGACTTCACTTTTACTTTTCACTTTCATGCACTGGAGAAGGAAATGCAAACCCACTCCAGTGTTTTTGCCTGGAGAATCCCAGGGACAGCGGAGCCTGGTGGGCTGCCGTCTATGGGGTTGCACAGAGTCGGACACGACTGAAGCGACTTAGCAGTAGCAGTAGCACACGGCATCTTAGTTCCCTGACCGGGGATCGAACTCATGACCCCTGTTGTGGAAGAGCAGAGTCTTAACCACTGCACCACCAGAGAAGTCCTGAAACATTTACTTTTTACAAATGAGTTTTTGCTTTGCAGTTGATCTATACGCTGACTGGGTTGTATTCCACATGAAGGCTTAGAATGCTGGTTGCATTCTGATAACAACTGATGGAATGTGTTGATACAGAGGCCAGAATCTGAGTGTTTATGAACTTGGAAGTTTTGAGGACAGAGTTTGAAGTTGAGGAATCCTAGTTGGACAATTTGTGACCCTATTAGGCAAGACCAGGGACCTCTATTTGTTAAGAAAAGATTGAAAGGAGACTGCAAAATTGCCCTTGGGGAATTATGCAGGCAAGAAGTCCCCAGGCCTTAACACATGCTCTAAAGAGGACTAGAATTTGAGGTCTATTCTGCGTTTGCTTCCTAGTCTCGGCAGCATGGCAACTTCAGGTGAGTTTAAAGACAGAATCTTGATTCTGTGGAAACTCAAGTTTCACTTCTCCTAGGAAGCTTTCTGACACATTGATTTCCTTTCTGAATTTTTATAGCATTCAAGATCTTCCCAGCACAGGGATCAAATCTGGGTCTCCTGCATTGCAGGCAGATTCTTTACTGTCTGAGCCACCAGGGAAGCCCTTCTATACCACGTGATCTAACAATTATGTACATTCTTGCATTGTGGGGGATTGTTAGGAATTGTTTCTTGTATCTTTAGCTCTTTACAAACAGGTTGTAAGTTCTTGAATGCGAAGATAGAGTGTATATCTTTGTCTCTCTTTTTTTTTTTTCCTGGCCACATGATGAGTTGAGTGGCATGTGGGATCTTATCCCTGAGCAGGGATTGAGCTGGGAGCACAGAGTCTTAACCACTGGATTTCTGGGGAAGGCCCCAGGTGTAAATGCCTTTATCCCTACTCATTCTTGGTTAAGTTTTGGGAAGCCCAGCTAAGAAGGGTTAATACATTTTTAAGTGCTTGCAGAAAAATATTTGAATGCCATCAGCAATTTGAAAAACATTTCACACCAGGTATTTGGTTTTTTTTCTTTAAAAAAGTGTCTGTACGGGTCCATAAAGCATGATATAGACTCTATATTATTTTTCTATTAAATTTATGGGATATTGACTCAATTCTGACACACACACACACATGCACACACACATTCACACGCACACGCACACACACACACACACCCCCTGTGCGTGCTCAGTCGTGTCTAATTCTTTTTGACTTTACGGACTGTAGCCCATCAGGCTCCTCTGTCCATGGGATTTTCCAGGCAAGAGTACTGGAGTGGGTTGCCATTGTCTCCTCCAGGGGAATCTTCATGACCTAAGGATTGAACCTGTGTCTCCTGCATTGTCAGGAGGATTCTTTATCACAGTGCCACCTGGGAAGCCCTTATGGGCTATTGATTTATTATAAAATGCGCATTGTAGTAGGACTAACAATGTTCATTAGCAGAACTGACACATGTGTGCTCAAAAATACTTGAATGAAATTCTAGTCAGGCTGGTGATTCTAATAATTATAATACTAGAATGATTACTGAGTACAGTTCTCATTTATACCATGGAAAGGGAGGATTCTTGTATTTTCTTAGGTTGTCTAACTTCTTAGTGCCATACACCTGATGAAGGTAAAACGTGTTCTCTGGAGAAATTTGTCATCCCACATTTCTACTTTGCTAACTTGTTCTCACTCGTAATATAAAAGCCATAAATGCTGTTCACATCTCCCAATTTTTTAGGTGGAGTGGATTCCTCCTTTGTGCCATTGCAATGTTTCTTGTGATATTCCCAATGTTTACTTTTCCAAAAAAGCTTCCGCCTCGACACAAGAAAAAGAGAAAGAAAAAATATTCCACGGATGCTTCTGGTGATGATGACGTTATGAAGGAGAAACCAGACAGTTGTGAACAAGTGGACAAAAAAGTTTCTCCTATAGGATTTGGGAAGGATGTCAGAGGTAAAGTATACCTTCTGAATAAGTACATGCATGGTGCTTCATATCAGTGCTACTCAAAGTGTGGTCCCCGGCCCCTGCTGTCTAATGGCAGTTCCTGGTCTGTGACAGGGTAAGGGCTGAAGTTGAGAGTCAGTGTTGAAAACGTAAAAAAAAAAAGTTTCAATGGGATAATTTTGTCTGTCGACTCTAATAACAGTAATAAACTGGGCTCACATTTTGTATGTTTTACAAAATTGATTTTCTAATGATTCATCTTTGTTATAACTTGCAAAAGTATCAATAACAGTAGACTGGACATAATCTAAAAATGGTCCTTCCTCACAGATAGTTTGAGAAGCACTGATTGAATTCTAAAGGTGAAGACTTCATATTGGAATGAGAGATGTCTGATTTTTAAAATAATCGTTGCCTCATACAATGGATAGTTTGTCTCCAGGAACCATGGGTTTGGTAGTGTGTCCTGATCCTTAAAGAAATACAAAACTCACCCTTAGGAAGGGATCTCGTTCAGCAGTGACTCGGTCAAAGCCTCTAAGTGACCGTGGAGAAGGACATCCAGGGCATGGGTCTCAAAACCCATCAGAAAAACATCCAGAGAGTTTTCAGTGATGTGTACTGGTCTGTGTTTTCATTTTATTTCTCTTAAAAACAATCACTTTATTAAATCCAGATTAGGCAATCGCAAATCTAAACAACTTAATCTTTACCAGGCCATTTTTGTTCCATAGTCAATACCTCTCTTGAGTGACAACAAATCCCTTTAATCCAGGAAACCTATAATGCCACATTCCCATTAGTTCCTGCCTATTTCCTGAATTCTCTGAATTAAAGTTTTTAAAATTAGGAAGCATAATATAAATCAAGTGGTTACATCAGTTAAGGTTGTTTTAGGTAAAATTCACTCAGGCCCATTCTCATCTCATTTTGACTACGTGCACAGTAAAGGCAAAGAGGATCCTTTCAGGCCTAGAGGGAAGTTACTAATACATTATGGAACTGTGCCTGCAGCCTAATAGATTGGATTATTTTTAAAGACTATTTTGTTCAAAGCAGTGAAGTGACGTTTCATTGGAAATGCTTCTTCCCAGTTAAGTTTTAGATTTACCTTCCCCGTTCCCTCCCCATTAATTTGGGACAGTGTTTACTTTTGGAAATGCCAAAATTACCTCCTCTGCTCTCATAATATAAAATATTCTCTGGACGGTAGTCAAGTAGAGCCTGGGCTCTTACCCCATGGACCACTTCACCATTTTTCATGGACATACGATGGACCATAATAAGGGAGTGAATTAAAAAAAAAAATAACTCAGTTGAGAACAAAGTTGATGTTAGAGAATTTACAACATAGAAATAGACTAAGGGTCTCAATTTAAGGAGAATATAAAGTTGATGCCAGAGGAGAAATAAAGGCTAGAGCTGAAGTTGTCTATTTTATGGCTTAGAGGTAGATGGCTAGAATGTGAAATATATGCTGTGTTGGATAGCAGAGAAAAGGGAGAGAGAAGACTGGTAGGAAACACCAATAGCAGAGGCAACTGTTGATGGAGTTCTTTGGAGGAGGCTGGGTGGACAGTGCTTTCATGAGCCAGCTGTCCTCCGGGTGCTTCCCATTTTCAAGGTGAGGACTGCCATGGCCAGGACCTTCTGAAGGTCTGAGCGTCTTCTTGGCCTGAAGGTCTTCTCTTAGGCTGTGGACTGCTTGGCTCCTGCTTGAGGCAGGCTTCAGGTGCCAAGGAATTAACACTCTGGCCTCCCACCCCTAACAGCAGTCTTAGCCAATGGCTGGTAAGCATCCCAGCTCTGTCCCCTCATGGTGAGACAATCCGTTGTAAGCTGCCCTTTCTTCCTGTGCATCACATCTATACTCCCCATCCAGTGCTTCTCAAACCCCCCAAATAAATGACTTGGACTTGGATCCTTGACTCAGGACCTGCTTCTGGGGCAAAGCTCACTTTGGCAGGCAGATTCACAGTGATAAAAGCTGTCATGGGATTTTAAAATTATTTTTCAGAATTGAATCTATCTACTCTTATGTTAAATGTCTTCTTGTACTGCTAGGGAGTGTTCTCCATCTTTTCTGTATTCAATTTAATGGTTCAAGGTATTTTCTTTTAGAGTAAAGATTAAGAAGAGTCTTTTGACAGTGATGGGTAGTTGGTTTATAAACTCCATTTTTATTCTGATTTTCTTGTAGATGTTTCTGATAAATTTCCAACTTTTTTACTCTATGCCTTAATTGTGATGAGTGATCTTTGGCAGTGAACCTTATGGTTAGAACACAGAGCTGGCTTATTTTATTTATTTCTACTTGCACTGGACTCTCTAAATGTATCTAGACTGGCACTTCCGGAAACATGTTCTCCTGTTAGAAAGGAATCCTGTTTAAATGAGATTATAAAGTGACAATGTTCTGCTAAAAATTATTCAAGTGATGTTGATGATATTGGAATAATGTTCAAATACAGTATTTAAAATTATATATATCTTTTGCACATTTTATTTCTAATAGCTATCACCTATAGGAAATGACAGTGTAATATTTCATCTGATTTTCAAAAGACTCAATTACATCTCTGAGAATCATTCTACTACAGACAAAATTTGTATTACAAAGCTGAGATACACTAGGTCTTTTTTTTTTTATTTTAAATATCTATTTAATACACACTTTGCAGTTTTACACTTGACCAACTGACATATAAAAATTATAACACAAGTTTTTCCATGTATAATTCTTTTTTTCAGGATTTTTTTTCTTACTCATGTCTGTTACTATTTAAGTCTTGAATGAAAGATTGATTGCTAAGATTCCATTTTGAGTTAAACCACAGTGTGATTCCCAGATCTTTTTTCTTGTCCTGTTTTTTGGAATAAGGCTCCTTTTATCCTTTATATTTGAAATTCATACATCAATATTAGTTTCTTCAAAGAGAAGGTATAAAGAGTGGCCAAGTTGGTATTTTTTGGTTCCTAAAATCAAAAATGATTTAGACCATATAGGATAGTGCTCTTTGAAAAGCTTTATTGCAGAGAATGCAAGAAGAGAATGCACTTCGCTTTCCACCCACTGCCTCCACATTTTAATGATAGACACGGGGAAAATCTGACTCAGTGTTTCTAGGTTCTTATTATAAATTATGCAGGAATAAAACTGTTTTAAAACAACCACAAAGGAGAAAGTAAGAGTTTTTAGTGGATCTGCAGCACCTTCCCATAAAGAGATTAGCACTGATGGCTTCAACATCTTACCATAAAAATAAACAGTTAAAATATTTAAGTGGATCAATTTTTCTGAGGCTTGGGGTCTGGTATTTTAAAAGCCTTCCAAATTTAACTGGTTTTCTTCTTATTCTTAAGCAGAAAATGTTTGGTGGCAGTTAATCATAAGAAAATGTTTATTTTTGTGTTCACTTTAACTTCTAAGCTTAATTGCTTAGCATTATTACATAGCATAAAGCATGACAGATTTATGTGGCTTCTCTGGTGGCTCAGACAGTAAAAAATCTGCCTGCCAATGCAGGAGATGTGGGTTTGATCCCTGAGTTGGGAAGATCCCCTGGAGAAGTGACATATCAGTAATCTTGTCTGGAGAATTCCATGGACAGAGGAACCTGGTGGGCTACAGTCCATGGGGTCACAAAGAGTCGGACACGACTGAGTGACTGACACTTTCACTTTTCACTTTCACATGACAGACTTGCTCTGCTAGACTTTTGTTTGTATTGGAATAGAATATATTATAATCCTAACTAAGTCAAATGGTTACTCTGAGGTGATGCATTGATTCGAAGAGGCCACTGACCCTCTTGTGTTATTGGTGGGAATGTAAATTGATACAGCCACTATAGAAGACAGTATGGAGCTTCCTTAAAAACCTAGGAATAAAGCTACCATATGACCCAGCAATCCCACTACTAGGCTTATACCCTGAGGAAACCAAAATTGAAAAAGACACATGTACCCCAATATTCATTGTAGCACTATGTGCAATAGCTAGGTCATGGAAGCAACCTAGATGTCCCTCAACAGATGAATGGATAGAGAAGCTGTGGTACATATACACAATGGGATATTACTCAGCCATAAACGGAACACATTTTAATCAGTTCTAATGAGATGGATGAACCTAGAGTCTATTATACAGAGTGAAGTAAGCCAAAAGAAAAAAAAAAACATATTTATGCATATATATGGAATCTAGAAAGATGGTACTGATGAATCTATTTGCAGGGCAGTAATGGAGAAGGCAATGGCACCCCACTCCAGTACTCTTGCCTGGAAAATCCCATGGATGGAGGAGCCTGGTGGGCTGCAGTCTATGGGGTCGCTCAGAGTCGGACATGACTGAAGCGACTTAGCAGCAATGGAGATGCAGACATAGAGAATGGATTTGTGAACACAGTGGGGGAAGGAGAGGGAGGGATGAATAGAGAGAGTGGCATAGAAAGTATACCTTACTGCATGTTAAATAGCTAGCCAATAGGAATTTACTGTATGACTCAGGGAACTCAAACTGGGGCTCTGAAACAACCTAGAAGGATGGGAGGTAGCAGGGACATTCAAGAGGGTGGGGACATATGTGTACCTATGACTGGTTCATGTTGATGTATAGCAGAAACCAATGCAATATTGTAAACCAATTATCCTTCAACTAAAATAAAATTAAAAAAACAGAGGCCATTGGAAGTCAAAGAATTTTGATCACTAGAAGGTTATGTTGTCATCGTTTAATTCAATGACTGCTTATTCTGTAAAAGCTGCTGCACTCCAAGCTATGGCAGATTAGAAGATGAGTCAGCCATGATTTTCCCTCATAGAGCTTGTAGTCCACTGAGGGAGACAGGATGAGTACAGATGGAAATATACTAATGACCAAAAAAGAAGATAGACACCATGGTGTGAAGGTCACAGACAGGCGAGGGAATGTCTAGTTGAGGGGCCAGGGAAAGTTTCATGGAGAAGGTGGGATTTATCTTTCCTGGAAAACTGGAAGGATGTCAGTAGGTGGATGTGGGATGGTGTGAGTGTTCCAGGAAGAGACAGTAAAGGCAAGAAGATCAGATGTGTAGATGCATTTGAAAATGCTGAGCAAGTGCATTGTGGTTGGTGTGTTGGCTGTACATGACGGAGCCCTGGGGGATGAAGTTGGGAAGGTCAGTTAGAGCCATCTTGTGTGTAGAGAGCTAAAGTTCTAGCTTTAATGAAACTCGTCTCGATTGAGTAGTGGAGAGGTTTGAGCAGCCTTTGGCAGGCCTTCCATTGCTGCTGCTGCTGCTAAGTCGCTTCAGTCGTGTCCGACTCTGTGCGACCCCATAGACAGAAGCCCACCAGGCTCCTCTGTCCCTGGGATTCTCCAGGCAAGAACACTGGAGTGGGTCGCCATTTCCTTCTCCAATGCATGAAAGTGAAAAGCGAAAGAGAAGTCTCTCGGTCGTGTCCGACTCCTAGCGACCCCATGGACTTCAGCCTACCAGGCTCCTCCATCCATGGGATTTTCCAGGCAAGAGTACTGGAGTGGGGGTGCCATTGCCTTCTCTGAGGCCCTCCATTAGGTCCTGTTAAATTAGGGAGAGAAGGGAGTGGAGTGGAAGGAGGGGGACAAGGTAGAAAGCTATGGACAGAGCTCCAGAGAGGTGATGGCGGTTTTGCCTAGTAGAGATGGAAAGGACAGCAGCCTGCTAAACTAAGTTTTTCTTTGTTGGTGTTTGTTTGTTTGTTGGCCTCACCGCATGACATGCAGGATCAGGGATTGAACCCATGCCCCCTGCAGTGGAAGCCCAAAGCCCTAACTATTGGACCACCAGGGAATTTCCTCCTTGTCCCCTTTCAGTTGTTTTCAACTCTGCAGTCAAAAGGATCCTGTTAAAGTGCCGCTCCTGGGCTCAAAGCTTCTGTGGTTTCCCAATCTAACCCCTGGTTACCTGCTTGAGGCCATTTCTTTCCTGCAGTTGGATTCTGCTTCAACCCTATTGGGCTCATCACTGTTGCTCGAGTATACCAAGCACACGCTCACCTCTGGACAGATGTTCTTGCCGTTCCTGTGCTGGGAGTTTTCTCCATAAGGCCCCTCACTTCCTTCAGGGTATTACTCAAACAATCCCTTTCTAATGAAGCCTTACCCAGCCACCCTATTTAAAAATTTCTACCTTTTCCTCCAAAGCTTCTTACCTCTTTCTTTCCTTAATTTTTCTCCTTGGCACTGATCACTTATCTAACATACTCTATGTTTTACTTATTGATCATCTTGGTAAGCTCCACAAAGGCAAGGTTTTCTTTTTTTTTTAATTGGTCCATCATGTTCTCTGATGAATTCCCACTGTCTAGTAGATACTCAGTAAATATTTGATGAATAAATTAATGAATGATGAAAATGGAGGGAAGAAGTTGTGTGTATAGGATATGGCAATTGCTATGGGAATTATGGGCTTGCCAGGTGTTGCAGTGGTAAAGAATCCGCCTGCAACGAAAGAGATGCAGGTTCAATCCCTGGCTTGGGATGATCCCCTGGAGGAGGAAATGGCAACCCACTCCAGTTTTCTTGCCTGGGAAATCCCGTGAGCAGGGGAGCCTAGTGGGCTACAGTCCATGGGGTCGCAAAGAATCCAGCGCACTGAGCACACTTGCACGGACTCATGGAATGATGGGAACGGAGGTATCCAAGATGGTTTCAGGATTTCAAGCTCAGATGGCGGAGAGAGGAGTAAAGGGGCAGAATGAATGAATTCTGAGTGTGAGTTGCCCAAGAACGTCCAGAACTGTTGCATGTGTCTCTTTGCTCTGTGGTTGAAACCTAATATAGCATGGGATATGTTAGAGGCAATACTAGACTCAAAGAGGGATCACCAGTAGCCATGTGCCTGGACTAAGCCATCTTAGCCTCTTGTATTTTGCCTTAGCTTTTTTGCTGACTTTAACTTTATTTTTAGGTTTGCAGCTCTTATTAAAAGCTGTTATCTGAATTCCCTGTATTTGCCATAGGAGCATTGCTCTGAGTGCTTTATACAAAACTCTATTTCTAGAGAACAGTGAGAACAGAGGTTCTCAAACTCAGTCTACCTAGGAAGCATCATGAGGGCTTCATAGAGCTCAGGGTGCTAGACCGAGGTGTGACCTGAGAATGTGACCTGAGAATCT
Organism: Bos javanicus; assembly: GCF_032452875.1. NCBI lineage: Eukaryota > Metazoa > Chordata > Mammalia > Artiodactyla > Bovidae > Bos > Bos javanicus. The sequence continues at coordinate 33,709,160 of NC_083881.1, read as the reverse complement.
GCATTTTGACAAGTTTCCAGGTGATGCTGTTGCAGATGGTCCAGGGACCACGCTGTGAGAATCTAGTGCTTTAGAACATGGAGCAAAGCTTTGTTTCTTAGGAGAAAATTAGGATGTTTCTGTTAACGATGATTATACAACTTTGTGCTTTTGTGGCCAGGAAACCAAGGGTCAAATTTGAAGCCCAGAAAGAATCTTTTTGCTGGCTTTGATGTGCTGTTCTGTTTATATCTTATTTCTTTTTTTCAAGGAAATATGATGCATTTCTTTTTATTTTTTTATTGAAGTGTAGGGCTTCCCTGGTAGCTCAGCTGGCAAAGAATCTACCTGCAATGCAGGAGACCCCAGTTCAATGCCTGGGTCGAGAAGATCCTCTGGAGAAGGGATAGGCTACCCATTCCAGTATTCATGGATTTCCCTGATGGCTCAGATGGTAAAGAATCCACCTGCAATTCGGGAGACTTGGGTTCAATCCCTGGGTTGGGAAGATCCCCTGGAGGAGGGCATGGCGACCCACTCCATTATTCTTGCCTGGTGAATCCCCATGGGCAGAGGAGCCTGGCAGGCTACAGTTCATGGGGTCACAGAGTCACATGACTGAGTGACTAAACACAGCATTGCACAGAACTTCCCTGATGGGTCAGAGGGTAAAAATCCCCCTGTATTGTAGGAGACACAGGAGGTGTGGCTTCAACTCCTGGGTCGGGAAGATCCCCTGGAGGAGGGCATGGCAACCCACTCTGTATTGTTGCCTAAAAAATCCTGTGGACAGAGGAGCCTGACAGTCTATAGTCCAAAGAGTCACAAAAAGTCAGACAAAACTGAGCACACATAGTTAATTTACAATATTGATTGAGTTTTGGATGTGGAACATAGTGATATAGCATTTTTATGCTTTATACTTCATTTAAAGTTATTAGAAAACAGTAGCTATATTCCCTGTGCTGTATAATATATGCCTGTGGCTTGTTTATTTTATACATGTGTGTGCGTAGTTGCTTAGTTTTGTCTAACTGTTTGTGACCCCATGGACTGTAGCCTGCCAGGCTTCTCTCTGTCCATGGGGATTCTCCAGGCAAGAATACTGGAGTGGGTTGCCATGCCCTCCTCCAGGGGATCTTCCCCACCCAGGGCTGGAACCCATGTCTCCTGTTTTGCAGGCTGATTCTTTACCGCTGAGCCACCAAGGAAGCCCATGTTATACATAGTAGTTGTATTTCTTAATCCCTTACCTCTATCTTGCCCCCACCCCTTTCCTCTTCTCACTGGTAACCCATGATTTGTTTATGTGAGTCTGTTTCTGGTTTGCGATATGCATTTTTTTACTTTTTAGATTACACATATAAGTGATTACAGAGTGTTTGTCTTTCTTTGTCTAACATTTCACTAAGCATAATACTCTCTAGGTCCATCATGTTGCAGATGGCAGAATCCGATTCTTTCTCATGCTGTGTAGGGTTCCATTGTAAACATATGCCACATCTTCTTTATCCATTCATTTCATCTTCTCTAGAATTCTTTGTTTAATTTCTCTTTTACATTTATTTTGTTGTACCTTCAGCTTAGGAGGCAAAAGGTAAATGGTAACAGCCATGGCAAAGAATTCCTAAAAAAGAGCACACTTAAAATACTCAGTGCCAATTAACTGTGGGACTGTAACCAAAAGTGGGATCTGTCTGCTTGTCACTCAAAGATCAGTTTGGTGATCTTAAAGAGGCCAGTTTGGTGAAAAGGAAAGTTTGCTTTATTTTGGATGCTGGCAACTGGGAAGACGGCTGGATGCTTGTCCAAATTCGACTCCTCCACCCTGACAATCAGGGGGCAAACGCTTTTATAGGTGGAGGGAGGGGGCTACATGTAGAAAAGCACAGTCAGCTCTGACGCTTATCTTGAAATTGGTCATCAGTGGTCTGATCAGCGTCATCTTGGTTGTAAGGAACAGTGAATCTTCAGTTCCAGGGTTGGTTGGTTTCTATTTCCTTGAGGCCAGTTATTGGAATTAGGGCAGTTAATGTCATGGCTGTAGTTTGGTCATCATGCAGTTTACTTCTTAGACCTAGTGGGGGTTTCAGTATCTATAAGACAGTTCACAGGATAAGGCTCAGAATATTATCCCTAGCCCTTGAGAAGGAACTAAAGATCCTTGACTATGCTTATGACTACATTATTAGTATTTGCTTTCCTTTGACTGTTTTCCTTTGTTTCTGCATTTTCTCACTTCTCCAATTAAACTTAGTCTTTGGCTAAAGTTTTTTCACAGACGAAAGGCAGGCAGAGGACATGGGAGGGGGCCAGAAGGACCGCAGGGTCCTGCTCTATTTCAGGACTAATGTCCATCAGAGTAGTGTCTACTTTGAAATATATATATAAATACTCATTAGATTTAAGCAAGCAGGATTGTACTATGGCTAGTAATCACTTATAATGTATTTTGGGTCCTGGTGGCCGCTGTTTCTATTCATGGTCAGCAGGTTAGTGGTTCAGGAGCTCAATGTGCTCTCATACTGGAGCACATTTGCTGATGGTCAAAAACTGACAAACCTGGGCTTTCCTGGTGGCTCAGTGGTAAAGAATCCACCTGCCAGTGCAGGAGACATGGGGCCAGGAAGATCCCACATACCAAAGAGCAACTAAGCCCATGCACCACAACTACTGAGCCTGTGCTCTAGAGCCTGTGCTTGGAAACAAGAGAAGTCATCGCGATGGGAAGACCCTACACCGCAACTAGAGAGTAGTTCCCACTCCCCACAACTAGAGAAAAGCTGGTGCAGCAACAAAGACTCAGCACAGCCAAAATATTAATAAATAATTAAAAAAAAACAGTTAAGGTGGTCAATTAAAAAAAAAAAAGAAATCTATCAATACCTGCTGCCTCATTGTACTGTGCACTGTGAGGCATTGGAGAACAGTAGGTGTGGTGCCTGAAGGAAAGTTACAGGGCTCAAAATAGCCTGGAGTTAAAACTCCCCTCCGGGTCCTCCCCACCATTCTATGCAAAACAAAGAACTCTCTCACCAAAAAAATCGACACTAGGTTGATTACGCTCAGCTCCCAGCTGGTCCAGCCTCTGGCCAATCTCCAAAATTCCTTGCCCCAAACATTTAAGAGATAACTACTCTGAACAACCCTGGAGAAGAACAGGCCCCCTTAAGACAGTAGCTTTCCACATACATGCCTATATATACTTAGTCTTTTCTTGGGTAAGGGCAGCAGCTCACTAATCTGACTGCTGCCCCTTCTCACCTCATTTAACGTGATCTGTTCCATTGGAGAAGGCAATGGCAACCCACTCCAGTACTCTTGCCTGGAGAATCCCATGGACGCAGGAGCCTGGTGGGCTGCCGTCTACGGGGTCGCACAGAGTCGGACACAACTGAAGCGACTTAGCTAGCTTAGCTGTTCCTGTAAAGTGCCGGTCTCAGTCTTGTTCTTTTTCTGAACCTTGCCTTCTCCAACTCCGTACCCTACAGTGTCTGCACTTGCTAAGGCTGTCCCTGGCAGCTTCCATAAGAATCCAAGCACACCATGTAGCTCAGATTTTCTGAAACTTTGACTAATGGTCAAGGGATTACCTTTGATGCAAGGTCAAGGGGAGGGACCACATCAAATTTGTTGTAGCATAGCCCTGTGGTGAGAATCCCTGGTGGTTCAGATGGTAAAGACTCCTCCTGCAATGCAGGAGATCTGGCTCAGACAGATCCCCTGGCGAAGGAAATGAATGGCAACCCACTCCAGTATTCTTGCCTGGAGAATCCCATGGACAGGAGCCTGGCGGCCTCCAGTCCATGGGATCACTAAGAGGCAGATACGATGGACAGACTAACAAACAGCCCTGTGGTGACTGGAGTTTAGCACCTGAGTCCAGGTGTGGGTACTGGCTGGCTGGGTTACCTGCACTGCCATTGAGGTGCATGTGGGAACCAGCAAGGGATCTGCCAGTGATAGCAGCACTTCTCAAAGTGATTTCTAAGTCTTGTCTACCTTGTATTATATTCTCTTGAATTTTGGAGGTTTGTATTAAGTTTTATTTCTATAGTACTGCTGTTAAAGGCATTTCTAGTTTTAGTGTCAGATTGTCCTTGTAAGTGAATTTGTAAGAGTTCCTAGCATTCAGTGATCAAAAAAATGATAATTACTACCATTAGTTAGTCCCTCTATCATTCTTTTTTAAAAAATTATTTATGTTTTGGCTGTGTTGGGTCTTTGTTTCAGCGTGCAGGCTCAGTAGTTGTGGTGCATGGGCTTAGTTGTCCTGCAGCATGTAGGATCTTAGTTCCTTGACCAGGAGTCGCACCTGGGTCCCCTGCTTTGGAAGATGGTTTCTTAATCACTAGAGCACCAGGGAAGTCCCTCCATCATTCTTTTTACCGCATCTTTGATTTTACCATGACGCAGTTATAAATGACACCAAAAAACTTATCTAAGATATATTAGCATAAAAATTAATATTTGGCTGCAAATTGATAGATCCAGCAGCTTCTTTGCTAACTTTGCTTTTGAAACTTTGTAAAATAATTTTGAATTACAATAAAAGCCACAGAAATAACACAGAACTCCTGGGTTCCCTGAGCCCCAGTTCCCCGATTGTTAATGTTTCTGACAGATTTGTGAAGTTACTGACCCCCAGTACTTCACTGTGTCCTAAGTCAAGGATACTCTATTGCAGGACCACAGGGCAGCCATGGAAATCAGGGAATTAACATTAATCCAGTGCTACCATCTAGACCGTAGGCCCCATTCAAATTTTGCCTGTTATCCCTACATCGGACTTTATGTCCAAACCAATCTGCCATCACAGATTGTATTAATATTTAGTTGTGGTGTTTTGGTCCGTCAATTTGGATCAGTTCCTCATCTACCCTAATATTTTATGACCTTAATCTTTTAAAAAATTGTAAGCCAGTAACTTTATAGAATTTGGGTTTGATGATGTTGCCTCCTGATCTATGCTCGTTTGTAGACACAGAAAAGATGCTGTCTCAGTGTCTTCACAGAAGCCACACAATGTTAATCTGCCCTGTTACCAGTTGTGTAAACTCTCCTATCTTGAATGGGATTGGATCTGCCAGGCCCCTGCACTCCAAAATTACCAAGTATATTGCATTTTTAAATCAATAAGTAAATTATAGGTACTCTGTGAGAAAGTACTTCGAGGTGGTATAAAGACAGTTGGGGCTTCCCTGGTAGCTGAGCTGGCAAAGAATCTGCCTGCAGTGCAGGAGACCACGGTTTGATTCCAGGGTTGGGAAGATCCTCTGGAGAAGGGATAAGCTACCCACTCCAGTATTCATGGGCTTTCCTGATGGCTCACACAGTAAAGAATCTGCCTGCCATGCAGGAGACCTTGGTTCAATCCCTGGTTTGGGAAGATCCCCTGGAGGGGAGGGTATGACTACCCACTCCAGTATTCTTGATTGGAGAATCCCATGGACAGAGGGACCTGGCAGGTTACAGTTCATGGGGTCGCAAAGAGTCAGACACGACTGAGCAACTAAGTACAAATACAGCTGATTCTTGTTATTTGTGGTAGTTTTGTTCTGTAAAGTTGTGGTAAACACTGTGTTAGAGAATGTTGAAGCATTGCTCTGGGGGAAATCTGGGTTAACTTTGCATCACAATATAATCATCAATCAATATATAACCTTGTGTTTCTGTTGAAAGACACCTTATTTAATATAGGTTGTTTCATTAATATTGAACCCACAGCCAATAATAGTATAACTCATGCCTGAAGGAAGCTCATTCCATCCAGTTGGTGATGGACAAGGAAGCCTGGCATGCTGCAGTCCATGGGGTAGCAAAGAGTCTTTCAGTCGGAGTGACTGAACTGAACTGAATTGAAGGAAGCTTAAGTAACACATGAATTAATAATTTCTCCAAGGACTTTGGGGTGGCTCAGTGATAAAGAATCTGCCAAGCAGGAGAATCTGGTTCAGTCCCTGGGTCAGGAAATTGCCTTGAAGAAGGAAACGGCAACCCATTTCAGTATTGCCTAGGAAAGCCCATTGACAGAGGAGTCTGCAGTCCATGGTGTCGCAAGAGTTGGACACAACTTAGCAACTAAACCGCCAACTGCCGAGGACTTCTGGTTCCTTTTAGTGGAAAGTGGCATCTAGAAACCAAGAACTGGGTGCTAGGTGGGTTCATTGCTACCAGTATGTCACTACTTCTGTCTTGTTAGATAGGAAATGTGTGTTTGTACACACAAACACACACACATCTATTATCTATCATATCTGTCTATCTAGATAACCAGCCCCACCAGACAAAGACAGTCCTGGAGATCTGCACCCCCTACGCCCGTCACCCCCTGCAGGGCATGTAGTTTGAAAGTTTAGTTCGAACAATAGGGGAGGAGGAAGGTGGAAGAAAAAAGGAAACTAGCTTAGAGTTGTTCAGAGTCTGAATGTTTGCTAAATTCTTCTTAAGTAATAGTTTTTTTTTTTTTTTTAATAAAAGAGAGAAAAACATGACATGTATTTTTAGTTAGCTTTGAAATTAGAAGGCTATTTTATCACGCTAAATGGGTATACAAGAAAAATCAGTTTTTCTTACAAAAAACTAGTATCTTAAAATATTCATGTTATACATATGTTATCTTCTTGGGTTTGCAAGGTTTATTGTATATTTTCCCAGATGTTTTAGATTCAACGTGTTGGCTTTTAATTTACCATTTAGTTTAATTTGAATCTTTAAATGTCCATGGGGAAAAAAAAATCTTCTTAACTTTCTAATTTTTAATTTTGGAGAATGCATTTTGATTTGCAGTATTTATAAGAGAATATTGGATAATTTTATGAAATATTTTATATTTTTTTCTGGTGTGTTTACCTATGTTAAAAAAATAAAGTATGCATCTTAATTTACTTTTAAAATATTTATTTAAACTTTAAGCAATTAAATTATGATATAGAACATTAAAGTCAGTTTGCATTTCAAAATGATAATAAACAGTCTTGACTAAGTCTTAAATTCTAGTGAATAGGCTACGAATTATAGCTTTAATAATGCTATTGCTGGTTAGTAGCTTCAGTTGTGTCCGACTCTGTGCAACCTCATGGGCTGTAGCCCACTAGGCTTCTCTGACCATGTGATTCTCCAAGGCAAGAATACTGGAGTGCGTTGCCATGCCCTCCTCCAGAGGATCTTCCCGACTCAGGGGTTGAACATGGGTCTCCTGCATTGCAGGCGATTCTTTACCACTGAGCCATCAGGGAAGCTTTAATAATAGCTGTTGCTTAATTTTTAGGAAATTATTTTATTATATTGTAGCATAAGGAGATAACTGTTCTAATAACTGAGAAACTCTGTATCTCAAAAGTAAGGCAGCTTACCTTTTCTATGAAGATGTATAAAGATCATGCACATGTGGGTTAACTCACATTACAAATATGCAAAAAATACAAAAGCATACACTCAAGAATCTTTTCTTGTTTCTCTTTCCCAGTCTTATTCCTGTTTACAGAATTTCTCGGTATTATATATTTTGAAACGTATGCATTCAACCATATGTAAACTCATTGTTTTCATTTGTTTTTACTTAAATATTATACACACACACACACATGTATGTATATGGGCTTCCCAGGAGGCGCTAGTAGTAGAGAACCTGCCTGCCAATGCATGAGACGCAAGAGATGCAGATTCAATCCAAGTCCAGAAGATCATCTGGAGAAAGGAATGGTCACCCACTCTAGTATTCTTGCCTGGAAAATCCTATGGACAGAGGAGCCTGGCGGACTGCAGTCCAAAGGGTCACGACTGAGTAACTAACATCACCAACCCAACACCATTGATGAACATTTAGTTTTTTCTCCTAAATTTTTGCTTTTATAAACCATGCTGCAATGAAACTGAACATGCATCTTGAAGCATATATATGACAGTTTTTGTGAAATAAATGCCTAGATTCAAGTGAGCCTTTTCTCTTTTCCTTGAGAGGCAGCTGGACAGGTACAGAGCCCCACCTCTGGACTGTCTGGCTCCTTCGGATATCATTTCTGTTTGTTCCTCAATCCAAAGTCCCTGGAAATATCTGACTTGGTGACCTTATCTCTTCTACCCTTCTAATTGTATTATTTCCTGTTTCTTAATGAGACGGGAAGAACAGATGTCCAGTAGCATGTACCAGTTCCTCTGCTCTGGGCGTTTGCCATGTCAGGCCAGAGAGCGGGCATGTCAGAAGTGCATTTACTCAGAGAAGTGTTAGTTGGGCGAAGCGAAAACGATTAATTTAGGGCTATATTGCAGGTACTTCACACATTTAATAGTCTTCAGGGTCTTAACAAAGATTAACATTGTTTAATCAATAAAAAAAATGCGGTTCATTTATTCTAAGCAGTTTTTGAAACAGAAGTCATAGGTTGCCTCCTTCTTAGAAGGATATTTGTGTATGGGTATGTTTTTAGCATCTTTGTTAAATTTCCTTATCCTAGTTGAACAATTAAAAAAAAACACACCCAAGTCTATTTAATAAAGGGGATGAATTCTAATCATTCATCAGGTTTTCCTATATTGCTGAATGGCTATTTCCAGTTCATTTCAAAAGCAGTTCAATTTTCTTTTTCTTTTCCATCCCTTGTTTATAACATTCATTTGTCATTTTTGTCATTTTGTAGACCTACCAAGAGCAGCTGTCAGGATCTTAAGCAACATGACATTCCTTTTTGTGAGTTTGTCATACACAGCTGAGAGTGCCATTGTAACTGCTTTCATTACCTTCATCCCCAAGTTCATCGAGTCACAGTTTGGTATTCCAGCTTCCAATGCCAGCATCTACACTGGTAAGGCACTGCCATTAGAACTCCTTGAAACCATGATCATTTTTGACCACTAAGCTAAAATGCAATGAGTGAAGACAAAGTTCGTTCTAACATTAAAGTGTTAAAATTCAAGTTCATGAACAGCAACCTTCCCCCTTCAGATTTTAGGAGGCGGAAGTCTTTGAATGTTTTCTCTTTGATTCAGACTGTGTTACTGTGTGACATTTTTACCAACTGTGTTTTGGAAAAGGGAGAACTTTTCATACTTGTGTTTTTAAGATTCTCAGTTTGAAAGAATAAAATAGGCAAAGTGTTCAAACTTAAACCTGAACAAATCTTTTTATGGGTTGACATGAGTCTGACAGTGTTCAATTGAAAAAATTTGATAGTCTGAAATAGAGATCAATTTCATGGTATTAGGATTTTCCCTTCATAAATGTGAATAGATTTTAATTCTATTACTGGAGGTACTTCAAGTTAGAAAGGAAATCTATAAATTTTGTCTCAGGTGATGTTTTATGTTTGAGAAAATTGATTTTTAGAAGATTTTGGTACAAGGACCCATAGTATCCAGTGATCAGATCTTTCTTTTCACAGTAAATTGGGTTCTCAGTAATGTGGGAACATGAATTCTCAGATATTGGGATTTTCAGTGTATTATACCATAGAATATTCTGCGTATTTCCTTAGTGGTTTCAAAGGTGATCAAATAACTGTACCTAAGGCTTTATTTATTAATAAAGTGCATTTAAGCAGTTAAGTGGAGAATTGCAAGAACTTTACTGATGGCCTTGGCTCCCACTTTCTCCTCCATGTCCACATTCAAACCCAGCAAGCTTGGATTAAATTAACAGACAAAGTTATATTATTTGTAGAAAGAGCAGTTGACTTGAATTATTTGAGTAATCATTTTGTTCCCTATTTCACTTTGCCCATAAAAAAACATGCATATTGAGTTGTAGGCCCATCATAACAAATCTTTTTATAAAGAATATACTTCTTTGGACCTTGTAATTGTCACCTATAATTTTTTTTTCTGTTGGTTTTAAAGAAATATATGTTTTCCTTACATTAGGGTAAAATTTACAGATTACATTGCAATTTGGTTTTCAGATATCCTGAACATTCCATTTCTAGTTTAATTCCTACTCTAACTCTGGCACGCTGTAGTCCATAGAGTCGCAAAGAGTTGGACACTACCGAAGTGACTGAGCACACCTTCATCCTTTGTCTTTTTTAAAAAAAATAATTGATTAATTATTGGCTGTGTTGGGTCTTTGTCACAGTGTGGTTGGGCTTAATTGCCCCAGGGCATGTGGGATCTTAGTTCCCTGACCAGGGATCAAACCCACATCCCCTCCAATGGAAGGTGGATTTTTAACCACTGGACCTCCAGGGAAGTCCCTACACTAACCTTTGTTGAGCAACAATTCTTGGATAGGGAAACCATGAGTGGTCTCATAGTTAGATCTGAAGCTATGTAACTGTCAAATGTAATCTCAGCATTTCCCACTCTGTGTTTAAGTATTAAAGGTGTTACTGGAAAGAAGGTTCATAGTCAAATAAATTTAGGGCTTGCTGAATTAAAATACTACAGAGTTCTTTGCTGTAGGACTTTTCATAACGCTAAGAACCCTTGGAGGAGGAAATGGCAACCCACTCCAGTATTTTTGCCTGGGAAATCCCAAGGAGCCTGGTGGGCTACAGTCTATGGGGTTGCAAAAGAGTCAGACTTGAAACTTAGCAATTATACAACAGCAATATACCAATGTGCATTGTGAACTCCCAAAGGAAGTTTCTGAGTATGGTCTCTCCCACATGTAGTTGACCATGGAATCTGGCTTTGTTTTTTTTTTAAGGCATTCATTCTCATGAACAGTGTTTCCTGGGGCACATATCAGGAAATACTGCCCTTCTAAGTGACGAGGGAGCAGAGATGTCTAGATCATCCCATTTTCCTCCAGATGGATCATTTTGATCTCAAGGTCTCCTGGGCAGTGGTCCCGTGATGAGCTGGGTTGGAACTGATGCACGTTGAGTGTATATTGACCAAGGCCATCTCTTAATTACTGGTCCAGTCAGAGGCTAGATAGATAACTTCTGTGGAGAAATAGAATACAGGGGTGTTTGGTTGCAGAGTTCCACAGTGGTATGTGGTCAAGGCAGTGGTCACTGAATGTGACCACCTGGGTAAAGAGGGTATAATAACTAAATCATGAAATTTGTTCATCCTGTGTTTTAATATCTGGGTTAAAGGAGCAGTATCACACTGTGCCAGTGCCACTCTGGTTTCATCAACAGCAAGTTTTTTTTTTTTTTTTTTTTTATCATTACCAATGCAGTTTATACAATGTTTGGTAGTCTTTGGTATTTTGATAAAAGGCCTTTCTAGCTCACATACTTTTTCCTTCTTTTCCAGACAGATAAAAAATAATAATAATTAAGAAGGTATCCTGGAGAAGGGAATGGCAACCCACTCCAGTATTCTTGCCTGGGAAATGCTATGGACAGAGGAGCCTGGCAGGCTACAGACCATAGGGGTCACAAAGAGTCAGACCTGACTGAGTATTAATTTCTGCACTTTCAAGAGATACTCAGACTGATTAAGAATAGTGGATGGCTTGTCATTACAATAAGGCTAAACAGGGCTGAGAATTCTTTTTAAAACTCATCTTGACTTTTTAAATTGGTAAGGATTGAATCCTTCTTACTCTCCAAGCAGAGATCTGTATTTTTTAAGAACTTGTTTAATCTTTTGTATTTAAACCCCTTTCCATGCATATAAGTAACTTGGAGAATGAAGAAATGTATCTAAAGGTGAATCTAAAAGTAGTTTTGATTTCTCCTCTGACAAAGTTTGCAAGTTAAAGTTCTTTTTTCATTAAAAAAAAAACTTCCTCGCCCCCTCCATAGCAATTTGTTTTGTTGTGTTATGTAGTGGAGGTGAGGCTCCATACATGTATCAAAAGACTGCTTTTGCTCACTTGCCCCCTTGCATAGTCATTGAACACTCTGAGTACTACGGCACTGTGCTCTGTGTGTGTGTGTGAGCAGGTAGGGGGAAATACAAAGACTCAAACTTGAACCTTAAGTTTCTTATAGATCTGGGAAGAGAGAGAGTGAGCTTATGCAATAAGTTTAGAAAAAGCTGTTTAAATAAATCAATGGAAGCTTTGGGTTAGTGTGAGTTGCACTTCATGGAGGAGAAATGGCTTTTAACCAGGCTTTATTTACTTATTTGGCTGTGCTTAGTCTTCACTCCTGCACGGGCTCTTCTCTAATTGCAGCAAGCGGGAGCTCCTTGCTTGCGAGCAGGCACTTCTCTTTAGTTGTAGTGCCTGGCTTCTCATTACAGGGGCTTCTCTTGTTGCAGAGCGTGGGCTCTGGGGCACCAGGGCTTCAGTAGTTGCGGCTCCCTGGCTCTACAGCACAGGCTCAGTAGTTGTGATGCTCAGTACATGCTCCTCGGCATGTAGGGTTCTGGACCAGGGATTGAACCCGAGTCTCCTTCATTGGCAGTTGGATTCTTTACTACTTAAGGTCCATCCCCTTATCCCCCCACTGCTGCAGGGCAATGGTGGTATCTAAGGTGGCTAATACCTTTACTCTCAAGCTGCTAATTCACTGACTTTGGGCTGTCAAGTGTTTCTCTCTAGGTATGTTTCTAATCTAGAAAACAATAATTTGGACTGGAATGAACTTGATGACTTCTTCCTGCTCCAAAATCTTAGATGAAATAATTTTCCCAAGGCCACATGTACCAAATAAACTTATTCTTATATTCCTGTAGAGTCATGTGGTTTTCTTACAAGGGAAATAGTTAATAAGCAATTCATCACTGGGGTATTTTTAGTAATGTTGTATCACCACAAACTTTGACTATGTCCAGCATCCTTTGATCTCTTTTTCTTTGCTATGGGCAATCAGAGGTAGTCCATGAATTTCTCTTGGAATTCCATCTGTCTCTTAACTCAATGCATGATTTTAGCCAAGTCACTTAACTGCCCTCGCTTGTAAATGAGTTTCTCATTTGTAAAATGTGAGTGATCCTCTCCCAAACCTACTAACAAAAGTTAAATGAGATACTGATATCTTAAATAATTTGCCATATAGTCATAGATGATCAGTAAAACCTTGGCATGTTGTAAGATCCTGTTGAATTTAAATCCCCATGAAGAGTTTTGTTAGATTTTCTGATTTAAAACAAACTGTGTTAGTCTAATTTAGAGTGGCAATTCGAGGGCATTTTGTTAAATCTCATCTGATAGGAGGAGTAATACATTCAAATGAAATTATATGGAGTGACTATTTTTGGTCCTGATATAGGAATAAAGTGGTAGAAACCTTCTAGGGCAGGAGATGGGCAGAAGATGCTGAGGAGGGAAATTCATGGTGTAATGCATCATGAATCCATTTTCCTATCTCTGTCTCTCTCCTCTTTCTCTGTCTCTCTTTTTCTTAATATTTATTTTTATTTCTTGGCTGTGCTGGGTCTCAGTTGCGGCTTGCAGGATCTAGTTCCCTGACTAGGGCTTGAACCGAGGCCCCCTGTATTGGGAGCTTGGCGTCTTAGCCACTGAACCACAATGAAAGTCTTTCTGTCTCTCTCTTTGAATTTCTCTAAATCAATTTACCAAATGACCAGCCTCCTGTTTGGCCAGTTCTCCAAGTGACCATTATTTCTTTTGTGATTCATTAGCTTCATTTACCTGGAGAAGGAAATGGCAACCCACTCCAGTGTTCTTGCCTGGAGAATCCCAGGGACAGGGGAGCCTGGTGGGCTTCCGTCTGTGGGGTCGCATAGAGTCAGACATGACTGAAGCGACTTAGCAGCAGCAGCAGCAGCAGCTTTATTTACCAATTATCAGAGTCAAAAATTTTATTCTAGCAAATTTGTATAGTGACCAGTAAATTTAAGAAAACGTAGTGAATGCATGGCTTTTTATATGTTTGTTGTGCTTTAATCCACTGCAGTCATTCTTTTTGATGTTCCAATTGTGCAGTCCTTGGGCTCTGGGAGTCCCTTCAAGTTAGCATCTGTATATCCTTTGGAACAACCTCAGTAGTCTTTATGGTTTTCTGCCCTAGACCTGGGATCAGTCACACTTCGACAAGGAGTCCTGGTTCCTTTTAGAATAAATGATCTTTGGATGTCACCCTCTAAGCACTGGGTGATCATTGGTACAAGTTGTTGTTTGTAGGCCTTTTTTTTTTTTTTTAAATAAAAAGAGGAAAGCAAATCATGAAGCTATGTAATATTTCTGCTTCAGTTATTAAGAATACAAGTTGACACTTCTTTAATACATCTTTTTGCTCTAGTATTGAAAATCTTTCTTCCTAATGACCTTTATATAATTACTTTATCCATATGTGTATGTGTGTGAGCATGAGTTTGTGTATAATGGTTTCAAATCATCTATCAGTATTATTACCATGAAATATGAAACACAGTTTTAGGTGTCTTTGTGGTTTTTTCTGTCCGTGGGCTACCTGTTAGGGATTTGTAAAATACTGTGGCCTAAAGTTATTTGAAATAATTCTTCTCTGTTTGGTTATGGCACAACCTGATATGCTGTGGAAATTATATGCTTTAATTTGTTTTTAGTTTTTTAGGATTTCTTTATTTTTTCAGTTTTAAATGAAACAATTTTAATTTTTTTTAATTGTTTGAAAGCTGCTTTACAGTTTTGTGTTGGTTTCTGCCATAGAACAGTGAGAAACAGTCATAATTATATATATATATATATATATATCCCTTCCCTCCCTCCCCTCCCCTCCCCTCATCCTGCCTCTCTCGGGCATCACTGAGCACCAGACTGGGCTCCTTGTGTTATTTAGCAGCTTCCCACTAGCTATCTGTTTTACACATGACTGTGTATATATGTCAATACTACTTTCCCAGTTCATCCTACCCTCTCCTTTCCTCGCCGTGCCCACAAGTCTGTTCTCTACTAGGTTCATCAGTACCGTTTTTCTAGATTCCATATATATGCATAAATGGCAACCCACTCCACTTTTTTTACCTAGAGAATCCCACGGACAGAGGAGCCTGGTGGGCTACAGTCCATCATGGAGTCACAAAAAGTCGGACACGACTGAGTGACTGATACTTTTTTTTTCTATTTTTTGATTTTTAAGTTAAATTTGTTTTTTTTTAAATTATGGAAGACATTTATATGATTTGAAAGTCAAAACCATACAATGAAGGACATTCAGAGAAGCTTCTTCTATGGGTCTGACACTGTGCCAGTTGCTGGAAACACTATGATGAGAACACAGAGGGATCCCACCCTCAAGGACCTTACACTATAGTGACCCCAATGGGCTGTGTGTGTTCCCAGACAAATTCCTTAACTTTTATGAGAGTTACAGGTTGTGATGATTAAATGAGGGCATGTAGATGGTGTGCTTAGCACTGTGGCTGCAAAGTAGCTTTTATTAGTAAGTTCAATGCCCACTTTATGAGGGCTTCCCAGGTTGGCACAGTGGTAAAGAACCCGCCTGCCAAAGCAGAAGACACAAGGGACTCTGGTTCGATCCCTGGACCAGGAATGTCCCCTGCAGTAGGAAATGGCTCTAGTATTCTCACTTGGAAAATTCCATGGACAGAGGAACCTGGCGGGCTACAGTCCATGGGTTAGCAAAAGAGTCAGACACACCTTAGCGACCAAACAAAATCAACAACAAGCGTTAACCTCTCCAGTCCTCAGTCTCATCTTGGGAATAAGGGGTTTAATGAGACCACCTTTCACCAAAGATCAACTGACTGACACCCCACTGTCTCCTCCACACAAAGTCCTCTGATCTTTGTGAGCAACTTCTTTTTCTAGGCATTCAAGTTAGTGTCTTGCCATTTCACTTTGGATGTATGTAATATCTTTTCCTGGCCCTTTAAATTTCTTTTATAGATATACTGATTTTTTTTCCCTCCTTTGGTGCATGTGACAGAACTGATGTTGAATTGCCACACTTTTTGCTTTTTTTGGAGGGACTGTCGAAGAGTAAGGTAGGTTGATGATTAAATTTCTCCTTTTAAAAACTCCAGACATTTTTACTGAGTGTGGTCCTGTAAAAGTTCATACCCTGCTGAAGTGAGGTGATCCCCACTCACTTTGGAGTGAGTCAACATCTTAGAAGAGAAAAGTGATGGATTTTGGAGTCATAGGTCTGGGTTCAAGACCTGCCTCTGCCGTTTATTCACCATGTAACCTTGGGTGAGTTAACTAATTTCTCTAGCCTCAGTTTTACTAGCTGTGAATCATAGCTATTTAATAGCTGGTGTAATCACAGCTATTTAACAGGGCTTTTGAAATTTTAAAAAGTTTAAAAGGGACTTGCTAAGTGTAAAAAGCAACATAAATATTAATAATGAGAACGACCCTGGATTTCATCTCCATTTATCAAGTATTTTGTTCTCCTCAATTGGACAGGAGAGCCAGGATTGTTATTATTTTAATATGTATTTATTTGGCTGTGTTGGGTCTTAGTTGTGGCACATGGGCTCTTTGCTGTGGTGTGTGGGTTACTCTAGTTGTGGCTTGAAAACTCGAGAGCACGTGGGTTCAGTAGTTGTGACTCGTGGGCTTAGATGCCCCATGGTATGTGGGATCTTAGTTCCCCGACCAAGGATCAAACCTATGTCCCCTGCACTGGAAGATGGATTCTTAACCACTGGACTACCAGAGAAGTCCCAGAACCAGGATTATTACTGAAAAAGATGAGGAGGAGAGGAAAGTAGAGGCTGGAGTATAATATGACTTGTTTTGTTGATAGATAAATAAAAGGTACAGGCACTAATTCAAGGATCCGTGGCCTCGTGGGTAGTGACAACTGGGGCTGGAGACAAACTGTCCTAACACCCAGCTCTTGCCACAATTTCTCATTTCCTCTGAGATGCTGTTAACGTGTAAAAATCATGTCCAGACCTAGTGAATATCTTGGCCCTTAAGTATAACCAGGATATAGTTACTACCGCACAGACAGGAAATAACTTACTCTTTTCAACGAAACAATGAGACATGGGCTTTGACATTATTAGAAGTTGGAGTACTGTCCTTTTGTAACCTGAACCGTCTCATCACGGACCACAGAAAATTTGCTTTGCTTCCAGGTTCAACTTCCCATTATGGCATCTTTCCATTGGCCAGAGGGTAGAACATGGGCTTATTTGCATTTGTTACTATTAGATGGGTTAGATTTCAGGCTAATGGTTAATTTTTTTTCAAGTCATTGTATTGAAATTTTTCTTGTATCTCCATTTGCAATAAAGATGAATATAATTCCTGTTGGTTTTTTGATTAAAAAATATATCTAAAAACATAGGTGCATACATACCTTACCTGAGCAAAGAACAATTCATGTATAATTGTTTTATGTACAGTAAGGCAATATTATTTCATTCCATTTAGCCTAAATTTTCTTGAAATATATTCTATGGATATACCAAACCCTTTTGGAAATGCAGTTGAATTTGGTGGACTCGTTCGGTTATGGAACAGCTGTGTAAACGTCCATATCTTTTGATAAAATTTTCCAGTAGAACATCTGTTTTTGTGACATTGCAAATTTTTTTTTATTATTCTTCTTTCTACCTTGTTCTTAGAGATAGTTATTCATGTAATCAATGGGTATGTATATGAGCAAACTGTCAATTTGTACTTAACTTTTTTTTTTTAATGAAGTCATTGGCATTAACTTCACTGGGCAAAGCATTCTACACAATAAATGAAGATTTTTAGGGAGTATAAAAATTTTTAGGGAGTTTAAAATAATTAAGGAAGCAACTTTACAGTTGCCTCAAGTATATTCTTGCCTGGAAAATCCCATGGACAGAGGAGCCTGGTAGGCTGCAGTCCATGGGGTCACTAAGAGTCAGACACGACTGAGCAACTTCACTTTCACTTTTCACTTACCTGCATTGGAGAAGGAAATGGCAACCCACTCCAGTGTTCTTGCCTAGAGAATCCCAGGGACGGGGCATCCTGGTGGGCTGCCGTCTGTGGGGTTGCACAGAGTTGGACACAACTGAAGTGACTTAGCAGCAGCAGCAGCAGTAAGTATTGTAGAAGCATCAGGTGCAATTCTAGTGCTGATAGCTAATAGTAGGTAAGTCTTTGTTTTTAGATCAGATTCCCAAGAATCTTAGAACAATGTATCAATAGAAACTTTGTGTTCATGTAAAATATCTGCCCAGTGGAGAATTTTACCTTATGGTACATGCTCCCAGCCCATCTTAGGGTCAGAAGCTTTAAGAACAAAGGGTCATTATCAGGAGGTATATAGCAATCTCTGCTGCAACTTCCAATTCTGTGGTTCTGTGATAACAAACAAAAAACCCAAATAATTATTTCATATTATATGGGAATAATTTTGAAAATGTTAGTAAGCTCTAAAACACATGCTAGTAAATATTAATACTAAAACACAGTGTTCTTGTCTGCTCTAACAGGCTAAAACTTGAGTTGCACCTGTTAAATTGCCTTCTTTTAAAAATTCTCTCCACTTCTCCATCTTTAATGGTTGTGTTTGGTTTCCACCCAGTTGTCTAAGATGTCAGCTACTCCTCTCCAGTTTTGAGTAAAAAATGAGTTTATTTGGCATGTGCTTTGTGTGTGCCTGTGTGTGCTCAGTCGCTCAGTTGTGTCCAACTCTGCAACCCCATGGACTGTAGCCTGTCAGGCTCCTTTGTCCATGGGATTTCCAGGCAAAAATACTGGAGTGGGTTGCCATTTCCTTCTCTAGGGCGTCTTCCCTACCCAGGAATCAAACCTGCATCTCCCGTGGCTCCTGCATTGGCAGGCGGATTCTTTATCACTGCGCTACCTGGGAAACCCAGGTGCCTTGCATATCCTTCATTTTGGTGAAAAGAAAAATGTGAAAAGATCCAGGGCTACCTTTGAACCTGGTGGAGCACTCCTGGCTATTAGTTGGAAGATACATTGCACTGATTGTTGCTACACTGTATTTTTCCTTTGCTGGTTCACTTGTATCATTTGGGGTGAAATTTAAAGTATTTATTGCATTTTTTTATTCCTTTAGCTTTTGAGATCTATTGTTGCCTTCCAAAGAGAAGCTGTTTTAAAATGTGTGATTTTATTATTCATAATCAAGAGTAGATAAGGTCTGAACAAGGAGGGAAAGAGACTAGTGTTTTGCTGAGAGATTTAGACTCATTGGTTGGTGGGGCTTGTCATTGCAATAGGAAGGTACATAAGAACTATGTCGTCTGTTTCTTCTCTATTGCTTTCTACTCAGTGGCTAGTTTTATAAAGTTGATTTATTGATGGACTTTTAAAAATGGAATTGCATATTTTATTTTATGTTTCTACTTTTGGTTGCACCAGGTCTTCACTGCTGCTCATGGCTTTTCTCTGGTTGCAGCGCACAGCCTTCGTATTGTGGTGGCGCCTTTTGCGGTGGCGCACAGGCTGTGAAGTGCATGGGCTCAGTAGTTGTGGCATGCAGGCTTAGTTGCCCTGAGGCGTGTAAAATCTTCACGGACCAGGGATCAAATCCATGTCCCCTGCTTTGGCAGGCAGAGTTTTATCCGCTGTACCACCAGGGAAGTCCATTAATGGGTCTTCTGAAGCCTAAATTCTCAATAACAGTAGGTTTGATGTCCTCCAAAGATACTAGAAGATTGTTAGATTACTAGGCTATGTTTTCACTCATTAAACTTATTTCGTGGATTTTATTACCTGTGGAAATATTCATGTCATTTGAAACAAAGAAGCACTTTAGGTTAAAAGAGAGCAGTATGTAGCATACTGGTTACGATTTCCATCTCAACTGTCCCTGCTTTGCCCAAAGTTCTTATATTTTTGGCTTAAGCTATCTCATTCAGCAAACAAGCTAGTTAATTTTTGAATTTTAAATTTTGATTAATTTTTGAATTTTCTTCTAAGTGTAAAATGTTCTGATCTCTTATTATCTTCACAAACTTATTTTGATGGCTAGATGAAAACAGTGTGTAATTGGGCGATCATTTATTCTCTGCATGCTGCACTTCCTTTCCTCTAGGTTTTTGCTCAAATGGCCCCTTGTCAATGAGACCTTATCCAGTATACCCCATTTAAAAATGCAGCTCCTCTCTCAGGACTCCTGATTTTCCTTGTTAGGCTGGACACTTTTCTCTGTGGTGCGTTTTATGTTCCAACACTCACTACAATTTCCTTTGTTATTGGTGTATTGTTTATTGTCTCTTTTCCTCACGGTAGATTATCGGCTCCATGCAGGCAGGTTTTTTTGTCAGCTTATTCACTGTGTATCTTCAGAATCTAGAACAGAGCCAAAACATAGTGTATACTCAGTAACTCTTTTCTATTAAATTAAATATACGTTTTAAAAATTATATGTTTTTATGAGCTTTCTGAGGGTTATACCAACATAAATAACACAGAAATGAATTTTAACTCAACCACTGTTGAAATGACTGGGGGTTTAAAAACAATACAATAAAGGGCATCTACAAAAAATCTACAGCTGACATTATACTTAGTAGTGAGACTGCATGCCTTCCTCTTAAGATCAGGAACAAGACCAGGATGTCTGCTCTTGGCACTTCTATTCATCACTGCACTGGGGATTCTAGCCAGAAAAGCTGGGTAAGAGAATGAAATTAAAGGTATTCAGATTCAAAAGAAAGATGTAAAACTATCTTTATTTACAGATTAGCCAGTCTTGTATAGAAAAGATCTTAGAGTACACTAAAAGTTATTAGAACTAGTAAATGAGTTTAGTGAGGTTGCAAGATACGAGACTAATACAGAAATACCTCAGAGATATTGTGGGTTAGGATCTGCAGTTAAGCGAATATTGCAATAAAGCAAGCCATGCGAAGTTTTTTTGGTTTCTCAGTGCATAGAAAAATTATATTTACAGTGTGAAAAAAAGTGAAAGTTAGTCACTCACTCGTGTCTGACTCTTTGCAACCCCATGGACTCCAGCCCACCAGGCTCCTCTACCCATGGAATTCTCCAGGCAAGAATAATGAAGTGGGTTGCCATTCCCTTTTTCAAAGGATCTTCCCAACCCAGGGATCAAATCCAGGTCCTCCAGCATTGCAGGCAGATTCTTTATTGTCTGAGCCACCAGGGAAGCCTCTATTTAGACTGTACTGGAGTCTATTAAGGACTTCCCTGGTGGTTCAGATGGTAGAGAATCTGCCTTCAGTCAGGAGACTTGCAATAGGATTACATCTAAAAATAATATACATCCCTTAATTATTATTGCTGAAAATGCTGACCATCATCTGAGCCTTCAGCAAGTCATAATCTTTTTGCTGGTAGAAGGTTTGAAATGTCGGGAGAATTATAAAATGTGATGCAGAGAGACACAAAGTGAACAAATACTGTTGAAAAATAGTGCTGATAAATTTACTCGACTCATGGTTGCCACAAACCTTCAATTTATAAAAAGCACAATGCCTGCAAAGTGCAATAAAACAAGGTATGTCTGTATGCAAACATCAATTGTATTTCTATACACTAGCAGTGAACAAAAATGAAATTAAGGAAACAGTTGTATTTATACTAGCAAGAAAGAATGAAATACTTAGATTTCATTAGATTTAACAAAAAGAGGTGCAAAACTTGTATTCTGAAACCCACAATATTCTTATATTCTGAAATCCACAAAATAGCCATAAAAATTAAAGAAGACCTAAATAGATAGAAAGACATCTCATGTTCATGAATTAGAATACAATGTTATTAGGATGGCCATACTCCGCCAATAAATTCAACACAGTCCTCATCAAAATTCCAGGGGGCTTCTTTGAAAAAATTGACAAGGTGATCTTAAAATTCATTTAGAAATGCAAGTGACCTAGAATAGCCAAAACAATCTTGACAAAGAACAGTCAGAGCACCTAGACTTCTTGATTACAAAACTTAAGAAAAAGCAGATGGTTGGATGGCTTCACCGACTCAATGGATGTGAATCTGAGCAAACTCCGGGAGATAGTAATGGACAGAGGAGCCTGGCATGTGGCAGTCCCTGGGGTCACAAAGAGTCAGACACGACTGAGCAACTGAACAACAGCAAATGCTTTACTGAGGCAGTATAGTTAGCTCCTTGTGTGGCAGATGATTACATTTTTAGTATTTATTTATAAAGCTTATGTCTTTGTGATTTTGAACTAGATAATGCAACTAAAATTGAATTTTATCTAATTAAAAGAAAATTTTAGCCATGCCCTGTGGATTGCATGATATTAGTTCCTTGACTAGGGATTGAACCAGGTACTCAGCTGTGAAAACACGGAGTTCTAACTACTGGACCACCAAGGAATTTCCAAATTTTATCAAAGTTAAAAACCTTTCTATGTCAAAAACACCACCAAAAAAGTTAAAAAACAACCCACAGGATGGGAGAAGATATTTGCAAAACATGTATCTGATAAGGTACTTGTGTCCCTCGTATGTCTGTGTGCTTAGTCACTCAGTTGTGTCCGACTCTTTGCGACCCCATGGACTGTAGTTCGACCAGCTCCTCTTTCCATGGGAATTCTCCAGGCAAGAATAATGGAGTGAGTTGCCATTCCCTCCCCTGGGGGATCTTCTCAACCCAGGGATCGAACTCAGGTCTCCCCCATTGCAGGCCGACTCTTTACTGTCTGACCCACCAGGGAAACCCATGAATACTGGAGTAGGTAGCTTATCCCTTCTCCAGGGGATCTTTCCAACCCAGGAATCTAACCGGGGTCTCCTGCATTGCAAGCGGATTCTTTACCAGCTGAGCTACCAGGGAAGCCCTTATATAGAATTCTTAAAATTCAGTGATAAAAAGAAAAATAAGGCAATTAAAAATGGACAAAGGATCTGAATTGATATTTCTCCAAAGATGTACAAATGGCCACATGAACAGATGCTCAATCGTATTAGTTATCAGGGAAATACAAATCAAAATCGCAATGAGATACCATTTTGTACCCATCTGAATGTCTGTCATCAAATATTATTTGTGGAAATAAATGCTGGTGAAGATGTGGAGCAGTTGGAAACTCACACACTGGCAGTAGGAAAGTCGAATGATGCAGCTGTTTAGGGAAGCAGTTTGGCACTTCCTCAAGCATTGAATTACTATGTGATCCAGAAATTTCATCTCTGGGCACACGTCCAAGAGAAATGAAAACATATGTCCACATAAAAACTTGCACATGAATGTTCATAGCAACATTATGCATAGTGTCCAAAAATAGAAACAACTTTAAACGTCCATCAACTGATGAATGGATAAATCAAATGGAGTTTCTTAGTACAAGGGATTATTATTTGGCCATAAATAAGAATGAAGTACTGACATATCCTACAGCATGCACAAGCCTTGTAAGCATCATGCTAAGTGATAGAAGCCAGCCAGACGCATTTTATGACTTCATTTACATGAAAGGTCTAAAACAGGCAAATTTATAGAGACTGAACATAGATTAGTGGTTGTCTAGGGCTGAGGAAGGGATGTGGGAGGAAATGAGCATGATGGCTGATGGGTTCAGGGTTTCTTTCTGGGGTCACGAACATGTTCTAAAAATGCTTGTGGTTGCATATCTCTGTGAATATACTAAAGAACTTTGAATACACGTATTTAACTAGGTGAGTTGTATGGTATGTGAATTATAGCTCAATGAAGCTGTCAATATAACAGAAAGAATAAAAAGCAGAGTATTTAGATTACTGAGTTGATGATCTTTATTAAATGGCCTCTTTAGTCCTCTTTGGGCTTCCCTGGTGGCTCAGTGGTAAAGAATCTGCCTGTCAATGCAGGAGATGTGGGTTCCTTCCCTGGGTCAGGAAGATCCCCTGGAGAAGGAAATGGCAACCCCCTCCAGTATTATTGCCTGGAAAATTCCATGGACAGAGGAGCCTGGTGGGCTCCAGTCCATGGGGTCGCAAAAGAGCCAGACACGACTTAGCAGCTAAACAAAACTGGTCCTGCTCGTTCATTTGCAGAACTAATGTGGTTTTTAATGAGCTAGGTTTTCACTTGGCTGTTGTGTGGCAAAAGCATTCTAAAAAATATAGTTAGGTGAGTAGAAGTTTGTCTCAAAAATATTTTGGATAAATAGAGTTTGAAAAATCCGTTTACTTCTCCCAGGGGAAGGGTATCTTTGCCAGGTTTTGTGGCTCAGCAATTCGTGGGCATAATAACCATCAACTCTCTTGACGGGAAGGCTGAAGAGCTTCTGGACTTGGACAACAATGGGCAGGGAGACGCTGAAAACTGCTGACAGAAAATGAAACTCACCCACAGGGCCTCCAGAGAGGGATTTGCATTTGGCACCGGCCCACATCTGTAGGCTTTGCTTCTCTAAACGGAAACTAAGTCTAGTAACTTAATACCGAGGTCTTCCTTTGAGGCTTCTTTTGATCACTGAAAAAGTTCATAAGATCCTAGTCTCCTGTGAAATTGCCCTTACAGAATGTACACCCTTGTTTTGCAATAACTTGTTTAACGCTTTTGCTATTTCACCTGAAGCTTGCCAGTGAAAAACGGAAGTAAGCCTTCTGATGTTTTGCATTCCATCAAGTTATTTTTGCCCTCTGGTTTTATTGCCTGGTTGCAGAAAACTCTCTTAGCTTTTTAAGCCATACAGGATGAAATATTTATTTGATTTGATTTTTGAATCCCTTTCACGACTCAGCGTGGCATTTCATTTTATATATTATTTCAGCCAGAGCTTTGCAGAAACCTGAAATGAAAAGTGGGCTTGTTTCTTCTATTGAATGTCCCTATTTATTACCTTTCCTTCAGCGCTCCCAAGACCTCGGATCCCCGAGATTGGGGTTCTCGTATTTCTCTCCAGCTTTATGGTATTTCCCTGAGTTGGCAGAGTTGAAGAGAGTGTGATTGTGGTTGAAAGAGACCCATTTATCCCCGGTGGAGGCTCAGTATGAGCTTGGTTTGCTATCTCCATGCTGATGCGATGGGGGCTAAGTTTTCAGAGGAGTGTCATTCCTTGGTAAGCCTTTATTAATCATTTCAGCAAGGCCACGCGAGATTTCAGAGCATTCTTGGTTGGTGAGCTGCAGATGAGCCCCACTCTTGCCATCATGGATCCTTGACAGAGGAAACTGTGGCCGGAGAGCTCTGGTACTGGCACTTGGAATGGAGGTGGGCTGTATGCAGCAACCCTGTTCGAGGCTTGCTGCCCTGCCGGGTTGTCTTCTTCAGGAGAATTCCTACAAGAACTCCTATATCCTTTCTCTCCAGGTGCCAGTTGCTTTCATTGACACATGCTGTTCATGTCATCACACGTGGGCTGATCCTCCCAATCCAGTCGAACACCCTTTACAATGTGACTTGATGTTATGCTATGAAATAGTATGGATTGAAAGAAAGAGTTTGGTGTCTATCTTAAAACGGCCACCGAATTATAAAAAAAGGCATTACTGATGAATTCTAATGATACAACCTTGTTCATAGTTTGTGAAAGGATTTCTTTTCAATTAATTAATGGCTGCACTGGGTCCTTATTGCTGCACAAAGACTTTTCTAGTTACGGCAAGTGGGGGCTATTTTCTAGGTGTGGTGTGCAGGCTTCTTGCATTGCGGTGGGTTCTCTTGTTGCAGAGCACAGGCTCTAGGTGTTTGGGCTTCGGCAGTTTCAACTCTGAGGCTCTAGAGTGTGGGCTTAGTAGTTGTGGCGCATGGGCTTAGCTGCCCCATGGCATGTGGGATTGTCCTGTAGCAGGGATTGAACCTATGTCCCCTGCATTGGAAGACAGGTTTTGGTTAAAAAAACTGGGCCACCAGGGGGGTCCTGTGAAGGAATTTCTGAGATTTTTTTCACAAGGATGATATTGAAATATACTAAAGCAAAAGTTATTTTGTGTTTTTGTG
Organism: Bos javanicus; assembly: GCF_032452875.1. Lineage (NCBI taxonomy): Eukaryota > Metazoa > Chordata > Mammalia > Artiodactyla > Bovidae > Bos > Bos javanicus. The sequence goes on along the minus strand of NC_083881.1, from coordinate 33,683,559 downwards.
ATACTTTGTGGGTATATGTGTAGTTTATGGAAATGTATACTTACTATGTGGTCTAATCTCAGACCATTTAAAATTTTCTAGCTTCAAGGCTTGAGCTTGAAAATTATTCTCATCTTCTTTTCCCATCTGACAATAATTGGTATTTATTTCCTATAAGAAAATATTTGCAAGGGAAAGTGGAAGCTTAAAAAAGGGGTAAAATAATTAGGCTTGGCTGATAGGAAAACATTTATTTTGTATCATAAGATTAGAAACACAGTCTTTGGAAAAGTTAAATAAATATGAATTTTTTTTAGCCTGCTGTGTCACTCACTGGATGCTTCCTTGCCTGCAATGTGGAAAGAATCTACTCTATTCCTTATAACCTAAGATGCCATTCAGTGTAAAATGCTCCATGATTTTGAGTTACTATGAAAGACAAATGCTTCTATTAATAATTAGACTATGACTCACAAGGTGAGACTTCCCCTGTGGCTCAGCTGGTAAAGAACCCACCTGCCAAAGCAGAAGATGCAAGAGATGTGGGTTTGATCCCTGGGTCAGGAGGATCCCCTGAAACAGGAAATGGCAACTCACTCCAGTATTCTTGCCTGGAAAATTCCTTGGACAGAGGAGCCTGGTGGGCTACAGCCCCTGGGGTTGCAAAGAGTCAGACATGACTGAACAGACACACACATGACACAAGGTAGAGATGCTGTTGATTGTCGGATACATTCTGCTTTCAGAGCAACTCAAAATCCACACAGTTTTGAGAATTAGATGAAATTCTATCCAAAGAGTAGTTATCACAGCGGCTGGCACATGGCCAGCATCAGTATATGTGTGTCTGTGTGTGTGGTGTGCCTGTGTGCAGAAAGAGAAGTGAAAGAGGGAAAGAGAAAGAGAGAGTGAATGAAAGTGAATCGTACTTCTGTCTTTTCTAGATCTCACCCCACTTTCTCCTCTGCTCCCCTCCCCGCCACTTCCCCAAAGTCAACAGCAAAACCTGAAAACCATAATGGCTCATGGTGATATTTTGTAATGATTCATAGTCTTAGGTTTGCAAGCCACACACTTTTCAACTTAAAGAGAACTTTTAATGTGGAACACGCAAATTCTGTGGCTCTGTCTGTACTAACAGCTCACTTCAGTGGGACAGTCTGCACCCTCGGGTCTCACCATAGAAGAGGTTAGAGGATTACCGACAGTCCACACTCGTCACCTGTGGTGATTTGGCAGTTAAACTTTTGCTACAAACGCCCAACTCAGAATTTTGTTAACAGTGAGATTTTCTCAGTCTCGATATTTTGTGCCTGCCAGCTTTAAACTGATTTTAGCAAGTTATTTTAGCTCCCAAATGAAATCTGAGATTTCCTGTTTGTAAAACAAGATGTGGCCTATTTCAAGGAATCATTGAAAACAAAAATGAGTGTCATTTGAAGACTTTATGTAATAAATTTGAAATTACCAAATTATTTTCCAGGCCTAGGAAATTGCTAGAAAGTTATGAAGATAACAAAGATAAGAGTCCCTGCCATGCACAGGAACCTTTCAGTCTAGCAGAAAAGAGAGAAGTAAACTCAATAGATGCTGGCAGGTCTTATCTTGAGGGGGAACACTGGGTCCTGTGAAAGCAAATTATGATTTTTCACAATAGCAATAGCAGCATGATTGCAGTTCCCTGAACCTAAAGCATTCTTAAAAGTTTTTTTTTTTTTAATTTGAAGTATAATTGCCTTACAATGTTGTGTTACTTTCTGTTGCACAACAAAGTGAATCAGTTACACGTATATCCCCTCCTTCTTGAGCCTCCCCGCCCCCACCCCTCTAGGTCATCACAGAGCACTGAGCTGAGCTCTCTGTGCTATACCGCAGCTTCCCACTAGCTCTCTGCTTTACATACGGTCAGTGGTACTTCCCAGTTTGTCCTACCTCTCTTTCCCACCCTGTGTCCACGTGTCCTTTCTCTATGTTTGCGTCTCTATTCCTGTCCTATAAATAGGTTCATCTGTACCATTTTTCTAGATACTATATGATAAGTGGGTCATCTGATTTTGCCCTCCTCTCTTCTAATTCAAGATTTTCTTGTTCCAAATGATGCATAAGCTTAAACATATTTTATGTGTGTATTTGCAATACAGATAATGTCTACATGGTGACAAAAATTGGAATGAAAAGGAAAAATCCATCAGTAGCTTTAAAATTTGGTAATTCCCTGAATATCATTTTCATAAAGACCTCTTGACTCCATCCAGGCACACTTTTATAAGGGCAAGCAATATTGTGATCCAGAGTAAAGACTTCAAAATTGACTGTTATGGTATCATGCTGGAAATAAAAGAAAGGAAGTAGGACAAGTAACATATCAATCTGCTTGGATAAATAAGTGGCTAAAAGATTTCCTACTGGAAAGCAGTAGAATGTGCACAGACCTTTTAGGAACCAAGCAGGGCCCTCTGGGCACTACTTTGCAGTGGTTAGATCTTTAGATTCAGGCCTATATACACAGTCGGGCTTCCCAGGTGGCACTAGTGGGAAAGAACCCTCCTCCCAAAGTGGGAGATGTAAGAGACTCAGGTTTGATCCTTGGGTCAGGAAGGTCTCCTGGAGGAGGGCATGGCAACCTACTCCAGTATTATTGCCTGGAGGATCCCATGGTTAGAGGAGCCTGGAGGGCTGCAGTCCATAGGATTGCAAAGAGTCGAACATGAGTGAAATGAGTTAGCACGCACACACACACACACACACCTGCACAGATACACACTGGGCTTTGCAGGTGGTGCTAGTGGTAAAGGATTTCCTGCCAATGCAGGAGACACAAAGAGGACATGACTGAGTACACACAAACATACACACAGTAGCTCAAAAGCTAACAGAGGTTTATGTGTTTAAGAGAACAGAGTAGCTCAATATCAAGCAAAGGTTTATATATAAAAGAACACATACAGGCTTATGTTAGACCATTATGAGTTGTAAGTTTAAATTCAGTCCTATAGATTAAATAGCATATGGAAATTTGCCCAGTTATATAATTCCAATATGTTAGTGCAAATGTTAAATTCATTAATAGTAGGCAGATAATGATAATGATGTAGCTTCTCTGGTGGCTCTAAGGTAAGGGACCCACCTGCAATGAAGGAGATGCAGCAGGAGCCTGGGGTTTGATTCCTAGATTGGGAAGATCTCCAGGAGGATATGGCAACCCACTTTAGTATTCTTGCCTGGAGAATCCCCATGGACAGAGGCGCCTGGTCGGCTACAGTCCATGGAGTCGCAAAGACACAACTTAGCGACTAAACAACAACAACAGCAATAATGATGTAATTGTGTCAATTGCTGACACTTATTGGGTGTACACTATGGATCAGACACTGTTTCAAGCACTTTCTATGGTAATCCTAACAACCTACCAAGAAGAAAAGTTTCCCTCTCCCCTTTCAAAGGCAGTGGTGAAGTTGGGGAGGCTTAGGTGGCAGCAAGGTGGTGGTTGTAGAGGCTGACTCTCAGCCCCTGGGTGCTTCATGCGTCCCACAGGCTTACCCCAAACTACTAAAACTGGGTTGCAGGGAGCCAGGGGCTTGGAGAAGGGTCCCTGAGAAGGCTCTCTTGTTCCCCCCATCCTCCACCCCACCCCTCACACAGCACGAAATTGTCCCTACTCATTCCATTTGCCTAAAATGCCAACACCAAAATATTTGGGTCTCTTACTCAAGCCGGAGTTCTGAGCATTGTTCACATTTGTCCGAATGCATGGTCAGAATCTTTCCATTTTGGTAGTTCAGTGAGATTTAGAGAATGGGGATGTTAGAAGGAAATTTTAATAGATCTTCACTGTGTTTGATGAGACCTCATACTGGCTAATGACAAAGTTTCTGTTTTAAAGAACTGATTACTAAAAAACACCCCCGAATACTAATTAGGATGCACAGGCAAACAAATTATACTGCTTTTACATTATGCAGCTCAGTTGGTAAAGAATCTGCCTGCAATGCAGGAGACTTGGATTCGATCCCTGGGTTGGGAAGATCTCCTGGAGAAGGGAAAGGCTACCCACTCCAGTATTCTGGCCTAGAGTATTCCATGGACTATATAAATGGTTGTCTGGGGAGGCCTTACAAATAGCTATGAAAAGAAGAGAAGTGAAATGCAAAGGAGAAAAGGAAAGATATAAGCATCTGAATGCAGAGTTCCAAAGAATAGCAAGAAGAGATAAGAAAGCCTTCCTCAGCGATCAATGCAAAGAAATAGAGGAAAACAACAGAATGAGAAAGACTAGAGATCTCTTCAAGAAAATTAGAGATACCAAGGGAACATTTCATGCAAAGATGGGCTCAATAAAGGACAGAAATGGTATGGACCTAACAGAAGCAGAAGATATTAAGAAGAGGTGTCAAGAATACACAAAAGAACTGTACAAAAAAGATCTTCATGACCCAGATAATCACAATGGTGTGATCACTGACCTAGAGCCAGACATCCTGGAATGTGAAGTCAAGTGGGCCTTAGAAAGCATCACTACGAACAAAGCTAGTGGAGGTGATGGCATTCCAGTTGAGCTATTTCAAATCCTGAAGATGATGCTGTGAAAGTGCTGCACTCAATATGCCAGCAAATTTGGAAAACTCAGCAGTGGCCACAGGACTGGAAAAGGGCAGTTTTCATTCCAATCCCAAAGAAAGGCAATGCCAAAGAATGCTCAAACTACCACACAATTGCACTCATCTCACATGCTAGTAAAGTAATGCTCAAAATTCTCCAAGCCAGGCTTCAGCAATACATGAACCGTGAACTTCCAGATGTTCAAGCTGGTTTTATTTATTTATTTATTTTTTAAAAGGCTTAAAATGTATTTTAATAAGTTCATGTTGCATTATTCATTTCTCAGAAAAACTTCAAAGGTATTAGGGACAAATCAAACATGGGACACCAATAAAAAATGCACAGCATAACTACCTAAGACAGGCAAAGCTAAGAGCTACCATCTGACACTCAGCATACAGCAACCCTGTTCTCAAGATTGTACTAGGCCTATCAAGAAAGCTGTGAATGGCAACATCACAGACACAAAAGGGCCATTTCTGGGTTGTCCTTACCCAAGAAAAAGATGGAGGCAAGTTTAACACAAGATTTTTTAAAGATACACTAAATGAAAATCTCTAAGAGAAAATGTCTTCCTTGGGACATGAAAGGGTAATATATGGGACATAACAGAACTGTATGTATGTTGTCTGTGACCTCTGTGGACATGTGCCTGAATTCCCACCTGGGAGTGATTGGAACAGTGGGGCCAAGGTCATTGGGGGATGTTTGGTTTTTGTGGTATATGTGGCAGGATCTCTGGGGTGAGACAGTGCACTAAGTCGTGTCTGACTCTTGCGACCCCATGGACTGTAGCCTGCTAGGCTCCTCTGTCTATGGGATTCTCCAGGCAAGAATACTGGAGTGGGTTGCCATTTCCTTCTCCATCAAGCTGGTTTTAAAAAAGGCAGAGGAACCAGAGAACAAACTGCCAACATCCGCTGGATCATGGAAAAAGGAAGAGAGTTCCAGAAAAACATCTATTTTCTGCTTTATTGACTATGCCAAAGCCTTTGACTGTGGGGATCACAATGAACTGTGGAAAATTCTGAAAGAGGTGGGAATACCAGACTACCTGACCTGCCTCTTGAGAAACCTAGGTCAGGAAGCAACAGTTAGAACTGGACATGGAACAACAGACTGGTTCCAAATAGGAAAAGGAGTACATCAAGGCTATGTATCGTCACTCTGCTTCTTTAACTTATATGCAGAGTACATCATGAGAAAAGCTGGGCTGGAGGAAGCACAAGCCGGAATCAACATTGCCGGGAGAAATATCAATAACCTTAGATATGCAGATGATACCACTCTTATGGCAAAAAGTGAAGAGGAACTAAAAAGCCTCTTGATGAAAGTGAAAGTGGAGAGTGAAAAAGTTGGCTTAAAGCTCAACATTCAGAAAATGAAGATCATAGCATCTGGTCCCATCACTTCCTGGGAAATAGATGGGGAAACAGTGGAAACAGTGCCAGACTTTATTTTTCTGGGCTCCAAAATCACTACAGATGGTGACTGCAGCCATGAAATTAAAAGACGCTTACTCCTTGGAAGGAAAGTTATGACCAACCTAGATAGCATATTCAAAAGCAGAGATATTACTTTGCCAACAAAGGTCCTTCTAGTCAAGGCTATGGTTTTTCCAGTGGTCATGTATAGATGTGAGAGTTGGACTGTGAAGAAAGCTGAGCACCGAAGAACTGATGCTTTTGAGCTGTGGTGTTGAAGAAGACTCTTGAGAGTCCCTTGGACTACAAGGAGATCCAACCACTCCATTCTAAAGGAGATCAGTCCTGGATGTTCATTGGAAGGACTGATGCTAAAGCTGACACTCCAGTACTTTGGCCACCTCATGCGAAGAGTTGACTCATTGGAAAAGACTCTGATGCTGGGAGGGACTGGGGGCAGGAGGAGAAGGGGACGACAGAGGATGAGACGGCTGGATGGCATCACCAACTCGATGGACATGAGTTTGAGTGATCTCCAGGAGTTGGTGATGGACAGGGAGGCCTGGTGTGCTGCAATTCATGTGGTCGCAAAGAGTCGGACATGACTGAGCGACTGAACTGAACTGATAGTCAGTCCATGGGGTCACAAAGAGTCAGACACGACTGAGTGACTTGCACTTTAAATTATGACTCAGCTGTTAGTGTGGGGATTTGTTTTGTTGCCATCCTGGGGTCTAGCACGGTATCTATAAATTAAACATTGCTCAACTAAAATAGTAATTCTATTAGTGGACAGATGCACTCTAAAGGTAAAGCTTTTTATTCATGTAGATGTAATTTTTACTGTTCTTTAATAAGGAGGAAAGTTTGGTAAGTAACTCATCGCTCTAGTCAGGTTGCTTACAAGATTCCAGGTACCGCTGGTTCTGAGCAGCAGCTGTGGTGCTGTGGAGGCTGGGCTGGGCTGGGAGGCAGAAACCTCGGTTTCCATCTGTCCCTTCTTCCCCTGTGTGTGCACTGTTGGGCCAGTCACTTCCCCATCTGTGAAACAGCCATTGCTAGTTTTATAAAGTCACAACTGTGGTGAGGATTGTCAGATGAACACAGTTTTTGTTTTCCTGCCAACTCATGCGAAGCTCAGACTTTAGATGAATCTATTAATACCCACCCCACCCGCCTTTCACAAAGGCTGTTGACCATACAGAAGCAAGCCATCAAAGCATGAACATCGATGCACCTGCAGACTTCTGAAATCTTGTGTCACCTGGACCCACAGTATTCTCCACTTGCAAAGCCAAGTACATATTCTTATTTAGCGCGCTCTTTCCCACAGTGGTTATTCCAACCTTTGGCTATATTTAAAGTTCTCCATAGCTCTTCCCAAACCAAAGGTATTATCTATATCTATATCTCTCTATATATGTATGTATATGTATAGATAAAGAGTCTATATAGCTGATTCATTGAAAAAGACCCTGATGATGCTGGGAAAGATTGAAGGCAGGAGGAGAAGGGGACAACAGAGGATGAGATGGTTGGATGGCATCACCGATTCAATGGACATGAGTTTGAGCAAACTCCTGGAGATGGTGAAGGACAGGGAAGCCCGGCGTGCTGCAGTCCATGGGATCGCAGAGATCAGGCACGACTGAGGAACTGAACAACAACATCCTAAAGAATCTGCACATGTTATCAATTCTTTTTATTAAAATTTTTTTCAGTATTTATTTATTTGGCCGCACCAGGTCTTAGTTGCCACATTTGGGATCTAGTTCCCTGACCAGGGATTGAACCTGGGCCCCCTGCATTGGGAGTGCAGGGTCTTAGCCACCAGGAAAGTCCGCATTATCAATTCTTGAGGGGGAAAATAACATCCAAAAAAAGATGGAGTGAACTATGCCAGAATATAAGCTGTGGGGTTTCGGTCCTTTATATTTCTGCATGTTGTTTTATTACAACATGTGTTGTATGATGTTTCCAAATAACAACAGCACCAGAAAAACTGCTTTTGAGGAGCTACCACCCACCCACTGATGTATCACCCACCCTCCCCCCTCCCGAATCTGATTCCCAGCTTAGTTGCAGGGGTGTCTCTCTCCCCAGGGCTAATCTGATCATTTGTGCTTTTAATTCTGTATTCTCCTTCTCATAGACCTTGCCTTGGCATTAGATAACCTTTTCCCTCCCTGTTCAATCTGCCATTCCTTTTTAATCTCTTTGTGAGCGTATAACTATGCTTAAGTCCCCTGCATGTGTAACAAACAAGCGAAATTCTCCAAGCCCCAGCTCTGCCTTGTTGCTCAGTTACTCTTTGTGACCCGTGGACTAGCAGCACACCAGGCTTCCCTGTCCTTCGCCATCTCCCAAAGTTTGCTCAGACTCGGGTCCATTGAGTCGGTGATGCCATCCGACCATCTCATCCTCTGTCATCCCCTTCTCCTCCTGCTCTCAATCTTTCTCAGCATCAGTGTCTTTTCCAATGAGTTGGCTCTTTGCATCAGGTGACCAAAGTATTGGAGCTTCAGCTTCAGCATCAGTCCTTGCAATGAATATTCAGGGCCTTACTCTAACTCTAAACCCATGCCCCCTTTCCCTTTAGAGTCTGAATTCTACAAAGTGTTTGAATTCCAGTCTCTAAATCCTCACGACTGAAGATTTAACCCATTGCAGCCTGGCTTCGGCCTTCACAGCGCCCTTAAAATAGCTCTTAACGAGCTCTCCTATTAAGGTTCGTCTTCCTCTGCTCTTTCAACTTTATTCAGTCCGTAGAACAGAGGAAGGTGCTCTTTTTGGAACATCACATAAATGCCATGGATTCTGCCACCAGTTCTGAATGCCCCGGGCCGGCTTTTCCTGGGCTCTCAGCACAGGGACCGCTATGTGAGGCATTTCTCCCTGCTCGTCCCCGGGCCCATCACACTTGGCATGTCTACCATGGGGCTTTTGATCTGTGCTCCTCCATGCCTTTTCTCCTTGTATTCTGGATCCTTGCCACCTTCTGTGTGTCCCTGTTCCCTCTGCAGCTCATGATTGTCAGTGTGGGTCCTGACCGTGGCTAACACGGACCTTAGCAGTTTGCTCCTGACCAAGTGTCTGATGTTGACTGCATCTTTCCAACAGCAGTGATCTTTGTTGCACACACCTCCCATCCTCTCTAACCCTGGCTCAGATTTCCTCGGTGGCTTCCCGTTGCCTAGAGATACACCCTGAGCTCCTCTCCATGATCCTTCGTGGTCTCGCTTGGCCTTACCCATGTGGGCTTGGTCTCTTGCCCACACCCTGCCTTACCCCAGTAGCTTGCATTCCACAGTCCCATAGCTTGAAATCTGAATCCTCAATTCTGCTATCTTATGCCTCTTAGCATATTCTCTCTGTGCTGGCACATTGGGCAGATTCTGTCTCATCCGCTGGGTGTCAGCTCAAATACTGCCACTTCTGTGAAGTCCTCCCTGATTTCTCCCAGGGAAGACTCAGGTGCTTCTTCCCCTGTTTTCTCCCTGCCCTTGGTATAACTGTCTTGTGTCTGCTTGCCCTCAGTTGCTTCAGTCGTGTCCAATTCTTTGCAGTCCTGTGGACTGTAGCCTGCCAGACTCTCTGTCCATAGAATTCTCCAGGCAAGAATACCAGAGTGGGTTGCCAGGCTATCATACTTTAATTTGCTTTGTTTGTTTCTTTTTTAGATTGTAAGTTTCCTGGGGCAAACAATATAACTAATTTTGGACACAGAAGTGCATTAATCAAACCTTAAATAATTTTATGTGGAGTCTAAAATATGATACAGGGAGTTCCCTGGCAGTCCAGTGATTAAGGTTTTGCCCTCCCACTGCAGAGAGCATGAGTTCAGTCCCTGGTCTGGGAAGTAAGTTCCTGCATGCTGCCGGGCACGGCCAAAACTAAATATGAATCAAATGAGCTTATGTACAAAACAGAAATAGACTCACAGACACAGCAAACAGATTTATGGCTACCAAAGGGTAAAGAGTCAGAGAGAGATAGATTAGGAGGTTGGGTTTAACATATATTCACTAGTATATATAAAGTAGATAAACAACAAAGTCCTACTCTATAGCATAGGGGGAACCATATTAAAAATCCTGTAATAAACCATGATGGAAAATAATATGAAAAAGAATCTATATATCTATATCTCTCCATGAACTGTAGCCTACCAGGTTCCTCCTTCCAAGGGATTTTTCAGGCAAGAATACTGGGGTGGGTTGGCATTCCTTCTCCATCTCTATATACACATATAACTGAATTACATTGCTCTAGCCTTGAAATTATCATGTTGTGAATTGACTATCCTTCAAAAAAATCCTTAGAGATAATGAATAATCATAAAGTGAACCCTTGTGCCACGACTACCCAGGTCATGGGAAGGAGCATCTTCAGTTCTCCAGGAGCTCCTGTATCCATTCTGGATCCCATCCATCCCCTTACCGTCTTGGCTTTTATGGCAGTTTTTACTTCCTGGCTTTTCTTCATAGTTGTGCTTCTTATATATTCATTTCTAAACCAACATTTAGTTTTACCTGTTTTTGAGCTTTTTATACAAATACAGGTAGCCTGTGTTTTTTGTTGTGTTTTACTCCCTTCATTGCAATGGTATGTAATTACCTGTCTTAATTTTTATCCTTGTAAAGCAGCATTTCAGTACATGAATTTACTCCCTGCAATGTATTTATTAATGGATGTTTGGCTTGTTTCCAGTTTGGAGCTACTATGGTGCTTAGATATCTTGTAAACTTCTTTTGGTCCCTGTGTGCATGAGTTTCTTCAGGGTATAGATCTAGGAATGGACTTGCCTGTCACAGGGGGTGTGTATCTTCAACTCTACCAGATAATGTCAAACTGTCTTGCAAAGTATCTGTCACAATTTATATCCCACCAGCCATGCAGAGCATACCCATTGCTCTGTATCTTATCCCTATATATGGTATTGTCAGACTTTTCAATTTTCACCAATATGGTTAACGTGGCATATTCTTTCATTGTGGCTTTAATTTGTATTTCCCTCTGAGAAAGAGGATGAGCATCTTTATATCTTAATGGGTCAGCAGAATTTCCTTCTTAGTGAAGAGCCATTTAAGTTTTGCTCATTTGCTTGTCTTTCTTTTTATGTCTTTGTTAAATTTTGCACATTCTAGATATGAATTCTTTGTTGAAAGTAAACTGTACTATAAAATCACAAACATTGAAAATTTATTGATTACAGTATTTAAAAAAATTCTTTGCCTTAGCACTAATAAGTAAGTAGAAACAGAATACTTGGAAAACAAAATTGTGTACATTACTTCAAATTAATTCTGTCCTTCCCTTCTTCTCTCCAGGCGTCATAATTGTCCCTAGTGCCGGTGTTGGCATTGTCCTGGGAGGCTACATTATAAAAAAATTGAAGCTTGGTGCAAGAGAATCTGCGAAACTAGCAATGATCTGCAGTGGTGTGTCTTTACTGTGCTTTTCAACCCTGTTTATTGTTGGATGTGAAAGTATCAATCTAGGGGGCATAAACATCCCCTACACGACAGGGTAAGTGTCTTGGAAGAACCGTCTCCTCTCATCCTGGTTGTGATTCAATTGCAAAACCCAGCGCTGTTTGGATCCCTGGGTCCACCTTGTGCCCGTCCTTTGGGCAGGGTTCACTGTGTTTCTGTCTCTGGCCTGGTGGTGCTGCACCCTCGATGGGCAGAGACCACAGTCTCTCAGTTATGTGTGTCTGTTTGGACCCTGGGCATATCTCCCATTGCATTTGGATCACAGTCCATGAGGAAGAAAGGCTTGTTGGCTTAATGAAAACTGTTCTTCTTCTTTAATGTAAAGATTTGAATAGGTAATACATTCACATAATTTCGAAACAAAGTTCAATGAAAATACAATGTACCTCAAGTCCTCCATCCCACTTCTTCCCAAAGACAAACCAGGGAACCACTTTAATTCATTTCTTGTGTATCATTTCAAGGATATTCCTTATACAAGAAACTGTGAATGTGTCTTGTCAGTATTCCCTGATTTATATCCAAAAAGTAGCATCCTATACATACTTTTCTGGGCTTATTTTTTTTTTAATGTAACAATATAGGTTGGAGATCTTTCTGTGCCAATAATCATGTTGATGATGTTCAACGCATAGCTAAGCCTTATATTAACACTATTGCATGTCAAGCATTCTTCTAAATGCTTTATATATATTAACTCATCTATCCTCACCAGCGGCACTAATTAGGTACATACTGTTATCATCCTGATTTTACAGATGGCAAAACCAAGGTATGACTTACACATCTGTTCAGGCTGCTGTAAGTGAACACCATAGATTAGGTGACTTGGAAACAAGAAGAACTTATTTCTCACAGTTCCAGAGCTGGGAAGTCCAAGATCAAGGTGCTAGTAGATTCAGTGTCTTATGAGAGTCTGCTTCTTGAATGATAAATGGCTGTCTTTCGCTGTGTCCTCACATGGTGGAGGGGGTGAGGCTTCTCCCTAGGGTCCTTTTTGTAAGGGCACTAATTCCACTTGTAAGAGCCCCACCCTCATGACTGAATCACCTCCCAAAGACCTCAACTCCAAATACCATCAACTTGGAGCATTAATTTTCAACACATGTGTTTTTCAGGGACCCAAACATTTGGTCTATTGACTTAATGATTACAGGCAAGGATTACACAAGAAACATGTATAAAGCTCTCAGGTCTTCTGGCACAGAATAAGTGCTCTGAGATAAGTTAGCTATTGTTATTAGTCATCACTAATACATCAAGCAGAGACATTACTTTGCCAACAAAGGTCCTTCTAGTCAAGGCTATGGTTTTTCCAGTAGTCATGTATGGATGTGAGAGTTGGAGTGTGAAGAAAGCTGAGCGCCGAAGAATTGATGCTTTTGAACTGTGGTGTTAGAGAAGACTCTGGAGAGTTCCTTGGACTGCAAGGAGATCCAACCAGTCCATTCTAAAGGAGATCAGTCCTGGGTGTCCTTTAGAAGGAATGATGCTAAAGCTGAAACTCCAGTACTTTGGCCACCTCATGCGAAGAGTTGACTCATTGGAAAAGACTCTGATGCTGGGAGGGACTGGGGGCAGGAGGAGAAGGGGACGACAGGATGAGATGGCTGAATAGCATCACAGACTCAATGGACGTGAGTTTGAGTGAACTCCAGGAGTTGGTGATGGACAGGGAAGCCTGGCGTGCTGCAGTTCATGGGGTTGCAAAGAGTCGGACATGACTGAGTGACTGAACTGAACTGAACTATACATTAAGAATAATTTCCATCAAATTATTTTTACTACAATTGGCAAACATAAATAGAATTTTAAAAATTAGTAAAAACGCATCAGTCTCCTGATTAACCCTGCTTCCCAGGGATGATAATTTAAAATTCTTTTTAGCTATCTCTTCTGGTATTTACCTCTGTATTTTTAAAGCATACTGTATAAATTAACCAAATTGAGACATTATTTTTGACTTCCTGTCTTGGTAAGTGAGAAGTTTAGCATTTTCTTCCCAAGTTGTTCTCAAATTCTTTTTTGATATTTTCATGGTATGATTATGACAGTATTGTTAGCAGCTGAGATTCAAGCACTGTATCATGATTAGATTTCCTCTTTTGTACAGCAGTGATTTTCCTGGAATTAAATCATCACTTTATTTTCATTTCCTTTGTTTTCTTTGAATTTGAATCTAGCTTCCCATATCCTCTGAAGACTCAAGAAATCTCAGTATTACTTTTTGCCCATCTGATGAACTCAGGAATACATCCCCCCACCCCTTGGAGTCATCTGTATGGGATTTCTCTGGGACTGCTGCCCCACTATCTCCTGGAATCCTAGATGCTTCTCTCTGTCCTGATCCTTGGTTTTCTGGGATCTGTGAAGGTCTCTCTTTTGTCTTACTCCCTCATTTTATTAGAGCTCATCTTCCAGTGGCTATAGGAAGCCTGTAAAGGTGGTTACTTTTTTTGAGATTTTTTTCATGAAATAGCCTTTTTAAAAAAAATTACATTTTATTACCAAATTGGCTAGGTAAAGAATTTTGGATTGGATAAATCACTTTCACTAAAAAATTTAAAGTTTTCATTCCATTGTTGTCTAATCCTGTTGTGGGAATTCTGGCTTTCCTTTTTCCCAGTCCTTTGTATGTGTCTTACTTTTCCTTCCTGGAAGTTTCTGTTTATTTCCAGTATTCCCAAATTTCACCATGATACACTATGGGGTGAGTCTTTTTTTTTCCTCTAAGCACTTGATGAACTTTAAATGTCTGGAGATTATGTTTTTCATTTCCATTTTAAACTTTAAAAAAAAATTCAGTGTTGATATTTTCTCCCCCACATTTTTTTTTTTTTTTTTTTTTTGCTCCTTCACTGATTCTCTCATTTTCTTAGTCTTTACAATCTATTTTATATCTAATTTTGGTCCTATTTTGGGGGAAAGATATCTTCAACTTTCTTTTCCCAGCCTTCTGCTGAATTCTTTTTTAAAGCTATTGTGGTTTTTGGTTTCTACAGTTCTCTCTTGATTTGTGATTATTCCCTGCTCCTAGTCTTCTTGCTTCATGGATGGGGTAGCTTCTCCTATTTCTGCAATATTATTTAGAGTTTCTTTTCCTTCCTGAATTGTCTGTATCCTCTGAGTACCTGCTTTCTATTTTGCTGTCTCCCTTCTATTGAAAGTTTCCCTCAAATTTCAAGTCAGCCTGAGCTTCCTCTCAGTATTAAAAAGTGTGAATTTAAAAAGCTGAGAATTAGGGCTCTGTGTCTGAAGGTAGAGCTTGTCATTTGGTGGATCTCACCATACGGTACCTGCAGGGAGACAGCTGGCATTTTCACTGTGGTGTTCGCTGTCAGAACCTAAAGTCTTACTTCTGAGGTGCTTCAACTCCTCAAGAGAAGGATTCCCCTATCTCTTGGCTGGGGCTGTGTTGTGGTGGGTTCAGGGTTGTAAACCCAGCTGCTGGGCATTCTAGAGCTGGGGGTGAGGTGGTGACTGGAAGAGGCCCAGGACCTACTGTTCATTTTGTAAATGAATTTTTTTGAATTCCTCTATCATGATCAAAGCATCTCACCAAAAGGCTCCTTCATGTGGTGCTCTTAAGTACAGAGATTGGTTCATTTCCCCCAGAAAATAGAGGGATGGAGGAAGAAGTAGTCATCTACTAAGTAGGTTAGGAAAGGGAACCTGCTTAAAACTGTATCATATTTGGACCATGAATTTCTTGTGTTGTTTGTCTTTGAGTTCCAAAGGCCTGTTCTTTCTCCTACTAAGGACCTTCATCTTGCCTGTGTATATAAGTTCTCAATTATACTTTCTGGTTTATTAAATCCTTCTTTTTCCAGAAACTCTCCATAATCTTGTTTCAGTTGGACTGAATGCTCTTTTGCATAACTTATTTCCATGAACTTCCTTTCACAGATCTCAGTTGTACCCACTGGTGGTTGTCTATGTAGTTATTTCTTTGTTAACTCTTCTTTCTGCCAGAAAAACGTCCTTGGATAACTTCCTAGGGAAGGGTTCATGGTAAGAAAAGCTTTCTCAATCCGTAAGTTTATGAAAATGTCTTTATTATTCTTTCACATTTAAATGGTAGTTAGAGTGGGTATAGAATTACAGGTTAAATATTTTTTTTCTGAGAACTCTGAAACCATTGTTTGGTCATCTAACATTTTTATTTATTTGCTTATTTTTGAGTTGCACTGGGTCTTTTTTGCTGCAAGTGGGCTTTCTCTAGTTGCGGTGAGCAAGGACTACTCTTCGTTGAGGCACACAGGCTTCTCATTGTGGTGGCTTCTCTTGTTGCAGAGCACAGGCTCTAGGGCGCATGGACTCAGTACTTGCTGCTCATGGGCTTTAATTGCCCTTGGCATGTGGGATCTTCCCAGACCAAGGATTGAACCCATGTCCCTTGCCTTGGCAGGTGGATTCTTATCCACTGTACCACCAGGGACAGGAAGCCTATTATCTGTCATTTAATGCTGCAGGGGTACTTAACACATTTAATTTCAATTCAAGTTCTCATCTCTCTGTGACCAGCTTTTGTTTGGAAGTTTTGAGGATATTTTTCATTCAAGGTGCTTTGAAATTTCATAAGGAATGCTCTACCCTGTAGTTTTGTCTTGAGAATGTCACATTCTCAGAGAGACTTTCCCTCTCTGTCCAATCTAAGGAGCTCACTCCCCCCTCATCCTTTATCATATCGCCTCTCTTTAGTTTCCTCATAGCATTTGCCACTGTCTGAAATTCTCTTGTTTACTTGCTTTACTGTTGTCTTTTTTTCTCTAAAATATTAGCTCCTTGAGAACAGTTACTATAGTTGCCTACATAACATTTGCAGCCTCATTCTACAACAGGGCTTCCCTGGCAGCTCAGCTGGTAAAGAATCTGCCTACAATGCTAGAGTCCTAGGTTCAATCCATGGGTTGGGAAGATCCCCTTGAGAAGGGAATGGCTACCCACTCCAGCATTCTGGCCTGGAGAATTTCATGGATGTATAGTCCGTGGGGTTGCAAAGAGTTGGATGTGACTGAACGACTTTCACTAAAAAAAAAGCATCTGCAGCAGCGTTTGTTGTATGAGTGAGTGGATGGATGCATGGATGCATGGATGTCTTGGCCTAGGGCTTTGTTCATTCACTGTATTAGATAATCCTGGAACTCTTCTAATCTAACACGTATGTCTTTTTAATTTTTTTACCTCAGGTAGATTTTCATCAATATCTTTAACTCATTCTCTGCTCTTCATTTTCCCCATGTTTTCCAGGGTATCTATTATTCAGATGTTGGAACTTATAGACTGGTTGCCTGTATGTTTAATTTGTTCTTTCATATTTCATATGCTGTTTTCTATGATATTTCTCCAAACCTGATTTTTATTTTTTATGTAAACTTAACATTTTGAGAATATTTTTTCTCATTGTTGTATTGTGAGTGTTCCCTTTTCATAACATCCTGATATTATTTTAACAAGAGTAATATCTTCTCAGATCTCTGTGCATATAATTCCAATTTTTAAACTTTGTTTCTTTTTCTTATATTTTATAATTTAATTTTAAATATCAATTTTTCTGTTTGTTTACTCTAGGTTTTACAGGTTGACAAGACTCATCTAGCATCATTCAGGTTATATGTCCCCTTCTCTTCCTCACCTCCTTTCATGCAAGAATGAGGGAATTTTATTTTGGGTTGTCTATATCTAAGGTAGAAGCTTAGCTCTTAACATTTTTTCCTATTTCTTTTGAAGAAGAGTTTTTCGATGAATTTCAGAGCTCTGAAGGCATGTGGGTATGAGAATAGAAAGGCCCACTGATTCAGTTTCTTTCCCTCGGATCTCTACTGAGTCCCATTGTTTTGAGCTTTGTGGTCACTTTTGGCTGCTGTTGGATTTGGGTTCAGAGCTTTGTAGAGATTCCATGGGGCAGGCTGGCTTCTCTCCAAGGTGGTATCTGCTCATTTCACATGCCCCTTTGCTTATCCACTTGGTATTTTCACAGAGTCTGGTGTCACTCTTTCCATTTCTCTTTGCAAGCTTGATCCTTTTTCATCATACTTACTTTTAAGTGCTTTCTCGGAAGAGATAGAAGGCAGATTCCGTGTCTTATCTGCTTTTAAATTGCAAGTCCCCTCAAGACTTCTAAAGCTTTTGCTTAAACCCACATTAGTCTGGCCAATCCTGAATTAACTGATTCTGGACTCCCCAGCACTACTGGGAAAAAAATTATATAATTGTGCTGATTGGCTCCATTACAAATTGATGAGTTCCATTCTTAGCAGGCCCTCATCTTTGCTGAGCAATCCATTTACTTGGCCCTAGTCAGCTTCCTCTCCTATATGTTCCATATTGGTGGTTCCATCTTTAAAAATTTCTTTCTTCAATTTTTTTACCTTAACCTTACCTTCTTTTTCTTGTCAGACAACCCAGTGTGCCTTATTAGTGAGAAAACTGAGATCCCAAGGAAGAATTCCTTGAATTTGTCTCCCCTCTCGTTCCTTGGTCAAAGGTAGTCTTATTTTCAAAGGCAAGTACTTGTGCCATCATTTCCTAGCTGTGTGACATTGTAAAAAATAATCTAATATTGTTGACTCTTGGTTTCCTCATATATAAAATGGAATTAATGTCATTCATACCTGGTTGTAAGCATAAAGTAAAATACATGTGATTGAAAGAATTAAAATACTGCAGAAGTGTAACAAATGAAAGTCAATGTTTCCTTCCTCCATCCTCAACCTCCAGTTTTGAATCATTTAAATATTATAAACAAATGTTTGTAGCTTTGATTTTGAGGATTATGTACAGGAAGATAGTTCCCAGAATCCACCACTTAGTATATGTTGAAAAAAAGTTAGTTTCTTGGCTTTACTCCCTTCCTTTCTAGATTATGCAAAGCAACTTTTTTTTTTTTTCCTTTTTGAAAGATTAATGAATGTCTGGCACCTACGTTTGTGCTGGGACAGTACTTAAATAGTGATGCTGAAATTAGTAAGATGTAAATAAACATTGTAATTATCTAAATCCATGACTTATGGTATACTTCTTTTCATTTAATCTTATTCAACAAAGAGAAACTTGATTAGAGTGCCAGGGGTTGCTGCAAGGGTCCATTCATTCTAGTATTTGCAGCCTGACTTCATCAAAATTTATTAAATTGGTGAAAGAAAACCCCAGTTTCCTTGGAGAATTCCTCTGGTTCCCCAAATACTTCTAGGAAGAGAATTAAAGTTGAATGGGTGGTACAGCTGCACAGGTTTGACACTTTCAGAGACTTTGTGTGAAGAATCATGGGGCCCTTTCTCCATACAGGGAATGGGCTACATTTCAACCTCTCCTTGCTCCTTGGCTGGGTGCTTTTGTGCAGTGCACAACATGTTCATCAGGACATGGTTGGCCTGCCTAGTAAAAACAGCTGTGCTTGATTTTGAGCTTGCATGTGGGATTTTTCTCCTTTAAAGCTGATAAAGAGAGAGATGAAGGGAGTGGCAGTGAAGAGAGGAGCCCTTGTTAGACACCTGTTGGGCTCAGGTATGGTCGTCAGTTAATAAAGAGTGGAACAGAATGAAACCCAGATTATCTGTTTTAGAGTTTTTGTCCTTTCTGAGCAGTACGCTGAGGTGCTGTTTTACACTTTGTATTTCATGTAGGCACATATCTAAGTGCACACATCACCTCTTTACTCAGAAAACTGTAGAGAACGCATCCATTTCTGTCAGTAGTGTGCGACTCCATGGCCTTGCCGCACCCTCACTGTGTGAGGATGGCAGATTAGTTAATCATCTCTGTGCTGGGTTTCCACGTCTGCAGAGTGAGGATATGGATAGTATTAACACTGTTGAATTGCTCTGAAGATTGAATAAGGTACTTGGCAAATTCCTTAACCTCTCTGTACCTCAATTTCCTCATAATTAAGGTGGGCTAATATTAGTAACGATCTCTTAGAATTATTGAGATGCTAAAATGGAATAAAACCTACAATAATAAGCAATTGTTAAATAATTCTTTGATGTTATTTTTCTCATTTTAAATATGAGGAGAAAGGGATTCAGAGGGATGAAATAACTTGCTTAAAGTCACACAACTAGAAAATGATACAGCTAGGATTTGGATTTTGAATGTGATATTTTTGCTTATTAAACTGTCCAGAAAGAAGAAAAGAAACATAAACAAGGAAGCACAATATAAAAAGCCAATTCCGCTTACTAAGGTTTGTATGACAAGATCCAGGCTCACCAACATGGTGAATTTTCTGACATTAAAGTAGTGAATGACTAACCCAGCTTTGAATTAGCATCAAGTACTCAAGAGATACCTAAGTTCCTGGGATGCAGCTGGGATGTTTTAGGAGGATGAACTTTTCCTGTTGAGCCTAAATGGAGTCACTGTTTCGTTTTTTTTTTTTTTTTTTTTTTGTAGAATGAACCTGATGTGTTATTAGTGGTTCCCTTAGAAAATTCAGATTTGATAGCCAAGATGTAGAGACAACCTCAATGGCCCATCAGTGGATGAATAAAATGTCATATAAATATTTATAATATATAAATGTCATATATATATAATGGAGAACGATTCGGCCTTTAAAATCAAATTCTGTAATATGCAACAAAATGGATGAATCTTGAGTACATTATGCTAAGTGAAATAAAGGATCAGAGAGACAAATATTGTGCAATTCCACTACAGGAAGTATCTAAAATAGTTAAATTCATAGAATGAAAACGCAGAATAGCAGTTGCCAGGGTCTGGGTGAGGGGGAAATATGGAGTTACTAATCAGTGGAAACCACATTTCAATAAAGCAAGATGAATAAGCTCTAATGTTGATGATGCCAAAAGGAGGCATGCCCACTTGACTAAATGGCCCTGGACAATCCCTCCCACCACACAAAACATCAGGTCTCCAATTTCCTTTATCTTCTGAATTTAGAGAGAAGTGTCTTTACAAGGGGATTCCCTAGTAGCTCAGTGGTAAAGAACCTGCCTGCCAAGTAGGAGCATGCGGGTTCACTCCCTGGGTCAGGAAGATCCCCTGGAGAAGGGAATGGCAACCCATTCCAGTATTCTTGCCTGGGATCCCATGGACAGAAGAGCCTGGCAGGGTATAGTCCATGGGGTCACAAAAGAGTCAGACACGACTGAGCACTCACTGATGCACACATCTTTATGAGACAGGAAGACACTGGAAACTGTGCTAAACTTTGGTCCAAATACCTTCGGGTATTTGCTGGTCATTTAAACAGTAATATTAATCTTGTCATTCCATATAGATCCTATTAAAGATTTATTGACTTCCCTTCAAAATAAATCTTCATTTTTCTAAAAACAGTACTGACAAAAAATGTGAGTAAGCTCTAGACATCTGCTGTATAACTTTAGTCAACGATTCTGTATTGTACACTTAAAATTTCATTAAGAGGGTAGATATCTCATGTTAAAAGTGTTCTAACCCCAAGAAGGCAAAATTGAAGGTAAAAAAAAAAAAAATTCAGATTTGAGAGTGTGATGATTTTTCATCATGAAAGATCCTAGTAGCTCTAGATAGTATCCTGGCCCACTTCTAACTCAAGTAATTACATCTGCTTCCCCAGCACACACAATTTCCCTGCAGTTTTAATTAAAAAATGGGGTTTGCTTTCCCTCTGTGTCACTGAACTGTGTTTCACACAGGTGTGTCCTAGTCATTTTGTAGCCAAAAGAGTGAAAACTGTAGCTTAAGCAATACTTTGTGTGTGTGTGCTCAGTCACTCAGTCATGTTGGACTCTTTGCGACCCCATGAGCTATAGCCCACCAGGTTCCTCTGTCCATGGAATTCTCTAGGCAAGAATACTGGAGTGGGTTACCATTTCCTACTCCAAAGCAATACTTTATATAAACACATTGCATAATGTGAGTTACTTGCTCTTTACCTTCAAAAATGTATTCAAGTGAGGTTAAGTCTGATGTCCATGTACAAAATTTTTCAACAGTACTAAGTCTGATAAATCACTTAATAATTCTTGCTTTAGTATCTTTCATCTGTCAGTGTCATCTTTTTGAACTTAAACTAAAGTCTATTATATCATCTTCTGATTTTGAGACTTGAGTTACCGGGCCAGAATTTTTCTAGGGATGATTTCTTGAGTTATGACATGATGAAGAAGCATTTTCTATTTTCTGAGTTCAGTAGTGACTGTTGGATGGAGTGTGTCTACCTGTCCACAGGTCTAAAATCTCAGGGTTTGGGGTATTCTCCTGAAGTTACTTCTCTTAATATAGTTTCATTGTGCCGAGGTTAAGACTATAGATATTAAATACAGTCTGTTAATTCAGACCTTTGGTGAAAGGTATAGTCATCATCTTTGTCACCACTCCTGAACTTGCCATCCTGCCACTATTTATTTTAAATATTATTATTTAATTGGAGAATAGTTGATTGACAGCGTTGTGCTAATCTCTGCTGTACAGCGAAGTGACTCACTTACATACCTATGCTGCTGCTACTGCTAAGTCGCTTCAGTCGTGTCCGACTCTGTGCGACCCCATAGACTGCAGCCCACCAGGCCCCGCCGTCCCTGGGATTCTCCAGGCAAGAACACTGGAGTGGGTTGCCATTTCCTCCTCCAGTGCATGAAAGTGAAAAGTGAAAGTGAAGTCGCTCAGTCATGTCCAACTCTTAGCGACCCCATGGACTGCAGCCTACCAGGCTCTTCCGTCCATGGGATTTTCCAGGCAAGAGTACTGGAGTTGGGTGCCATTGCCTTCTCCCTACACACCTATAAACGTTTTTAAAAGCATTCCTTTCCATTATGGTTTATCACCGGATATTGAATCAGCATAGAGAATAGACTTGTGGTAGCCAAGGGGGAGGTGGTGGGGGAGGGAAGGACGGGGAGTTAAGGATTAGCAGATGCAAACGATCTTGTACAGAATGGATAAATGACAAGGTCCCAGTGTATAGCACAAAGGAGCATATTCAACATACTGCCATTATTTAGATAGTATTATTCTACTACCAGCCCTTGAGTGACTAGCATTTCTAGTCAGCGCATTCCTGATTTCTCTTAATTAAGCCATTCAGACAGTTTAATGCTCTAAAGTTTTTTTTTTTTCTATTGCTTTTTTTGGGGGTGCCATTCCAGATCTTTTATCTATTATAACTAATTTTAAAGGAAATTCCTCAAAAATAGAGAACAGTTTACTTAAAGGATCTTATATATGTCTGTGTATAGGTATATGTATTTCTGGTTATCTTGGCTACTTCTATTATTAGACTTACAGTTAATTTCTAGCTGCAAGTATACGATTTTATCTATTTTTGGCTCTACTTGGGAGATACAAACCAAATTTGTTTTCATTTTAAGAGTATCAAGAGGGTAAAAAATAGAGCAGATTTTCTTTCCAGTGAGTTTTTAAATTTTGTGACTGAGATCTAAAGATATCATAGGAACTCTTTAAAACTATATAATATCTGTTTAAGCACACTAAACCTTGAACCTATGACTATGAATAAACTCAGGACTAAATTTGCCATTTATAACCTCATATTAACATAGTCAATAGAGAATGTTTATCATGTAATGTTAGCAGGAAAAACAGAATTTAGAAGACTCTGAAATAATGATAACAATATGTTATTAGCATTAATTTGTACGCCAACTGAAAAAACAGTGAAAGAAAGTAATATACTAAGTACATAATGGTGGTTGTTTCTGGATTATAGCATAACTGTGTGAGTTTAATTTCGTCTTTCAGTCCTTTTGTATTTTCCAAAATTTCTGCAATGAATATGTATTACTTTAAAAATAAAGGCATTTCAAAACATTATACAGAGGATACATCATTTTATTAAAAATGATTCTGGATTTAAAGAGATGGTTTGTATAAGATGTAGTGTTTTATATGTAAATTTGTAGTTATACCTGGTTTGAATTTGTTAACTACGAAGCTAAAAGAAGCTTTAACAATAAAAAGAATGACTGGGTACAGAAATGGTAACTTTTATGACTATAGTTCTCGGGGAAGTATAAGCTATCCATGTGGATTATCTCATTTTCTTCTGTGTTGATTATGTCTCTTTTGCCTCTTGTAGGCAGGAGGGGCATTGACAGCCGTTGACTGTTAGGTTTGGCCCAAGGGTCAGGTGGTCCATTGGTAAAGAATGTGCCTGCCAACACAGGAGTCACAAGAGATGTGGGTTCTATCCTTGGGTTGGGAAGATCCCCTGGAGTAAGAAATGACAACCCACTCCAGTATTTGTGCCTGGAAAAATTCCATGAATAGAGGAGCTTGGTGGGCTACAGGCCATGGGGTTGCGAAGAGTCAGACAAGACTGAGCTCTTGCGTGCGTGCCCACACGCGCACACACACACACACACACACACACACAGAGTTACTAAATGTTATGCAGGAAACTGGATCTGCATCCAGTTTTCCAACATTTCTCTGTAGGAGTATATAAGAAAATGACATCTTTTTTTTGAAAAGAAAATCATCACGAAGGCCTTTTGTACTCTTTGTGCTACTTTTATTCCTTCTGGCTTCTGCCCTGTCTGGATAAAGAAAGCACACCAACATCTCAGTGCCTGTTATATGCTAGGAACATGCTGGACCCTGGACATCTATTTACTCATCTAATCTTCCCTAAGAACCCTGGCATTTGGATAGCCTGATCTCTATTACACAAATGAAATCTCTCTAGATTTGTTTGTGGTGCTTGAGAATTGTGGATATGGAGTTGAACCAACTCTTATATTTTGATATTGCCACACAGCTTGTGAGATCTTAGTTCCCTGACCAGGGATTAAACCTGTCTTCAGCAGCGAAGGTACAGTGGTCCTAACACTGGACCGCCAGGGAGTTCCCTAAACCAGCTCCCTCTGACTCTAACGCTTAGGCACAGTGAGAACTAAGTGCCAGGAAAGCCACAGTAGAGGAAGAAGAAGGAGCAGAACACTCAAGCTAAAGTGTGGCCACTTACCCAGAACTGTCGTTGTTCAGTCACTCAGGCTGTATGTTGTCATCCTGCTTGTTTGACTTATATGCAGGGTACATCATGTGAAATGCCGGGCTGGATGAAACACAAGCTGGAATCAAGATTGCCAGGAGAAATATCAGTAACTCAGATGACACCACCCTTATGGACTCATGGACTGCAGCACGCCAGGCTACCCTGTCCTTCACCATCGCCCGAAGCTTGCTTAAACTCATGTCCATTGAGTCAGTGATGCCATCCATCCATCTCATCTCTGTCATCCCCTTCTCTTCTGCCTTCAATCTTTCCCAGCATCAGGGTCTTTTCCAATGAGTCAGCTCTTCACATCAGGTGGCCAGCATACTGGAGCTTCAGCTTCATCATCAGTCCTTCCAATGAATAGTCAGGATTGATGTCCTTTAGGATTGACTGATTTGATCTCATTGCAGTCCAAGGGACTCTTAAGTGTTTTCTCCAACACCACAGTTCAAAAGCATCAATTCTTCGGTGCTCAGCCTTCTTAATGGTCGAACTCTCACATCCATTCATGACTACCGGAAAAACCGTAGCTTTGACTAGATGGCCTTTGTTGGCAAAGTGATGTCTCTGCTTTTTAATGTGCTGTTTAGCTTTATCATAGCTTTTCTTCCAAGGAGCAAGAATCTTTTAATTTCGTGGCTGCAGTTACCATCTGCAGTGATTTTGGAACCCAAGAAAATAGTCTGTCATTGTTTTCATTGTTTCCCCATCCATTTGCCATGAAGTGATGGAACCAGATGCCATGATCTTGTTTTTTTGAATGTTGAGTTTTAAGCCAAATTTTTTACTCTCTTTTTCATCTTTATCAAGAAGTTCTTTAGTTCCTCTTCGCTTTCTGCCTTAAGGGTGGTGTCATCTGAGTTACTGATATTTCTCCCGGCAATCTTGATTCCAGCTTGTGTTTCATCCAGCCCAACATTTCACATGATGTACCCTGCATATAAGTTAAACAAGCAGGATGACAATATATAGCCTTGACGTACTCCTTTCCCAGTTTGGAACCAGTCTGTTGTTCCATGTCTGGTTCTAACTGTTGCTTCTTGATGTGCATACAGGTTTCTCAAGAGGCAGAATTCGTTGTGATCCACACAGTCAAAGGCTTTGGCATAGTCAAAGAAGCAGAAGTAGATGTTTTTTCTGGAGCTCTCCTGCTTTTTCTTTGATCCAACGGATGTTGGCAACTGATCTCTGATTCCTCTGCCTTTTCTAAATTCAGCTTGAACATCTGGAAGTTCTCAGTTCACATAGTGTTGAAGCCTGGCTTGGAGAATTTTGAGCATTACTTTGCTGGAGTGTGAAATGAGTGCAATTATGTGGTAGTTTGAACATTCCTGACATTGCTTTTTTTGGGGATTGAAATGAAAACTGACCTTTTCCAGTCCTGTGGTCACTGCTGAGTTTTCCAAATTTGCTGGCATATTGAGTTGCAGCACTTTCACAGCATCATCTTGTAGGATTTGAAATAGCTCAGCTGGAATTCCATCACCTTCACAAGCCTTGTTCATAGTGATTCTTCCTGAGTTCACTTGACTTTGGACTCCAGACTGTCTGGCTCTAGGTGAGTGATCAGACCATCATGATTATCTGGGTCATGATGATTTTTTTTTTTTTTTGTATAGTTTTTCTGTGTATTCTTGCCACCTGTTTTTAATACCTTCCGCCTTTGTTTGGTCCATACCATTTCTGTCCTTTATTGTGCACATCTTTGCATGAAATGTTCCCTTGGTGTCTCTAATTTCCTTGAAGATATCTCTAGTCTTTACCATTCTTTTTTCCCTCTCTATTTCTTGCACTGATCACTTAGGAAGGCTTTCTTGTTTCTTCTTGCTATTCTTTGGAACTCTGAATTCATATGGGTATATCTTTCCTTTTCTCCTTGGCCTGCTGCTTACATTAAGTCACTGTCTGTTTTATTGTTGTATGTGTGTGCTCAGTCGCTTGGTCATGAATGACTCTTTGTGACCTCATGGACTATATAGCCTGCCAAGCTCCTCTGTCCATGGAATTTTTCAGGCAAGAATACTGGAGTGGATTGCCATTTTCTTCTCCAGGGAATCTTCCTGACCCAGGGATTGAACCCATGTCTCTGGCATCTCCTGTACTGGCAGGCGGATTCTTTACCCCTGAGCCACCTGGGAAGACATTTATTGTTGTATATTACTGTAAATAAGCATCAATCCTTAAGCAGTTGATTTAATGAAGATTAGGCAGCACGCTTACTCTTCTTTCCTGTTTTTTGTTCATTTTAGTCTCCCTGTGGCTAGTTTTCTTAAGGCTAGTTTTCTTAAAGCTTCAATGAAGGTAGGGCATGTCATTATACCTCTCATAGTTTCCTAGGCTTTGAAATTAGTCAGTTATCTTAGTTAACCTCAGAAACTCCTCCCATCTCTCTAATTCTATTATTCCATGATTTTTATAGTAATGTGTCATGTGTGACTCAGGTTTCCAGCTTGGACCATGCAGTTATAAGGCATTTGTTAGTGAGTCCTTGTTCCTGGCATGGAAAGAACACTTACATGGACCTTGAGTTTACATGAGCCTCTTGCTTGCAAGGGTGACTTGTCGGAGATTTTTTGTTTACTGGAAAGGTGATACCGTCCCTTTGCACAAGGATGAGTGTGGATCCTGCATTGTGTTCTCCCAGGACAGGCACAGCTCAGCTAATAAGAGGTTGCTTGGTGTGACTCAGATTTCAACACTTGCACTATTATTATAATCCAGTCTGTCTTCTGGAGCCTAAGTTATAGTGAAATAAGACATTATTATTCTTTCTTTTTAAAAGTAATTTATTTATGACTCTGCAGGGTCTTCATTGCTATGCATGGGCTTTCTCTGGTTGTGCTGAGCAGGGGCTACTCTCTGGTTGTGATGTGTGGGCGTCTCATTGCTGTAGCTTCTCTTGTTGAGGAGCACGGGCTTCAATAATCGCTGGTAGGGGCTCTTTCACTTTTCACTTTCATGCATTGGAGAAGGAAATGGCAACCCACTCCAGTGTTCTTGTCTGGAGAATCCCAGGGACACGACTGAAGTGACGTAGCAGCAGCAGCAGCTCAGTGGTTGCGGCTCCTGGGCTCTTGAGCACAGGCTCAATAGTTGTGACCGACGGACTTACTTGCTCCACAACATGTGGGATCTTCCCGGGTCAGTAATCAAACTCTTGTCTCCTGCATTGGCAGAAAGAAAGTGAAAGTGTTAGTCGCTCAGTCGTGTCTGACTCTTTGCTACCCCTTTGTAGCCTGCCAGGCTCCTCTGTCCATGGAATTCTCCAGGCAAGAATACTGGAGTGGGTTGCCATTCCCTTCTCCAGGGGATCTTCCTGACCCAGGGATCAAACCCAGGTCTCCCGCATTGCAGGCAAATTCTTTACCCTCTGAGTTACCAGGAAAGCCTGACAGTATTATTCTTAAAAATAATTTTTTTAATCAGTGCAGTGTAAAGGATTAACTGTGTCAGCATCTTTCTTTCTTTGTGCCACTATGGCCTTTCCCACTGCTTTTATATTTGTTGTTTCTTTGGATTTTGTTAAAACTTTTGATACTCCATCATTTCTTTGTATCAGACATCATGATCTCAAGAGAAGAGCAAGTGTACCCAAGGGTGACCTGGGAGTGTGCCTTTGTTTCCAGAACTCAGGAAATCTTTTGCCTTCCTGTCATCATGTGTGTTGACATTCTCTTTAGATTCCTTTCTCTTGAGTGAACATACCCACAAAGGAGAGGTATTTGGAATCCGTGGCTGTCATAAATGAATACAAAGCATGCTGTTAATAAGAAATTCCTTGTGACTTCTAAATAGGCATAGTGATAACCCTATTGTATGTATTTGAAGCCTGTCATTTTTAGTGACTATGCATGCAGGCATGTAAATTCCTTTTATTTGATCATGGCTTGCAATTTGGTTCTTGAAGAACTAGTGAAGAGTAATGCACAAAGAATATGTTTTATGTGATGCCAGTTAAAATAGCACGAAGCAGCCTCATCTGCTTCCTGGCCTCCTGGGACATCCATTTCATCATCCATGAAATGTGGAAATAGGTCTAGAACAGAGTTTCTCAGATCTGTATACAGTACTGAGATTTGGGTTAGTTTATTCTTTCTTGTGGGGCAAGGGCTGTTCTGGGTATCGTTGGGCTCTTTATATATATCTATATATTTAGATTGAGGGCAGGAGGAGAAGGGGTCGACAGAGGATGAGATGGTTGGATGGCATCACTGACTCAATGGACATGGGTTTGGGCGGACTCCGGGAGTTGGTGATGGACAGGGAGGCCTGGCGTGCTGTGGTTCATGGGGTCGCAAAGAGTTGGACACGACTGAGTGACTGAACTGAAATGAACTGATATACATATTTAAGATTTCTTTGATGTGGGCCATTTCTAAAGTCTTTGTTGAATTTGTTACAATATTGCTTCTGTTTTATGCTTTGGTGTTTTTGATCCCAAGGCATGTGGGATCTTAGTTCCCCAACCAGGGATCGAACCCACCACCCCTGCACTGGAAGGTGAAGCCTTAACCACTGGACCACCAGAGAAGGCCCCTACTGGACGTTTAGAAGCAGCCCTGGCCCCTACCCACTAGATGTCAGTAGCACCCTTTTGTTCTGATGAACAAAAATGTCTCCTGACACTGCCAAAATTACCCCTGTGGAGAACTACTGGTTTAGAATCACCTTTTAAAGGTATATTCAAACTGTCAAATGGTATGATTCAAAATATCAAGCGTTATGGTATTGTGAACATAAGAATTACGAGTGCTAAGTTGCTTCAGTTCTGTCTGAGTCTTTGCAACCCTATGGACTATAGCCCACTAGGCTCCTCTGCCCACGGGACTCTCCAGCTAAGGATACTGGCGTGGGTTGCCATTTCCTCCTCCAGGGCATCTTCTTGACTCAGGGATCAAGCCTGTGTCTCTTCTGTCTCCTGCACTGGCAGGCAGGTTTTTTACCACTAGCGCCACCTGGGAAGCCCAATAATTATGAGTCTTGTGATAAAAATTACTTCAGGGGAGGGATGGGAATGACCAGAGTTTATTTTACTTTTCCCTCTTTGGAAGGCTTTCTTGATAAAGTTTAAATATTGCTATGAGTTTGTTCCTTTTGTTCAAATTTGATGAGTCAGTTATTGAGGTGTGAGGGAGGCTACAGGAGAAAAGCCTTCAAACAAACAAAGGAGGCTTCTGGATGAATGGTTTCTGAACATAGTCATTAAAGGTAAATCCTAGCACATGACTGACACTCTTAAATATCTGTTGAATGAATGGATGATGAGTAATGGGACAGGTGAATGAAATCTGCCATTTCCAGCCCATGTGGCTTTAGGAACAGTATTTCATGAGTGACACCTGAAAATGGTGGCTTCGAAAGCAAAGGAAGGTCATTGGATGTGAGCACTCAGAGCCCCTTCATCCTTCCACGGGTTCCCTCTGGGCACCTGCTGGCCTCTGCCATTCCTTAGCCATTTCCTTCTGCTTCTCCCTCTGGCCCTATCTATCCTTACTTGACTTTTTTGCCCTTTTCTGTTTCTTGCCTGAACTGATTTGATTTGTGTTTTCCACATTGCATCATTTCTTTGAATCAGAAATCATGATCTCTTGAGAAAATAGAACCTATTGTGTTTGCCTGGGAGTCCACATCTGCTCATTCTTTTCTTAACGCTTTTGGCAGGGCCTGGTCTTCACTGCTGTGTGTGGGCTCTCTAGTTTCGGGGGCGGGGGGCTACCCTCTAGTGGCCGTGTATGGGCTTCTATTGTGGTGGCTTCTCTTGTTGAGGAGCATGGCCTCGAGGGCACATAGACTCAGTAGTTGTGGCGCACAGGCTTTGTTGCCCCTCAGCTTGTGGAATCTTCTCAGACCAGGGATCAAACCCACGTCCCATGCACTGGCAGGCAGATTCTTAACCAGTGGGCCACTAGGGAGGTCCCACATCTGGGCATTCTTGAGGGAAGGAGAGTGTAATTGTTCTTCTCTGGTTGTCTGAATCAAACCAGTGCTCTAATTCCTGATGGTCTTAAAAAAAAACACCTTCTTTTGATATTCTAGAGTCCCTTGTCTTTCTTTGATAATTTATTTCAGAGCAAAGGCTTTTGGTCAAAGGAACTTGTGTTGATAGCCCTGATTGATGGATTCCATATTAGTGTCCTCATCACAATATTATTAATTTGGCACAAAAATATTTTTTCCATTTTACAGTTAAAGAAATTGAGGCCTCAATTTGTTACGATATAGAGCCAAGTGTCTGCAGTGAGTGAGTAGGTTCTATGAAGGTTAGAACTGAGCTCAGATTACCAAGATGGACGGTGGAATTGAGGCATGATAAATAATATGATACAAATGTACTAAGTCTGTAGTATGGGAAAATTGAAAAATGTTTTCTTTCTGTTCTGTTTTAAAGTCACAATAATAATTATCTAGGGTGCTACTTCCTGGTACCATGGCTTTGATTTCATGGGGACATATTCTCTAAAACAGACACCTTACTTAACATCCTGTGAATTTTATTTTGCAAATGTTAACGGCTCATGATCTGCTTTTCTCTCTTAGACCTTCTCTGACCATGCCACATAGGAATCTGACAGGAAGCTGCAATGTTAACTGTGGTTGTAAAACACATGAGTATGAGCCAGTCTGTGGATCGGATGGAATTACATACTTTAACCCTTGTCTGGCTGGCTGTGTTAATAGTGGGAATGTGAGCACCGGGGTGAGTATATTTCACAAGCTCCTGTCGTGTTGTTGGACTTTGTATGCAAACAGAATGCTTCAGTCTCCCTTTTCCAAAAACTTCAAATAAGATACAGGATATTTTCTGTCAAGGGCTTTCCAGGTGGCTCAGTGGGTAAAGAATCCTCCTGCAATGCAGGAGGCACAGGAGGTGCAGGTTTGATTCTTGAGTCAGGAAGATCCCCTGGAGGAGGGCAGGCAACCCACTCAGTATTCTTGCCTGGAGAATCCCATGGACAGAGGAGCCTGGTAGGCCACAGTCCCTGGGGTCGCAAAGAGTTGGACACGACTAAGCAACTGAGCATGAATGCACATGTGCTTCTGTCAAAAACCCGGAGGAAAGAAAATTATGCAATAAATACTATTATTTTATTTCCCAGGGATAATTGGAGTTTTTGAATATCGTGATCTGATTCCACATCATTCCCCTCTAGTGACTTCCTGTGCCAACCCAGTGAAACTTGATAAGGTCGAGTGCTGGATGTCTCCTCTGCTACCCCAACAGGGCCCTTGTGATGATGGATGTGAAGGTCGAGATGACCATACTCTGTGCTGCTAGAAGAGAACAGGAGAGCACCTCCCCTGCTCAGAGCCTGTGAACATGGGCAGTGGCCATTTTTCATAGACTATCAATTCAGATTTTTTTTAAAACGTTCAGAGTAAAGTTATTTCTGTCAGTTCAAGAATAGGCTATTTTGAGAATTCACTTTCCCGTGAA
Organism: Bos javanicus; assembly: GCF_032452875.1. Taxonomy (NCBI): domain Eukaryota; kingdom Metazoa; phylum Chordata; class Mammalia; order Artiodactyla; family Bovidae; genus Bos; species Bos javanicus. The sequence continues at coordinate 33,651,660 of NC_083881.1, read as the reverse complement.
TTATAAATAGGCAGTAATACTGTGGGAGAAGGTTTTCATATTCTACTCCGTTCTTTATTGAGCCTGGTTCCGTTCTTTGCATAATAACAGACTGTAGGCGGCTGCTTTCATTGAAAGGTTGAGGTGCCTTTGTTTGTTCTGGTGATATGGGATGATACCGTTGATTGCGTGTCTTGGGGATGTCATATTTGATCTCTGAGTTTTAAACTATGGTGATGAATTGAGATTCCTCTTGCTGGCTCCTCTTTATATAACTGGTGAGCTGCAGGGTGTGACTGAATTGAAAGGGACAATGAGACCTGCTGTTCAAATGAGGGCCACAGACCAGAGGACTCACTCGCCCCCGGGGAAGGACTTAGCCACTGAGTCCTCTGGTCTGTGGCCCTCATTCATACAAAGAGGCCCACAGTCCTTGGAGCACAGGCGGCCACGCGGCTCCCCATCTTTGTACTTGTACCTCCTGCTTCTCTGGGTGGCTGAGAGGTCACAATGACAGTGAGCTCAGCTGATGTCCATTCAGTAAAAGCAGCGTAATAGAAAGGTCCATTGGCTGTTTCGTTTGAGACATCTTTTGAGTCCCTTGTATTAGCTGGTTTCAAATGAAACAGCCAGTGATACATTCACTAGGGTTGGTACTGAAGTCGTTACAGTTGCATTGTGAACTCTCTGCATTTATTTAACAGATATTTACATTTGATCCTACACTGTTCCAGGGTTTTGCTAAGCACTCTGGTGAGCACAAATGAAAATAAGGTTTAGTTCCTGTTTTCGAGGGGCTTCTCTGTTTGGAGAGCCCAAGAATGAACATCCATTGAAGCAGCATCTGATTTATGACCCAAAATGAGGATATGGAACAGGGCTGTGCTTGTGCAGTTGCATCAGACTTTGCAACTCCATGGACTATAGCCCGCCAGGCTTCTCTGTCCCTGGGATTTTCCAGCAAGAATACCAGGGTGGGTTGCCATTTCCTACTCCAGGGAATCTTCCCAACCCAGAGATTGAACGTCAGTCTCCTGCATTGGCAGGTGGATTCTTTACCACCTCGCCACCTGGGAAGCCCTTATGGAACATGAATAGTAAAGAATTGAGTATTGAAGGTTTCTGATCAAAGTTTAAACAACCCTGAGCAGCAGATTTTGATGTTGTTAGATGCACTTTTTGAATCCTTGCTGTTAAAATGAGGAAGATATTTTCCTCTTTTTTCTTTTTTGGGCTGTGCTGCACAACTTGTGGGGCCTCAGTTCCCTGATCAGGGATTGAACCCAGGCTGCGACAGTGAGAGCCTGGAATCTTAACTACTAGGCCACCAGAGAGCTCCCAGAAGATACTTTCAATGAACTATTCTGCATGTTTTTAAATGCTGGAGTGATTTTAGAGCCTTTTAACTCTGACTGTTCGTATGCTGAATTTTGCTTTGGATCGTCATCCACTGATCTTTATTATCACTTAGATGCGGAACTACACAGAATGCACCTGTGTTCAGAGCCGCCAGGTGATCACACCGCCCACAGTGGGACAGCGCAGCCAGCTCCGCGTGGTTATCGTCAAGACGTACCTCAATGAGAACGGCTACGCTGTGTCCGGGAAGTGTAAACGGTCCTGTAACACCCTCATCCCATTCTTAGTTTTTCTGTTCATAGTGACCTTCATCACAGCATGCGCCCAACCGTCAGCCATCATAGTAACACTCAGGTGAGGACGGCGTTCAACATCTAGGTTGGGTTATACACTCAGAATTGCCAGAATTTTTATTCCAGACTGGGGACTGATGTGGTAAAGTGGTGATGAAAGCAAAATGAGATTGTGCAGGAAAGTGCTTCAGACATTTACCTGGTGAACTTAAGAGAAGGGAGTTTTCCCATGTCAGGAAGGGAAAGGAAGATGGTAACATTCATTGAGCATCCCAGATGGCTCAGTGGTAAAGAATCTGCCTGCCAGTGCAGGAGACATGGATTAGATCCCTGGGTCGGGAAGATCCCCTGGAGAAGGAAATGGCAACCCACTCTGGTATTCTTGCCTGAGAAATCCCATGGACAGAGGAACCTGGTGGGCTGCGGTCCATGGGGTCGCAAAAGAGTTGGTCATGACTTAGCAACTAAACAACAGCAACATTTCATCCTCCAGGACTTTTTTTATTTAGATGAATTATGTCCCCATAGTTCAGGGAAACTTTGTTTGGATGCCTTTGGTTCCTGAAGTCTCTTCTGAAAGGTTCAAGTTCAGGAGCTGAAAGCTATGACTGTATTAGCTACAAGAAGCCTGCCCTGAGAGGAGGTGACAAGTCATTTGGTGAAGTCACTAAATCGTACATACGGCTAAGAATATTCTCTCTGACCTTGTAGGTAGTTAATACCTCCAGGATCAGTGACCGTTGTTGCTGGGCTTGCAATTCCAAATGCTTATTTCATTAATTTCACTATCGTATAACATTCTGGCATTGAATCAGGGAAAGGGCAGACTAGGAAATGTAATTTTAAGTTGTTCATGCTGTGCTTTCTTTGCCATATTATATATCCCATTTGTGTGTGTGTGTGGTGTTTTTTTTTTTACTTCTGAGAGAGAATGTGGAGGTTACCTTAATGGAGGCTCTATTTAAAATGTTGACACCAACACATTCGAATCAGAGTGTTGGTATTTGAGGTAAAGATGGCCATAGACCAAGGAAGGGAGTGGACAGTGTGGTGAAGAGATGAAAGCATGGCCACAGCAGCTTTAGGGGGGCTGGGATGCAGGGGGATGAAGGAAGGAGGGGTGTCAGTCTCCACAGTCTCCCTTTTGTGCCCTCCCTGGGCTCCTTGGTAACCCAGGATGCTGGCTTCTGGTGGGATGCATCTGCTGAGATGTCTTTCTTAGCAGGGAGCTTGGGCTGCTTGCCTGCCAGTTCTGCATAGTCTGGCTTCCCTTCTATGGGATGCTGAGTTAGATGTTGCTCAGCTTATGAGTTCCTTGACGGCAAGATAACAAATGGTACCCAGGAGTCCCACTGGTCCCATTGGTTTGGGACCAATCCTCAGATCCTCAGTCAGCAGATACTTACAGAGTAACGACAGTGTGTGCCACACTGGGGGAATTGCTGTGAGCAAATAAAGAAATTAGGGGAAAAGATGACAAGTACACTGGTCCTCGAGAATTTCACATTGCATACTGAGAACCCTATGTGTATGGGCTAGAAAGGATAAAGTACTTCATCATAAAAAAAATGGGAATCGTTACTAATCTAATACTTTGAACTTTAATTCTACAAGAGATGTTAAATAACCAGAAAAGAGGTGCCTGTTTAATAATGTTTAAACATGGCAGATCATCAGTTGTCTTCTAACCCAAAACTTCAGAAAAGGAGACATTCAGTCTTTGCTAATTACAACATCAATAGACTCCAATCATCCTGCCATGTGGGATTTACTTGAAACTTAAGTTTTAGGAAAAGAAGAAAAAGTGAGGTGATGGGGAAGGATTCATTCCATTTCTAACTTTTGACTTATTTCCAATACATTTTGGGACTGTTAGAAAAAAAACTTTTTTCTCTATATTTTTCCTTGAGAAATTGCAGAAGTAAATTTCAGTGTGCCATTGTGGAAAGTGCAGGCAAACAGAAAAAGAATGCAATAGTTAGGATTATCAGTTTTTTTCTGAGTTGATTTTGCAAGCTCAGAGCTGCTTCTGTAGTTTCAGCCCTGAACCTTTATCCTTCCACATGTTATTTACACAAAAAGTGGAGTTAATCAGAGTTCTTTGGAGTCTTCACTGGGTAGACCTTTATTCAGTGATGTAGCGATAAGCCGTCTTGTTCAACTATTGTTAGTAACTTCTAGCGAAATCAATATTTTGGCCCATTATCTATGTGGTCCCTGGCCCTGCAGCTAAGCAGGTTTGACTTGACATTCATTTTCTTGAAGCCCTTGTTCTAAAATATTTCTTTACCTTCTTTGTAGGTCTGTAAAAGATGAAGAGAGGCCTTTTGCCCTGGGAATGCAGTTTGTTTTATTGAGAACACTTGGTATGTTCCTAAATTTCCCACACTGCCTTTTAGTTCCTCTTTGCAGATGCCAAATTTTCACTGTCCTTTAAAAAATGTCAAGTCAGATCACTTGTTACCATTCGTACTAGCTAGGAGTTTACACGTTAGTGGGCAGGCGCAACTTCCTCATTTTCTGATTTGAACCAAAAGCTGACCAACTCTGTCGCTGATGAAACAAAACAAAACTGACTTTTGATCGGTTTCTCTTTCACTCTGAGTATGCACTTGGACTAAATTCCCCAGAGTTTTGTACAGTTAGAAATCTTGAACCAAGAAACTGTTGTGGGCTTACAGTCCTGGTGTTTCTGTCCCTTTTGTGACTTTGTAACATGAAAATGATGGGAATTAGTGCTTACTTTGTGTGTATGTGTGTCCAAAAATTTCAGTTCCTTATTTCTTTCTAGTAATTGTACTGGACTGGGTAAAGAGTATGCTGATCAGACTTTCTGAGGAAAAGAAATAAAAAATTCTAAATGGAAAAAAGATGTCCTAATTGATATATAGGGACTAAGCTTTACTTAGTGGCTCAGTGCTAAACAATCCACCTGCCAATGCAGGAAACACAGGTTCGATCCCTGGGTTGGGAAGATCCTCTGGAGGAAAAAATGGCAACCCACTCCAGTATTCTTGCCTGGAAAATTCCACGGACAGAAGAGCCTGGTGGGCTGCAGTCCGTGGGGTCGCAAAGAGTCAAACAGGACAGCGACTAAACAGCAGCAACATTTCTTTTTAACAGAGAAGCTTGTTAGCGCTGTGTCAATGTGGTAAGTCACAGAGTTTATTTGGACTCGAAGAACATCCTTCTGACTTCTACAAACATTGCATCACCTGTGATGTCTTGGGAGAGTGACTGGGGAGCAGTGTGTCCGACTTCAGTATATTTTTATATGACTTCCTTATTGTCAAGAATATTGTTTTCTTTCTTAAGGGGCAGTCTGTCATTTTCTTCAGCTGTTATTTTCCTCAGTAATCAGTATCATCACCCACAGGACAAAAAAAAATTTTTTTTAATTCAAACTGCTTATTTCAGTTTTGAAGGGTGAAACATTTTAAACATTTAAAAATCATCTGCCCCTTGGCAACAGGAATCCTCTCTGGTATTCCTTTTTTGTCTTCTGTTGTGGTTGATGGCCCAGACCAAGAGTGAGGACTTGTCAGTGGGCATCAAAGGCTTCTAGTGCCTTGAATTGAGTGGCCTATTTGTTTTTAAATTTCAGATATTAATCTGACTTTTTTGAGGGGAAGGTGCCATGCCACGTGGCTTTCAAGATCTTAGTTCCTGGGCCAGGAACTGAACCCAGGGCCAAGACAGTGAAAACACAGAGTCCTAACCACTGTACATGCAGGGAACTCCCCTCCCTAATTACATTTTTATCAATGTAAATTTTTATGTCTAAAAATATATTATTACTCTTGTTTTAACTTAATAGAATCTTTTGTAAAATTCTTTTTTTTTTTTTTAGCTTTTGATTTTATATTGGAGTATAGTTGATTAACAACTTTGTGTTAAGTTTCAGGTGTATAGCAAAGTAATTCAGTTATGAGTATACATGCATCTATTCTTTTTAAAATTCTTTTCCAAGTTATGCTGTTATCTAATATTGCTGCTGCTAAGTCACTTCAGTGGTGGCCGACTCTGTGCGACCCCATAGACGGCAGCCCATCAGGCTCCCCTGTCCCTGGGATTCTCCAGGCAAGAACACTGGAGTGGGTTGCCATTTCCTTCTCCAATGCATGAAAGTGAAAAGTGAAAGTGAAGTTGCTCAGTCGTGTCCGACTCTTAGTGACCCCATGGACTGCAGCCCACTAGGCTCCTCCGTCCATGGGATTTTCCAGGCAAGAGTATTGGAGTGGGGTGCCATTGCCTTCTCCAATATTGAGCAGACATAAAAATGTGTTCTTGCTTTTTAGACATGTTATATCATAATATGTCTAATAAGTAATACTTATAAAATAAACATCATAAAATGTCTAAAAAACCAAAGCACATTCCGACTCAGCTGTGACGTGAAAGATTTAAAGTAGTAGTGAATATGTCTATAAAAAGAATATTATGACAAGATGTGATGTATATTTCCAAAAAACAACACAGAAAAACCACTCCTCTCAACTGATTTTAGAGTAAACAGATATCTTGTTAATTTATAAATCTGTTTCCTCTTATAAGACGTGCTAACATCTTTTCTTTTTCTTTTCCCCTACCACTCTAGCATACATTCCGACTCCAATTTACTTTGGAGCAGTTATTGACACCACCTGCATGCTCTGGCAACAGGAGTGCGGAGTGCAAGGCTCTTGCTGGGAGTACAATGTCACGTCATTTCGTTTCGTCTATTTTGGTTTAGCAGCCGGCCTCAAATTTGTTGGCTTTATATTTATTTTTCTGGCCTGGTACTCCATTAAATACAAGGAGGAGGAACTGCAGAGGCAGAGGTGGAGAGAGTTCCCTCTGAGCACTGTGAGCGAGACGGTGGGCCGCCCCGACAGTGCCAATAAGGCTGCCCGGACTAGATCTTGTCCCGCTTTCAGCACCCAGGGAGAATTCCACGAAGAGACTGCTCTGCAAAAAGGGATCCAGTACACGGCACAGACCTATCCGGGGCCATTCCCAGAAGCAATAAGTTCCTCCCCAGACCTGGGGCTGGAAGAAAGCCCTGCGGCCATGTAGCCTCCCTCCTGAAGCTTGAAAATGGAAGACTTTGGTTTTGTTGGTTGAGTTGAATATGGCGACTTGAGAAACACCCGTGCCTTCTTTTCTTTCTTTTTTTAACCTCTAAAGACACAATCCTCAAACCAACAAAACTCACTATACACAGCCACTGTTGATTGAGGGCTGGATACCTCAACAAGAATGAGCCTTTCCTCCTCTCCAAGGAGGAGTTTAGATAGATTTGTTACTGTTTCTGAGATGTTGATTTGACGCTCATGCTCTGATATGATAGAAGGCTGGGTGCGTGGTTAACAAAATCTTGGGAAGTGTAATGGCAGTGCATATCATTAGCATACTCTCTGAACAAGGGTGAGCTTGACCGTGACTTTGCATTTACAAATCAAGGTTTTTAGATATGAACAACTACTGTGAGTTCTGCTACAAAGCACAAATGAATTTGCCTCAACTATGCAATTTGATTGGAAAATATAAGTGCAGCATGTTACTTTTGCTTTCATAGACTAAAGCAGATAGTTTTTTTGAAAAGAGGAAGCTAAACTTTCCCTAAAGTACTGTTTATAGCTTTTTAAGCCATAGCAGAATTAAAAATCAGGTAGAACTTCTTATATGCTTCACCAGAACCATAAGCATAGCATGAGAAAGGGAACAGCTAGTTTGTTTCATAAGACACATTCTCTTTTAGTCTGTCTGTCCCACTATAAAGGAAGCTGCTGAGTCATGAACCTGAGAGCTTGAATATAAACTACAGGAGTCTTTCATAAGGGACTTTAACACTCGTGTGCTAAACAATATGGCTAGAAACTGTCATTTGAGATGCATAATAAGAAAAGAAACTGATGGCTTTCTCATCCAAAGAAAATTGCTGCAGAAATTCTTTAGCTTTTAAGGGCCCATGTAAGGGTTGTTGAGAATTGTAACCTTAACACTCAAAGGAGTTGGAAAAAAGAAATCCCGCAGAAATAAGATTGAGTCTCACCTGATCATTTTAGTTATATCCCTGGAAGCACTAGCAGGGCTGTAGTTTTCTTTTTTATGTGCAGAGAATTGCTGTGGTTGTTGTGAAAATGGAGTCATTGAATCAGGAAAGCTGTACCTGTGGCATGAAATCCATGTTGAACAAAGGAGGGAGATCTGTGAGCCAGATCTTGGTGATGATCCTAAGTAAAGGTTGAAAATTATTTAAAATAAACTGGCCTGTCATACTGAATCCTACCTTATCAGAGTTAGAACCATTTTATACCTCCCTTTAGTTTCTTTCTACTGTAACTTTCCTGAAGTGATTTTGCAAGAGGATTTTTCTGTACCTAAATGCACTTGGGGTTCAACAGCCACCATCCTTTTCAGTACCTCTCAGCACATCACTTTGATTTAGATCCGCATGGGATGTTTTCTATATGGTTCTGAAGGTAGGTGCCTCCTGATAGCAATATAAACTGATGCGAGTTAACCTGTGGAATTTGGCTGCCCAGAAAAAGAATTATGACAACTCAGACTTAGGAGGGACTGTAATGTACAAATATCAATATGATGGAGAACTGTTTCTGCCAATGTGCCTAGGCTTATGTGAGGCTGATTTGGGAAATGATTCTCTTGTCTCATTTACACTCTTCAGTAGAAGGAATGTGATTGACCCATGATTCCTGGCTTTTTTGCCTCTATCCATGGGTGCATGGGTGGAGTTGTGTGAATATTCCTGGTTCAAGATTGTTTTCTTCTTTAACTTAGGAATGGTGTTGGTCAAATGGTTCTCTTGGTTGCAGGCAGTTTATGGAAAGGTTCTCTATAGGGTGGAGTTGGCAGTTAGGCTAAATAATGTCTACAGGGTGGAATTGGCAGTCCTGGGTGACAAGGACTTCCTTAGAGCAGACTTGTTTGGCTAAGTCATAAGAAGCATCATTGCCTGTAATTACACTGTGTCTGTAAAACTTTGGTCAACTTGGTGTATTTCGAAGATCTTCAGAGAATACTGCTTTATGTCTTTGAGTCTACTCTAGGGCCTTTGTGATCCCCCTCACCCTTTGTGGGAGATCTTTGATCCTTTAGAAGAGAAAGTTTCTTATTGGGTTGGAGCAAAACATAGGTAGATTGGGAAGAGATGTGATTATCTTCTAAATTTCCTCTGATTATTAAGAAACATTGAGAGAATTTGGGAAGGTTGGCACTTCTTTTTTTTTTTTTTTTGTAGCTAAGATTGTGTGTTTCCACACTCTTAGAATTTCTCTCTTCCTGTTATCACATTTTGAAAAGGAACACTGCCCTTAGAAATCTATGATCAGAAATGATGGTATGAGAAATCAGGTATAAATAGAGATCCCTCCCTGTCTTTACCTTGGAGATTCATTCAGTTCAGCCATCATGAGTGTCATTTCCTTATCAAAAGCTATTTTACCCAATTACCATCTGCCAGTCTATGAAATCCCTTGGGTTGATTAGGTCAACCCAAATTCAAAGAAATTGGCCGGAACTGTACACCACAATGTTAATGCTGTACTTCCTCAAATATCTGGGACTTATAACTAGCAGGTATAGCATTACCATGTTGTTGGTAAAAGTAAAATAAGCAGTAAAAATCATGGGAGACTGATGTTTTGGAATATGTACCAATTAAGAGTTGTCCCCAAAGCACTTTGGGTTCAGGTGGCATCATTGGAATATTAAGTAGTTAACTAAAGTGTCTATTTGCTAAATGACACCATTTGATTGTATATACAAGGTCCTTATACGCTTGATAATAAATTGGTCATGTTACTTTTAGAGTCACCACTCCTAATATAAGTTTAATTGACACTCTCCGTGAGCTTAGGCTTCTAATTACTTGGTTTTTTTTGAAAAGGTCACCTTGTTCTTTTAAAAATTCTGTAGTTTAAAGTATTATTTGGCCTTAATGTGCAAATATAATATCCTTGAGTCTAGCCTATTAATTTAGAAACCCCAGGCGGTAGAGTGGGCAGTTGGCACACATTATTTTGGCTATCTTCTTTAGCTTGACATCTTTATCCTTTGTAGGTGGATTTAATTCTTGAAAACAGTCAAGAACTAGGGTGGGGAAAAGAAAGGAGCAGCAGAGAGGAAGCAAGTGAGCAGTTGTTGAGAGTTGGCTATTGGCAGAGCGTTTTTATCAAGCACACAATAGGTAGCATGCATTTTAATCCTCTAAATAACTTTGCAAGATAGCTATTTTTTATTGTTCTTCTAAAACACAGGTCATGAACACTGAGGCTCATAGAGGTCAAGTGATTTGTTTAGGATTTACATAGTGGCCAAGTCAGGGTTTGGATGCTCATTTCTTGTCGTGCACTTCTTACACTACGTAATACTTACAGTAATTTTGGTTAACATAGGTAAGATGTGACTATAAGATAGTGAGGTGAAGCATTTCATATTTTGATGTGTTACTATTTCTGAAGAGTAGAGAAGTTATTATTTCCTTGTGTAAAATAGACAAAAAATCTGTAGAAAACATCAAAATGGAATGTTTTGATTTTCAAGGTAAATTTACATTTATTTAGCTAAGTCTTATATTCACAACTGTTTGCCCTAACTTACCTCAAGTATTTATTTATAGTTCCTATTTAATGTAGAACAAAACCAATTTTAGTGTTAACATTGCATCTCAGTAGTGTCTGAAATGAACCATTATGAGGAAAGGCGGTTCAGAATTTTGAATCTGAGTTTTGGGGATTTCAAGTGTATGTTCTTTTTGTCCCCTCCTCTTTCAGAATGTTAACATTTCTATTAGTTTTTTAAATGACTAGCTTTTAAGTTTCTTAATACAAGTTTAACATGAACATACACAAAGTGTTACTTGTTAAGTGAACAGATACAAAATGTTATATGTTATGAACCAAACCACAGCCCAGTTGTTACTGATTGTCACCCTTAGTAGCTGCAGGAATAAATGGGCTCATGCCCCTAGAAATGTCAGCAGGGGCTTACCTGGAGGAGGTAATGGTAGTCCTGCCTTTTCACCAACCACCAAGACAGTTCTCTCTGAGCCTGCATTTCTGTCTGGCATTCTTTGGTAGACTTGGAGCCAAGAAGTTTCTTCTTGGAGCCTGTTTTGTATCAAATACAGGTGCACCAAAGAGAAGCTTTATAGTTTGCTTGGACCTGAAGCATTTGGAGATTCTCTAGTTGTGCTTGAGCAGGAACCTAGGGTGGTAGCCAAATACAGTATGACTTTGTGTGTACTTAAAGCATCCTAAATGACACAGAAATGTGATCATAGCTACTGATATATAGGTGCGTGTGTGTGTCTGCTAAGTCACTTCAGTTGTGTCCAACTCTTTGTGACCCCCTGGACTGTAGCCCGCCAGGCTCCTCTGTCCATGGGATTTTCCAGGCAAGAATACTGGAGTGGGTTGCCATCCCCTCCTCCAGGGGCTCTTCCTGACCCAGGGATTGAACGTGCATCTCTTAGGTCTCCTGCATTGGCAGGCGGGTTTTTTGTTTGTTTGTTTGTGTTTTTTTTTTTTTTTTTAACCACTGGTGCCACCTAGTAAGCCTCATAAAGGTGCATACTGAGTATTCTAAGTAGCGAAGTGAGTGAAGTCGCTCAGTCGTGTCCGACTCTTCGCGACCCCGTGGACTGCAGCCCACCAGGCTCCTCCGTCCATGGGATTTTCCAGGCAAGAGTACTAAGTAGCAGGTGGATATCAAAATACTGCATAACCCCAGGATTGTTTAGGATGCAGGCTTGCTATTCCTGTTATACGGATGGGTAGAGATTCTTTACACACATATAACTGCATTTCCTCTTTCTAGTTTGGAAGGGAGTGCCATGGCTGGCAAGGCGACATTTCTGGCCTCATGCACTTTATCTTTTCTATCTTCTCTGCTTTCCTTACCTTCTAGTATGCTGCTGGCTGTATCTATCCCAGACTTCTTGCCACATTGGAATGAGATCTGTGTATGTTTGAAGAGGTTATTTTAAGCACTTCATTTTTACTCAGCCCCAGGAAGGGTCATTCGTGCTAAGTTGCTTCAGTCGTGACTGACTCTGTACAACCTTATGGACTGTAGCCTGCCAGGCTCCTCTGTTCATGGGATTCTCCAGGCAAGAATACTGGAGTGGGTTGCCATGCCCTCCTCCAGGGGTTGTTCCCAGCCCAGGGATCGAACCCACGTCTCTTATGTCTCCTGCATTGGCAGGCGAGTTCTTTACCATTAGCAACCAGCTGGGAAGCCAGCTATGATGTAAACCCTCCCTGGGTATTTGCTTTTAAAACATTAAAAAATAAATGCCTCGGTGCTAGAAGTATTTGATGATGCATGCTCACTACAAAAATGCACCACTGACTTGACAGTATTTCACTGAACGGGCTGCATGTGCTTTGCTTTTAGAAATCTGGAGAGTTTCTCAGAAAATAAGCATTCATTACTCTCATTACCACAGTTAATTCATGAACTTAACGCTGCAAAAAAGAAGAGTGTAAGGAGGATTACTTTTTTTTATGGAAAACTCAGTGCTTTTGATATTTATTTTAGCAAGAATAATCAGATGCTAAAAATAATTTCAGAGAGAGGGGAAAAATATTTCAGATAATCTTTTCTTATTTCTTCTCCCCCAAAACCTTACACACATGTAAGGTGTTTTTATAATATTGAGATTTTGAAGGTGTTGTCTTTTTCTGGTATTCTACTATTACATATTGAAATTGAAGGAGAAGGTATTATTGAAAACTGAAGTAATTGCAGGGACATATTAAACCAAAGGGGTGAACAAAAGAAGTTTAAAGTTTGTATGTTGAAATGAAAGATAAGGATAATGGTAAGACTTTATAGTGGGCATTTTTCTTAAAATACATACCTCTACCCCAAATATTAATTTGGAAGCATGAGAATGGCAGGTCAGCCACCGATTCTTTAGTTAAAGGAAAAGTGATAACTGTGTCCAATAACCTGGTGTTAGGGCCCTAGTGGCGTGTGTGTTCAGTGTGTGTGTGTTTGTGTATAGGGTGTGCTTGTGATGAAAGGCTGTTTTGAGTTGTTGCATAAAGAAATTTGATTTTGTGATTTTTAAAATGAATATTTATTTGGAGACCTCTTAGGGTAATGTACAAGATGTATAATTTCCTGTGTTTAATGAAATCTATTGTCATTGTACTAAGAAACATTGGTTTACAACATCTTGAATACTTGATTCTTGCAAATTCAGAAAAAAAAAGTTTAAAAAAAAAGAATAAAATGTGTGTTGGATTGAAATTTGTTTGTCTCTTAAGATTTTGGGGGTTTGAAGAGATGAAGTAATGATGTCAATGTTTTCTCCCACTGTAAAGGCCCACCAGGGGCCTTTCCTGGTGGTCTAGTGGCTGGGACTCCATGCTCCCAGTGCCGGGGCCCTAGTTCGATCCCTGGTTGGGGAACTAGATCCTGTGTGCCACAACTAACCTGGTGCAGCCAAAAAAAAAAAAAAAAAGACACAGGGATTAGATGAGGTTAAATGGGCCTCCACTTTCTCTGGAAAATGGCACAAATGAAATGGCACAAATTTCATTTCATTTCATTTTCCTTACCTAACTGGTAACTTTTCCTTGAAGCCAAATTGGGACTATAGTTTTTAGGAACTTGTGGTAGCATATTTTCTGAGTCACTAAAGAGAATAATTCTAAGCATTTCATCTTTTATCTATTTAAATTCAAACAAAATTTGGAGTTACAGAACTGTATGCCTTGAATATGGTTGGTGTTAGTCAGGATAGGCTATGTCATACTTAAATAACATGCCAGTCCCCAAATCTCAGTGGCTTCATAGCACAAAATTCATTTCTCATTAATAAGACACATCTGTGTGGGTCTGTTCTAGAGTCCTTCAGGGACCCAGCCTGACAGAGGCTCCCTCATCTTGAAGTTGCACAATTTGGAACTTTCAGAGATGGTTTTGGTTGTTAGAGGCAAGGAAGAAGCATAGAGAAAGGCAAAGGGGCTTTTCTGTGTCTCAGACTGGAAGTGACACACTGTATTCCTCTGAACTAGAGGTGTGTCCCTGCTTAACTGCTGGGTCCTGGAAGTGTTGGGGAGCAGATAGCAGGCATTTGATGGATGTTACTCTTTGCCACCAAGTTGACCATGATAGGTTTAAGGGTATTTCCAAAGGAGTGCAACTCATGAGTCTGTTGTTACTTAGTTGCTAAGTTGTATCCGACTGTTTTGCCACCCCAAGGACTGTAGCCTGACAGGCTCCTCTGTCCATGGTGTTTTCCAGGCAAGAATACTGGAGTGGGTGGCCATTTACTTTTCTAGGGGATTTTCGAACCCAGCGGTCAAACCTAACGTCTTTGCAGGTGATCTCTTTACCACTGAGCCACCTGGGAAGCAACTCATGAGTTTAAGAATTGATAAACCAAAGGAAGGTCTCAAGCATAAAAAAGAATGATTTCCAAAGGAATAAATATAAAAACTTGATCACCAAAGCAGTTAAAAGCCCCGTTCCCCTAGTCTCTACTGAATAACAAGCTGATCATTGCTCATGGCGGCCAGGAGCTGGCCTGAGCCTAGAGGAAGAATTTGTGGTCAGACTCCAACCCCCATGGGGAAAAAGCACTGGATTTTGAGGGCTTATCTGAAGGGTAACGGCATTTTCTAAGTGTACTGGCATCTCAAACTTTTGGGTGAGAGGCAGAAGGAGCTAAATGAGCCTTGGAAATAACAGCATGACTCATGGACTGAGATGCAAAGTGGCTATATTTAGAACCCAGCTCTGGAGCACTCAATAGGTGGAAAGCAGGACAATTGATTTCCATTTACCACCCCCTTGCACACCTAAACTAAAAGGTCACAGTAGCCCAAGATACATGGATAATTGGAGGGAGTCTGTGCTTCTGTACTGATTTCTGGGCAAAACTTTCTTTTCCTCCATGGCTTTGTGTATTTAACAAAAGAGCCATTTATGCAAAGACCAAATAGTAACCCCTATCCAAGTATACTGTCTTCTCTGGATTTCCCTTGAATCTCTTCGATAGCCCACACCTTCAAGGGAGAAGCAGAGCCATTCTGGATATTACACCATTTGAAATAAACACAGAAGGAAAACAGTTTCTTTTTAAGGAATGAAGACAGCAGAAATGTTTTGAATGTGACAACTCATCTTCCATGCTTCAGCCCCAGACTTGGTAAAACCTCAGCATTTTCAGAGCAGTTAAAAAGCATTCAGTTCCTTTTGGTCTTTAAAAAATTGCCCGCTGGGCAGAGACGGCCTCCGTAGCTTGGTTTATGGGAGCCAAAAAACATTTTTAATTGCACAGAGTCATGGGGAAGCAAGGAGATCGATATTCGGGGCTCACTCTTGAATTTAAACGTCAAAGTTTGATGCAATCCCTGCTAATAATACCAATATAAATCAGTAGAAAGCTAAACTGTTCTTTGGCCTCCTGGAATGGCTAAGATCCTAGGCACTGAAGAAAGAGCAAGCCTGCCATGGATCAAGTTGTTCTAGATGTTTTCTTAGAGATATGGTAGAGCTACTACTTTAGAAATCAATATAAAGGGCTGCTTTGCCAAGGGTCTAGGCCCTGGGACCCAGCAGAGGTCTTTAGTTGCAATAGAGTGACATCTAATGGTCATTATGGAAAAACACAAGCTGTAATCTCTTAACCCTTCAGATTCCCTGGCTGGACTTGGGTGGCTCTGTTGTTGTTCTGGTGTTGTGTCCAACTCTTCGTGACCCCATGGACTGCAGCACGCCAGCCTTGCCTGTCCTTCACTGTCTCCCAGAGTTTGCCCAAACTCATGTCCAGTGAGTCGGTGATGCTATCTAACCATCATCTTCTGCCGCCCCCTTCTCCTCCTGCCCTCAATCCTTCCCAGCATCAGGGTCTTTTCCAATGAGTCAACTTTTCACGTGAGTTGGTCGAAGTATTGGAGCTTTAGCTTCAGCTTCAGCATCAGTCCTTCCAATGAATATTCAGGGTTGATTTCCTTTAGGATTGACTGGTTTGATTTCCTGGCGGCCTAAGAGACTCTCAAGAGTCTTCTCCAGCACAGAATCTTCCGCAGTTCGATTTGGGTTCGATCCCTGAGTCAGGAAGTTCCCCTTGAGGAGGAAATGGCAACCCATTCCAGTATTCTTGCCTGGGAAATCCTATGGATACACTGAGGATTCTAAGGACACAAATGCTCTGCCTTACAGGAGAACAGAGGAACCAGAAATCAAATTGTCAACATCTGCTGGATCATCAAAAAACCAAGAAAGTTTCAGAAAAACATCCACTTCTGCTTTATTGACTATGCCAAAGCCTTTGACTGTGTGGATCACGACAAACTGTGGAAAATTCTTCAAGAGATGGGAATACCAGACCACCTGATCTGCCTCCTGAGAAATCTGTATGCAGCTCAAGAAGCAATAGTTAGACCTGGGCATGGAACAACAGACGGGTTGTAAATCGGGAAAGGAGTACGTCAAGGCTGTATATTGTCACCCTGCTCATTTAACTTTATGCAGAGTACATCATGAGAAATGCTGGGCTGAAAGAAGCACAAGCTGGAATCAAAATTGCTAGGTGAAATGTCAATAACCTTAGATATGCAGATAACATCACCGTTATGGCAGAAAGTGAAGAAGAATTGAAGAGCCTCTTGATGAAAATGAAAGAGGAGAGTGAAAAAATTGGCGTAAAACTCAAAATTCAGAAAACTAAGATCATGGCATGCAGTCTCATCACTTCATGGCAAATAGATGGGGAAACAGTAGAAATAGTGACAGACTTCATTTTTGGGGGCTCCAAAATCGCTGCAGATGGTGACTTCAGCCATGAAATTTAAAGATGTTTGCTCCTTGGAAGAAAAGCTAAGACCGATCTAGACAGCATATTAAAAAGCAGAGACATTACTTTGCCAACAAAGGTCCATCTAGTCAAGGCTATGGTTTTTCTGGTGGTCGTGTATGGATGTGAGAGATGGACTATAAAGAAAGCTGAGCACTGAAGAACTGATGCTTTTGAACTGTGGTGTCGGAGAAGACTCTTGAGAGTCCCTTGGACTGCAAGGAGATCAATCAAGTCAATCCTAAAGGAAATCAATCCTGACTGTTCATTGGAAGGACTGTTGCTGAAGCTGAAACTCCAATACTTTGGCCACCTGATGTGAAGAACTGACTCATTTGAAAAGACCCTGATGCTGGGAAAGATTGAAGGCAGGAATGGGAGTGGATGACAGAGGAGAGATGGTTGGATGGCATCACCAACTCTATGGACCAACTCTATGGAGTTACTCCTGAGTAAACTCTAGGAGTTGGTGATGGACAGGGAAGCCTGGCATACTGCAATCCATGGGGTCGCAAAGACTTGGACATGACTGAGCCACTGAACTGACTGGAGAACAGTTTGAGCAGATTCCAGTAGATAGTGAAGGACAGAGAGGCCTGGCATGTTGCAGTTCATGGGGTCACGAAAGAGTCGGACACAACTTAGCACCTGAACAACAACAGAGCTACCTAAGTTTAACCCAGGAACCAGAAGGGCTGAGATGTTGGAGAACTGTCCCAAGGAATTAGCACTGTCTTTCTTGGGCATGTTTTGGAAAAGCAGTCTGTCTGCTGAGTGTCTTGCCATCCTTGACTCAAACCTATTTTATAGTCAAAGAAGCTGTGTTGGAGTGCTTATGTGACTTTTCCAAGCTCACGCAGAAAGTAAAAACTAGAGTTTGTGGTGAAGTTAGTCTTCTATAATTTCATGCCTGTCAATCTTTCCACTACTGACCAGATGGGGTCCCCACTGTGGCCTCTGTTTTCATGGATTTGGGGTGCGTGCGTGTGTGTGTGTGTGCCCCCATGTGTGTTGAAATGGGGAAAGTGGACAGGGCTGGCCCTCAACTCTGCTAAATCTCTCTTCTAAACCCATGGGGAGCACACAGGTGGCCATCAGCACACCTCTTCTGGGCATCAGCTTTGTCACAGATTACAGGAGACCCGCCTGCCAGCAAATCTTCAGGGGGCCTTTTGAGATCTGAATAGTTTCCCTCAAGCCCTTTATGCAAAGTAGCTACTTAAACAGAAGTAGAAATAGTTATTGAACCACAGTGGAATTTCCTCCAGGATAGCAACATTTGGTTTATTCACATCTTGCGGGACAGGAACAAGGAAGGCACAAGGATGCGTCTTTGGACAGTACTATTACCTTGGATTCTTCTCTCATGAAATCGTGGTGTTAGGACTGGAAAGTGTCCCCTCAAAATTCATATATTGAAGCCCTAATCTCCTGTGTGACTGTATCTGGAAAGAGGATTTTAAAGAGGTGAAATTAAATGAAGTCCTGATGGTGGAGCCCTGATCTAGTATGACTAGTGTTTTCGTAAGAAAAAGAGCCCCACCCCCACCGGGAAATGTACACACGGAGAAAAGGACATGTGAGGATACAGAAGAAAGTGGTCCTCTGCCAGCCGAGGAGAGATGTCTCTGGGGAAACCGTACCTGCCGATACCTTGGTCTTGGACTTCTAGCCTCCAGGAGTGACAAAATAAATTTCTGTTGTGTAAGCCACCCAGTCTGGTTCTGTTATAGCAAACAGATAAAGATGGTTTGGGGTTTCCCTGGTGGTTCAGTGGTAAAGAATCCACCTGCCAATGCAGGAGACGTGGGTTCAATCCCTGGAGGAGGGCGTGGCATCCCACTCCAGTATTCTTGCCTGGAGAATTCCATGGACAGAGGAGCCTGGTGGGTTACAGTCCATGGGGTCATAAAGAGTTGGACGCGACTGAGCACTCATTTACAGATGGTTTCCTTCATTATCCAGGGGTTGAACTGGCAGGTCCCAAAGTTCTTTGCTTTTTTTTTTTTTTTCGTTTACTATTAACGTTCTGAGCTCTGGACATGTCACAGATTGTTAGCCTCTCTATCTGAAGGGGAAAAAGCTCCTCAGGAGATCTAGAATAGAAGGAGGTATATGGAACTTGTCAATCAGAAAACTTGAGGTCTTGGAAGGTGGTGAGGAATTCACCAAATTTCATGGTCACCAAAGAATTCAAACTTCCTTCTTTAGGGAGGGGAGTGGTGTGTCCTCTTGCTTTTGAAAAACTCCCATTTCTGCTGCCTAAGACTGGCTACATAATTTGCAAGTTCAGTGAAAAATGGGAACATGGGGTCCCTTGTTCAAAGACTACTGAGAATTTCAAGATGGCAACCGTAGAGAATTCAGCCCAGCGCTGGCCCCTTTGTAGCTGCCCAGGCTGCCTGCCCAGGGAAGCCACCCTCGACTGCCTCTGCTACACCCCTCTGGACACCAGTGAGGCAAATCCATGTTGAAATCATCAACTGGAGAATGTTCTATAACATACACTGACTTTGGATCAATTTTTCAAATAAGGATAATGTTTAATCATATACATTGAGGGACTTCCCTGGTGGCCTAGTGGTTAAGGTTCTGTGCTCCCAATGCAGGGAGCACAGGTTCCATCCCTGGTTGCGGAACTAAGATCCCACAGGCCACAAGGTGTGGTTAAAAAAAAAAGTGAAAAAAGAAATTATGTACATTTAAAAAGAAAAAAGAAATTATGTACATTTAGATCAGGACTCCATTTTACTGGGATGAGTGTACCACAGAAACTTGGTTAAGTTCATTTCTCTGAAACGGGTAAAGTTTAAACTCCTTTTATTTTAAGAAATAGTGCCTCTAGACTTTCCTGAAGCCAGAATTGTTCTATAAAAGTATCACAGAATATTACACAAGATTTTAAAAAACACAATATGCTTCCTAATAACTTGAAACCTTTTTTTACAAAGCACGTCATTCATGACCATAAATATGTTTCATCTGTCATTCAGCCGGTGACACACACATCTGATAAAGAGTTAATTTTAACATATGTACAGAGTCTATGATAAAGACAAAGTTATCAAAGATTCAACTCTAACATATCAGGTTTTCTTTAAAAGAGTTTACCTTAAACACGTAAAGGTAACATAACTTACCTATGCATTTGATTATCTAAAAATAAAATGAAAATTACCATTAAGCTAAAAAATACCTTCTTGGGAAGTTGGCTAGGATACTGCAAACTCTCAGTGAGGTAATAATCCTTTTGCTGGTACTGAAACATCTATATAGGACAAATATTTTCAAGAACACAGAATTTCAAAAGCAGTTTTCACTTATGCCTTAAAAAAAATCAGAACCTGGTGAAGGCCTTAAAAGTAACCATAGAACACATATGGTGCATTTAAATTATGAAACATTCATGAGTTTGTTTTACTGAAAAAAAATTTTTTTTTCTTATATAAATTCAAAACTAGATATATTTTCTCAACACTTAAGCTTACTAGCCAGGTCAAGAAAACAAAACAAAGATTAAAAAAAAAGTCTTCAGTCCTTTTATCCTGTTAAGCAAATAATAAAAATTTAGCAGTTTTAAAGCAGATGATGAACACTTTGAGGCTAGGCACAGAGAAAGCAGGCAATCTTTGTTTTGTTTATTTGTTTATTTTTACCGCCAACATCCTTAGCCATGCCTTTCTGCTAATCGATTTTAGCAAGTCGAGGTAAAACACATGCATTATTTTCTGGCAAAAGCGTACGCTGAACAAGATGTGATGATACTGTCTGTCATCCCTGGGGTCCATTTTCCTTTGTCACACTGAGAGCAAGCAGTGACGCTGTGACAAGCCTGGGGAAAAAAATAAGACTAACCAAACAGACATGGCATTCCCATCTCAAAGTGCAAAAATCACTGGGTGAAAAGCAAGGGCACTGAAAAATTCCAGTGGTTAAAAATGAATTGAAACCACATTACGCACGCAGTGGAAAACAGATTGAAATTTCACCGAGGATGTCAATTTCAGAAACTCAGAAAGGCACAATTCTAGCCATCTTGACTGGATAACATTTGTATACACACATCCCTAGAACTTTCAAAGGTTAATACTGTTTTAGTGCCCCCCCAAACAAACAAAACCCCACAAATGCACCTTTCTCTCTATTCTTGACAGTGACTTAGAAGACCAAGTCCCTAGGTGCGTGCCGCTCGTGTCCGCACTGACTTCCGCTGCACAGGTGTACCTGGGGCAGTTTGGAATGCTGGCTGTCATGACCACCTTTATTAGTTTACTACGAACAAATTAAAAAAAAAAATACTGTGTTTAGGGTAAGGCCACATGGCATCTAATCAGAGGAGAGTGGAAACGAGGCACTGCCTTCTAGACTCTGTAGGCTCCCGGCCCTGTGGTTCTTCTCCACTTGGTTTGACATCCTCTCTGTGATGCTGGAGGAAACAGGCGGCCCCCTGGTGGACTCTCTGATCACCAGATCAGTGGAGTTAACATCAGGACGTGCAGAAAGAAGCAGCTGATCTTCGGAAATATCTTCCTTTGGATGACCATCCTGGGGACGGCCCTTCTGCTGCCTGGGTCTAGGCTGCACCAGCTCTGTCATGCCATTGCCGCTGAAATCAGTTTCAAGGTGATTGATCCCTTCATGCTCCATCCATTTGTCAGTTTTATGATTTCTCCAGTGTTCAGAATCCAAACGATGAACTTCGGGAATGTCGTTGTTCCATTCAAGTTGACTGTCTGGACTGAATGTTGGTCGGCTGGAATGCAGGGTGGGAAGGTCAGCCAGCAAGGTCAAAGGAGGCGCTTCCCCAACCCTACCCCGGGGGTCTTCATCCATCTCTGCTGGGGCTGAGAGGTCAGCAGACACAGCCAGGAGCCCATCACTTGGAGCACTTTTAGTCTCATTGGCTTGGTTTTGCTCATGGTGACTGTTTAGCAGTGCAAATACTCTATCTACATCCTTCAAGTAATTAGTCCAGTCAGCCAGACTAAGTCTATAGTTTCGTCTGTCCTTGTAGGCGCTTCCATTCACACTGTATACATCCTCCGGGCCTTGCCAGTTGCCGTCTGCAGTGAGACTGGGCAGATTAACCTTCCCATCCATCCCATAACTGTCCTCTGTGAAGAGAGATGAAGGTGGATCATTAGTGAGAAAACATGTTCAACCTATTGAATAAGCAACTTGCATTGTTTTTGTGGCACAAAGCAATTTGAAATAAAACATGGAAAAGTATGTGTCTCTAGTAATTTGTTATCAAGGACTGGCCTTAGGTTACGGAAGTGACTGAATGAGAATGAACTTTGGAAAGAAGACTGAACGAGTGAGGAATTCTATAACAGACTTGGCTGGTACTGGGATTACACTGGTATTACCTGTCAGGGGCTTATGTTTTACTCCTGGCTCTACTCAAGTCACCAATGTAACCAGGAAATCAAGTGTGTTAGTCTCTCTGAGTCTTGGTTCCTCATCTACCAAATATAGCTATGTGTTAAAACCTTTATTACATACAGAGCTGCTAGATGAATGATGTTTCAAAGTAATTTAATGTAATAGACAACACTTTGTAAGATATTTTTATTTTATTATTTTATACTCCTTGACAGTATAAAAACACATTTGAATGCAGTTAAATATTTGCATCTATTTAACTTCAAATTAGATCTGTTTCTTTGATCGTTTTTTTTTTTTTTTCTTTCCTCTAAAAATTCTATCCTTTAAAGAAACCAACCACTGAGTGGTTTTGCACAGCATTCAATGAACCCACTGGCTTTCTTGCTCTGATTTTTCTACATCATCAAAATGACTATAGTTCTGCAGAAAACAATGTCTTTTCCCTAGGTGTGCCCAAGTACCACTTAAGAAGAGGTGGCCTAGAGGAAGGCAATGAACTACCTAGAAAGCAATACAGAGAATCCTAGAATCTTCAAATTACCTGTAAGTTAAAAAAAAAAATTAATACCAAATGCCAGTAGAGCTGTGTGTCACACTTTGGGCACCAGCCCTGGGAAGACTGTATAGAAAAGAAAAGAAGGAAGTGAGAATGCAGTCAAAGATAGATTTGAAACCATTACTGGAAAGAACATCAACCTGTGGTATAAAACTCTGTAGAGTCTTGGTAAATTGTGGTTGCGAATGAAGAAAAGACTGAAGGGAGCATGAATGGAGATGACAGTCTTGAAAGGCATCACTTTGGGGGGAAAAAGGATACAAAGGAAGAGAGAAATGGCCTTCGAAAACTGGGTGACAAAGGAAAAAAGAAGCCAAAAGGGTGCAATTTCAGTCCTGTAATAAAAAAGAGAAACGGACAAACTGGAGGACACACAACCTCTTATAACCCCATCCCCAAATAATAATGCAATAAAAAGTGAAAAAAAAAAGTATGCTTGGTTACACTGACAGAATGGGCTCTTCTTAAACTAGGCATCTTGGAAATACTTGAAGTCCCTGAAATTAATAAAAGCAGTCTAAATGTAAACAAAATTATTACAAAAGAACATAGAAAAAAAGTACAAAAAGTCTACCATCCTATGAAAATGCCCCTGCCAAAATAAACCCGAAAGTGAAGAAAACCATAATGTAACACTGTTAAGTAAATGAAATCTTCTCAATCAAGTATCCCAGGATGTGAAAGCCACCTTAGATCAAACATGAACCGAGGGTCGTATATCCAGCCAACCTCTCCCTTAAGTATCAAGGCTACAGGAAAACAGTTTCAAACATGGAAGAATGCAAAGAACATGGGACACATCAGGTCATCTTGAACAGTCTCCCAGAGGGTGAGTTTCATTCAATCAAGAAATCACTGGGGAAACGTGAGCAAAAGGATGGGTGGTGAGCGTTTAACACATTTATCAGATCCAGGAGTGAAAAAAATTAATAAGGCAAAGAACAGAAAAATGACATATCTAATTCATAAATATTGATAATAAATCAAAACCCTGTTTTTTTTTTAAGAAAAAGGATCCCAACAGTAACTAGCTCACCTCATTATGAAAAAAGGCACCAATTTCAAATAGACAAAATAGAAAATGACAAGGCAGAAATAATGATTGAAATATACAAAATTTAAAAAGTAAACAAGTACTCTGCAGATATCAAAGCAAATCAATGGAAAAAACTTAGATGAAATAGATAATTGTCTAGGAAAACATGTTTTATTGAAATTGATCCAACAGAGGTAGAAAGTTTAAACAGAACAAGTCCCAAAGAAGGAAAATAAAGGTTTATTACCTTTATATAAGTTTATAAAAAGTACTTAAGAACTTTCTATCAGTGTTATAAGAACTACACTACAAAGAAGCTTCCCTGGTGGCTCAGCAGTAAAGAATCCACCTGCCAATGCAGAAGACACAGGTTCAGTCCCTGGGTTGGGAAGAGCCCCTGGAGGCGGACATGGCAACCTACTCTACTATTCTTGCTTGGAGAATTCTACGGACAGAGGAGCCTGGCAGGCTATAGTCCATCGGGTTGCAGAGAGTTGGACGTGACTTAGCGACTAAAACAACGAACAATAAAGAAACAACAGGTCACTATAGTTTTGCAGGAGAATTTTACCAAGCCTTCAAGGAAAAGAACATCTCAATGCTATACTAACTGTTCCAGAGCATAGAAGATCAAAGAAAACTCTGAAGCTCTTTCTACGAAGCAAGTCTAACCTTGTTCGCTGTGGCAGGCAGAAGAGTGTACTCACCTTTCAAAGATGTCCACATCCTAATCCCCAGAAACTAGGTATTGTTGCCTTACATGAAAAAAGGACTGTACAAATTCAAACTAAGTTATGGATTCTGAGGTGAGGAGGTTATCCTAGCCAGGTGGGGCCAATGTCATCCCGAAGATCCTTTTTAGGAAAAGGAGGGCAAGCGAGTCAGAGAAAATGTGACCTTGGAAGCAAAGGTTGGCAGGGGAACAGGTAGGTATTGAGACTTGAAGACACTGAATTTTCAACTTTGAAGATGGAGGAAAGGGCCGTGAACAAGGAATCCAGGAAGCTTCTAGAAGCTGGAAAAGGCAAGGAAATGGACTCTTCTCTAGAGGCCCTAGAAGGAACACAGTGATTTTAGCCCAGTAAACCATTTCAGACTTCTAACTTCTAGAAATGTCAGAGAATACGTTTGTGTTGCTTTAGGGCATGGGGTAGGTATCACTTGATGGCATGGTGGTAAAGAATCTGCCTGCAAAGCGGAGATGCTGGTTTGATCTCTGGGTCAGGAAGATCCCCTGGAGAAAGAAACGGCAACCCACTCCAGTATTCTTGCCTGGGAAATCCCATGGACAGAGGAGCCTGGCAGGCTGCAGTACATGAGGTTGCAAAGAATCTGACACAACTTAGCAGCTAAACAACAACAGGCATGGGGTAATCATGAGTTATGACAGTGATAGGAAACCAATACCTAAAAAGATAACCTAGCATAAACACAAAGACAGTTTCAGACCGAATCATTTATAAGAAGACACAAAAATCCTAAATAAAATATTAGTGACGAGAATTCAATAGTATATTAAGAGAGTAACACATGATGGTCAAGCAAAATTTATTCCAGAAATGGAAGGTTAGTTGGTCTACTCTTAGCAAATCTATTAACATAACATATCATATTAGTAGATCTGAAAAGAAAAATTATCTGAGTAACTCCATAAATGCTGAAAAGGTTTTTGACAACCTCAACATTCAATAAATACTAAAAACACTAAAAAATACTAGAAAAGAATTGATGGCTATTTCCCTAACATAACAAAAACATATATATCTTAGTCCTAAAGCCCGCTTCTCACTTCACTTCATGGAGAAATCCTGAAATTACTTTCACTAAGAACAGGGACAAAGTAACATTGTACTGAAAATATTAGCTTATTCAATTAGATAAATCGATGAGACACATAAATGGGAAAACAAGCAAAGCTATCTCTGCAAATGTTTGACAGTATACCTGGGAAATTGAAGAGAATACATGACAAAGCTGACTGAAAAAAAATTTTTAAGGTAGCAGGTAGTAAAATTAATGTACAGAAACCAATAGCCCTCATATATATAAACAATTATCAAGTAGACGTTTTAATGGTGGATGAAAACTTTATGTAGTTACAAAAAAGATAAAGTGCTTACAAATACACTTAACAAGAAATGTGCAAAACCTTTAAGAAAATACTTTTTAAAAGCTTCTGAAAGACCCATAAATATACTTGACCAAATGGAAAAATGTCCTTTGTTTGACAGAGCATGACAAAGATATAAATTCTTTACAATAAACAATATTTTATAATAACTATATAGTTATAACTTCTAAAAATTGTGAATCACTATAAAGTACACCTGTAACTTATGTAATATTGTACATCAACTATATTTCAATAAAAAAAAAAAAACTCTTCCTGACAATTCTTTCAGAAACCAGATAGAAAAATGGTCAAAGGCAGAAACAGTCTACAAAATATGCCAAATTTGCAGTTAGTGTGAGTTAACAATTCTGAAATTCCTCCCTGTGTACTGCAGCATTTAGAAAATGACTGAATCCACTGAGGATAACAGGAACTGGGTTCCAGGGCCCGCCTGTCCCCCGACGGCACACTTCTGTGCAGGGTGCAAACCGCACAGCGCCACCCAGCGGCCCTGGTCCTGACTCACACTCTAACAGCCCTAACGCAGGTCCCCTTCATTGTCTTAGGAAGCCAACCTCACCTCCAGACCTTTTAACTGCAAACCCTGGTCTTGACTCATCTCTTGGTTGAGTGCCTTAAAGAGAAAAGTCCAACCGTACTAGCAAGGTAGCTTGAAAAGAAAATGGAGCCCTGAGATGTGACCGAGAGAAGATAGCTTTCTTTGGGCAACACAGAAAGTTAGTCACTCGGTCGTGTCTGACTCCTTGAGAACCCATGGACTGTAGCCTGCCAGGCTTCTCTTTCCATGGAATTCTCCAGGCAAGAATACTGGAGTGGGTCGCCATTTCCTTCTCCAGGGGATCTTCCCGACTTAGGGATAGAACCCAGGTCTCCTGCACTGACAGGCAGATTCTTTACTGTCTGAGCCACCAGGGAAGCTCAGGACAACACAGAGCAGGGCAGTAAAGGCTGCATTTTTTCCTTTTGATCTCAAGAGATTCCGGTGGTTCAGAGAACACATTTGTGTGCTGAACTCTGGGTTGCCAATGAGTGATGATGGAGATGGTGCTGGCTCTGATAAGATCTCTTTTTGGGTTTCTTAAAAAACACGGTAGCATTCTTTTATCATTTATTATCACCTTTCACATACCACTTTCTTCATGTGAATTTTTTGCACCCCCATATTATTATACCGGACTAGTAATACCCATCATTCCTGGGGCTTGCTATACGTCAGGCTCTGTTCTCAGTTTCTGACGAGCAAGACTGGGATTTGAACCCAAGGCAGGCTGGCTTCAGCATCCGTGCTCTAACCACAATACCGCACAGCCTGTAACACACGGCTATGTCACCCGTAACTGTCTGCAAGGCATGCGCTGTTGCCACAGGGACAAGTGAATCAAAATGAGCAACAGGGGTTCCTTAAAAGACTGAAAGTAGAGCTACCATATAATCTAGCAATCCCACTCTTGGGCATATATCCAGAGAAAAGTTTAATTTGAAAAAATAAATGCACCCCAATGTTCATAGCAACACTATTCACAATAACCAAGACATGGAATGATGGAAGTGTATATAGAGGAATGGATAAAGAAGATGTACATATATAGAATAGAATATTAGTCGTAAAAAAGAATGAAATAATGTCACTTGCAGTAACATGGATGGACCTAGAGATTATCATACTAAGTGAAATAAATCAGAGAAAGTCAAATATCATATGATATCACTTATATGTGGGATCTAAAAAAGGGTTAGGGTTAGGGATATCACTTATACGTGGAATCTAACAACAAAAAACTTATTTACAAAACAGAAACAGACTCACAGACATAGAAAACAAAGTTATGGTTACCAAAGAGGAAGGAGAAAGGGGAGGATAAATTAGGAGTACGGGATTAACAGATATCTGTATAATATAATGGCAACAAACTCCAGTGTCCTTGCCTGGAGAATCCCAGGGACGGGGGAGCCTGGTGGGCTGCCATCTATGGGGTCGCACAGAGTTGGACACGACTGAAGCGACTTAGCAGCAGCAGCAGCAGCAGCATATAATATAATATAATACAGATAAACAACAAAGTCCTACTGTCTAGCACAGGGAACTATAGTCAATATCTTATAATAACCTATAATAGGAAATAATCTGAAAAAGAATTGATGTGACATGAAGCCTAGCATATAGCATAGAGGTGTGCTCAGTTGTGTCCAACTCTTGGTGACCCCATGGACTGCAGCCTGTCAGGCTCCTCTGTCCACGGGATTTTCCCGGAGTGGGTACCATTTTCTTCTCCGAGATATATGTATAAAACTGAATTGCTTTGCTGTACACCAGAAACTAATACAACATTGTAAACCAACTATACTTCAAGAAAATGAAAAAGTCAACTTTACATGTAAAAAGAGAAAAGCAAAAGCAATGTGAACAGGAGGTATGGTTGCTGAGGGTGGGCACAGTGTGGCCTTCGGGCCTGCAGGGCGTGGACAGAAGGGTCAGGAAGCTGCCGTGCCAGCGTCAGGCTGCCAAGAACTGACCGTCTGGCCCACGCAGCCATGGACACACACCATGACTGCCGGAGAAGCTCATCAAAGGTCAGCAGCATCAGTTTTCAGACAACGAGAAAAATAAACACCCCATTAACCTGTGGATCCTATTCTATTTTGCAACACAGAAATTATTACTTTCAACTCAAGCCAACAATTATTTCCTGAGTCATGGCGGCCACTTTACTGAACTGTATCCTTACCCTGAGCTTGTCCTAACCGGAAAATGAATAAGCAAAGCATTTCAGCTGCCCCTGCCTTATGCAACTACCACGCCAAAAAGAACAACAATAAAAAAGAAATTGAACTAGGGAGCAGACTTTTTAAAGACCTTCTAAATATGTCTAAGGATTAACCCACAAAATTGAAGGCAGTTTAAAAACTCTTCTGTAGTCAGTCTCATACAAGATACATCTTCTAATATCCTCTGCTGAATTTTCAAGTTCCAAATTCTTCACGTGTGTTTGTTATCATTTTTATCAAAGGCTTTTGTAATCAAATTTCATGATTGAAAACACACTTTAATTAGTTTTCTCTTTTTTCTTTCTTTCTAGTTTTTGGTAGCACTGCTTGGAATATGGGATCTTAGTTCCCTGACGAGGGACAGAACCCCTGCCCACTGCATTGGAAGCTCAGTGTCTTAACCACTGGACTGCCAGGGAAGTCACCTAATTAATTTTCTTAAAAAAAAAAAAATATATATATATATATTAAAGGATCGAAGCTTCCAAAATCCTGGGAGGACTAAGCATGGGTACACTGGGACAGTGGTTTTTCTGACTTTTCCACATCGCTGCCTGTCAATCCAACAGAATACAATGAACAGGGAAGGCTACATCAAACACTGCCTGGAAGTGTCCAGTGAGAGCACAGTGTGACAGGTTGATGCTTTCCTGTTTCATCATCTCCTGCCTATCGTGAGGACAGCAGCTGAAAGGTAGTTTGCACCATGGATTATGAAGTGGTAGAGTCTGAAAAACCAGTCATTTTGAGTTAAAGAGGATCCTTAAATTTGTCCATTTGTAAGGAATTTAGAAGGAAAAGAAAAAGCAACAGGTAACACGAGGTCAGCGCACACACAGTTTCATGCCACGTTACCAGGGAAGGGATGACATCAACAACCAAAGTCACCAAGGGCGTGCCAAAATGACCCCAGAAACGAGGGATTTGGCTCCATTTAGTGGTGGTGGTGAAGGCAGTGGCACCCCCACTCCAGTACTTTTGCCTAGAAAATCCCATGGACGGAGGAGCCTGGTGGGCTGCAGTCCATGGGGTTGCTAGAGTTGGACACGACTGAGCGACTTCCCTTTCACTTTTCACTTTCATGCATTGGAGAAGGAAATGGCAACCCACTCCAGTGTTCTTGCCTGGAGAATCCCAGGGACAGGGAGCCTGGTGTGCTGCCGTCTATGGGGCCGCACAGAGTCGGACACGACTGAAGCGACTTAGCAGCAGCAGCAGTGGTGGTGGTTACGGTGATCAGGGCAGGGGGAGTTCCAGATGTGCACGCTAAGTTGCTTCAGCTGCATCTGACTCTTTGTGACCCTAGGGGCTGCAGCCTGCCAGGCTCCTCTGTCCATGGGATTCTCCAGGTAAGAATGCTGGAGTGAATTGTCGTGCCCTCCTCTAGGGGATCTTTCTGACTCAGGAATCGAACCCTGAGTCTCCTGCACTGCAGGCCTGGGAAGCCCAAATCCCTTTAATCATGACTGGAATGGAGATGACATTCTTCATCTCAGAGCTATCGGGGGATAGCTTGTGAAGAAGAACTCTTCCTCAGCTCCAACCAGACTTATGTCTTGATCTTTTACCTCTGTCATGAGAGACATAAAAGAGGGCCAGACGGAATATCCCTTGGCTGTAGAATCGAGTGCCTCATAAAATAACTGTAAAGTCAATGTCCAGTGTGAGCTCCGCTTAAAATGCCCTGTTTGAGAAATGTCTTAAAGGGGCCCCCGGGAGGCAGGCAGATGAGTCCCAGTGTGTGAGACAGTATTACCTCACCGGCACATGGCCCGGGGGGAGACCAGCTTAGGAGCAGGGTTTTCTGTTCTGTCTTATGCATGCTGGGGGAGGGGACCCAGGGTGGGTTTGGGAGCAGAGTGAGGAAAGGGAAGAAAAAAGACAAGAGGGAAGAGAGAAGACAGAAAGAGATGGTTATCACGGATCCTCAAAAGTCCAAGTTCCTTTGTCTTGTTTGATGCTTACACCTTCCCCACCACCACCCAGCTTCTCCTGGCACCAATAAACTGACCTTTAAAAGAAGGGATCTGACAGTTCCCAGATGGTAAAGAATCTGCCTACAATGCAGGAGACCTGGGTTGGAAGCCTGGGTCAGGAAGATCCCCTAGAGAAGGGGATGGCAACCCACCCCAGGATTCTTGCCTGGAGAATCCAATGGAAAGAGGAGCCTGGCGGGCTACAGTGCACAGGGTTGCAAAGAGTCGGACACGACTGAGTACAAGCACAAGCAAGCACAATATATGTGTGGCTTGCCTGTGCTAAAAGAAAAAAAATGGAATCTGAGACCAGAGCTCAGAAGGCTTGAGGGAGGGTGGGGCCACCAGCACATCCTGGAAGGGCAATATTCTTCGGTTTCTCTAGGACAATATCAAAACAGGTGACACCAATGAAGTCCATGTTCCTTTGATGGAATCATTTCTCCCAAGAGGATTCATGAACTGAGGCCGTGCCTCAGTTTCCCCTCAGTAAGGTAGTAGGGACAGGTCCCTCCTGCCCCACACGGCATGCTTCTGACAGACCTGCCTGAGGTCTCAGCAGGGAGTAGAAGGTCATGAGCAAGGGCTGACCCCGTCACTAGGTGTTTGGGGTCCTCCTCCCCGACCCCAGAGTTCAGGGAGGCGGGGGGCTATTTGGGGGCGGGGGCGAGGCTAGAGTGAAGTAAGAAGGCTGGTCCCAGGGCTGGTCTTCAAGCTTTTGTGTGTCAGGCACTATTGTCTCCATGATGTGCTGAGACCTTCCTGTGTGTCTTGACTCTAGGTTTGCCGACCCCCATTTTCCCCCTTCACACACCACCACCCTACAGAGCTTCTGAGCCCCAGCGTGGCTGCTTTTATCACCGCAGCTAATTAAGGACCGTGAACAAGGAAGCGCCTTGTCTTTCCTTCAACGTCAGCTCTACCACGCTCTTTACATTCCCACGATCCCTTTTGTGATACTGACGTCACATTTCATGAAATCTCTAACTCGTTGCCATGACACCTCTCCAGCAAGTCGACGTGTAAGAACCATCAGGAAAATAATTCTCCCTGCTTTTTCCCAGGGCTCCCGAAGGTCATTCTGTGTTCTCCCCCTTCCCGTCATTCCATGCTGCCAAGCACCATCCAACAAGCACACAAGCACGAGTCAGTAAAGGCTCTGAGACACATCTGGTTGTGACAGTGAGTTGATTTCAAACAAAAATGACAGATCTGTTCCCGATGACACAAGACGGTGGAGAGAGCTGTTAGAACATGCATGCACCCCAAGCTACGCTCTGAGCGACAAGGTGAGGGGCGGAAATGAGTTAAAATGGCTCGATCATGCAATTATTGGGAAAGAAGCTGCCAGGGAGAATAAAAAAGTCTGAATACCTGTGCAGGTCATAGCTTCCTCCATCTTTATTTCCTGATGTAGGAAAATATAAGAGTAATTTATGTTAACTTTAGAACTCATAAAAACCACCCCCTCTGTCCTGCTTCATGCACAACCTCTAAATCCTAGAAAGAAATATATCATGTGAAATACAGACAGCGCCAGAGTCCAACAGAGCTTTTCTGTTAGGTTCAAAATGAGGATGGAAAGCTATAAATAAAAAAAGGGTTTAAAATAAAACATATTGGAGTTTACATGAAAAATAGGTGGGGGTGAGATAGGAGAGTCCATTTCAAAGTAATAAGACGGTACTTCCCAAAGTTCAAGTAAGTCTCAGGAATAGTTAACTTTTGGTGACTTTAGACCGAACCCTTGGAAGAAAGGGCCGACAATCATCTCTCTTAGGAATCGTCTAGAAGTGGACTGCTTGAAGTGTAACAGCAAAAACAGGCTCCACCTGGCACGTCACTCACCATTCAGAGGCTTGATCAGGTTTCACTAAGTAGAGCTGCCATGTCATCACCAATAAGACTGCTATGAGCTTCGGGGAAGAGATATCTGGGTGTCATATTTCTAGTGCCTCTAATGGTTGTTCCAGTTTCCAGGCTGTAGGTTTTTTTTTTTTTTTTTCCTTCAGGATTTGAGGAAAAGGTCAGATACACCAGATATCTGAAAAGATTTAAGTTGAGTGGAGCTACTGACCAAAAATCTGGACTCTCCTGGCTGGTGATGAATTCCACCAAGGCATGAATGGAGGGGTGGGGACTGACAGCGGTGATGGGACCGCCCACGGGATGTAGAATTTTCAAGCTGCAACTTGCAGTTTGAAAACCTCTGGGACCCAATACTGGTGGAAGTGACTGGTGACGATGCTGCCATTTCAGGATGCATCCTGGCTTTTCATTCCCATCACTCACATGGCCCAGGGAGCTGTCTGCTTTTATTACTGGTGATGCTGCTGATGCCGGCTTACAGGGGACCCACAGAGACACAGGCCCTTAAGGGCACTGAGAAAACCCAGCTGCCAACAGAGGAGTCTTGCAGATTGCTCCCCACTGCCTACGGATCCAGGCTTCCCAAGTGACACTAGTGGTAAAGAACTCCCCTGCCAATGCAGGAGATGTTAAGAGACACAGGTTCAACCCCTGGGTCAGGAAGATCCCCTGGAGAAGGGCATGGTAACCCACTTCAGTATTCTTGCCTGGAGAATCCCATGGACAGAGAAGCCTGGTGGGCTACAGTCCATGGGCTCTCAAAGAGTCAGACACAACTGAGGTGACTTAGCACATAGCACGGAGAAGGCAATGGCACCCCACTCCAGTACTCTTGCCTGGAGGAGGAGCCTGGTGGGCTGCAGTCCATGGGGTCGCTAAGAGTCGGACACGACTGAGCGACTTCACTTTCACTTTTTCACTTTCATGCATTGGAGAAGGAAATGGTAACCCATTCCAGTGTTCTTGCCTGGAGAATCCCAGGGGCAGGAGAGCCTGGTGGGCTGACGTCTATGGGGTCACACAGAGTTGGACACGACTGAAGTGACTTAGCAGTAGCAGTAGCAGTAGCAGCACATAGCACATGCCTATGGGTCAAACTCTTGGCCCTTTTGGGGTTGACATGTTATGCCCTTGGCCAGCTCCAGCACTTTCTCCTTCCTTCTATGGACAGCTGATATTTACATTTCTATAGGAATTATGAGAAAATCAGTATTCTCATTAACCAGGAAAGAGCTGGGGCAGACACTGGAAAGAACTACTCTCCAGGAGCCAAAGGAGAAATGAGTGAGTTTAGCACTGCAGACCAGGGAGGAAACTTCAGGCTGATTCCATGTCAGCCCTCTTAAACTTTCAGATCTCAAAACAACATCCTGCTCAAACATCTCTAGTTTCAGACAGGAAATACTGGCAAAAGAAATCTAATTCAGTATGTCATGGGCAGGTATCCAATTGGGTAAGTTTCAAACTCTGAAAGGCAGAAATAGGGCATTGTGTGTTTCCATTCTAATTCTCTTTAATAAAAAAAAAAAGGATTTCCCAGTTGACCTAGAGTATCTCTTATGACTGTTGACAGCAATAACAAATAAACCCCTGGGGCTTTCATCCCATCTTCCAATGGATGCTTTCATCAGATATTGAGGTTTACTAAGAGAATGCATCTTTGGGAGAGATGGAATGAAATGCCCACCAAATCTTTAGGGGTATTAAATTTTTCATTAGTGCACCCAGAGCTAAATTTATTGAACAAAGTATGTTTGGAATTGCCTGGAGAGTTTCCCCTGTAAGGGTCCCAAAAGATACGCTTTCACATCTTCTCTCCCCAGCTATATGTTTCAAAGGCAGAAAACTTGACCACAGAAAGAATTTTCCAGGTGCTATAGGAAGAAAAAAATTCTTTTTTTCTCCTTACCAACTTCAAGGCCCTTGGGTCTTGGGTTGCACTGCTTATACCCTTGGCAGCTCCTGAGCTCCATCAGCTGCAGGTGTAGCTGATTCAAAACGCCCCGCTCGACTGTGTGCACCGTGTTTGTGAGCTGTGGACGAAGAGGCCAGGACGACAGCTTTAAGCTCACGTTCTCCTTATTCCATTTTCAATAGCTTCACAAATGAGAACATAGGGACTTACCTGATAAGGATCTGTATTCATATCAAAATACTCCAAAAAGCCAGTGGCAAACTCGCAGAATAGAAAATTATGCGTCTCATTAACTGTCCGCAAACACCAGTAGGTGTTATTGTTAGAGCTCGTGCAAGCACAGAAGGATCCCACTGTTGGTAAGAAAGAAAATAAAGGGAAGACAGTGAGACAAGGTGGCAGCCTAGCTATTTCAACCTTTTCTTGTCTTCACATTTTTAAGTTCATATTTTCTCTCTTGCAAACACTGTGTGGGTGGACATTAAAAGTACTCTATTTCCTCCCCCTTCTCTATACAAATTTGCTGTGAGATTAGATGAAGATGGAAAAAAACAGTGGCGACTCATGAAGGTGAAGTTTCAGGCCTGTTCGTCTGCTGTCCCCTAAGTTCTGCTGGGTATTGATCTCTAAAACCTGGTGATGAGTGGAGAGAAGGAAGGAAAGTATCAGAACTCCTATTTATGGTTGTTGTCATTTTTTATAAAAATGAAAAAAAAAAAAAGGTTGCTTAATAAAAAGATGGACGCAGGGCCTTAGCTTGTTTTGAATGTCAGATGGTCGAGTGTTACAAACGGGCCCTGGAAACAGAGGGGATTCTGCAGTGTAGATGGGCTTGGAGAAGGCCTGAATCCAGCTCAGAGGGTTTAAGGATGTCGAAATTTGTGATGTCACAGACTCTCCACAAGACTTGAACATGAGATGGACAGTTACCATGAACATTTCTTGTACCATGCAGAAGTTCACTGGTTAACTTGTAGAACGTATATGAAAGAGCTGTCAGATTAAAGCTGCTACTGTGTGTACATGTCCACCCCAAACTCCCTAACGCCCCCCATCCTTCCCCGCTGGCAACTGTAAGTTCATTCTTTAAGTTCTGTGAGTCTGCTTCTGTTTTTTAAGTCGTTGTGCATGCGTGCTCAGTCATGTCTGACTCTTTACGACCCTGGACTGTAGCCCAGCAAACTCCTATGTCCGTGGATTTCCCGGGCAAGAATACTGGAGTGGGTTGCCATTTCCTACTCCAGCGGATCTTCCTGACCCAGGGATCAAACCCAAGTCTACTGCACCTTCCTGTACTGCAGGTGGATTCTCTACCACTAAGCCACCTGGTAAGCCCATGTAAACCTAAGTGCAAACAGAGACACTGAAATCAAGATGCACGAAAACAGAAAGATAGAACAAAAATGGTCAGAAGATAGGCCCTCGGTCTCCCTAAGAATGGTCTGTGGGTTCTTTGAAGTCTCCAAATTCAGTTTGCGAAGCACTGACCTGGGAGGCCTACTGCGGTCCTTTCAACTAGAAGATCTGGTGTTTTGGCTACTCTGTGGGCTGGCTGGCCTTCATGCAAGAAGCTGGTATTATTGAAGGGGACTGAGAATAAATCTGACAGAGTCCCTGCGTTCAAGGAGTTTTACTTCCTTTTGTGATATGCAGAATGTGTTCTTGAAGAAAGCAGAAACGAAGCATATTCGGGGTAAAAGTGTTCATCCATTTATTCAGTTACTTAGTGATGGAGCAGTCTTGCTGGGCCAGAAATCCGTCAAGGGCTGGGGACCTTGTGAAATATTATTGGGAGAAAAACCCATGGAGAGCGTGGCATTTTCAAACAAAAGACCAAAATAAAAATTTCTAAAGAAAAAAAGTAATTTAGAGGCAAAAATGATCCTAGTTGTCGGTATAGAAAAATGATATGATACTTTAATCTAGAATCTTTCTAGATTCCTGGATTCCAGCTGCTGAATTCCTTCATCTAAGTAACTGGGTGAGCTGCTGGCTGTCCACATGGTGGCAGGAAGTAGCATTTTTCTTTTTTTTTTGTCAGCACTGGGCAGCCTGTGGGCTTCCCAGGCGGCACTAGTTGTAAAGAACCCGGCTGCCAATGCAGAAGACATAAGAGACGCAAGTTCAATCCCTGGGTTGAGAAGATCCCCTGGAGGAGGGGATGGCCGTCCACTCTAGTATTCTTGCCTGGAGAATCCCATGGACAGAGGAGCCTGGAGGGCTACAGTCCATAGGGTCACAAGGAGTCAGACATGACTGAAATGACTTAGCATGCATGCATGCATGCGCAGCGTGTGGGATCTTAGTTTCCTGACTAGGGATTGAACCCTGGCGCCCCTGCATTGGAAGGGCAGCGTCTTAACCACTGGACCAGCAGGGAAGTGCAGGAAGGAGCACTTAGATGGAGCGACTCACGGTTCCAGAACGGGGCCGTCTGCCAGTGGCTGTTGTCGTGTGTGAAGCAGGTGAGGCCGGGGAGGCTGCACTCCTCGCCCTTGCGCTGCCTCCTCTTCTCCTTCCTCTCTTTCTTCCTCCTGCGGTTCTCCTTGTAAAGCTGCAGTTTGCTGTCTACTTCCTGAGCAGCTTCTCTATTTCAACAGAAGGGATGTTTAAATGATCAGAAAGCACTTTCTCAAGTAAGAACAGGTTGCTATGAGTCTCACACACATATTCAGGCATAAGATAACAGACACACAATAATAGATGGCCTTAAGTTTTCAGGGCTTCTCTGGTGGCTCAGATGGTAAAAAAATCCTCTTGTGATGTGGCAGACCTGGGTTTGATCCCTGGGTCAGGAAGATCCCCTAGAGAAGGGAATGGCAACCCACTCCAGTATTCTTGCCTGGAGAATTCCATGGATAGAGGAGCCTGGTGGATTACAGTCCATGAGGTCGCAAAGAGTCAGACACAACTGAGCAACTTTCAGTTTAAGTGTTCAGAGGGCCTCAAAGCATGGAATATAATCAGTGATATTGAAGAAAAACTCATTAAGTGACAACACCCTTAGCATTTTACTATCTCAACAGGATCAATATTTTCTTCCTTACTGAATGCAAACATTGATGGAAATAAATGTCCATGTGAATCAGAAGATTCCACTAGCCTTGCCCTTTGGACAAGTGGCTCAACCTCCTGGCAGCTCAGTATCTATCAGCCATGAAATCAATGATTGGTTGGATTAGATAACTTGAATTAAGTTTCTAGAATTCTATTGACAAATCCTACAAAACAGGCTTGGAAAGAATTTTTTTTTAAAGTGTTTTTACTTTTTCAATTTTTCCATGAAGGGCTCAAATTTTGTTGAGGCTCAAATATTAAATTCCTCTTATATGCTAATTTTACTATTATTTTAAAAAGATGTTGATTTCTTCCAGCTTTCAGAATTCAACATGATTGCAGGCTGCTCTCCAGAACACAGGGACCTAATTCAGTGAGTCCATGTGTTGTGATCACTGCCCACAGAAAGCAGTGCATGGAGGACAAGCCAGTTACCAGCCAGTGTATCGTCAGAGGGAACACAGTGTATTGTCAGAGGGAACACGTGGAATTAGATTACAGCCCCATGTGATGCCCCCTCATGGGATTCCAGAAGCAAGGATTGCCTCTGTCCCTTGGTAAGATGTGGGCTTGTTTTCAACTTCTTGAGCTAATACCCTCCCAGCTGTATCTACTTTTCTCAAGCCACATCACTTGGAACAGAGTTCCAGTCCCCTTTCAGAAACGCCCAGCAAACAGTCCCTTCACTCCCAGGAAATGTAGCAAATGGTTACTCACTTGAATGGGTGAAGGTGGCTCTTTAATTTCTCTTGCTTTTTCACGCCTTTCTCTTTGTTGTAATAGCTGCAGGCAAGAAGGTTAAAAAGTGAGTTTGCTCTCAAAATGGATTAAAGATCTCAACGTAAGACCAGAAACTATAAAACTCCTAGAGGAGAACATAGGCAAAACACTCTCCGACATACATCACAGCAGGATCCTCTATGATCCACCTCCCAGAATATTGGAAATAAAAGCAAAAATAAACAAATGGGACCTAATTAATCTTAAAAGCTTCTGCACAACAAAGGAAACTATTAGCAAGGTGAAAAGGCAGCCTTCAGAATGGGAGAAAATAATAGCAAATGAAGCAACTGACAAACAACTAATCTCAAAAATATACAAGGAACTCCTACAGCTCAACTCCAGAAAAATAAATGACCCAATCAAAAAATGGGCCAAAGAACTAAATAGACATTTCTCCAAAGAAGACATACAGATGGCTAACAAACACATGAAAAGATGCTCAACATCACTCATTATCAGAGAAATGCAAATCAAAACCACTATGAGGTACCATTTCATGCCAGTCAGAATGGCTGTGACCCATAAGTCTACAAGCAATAAATGCTGGAGAGGGTGTGGAGAAAAGGGAACTCTCTTACACTGTTGGTGGGAATGCAAACTAGTACAGCCACTATGGAAAACAGTGTGGAGATTCCTTAAAAAACTGGAAATAGAACTGCCTTATGATCCAGCAATCCCACTGCTGGGCATACACACTGAGGAAACCAGAAGGGAAAGAGACACGTGTACCCCAATGTTCATCGCAGCACTGTTTATAATAGCCAGGACATGGAAGCAACCTAGATGCCCATCAGCAGATGAATGGATAAGAAAGCTGTGGTACATATACACAATGGAGTATTACTCAGCCATTAAAAAGAATACATTTGAATCAGTTCTAATGAGATGGATGAAACTGCAGCCTATTATACAGAGTGAAGTAAGCCAGAAAGAAAAACACCAATACAGTATACTAACGCATATATATGGAATTTAGAAAGATGGTAACAATAACCCTGTGTACGAGACAGCAAAAGAGACACTGATGTATAGATCAGTCTTATGGACTCTGTGGGAGAGGGAGAGGGTGGGGAGATTTGGGAGAATGGCATTGAAACATGTATAATATCATGTATGAAACGAGTCGCCAGTCCAGGTTCAATGCACGATACTGGATGCTTGGGGCGGTGCACTGGGACGACCCAGAGGGAGGGTATGGGGAGGGAGGAGGGAGGAGGGTTCAGGATGGGGAACACAGGTATACCTGTGGCGGATTCATTTCGATATTTGGCAAAACTAATACAATATTGTAAAGTTTAAAAATAAAATAAAATTAAAAAAAAAGTGAGTTTGCTAATCATGCATTTCATCAAATAGTTCATTTATAAAATGGAAGCAGAATGGAAGGTAGGCGGTTACTTTGTTATATGTAACAGTCTTAACGGGACTTTTTTTTTAACCTTCTGCTTGGGTTTATGACATATTTAATTTGACTGAAATGGTTTAGATTGTTATAATATGCATTAGGGAATTCCATTTATTAAACTTTCTATTGGTGAAACAGAGGCGAGCCCTGTGCGTGTTACTGCAGCTTGTGTTTTGAAGATGATTCTGTGGTGGGACACGCACACACACCTCTGTTTACTGCAGCCACACTCCTCAGGCTTCCTTCTCTTCAGATGCCCTCTCACTTCTCTCAAATTCTTAATTTTATCTTGCAAAGCTTCAATCTGGAAAACACACACACCAACAATGACATCATACGGTCAAGATCTTCTATACGAGGTAACTTTCTTTCCGCCCCGTTTTCCGTGATCCATAATTATAGCTATTCATCTGAGACAACAGTTTGGAAACAAGCTGAGCACAGACTAGGTCTACCTCTCTATACCGTCCAATGTGTTATAATAAGCATTAATAGCTGGCTCTTTCATAATCGAATCATTCTGCTCACAGAGATTTCAAGAGGTCAGGCTTTTCTCACTGTCTATTTTGCCTTCCGTCAGGACTATCGCTGTATCACTGGAGAAAGAGAAGCACCTTGTTCTTCTATTTTCCACCTAATTATAAAAAAGGATGAGCGTACACAGCAGGGCTGGCGAGCAGAGTTTGCAACTGGAATACACCTGCCAATCACGTGGCTTCAGCTCACCTCTTTATCAATGAAGGCCTTGTGGTCCTTCCAGGCTCTGGCTGATTGATAAAGTTCTCTCTCACAATGGATTGTATCATTTGGAAGAATAAAGCACCTGCAAAAACAAGCTACATTAGAAATAGGTTTCTAGTCTAGTATCAGAAAACATTAGAGGGACTTCCCTGGTGGTCCAGTGGTTAAGATTCTGCACTCCCAATGCAGAGGGTAGAGGTCTGATCCCTGGTCGGGGAACTAAGATCCCATATGCCACGTTGCCAAAAAGTAAAACACAAGTAAATTTTAAAAATGCACCTAATGCTGGTTCCGAGGCTCTTTGGAAAACACTTAAAAAAAGGCAAGTAGTTTAAAAAAAAAAATTAGGAATAGCAGAGGGAACTTCATTATCTAAATGCTTAACTTGGATGTTAGCATTAATTTGGAGCTGAGCCATAAACAAGGATAAGTGGGAATATTTCCTGGCAACTGGCAAGGTCAAAGGATGGTGTCAGAGAGACATCATCACAAAGTGAGAGGAAATATTTAAGCATCACCCCAAACTCCATTTCTGAAAGCCCCACCAAATACTGTAGGAAAAGAATGAGGTTCTCACAGCCATAATGGAAGTGACTGACTTGAAGAAATACAGAGTTAGAAGGGGTTTATTAATCCAGCCCATTTTGTTATAAAGAGCCTGACTGAGGGGCCTCTTTCAATGTGAAGTAAGAAGCAGCCCCAGGGATGGACAGCAGGTGAGATGGGGTCGGGGGTATCAACACTGAAAGAGAAACCAAGCTGGGTCTAAATCTTTCAGTATCCAACCATAACCATCATAGGAGCCTAGAGACCCTTGTCCGAAAGATAAAAGTCCTGGCAGTCCTCATGGCACCCTGCCTCCCTAAAGATGAAATGAAAAGAAAACAAAGATACTGCTAATGCATTTGGAAAGAAAAGACTTCTCTATCAAGAGAGCACACAGATTTTAGAAAGATGAACAGGGCAGTCGGTCAAAGCCGAGGAGGAGTCATCTCCCCCACCCCACCTCATCTCTGTGATTCTCTGGGATCTGGACAGGTCAGGTGTTTCTGATCTCACATCCATCCCCAATCTACACCATCTTTCTGGAAGCTTCTCTAGGACCCAGAGCCCTCCCTTGGGCTGTATTTCATCTCTGAAGTCCTGAGGGTAAACTGCTCTGAGCCACGGTGACCAGGCAGCAACGGGGCACCTCTGCAGTCCGGGTAATGATTTGTACGTGTTTTCTAGACCCCACAAAGGTAACCGCTTCAGAGCAGAACTCCATGCCTGCTAAGTCAAGATGTGACAGCATCACTCTGTCTCAGGGCCCAGCTGATCAGCCTTCATGTGATACCGACCCAAAACAAAAAGTGTCCAAATCTATGACAGTCTGGACTCCTGTTGCTTCTCACTCAGTCGTGTCTGACTCTGCGACCCCAGGGACTATAGCCCACCAGGCTCCTCTGTCCATGGGATTCTCCAGGCAAGACTATTGGAGTGGGTTGCCATTTCCTCTTCCAAGGGATCTTCCCAACCCAGGGATCGAACTCACATCTCCTTCATCTTCTGCACTGGATCGAACTCGCATCTCCTTCATCATCTGCACTGTAGGCGAATTCTTTACCATTGAGTCTCCTGGGAAGCCCCTCTCTTGATTCTTAACCCTCAGTTATCACGTGGTCTAGCACTCGGACACTGCCCTGCTGAGCGATATTACTTTTTGCAATGGGGAAAAATCATGACAATATGGAGGGATGGCTTTGAACTCAACTCCCGTGACCACAGAGCCTTCTTACTTGTGCGTCACGCGGACGGTGGTGGGCAGGCCCACGACATTGCCACTGTCCGCCAGCATTGTGTCCCCGTCACCATCGCCAGTCGCCTGGTGGCCTCTGGGCCCCTGGCGGCCTTCATCATGACGCTTGGCAATGTTTCTTGGCCGCAAGACCTGCAGTTCTTCTTCTTCCAGGTTGATGTCATATATTTCGCCTTCAAATTCGACTGACAAGGAACGTGTCTGCCGGGTATGGACAAATCTGGGCTTGTACTCTGGAAAGAAGGGAAGACAAATTAACATGAACATCCGGGTATAGTTTAGGAGGGATGAAAATGATCGCCAGGCTTGGGGAGCATTTCGAGGGGGATGAGCAGCACACACGGCCTTGCTAGCTGGCCCGAGGGAATTCATGCGGGAAGAGGCAGGCTCTGGTCCAGGCTTGAACAGCGCAGAGTGGTGTGCTTTTCTGGACCTTAGGCCCTTCATCCCTCAAGTGAGGTAGTAGGTCAAGGTGATCTCTAAGACTTTCTGCTTACGGTAGGCTGTGAACTTCTACTGCCTTAGTCACTCAGTTGTGTCTGACTCTTTACAACCGCATGGACTATAGCCCACCAGGCTCCTCTGTCCATGGGATTCTCCAGGCAAGAATACTGGAGTGGGTT
The DNA here is from genome assembly GCF_032452875.1 of Bos javanicus. Classification (NCBI taxonomy): domain Eukaryota; kingdom Metazoa; phylum Chordata; class Mammalia; order Artiodactyla; family Bovidae; genus Bos; species Bos javanicus. The sequence continues at coordinate 33,609,164 of NC_083881.1, read as the reverse complement.
GCCATTTCCTTCTCCAGGGGAACTTCTATTGAGTTGGCTAAAAATTTGTTTGGATTTTTCTGTAAGATGGTATGGAAAACGAACTTTTGGTCCACCCAACATTGTTTTCAATGTGAACTACAAGGCTGTTTGGATAAAACTATAAATAATAGTAATGACTATAATTTAATAAGCTTTTGCTATGTATATTTCCTTCACGCATGTGTGCTAAGTCGATTTAGTCGTGTTCAACTATGTGTGACCCCATGGACTATAGCTACCAGGTTTCTCTGTCCATGGGATTTTCCAGGCAAGAATATTGGAGGAGGTTGCCATTTCCTTCTCCAGGGGATCTTCCCAACCCAGGGATGGAACCCACGTCTCTTATGTCTCCTGCGATGGCAGGCAGGTTTTTACCACTAGTGCCACCAGGGAAGACCATTTCCCACGTACATATTTCTAATGCACAATCATGAAAGACAAGTATTATGATAATAAATCCTCACATTAAAACAAAACACGATCAGATTGTCAAAACAGGCTCATGAATGTGGTGTTCTCATCTCTATGTTATGACGAGAAATCTGAGGTTCGAATGCTATGAATCTTTTGCAAGGTCATGCAGCCAACAGTTGTGGGGGCTTGGACTATAAACTATCAGATTCTAAAGATGACAAAGTCGCCCCTTTTTGACTGGGCTGCCTTTTCAAAAAGGTAAATGGCTCAGATAATGAAGAATCTGCCTGCAACGTGGGAGACCTGGGTTTGATCCCTGCGTTGGAATGATCACCTGGAAGGGAATGGCAACCCATTCCATTATTCTTGCCTGGGAAATTCCATGGACAGAGGAGCCTGGCAGGCTACAGTCCATGGGGTCGCAAAGAATTGGACGTGACTGACTAACACTTTCACTTTCAAATGTTCCAGACACCTTCTATTTGCACAAATAATAAAAGATTGCTCTAAGAAAAAAATTGAACTTTGCAAATGCTTTCATCAGCCAATGGACTAATGGCAGATGGACCTGGCAGATGGAGAAATAATGCCGGGGGGAGGCCAGTATGCTTTCTGGTCAACATAGACCACTGTCAAAACTCATTGTGGGCTAGGTAAGAGCTTTAACGTGCAAACATGGGCTCCTGCCGCTCAGATGCACTCAGGCTCTGTGGGGGTGCACTCAGTGCTCTGATGTGTCGACCCTGCTGCTAAAGTAGGAAGAAAGGGCACACATAGGCTGCAGAATCAGAACCATCTTGTTCTCTGCTGCTCTGAGATGGAATGCCTCTTTGAGGTAGCTCACTGAGAGTGCTCATGAATTCCACCGTGACGGAAAAGAGGAGCATCCAACCCCTGTTCCCCACACAGCTCGAAAAAAATGGCCCTAGACTTCTCCGGCTTGTGCTCAACACAGAAAAATCAGTGTGCTTTACGGTCAGTGCCTGGGGAGTAACACTGAAGTTCTTGGGAGAGAAGAGGCTGCCTCCACCTTCAAGCTGGACACTGGGGATGGTTTCTGTTAAGGGTGAGGGTCTGGGTCCTCTCCTTTGTCATTTTCCCATTAGAAATCTTGGTGTGAATTATTAAACCTGGCATTTTCTTTCAGGAGGAAAGAAAATCTCCCAAGTCAATGATTTTCAGCCTTTTGGATTATCGATTCCTTTAAAGTTTTGTATCTAGAAACGTGCATATATACACAAAGAATATACTTAAAATTTTGGATAAAATTTTAGAGGGCTCAGTGGTCATGTATGGATGTGAGAGTTGGACTGTGAAGAAAGCTGAGCACCGAAGAATTGATGCATTTGAACTGTGTTGTTGGAGAAGACTCTTGAGAGTCCCTTGGACTGCAAGGAGATCCAACCAGTCCATCCTAAAGGAGATCAGTCCTGGGTGTTCATTGGAAGGACTGATGCTGAAGCTGAAACTCCAATACTTTGGCCATCTCATGTAAAGAGTTGACTCATTGGAAAAGACCCTGATGTTGGGAGGGATTGGGGGCAGGAGGAGAAGGGGACGACAGAGGATGAGATGGCTAGATGACATCACTGACTCGATGGACATGAGTTTGGGTAAAATCCAAGAGTTGGTGATGGACAGGGAGGCCTGGCATGCTGCAATTCATGGGGTTGCAAAGAGTTGAACACGACTGAGCAACTGAACCGAACTGATGATCCTATACAGTTCACCTGTGGAGTCTGAGTTTAAGAAGTCTGTTCTAAGGGCTCCCGTTGTTCTAGTCTATGATTTGATTTCTTGGTTCAGAATTTAATGTATTTTGCTTTTCAAAATGGGAGAGGGAGAGGGTGGGAAGATTTGGGAGAATGGCATTGAAACATGTAAAATATCATGTATGAAACGAGATGCCAGTCCAGGTTCGATGCCTGATACTGGATGCTTGGGGCTGGTGCACTGGGACGACCCAGAGGGATGGTATGGGGAGGGAGGAGGGAGGAGGGTTCAGGATGGGGAACACATGTATACCTGTGGCGGATTCATTTTGATATTTGGCAAAACTAATACAATTATGTAAAGTTTAAAAACAAAATAAAATTAGATTTAGCAAAAAACAAAAACAACAACAACAAAAAAAGTACATAAAGGCATTATCATGGAAATGTCACTTTTCGTACTTAGCCACTAGATGGCACTAAACTCTCATTCTTTTATGGAAGGTGCCGCTTCATAGGAATCTGATAGCTAGCTGCCTGATAAGAGTTTTTATAAAAATGCTAGGCAGTGCTTTTCATACTGAATTCGACTAGTTAGACCCTACAAATCAATGAGAGGAATTAGAAAAACACATTGTCCTAAAGCAGACAAGCTTTTTTTTTTAAAAAAGCATGCATGCTTCTCTTATTAGTTAAATGCATAAGCCCTGAATTTTTTCTTCCAGTATACAAAGAAAGCCAGATAACATTATCATTTCCAGAAAAAGATGTATACAAGTCTGAGAAACTCCTAGTAGTATAGAATCTATGTGTTCTTTCTTACTATTCAGTTGTTCTGATCTGCTGTAGATGTAAAACAGAAGAATGCAATGAATATCTGGATCCTCATCACTCAGGAAAACAAACTATTAAAATAACTATGCCTCCCATTGTACCACGTTAAATTTAATGTTTTATAGTGAAAGTGAAAGTTGCTCAGTTATATCCGACTCTTTGCGATCCTATGGACTACATACTCCATGGAATTCTCCAGGCCAGAATACTGGAGTAGGTAACCCTTCCCTTCTCCAGGGCGTCTTCCCAACCTAGGGATTGAACCCAGGTCTCCCACATTGCAGGCAGATTCTTTACCAGCTGAGCCACAAGGGAAGCTCAAGAATACTGGAGTGGGTGGCCTATCCCTTCTCCAGAGGATTTTCCCGACCCAGAAATCCAACCAGGGTCTCCTGCATTGCAGGTGGATTTTTACCAACTGAGTTATCAGGGACATGCACATATACATAAATAATTTTATGACATATTTTTTAGCAATTTATACTGTTAACTCATCTTCTAGCTGAAACTTCAGATTTTCATTTTCTTTTTTAAGTATGCATATGTTTGTGTCTGCCGCTTTTACAGAGTATATTTTCATTCTAAGCTTAATATTCACAAAGCAAAATTTCAAATGACCTCAGCCTTCATATTTTAAACAGAACCATTATTTGCTTTTAGCCCCAAACCTATGCATTGGTGATATTTAACATGTAGATGGATCAAGGCTTGTTTGCCTTCCTAACGGCCAAGCCTGAAAGCCTCAGCCTGCCACCGAGAGGGTCACAGGCAATGGCTTACTTGGGGTCCCCTGGTTCCGCAGGAACTGCCTCTGATTCTTTCTCTGGCTCCTGCTGGCCCGATACCCGGACTCGCCACAACTGCACTCTTTGTCCTTGTCGTGGAAGCCACGAAAGAGGGGCCGCGTGCTCTGTCGGACAGCGAGCAGGTCACCAGAGCCCTTGCACTTGTGAATTCGAAGCTTGCCAGACGTGTCCTCGACGCACTGCCACTTCTGCAAGAGCCAACGTGAGAGCCAGTTACACACCCACATCAGGTGTTTCTGATTAAGGACTGCTGCTTTTGTTTTTAGAACCCTGGCAACACCGTTAAAAAGAGCGCATGAAAAAAGGCCAGCTTTCAAGTGACCCTGGAATAAGTTGACTCCTGTTCTCTTAGTTCTTTCCTTCACTGCGGGCGAATACAGATGACCACGAAATCACAGGAAATCAGAACTACCTCAATGACACAGAGCCAAGAATTGATACATAAATCCTCAGCATCCAGACTAAACAGTCTTGAATGAAACATGGAAAAGCCCTTACTTAACTCACCAAGCCTCAGAGCACAGCTGTTAGGGCTGTTTTCACCAGACCCGTCTTTTTTCTGGAAAAAACAAACTTGGCTGCTTTGTTCTCTGCCCTTGAATTTCTAATTCGAGGCCAGTAAGAGTGGCATATGAGGAAGACAGAAATGAATTTAACCTGAGTCCATCATGGCGAGCCAAATTTCATACACGGCAGACAAGAACATTTGCTTCTCTTAGCTCAGGCGGTAAAGAATCCGCCTGCAATGGAGGAGACTTGGGTTCGATCCCTGCATCAGAGGGATCCCTGGAGAGGGGAATGGCAACCCACTCCAGTATTTTTGCCTGGGAAATCCCATGGACAGAGGAGCCTGGCAGGCTACAGTCCATGAGGTGGCAAAGAGTCAGACACGACTGAGCGACTAACATGCATACACACATAGACATGAGCAGATGAGCCGAGCATCCTCTGTGACTTTTCTTATCCTTCTACAAACACTGCACACTCTTAATTGGAGGCTAATTACTTTACAATATTGTGGTGGTTTTTGCCATACACTGACATGAATCAGCCACGGGTGCACATGTGTCCCCCTATCCTGAACTCCTCTCCCTCCTCCCTCCCCACACTATCCTCTGGGTTGTCTCAGAGCACCAGTTTTGAATGCCTTGCTTCATGCCTCGAGCTTGCACTGGTCATCTGTTTTACATATGGTAATATACATGTTTGAACGCTATTCTCTCAAATCATCCCACCCTTGCCTCTCCCACATAGCCCAAAAGTCTGTTCTTTACATCTGTGTCTCTTTTGCTGCTTTGCACACAGGGTCATCGTTACCATCTTTCTAAATTCCATATATATGTGTTAATATACTGTATTGGTGTATCTCTTTCTGACTTACTTCACTCTGTATAACAGGCTCCAGCTTCATCCACCTCATTAGAACTGACTCAAATGCATTCTTTTTTTATAGCTGAGTGATATTCCATTGTGTATATGTACCACAACTTCCTTATCCATTCGTTTGCTGATGGACATCTAGGCTGCTTGCATGTCCTAGCTACTGTAAACAGTGCTGCAGTGAACACTGGGGTACGTGCGTCTCTTTCAATTCTGGTTTCCTTGATGTGTATGCCCAGCATGGGGATTGCTGGGTCGTATGGCAGTTCTACTTCCAGTTTTTTCAGGACTCTCCACACTGTCCTCCATAGTGGCTGTACCAGTTTGCATTCCCACCAACAGTGTAAGAGGGTTCCCTTGCCACTAGGTTTTCTCGTTTGAGCTTTCTATTAAGATAGCTACAGAGGTGGGACCTCCCCGGTGGTCTAGGGGTTAAGACTCCATGCTTCCACTGCAGGGGCCGTGGGTTTGATCTCCAGTGGGGGAACTAAGATTCTGCATGCTGCACAGAGAGGCCAAAAAAACCCCAAAACATATATATATATATACAGCTACAGAAATTTCCAGCTTAACTCTGGATGAATATGACACAGCATCACATCTCAGTGCCCCCTCCTCCATTTTATGGGTATCAAACCTGGCTGAAATAATAGCTCTTTGCCTGGGGGTTATTTCATGGGATCCTCTATAACTGACTTAAGAGCGGATAATCTTCCTATTTTCCCTTTTCTCTCCCTAAAATATTAATCTGGCAAAAGGGAAGAATAATGACATTCATTTCAAGTTGATCATGGTTGTTACAACATGGTACAATATAGAGTTATCAAACTTTTGTGTTTTTTTCCCCCACATCCATATATGAGTATCACCTGTGTACAATTTTTTATTGATACTTTTTTTCTTTAAGTGAAGAGTTAGTTGCTCAGTCACATCTGACTCTTTGCTACCCTATGGACCGTAGCCCACCAGGCTCCTCTGTCCCTGGATTTCTCTAAACAAGAATACTGGAGTGGGTAGCCATTCCCTTCTCTAGGGGAATCTTCCCAGCCCAGGGATTCAACCTGGGTCTAAAGAGTCAGACATGACTGAAGTGACTGAGCATGCACTCCTGTACTGCAGGCGGATTCTTTACCATCTGAGCCACCAAGGAAGCCCCTTTTTCTTTCAAATGGGTGTATTTCTAAACTGTGGACAAAGCCATAATACTTGTAAAATTGTGTGTTTGTTGTGCCAGTTTTATATTTTCAAATATACATGAAAATAAATGAAAAATGATTAGATAAAAGATGTTTTTTCAGGCCTTCTGTGAAGTGATCTCATGTATCCCCTTGTTATACCTGTATCTTTGAGGACTATTTTGATGCAAGGTGAAGTTTGACACTGACACTAGTGTACAAAATGGTGTGCAGCCCTTCACAATGGACCATCATGCTGAGCCACAGTTTGTTTTCTCTTAACGGAGTCACATGCTTTCCCAGGTGGCACTAGCGATAAAGAATCCGCCAGCCAATGCAGGAGATGGAAGAGATGCAGGTTCGATCCCTGGGTCAGGAAGATCCCCCTGGAGAAGGGAATGGCAACCCACTCCAGTATTCTCACCTGTGAAATCCCATGGACAGTGGAGCCTGGCGGGCTACCGTCCAGAGGGTCGCAAAGAGTCAGACATGATTGAGCAACAGAGCACACATGTGGCGTCAGTAGCTGCAGAATGATCACAGCAACCTTTGCACTTCTACCTGTGCGTGCTAAACCCTTCAGTAGTGTTTGACTATAGCCCGTCAAGCTGTTCATGGGACTCTCCAGGCAAGCACAGTGGAGTGAGCTGCCATGTCCTCCTCCAGGGGACCTTCCCAACCCAGGGGTGGAACCTGAGTTTTTTGTCTCCTGCACTGGCAGGCAAGTTCTTTATCACTAGGGCCACCTGGGAGGCCCTATCACAGAGCTCCCAAATCCCTGCTATCTAGAACGTGTTCTATAATTTCACTTTAGCCCCTATACACTCTGTGCTGTTGAATTAAACTATTTCAACACACCAGGTAACAACCTTCTTTAGCGGTTTGGCCAGAATGTTTTGAATGTAAATCTCTGTCCAGAGAAGCAGGAGCTCAAGAGACAAGACAAGTAACTACCTATTTACAAAACCAAGAAAAGGCAAGAAGTCAAGAATAATCTAAGGACCAACTAAATTAGAGATGATTTAACTCGACTCAAACAACAACAACAAAAAAACCAAATATGAATTCAAATTGATATGGCACATGGGAGTTATGAATACATCTGATCAGTGGTTCTCACCTTGGCTGGACACTGGGATTTTTCCAAAGCTTCCCTGGTGATTCTAATGTGAAGCTGGGTTAAGGATCACTGCTTTAGATTCACAACTGGTTATTGGACCTCTTTGCAGTGGGATCCCACAGGAGGGCAGAAGGTATACTTTTAGGTCTAAGGAGCTCAGGTGGATGGCCTTTAAGAGGGATGTGCATATTTTTGAGTGTGAAGCAATGTACTGATGTGACCCGGTTAGAAAATGGCTCCAGTTGAATAGACGGACACTCCCAGCTCATCTACAATGGCAGAACTACGTGCTTTATGAGTAACCAGTTCTCCTCACTCTCTCCTAACCCTAACCCTTTGTTGTTGTTCAGTCACTAAGTCATGTCCGACTCGTTGTGACCCATGGGCTGTAGCCTGGCTCTTCTGTCTATGGGATTTCCCAGGCAAGAATGCTGGAGTGGGTTGCCATTTCCTTCTCCAGGGGATCTTCCCACTCCAGGGATCAAAAGCAAGTCTTCTGCATTGGCAGGTGGATTCTTTACCACTGAGTCACCAGGGAAGCCAACCCTAACCCTTACCCTGATCCTAACCAGAACAGTTAGTTGATGAATGACACAATCTTCACACATTCTTAGCTGAAAACTGCATGGAGCTGGTGCTATGCAGTTGTTTTTTTTTTTAACATGGAGATCAGTGCTTTCTAAGCTTGGGTTTGCTGCACTGTACTCCTAGATATGGCCAATTCGCTTGAGGAGGTGCCAGGAAATTCTCAGAAGAGTTCTCGGAGGGCTTCTCTGGTGGTCTAGGGGTTAAGAATCCCCCTGCCAATGCAGGGGAGGTGGGTTTGAGCCCTGGTGTGGGACGATTCCACACGCCCAGGAGCAACTAAGCCCTTCAACCACAATTACTGAGCCCAGGTTCCTAGAGCCTGTGCTCCACAAGGAGAGAAGCCGCCATAATGAGAAGCCTGTGCATCGCAGTGAAGAGTAGCCCCCGCTCCCCTCAACCAGAGAAAGCCCATACGCAGCAACAAAGACCTAGTACAGTCAAAAATAAAAAATGAAATTCTTGCTCGTGAAAAGGGTCTCAAAAAAATAATATTTCATAGCTCCAGAATGTTTGGGAATCAGTGGTGCTTGAGTTTTTATATCATGTATCTGTCTTAAATCCAAGTGGTTTAAGACACATCCATCCACCTCATGCATTCAAAAACCAAGTGTTGATTACTTAATGTTTGTAGTAGCAAAAGAAGACATCAGTGGATTCAACTCACAGCCAAGCAGAAACTTAAGAAATACTCTATTTTTTATCAGACAGAAAAATGTGGCTCTCTTTATTCTTAAAAAAATGATGGCTTTATGTCTTTCTGTGTTCCAATTTATATCAACTTCAGTGCAAACACTAATTTGTAAAACACAACTGTACTGAAAACCTTCCTTAGTTTTAAAACCACAATGCATTAAAAATTTTCTTTTTTTGTCCTGGAAGAGCTGAGGGGACAAGTAGATTTCTGTAGAAAAATATAGGCAGAATTTTTAGTGACTTATCCTATTTGGATTACAACCCATTAGCCAAATTCCTTGTTGATTTCCGATGGGACCGAAATGAACAAAAAGTGTGTTTCTTTCCTGAAGAGTTGAATTTAATCCCATCTAAGGTCTAGCATGGTCATTGGCACAGATGACATATCATATAAAATCAAACATACATACATACATACATGCATGTACATATATACACATGCGCATATACATATACCCCCAAACACTACTTATATATACATTCTTGTATAATACAGAAGTCATTGACAAAAATGCCAATTATTTCCTGTACCACGGACTCTCTGAACAAGTCATTGACCCTATTAGATAGAGTAATTAGCTAAAGGCTTTGAAAATCTCCTTAGTGGCAAGCATACTAGGAATTTTAATGAAATATAATTACCACACGTGGGCCACAGTCATTTTAGTGTTCTATATCATGGCAATTTTTATGGCTGAGCAATAAAACCTGGAAATAGCAGCAACTCAAATGGTCATCTTACTTGGAGAGTTTATAGACGGAGGTGGAGAAAGAGAATTTTTAAAGGAATAGCTCTGAAACCTGCTGCAGATCATTTACATGCTCCTGGTAATGAGATGGTTTTCCAGTGCAGAAGAGTTGCTGGAATCAGATAAGAGCGTGACTTCAGGTAAGGCTAATGGGACCTGAAGTACGTGCCCCTCCCGAAATACAGATGTCACACTGCCTCGCTTTTATCTACGCTCTTGGACTTTTTTGGTAAATCGGTTAATGGCCAAATCCAGTTTTCTCCATCTTCTCCAACCACTTACTCCTGCAAATTCCTTTCCTGCTTTCTGGGACAACATCAGTTCAACCCTCCTCCTCCTCCGTCTCTGACGTCTTAGTCTGTGTTGATAATTTAGCACATTCATTCCACAAATACTTCTGGACATCTACCATGCTCAAGGTGCTCGATAAAACTATTTCAGTAATTCCAAAGTTATTATTATTTCATGTGAGCCTTTCCAACTATGCTGAAACTTGGGATGAAGGGGACGGACCAAGCCTCATGCATGAATCATTCCCTGAGTTTAACTCAGCATTTAATCACTCTGTTTAGTAACTGTGTCTAAGTGCTTTGGATGGGTTATATTGGGTTGACCAAAAATCTTATGGAAAAAAAATGAATTAACTTTTGGCTGAGACAATATATAAGTGAAGGTAAGACACACCTGAGGAAGAAGAGAAGGTTGGCTCTTTTGTTCAAAGAATCATGTGTGCAGCTGTTTGGGTAGAATCCAATCTAAGGGGAGATGTCACATTATCATCACCTATTAAACTCTTACTTGATACCAGGTACTGGTCTAAGGTGTTTTATATAAAAATTTATTCATTTAATTTCCATAATAACCTAAAGTGCTATGCTGTGCTTAGTCTCATCCAACTTTTTGCGACCCCATGGACTGTAGCCCACCAGGCTGCTCTGTCCATGGGGAGTCTCCAGGCTAGAATACTGGAGTGGTTTGCCATACCAGGGGATCTTCCAGGGGATCTTCCTGACTCAGGGATCGAACCCAGGTCTTCCACATTGCAGGCGGATTCTTTATCGTCTGAGTCACCAGGGAAGCCCAAGAATACTGGAGTGGGTAGCCTATTCTTTTTCCAGGGGAACTTCCCAACCCAGAAATTGAACCAGGGTCTTCTGCATTGCAAGCAGATTCTTTACCAGCTGAGCTACCTGGGAAGCCCAATCTAAAGTACTACCATAATTCATTTATTAGAGTAGGACTTTGTAGCACTGAATATCACCTATCTTCTGCCTGGGACCTGGGAATGGCATTTCATACTCATATTGATGTGGCTTATTGGAAAAATCTGGACTTTCAAGCTAGAAAAGCCCGATTTGAATATGTTAAATTTATCACATTGCTAGATACCAAGGGAACATTTCGTGCAAAGATGGGCTTGATAAAAGACAGAAATGGTATGGACCTAACAGAAGCAGAAGATATTAAGAAGAGATGGCAAGAATACACAGAAGAACTGTACAAAAAAGATCATCATGACCCAGATAATCACGATGGTGTGATCACTCACCTAGAGCCAGACATCCTGGAATGTGAAGTCAAGTGGGCCTTAGAAAGCATCACTACGAACAAAGCTAGTGGAGGTGATGGAATTCCAGTTGAGCTATTTCAAATCCTGAAAGATGATGCTGTGAAAGTGCTGCACTCAATATGCTAGCAAATTTGGAAAACTCAGCAGTGGCCACAGGACTGGAAAAGGTCAGTTTTCATTCCAATCCCAAAGAAAGGCAATGCCAAAGATTGCTCAAACTACCGCACAATTGCACTCATCTCACACGCTAGTAAAGTAATGCCCAAAATTCTTCAAGCCAGGCTTCAGCAACACGTGAACTATGAACTTCCTGATGTTCAAGCTGGTTTTAGAAAAGGCAGAGGAACCAGAGATCAAATTGCCAACATCCGCTGGATCATGGAAAAAGCAAGAGAGTTCCAGAAAAACATCTATTTCTGCTTTATTGACTATGCCAAAGCCTTTGACTGTGTGGATCACAATAAACTGTGGAAAATTCTGAAAGAGATGGGAATACCAGACCACCTGACCTGCCTCTTGAGAAATTTGTATGCAGGTCAGGAAGCAAGTTAGAACTGGACATGGAACAACAGACTGGTTCCAAATAGGAAAAGGAGTATGTTAAGGCTGTATATTGTCACCCTGTTTATTTAACTTATATGCAGAGTACATCATGAGAAATGCTGGACTGGAAGAAACACAAGCTGGAATCAAGATTGCCGGGAGAAATATCAATAACCTCAGATACGCAGATGACACCACCCTTATGGCAGAAAGTGAAGAGGAACTCAAAAGCCTCTTGATGAAAGTGAAAGTGGAGAGTGAAAAAGTTGGCTTAAAGCTCAACGTTCAGAAACCTAAGATCATGGCATCTGGTCCCATCACTTCACAGGAAGTAGATGGGGAAACAGTGGAAGCAGTGTCAGACTTTATTTTTGGGGGCTCCAAAATCACTGCAGATGGTGACTGCAGCCATGAAATTAAAAGACGCTTACTCCTTGGAAGGAAAGTTATGACCAACCTAGATAGCATATTCAAAAGCAGAGACATTACTTTGCCAACAAAGGTTCGTCTAGTCAAGGCTATGGTTTCTCCTGTGGTCACGTATGGATGTGAGAGTTGGACTGTGAAGAAGGCTGAGTGCGGAAGAATTGATGCTTTTGAACTGTGGTGTTGGAGAAGACTCTTGAGAGTCCCTTGGACTGCAAGGAGATCCAACCAGTCCATTCTGAAGGAGATCAGCCCTGGGATTTCTTTGGAAGGAATGATGCTAAAGCTGAAACTCCAGTACTTTGGCCACCTCATGTGAAGAGTTGACTCATTGGAAAAGACTCTGATGCTGGGAGGGACTGGGGGCAGGAGGAGAAGGGGACGACAGAGGATGAGATGGCTGGATGGCATCCCTGACTCAATGGACATGAGTCTGGGTGAACTCTGGGAGTTGGCGATGGACAGGGAGGCCTGGCGTGCTGTGATTCATGGGGTCGCAAAGAATCAGACACAACTGAGCGACTGAACTGAACTGAACTGATAGAATGGGCAGCAAGTCAGTTACACCATCAAAAATTTTTTTTTTTTTTTTTTTTACCATCTAAATTTTTATAGGGTCATGAGCAGTAAAGGTAACTCATAGGAAGAACTCAGCACATGGCAGGTACTCAACAAAGGTAGCTGCTATTACTATTATTATTTTTGCACACACACACTTTATTATTTATAGAAATTTACCTAATGGAAGCTTCATGAGAGGTAGTCATTTTTAACGGGGATGAGTATTGGGTTAGGGATCTGAGGACCTCAATTTTAATTTTCTTTTGCTGCTAACTCTATGGCCTAGAGCAAACTGCAGCATATCTTTGTTCTTCCAGATTCCACATCTGGTAAAATAACACTTATTCCTCCTGGCTTCAAGGATCTGTCATGAGAATAAATTGTTGACCATTTTTGGAGTTCTGAAGAAAAGATGCACTATAGGAATCTGAAGCAGAACTATTATAGATGACCTTTAACAATGCCTACCCAGTCCTTGGGCAAGTCACCCTTCCCTGGTTGTAAGCTGTCTTAAATATAGTAATTAGTGTTTCGTGGGAAGGTTGCAAGCTTCGAATCACAAGGATCTTGTTTTGAACAGACTTGTCACCCTTCTAACTGTGAAAATTTGGTCAAGTAACTTTCCCATTTAAACCTCATATTTACAATGGGCATAATATCTATTTTTAGAAGAGTTTTCAGGTGAAAAAATGTCCCATGTAAAATGCTTAGGACAGTGACTTCCCTGGCAGCTCAGTGGCTAAGTCTTGCGCTTCCAATGCAAGAGGTGTGAGTTCAATCCCGGTGGGAGAACTATTAATAAGATGCCATATGCCATGAGTTGTGACTCAAAAAAAAATGTTTAGCATAAGTATTAGATGATGATAGAATTCTGGGTACTTCCCTTTCCTGAAGTAACCACTTGAGGATCATTATAGTTTCTATGTTTCGAATTGTATATATTTCTCAGATTGATTAAGAATGCCCTGTAAACTTATTCAGTAAGTGTTGTCTTACTAAGTATTTAGTAAGATACTTGGTCGTATCTGACTCTTTGCAATGCCATGGACTGTAGCCTCTGTCCATGGAATTCTCCAGGCAAGAGTACTGGGGTGGATTGTCATTCCCTTCTCCAGGGGATCTTCCTGACCCAGGGATTGAACCTGGGTCTCCCAAATTGGAAGCAGGTTCTTTACCATCTGAGCCACCAGGGATGAGTATAAAAAATCTTATTTATATAACTTATACCCATTTTCATGAGTAAGAAAAAAACTGGTGACAAGTTTTTCGAAGGTACACTGCAATGAAAGCTTAATTTTATATACATATATGCACATGCATTAATTCTGTTATTATACTCCCTATTACATGGATTTGGCTCTAATGCAGGTCGGATTATATTCTCTAAGATGTAACAATGATATACTAATTTTCTATAACCTGGTTATCTGTTAACCCAGTGCCGACATCATGGGAAGCAGTTACCTGCATGAGGACATGTGTTTAGAATTTTCACCTGGGATTATTGTTGTTCAGTTGCTAAGTTGTGTCTGACTCTTTGTGACCCCATGAACTGCAGGACACCAGGCTTCCCTGTTCTTCACTATCTCCTTGAGTTTGCTCAAACTCATGTAGGATGAATGTAGGCAAATGGGTAAAAGTGGTCAAAATATACAAATTTACAGTTATAAAATAACCTCCTGAGGGTGTAATGTATAGCATGGTAACTACAGTTAATAACAGCCTAGTACATATTTGAAAGTTGCTAAGAGAGTACATTTAACAAGTTCTCAGTACAAGAAAAACAAATTTTAACTGTGGGGTGATGGATGGTAACTAGACTAATTGTGGTGATCACTTTACAATATATACAAATATTGAATCATTAAACTGTACACCTGATACTAATACAATGTTATATATCAATTATACTTGAATTAAAAAAAGAGTTTTCATCTCAACACTGAGGAATATGGCCATATAAACATCCTTGTTCAAATTGCTACTAGCTCAAGTTATTTTCAGACTTTCTCACAAACATGAAATAGAGTTATTTGTGCTGAAGATATTTATCTCCTGCTTTCTCTGAGATGGGGTGAAACAGGATGGGGCAGGGGTTGGAAGGGGGAGGGAAAACCAGAAAAAAGATAAAATGTTTCCTCCTTTAGATTTTAATGTGAATAACCATTTGTAAAAGTCGCTGTTGGAATGTTGGAAGAAGTATGGTTCTTGCAAACGAGGGAAAATAAGATTGGTGAACTGACCTTGGCTAACAATCAAGAGCCAGTATTTGTTGAGTGCTTGCTATGTGCTGGGGACTCCTGCGATACATTTAACTCCTACAGTCTTTTGCAGCAACCCCTGGAGGCAAGTACTATTTTATGCCCATGTCACAGATGAAGAAACTGAGGCAGAGTTAGGGTAAGTAATGTGCCTGCAGTCACATGCTAAGCGAACAGCTTGGATGCAATCCTGGTCGATGAGGACACCGATACAAAAGGGGATTGGTTTGGGGCAGAATGTGAGGCTGCCGATAGGTTGAGGGAAGGACACTTGGGAAGGCAGAGGTGAGAACTAACACGCAGGAGAGAACGTTATGCTTGAGACACATAGACACTGTTATGCATGAACAGACAACTAATGAGAATCTGAAAAGACCCTGATGCTGGGAAAGACTGGAGGCAGGAGGAGAAGGCAGGATGAGATGGTTGGATGGCATCACTGACTCGGTGGACATGAGTTTGAGCAAACTCCGGGAGATGGTGAAGGACAGGGAAGCCTGGAGTGCTGTAGTCCATGGGGTCCCAAAGAGTCGGACACGACTCAGCAACTGAACAACAACTTAGCTGATTCACTTTGCTGTACAGCAGAAAGTAACACAACATTGTAAAGCAACTATATTCCAATAAAAATGAGTAAGAAACAGAGAGACAGAGGGAAGAGGGGAACCTGACCAGGGTGGGCACAGTGGGAAATGAGAGAGTATGAATTAAATAAGCTGGGATCACATTATGCAGTTGATGGGAAAAGCGTCTGTCCTCAACGTTTGTTTCTGAGTTGTTTGGAGCATTACTAAAGATGGTTTAACGTTTAACCCTGTGATTTGTGTTCTGAAAAAGGCAAAGAAGCCAAGCACCTAGGGAGATGACCGGCCATTCGGCCTCATCCTTCAGTGCAGGCTAAAGAGAGCAGGAGACTAGCCTTCCATATTGAGGCTAGTTGAGACTCTCCCTGTTGAGATGAGAGTTGAGCCAGAGGATGGCATCTGGAGGCTCCATATTTCTGGCCGATTTCTCTGGAGCTCAGAGAGCCAGGGCAAGGGGAGGTGGGGAGGGGATGGCCACAAGCCATGTTGTGATCTTCACCAGGGCTCAGCGGGTTTCTGGAAACAGGCAGTGCATTTCGGGCACACTAACAATTCTAGCCAGACCTTCCTGGCAAATGCCTTTTTATTCCTGCTCTGCAGCTGGTCACAAAGGGTCAGAGGGACCTCTGGTCAGAGGGATAATTTTTGGATGACAGCATAGATCCTGGCACTAAACCAGTTTACACTCAACAGGCTACATTTTAATTTTCTTTGCCTGATGCTGAGGTCTTTTCAGAATTTTAACAGATCTTTGATTTTGTATTGATACAATAGTAGAAAGGCAAACTAAATTACAAAGATGCTGGAATTCAATGATTTAACAAAAGGACATGCCATTTGCTCTATAAAAAGAAAACAAGTTGCTTTTTTCCTCGTAAAGGACAGAGAATATATGTATTAAATGAACTTCAAAATGGAATGCCCAGGGAATTTCTCTTTTATGTAACTCCTATTTAAGAAATCAATATCTATACCTAGAAGAGGAACAAAAAATGACCACCCTCCCCCAGCATGAATGGTTTTCAATCTTGGCTGGTCAAAGGAATCACCCAGGAGCTTGAAAAAACAAAACAAAACACTGCCACCTGGGCCCCATCCTCAGGGATTCAGATTTAATGTGTCTGGGCTGAGATTCAAACATGGGCATTTCCAAAGGTGCTTAAGTGATTCTAATCTGAGGTCATGGTTGAGAGTTGCTACCCTAGATGCTGTGAGGGATTCATGGAGGCAAATGCCATTGACAATTTCAAGCAGAAAATCTACTGTCTTACATTTTTGCAGAGGCAGGATGTTCTGGGGAAGAAAAGATTTGAACATGAAGTGAAGAGATGCAGGTTTTGACATTGGGTTGGTGGCTTAAGTTTTCTGGATCTAAATTTCCTTATTAGGAAAAGGATACCATTTGATCAGAAGATTTCTAAGCCTCCTTCCAACTTTGACATTCTTAGATTCCAGATCTGTGGTTTGTAATGCTGTTAAAAAACACACATGCCTTGACCATCCCTGCAGACATGTTCATCTGATTGGTCTGGGGCAAGGCTGGACATCAGTATTTGCAAAAGCTCCTCAGGTGATACTGATGTGCAGAAGAACTGAGCATCACTGATCTATGTTCTCCATTGAACCAACTTCAGATGAAGCTGAGCTTGTACATGACTGTGTGCATGCATGTGTGTGTGTGTGTGTGTGTGTGTATAGTGTGCACATAAGTAAGCGTGGGGGTGTCACACCAGCTGAGAGAGTGATGGGAATTCACACTCAGCCTTGTATTAACTCAGAAACATGGAAGTAATGCTAACACATATGTCCATGCTGTCTTAATTACTCCGTGCTGGTTGTTTAGTTCACATGATGGAGACGTGATGCCAAATGTCTGGGATTCTGGCCCATTTTCGTTCCCTATTGGCTTCATAGGAATGAAAACAACAGGTAAGATGGCCTGGAACAATACTCACACACTACTTTAAAGCTCACCTAGAACTTTACATACATGATGGCACTTTATCCTCCCAAGACACAGATCAATTTTCTTTCCAGAGACAGAACATCCAAGACACAGGAGAAACTGTCTTCTGAAAGAACATACAACTGGAAGGGAGTGGATGCCAATATTCTAACCCAAACCTCTGAACTTCACACTGCTCCTTCTTTTATTTACTCCACTTCCTGAATCCACATTGACCGTACCAAACCATCCTAGGAGACCAGACATGGGGTCTGTTGGAGGAGTGAGGGGAAGGCACTATCTTTTGGGGGATTAGGAGTGAAGTGAATCAGGCTAATGGTGCTGATTTTTCCTCTACATTCCATGGAGAGTCAAACCAAGGGTGTTCCCTTTGAAGGAAGGCAGCTAACCTTGGTGAGAGCAAGAAAAGCAGGGCACAGGCCAGGTGTAAAACGCATGTCAAGGAAAGAAAACCCAAGCAAGTCAGTTCAAGACTTGGCTGTCATCTTGATCCTGAACAGTCTCATTATTCTGGACTTTTTCTTCCCTTCTAAAAGCCAATGATATAGTAAATAAAAAGACAATCTTCAGGGACTTCTCTAGTGGTTCACTGGTTAAGAATCTGCCTTCCAATGCAGGGGACATGGGTTTGATCCCTGGTCAGGGAGCTAAGATCCTACAACCTCAGAGTGACAAAGCCTGCATGCCACAACTACTGAACCCTTGCACCACAACTGCAGAGTCCGTGGCCACAATGAGAGATCCTGCATGGCACAGTGGAGATCTCATATGTCGAAACTAAGATCCAAAGCAGCCAAGTAAATAAATAAAAGGTAACTTTATTTAAATCATTATCATAAATAAATGATAATAAATGAAAATTTATCATTTTTTAAAAAAAGGTAATCTTCAAAGTAGAGCCAAAAAGAAAGAGCAAAAAACCGACATACAAAGATTCTATAGAATATAACCAAGCTATGTCAGGTTGGACTTATAGGTTTAATAACTGCCTTGAAGAGGCTCAAAATTTTCTCAAAGTTCTCAGCTTCTAAAGGCATGGTTTGCCACCACCTATAGAGAGAAATCACCATTGTGCCGAGTGTAATTCTTTGCCCATTAATTCAGGCACTTCTCAAAGAGATCATTGCTAATGTTCTTATATACTTATGTGAAAGTGAAAGTATTAGTCACTCAGTTGTGTCCAATTCTTTGTGAGCCCATGGAACCTGCCAGGCTCCTCTGTCCATGGGATACTCCAGGCAAGAATACTGGAGAGGGTTGCCATTCCCTTCTCCAGGGGATCTTTTCGACTCAGGGATTGAACCCAGGTCTCCTGCACTGCAGGCAGATTCTTTACCATCTGAGCCATGTGATAGAAACCAAATTCAGAGTGATTAACAAAGCAACAGAGGAAAATTCCAGGGAGCCACGCATGAAAACATTTCATGGGGGCAAAATGCGTTTAGAAAACTATAAAAAAAAAAGCAAAGTGAAGTTTTTAACATAGTTGGCATTTAGCAAATGAGTGAAGAGCTGGGGCCAGTAATCTAGTTTATGCTGTGTTTGCCCTTGAGGACATAAATTAAAATTTCAGCATGAGCCATATAGAGAGGTTTGCAAAAGTGTATACTGAAAGGTAGGCCATGAACCTTATCTTCAAAGGGTTATAAGTCTCTCCACTTAGCTGAAATAGCAACCAGATCACTAATGTGCATGAGATATATTTAACACTGAACATTTCCCACTCCTGAATAGAAGTAAAATTAGTCTATTGAGGCTGCCTCATAAAAATCGTTTTAGAGCTACAAAACAATTCTGAGGTTTTAGTCATAATACTACTTGGAGCTTCCACAAGAAGGATTTGGAGACTTCAAATTAAAATATAATGAATAGGTCTAAGCTTCTCCACTAAACACTTGAAAATTAAGGCTTAGCAGAGTGCTATGAAGGCTTGGTTTTATCCCTTAATTCAATAGCCCTCCCTCCTCACCTTTTTCCACTTCAAAGAGATTCCTGTGTACAAAAAGACACAAGGAAATACAGAGCGGATGAGGGTCAAGTAGTTTATTATGAACATCTATTCAATATGGTTAGATGCCATATAAAAAGCGTATAAGAAACGAGGCCATTTCAATAATAACTGGGCTACCCATTTTATGAGTCTGATACCTTGAACTGGTGTTGGCTAGTTGTGTGACTATCCAGAGGTCAGATTAAAAAAAGGAAAGCAAAGACAGAATTGAACTTCTCTTCCTCTTGTTAAAAATTTACCTTGGAAGGCATAAAGTGGCCCAAGTTTTAGAATAAGACAATTTATGGATTCCCAGATTGTAAAATGAAAATGACTATGCCTCTCTTGACAGGGGTGATGATTAAATTGAGCTAATGTGTATAAAACACTGCATACAGTGCCTTACAGATTGGGAGTTTGGGATTGACATATACACACTGCTATATATAAAATGTCTTTCCATAAAAAAATAAAAGATGTGTTAGGCTCAGCATATTAACAAAAGGCAAAAGCTCAATAAATGTTATTTTTTCTCTTTCTTCCAATTCTGTTCTAAGTTGTAATGACTTAGGCAGAAATTTAGTCCCTCTCATCGTGACATAGTGTTTTTCTCCCAGCTAGCATAGATTTCAAGCAAGAGTACTTAAATTAGTTTGTGTTCCTATGTTCTCAGTTTCCTTAAAAACAGGTCTGTGTAGTGGGAGACTTTAATACCCGACCATGGATAGACCTATGGATAGACCAACTAAACAGAAAATTAACAAGGAAACACAAACTTTAAATGATACAATAGACCAGTGGATAGACCAACTAAACAGAAAATTAACAAGGAAACACAAACTTTAAATGATACAATAGACCAGTTAGACATAATTGATATATATAGGACATTTCACCCCAAAACAATGAATTTCACCTTTTTCTCAAGTGCACTTGGAACCTTCTCCAGGATAGATCACATCCTGGGCCATAAATCTAGCCTTGGTAAATTCAAAAAAACTGAAATCATTCCAAGCATCTTTTCTGACCACAATGCAGTAACATTAGATGTCAATTACAGGAGAAAAACTATTAAAAATTCCAACATATGGAGGCTGAACAACATGCTGCTGAATAACCAACAAATCACAGAAGAAATCAAAACAGAAACCAAAATATGCATAGAAACGAATGAAAATGAAAACACAACCCAAAACCTATGGGACGCTGTAAAAGCAGTGCTAAGGGGAAGGTTCATAGCAATACAGGCATACCTCAGGAAACAAGAAAAAAGTCAAATTAACCTAACTCTACACCTAAAGCAACTTGAAAAGGAAGAAATGAAGAACCCCAGGGTTAGTAGAAGGAAAGAAATCTTAAAAATTAGGACAGAAATAAATGCAAAAGAAACAAAAGAGACCATAGCAAAAATCAACAAAGCCAAAAGCTGGTTCTTTGAGATGATAAATAAAATTGACAAACCATTAGCCAGACTCATCAAGAAACAAAGGGAGAAAAATCAAATCAACAAAATTAGAAATGAAAATGGAGAGATCACAACAGACAACACAGAAATACAAAGGATCATAAGAGACTACTATCAGCAACTATATGCCAATAAAATGGACAACTTGGAAGAAATGGACAAATTCTTAGAAAAGTACAACTTTCCAAAACCGAACCAGGAAGAAATGGAAAATCTTAACAGACCCATCACAAGCACGGAAATTGAAACTGTAATCAGAAATCTTCCAGCAAACAAAAGCCCAGGACCAGATGGCTTCACAGCTGAATTCTACCAAAAATTTAGAGAAGAGCTAACACCTATCCTACTCAAACTCTTCCAGAAAATTGCAGAGGAAGGTAAACTTCCAAACTCATTCTATGAGGCCACCATCACCCTAATACCAAAACCTGACAAAGATGCCACAAAAAAAGAAAACTACAGGCCAACATCACTGATGAACATAGATGCAAAAATCCTTAACAAAATTCTAGCAATCCAAACCCAAAAACATATTAAAAAAAATCATATATCATGACCAAGTGGGCTTTATCCCAGGGATGCAAGGATTCTTCAATGTCCGCAAATCAATCAACGTAATACACCACATTAACAAATTGAAAAATAAAAACCATATGATTCATCTCAATAGATGCAGAGAAAGGCTTTGACAAAATTCAACATCCATTTATGATAAAAACCCTCCAGAAATCAGGAATAGAGGGAACATACCTCAACATAATAAAAGCTATATATGACAAACCCACAGCAAACATTATACTCAATGGTGAAAAATTGAAAGCATTTCCCCTAAAGTCAGAAACAAGACAAGGGTGCCCACTCTCACCACTACTATTCAACATAGTTTTGGAAGTTGTGGCCACATCAATCAGAGCAGAAAAAGAAATAAAAGGAATCCAGATTGGAAAAGAAGTAAAACTCTCACTGTTTGCAGATGACATGATCCTATACATAGAAAATCCTAAAGATTCCACCAGAAAATTACTAGAGCTAATCAATGAATATGGTAAAGTTGCAGGATATAAAATCCACACACAGAAATCCCTTGCATTCCTATACACTAACAATGAGAAAACAGAAAGAGAATTAAGGAAACAATTCCATTCACCATTGCAACACAAAGAGTAAAATACTTAGGAATATATCTACCTAAAGAAATAAAAGACCTATATATAGAAAACTATAAAACATCAGTGAAAGAAATCAAAGAGGACACTAATAGATGGAGAAATATACTGTGTTCATGGATCGGAAGAATCAATATAGTGAAAATGAGTATGCTACCCAAAGCAATCTATAGGTTCAATGCAATCCCTATCAAGCCACCAATGGTATTTTTCACAGAACTAGAACAAATAATTTCACAGTTTGGATGGAAATATAAAAAACCTCAAATAGCCAAAACTTGAGAAAGAAGAATGGAACTGGAGGAATCAACCTGTCTGACTTCAGGCTCTACTACAAAGCCACAGTCATCAAGACAGTATGGTACTGGCACAAAGACAGAAATACAGATCAATGGAACAAAATAGAAAGCCCAGAGATAAATCCATGCACCTATGGACACCTTATCTTTGACAAAGAAGGCAAGAATACACAATGGGGAAAAGACAATTTCTTTAACAAGTGGTGCTGGGAAAGCTGGTCAACCACTTGTAAAAGAATGAAACTAGAACACTTCCTAACACCATACACAAAAATAAACTCAAAATGGAGTAAAGATCTAAACGTAAGATGAGAAACTATAAAACTTCTAGAGGAAAACATAGGCAAAACACTCTGACATAAATCACAGCAGGATCCTCTATGACCCACCTCCCAGAATATTGGAAATAAAAGCAAAAATAAACAAATGGGACCTAATTAAAATTAAAAGCTTTCACACAACAAAGCAAACTATACCGCTGCTACTGCTAAGTTACTTCAGTCGTGTCTGACTCTGTGCGACCCCGTAGACGGCAGCCCACCAGGCTCCCCCGTCCCTGGGATTCTCCAGGCAAGAACACTGGAGTGGGTTGCCATTGCCTTCTCCAATGCATGAAAGTGAAAAGTGAAAGTGAAGTCGCTCAGTCGTATCCGACTCTTAGCGACCCCATGGACTGCAGCCTACCAGGCTCCTCCATCCATGGGATTTTCCAGGCAAGAGTACTGGAGTGGGATACCATTGCCTTCTCTGAAGCAAACTATAAGCAAAGTGAAAAGACAGACTTCAGAATGGGAGAAAATAATAGCAAACGAAGCAACTGACAAATAATTAATCTCAAAAATATACAAGCAACTCCTGTGCAGCTCAATTCCAGAAAAATAAATGACCCAAATCAGAAAATGGGCCAAAGAACTAAACAGACATTTCTCCAAAGAAGACATACAGATGGCTAACAAACACATGAAAAGATGCTCAACATCACTCATTATCAAAGAAATGCAAATCAAAACCACAATGAGGTACCATTTCATGCCAGTCAGAATGGCTGCTATACAAAAGTCTACATGCAATAAATGCTGGAGAGGGTGTAGAGAAAAGGCAACCCTCTTACACTGTTGGTGGGAATGCAAACTAGTACAGCCACTATGGAGGACAGTGTGGAGATTCCTTAAAAAACTGGAAATAGAACTGCCATATGACCCAGCAATCCCACTGCTGGGCATACACACCAAGGAAATCAGAATTGAAAGAGACACGTGTACCCCAATGTTCATTGCAGCACTGTTTATAATAGCCAGGACATGGAAGCAACCTAGATGTCCATCAGCAGACCAATGGATAAGAAAGCTGTGGTACATATACACAATGGAATATTACTCAGCCATTAAAAAGAATACACTTGAATCAGTTCTAATGTGGTGGATGAAACTGGAGCCTGTTACACAGAGTGAAGTAAGCCAGAAAGAAAAACACCAATACAGTATACTAATGCATATATATGGAATTTAGAAAGATTGTAACAATAACCCTGTATGCAAGACAGCAAAAGAGAAACAGATGTATAGAACAGTCTTTTGGACTCTGTGGGAGAGGGCGAGGGTGGGATCGTTTGGGAGAATGGCACTGAAACATGTATATTATCATATGTGAAACGAATCACCAGTCCAGGTTTGATGCATGATACAGGGTCCTCGGGGCTGGTGCACTGGGATGACCCAGAGGGATGGGAGCGGGAGGGAGGTGTGAGGGGGGTTCAGGATAGGGAACACATGTACACCTGTGGCAGATTCATGTCAATGTATGGCAAAACCAATACAATATTGTAAAGTAATTAGCCTCCAATTAAAATAAATAAATTTGTATTTTAAAAAAAAGGAAAGAAAAAAAAATACACAGAAATTGAAATAACATCCCCTCCCCAAAAAAACAAAACAAAACAGGTCTGTGTTAATTCACCGCACGGTAATTCTTTAGTTCTTATTGGTAACACTTGGTGTTCTGGGTAGCCCTGAGTTCTCTACTTAATATTCTATAAATGAAGAGGATTGAATCTAATGAAATATTTGATGTCAGTAACTTTGTGAGCACAGGTAGAAACAATAAACAAATAGAATATGGTTTTCCTTTTCATTCCTCAACCTTGGTCACAGACTCTGTCCTTCTCTCCGGGTTAGATGACATCTGATCCTACTCCAGGGTGTGGAAACCCAATCATGGCTCTTGGGGTGGTTTGCTGTCCAGAGGCTCAGTATCTGCCTCAGATCTTGATTAAGCTATCTCTTGACACGTCCTGATCACCTGTTAAGAGGGGTGGGGTTTTCTCCTTAGATGCAAACAGTCTCTGAACTTTCTAACACAGGACTATCCATTTCCTAAGTCTGATATCTTGAACTGATGTTGGCTAACTAGGTGGATATCTAGAAATTTCACTAGAAGCACCATCTTTTTTAAATGGAGAAAGCCCAAGCAGTGATGAGGAGACCCAGCTGGGACCAGTCAGACATTGCTCAGTCAGTGGAAAGGGGTTGCAGTGAGCACTCCATGACTGCTATGAAAAGCTTGCTGCTGCTGTTGCTAAGTCGCTTCAGTCGTGTCCAACTCTGTGCGACCCCATAGACGGCAGCCCACCAGGCTCCCCCGTCCCTGGGATTCTCCAGGCAAGAACACTGGAGTGGGTTGCCATTTCCTTCTCCAATGCAGGAAAGTGGTAAGTGAAAGGGAAGTCGTTCAGTCGTGTCCGACTCTTCGCGACCCCAAGGACTGCAGCCCACCAAGCTCCTCCATCCATGGGATTTTCCAGGCAAGAGTGCTAGAGTGGGGTGCCAATATGTACATTATCTGACATGTTGCAAGTCTTTACATCAGAAATGGAGAAGCAAATGAGTGATGGTACAGAAATGCTGAGTCACTCACCTGCCCGGGCTGTTCACAGGCTGTCTGGTACCTGGCTTGCTGGCACAGTTCTTTGACCCTCTCATATTTAGGCAAGTGATTAGACTGTTGGATATTCTTGTTTGATTCCTCTTTCTTACGTAGAAATTTCCTTTGACAGAAAAAGAAAAGCTTATGTGAGAAGTGATCTGAAATGACCTTCACTGTGACGCCTGTCTTTTTTTTTCCTTCCCTGTCACATGACTCCACACTCTCCAAAAAGCAATAAATAGTTATCAAGTCTCTACCCACAGGAGCCCAACATTTTATGAGTCCTTTGGGAAAATTACAAGCTGGGAATTATGAAGATGAGAGATCAGGGAAGGAAAATCACTTCCTTCAAAATCTTCATTTCAAAACTCTGAGCATAAATGTTCAGCTTTATAGGCTCAAAGTTCATTTTTGTTAAAAAGCAATGATAGAAATGTTTTTCTCTTGCCTAGGGTAAGCATGGAGAAAAACAAAGACAATGGACATTACAAATAGAAAGGAGAAACCCAGAAATGACTCTGGAACAGTTATTAATACAAACTCATCTATTTGTCTATTCAAAACTAGGAAAGGCACATAAGGAAAAGAAGTGGAAGGGCATCAGGCAGAACCTGGAAGGGATAACTGAGAAAGTCAATTAACCGGTTCATTTAGGAACTGAGGTGGACACATGCTGTGGGAATCCACGGCCTCATAAAGACTGTGGTCCCATCTTTGCAATTCTGACTCAGCCATCATTACTCTGCTGGCCAGAGGAGGATGAGTCTTATGACTAGGTTTACGAAATCCACACGCTTAGTAAACCAAAATAAGGGGGAAAAACATTCCCAGCAGGGAGAGCTGCCCACAAAGACTCGTTCCCAGAAGCACCCCAGGAACCAATAATTACCCTCTTTCCACGAGGAATGTATCACGCCAAATTTTGACCTTCTTGTTTGTTCGAAACCTGGAAGCAAAGTAATAATATTTACTGTTGGCACTGGGACACTTTTCCAAATGGATCTGTGCTAACAGTTTATTTAAAGCAACACCCCTCGCTTCCCACAGACCAGGACAGCATCTCCATCATCACGCCATTCACAAACAACGGAGGAGGTGCTCAGCTCAAGGCGATCCCCGGGGGCGGAGGGTATTTTGCCTCCACTTCTGTTGGCTGCTGGCTGGCTCTGGGAGCTGGTGTGCTCGGGGCTGGCTGAGGGGAAGGAAACTGACGCACCTGTTACCTGGCTTTTCCTGGTCCAGAAGTTTGAGTACAGACTTGCCGTCTATGTCAGGAGGTGCGTCGAGCCCTGCGATGTCCAAGATGGTAGGGGCCAGGTCAATGTTTAGAACGATCTGTGGGACTCTGTAAAGGGACAAGATGGTTATGCCTGGGCCCCAGCACCAGTGGAGGGCCCCACCAGGACTGTTTTTCCCATCCCAGTACTCCCTGGCCTTCACTGCTTCGCAGCTTCTCATCTGGTTGCCCAGGAATGGTGGTTGATTCTGGGAGGTACCTGAGTGCTCAGCCACTGGGACCAAGAGAAAGACTGACTGTCACAGGGGTCAGGCTGGAGACAGGCTTGTCCCCCTGAGTTCTGGCCACACCTCAGACAAATTGTGGCCTGATGTTTGGCTTTTGTAGGCTATGTATTTTCTTCTGAAACCTGAGAGTCCATCACTCCTCTGTTGAACTAGGGCTTTGAAATCAATCTTCTGAAAAAGGACACAAGGTTTTTATACTTGAATTAAATGCATGCTGCCTAGCCTTTCAAACATAAAGCCTTCCGACTCTAGATCCAGTGCTTCCCCAGGAGTTTCCAGCGATCTGGAGACAATGCATGTGTGCACATGACTCCTTTGCATGTGTCACCCAGTCGTGTCCAACTCTTTGTAACCCTGTGGACTGTAGCTCACCAGGCTCCTCTGTCCATGGGATTTTTTTCAGGCAAGAATACTGGAGTGGGTTGCCATTTCCTCTTCCAGGGGATCTTCCTGAACCAGGGATCAAACCCCCGTTTCCTGTGTCTCCTGCATCGCAGGTGGATTCTTCACCTGCTGAGCCATCCGGGAAGCCAGGGAAAGACATAATAACATTCTCCAAAGCGGCCCTTCTTATTGCCATCACTTCCTCCCCAGCATGCACTGGAATGCAGCAGCAGACAAGCCACATAGATGAGACTCAGATTATCTGGCATCTGGGCCCCACTGCTGTCACATCCAGGATGGGGGAACTCTGAGAGGGGCGTGCGTACCCTGTCTGTGCAGCTTCTTCATTGTGAAATCAGGGGTCCAGACTGGATGCACTTGAAGGGTCATCCCAGGTTTTGAATTCTACTTGCACTCTTTTCTTTCACGCTTTCGGTAACTGATTCATGTAAAGGATCTCATTTTACACTACACATTATGATGTGCTGGCAGGGCATACAAAATCCATTTATGATGGGAATACTGACATGCAAAGGGATGCAGTGACTTAAGATGACAGAAATGGAATTTCAGTCCTTCAGGCTTCTTTTCTTAAAATTCATTTAAAGTTCATTTAAATAATTTTAATTAAATAAAATGTATCTAAAATTATTTAAACTTTAAAGTTCTTAACATTTAATTTCCTTTAAAAATTCTTCAGTAATAGTTTTTTTAAAAAAGCAACCAAGAGGATGGCACTGGTTATCATTTTAAAAAAAGATTCGAAGAAGGTAAGGATGACATACCTAAAATCACACTCTATGTCTGTGTTCACAGTCTCATGGATTCTGGTCGGTTTGAGAGAGCTAATCATTGATACAGTTATTTTTCCTTTCTCTTGAAAGAGTAGACATTAATTTAGCATGTGGCAGGACTGGGGGAGGGGTGGGGCAGGCGGGAGGTTTTGTCTTCTAAATTATGAACCTACACTCACCCTTTTTTGTTTGGACTAAAGGAAACCAGACCCTGAGATTGGTAATCGAATTATCTCAGACATACACGAGCTATGACAGTTGAATGTTGGAAACAGAGAAATACGTACATGGATCCTGGCTCTACACTTGGCCCACGAATAAAGAAAGGCACGCGGATATCAAAGTCATATGGCATGGATTTCCCCTTGACCAGTCCAAATTGCCCGATATGGTAACCGTGGTCGGCGGTATAGATGATGTAAGTGTTCTCCAGCTCACCCGTTTCCACAAGCATATTATATAGCTGAAACACAGCACAGACCTCAGTCAGAAACAACTGTGATGGCATAAGATGACAATAGCATCGCCATGATTCCCCTCAAATCCTTTTTCCATTATTTTTAGAAGGCAAGAGTTGCTTTACTAGGGCTGACAAACATGTACGTTTATACACATTTTTCAAGTTGCCTGCAATCCTGGAGGGAAAAAGTCCAGTAATACAGTTGATTCTTATATAACTTTTCTTAATCTGGCTTATTTTTGCCTATTTGAAAAAAAAAAACACACAAAACAACCTCTACCATCAAACTTTAAGGTTTTACTTTGAAAAATCCATTTTAAAGCAAATTTGACTATCATCCCTCATATTTAGTTATCAAAGATTAAAAACAGGCTACCTCTGAGCCTGATCCAGTCACATCCAGCCTTTAGGCATGTCTTGTTTGGTTTATGTTATCTGTAAAACTCAGGAAATTTAAAATACAATTTTTGTATTTCTGGCTTCTTTTAAAAGTCAGAAGACTTAATACTGTATCCATATTTTCACAAGACCAAAATTAGTTGAAGCTGAGTAGCTGTTCCTTGCGTTAGATGAGGGAGTTTAGATTTGAGTTCACCGTGATCCTCACCATGCCCTATCGCCTTATACTCTATCTACTTTAGCTATCTACACTATTTGCTTAACCCCTGAAGGTATTTGTGGTGATAACCCTTGATTTATGATCAAAGGTTTATGATTTTTGGTCAACTCCTTTTTGCTACTGGCTCCACAAGAACCAAGCCTAGAAAGAGAACAAGATGAGGGGGGATGATGAGTTCACAGAATACCCAGCCCCCACACTCTCGCAAAATGAAAAACAACAACTACTACAGAAGCAGGGTTGGCAAGAATGCATCTGCACAAGGGGAGCTGGACCAAAGCCCATCCCTGGGGCCGGTTCACGGGCTTACCCGTTCCACAGAATCATCCACTGACATCAAAGTTTGCAGCCGTTTGCGATGTAGAACGTTTGTGAACTCCATGTGGATGGGCAGCATGGGTCCCGTGTACTGCATAATCCAGTGTTTGTCCATATTGGGCGCATAGTTATAACTAGGAGTTCTGCAAATATCCAGAAACGAGTCTTACTATATATGCTTTTTAGTCATTTAGAGAAATAGTTCACGTTAAACGTTGTGAAATAACCATTTAGGAAAGACTTCAGACACAGCTAAAGAATTTTTCTCTCTGGTACATCTCTGTGTTTGTAAAGCGATTTCAAGTGTGCACCACCCCAGACCACACGAGTTCTCTGAAGGTGTATGGGTTCAAACTTATAAAACCAAGACTGGCAGTGAAAATCTAATTAGTGCAAGTTCATTTAGGTTCATTGAATAAAATGTGTAAAAATACCTCGAGATGATTGTGGTCATGTTACAAATTTACAGATAAAACTCAGTAATGTAGAAGGGAATGTTCTCATGGTGATGTTAACTCATAAAATTTTACTGCTAATTAGGCTATTAAATATAGTCACTAATGTGTTACGTGCAGTGATGAAGAATCATAATTTCAACACATTTTATCTCTAGAATTTACTAGGGTATTATATTGATTACTTACATATCTAGTCTCTGAATTTTTCTCATTCCTAACCTCACATATAGATATCATCAATTTATTGGATTTGCTGGAATTACAAGCAAGTCTACTACAATATACATGTTTATCAGTAAAGCTGTTCATTATAGACAAATCAATATAGGTACAGGCATAATTTTTGCTAACTATAGGGAAGTGAGTCCTATTGTTCTAAAACAGGTGGTTTGAGCCTATATTTAATCTATAGAGATCTAAGCAGTGCCCATACTTCCCTTTGGGGACCCATAAAGTACATTACCTTCTCTTTGAAGTCTTCCCCAACTCCCTGGATCATAAGACGCTGCCACTTCACACTCCCAAAGAACATATCTATGCTAGAATATATCTATGCTTTTCACACTGAGAATTGTTTTTCATTTGACCTCTCCATCAGACTATAACGTGTTTGAACTTTCTCCTTAGCTGATAAGCCTATGAAAGTCAGTCACTCAGTCATATCTGACTCTTTGAGACCCTATGGACTGTAGCCCACCAGACTCCTCTGTCCATGGAATTCTCCAGGCAAGAATACTGGAGTGGGTTGCCATTTCCTTTTCCAGGGGATCTTCCCGATTCAGGGATTGAACCCGGGTCTCCTGCATTGCAAACAGATTCTTTACTGTCTGAGCCACCAGGGAAGCCTATAAACATTGTTTAATAGTGAAAATTCAGTATTTACCACGGGTCAGGGACTGTGCTAAGTGTTTTGTTCACATCTACTCATTTAATTAGCTCAGCTCTTCTGGGAAATAGGTTTATCATTCCCATTTCACAGGTGAGAAAACTGAGGCTTAGCAAAGCTAACTTTCTCAAGTTAACAAAAGTAGCAGGGAATCGAACCAGGACTTGGTTCCAAAGCTCATTTGCTTTAACAAAATGAAGGGAAAGTAAAATGATGGGGGCTTCCTGCATCTGAAGCTGCTCTTTGTGTGAACCACAACTGTGCAAATAGCCAGTCTCTCAGAACAAGAGAGGCTGATAGAGGAATCTGATTACTGCTCTCTGTTCCGGGGAGAACCCTATCAGTGAAAGGCGGTGGATAATGATGACTGCAGGAGATCCTGTGACATTGTTTACATCATAAAACTAGAGAAACAGTCAATCACTGTGACCTGGTGAGTCCAGAAGCCTCGACCATGTTCTACTTGTCCCGTCATGGAGCAAATTTCCTATTGAGGAAACTTGGAGTTTCTGAGCTGCGTGACTGTACACAGAACATGAGGCTCTCTATATGCTACCTGTTACTATATATTTTCTTCCACCAGTGGATTTGCAGCGCTTCTCTTTTAGTAGTTGAAAATGCTGTTTTGGTACCATTGGCCTTCCTGTGTAGAAAGTTACCCTAATCATCTGTATGGATGCTGGCTGCTTAACGAATGCCAATACAACACTGAGCACAAGAGAAACTGTCCTTAAAAGTGTACAAGTTATGCTGAGAGGTGTCAGTCAACTTCCTTTTAAAGAGACATATTTGTAGGGTAGGTAAATGTAGCTCAATTTGCTCACCTGGAAATGGGGATAAGAGCATCTCATAAAAATCTGCTTTGAGGAACAACAAATCTGACTAGGGACTTCCCTGGTGGTCTAGTGGTTAAGATTCGGTGCTTCTGATGCAGTGGGCGTGGGTTCGATTCCTGATTGGGGAACTAAGATCCTACATGCTGCATGGTGCAGCAAAAAAAAACAATAAAAAAAAACCCAAAAAAACTCAGCCTCTCACCCTCTAAAATCTTTAAACCTGTCTGTCTATTTATCTATTATCTATCTATTTAAAGTGCCCAGAACAAAGTACCTGAGTTTCCTACATAAGCCAATAAACAAATGTATTCTATATAAGGATCTGGGTGGGAAAAAAAATCCGTGACATTAAATAAACAAATTTTCAGATATCACTTGCCATTCTTTATCAGAGAAACTGTCAGCACGAACTTTCCTCTGCTCACCAAGCAGACAACTCATGAACCGAATGGTCCCATTTTTGGTCTGAAAGGGTTCTTCGTATCTCCCATTGCACCACAGACCAAATGAGACCCTTGTATTTCAGAAGCCTGGGCAGTAGGAAAGGACTTAAGCCCGGGTTTCTTATTCTTAACGCAGCATGTAACCTTACAAACAAGATTAGAGGAAGAGACTGAAGAGGAGGAGGAGAGAAGGGGGAGCTTCTAAATCCCAGAGGAAAGAGATTTTCACCGTTGGGGGGAGTTTGAGGTCAGAGAAATAGAGCAAGCTGGTCACGAAAGGTCCTTCACCACTTACTGATACGTGCCCTGAAAAAGAATATGGCTATAAAAGATTACACGGGCTTTCTTCATAATACCTCACCAGCCTCCTCTTACTGCCTTTGATGTCGGTGTGCTTTAATTTAAAAATAAACCTAGTTGACTTTTTTTTTTTAACCACAAAACCTCAAACACAAATAAAAATTACAATAGGGAACCGAGAAGCAGGCTCATGGTGGGTAAATCGTATCTTCCACCGGTTACCTTCCAGTGCTTGGCACGGCTCCATCCACCTCGCCCTGAGGAACAGGGAAGCTCGCAGCAAATTACAAGCCTCAAATTGGACTCCCGGATTTACAGAATGACATATGTTCAGTCTGGCTTTTATTAAAAGGGAGAGTTTGGGTCTATTGTCGAAGTTGTCCTTCCTCCATCCCATTTTTTTTTTTCTTTTCTCTTAATTTCTGAATATGGGAGATGACCACTCCCCCTCCAGCTCTGGGGACAAGATCCCAGGTGGAGTCTCAGCAGGAGGGGGAGGATAACCATTTGCCTTTTAGGGGAAGACAGGCTGCCACTGCTTCCCACAGAATAGCAGCTGTTCAAGGGGCCTGCAGGTGGAAGGTTGGGGGTTGCTGGAATTGACAGTTGTTGAAAACTGATCTTTTGCCAAAGACCTGTGGGTGCCTCCCGCTGGTGTCTGCCAAATTCCTGGAAGATGCATTCTTCTGTCCCTCTGCCCTGTGATAATGAAGGCTTGCTGCCCTAACTAAGAATCAACTTACAGTGATTCAGACGGAGCTGGGAGCTGTTGGCTAAAAACGTGAGACACAGAGAAGCAGGTGACTGTTTTAGGGAATGGTGGAAAACCACATATCCAATTGTTCCAGAATATTCTGGAATCAGACCTGAATTCTCAGCCCAGGACTGTTGCTTACTAGTGTGTGATCTGGAGCAACTTTTTTCTTTTTCTTTAAGTCTGTGTTCCCACATATCTGTAATGGGAGCAAGAACTCCAAAGAGTTCTTGTGAGGCTTCACAGAGGCTTCAAAGGACAAAACCTGGGACCACTCATACTCATAGGAAGCTGGGAGAGAGCTTATCACATCACAGCTCACTGATGGCTGAGGCAGCCCCGAGAGGGCAGCGCCTCTTACTGTAGTCCGTTGTTCAGTTGCTAAGTCGTGTCCGACTTTTTGTGATTCCCATGGACTGCAGCACTTCAGGCTTCCCTGTCCTTCAAAATCTCCTGGAGTTTGCTCAAACTCATGTCCATTGAGTCGATAATGCCATCCAACCCTCTTATCCTCTGTTGCTCCCTTCTCCTCCTGCCTTTAATCTTTCCCAACATTAGGGTCTTTTCCAATGAGTCAGCTCTTCGCATCAGGTGGACAAAGTACTGGAGCTTCAGCTTTAGCATCAGTCCTTCCAATGAATATTCAGGGTTGATTTCCTTTAAAAGTGACTGGTTTGATCTCTTTGCTGTCCGAGGGACTCTCAAGAGTATTCACCAGCACCACAATTCAGAAGCA
Source organism: Bos javanicus (assembly GCF_032452875.1). Taxonomy (NCBI): domain Eukaryota; kingdom Metazoa; phylum Chordata; class Mammalia; order Artiodactyla; family Bovidae; genus Bos; species Bos javanicus. The sequence goes on along the minus strand of NC_083881.1, from coordinate 33,575,407 downwards.
ACAATTTTTCAGCACTCAGCCTTCTTTATGGTCCAACTCTCACATCCATACATGACTACTGGAAAAACCACAGCTTTGACTAGACGGACCTTTGTCAGCAATGTGATGTCTCTTCTTAATACACTGTCTAGGTTTGTTATAGCTTTCTTTCCAAGGAGCAGGTGTCTTTTAATTTCATGGCTGCAGTCACCGTCCACAGTGATTTTGAAGCCCAAGAAAATAAAATACTCCTATTTTACAAACGAGACAGTAAAGCATACGGAGATGGCTCAGAAAGGACAGGTTGGGAACCCTGCTCCTTTCATGATGTCACACTGAACTGTCCTCTCCAACAAGCATCTCAAACTCCCATCATTAAAAGAAGTGATCCATACATTTCTTCTATCAAAAGTTAAGTCCTGGGGTTTCCCTGGTGGTCCAGTGGTTAAGAATCCTCTTTGCAGTGCAGGGGATGACTCAGGTTTGATCACTGGTAGGGGAATTAAGATCGCACATGCTGCTGAGCGACTAAACCCACGTGCCACAACTAGAGAGTCCGTGCACCGCACCAAGACCCCATGTGCCGCAACTGAGATCTGACAGCGCCAAATAAATAAATATTTAAAAAGTAAGTCCCAAAGTTCTTAGCTTTTATCCTGCTTATCCTGATTTAAAATATTGGCTGCTTCTGTTTCTCACTCAGATGCCTCCCACCAGCTGCTGTGTTCCTACGTTTGTTGCAAATACAGAATCAAGTCTGACCCTCCAGAACACCCTGGAGACATATTTGAAAAGGTAGAGAACTCTGACTCTTTGCTTGAAAATGGAGAGGACAAAGGATGAGATTGTCATAAAAAAGAAAAACAAACCTCAAAAATTCATGTCAGAGTGTCAGCCATGTGTGTCTGGTCTGGTGAGGCTTTCTGTGTCTGCTCAGATACACGTTTGGCCCAGAACTGTGCTCTCCAGACCGTATACTCTTAGGAATGCACCTGTAACTCTCAAAAGATGATTCCAATACTTATAAAAGGTGAGCTTTCACTAGCAAGGCTTCTCTGCACATTGTTTTTCTCTAGTCATCATTTGTTCAGCGTTATTGCTCAGCGCGGGCTTCCTGGTGGCTCAATGGTAAAGAATCTGCCTGCCAATGCAGGAGACATGAGTTGATCCCTGGTCTGGGAAGATCCCCTGGAGTAGGAAATGGCAACCCACTCAAGCATTCTTACCTGAGGAACCCCATGAACAGAGGAGCCTGGTGGGCTACAGTCCATGAGGTTGCAAAGAGTCGGACGTGACTGAGCAACTGAACAAAAATATAGTTGCTCAGCACAGTATTGCTCACGGATGGATCCCTCAGACCACTGCACTTCCATGTTCAACTTTTGCCGTCAATATCAGATTCTCCCCAGGCTTTGCTTTTCTTGCTAACATTGCTTATTGACATAACAAGGATAAGATTTCTCAAATCAATCATGTCCCCTTTCTTCTTGATGGGTGGACATTTTAGGAGACTAATTCTTAGTAGCACAGAAATAGTTTGAAGAAATGCATGTGTTGCATATTAAACCCATTCTCGGGGAAACACAAAGAACTTAGCAGTTCATTTGGTACCACTGATGGCCTCTGCTGTCACCCCAAAGAAAATACATTTTGAGTATTTTATATTTGAACGTGTGTTTTCTTCATTTGCTATTAGTCTCATGGTGGTGGTGGTTTAGTTGATTGGTTGTGTCCGACTCTTGGAATCCCCCAGGTTCCTCTGTCCCTGGGACTTCCCAGGCAAGAATACTGGAGTGGATTGCCATTTCCTTTTCAAGGGGTCTTCCTGACCCAGAGATCAAATCCACATCTCCCCCACTGCAAGCAGTCTTCTGCACTGCAGGCAAATTCTTTACCACTGAGCCACCAGGGAAGCCACCCGTCTAGTCTCATACAACAACAAAAATCCTAACACTTAATATCCTTATTGGTAGCAGGATCATCTCTCACTGAGAAACAGGTCTCAATTCCCAGAATAAGCTGATTGTACAGATTCAAGAAGTACACACTCAAACTATTAAAATTGGATATTCTAGACAATCTCCCAAGCCACACCATCCCAGCCTTCACTAAAATGAAACTTGATGAGACTTTGTGGAGAGATTCTCCACTCGAGTTCAAATGTCTTTAGGTGGGTAACAACTGAACACGTGCAGGATAACATCAAATTGTCTTGATTACAGGTGCATCCTAAAACTTTACAATAAAAAAGATACACGCTAAGTAGCTTCAGTTGTATCTTACTATTTGTGACACTATGGACTGTAGCCCTCCAGGCTCCTTTATCCATGGGACTTCTCAGGCAAGAATACTGGAGAGGGTTGTCATTTCCTTCTCCAGAGGATCTTCCTGACTCAGGGATTGAATCCAAGTCTCTTACATCTCCTGCACTGGCAGGCAGGTTCTCTACCACTAGTGCCAGTTGGCAAGCCTTACAATAAAATGGCATATCACAAAACTAATTCAAAGACTCTTCCAACGATGATGCTATGAACTCCAACTAGAAATTGTGTCAATACATACATAGGGAACACTTCTACTAAAAATTATGACCGTGACAGATATTGAACAGGCCTGGTGTAGTGGGAAGATCTAGGGCCCAGAAGAGTGGAGTTTGGGCTTCAGCTTCATCCCTATCTACTTACGTGACTTGAGCAAAGCCGCTGAGTCTTTTTTTTTTTTTTTTAATAAACTTTGGGTATTCATTTTTTAATCTAAAAATTTATGGATTTATACTATCACTAGGTATCCTTTAATTCATAAAACCAATTGTTCAACTACTTTCACACTATTTTTAAAAGGGTTTTAATGTCAGCTAGTTGGAAGGGTTAACATGTTGATGCATTTGCTAAACAAAAATGTATCATACGACTAAGGCAGCAGGAGCCATGCCCACCAGGCAACGGGAAGTAGAGATGGATCCTTTGGGAAAGAGATGCCTTGCATAGCAGCAGGGTGTCATTCGTGTGGTGTTAAGTGTGGATATTCTGAAGTGTGGCTGGACATCAAGGATCTGAGTGAACAGCCAGTGCAATGGGATATGTAGTAAATGACAGAGAGAAGAATACAGAGGTAATATGGGAAGTGTGTGTGTGAAGGTTACTCAGTCGTGTCTGACTCTCTGTGACCCCATGGACTATACAGTCCATGGAATTCTTTAGGCCAGAATACTGGAGTGGGTAGCCTTTCCCTTTTCCAGGGTATCTTCCCAACCCAGGGATCAAACCCAGGTCTCCCGCACTACAGGTGGATTCTTTACCAGCTGAGCCACAAAGGGAGCAATTAATCCTGCTCAAGTCAGAAATGTTTATGGAGGATTTAAAATTCTCTCCTCTTTGAAAGCATATCCTTTTATGTATTTGTGGAAGAAATGAAGAGAGAATGTGCAAATTCTTTTTAAGGCAAGATATTTCTTTCCAACTTGAATTAATTTATCTGGCTGCATGACTCAGCATGTTAGATCTTAGTTCCCTGACCAGGGATCAAACCTGCACCTTGTGAAGTGGAAGCATGGAGTCTTAACCACTGGATTGCCAGGGAAGTCCTTTCTTTTCAACTTTAGGCAACAAAGGTGTTTCAGAAATGTTCTGAGGCTTCCTAAGGGTAGTTGTCCCTTTGACATGCTGTGTCCATCCCAAACTCTACGATCAGAACAATATCTGCAAGTTAGTTGATGTGGATTGTTCTGCCTAAATTTTGATTTCACATGAACCTGTGTGTCTGTGTGTGTGTGTATGTGTGTGTGTACAGAGTCAAATGCATTTCCAGGGATAGAAAGAAAGAGCTGTTGAACTGGAACAAAATTTTTCTTTAAGTTCATGGAGACATGCTGCTGCTGCTGCTGCTAAGTTGCTTCAGTCGTGTCCGACTCTGTGAGACCCCATAGATAGCAGCCCACCAGGCTCCCCTGTCCCTGAGATTCTCCAGGTAAGAACACTGGAGTAGGTTGCCATTTCCTTCTCCAATGCATGAAAGTGAAAAGTGAAAGTGAAGTCGTTCAGTCATGTCCAACTCTTCACAACCCCATGGACTGCAGCCTACCAGGCTCCTCTGTTCATGGGATTTTCCAGGCAAGAATACTGGAGTGGGTTGCCATTGCCTTCTCCGTCATGGAGGCATAGTTGGTGGAAAAATGTCAAGGGATCCTCAGCATCTCACAGAATCATCAAGAAGGCAAACGTAATCTCTTTTCTCATCAGCTTTTGTCTATAAGTGAGTATTATCACATCACTGATGCCAGGAGAAATGATGCCAAGAGGATGAGGCTTTAGCATTATTATGAGGATATGGGGGAGAGACAGAGAAGGCAATGGCACCCCACTCCAGTACTTTTGCCTAGAAAATCCCATGGACGGAGGAGCCTGGTAGGCTGCAGTCCACGTGGTTGCTAGAGTCAGACATGACTGAGTGACTTCACTTTCACTTTTCACTTTCCTGCATTGGAGAAGGAAATGGCAACCCACTCCAGTGTTCTTGCCTGGAGAATCCCAGGGACAGGGAAGCCTGGTGGGCTGCCATCTATGGGGTCGCACAGAGTCGGACACGACTGAAGCAACTTAGCAGCAGCAGCAGCAGCATGGGGGAGAGAATTTACTGGAACGTGCAGTAGAGTCTTAGTCATAGTGAAGGGCTTTGTGATAAGAATGATTATATGTATTATCATGATGGAGACTTCCTCAGATCTCTCAGAGGCCAGGAGTGACTGAGCCACTGTCTGATTAAACAGGGTCCCCTGTTCCATGCGGTCGATAATCCGTTCTCTTTCTTAGTTGGTTGGCATAACCTCTAGCCTCAATATTGAACTGGCTTGCTTTCTTTGTTGGCGATGGCAAACACCATGGAAACCTGATACATTCGCTCCAGGCAGTGGGGGTCAGATAGCTCTAACCCAAGGCGGATGAAAGACATCTGGATAATGCCTGACCACCAAGGAAGGCAACCTCAAGGAAAGTGCTCACATGGCTTGCATCCCCCTCCCCTGCCCCCGACAGCACAGAACCTACAGTTTCTTCCTCTGTTTTCACAGGGCCTGCCAAATATCTCTGCAAAGCACTTAACTTCTTGCATCGCTTTGCTTGAATGCCTTGCTCATGTTCTTGCTAAGGAGACCAGCCATTCAAGAGCTCCGAGCGGCACAATGGAAAGCTTGTCTTCAATTTGTCTCACTCCTTTTGTGTGCAGCCTGAACTGTGAACCCAGGCAGTCACTCACAGCCTCAAGAGAGATGCACATGGACTCTTTCCAGCCCTTTCTTCCTGTGATGGCTAGGGAGACCTTGATGACAAAGATGCCCGGAATTCAACGCTTTCAAGGTCTGTGGGAGACACAGCGGATCTCCTGATTCTAGGGGCTCCAAAGCCTCGGGCTTAGCAGCAAACAGAAGCTGAACCACTCAACTCACCGTGTGAGTTTTTATTTTCTATGGCTAAGGGTGTTCTTCAAACTGCCAAGAGCACGGTTTGCACCTGGCAAAGATAACACAGCCCAGGCTGGTGCTTCTGTCTGTTTTTAGAATAGGCAGGGTGAGAGCCTCATCAATGCAGGTCTTAGCTCGTCAACAGACTTGTCAGGTCACAACGGACAAGAACCAGCTTGTTCCTTCCCTAGCTGCTTCCCCTTGAATGTTAAGTTGAAATTCACCAAACAAAACAGCACCTTTTTGTAGGTCAAGAAAGATCAAATCCAGCAAAAACAGTTTTGTTTGTTTTTTTTATGGTTCATCTTAATAGGAAGGATCACGGAGAATTAGTACCTATGAAGTGGCTTCTGTGTTCCAGGTCCAAGGTGAGGTCTCTTTTAACTGTCATTCATGACATCATGCCAAGTTGCTGGTTATTACTCCCATTTTACCGATGAGACAATGGAGGTTCTGAGAGGTGAAAGGTACTGCCTACAGGTCAGCAAGGACCACTGAGATAGGAACCAGTGCTTATTTGCCTCCAAGGCCTGAGAGCTTTCACTCTGCCAATGTGTGGATTCAGCTTTATAGAATCACTAGTAAGGCTCACAGGGCTTCCCAGGGTGGCGCTAGTGGTAAAGAATCCACCTGCCAATGCAGGAGACACAAGAGACGCAGGTTTGATCCCTGGGTCGGGAAGATATCCTGGAGTAGGAACAGGAGACCCACTCCTGTATTCTTGCCTGAAAAATTCCATGGACAGAGGAGCCTGGTGGGGTACAGTCCATGGGGCTGCAAAGAGTCGGACATGACTGAGCCCTGAGCACAGTAAGGCACACAGGTGGTTCATCTGAACTAAAAAGGAATAGCGAAAACTTCACATATAAAAATGGTCAAGTCACATATGATGTCTACCTTGACTAAACAGTCTCCAGGGACTGTGTTTACAGCTACATACAAATTCACTCACGTTCTCAATACCCTGCAGGTTTCTCTCTCTAGCTTTATCCCTTACTTCTTTCCTCACTTCCTTGGTCACATCTTAGACAGCCTCATGGTGACCACTTTTCCTGAAATCATGTACCCAATCTCTGTCTATCAGCTGCAGAAACGTTGCCCATCCTTTGCAGTCCACTTTGCCTGCCTCCTTGGCCCTGAAGTTCTCCTGGTTCTTCTAAAAGATGAGTATGCTTCCTCCTCCAAACTTTCACAGACCCTGGGCTCCCTGCTCTAGCACTTGCTTCTGAGCCTGTTGCTGACAAGGCTCTTTGATAAGGCTCTTTGTCTGTCTTCCTCCTTGAGCAAGAGCCCAGAACAAACTTATTCTGTAAAGAATCATACAGTAAATAGTTTAGGCACTGCAGGCTGAATGGCATCTGCCACAGCTACCCAACTCCACTGTTGCATTGCAAAAGCAGGCACAGATAATACCTAAATGAATGAACATGGCTGTGTTTCAATAAAACTTTATTTATAAAAACTGGTGGCAAGTCAGAAGTGGCCTCCATGTGCTGACCTCTGTCCTAGTTCATTGGTTCTAGAATGAGCAATTGTGTCTCTTTTTTAAAAAATGCAGATTATTTTATGTTTATTTGACTGCACCAGGAAGTCTTAGTTGTGGCATGTGAACTCTTAGTTGTTACATGCAGGATCTAGTTCCCCGACCAGGGATTGAACCTAGGCCCCCTGCATTGGGACGGTGGAGTGTTAGCCACTGGACCACCAGGGAAGTCCCAGCAATTGTGTCTTCCTTGCGCCTATATCCCTGCTGTGCTGTACAGTGTCACAGGTGGCACGCATAAATATTTGTGGAATGAAGCAGAATTTAATCAGAGATGCTTCTTCTTTGTTTTTTAAAGCTATTGTTGAAGCCCTGAGAACTCTGCAGATTTCTCTCATCCTGCACTGCTGTCTGTGCACACTGCTGAGCTGTCAGAACCTTTTGACCTGTGGCTGATTTTCCTGTAGGCTCAGGACCTTGCCCCGAAGCTTCAAAGGCAAGCTGACTTCTAAGGAGCCATAAAACACATTTTGTCAACTTCTTGTCCTCAAACTCCCGGGAAAACAGCAGTGAGGTTTACAGTTGTGGAAAATCACCTTAGGCTGGGATTCTGCTAATGCAACAAAGAAAGCAATTTCAGACTCAAAGAAAAGGAAAAGGTGAGTCCCAGGGCATGGAAGAAATCTGCAAAGACCTATTTCTTTTACTGAACCAGCAGGTTACTGCATCTGCCAGTGATGGCTAATGGAGAGTCACTAGTCCCTGGTGGGCTTCATTTATGAATTTAGCTGCATAATTATACATAGGGTAGAGAGTCTTGAATATTTATCCACAGGGTTGATTCCAAAACACAATGGATCATCCAGACCCTATACCTCAGTTGCTGGGGCAGCTTTCTTTGTCGACAGTATCTTATGCATCAAAACACTTCCATCCTCCAAGTTTCTGGGTATGCTCAGTAGGACACTCACCTGGCTTCATTTATGTATTGTTAGTTCCCGTCTTTCCTTCTTTCTAAGTCACTTGATATGATAGAGAGGATCTAAGTACCACTGACAAGGAGCCATAAGTTTATTAGTTATAATAAGATAAAAAATATGAATAAAAAGTTTTCCAGGGATATGTTATGCCAGCAACTAGAATGCCTTCAGTAGTTACTTATCTCTTTTCATAAAGAAGTACATTTAATCTTTATTTTTTTCCCCATCTGGGACCATAGCTTTAAAATCAGTGTGGCTGAAGAGGGATAATATTTAAGCACAAATAGATTAAGAATGAATTCTGGAGGTTTAGTGATGAAGGAAACGTATCAGTTCCTTGTTTCCTACTCTTCTCATAGTTAAACTTTCAGCCCACTGCTCTGCGTGGAGGACTGCATATCATTGCAATGGATAAGAAGAACGGGTGTGGAGAAGTAGAAAAACAAAATCACATTCTTCGCTGCCTAAGTATCCAGACTTACTACACGCGTCTCGTGAGAATGGTCAGCTTAATACAGCTCTCTGCTCTCTGTCTCATCGCCATAAGCCATCAGCCTCTCCTCTGGGCCTCCCAATCCCCTCCCCAAGGCTCCTGCCTCTCAAAAAGAAACATCAGGTTATTTTAAAGCCGTGACCTGAGACGGCCTCTCGGGCATGCCCTCTGCAGCTGCCTCTGCAGCAATTCTAATCAGACATCTGTGGCAAAGCTGCGACAGCCCGAGCCCAGGAAATTCACCCAGGTCTCTATAACCAGACTGGGGGTGTGGATCACTACCACTCTGCTGCTATAAGAAACATACCGTTTGATCATTATTATTATTAGATCACGTTGATGAATATTATTTGAGACAACTGAAGGAAGCCCTTGATCAAAACCACCCCCCAGTCACCCCATGTGCTTCTCTCTGTTCATTTTGTTGTTCTTGTTATTGTTCAGTTACTTACGATGTTGGAGATGTGATTCGTAATCAAGCCACCTCAGCAAGCCCCTGAGTTCAGGGCCTGCCTGATCTGTGGTCTCGGGGCAGAAGCCCCATTCCTGCCTTGTGGAGATGCCACGTGGAAAGAAATGGGGTGCAGGGGAGGAGATGGGTGGGGAGCAAAGGAGAGGCTCAAGATCAGCAGGTCCCAGAGTTGAGGTTGTTACTCACATGTGTTGGGAAGCATTGGGGTACAGTTCTGAAAACTGTGGGGCCGAGTCCTCGGGGCCGTGGGGCGCCGCGTGGCTGATCACCATCATAATGGGCCTATGGGGATACATTCTCTTAGACATTTTGAAGTAATTAATGCTCTCGTTAGTGATTAAGTCTGTGAAGTAGTCCTGAAACATACATTTGACACAAAACAAAAATTACAAAAGGTGACATTCATCAGATCACATTTGAATACTGCTTTCCCTCAGAAGCAACTCACTGAATGAGGAGGTAAGATCTTAAGCACGAAGAGAAACTGTACTTCCCAAGGAGAAAAACATCTTCCGGAAACAGAGATCAGTTGCCAGTTACTTTCTAGGGTTGCCAGCATAGTAACACACACAAACATCTTTTTAAAAGTAATGTACAATTTAAGAATTAGGGGGAAAAAAAAAGTCAAGTCCTGCTTGCCCAAGATAATGATCAGATCTGGCAATACAAATGCTACAGTACATGAAACACCGGATACTTATTTCATTCTCAGGTTTCGCTGATGTAATTCGTTTTAAAAAAATTTAATTGCTTCAAGGACAGGAAATACCCACGCCCACTACAAATTCACAGTTGCAGACACGCACATGCATACACACATACACGCATAAATGCACACACACAAAAAATCTTTTCGTGAAATTAAAAATTCACCTGTTAGAATTACACAATGATTGCCAATGAAAGTCATGACCAAAATCTGGATGCACAGGGAAAAGGGGCAGCATTCTATAAATTAGTTTATCTGAAACACTCAATATGGGGAGCAGTTGATTTCCTGCGGATTACACTCTGTTAATTGCACAACTAAAATGATCCAGCTGTTGGGATTAGAGCCTGACTTGTTAATAGAACAATTTAATCTATAATCCAAGGGGCTGATGCAAGACTATAAGGGGGAGTGGGGGAAGAGATGGAATGAGAAAGAAAGAAAAGATGAAAACTGAAAACACCTGCTTCCTCTAAGTGTGTATCATTGGCCTGGAACTCCAGTGTAAAGTTTATTCAGAAAGCTCTCAGGCAATGTGCACTGTCAGAGGCTTCTAGGCATGACTAATCGCATGTAGATTCAAGGACCAGAACAGCTGCAAAAGCCATGCCCAAGGGACCAAGCCTATGTCACATGTCCTTCTTAGGACAAGCCCACAGGCTATCACCTCCTTCCATGGAAGTCTCTGTTTCATTCCTTTCCTGTCTTTCTAAAAAAACGATCTATATTCTTTTCGACACAGTTGTCTTTGACACTTAATCAGCTGTGATAATGGGCAAGATACGCTGATTTAGTCTTTGGAGGGAATCTTGATTGCTTTGCTCTCCTTAGGACAACAGGGAAAGAAAGGTTAATAGCTTCAACAAGGAGCATGGCAAGTATCCCCACAGATAAAAAATGGGAGCAGTGACAATTAGTGCACTTTGTAGGGCATTGCTCAAACCTGCCTCCAAGGTTTCTGCCAGCTCACAACTCTGATGAGTTTGGAAACCTATTAGCAATGTTTGTGAATTCATTTGCATGCATTGTTTTCTGGAGGGTATGAAAGGAGACTTACACTTTATCTCCCCCGCCAAGTTCCTTGAGCTCAAATCAGGCCAAGCATAAGGATAGCGATGTGCCAAAATTAGATCAAGTCTCCTCTTTCTGATTTCTACCAATGGCTTTTTCACAGAGATCTATGCTAGTTGGAGCAGGTTCTCAGCTTCTTTTAGATAAATGAGGAAGAGATGGACATGGTTAGGAGGGAAGAGGGTATTTTAGGCTAATTAGCAGGCTAAATTTAAAGATGTTTCCCCCTCCGCTCCTGCGATCTGGAAATCGTTTTAAGTTGGCAATCACAAAAGCTGTGTAGATTTTAAAAAGTCTAATCTGGGATCCATTTGTTAGAGAACTCTGGGACCTGTTCACTTCTGTTTCTATGAACTGATTTGGAAATTCTAGGACTGACTGCCTTACAGACTTTTGTGGACTCATTGCCATGGGCAGGTGTCCTTGTCAATATCAAAGTGTGGTAAAAGCAAAGAATGTGGTTTTCCAACTTTTGAGTTTTGCACTTGTCTTTTCTTATTCTTACATCTAAATCTGAAGGCGCAGACAGAATATACTCTCACCCTAATGAAAAGCAAAACAGTACAAGATGAACATCTGATTATGTGGACAAGTCTTCTAGAGGGGGGGAGACCAAAAATTATCACAAGACGGAGTACAGGCATCTATGATTTTTTTGATAATACTCTCATCAAAGGCTGATTGCCTTTCATCCTAATGAAGGGGGGAAAAAATCCACTATTCAAAGTCAGTGTTCCCTGAGAGCCTTTTTCTTGCCTGGAGTTTAAAATTATCTTAAAATTTCTCTTTCTAAAACTGTGAGAACATAGAAAGCCAATCTCGTGGATAGGCTAACATACTGAAAATGACTTTCTCCCATTATGCATGAAGTAAATTGATGCAGTGTAAAAGTGCCTGAAAATTACCTTCGCATAATCAAATCCATGCTTTTCTTTGATGCCATTGCGACAAACAGTGTAATTATAGAAACGAGAATTCTTGATTAATCCAAGCCATTCTCGCCACCCAGGAGGGATGTAGCTGCCATTATATTCATTGAGGTATTTTCCAAAAAAGGCTGCAAGGGGGAAAGAAGGATTATTTTCTCATATGAAATGATCAATCATAACTAAATGCATCGACATGAGATTACATCTTGAAAAAAAGACAGTGAAACAAAAGTTAACCTAGGTAACAGTGGATGCTAAGGTATCATTCATGTACTCTGATTCTTTGGCAAAGTGACCCACATACATTTTCCTTTTGAATAAATAAGAATAGTGCCTAGGTACATGGATAGTTTATATAAATATAGTACAGTTTAATAAAATCACCATCAGGTTCATGATACTTCGAATGCATGAATTTTTTTGTGGTCCTTCCAGGATAAAAGCAGAATGAATCTTTTTGTTAAGTTTATACGATAATCAGAGAAGTAGCCGGTGTGAGATGTGCAGTACTGAAAGTTGTCTTTGGGGTAAGTTTTCCAACATATTGCTTGAAAGTTGTGAATTACAAAAACATTATTGAAAAACTTGTCTTTGTTTTTGCCTATCAGGACAGTATGTGTTTTCTGTGTCAAAGAACCTTCATAAACTCAGCTTCTATGGGGTGTGGTCAGTGCCTTTATGTCACATGTATTTTATGTCATCTTGTTTACACTGTGTATATTTTACAAATGTGTGCTTATTACTGATAATCAAAAAGTCTAGCAACATGGGGTTACAACCTTGATGACTCATTTTCATAGAATTACAGTAAAACAGAAGAATTGATATATGTGCCACAAAAACACCACTGCTCAACCAGATGCCTTCCATGTCAAACCCACTTTCTGGCTTCATTACAGATGCCTCCGCTTACATACATAAAGAAAGTTCTTAGCTGACTGGCTCGGAATGATGAAAACAGATCCTGGAACCAGGCACTTTATTGGTATTGCTCTTAAAGCACATGTTTCTGAATCTCAAACTTATCCAACATATTTCATTCCTGGGTCTTTATGGAGTCTCTATTTAGCTTGATTTCATCTTTGATATATAACCACCAGTAGAATATCTCCATCTGAATGTTTTTCTTGCTCTTAATGCAATTGTCCAGAATGGAATGAATAATGTTCCCTTGCACATGTACTTCTTTAGAAAGCCTTTAATTCTCAGAGTGGCATCATCACTCACCAGGCGTGGCCTGGTGGCACTTTCCCTGCCTCAACTACCCCTTCGCTCACCTTGCTATGGAGCAGCTGCTGCCTGTAGGCTCTAAGTGGGTCAGAGCTCTGGGACCTCTCATTGTTTCTCTGACTTGACACCCCTCTGGGGGCCCACAGATTCCTGACCATCTCTCCTATGCATGCTCCAGGGTCTTTCCACTCTCACCATCAGCTTTCTGAAGACCAGCTCAGGTCACATCACCTTCTTGCAATCTTGGATGAAGAATCACAGTTGAGTTTAACAGCTTGCAGTCCAAGGCCTTCCTTTTGTCTGGACAAGATCCCTCTCTTTCCAGCCCCATCTTGCACATCTCTGTGATGCGTACCTCTCTCCAGCAACTGTGTTGCCTCTAGGTGTTCTGGTTTCCACCTCTCCACCTTTGCCTGTGCTGTTCTCTTGGTCTCCCTCTCTATGAATCAGGCCAGAACACATGCCATTTCACTCCCAGTCTTTGCGCTGATTCCACAGGACTTTATCTCTGTGGCTCTGATGTCACATTCTCATCCTTCCTTGTGGAACAGTTATGTTCACGTATAAGCCTAATCTCCCTTATGTTGTTGTTTAGTTGCCGAGTCCAGTCTGAATCTTCTGTGACCCCCATGGATCATAGCTCACCAGGCTGCTCTGTCCATGGGATTTCCCAGGCAAGAATACTGGAGTGGGGTGCCATTTCCTCCTCCAGGGGATCTTCCCAACCCACACTGCAGGCAGATTATTTACTGCTAAGCCACTGGGGAAGCCAATATCCCTTACACTGTAAGGTTTTTTTTTTAGACAAACACTGCTTGATCTAATCTGTGTGCACTCTCCTCCCATCCTAGTGTGTAGTCTAGGGGCTCCATTAATTTTAGTTTCTTGAATTGGGGTTCATGGACCCCCACATATTCTTGGGACTCTACAAGTTCTGGACTTGTTAAATTTTGTGTTTTCAATTGAGTTATGATTTTTCAAAAAAAGCTAATTTGGTCAAAATATTTTCATAGAGTAGAGTTTCAGAGGTGCAAAAGTTGATACTTCTCTTTGGATTTATTTTCTTTGAAGAGTTGACTCAAGTCTGAGGAACACAGCAATGTTTGTTTACTTGCTGAATGAATGTTTATACGTTGAATCTGCAAATGACTGAATAAATCAGGTGGTCCCTTCGTCAAACATACACAGCTTAAGGATTCTGCCAGGGCTCCTGAGCAGACAGACAGGCATGGAACAAAGTGTCAGAGGGTCTCATGTCAGCTGTGACTCAGGATTTCCCTCTGAACTTCCTATGAGCTGTAGGAATTCTTCTAATGAGATGTTCTCATCTTCAGAGACTAACCACCTTCTCACACTGAACCACAGATGATTTTCCTTCCTGACAAAATGCAACGGGACTTGAGTCCCAGGCAGCAGACCAAGGCCACACTCCACCAGCATGACTTCAGAACGGGACTGTTTCCAGAAGCCTTTCACTAGATAACCAAGAGCCCAGCTCTTTCCCCTGGCCTACTCCTCATCCTCAGGGTTTTTTTTCCCACTTTTCCCTCTTTTTATAAAAGATCATAGTGGTTAGGAATATAAAGCCTGGGGCCAGCCTGCCTGGGTTCAAATCCTGGCTCTGTTACTTTCTAATTACATGTCCAGAGGTGACTTACTTAACCTCTCTCTACTTCCAATTCTCTTGTTGGAAAACCATGAAGATGATGATGATAATAGCGGAAGGGATATTGTGAAGATGAAAATGAATTAATACATATGCAAAGCACTGAAAACAGTACCTGGCATATAATGAGGGCTTATTAAGTACTGTCACTGCTGGTACTGGGTTGGCCAGAAAGTTTGTTCAGGTTTTTCTACATCTTATGGACCTTTTGGCCAACCCAACATTTTTATGATTTTTGTTTGTTGTTTAGTTGCTAAGTCGTGTCTGACTCTTTTTGATCTCATGGACTGTAGCTGGCTAGGCTTCTTTGTCCATGGAACTCCCCAGGCAAGAATACTGGAGTGGGTTGCCCTTTCCTCCTCCAGGGGAATCCTTCTAACTCAGGGATGGAACCCAATTCTCCTGCATTGGCAGGCAGAATCTTTACCATTGGGTAGCCCCAATATTATGATTACCATCACCATGATCATTAGCTTTTCAACTCTGGGTTCTGATTTAAATAACTTACCCTCCTGAAGTGCAAGGAAATTCTGTTCTAGAGTTCTGCCCTGTGCATCTGAAAACATCGCTGGAGAGGTTACACAGTTTTCTTTCCTAATCTGATTCATTTTTGTAGCAACAAATTCCCTCCCAATTGGCTGACATTTTCTTGCTTAATTAGTTTTTTAGATTTGTTTTTCTTGCTACTTTTAGTTTTGTTCTCTGTTTTTTCCCCCCCTCTCAAGGAAGCCAGGCCAAGTCATTCCTGCCCTTTCCTCATTGTTTTACTCATTAGGTTATTTAGGACTGTTTTCTACCCATTGCCATGGCTATCGCCCTTTCCCTTAATCCTCCCCTTATAAACAATTCCTTTAAGTCTCTTAATAGTCCCTGTTATTCACTTCAGAACTCCCTCCAGGTTTTCCGTGTCTTTGTGTTAATGGGGTGTAAAAAATGTACTCACTATTCCAAATGTGTCCTCACCCATCACTCTTGGCTCCAAGGGAGACGAGGCCTTGTGCATCATGAGGCAGTACCCAGCGTTGTCAGCGTCAAGTTACTCAGCCTTTAGTGTCACCTTCGAACACTGAGGCTCATTTGTAATTACCCCTGGCCTCTTTCAACAACACTTCCTGGCAGTGCTCTGCAATTGATTATCTGGGATTCTAATTATTTTCCTCCAGATGCACTAAATCTCTTCCTCCATCTCGAAGGTGAAGTTCATTTTCTTGCCCATACTGCCACTATGTTACGTGTAGTTTGAAGGTTTTCAATCCTTTAGCTTTGGCAATTCAACTCAACTACTGTCTGAATATGTCACTAGCACACCATCTACCCCTCCTCTCTTCTCTGGGCCATTAAACACTTCCCTTCACAGCTGTTTAGAAGGTGGAAGGTGGGGTTGGGTGACAGGGAGAAAGATCAGAAAGACCTGATCATAATGACTGTTGACTAAAGTCCACACTACTTCTGTCCAAAACTACCTGTTACACAACCCTTAGAAAAATTTCCTTGAACTATTTGAGGCAAAAGCTTTTATTTTTAGATTTGCAATAGTAACTACATATACAAAGGATTTCTGGTGCTGTAGAGAAGTCAAATGTTATTTAATGCAACAATGTACTAATTGAGCTCTCACTCCTTGCAATGATTAGATTTGGGGTGGCAGGACTTCACTAATAGTAACTATAAATTTACATAATTTTGAACCAAGTTAAAATTATGATTTACTCTTATGTCACCTCATACACATGAGTTTGGTTTCCCCAACTAGACTGGGAGTCTAGCAAAGACAGGAATCTTACTTTATATCTCTTTATGGATCAAAGTCTACTATAGTTTTAAGCAGAATGTGACTTAATTAATAGCATATTATGGTATGCTACATCTTGTTTTTGGGTACTTATCAAAAATCCATAATACTATCATTCATAAAAATAAGAATATTAGTTTGTTTTACTTTTAGTGAACTCTATTAATACATTTTAAAACATCTCATACTAGAGAATAAATATACTTGCCATAAGTAATGTGGGGCCTTCCTGGTGGCTCAGGCTGTAAAGAATCTGACTGAAATGAAGAAAACCCAGGATCTATCTCTGGGTCTGGAAGATTCCCTGGAGAAGGGAATGGCAACCCATTCCAGTATTCCTGCCTGGAGAATTCCATGGACAGAGAGCCTGGCGGGCTACAATCTATGGGACTGTGTAGAATTGGACACGACTGAGCAACTTTAGTTTCACTTTATAAGTAACATAAATTTTATAATGTAAAAAGACATATAAAAAATGATTAATTTGTCTGCAGTGTTTTGTTACAAAAATAATTCTTTACATAACAATTTTATTGCAGGTCTTTATTAAATATTGTCCCTTCCACCCCAGTGATATGAAGCAGAATTAGTATGACTAAAATTTAATTCACCTGTGAATTTACAAATCCTGTGTTATGATTATAATTTGAGCACTACCATTTTTAAAGGAATCAGTATGATTACAGTGATTATAAGAAAATTACAATATAATTTTGGATAGGAAACAGAACTAAGGAATCCCTCTAGTCCTATCTCTGCATTCTATAGGTTAGAAAACTGGCCTGGAAAAGTTCTCAAAATAAGTTCAAGGCAAAGTAAGGACGTGATTCCAGTTCTCCACCATTTTGTTCAGGGTTTTCCCCTTAATACTTGATGCTACCTCTCAATTATGCATTATTACTGTCACTTTAAAAATTTATGCCAGGTGTTACATTCATGTCTCTCCTCTCAAAAGAAATTTAAACTAAAAATTTTTGAGTGGATAATCAGGTAGAATTTTCCTTTTTATGATAGATAATACAATATTGTTACCATTTCACTTAGAACATAAAACGCAATAGAAATGTTATTTTATTTTCCTTTCTTAAACATTTAAGCTGTTGTGAAGTCATATTTTCCATGAGTAAAGTTAGAAAAATTTAGGTTATAGTCAGTCCAAAAATATGCCTTGGTTCTGAAAAAAGAAAATAATGTCATACAACGGTAAGTACAATACTGGATCAATTCATTTAAATCCATGTACTCTGGATACCTCCCAAAACAAGCCTCTCAGTAGTTTGTCTTCTCTGGGTTGTTCTTCGTAAAACTGATTACTGCTTTGTGCTTCTTGCTAGATGGATCTTTATGTATAATACAGCTTCCGTCATTATTTTTCCTATGTTCTCAGCTAAATGTTCTAAATGATGCATTTATTGTTAGGAAAACAATAAAATCTTTATATATTGGCTCCCCCCACTAGTTTAGTGGTTCATAAATAATTATGCTGGTTTAAAACCTACACACCAATTCTCTTAATTTCCTGAGATGTCTATCATCCTGATGTGCTTATTTGTAGATTTTCAAATGAGTCTCTGTCCCTGGTTGGATTGATAATTATTGTCACAGAGACATCTTTACTTCCTAATTGTCTGAGACATATCAATATTTTCCCACTAAAGATGAATTTACATTATATAGCTCATTATCACTGCTCTTTTAGCCCTCCAATTTTTACCTTTTCCGATTTACTAGTGGGCACTCTCAAAATTTATTTTCCTGGGTGCACATCATCCATTTTCTATTCCTAGCAGAGTGTTTGAAAAAGTCTTAAGCATTTGGAAGAGTCCTGTTTTCCTTAAAGAATTCCTTTACTTTGTAGAATGACTCACTGTAAATTCCATTATTATCTAAGTGTCTAGACCCCAGGGAAGAAGGTTGGCTACAGAATATGAGTTAATTTCCAGAAGCAAATCTCCTCTTCCTGAAGAAGAGAACTGACTGAAGCAGGCCCAATGGACTGCACCACCAGACTGCTAGTTGTCCCTGGGAAAGGCTGATTGTCTGCAGTTTCCTCCTAGACCTAACCCACAAGGCTAGGGTACTATACTGGAAAGAGCCCTGAAGACCAAGGTCTTGTTGCTCACTCTTCCTAGTAGAACATCAGATGGATCATTTTCAGCAAGTCCTCTTATCTTGTGGGTCTAAATTTGTTCATCTGATGGGACTTCCCTGGTGGTCCAGTGGTTAGCACTTTGTACTTGCCTTGATCAGGGAACTAAGATCCTACATGCCTCTTGGGCAGTGTGGCCAAAAAGTAAAAAAAAAAAAAAAAAAAAGTGGAATATTTAAATTTGTTTATCTGTATATGCTTAGTTGCTCAGTCCTGTATGATTCTTTGTGATCCCATGGACTGTATCCCACCTGGCTGCTTTTTCCATGGGATTCTCTAGGCAAGAATACTAGAGTGGGTTGCCATTCCCTTCTCCAGGGAATCTTTCCGACCCAGGGATGGAACCCGGGTCTCCTCCATTGCAGGCGGATTCTTTACCATTTGAGAATAAGAGAACTGAATGAAATTATCTCTGAGGTTTATTCAAGCTCTCGTAACCCACTGTAGGGTGGATACAGCATAGTGATAGTGATAGTGAAGTTGCTCAGTCGTGTCCGACTCTTTGCAACCCCATGGACTGTAGATTGCCAGGCTCCTCTGACCATGGGATTTTCCAAGCAAGAATACTGGAGTGGGTTGCCATTTCCTTCTCCAGGGGGTCTTCCTGACCCAGGGATCGAACCCAGGTCTCCTGCATTGCAGGCAGTCTCTTTACCATCTGAGCCACCAGGGAAGCCCGTAGGGTGGATACAGCATAGGATAATTTAAACAAGTACCAGAATACATTCCACTTCTTAGAAGCAACAGATTTGTTTTTTCTTGGTGACCCAATGAACTTTGTGCTAGATGGCGTTTCCATTTTTGCTTTTGCCATCTGGAAATTTAGCTTCAAATATGCAGCCTTTCTCCACAATTCTGTGGCATGTCTGTGGTTTGTATATTTGTATATATTGTTGCCTTGATTTGAACTGGTTCTACCCTCCATTTCTACTGGACAGGGTCCTGATTGCTCTGTATCCTATTATGTTTTATGTGTCACTATTAGGCACTTTGGAATGAGGCATGATAGAAACATATGTCAGGAAATAAGATAATGGGAAGGAGAAAGATGGAGTCAAGTGTGCTGGATTCAGTCTGTCACTGACTAGCTTGTGACCTCAGACCAACTCTCCTGAGTTTCTGTTTCTTCACTGGCAATATGGGCAAATCCTTTCAAGGCTGCAGGAAGAATTAGGTGAGAAAACTCAGCTAAAATGCCTGGTACAGAGGAAGCAAGCACAAAATACCAATTTCCAATTTTTCCCCTTTCTTTCCGATGGCCCAGCTTTACTTAAGTATAACTGACAATCAAACATTCTAAGGTTTGTAACCCAAGGGCCCACTATACAAAAACATTGTGAAACAAAAACCATTGCCAAGCCAATCAACATACTCATCGCTTTACATGTTCAGTAGTTTCCATTATTTTCTATTGTGATAACAACACCCAAGATCTAGCCTCTTAGCAAATTTCGAGTACACGATGAAACACTGTCAACTATAGCCAAACCACTGTTCAGTCTCTCTCCAGACTTCTTTTCGTTCTTCCCTTTCTTGATTTGGCCCTGAAATGTATTAGCAAGCCATAGTCAACAGCTCTAAGTCTCAGCAGGGTTCTTGTAGTCACCCACATCTCTGTTTCCTAGGACAGACCCCAACCACGTTGGTCTGGATATGACGAGTGTTCTAACTCCCTAGGTTCCAACTCTGTCTGCTACTAGGAATTAAATTACAGGGACAGTGAGAGTTGAAAGGCACTGACTTCACACAATGCTTCCCATGAATAAAACACAATTTGGTGGTCAAAATCAGGAGTCAGGCATCAGGGGACCATTTCTGATTTTGCTTCTGAGCTGGTCGCACAGTATTTGAAATCCTCACCTCAGTTATAAAATGGAGCCAAGTACACTGGCTGTTTATGAGCCCTACAGGGATGTTGGAGAGATTTGCAAATTGTTTTAGAGCTCTCAGATGAAAGGTGCTATACATTTAAACCACTCATGTGGGAAAACACTCAGGATAAGGCTCTCCGAGTAACCTAGTTTCCTTCCGAAGCATAAGCAGACACCTTTGAGGCTCATGGGAGGAGTTCCTTCTGTGAGTGGAGACTTTGAGATGTTTGCGGATGACAATGCTATCATCTCCACAGTCAGTGTTTTCATCTATAAATAACAAGTATTGTGCCCACAAGGTGCTCTGCACAGAAGCCAATGACCACATAGTTCCTAAATCCAAGGGGAAAGATTAATTTCATTTTTAGAAGAGATTTGAGAGAGAATACCTTTATCCAAAATCCTTTCCTTTGAAATCTTCAGAATAGAGAATCTGTAGACTTGACAATCATTTCCAAGTTTTTAATGATGACACCCTGAATTCTTATGAATAAGTCTAGTTGGTTCTGAAAAAATTATTTTCCATTATATCCCTCAATCAATATCTGGGTTTCCTTTCCTAAAATAGGAAATGCTCAGACTATGTCTTTCCCACTCCTAATTCTGTTAAAATGGTTCCACTCCCCCAAAGATAGTGGAAACTGTGCTGTCTAATACAATATGGTAGCTATTGGCCACATGTGGCTAAGTTTAAAATAATAAAAAATAAATAAAAATTAAAAAAAAGAAATGCTCAGAAAACCTAACAAGAGCATTTAAATGCTTGGAGAATAAAGGCTTTGGGTCAATCATACAGGAAGGAGCCTTGCTTATTTCTTAGAACGATTGGTCTGATGTTCACGATCTCTCTGGAAGGAGGTCCCTAATATGCAAGACACCAGTTAACCACACCCCTCATCTATGTAGGTTAAACGGTGATAAAAGGTGTACCATGGGATGCCCTCCTTTCCTGGGAAATAAGGGTGAACATTTGAGATCTAAAAGTAACCACAATGAAGCTAAAGAAAAGCAGAATCCTATTGATTATGAGTAAGTAAATAGGTGAATTAATAAAGTACACCTCATTGGATTATTTCATTCAGCTATTTATGAATTCAGTAAATAATTTTGATAATCTATTGTGTCCCAGATCCTGGGATAGGAGCTCTGCATTCAAGAATGTGCTCAGTTGGTACCAGGACCTGGAAATTTGGGAGGTTGAGGTAAGCAGGCTCATGGGATAGAAACTCTTCAGTTGTAGGCTGTCCGGAAAATTCCAATTGCTGGGTGCTCTGATGGAACAGAGGACCCTGGCAAGCTACAGTCCATGGGATCGCAAAGAGTAGGACGTGATTCAGTGACTGAGCAAACACACATGCACGCACTGATGGGGACAACTTGTCCTTCACGCGTCCACTGAGAATCATTCTGGCTTTTCTCTAAGGGATCTCCGGCTGGGACATTCATCAGAGAGAAAAGTAAGGGATGCAGAGGGAGACTCCTTCCACTTAGGGACTGATTGGAAGGTCACAGATTTCATCACATAGTGCATTTTTCTGAGATGCGTTACCAGAGTTCACGGAATGAAGGCCTGGAAGTTTCCCCTTTACCTGTTCTGTAGCCGGTGCTGTTCAGATAGACCGCAAACGTCCGAGGCTCGTGCACCGCCTGCCAGGAGGGGGAAGAGCAGTTCTCGTTGTTGGTGTAGATGTTGTGGTTATGCACGTACTTGCCGGTGAGCATGGAGGAGCGCGAGGGGCAGCACATGGGCGTGGTCACGAAGGCATTGGTGAAGGTGGCCCCCCCACGCTCCATAATCTTTCTGGTTTTGTTCATGACTTGCAGGGACCCTGAAAGGCACAAGGCCAGCCCTGTTTAGCAGACAGCACTGCACAATCACCCACTGACGTCATGTCACTCTGTTTCCCCGACTTGTTAACGTCCCTCCCTTGGCTTGAAGGAGTCTGTGATTGGACCAGTTCTCATTTCCAGGACACAGTGCACCACTGGGGATCCTATCATCTCAAGTATTTGCAGAATAATAAACACATTTTGGCTTCTCCCTTTTTTAATCACAAAGGAAAAAACTGCAGGCTCATCCAATCATTAAAGCTAGAATTTTAGAGATGGAGTAGATTCAAAGGCCAGCAGCCCTTTGAAGTTGACTAGAGAGCATCAAAACTCCTAGCCCACCAAACTCACACCAGCTACAAACACTGCAGAAAAGATGGATACAGTACTTTTATCATATCAAACAAAAGAGGGAAAAATTTCTACAGTTAAGTAAAAGTTCATCCAAAATGCGTGTTGAACTAAAAAAAAAAAAAAAAAAAAACTCCAATGCAACTTGGTATCCCCTAGTAAACTCACCACCTACCTGGCAGATTTTCTATCAGGATCACACGATCAGTTTATGTTTTTGCCTGTTTCCACGTCATTTAAAAAGATGGATTGTTTGCTTATGAAAGAGCTATGATTCTATTGCATTCAAAAGCATTTGCATTAGCAGTAAAATATTCCATTTGAACTCTAAAGGATGAAATTGTACATAAAACTGCCGAGAAAGAAAAAAAAAAAAAAACTCTTTTGATTACTCAATCCAGCCAAACATGGCAGCTGAATCCCATCCAAATACTGCAGGAAAAAAAAAAGCTCAGGCCAGAATTCAATAGTCTTTTCAGGACTTGTCAAGAAATGCACTACAGAGCACTACAGCCAAGCCCATTGCATTTCAATCCTGGAGCCTCACATTTCCAACAGGTCCTGCTTCTTCCAAAGAAAGGGAGAAAGTCTATGTCGTTTTCCAACAAGGAAGGAAATCGTAATGCAAACCAGGCAAGCATTCAGAGCAGAAGAGAAGTGTGCAGCCATCCAAAAAGCCACAGTCGGCCTCATATTTTTTCACATACGTGCTTTTACTGTTTACATGAAAACAGAAAAGACGGTTTCTAATTGTGTCTCCTTAGAGCTCTCTACAGTATGCCTCGCTGAAGAGGATTCCAAACTGCTTTTTCCGCCCTGGTTGTCTTCAGAAGATCAAGCAACTTATTTTTTTGCCATCGATGAATAACATGTAGTGAGCGCCCACTTCATGCTGAGCATTCATTCTACTGATCTCAACTCTCTGGATTGGTCCCGCAACTATAGCATTAACAAAAGCAATGGGAAGTTCTCTGCTGCCTCCAATCTTCACTAGTAATCTATCTAACAAGAACTTATATATGAACATTGCTTGGAGATATCTGCAAAGCAAGGTAGTGTGGATACAGCAGTAGCAGGGCATATAAGGACAGTGGGGACAGGAGGCAATATTTAGTAAGAACTCCAGTACTCTTGCCTGGAGAATCCCATGGATGGAGGAGCCTGGTAGGCTGCAGTCCATGGGGTCACTGAGAGTCAGACAGGACTGAGTGACTTCACTTCACTTTCACTTTTCACTTTCCTGCATTGGAGAAGGAAATGGCAACCCACTCCAGTGTTCTTGCCTGGAGAATCCCAGGGACAGGAGAGCCTGGTGGGCTGCCGTCTATGGGGTCGCACAGAGTCGGACATGACTAAAGCGACTTAGCAGCAGCAGCAGCAGCAGCTGCCACAGTACTTGAGGACAACTGGAAGGAAAGGAGGAAGAAGATCTCAGGATGAGTGAAGTGCATCATTGGGGGTTATGTGCGGTGGTATGTGTGGTGCACTGGAGGTGGGATGAGGTAAGTGGAGTGATGAAAATGGCACACGAGTTTTCTGGAATGAAAACGAAAATGAAGAAGACTTCTCTTGATGTAATGGGTGGCAGAGCTAGCAAACAGCTTGGCAGCTGGGGAGAGACATTCAGCTTTGACAGAACAGACAAAATGATGGCAGAGTCAGATCTTTGTCAAAGGCGTGAAGGATATGTTACGATAAAAGTCTTTGAGAGGTGTTGCTATGACAATGGAGGTATGTACACTGTCGAGGAAACAGGCTGGTCCATCAAAGGTGTGGCCAAGGGGTTGCTGAAACTTGAATGGCGTTGTGCGTCCACAGTAGAATGACTCTTAAGAAGCAGACCTAAGAGCTTCCCTGGTGGTCCAGTGGTAAGAATGCAGGGTAGACGCCAGTTTTATCCCCGGTCCAGGAAGAGCCCTCATGCGGCAGAGCAACTAAGCCCACGTACAACAACTACTGAAGCCCACTCACCATCAAGCCCATGCGCTGCAACAAGGGCAGCCACTGTAACGAGGCCAGTGCACCTGCATCTAGAGAGCAGCCCCCACTCTCTGCAACAAGAGAAAGCCAGTGCACAGCCAAAAAAAAAAAAAAGAATAAATAATTTTTAAAAGATACTTATTTAAAAAAAAAATAGAAGATCCAAGAGATGCTGTAATGTATCAGAAGGCTGTGTGTTGGCTAACATTTTTCAGCTTGGGAAGAAAACTGGATAAGTAATGGTTTAACTGTTGCTCAAGAAGTAACTTGAGAAGAACTATGCCCTACAGAACATCAAAGAAGTGCACATTAGGAATGTTGTGTTTTATATTTATGTTAGTTGATCATAAAAGGGATAGAGCCTGGAATAAATACATGCAATGAAACACAGGAGTGGGGAGAGAGTTCAAGGTCAGTGTCAAAGTTCATTCACTTATTCTTTTCTCCTCTTTAGAAATCTGCAGTGATTACTTATGGTAACTGCTTGAATTTTGAGAAAACTTAGCAAACACTATTGACCAATTTTTATTGCCTAATGGTCTCTTCATGTCAGAGAATGACTTCTCGGAGTTTCCTCATGAGCTTAGCTAGACTCAAATTAAAAAAAAAAAAAATGCAACTGGAGGCCATCCCTCAAGGTTGCATCACAAAGCTGCAACCTCCAGTTTACAAACTCATTTGGACCACAACACTGGATGGGAGGTGGAAATCTGATCTAAGATCATATCATATGAAAACTAGGGGGGAGAATTCAGCCCCATGCAGAAAGAAGTGAAAGTGTTAGTCACTCAGCTGTGTCTAACTCTTTGCGACCCCATGGACTGTAGCCCACCAGGCTCCTCTGTCCATGGAATTCTCCAGAAAAGAATACCAGAGTGGGTTGCCACGCCCACTTTGAACCCGGGTCTCCTGCATTGCAGGCATATTCTTTACCATCTGTGTCACCAGGGTCAGTTCCACGCATCACTCCTGGAATTGCCCCAGCCAGGACTGTCCTCTCACGCTAAATATCACTCTTGGGACTTCCCTGGTGGTCCAGTGGCTAAGACTTTTCCTTTCAATGCAGAGGGTGCAGCTTTGATTCCTAGTCAGGGAGCTAAGATTTCACATCTCTCTGAGCTAAGATTTCAGGTCTCTCAGCCAACAAACCAAAGCATAAAAGAGAAGCAATATTGTAACAAATTCAACAAAGACTTCAAAAATGGTCCACATCAAAAAATCTTTTAAAAATAAATAAATATCATTCTTTTCTTAAACAACTGAGCTGGTTGTGTTGAAGAACTAAAAAAATCCCTCTAAACCCCGTGCTTCCAACTGATCTGCCAGTCAAAGGAGAGAACAATGAAGACGTTTGGTCT
Organism: Bos javanicus; assembly: GCF_032452875.1. Lineage (NCBI taxonomy): Eukaryota > Metazoa > Chordata > Mammalia > Artiodactyla > Bovidae > Bos > Bos javanicus. The sequence continues at coordinate 33,549,609 of NC_083881.1, read as the reverse complement.
TTGTTGCTGCTGCTGCTGCTAAGTCGCTTCAGTCATGTCCGACTCTGTATGACCCCATAGACGGCAGCCCACCAGGCTCCTCCATCCCTGGGATTCTCCAGGCAAGAATACTGGAGTGGGCTGCATTTCCTTCTCCACTGGTCTCTGCAGGTACAGTGTTAAGAGCCCCATGGGTGGGGCTCCTGACTGAATATGAGCATCTAGCTTGAAGTTTCTTAGTGAAGAGAAGATTCTGAGACAATGCTACTCCAACTTTAAAAATCACCTGGAGAGCATGTTATGTCATAGAAGAATTTGCATTTCTATCAAGCTCCCTGATGACACCGGTGCTGCCTGTCCACGGTCCACTCTTGGAGATGTAGTTGAAGCCTGACACAGAACCAGGGAAGCTTTGAGCTGGAAGAGACTTTAGTGGGTGCCTCACTTTAAGTGATCTAAATGGTTTAGACCACTTCCAAAGCGGTAAGATAGGTAGACAGGAAAAGAAAACACTGATTTCATATTTATTCTCACGGATTTTATGACTGTGTGCGCTAAGTCGTTTCAGTCATGTCTGACTCCATGCAACCCTGTGAACTGTAGCCTGCTAGGCTCCTCTGTCTATGGGATTCTCCAAGCAAGAATACTGGAGTGGGTTGCCATGCCCTCCTCCAGGGGATCTTCCTGACTCAGGGATTGAACCCGCGTCTCTTATGTCTCCAGCACTGGCAGGTGGGTTCTTTAGCACTAGCGTCACCTGGGAAGCCCAGCGGATTTTATACTTGCTTCCATTTCTAAGTGTTTCATATGTAGCAAATCATTTAATCCTGACAATAACTTTCCATAGTGGGTGTTATTAATTATTATTCCTACATCAGGGATGATAAACTGAGGTACAGAAGGGTTAAACAACATGCCTAGGACTGCACAGACCCTAAGCAGCAGAGCTCAGATACAAATGCAGGTTGTCTGTTCAGAGATCATGCTCTTAAGCTCCATCTAGGCTGAGTACTGGCTGTGACATTGACTTCTGAAGACTGCAACACAGAAATGATGTCTGCTCATAGTAAGAGTATATCTCATTTACTGTAGTCTCATATTTTGCTTCCCAGGTGGTGCTAGTGATAAAGAACCCACTTGCCAATAGAAGAGGCATAAGAGACATAGGTTCTATCCCTGGGTCAGGAAGATCCCCTGGAGGAGGGCATGGCAACCCACCCCAGTATTCTTGCCTGGAGAATCCCTGTGGACAGAGAAGCCTGGCGGGCTACAGTCCATGGGGTCACAAAGAATCAGACACAACTGAGGTGACTTAGCACATATGTATTTTGCTTCATCTAGCCTCTTAGGGGAGATACTAACAGACACTAAAGCCTGTCTCCTGCCTTCTTATGGACTGATTTCAGTAGCTTGGGTCTGAGTGGGAGAGGGGGCGTAGGCTGCAGATGTGTCTGTCTTCAGAAGCTGACAGTCACACTGATGTTAAATGCTGCCTCTGATCTTGGAGTCCCTGGGTGGATACAGATGACGGAGTGTAGGAATCATACCTCTTCCTTCTGCTGAGTAAGTGTGCTCCAGCAAGGTAAGTACAAAGCCCCTTCTCTTTTATGGCTGTGCAGTGATTAATGTTAGCCAACAATACTGCCTGGTCCTGCACCTATGGCCACTGTGACTGCACCATTGATTTTTCATTGGGAAACTACCCAAAATGATTCTGTATCCATACAACTATAAATTATGCATTTCCAGCATGGTCCCATTGGATGGGACCATGTTTTGTCCTATAGCTGCAAGGACTTGGTTTTAAGCCAGAGCTCTTCACCTCTCTGAGTTTCAGGACTTCGGTGCCTAAAATGCAGACTGTGCTGATTCTCAGTTATCAGAGCAATTATTTCATGAGAATGTTATGAAACTTTAAGGCTGAAGATTCACCACAAGATTGCCAAGGCAGGGCTTAGGAGGATGAAGATGAGAAGAGAAAGAGTCCTGGACTTGAACTTGAGGGGAAACATCTGAGTTTTTGTCACAGGTGTGTTTGAACAAGTCATTTACCCTCTTTGGATTTGTGTTTCTCAGCTGTAAAATAGAACTAATAATAGCTCTCTGGACCTGTTGGCAGGGCTGTTGAGCAAATGGCATGAGCTGTGATTTACTGTGTGATCATCTTGGCCCCAAGATGTTTCATTTACTTCTGCCTTTCCCATCTCCCTCTCTGTCATCACATCTGAACTCCAAAGCTAAGGTAGGCATACAGAGATAGCCATAAACTGCATGTTTGTGCTCCTTCAAAACTTATAGGTTGAAACTTAATGTGCTAGGTTATGGTGTTAGAAGGTGGGGGCTTTGGCAGGTTATTTAAGTCACGAGGGTGGAGCCCTCATGAATGGGTTTAGTGCCCTCATAAAAGAGACCCCAAAGAGCTCCCTGGCTCTTCTGCCATGTGAGGACACAGCGAAAACACAGCATCTGTGAACCAGGAAGCAGATTCCCACCAGACACAGAACCTGCTGGAGTCTCAATCTTGGACTTTTCAGTTTCCAGAACCATGAGAAATAAATGTCTGTTGTTTATAAGACACTAAGATGGGAATACCAGACCACCTGATCTGCCTCTTGAGAAACCTATATGCAGGTCAGGAAGCAACAGTTAGAACTGGACATGGAACAACAGACTGGTTCCAAATAGGAAAAGGAGTACGTCAAGGCTGTATATTGTCACCCTGCTTATTTAACTTCTATGCAGAGTACATCATGAGAAATGCTGGGCTGGAAGAAGCACAAGCTGGAATCAAGATTGTCGGGAGAAATATCAATAACCTTAGATATGCAAATGAAACCACCCTTACGGCAGAAAGTGAAGAGGAGCTAAAGAGCCTCTTGATGAAAGTGAAAGAGGAGAGGAAAAGGTTGGCTTAAAGCTCAACATTCAGAAAACTAAGATCATGGCATCTGGTCCCATCACTTCACAGGAAGTAGATGGGGAAACAGTGGAAGCAGTGTCAGACTTTATTTTTTGGGCTCCAAAATCACTGCAGATGGTGACTGCAGCCATGAAATTAAAAGACGCTTACTCCTTGGAAGGAAAGTTATGACCAACCTAGACAGCATATTCAAAAGCAGAGACCTTACTTTGCCAACAAAGGTCCGTCCAGTCAAGGCTATGGTTTTTCCAGTGGTCATGTGTGGACGTGAGAGTTGGACTGTGAAGAAAGCTGAGCACTAAAGAACTGATGCTTTTGAACTGTGGTGTTGGAGAAGACTCTTGAGTGTCCCTTGGACTGCAAGGAGATCCAACCAGTCCATTCTAAAGGAGACCAGTCCTGGGTGTTCATTGGAAGGACTGATGTTAAAGCTGAAACTCCAATACTTGGCCACCTCATGCCAAGAGTTGACTCACTGGAAAAGACTCTAATGCTGGGAGGGATTGGGGGCAGGAGGAGAAGGGGACGACAGAGGATGAGATGGCTGGATGGCATCACCGACTTGATGGACATGAGTTTGAGTGAACTCTGGGAGTTGGTGATGGACAGGGAGGCCTGGCGTGCTGCAATTCACGGGATTGCAAAGAGTCGGACACGACTGAGCGACTGAACTGAACTGAACTGAAGTCACCCAGTCTATGGTATTTGGTTATAGCAGTCTTGATGGATTAAGATAGAAGTTTACTTTGTCTATGCTTCAAGACTTAAAATGTTAAAGCTGGTTTAAAGATATCAGTTCCCGTCTACCCATCATGCACTGTTCCCCATGACTCTCTTAAGCCAGAAGCCTGGCTTCATTATCATTTAAAATTGTCCTTTGAGGTGGAAGCCTGACAGGGATGCTATGAAGTGACCATAATGAAGTCCAGTAGTTGGCATGGGGGCACTGCTGACTGAGCTGGCTTGAGGTTAGGGAAGGTCCAGGCCACAGCTGAGCCTCGAGGCTGCCAAGAAGAGCTGCCCCAGTGCCAGAGTTCCAGGTTGGGACTGGGGATGTCTGCCATCGCTCCTGCAGGGGTGGGTGGGGGTGCTTTGACAGTGATCAGCTGTGGACTAGGATTCTGCTAGGTCAGCAGTGACTGAGAGAGGAGTGGCGCTCTGGGAATCCTGCAAGATCTATCAGGTTTGCAATTCTGATGGGGTTAAAATCAAGGCTCCAGGAACAGTCCTTTGGAGGTAGTGTGTACTGGGTTACTGGGGCCTGACAGAGTCATAGCCAGGAATTTCAATCGTTCTACAGGCTTCAAGTCATTTAGTCTCAAATCACATGCGTGTAAAAGGTCAGAGGGGAGAAAATGTCCCACTCATCAGGATGACTTTACCAAAATCACACAGTGAACTTGAATTACTTTATGTCCATGTCAAACTTTACGACAAAGATTTGCCTTTCCTGATTCAAATATCTTAGCATTTGGTATTTGAAATATTTCAATATTTCGTACTATCAAACATTAAGCTTTTCATTGAGGCTATTCATCATGTCCAGAAAAACACAAAACTAGAAATTTGATAACAAATTTTGTCATCATCATTCATTAAGGAAGTCCCAGGTATGTGGTATTCATACATACCTGGCTTCATAGGAGACACACCTCTGTGTGAATTACAACTGCTCATGGTTTGATGAGTGATAACGACCAGCAAACACAGCTCTTATTAAACATATAGGGTTGTTTCTAGATGCCATTGTTTTATGATGGGGTAGAGTCAATGCTCGAAATATATAAATGGCCTGTACTAAGCACATCCTGATAATTTCTTATGCCAACAATTAAGTATGGAAATTTAAACAGTGATATTTCTCATACTAAAAATGGCTTTATTGGTCTATTGAAAATTTGAATTCTGAAAGCATTAGAAAAAAAAATAACATGATCGAACAGTACACCTTTTTCTACCAAAACTATGGAATTGATAGGGGAAAACCTACAAAAAAACAGATGTTTCAGCTAAAAACAAGTTGGGGAGGGAAACCAAGTTGGGGAAAAAAGGGACTAAGAAGCAGATAATAAATCTGTCTGGAATGTTTCCAGGTCACTAGGACTCATTATTTTTTCCCCTAAAGAGCTAAAGGCCATTAAAAGTGGAGACTAGCTTTTTAGTGGAATGGAAGTAAAAATGCCTACAGGGCTAGACAGAGAAGGCAGGCAAGTGAAGCCAGCTCAGTACAAGAAAAATCACAATGCTTTCGTCTTTCCAGTTTTCTACCCTTGATAGAGATGTGAGTATACAGAATTTTCCAGACAATAAAAAACAGCAGTGTGGACATGATGGCAAAGACAGGTGCTCCTTGGTCTAGGTGTTGGGGAGCAGTGGAGAGTGGTGGGGACCCTGAGGGCCTGGGGAGGACAGGCCCCACCCAACAGGGCAGCTTTGACTCCTCTTCAAGCATTATTTTAAAAAATTTTAGCTGTGCTGGGTCTTTATTGCTGTGCACAGGCTTTCTCTAGTTGGGCTGAACGGGGGCTACTCTTTCTTTTTTTAAAACTTTTTATTTTGTATTGGGTATAGCCGATTAACAAACAATATTGTGATAGTTTCAGGTGAACAGTGAAGGGACTCAGCCATACATAAACATAAATCCATTCTCTTCCAGACTCCCCTCCCATCTAGGCTGCCATATAACATCGAGCAGAGCTCCACGTGCCACATACAGTAGGTCCTTGTTGGCAATCCACTCCAAATATAGCATTGTGTACGTGTCAATTCCAAACCCCATAACCATCTCTTCTCCACATCCTTTCCCTGACTGGGGGCAACTCTGTGTTGCGATTCATTGCGGTGGCTTCTCTTGTTGCACAGCATGGGCTCTAGGCATGTGGGCTAGGTTGCCCCTTGGCATATGGGATCTTCCCAGACCAGGGATTGAATCCACGTCCCCTGTACTGGCCAGCAGATTCTTTAACCACTGGATGACCGGGGAACTCCCCTCTTTAAGCATTTAACTGAAGGCTGCCTCACGGGAATGTAAGGTTTTCAATGACTTTTCAAGAAAAGTCAGAATCTGGATTTTTTCCCCCTCTATTATATAAAAATCACTTGATTTTTTAAATGCTGCCTTGATTTTGATAAGCATGCTGGTCAAGCAAAACACATCTGTGGAATAGCTCTGGACTGTAGACCCCATTTGTGACCTCTGCTTTAGACAAAGTGTTTCCATGTATTTAAGATTTCTTAATTTTACTTATGATATAAATAGATCATAAGTCAGCCTTCCTAAGATGTTAGCACCAGCCCAATTTCCTAAGAATTTAAGAAATGCCACATTGAACCAGATCAATGGTCTAATCAGCTCACTATTTTGCTTTTCAGAGTGGTACCCAGGGACCATTTGGGAAAGATTTATTCGATTTTTTTTTTTTTTTTTTGATGTGGACCATTTTTAAAGTCTTCATTGAATTTGTTACAACATTGCTTCTGTTTTATGTTTTGGTCTTTGGCCATGAGGCATGTGGAAATCTATCTCAGCTCCTTGACTAGGATCGAAACCACATCCCCTGCTCCGCTGCATTGGAAGGCGAAAGTCTTAACCACTGAACTGCCAGGGAAAGGCTTTTGGGAAAGGCTTAGAGCTTAATCTCGTTGACTATAGTCTCAGAAACTTAGGGGAGTACCACAAGCATTTTTGATTTTCTTCTTTTTGACTTGTAAAATATTTCAAGTGAGGGAAAAATAGAATAAATACTGTGTCTTTTAGCTTTTAAAAACTTAACATTTGCTCATAGTTGCTTGAGATATATTTTTATTTTTTTCAGAAATGTTTTTAAAATTTCATAATAAAACGTGGATACTGCTGATGTTCTTGGTTACCATTCCTTTCCTGGATGATAGCCATCATCCCAAACTCTTTTAACCATGTCCATTTGTGTTTTTTAGCTTAAAAAATAAAACCATAATTTGAAAAGATACATGCACTCCAATATCCGTAGCAGCGCTATTTACAGTAGCCAAGATATGGAGGAAGGAACCTAAATGTCCATTGACAGATGAAGGTATAAAGAGATAGGGTGTATATATATAAATACCCCATGTATATATATGATGGAATGTTACTCAGCCATAAAAAAGAATGAAATAATGCCATTTGCAGCAATATGGGTGGATCTAGAGATTGTCATCCTAAGTGTTATAAACCAGACAAAGACTAATATATGATATTGCTTATATGTGGAACCTAAAAAAAAAAAGATACACATGAACTTATATACAAAACTCACAGACACAGGAAACAAACTTATGGTTATCAAAGGGGAAAGCTGGGGGGCGAGTGGGCGGCAAATTAGGTGTTTGGGATTGACATACACACACTAGTATACATAAAATAGATAATCAACAAGAACCTACTGTATAGCATAGGAAACTATACTGGACATTTTGTAATAACTTATAAGGGAAAAGAATCTGAAAAAAATAGCTATTTTTATATGTATAACTCACTTTGCTGTATGCCTGAAATGAACAGAATACTGCAAATCAACTATACTTCAGTGTTTTTTTTAAAGATATAAATCTTCCACCCATTAGCTTTGCCTAAAAGCCTGAACTATTTACAGATAGAGGCATAACCTGAAAACCACTTCCCAAGTAGTGGAAAAAGCAAATCCAGAAGCATGGGGACCATTGGTTAAATTACTTAATCTTTCCACGGATTAAGTTTTCTTCTGGGGTAATGATCTTTGAACTACCCACCCAACTTGGATGGAATGACAATAAAATGCAATAATGAGAATAAATGTTCTTGGGAAAAGATAAAGTGTTATTCACATATCAGGTGCTAGCACTTTTATTAATAAATTCCTTCTGTGCCTCACCCCCCTCACAAAGTACCAGTTTATTTGTCCCCAAAGTTCAGGGAGTGTCCCTCATTCCTACTGAGTAAGAACTTTTCGTCCCAGCTTGATTTCATAAACTTGGATTACCATCCTTCTTAGTCTTGTCTTTTCAGACAAGAAGATAGAATTGTTTCATTTTTAATTTCTCAAAAGGAGAAGTATTCGATTACAATTTTTGGAATTGTTTTCCTAAGCCTTTTCTCAGTCTGATATCCTTCTGGAGGCACTGAAGCCAAAATGCTTGCAGTATTACAGGCGCAAAAATTTTGCTTTTTTAGGCGAAGGTTTATTCAATATTTGGCAAACAAAATCACATGTAAGCAAAAACCCAAAACACATCAAACCATATCAAAACCACAATGAGAGAATATCTCACACCCATTAAGATGGTTATTATCAAAAATTCAGCAAATAACAAATGTTGGCAAGAATGTGGAGAAACTGGAATCCTTATGCACTGCTGGTAGGAATGGATAATGGTGCAGTTGCTATGAAAACAGTACTGTGGTTCCTCAAAAAATTAAAAATAGAACTATCTAATGATCCAGTAATTCTATTTCTGGGTATATACCCCAAAGAATTGAAAGCAGAGTCTCAAAGAGATATTTATACACCTATGTTCATAGTAGCGTTATTCACAATAATAGAAAAGCAGAAGCAACACTAATGTCTAAAGAGATAAATGGATAAACAAAGGGTGAATATACATAAAATGGAATATTATTTAACCTTCAAAAGGAAGGAAATTCTGAGACATGCTATAACATAGGTAAACAGTGAACAAGGACTTTATGCTAAGTGAAATAAAGTGAAAGTGAAAGTGAAGTCACTCAGTTGTCTGACTCTTTGCAACCCCACGGACTGTAGCCTACCAGGTTCCTCTGTCCATGGGATTTTCCAGGCAAGAATATTGGAGTGAAATAAGTCAGTCACAAAAAAACAAGTACTGTGTGAAACTGTATGATTCCACATATGTGAAATACTCAGAGGAGTCAAATTCATAGAGACAGAAAGTATAATAGCGAATGCCAAGAGCTGGGAGCTAGGCAGTTATTGTTTAATGGATACAGAGCTTTAATTTTATATGATGAAAAGAGTTTTTGGAGATTTGCAAATGTGAATGTACTTAACACAAACTGTACACTTAAAAATGGTTTAAGATGATTAAAAACAACAACAACAATACCAAAACCCAAAGTTAACTAAAGACTAGAGCAGAAGATTTCAGAGATTATGAGGACATTACAATCGGCCAGACAAAAGTCTCTATGAAACTGTACCCACCACCCAGAACATAATTTTTCTGCTGAGAAAGGTGGTTGGTCTCTAAATTTTTACCTATTGTTCACTCTAGTTCATCATCAACTTGCTCTGTCAATGGGATAATAAGACCCATCTTGTCATTATCTCAGAACCTAGGATATTATCATATATTTACAGGTTATTTTAGGAAGGGCTCAACAAATATTTGTTGAAGGATGGACTGATGGAAGGAATCATGGTTACATGTGTAGCTGTGGAGATTTGGACATAATACAGGTCTTGGGTTCACCATTTCCTAGCTCATCAGAGCCTAGGCAAATCTTCTAAGCCTCGTTTGTCTTAAGCATAATCTGAATAGAGTAGTAGTAACTACTACATAGAGTGACTGTGAAAATTAAACAAGTGAATGCTTAGCCTGGTGTCTGGGAGGAAAATCAAGGAAAGAAGTAAAGACAAACATGTAAGAAACAGTTGGCCACCAACTCTTCACCATTATATCCATGTGCTTCCCCTAGAAGACAGTATTTAGTAATTGCTTAATAAATATTTGGCTTCTCTGGTGGTTCAGTAATAAAGAATCCTCCTGCCAATGCAGGAAATGGCAGCATATGTGAGTTTGAACCCTGGGTTGGGAAGATCCCCTGGAGAAGCAATGGCAACCCATCCCAGTATTCTTGTCTATAGAATTTCATGAATAGAGGAACCTGGTGGGCTACAGTCCATGGGTCACAAAGAGTTGGATACGACTGAGCGATTAACATACACACACACACCCTATCCTTTAGTTGCTCTCAATCAAGTGGAAGAGACAAGGACGGAAACACACGGTGGATTAAGGGTCCTGCTGGAGGCAGGTCCGAGGTGGTAATAAAGTTCCATCCACCGTGCTGGAGGGCAGGATGGTTTTGGTGAAGGAGGATCCCTGAGGGCAAGGCACTGAACTGGGTCATGAAAAATAGGTAGGGTTTCTCTAGGTGGAGGAAGGTGGAAAGAGCAGAGGGGATGAGATGTGTAAAGGCATGAAATATAAGTGAGGGAGATGAAACCACTAGACAGTTTCAAACAACTAGTTGTTTCCATGAAGCACAGAGCAAAACTGGGGGAAAGGAAAATAGTCTTAGTGAGATAGGTATGGGGCAGATGCCCAGAGCTCATCAGCCTGCACAGAGGAGGTTTTTAATCCTCTTGGCAAGAAACATCTTGGAGGGTTTTAGCAGCAGAGACCCAATCAGATACTTGCATGAAATGAAGAATAGGCAGGAGGGGCCAAGACTAGAAGGGACAGGTACCATCAGGTGATCAACCAGTTAGGAAAAACTAGGAGAGTGGAGAATGGCTTCAGTGAAAGGGATGGGTATGAGAGATGTTAAGGAAGGTGAATTCAAATGTCTTCACTTTCCTTATGCTATAGGTTAATGAAAACTTAAACCACCAGCCACATACACACTAAAGTCACATCTCCAAGATTTCTCATTTTGACATGTTGCCTAAAAATCCATGGTCGAGTTTAAACAATTAAGTGAGAGACAACAGACTGTAAATCACATCCAACAATTATTACCTCCACTGGCTTTTAGTGCTTTTGTTTCTAGCTGAATCCAAAGAGTTAACTTTGTTGAGATTCCATAGTTTGGTTTCAAACTGGAAAACAAAGTCCCCATCCCTGTGGATCGACTTCCAGCCTACAGGGGTTTAATCCTCAAGGAACCTAGCCAGAGGAGCTCTGGAAAGAAGCCCAAGGTATTCTGCCAGCATGAACTGCAAGACTAGAGATGGTCAAGTTCAGTGTGATAGCCTGAGAGCAAGGAATTTGGTTCAAGAATGGAAAGGAGTGCTGGTGACAACTTGTAAGGGCAAACTTTTCATCTGTCTTAGGTACCATAGAAGAACTTGATCCTAAGCTTATGGGCAAGACCATAAGGCTGGGCCATGAAAGAAGATGAAAGGGTGAGAAACCCAACCAGAAGATTTAGAAGCTAAGCTGAAACACTGGATGTTGGCAGGCTTTCCAAGCACTCCAGAATTAACCCAGGTGAGTGAATTCTTCTGAAAAGCATCCTGTCTAGTGGGTGGCAGTGATCTGCAGCAGAAGAAGATATGTATAATGCTGTAACTTTTAATTTCCTAACAATTACAGGCTGTGAATAAAGGATTCACCTTAATAATAATGACAATTGGAAGTTCCTTGTGTATCTACCTTTGTTCATATGCACTGCAGAGAATTACAGTCATACTCTCATGTTCTTCGAAAGAACTTTGCCCAAATATTTTAAAAAGCTCTTGACCAAGAGTTTCCAAGGTGCACGATCCAATCCTTGACTTTTATAGTTCTGTGTTTCCTCTCACCACCCCCATTCTCATACCCCCCCACCCCACATTGCTTCAAAAACTTAAGACCAAAAAAGTCATGTCGAAACACAAACCAGATGCTTTACCATCAATGTAAGTACATTTTATAAACTAGGTTTTGGTTAAGGTACTACTGTTAAGCATCAAACCCCTGAATGTTTTCAGACTGTTACTGATACCAGGAGGTCAGTCAATCATTCGAGCAAAAGGGATGAACAAGTGAAAAAGCCAATGTCTCACCCAGCTCCACGTCTTGATCATCGGTGAGCACAAGAATGATGTTGGGTCGTATGTTTTTTCGTTCCTGCTGTATCCGTCCTCTGAATCTTGGGGACCTGATGCTGGAACTGAAGCTCCCCAGCAGCTGCGTGCCCAGGACAGCCAAAACCAGAGTACAGCAAGAATACTTCATTGTGCTTGCTCCAATGTCGCAAAACTGAGAAAATGTCTGTCTCTTGATTCTTGCAGGTCTGGGCAGTCAGAGAAAGGGGAGAGGGAAAGACGAAAATGAAATCCAAACCCTGAACATGGTTGCAGAAAAAGGACTACAACTCAGTGAGAACTGGCACATAAACTGGCAGAGAAAGGGCTGCCCGTGAGTCAGAAGCAGCAAACCCTCCCAGCGTAGGGTTGGTTTTTTTTTTAAGCGCTTGATTATTTTGCAAATTCACTTTTGTCCTTTATTCTCATTCCAACTTTTCCAATTTCAAAATTCATTGCCAAAATAGAATTTCCAGCACAGAGCTCGGATGTAAAAGCTTTCTGACAAGAGCTAATACCTGGAATTAGGTATCCCGGTTGAAGAATCAATTGTAGTCAGAAGTGTTCAGGACATCTGCAGAGTGGGTCCTGAAATGGGGAGGAAAAAAATACAAAGGAAACGTCAATCAGAGATTCTGATACAGATTTTTGGTCTGAAACAGTCTCTTAAAACAGCATAAATATATATATGTGTTTATATAAATTATTTATTCACCATATATTTTATAGTATTTATATTAATTATATTTATGTGTAAATATAATATACAATGTATATTATAATATATATACATACACATATATAATTTAAAATCTGTACTCCAAAAGGAAGAAACAGAAGGAAACAACATTCAGAACTGCTTAACACATGACTTGAATAATATCTTCATTGCATAATCATAAACACAGTGATCTGGGTATCATCCCTGCTCATGTTTTAATAGCATTAATACTTTAAACATCCCCAAAGAAAACGGATGACTGATGAGGAAAAGCCAGCAGTGCCCGTGAAACCACAGTGCCCTGGAGTGTTTGCCTCTGGGAAGCGTTAACTCACCTGCATGCGATATTGAGTACTCATCAAGCAGAACGAAACGCAAAGCTGTCATTTGTCATCTGCATGATGTCACTCACTACCCAGGAGAGTTCTTTCTGCTGACAAAGACTTCAGAGTAAGTGGCTGAGAGGGCAACCTTCCCCAGCCTCCGAAGAGCTCCTAACTGTCCTCCATCAATCACCAGGGGAAGAGGCGCTTCCTCCGGGCTGGGCTTGTCCCTCGGTCCAGCCCGCATCCCCAGTGCATCAGTGCCAAAGGGGACAGAGCCCTCCTCTGACTGTCAGCACCAGGCTCACTACTGTCCAGACCCAGTGCAGTGCCGCCAGCACTGAGCTTTGGCTTTGCTGCAGCAGATCTCAACCTGCAAAGCAAAATGATTGATGGGCTCTGAGGCTGGAGGTGACTCTTTCACCTTAAAAAAATAATAAAATCTGGAGGGGAGCACTGCAAAATCTTTGTAAGTCTGCACAGGAGGAGACTTCAGAAAGGGTTGGAAAAATGCCCCTTTCACTTTAGAACACTAACCTGCTGGACGCTGTTCTTTAGGACTTCTGAAAGATAGCAAAGGGCTCATTAAAAAAAAAACAAAAAAAGCATCTTTCTCTTGAATGTTCATGAGGGAGCATCTGTATGGGAATTTCAACTGCCCTAAAATTAATTAGATGGCAGCTGGTTCCAGCACCCATTCTCTCTCCACACTTCTGAGGTCTGTATTTTGATCCTCAACAATCAACTGACATCAGATAAATACGAATCACGAATGAAGTGTGAGGAACCAGAAGAAAAAGGACTCCGTTGCTCACTTCCATGTCTTAAATTCTGGAGGGTGACACGGGGCAGTGAAAGAAGAAAGAAGGGTATACTGTTTCCCCCTGCCATACAGATTATTGTGTTTTACACAAATACACACGCCCCCATTATTTTAAACTTTATGAGCTGTTTTGTAAACAGTTCTAATGCTTTTGACTCTGCAGCCTGTAATTATTCCTTGGGAGGGAAGGAGAGAGGGAGAGAGAGAAAGAGAGAGAGAGAGAAAGACTCAATAAGAAGTAGGCTTTAAAACAAAAATCCAGTGTCTGCAGCAAGGCAGTCCTGACCACATTATCTGCAGAGCAACCAGCTAACCACCTCCGATTGATCCTGTGGCTTGAGAAAGTCAATATGCACAGTTTGGCGTGTGGGTTTTTTCTTGTTTTCTGTTTGGTAATAACTTGGGGTTATTTCAGTGATTGCGGTGCCTGCTGAACACTGAAAGCACGCAATTGTTCTGCCCTGACTGGTGGGTTTCTGGGCATTTGGTTCAAATCATGAGAAAACTGATAGGAGCACGAAAAGACAAGAAAGCGAAAGAAGTGAATGAAACAATGGCTCTCTCCCGTGGAGCAAGCATCAGTCTAAAGAGTTAAATACAGAAATTTCTTAGAGGGTTGGTTCTTGAAGTAATAGAACTTTACCCACCTCTCAAAGCCATGTATGAAGAGATAGTTAACAGGGTTTCTTGCATCACCGATCATTTAAACCAACCTCTGTGGACAATGGTGACCCCCAAAATACAGCCAGACTCACACTGTATCGTGTGTGCGCGGTGCTTGGTTTAAATAATCAGTCACACATGCAACTGAAAATTCTTGACAATTAAGATGCTGATAACATTCCTTGGAACACAATCCATGTTCTGGGTTATTCTTTTCTTTATCTTATTTACCTTTACTTCCTCTTTTAGGAAAAAGAAAATCAGCCTTAATGGCACCCTGTATAAACTACATTGAAAGTCATTTCCTAATAAAGAAAAGAGACAGGAGAGAAGATGCGAGCTTTACCTTTAAAGTGGCTTGCCTTGCCTTTCTGGAGAGTTAAAAGGTGCGAAAGAGACCTACATTTTTTGTTTTTCTTTTTTTTTCTGCCACAGTTTATTATTGATTCAGGGGATTCATATGTAAAAGCCGAGAAGCTGAGTGGTAAAGAAAATGGAACTTTCAGACAAGTCTGTTCAGCAGGAGCACTCCCTTGACTAAAACACACAAAACACAGCACTCTGAAAAAAAAAATGTGCACACAGACAATTCTTTATTCAAAATTGACCTTTTAGAACCTGTCATCCTCTCACTGCCTGGTTTCTACCTCCAGAAGGAAAAAAAGTGAAGAAGAAGAAGAAAAAACTGACAGACAGAACGCAGACCTTGACAAAGGAGACAAGGATGCAATGTTCGAAATGGATACTTGGTGGCGGACGACAAGCGTCCTTAGAGACTAACAATTTGTCTTGAGAAATAGTTGAAAATGGGAGAAATGTCCAAAGAGGTTTTTCTCACACATGGAAAGTGAACTTAAGGAACGGTGCTGTATTCATGAAGCGGGACCAGAACACAAGCTGCTTTTTCTTTAGGATCTAAAATGAAAACACCAACTATCACTATGGCCAATTGATGTGGAAAGTTTGCAGTACTTTGTTTGGGGCAGTCAAGCCAACTATAAATGTGACATAAAAAGTTTCAAGTCACATATAAAAGAAAGAAAAGACTGGGAAGCCTTCAAGCCAATTGGATAGCAAGTCTAGTTCACATATGCTTATCTAGCAAAGCCCCACACTAAAACAAAGCCCTCATTGCCCTCATGGGTTTAAGGGGGTCTCTGTCTTCAACACAGTCCCCCCCTTGTCTAGACAGCTGGGGTGGAGGTAAAGGGATGGTGGTAATATGCTTGTCCACAGCCCTGGTTGTCAAGGTATAATCTGGGCTTTGGGGGACCCTGAGATCCTCACAGATGGAATCCAAAAGACCAGAACTATTTTTTTTTTTAGTAAGACTGGGTCTTTATCTTATGTTTATTTTTAATTATTATTTTTGGCTGTGCTCCATCTTCATTGAGGCACATGGGGGCGTCTCTAGTTGTAGAGCCTGGGCTCTCCATTTGCCATAGTGAGATCAGCAATCCCTGTCATGGGGGGATCTTAGTTTCTTGAGCAGGGATGGGACCCACATCCCCTGCATTGGAAGATAGACTCTCAACCACTGGACCACCAGGGTTGTCCCAGACCGGAGCTATTTTGATAAGAACGCCAACACTTCATCCCTCCTGTACACTTTGTTGAAATTTGCACTGATGGTCTAAGAGCAACCATTTGTAAAAAACCAATTTGTACAACCGCTTTAGTACAAATGCAGGGAGCATCACATATAGTTTTTTAAAAAGCCAGTTTCACTCAAGATGAAGCTGTAAAATGATTAATTTGATTAAGCCCTGAGTGTCAAATACACATAGGCCTCCCAGGTAGCTCAGTGGTAAAGAATCTGCCAGCCAATGCAGGAGATGTGAATTTGATCCTTGGGTTGGTACATCCTCTGGAGAAGGGAATGGCAACCCACTCCAGTATTCTTGCCTGGAGAATCCCATGGACAGAGGAGCCTGGCAGGTTGTAGTCCATGGGGTCTCAAAGAGTTGGACACAACTAAGCATGTCCCTGTGTGCTCAAATACATGTCTTTTCTTTTACATTTTCTGTTTTATCAGAGAAAAGGGACACATAAAACCCTCTGCTGTGTATGGAGGTGTGATGCTTATCAAGGGAAACCACTGTGTGACTAAGCTGCAAGGTGAACTGGATCCATCTCCTTTCTGTTTTTAGTCAAACACTATTTTTACTTGGTAGAACTATTTGAACTTGGATTTTTGGAAGACGTTTTCTCAAGTCATGAATGAACCAAGACTCACTTCAAGGAAAACAACTGACAGTATTCGTCACATTTGTTGCTAATGACAGAAATCTAGTTTTCAAGTCAAAAGCAAAATTTTGGAAAACTTTTATCTGCCACTGTGAGCTTGGCAGCTTCTCAATAGGTAAAACTTTTCTGATGACGTTGATGTTGATATTAACAAATGTTATTTTGTGATATAAAATGAAATGTGTCAACATTTAGACTATTAGTATAAGTCAGTGAACCAATACTTCTGAAATGACCAAATGCAATGTTACAAAATTATACAGAAGTAAAAAAAGCTCACTCAAAGTGCAAAATGACCACTGAATCTTAATATAAGAAAGTATTAAAAGCTCATTCATGTGGTTTCAGATTTCTTATGACAACTGACCTATAGGAATCACTACTTGTCAAGTTTTGGTATAGTATCAAAGAAGATCTATAAGTATCTGAAAAAGCTTTTGAAATAATTCTCCAACTATTTACCCATGGGAGGTTGAATTTTATTCCCATAGCTCGCCCAAAACAATACATTTCAACAGATTGAATGCAGAAGCAGATATAAAAATCCCGTTCTCTTGTATTCAGATAAATATCAGATTTGCAAAAATGTGAAACATGCCATTTTAATCACCAATATTGTTTTGGTTTGCAAAATAGTTATTTTTCATAAAATATATCATTTAACATATAAATGTATTGTTTTTAATTAATAAATATTTTAAAAAATTCTCAGTTTGAATTTTTAAGTATCAATAGCTAAAATCCCCATAAAGTGAAAGCCACTCAGTCATGGCTGAGTCTTGCAACCCCATGGACTATACAGTCCATGGGATTCTCCAGGCCAGAATACTGGACTGGGTAGCTGTTCTCTTCTCCAGGGATCTTCCCAACCCAGGGATTGAACTCAAGTCTCCCAAATTGCAGGCAGATTCTTCACCAGCTGAGGCACCAGGGAAGCCCCAAATCCCCATAAACACAAGCTTAATAAATTACTTTATTTTTTTTAATTAATTTACTTTTGGCTGCCTATATGGCATCCAAGCTCCTAGTTCCCTGACCAGGGATCAAACCTGTGTCCCTTGCACTGTGAGAACAAAGTCTTAACCACTGGACTGCCAGGAAGTCCCACAAGTTTAATAATATAAAGGGATAAAAACAGAATTTCAATAATACAAAAGGATTTCACGTTCAAAGGGTTTGAGAATTACTGGCCTAGAGTATACAGCCTTTCACCTCTAAGGCCCTCGTCACAAACTTAATTCATTCCCTCCTGCCCCTTAAAGCTTTGAAAGTTTACTAAGTTCTAAGTGCCTGGTATCACTGTTCAGTGATGACATTCTGTGTTTTTTCTTTTTTAATCTGAGGATAACACAAAACTTTATAAATGAATGCCCACACATCTCAAGTATGAGAGAGATAGGCTCAGAACAGCCCACTCAGCACAGAAATCAACCTCTTAAGGATGAGGCAAAGGAATTGTTTCCAGCACAAAGCACTCCACTTCAGAGTGAAGACAGAGAAAAAAAGGGACATCATAACCAATCACAGCAGTAGGGGAGATTAGGCCAGCAGCATGCAATTATTCAAAGCTGAATTTAGCCAGAACACACTTAGTTTATCATTAGAGTGAAGTGAAATAGGACTATACTAGCAAGAAGGTGGAATCCCCCCTCCTGATTCCCCCAATCAACAGAGTTCTCAACATATCCTGGGGTCAGTTTACATGGCCCTCTTCCCTTAATTTTGACTTTCAAGTTTCCCATACATCACTTTTTTTTTTTTTTCTATAGAGGAAGCCTTCAGGATGTGCTAGCTTCTTTATGATATATGTGAAACTATGAAGGAGCTAATTTCTTCTTTTAAAAACCCCATAGCTGGCAAAGTTCATCTACTGTTAATCCCCAGAAAGCCTGTTCACGGATCTACTTTATTACAACTCCAAGCAAATAAGATAGACAACAGTCTCCTTCTGGTGCAGTAACATTTTTATACCCCTCGAATAATAAATCTCTCCCAGCCACCAATGACAGCTGGAAAGTGTGCATCTCTGACCTGGAGCATCTTTGGGGAAACACTTGGCTAAATGATGAGATCCTCCTTGAACAATGTTTGCTTTTCTTCCCCTTTCCCCCTTTCTGTTCTTTGTCCCCATAACACTGTGAATAGTGACATTGGAAGGAACCTTGAAAAGTCATCTGTTCACAAAATTGTTAGTGTTGATCATCCCCAGGGTACGGTGAGGCAGAGGAACAGATTCTATTTTTTTATTTCATTTATGTCTAAGTTGGATTTTTCCCCATGATCTGTTGCACAATAAAAATAGAAAAAGTATTTTTAAGCTTCCTAGGTTTTCTCTTTGTCTTCTCATGGAGGAAGAGGATAGAAAGATATAAGCAGTGATAAGAATGAAGGGAGAGGCTATAGCAAGAAATATACTTATGAGGGAGGTGGAAGGGGGGTATAAGAGGGAGGGGACAAACGTATACCTAAGGCCAATTCATGTTGATGTATAGCAAAAATCATCACAATATTGTAAAGCAATTATCCTACAATTAAAAATAAAATATAAATTAAAAAAAAGAAGAAATGTACTTATGAGGATTATCCTACAAAGACAGGAGTTACCTACATAACAAGGAGCTCACCAAGAACATTTTAGGAAATGCAAAGCATCCAAGATGGAGATTTTCCCAGCTTCTTTCAAATAGAAATTAGGAAAGCAAAGGAAAACAAAGTGACCTAAAAATTATGAGAACAAGACAAACCCAGAAGGACCTGATATTTTTGAAGCAGATGCTACAGAGTGTCTTACAGGTCTGATAACAGTCATGAGTTTCAGTGGTGGCCATGAGCTCCAAGATAAGGGGAATAAAAAGATTGCTGACTTTTAAAAAGGGGGACATTGGAAACTTCAGTTTGGGTCTGATGATAGGAAGCATATTGATAAAAAGAACCATAAATGTGGTCTTAGAAATCTTAGTTATGTCTTAAACTATATGGTTTATTATATTAAATTTGCCTTTGGTTTCATATTCTTATACCTTAACTGTGTTGAAGTATCTTAAAGGTATTGCAGAAGTTAGCAGAAACAGTTTACTGCAATAACAAGGAAAAACAAACAAACAAATATCAATGACTTAACACATACTGCAAGTCACACACAGAGTGACAGGGAGCTTTGATCTGCTCGATCGTGCATAGATGCAGTCTGATGGGGGCACTGTTGTTTTATTCTTGCCATAGCTGGATGGAGAAGAAGAGGAAGAAAAAAACTGGAGATTCTTGTGGTAGAGCTTTTCATAGCTCCAACCCAGAAATGACTCCAATCACTTCTAATATTTCATTGGCTGAAACTAGTCACATGACCCCAACCAACTGCAAAATTGACGGCACAGATGAAGTGTGCTGAGCACTACCCTCTACCACAAGCATCACGTTTCATCAGTACCTTATGTATTTATCTCTTTTTCCTAACTATTTGGGTTCACCAAAAAGTTTGTTGAGGTCTTTCTGAAAGACGCCATGGAAAAACTGGAAAGAACTTTTTTGCCAAACCAATAGATATACACACACATGTGCATAGTTAAGATACACGTATAAACATATTCACACATACAGACACATATTCAAGTAATGAGGAAACATAGTTTTCTTTGTATTTTAAAGTTCAAGCATTCCTAAATAACTAAAAATGTACCTCTGAACAAAGTTGGGAATTCTGGGGACATATTTTGTTTTAGTCTGTTTCTCTGATGTGTATCATTTGGCACAATATGAATTTATTTCAAAGTTCTACAATTCCTGTGATACGTTTTAAGTTGAAGAAAATATTTAAAAAATACTCAGGTGCTATATTTAGATTTCAAAAGCATTTCTCAAAATATTTTCTTGTAGTTAACATCTTTGTGAGGAAAGAGGAACACCTGACTTTAAAAATTAAGCCACAGTCAAGAGAGTTTGTGCTGGCCTATTTTCTACGTGATAAAGCTCACTACCAACATAACATACTTTAACATTTCTAAGGCTTTAAATACAGCAGCTGAGCACCAAAGAATTGATGCTTTTGAACTGTGGTGTTGGAGAAGACTCTTGAGAGTCCCTTGGACTGCAAGGAGATCCAACTAGTCCATCCTAAAGGAATATTCATTAGAAGGATTGAATATTCATTGGAAGGACTGATGCTGAAGCTGAAATTCCAATACTTGGGATGTGAAGAACTGACTCATTTGAAAAGACCCTGATGCTGGGAAAGATTGAAGGTGGGAGGAGAAGGGGATGACAGAGGATGAGATGGTTGGATGGCATCATCAACTCAATGGACATGAATTTGAGTAAACTCTGGGAGCTGGTGATGGACAGGGAGGCCTGGCGTGCTGCAGTCCATGGGGTCGCAAAGAGTTGGACACGATTGAGCAACTGAACTGAACTGAACTGAAATACAGCAGAGTGGAGATACAAGTTCCTTCCAAGGGACCCTGCTGGCCTCATATGGAGTCATGATGCAGAAAAGGAGGTCTGGGAACACTGTGAAAAATGAATATGCATTTCAAAAGACAGCAAATTCTAGTTCTTAGCTCAAGATTTAGGGATGAGTTATGGGGAATTCACAGTTGCGATAGTGGTAAAGAACCCGCCTGCCAATGCAGGAGACATAAGAGACAAGGGTTTGATCCTTGGGTCAGGAAGATCCCCTGGAGGAGGCCATGCAACCCACTCCAGTATTCCTGCCTAGAGAATCCCATGGACAGAGGAGCCTGGTAGAGTCCATAGGGTCACAGAGTTGGACATGACTAAAGTGACTTAGCACGCACACATGCATGTATGGGGAATAGCTCTGTTTTTCAATTTTTCCTTCCACAATGTATACCTTACAGGAAAGCCTTCGAAGAAAATCAAACATCCATATTTAAGTCAACTGCAGTTCTCAGAGATCCATTTTCAAAAGACACCTTAAAATTCAGATTTTGATGTCATTCAGTTGCTAACTTGTGTCTGACTCTTTGCAACCCCATGGACTGTCCTATACAGATTGCTCAAACTCATGCCCATTAAGTCAATGACGCCATCCAACCATCTCATCCTCTGTCATCCCCTTCTCTTCCAGCCTTCAATCTTTCAGATTAGTTCACGTATAATTTCAAAAATACTCCCTTCACAAGTTGTACTGGGAAATGCTGGTTTGAGTTTTGGGGCAGGAGGTTAAATATATCATTCTAAGTCTTTATATGACAAAAATCACCGTCAATACCCTATTCTGTTCAGATTGTCATCATTCCTTCAGTTGTATACTTATCTCCAGTGAGTACCAAGCAAAGTTACACATTTATCAAGTAAAAAAAACAACTCTACTTCAGTTTCATATGAGATTCAGGTTGGCAATCATGGAAAATATAATTACAGTAGAACAAACCGAGTAACTAGCAGGCCTCACTAGGAAAATTAATTTACTGATTATAACCACAAAGCACACATAAAGCATACAGCAAAGATAAATTTTCTACCCATTTTTATTGACATCCATCTGATTTATGGCATCAATTTATGGCATCAATATCAAATTCATCTGTTAACTCTTAAAATAGTATTTGGATGTAGAGATATTTATCACAGTTTTCAGGTGAATTAGCACCTGAAGAGACCCAGTATGACATTTTTAAAACCATAAATTCACTACCACTGATTCGAATGACGGTGCTTACATTGAAGGCCTATAGTAATCCGAAACTTAAAACACAACTTATGTCTTAGCTTTTTGTCTAAGCAGAAGCTGGGAAATATTTTAGCTAATGAAAACCCATATTTTTCTCTATTGTTACAAAAAAGTGAACTTTATAAAGTCTTTTAATTTTATTTTTAATTTTTATTGGTTGTGTTGGGTCTTCGTTGGGTCTTCGTGCACGGATTTTAGCAGTTGCAGCACATGGGCTGAGTTGCTCCAAGGCATGTGGAATCTTCCTGGACTGGGGATTGAACTCTGATCCCCAACACTGAGAGGCGGATTCTTATCCACTGTACCACCAGGGATGCCTGATGAACTTTTAAGCAGAGGAATTTATAGAATGAAACAAGAGCTGTATTATCACTGTAAACTATTATCTATCATATCTGTAAAATAATTTTCCTGAAAAGGCTCAGATTATGGTGTATTCTATGGATATTTGGGGCAAATGTATGTTTATTGTCACTAGAATATCTTTATAAATAGATGTTTACAGCTGGCCAAGTCCCTAAATATCATCTACTACACTTCTATACTATAAACACTCAATGTTGCTCTACTTCTAGAATTTATTTTTTCACTAACAACTCTACTTTGTTTTAAGCCTTCATTTCTCAGCACACACAACACCAGCACTTGTCACACAAAGGAGCTGATATAATTAACCCAGATGATGTGCCCCACAAGTAAAATCAGCCATTCATGAAAGCTGGTCACCAGAGGCCATTTCAAACAATGCATATTTCAAAGTAATCTAAAGTAATCCCTTCTCTCCAGATTTGGTTTCCATGAAGTCTTAAGCACATGTGCGCTACAAAAAGGAGGCTTATTAAAACCTGATGTGATATCAGAGATTATAATGCAACACGGTTGGGCTCATTTTAATATGAGTCTTCAAGAAGAAAGCGATTTTCAATTATATTTGTAGGCTTACTAAAACATTATGCGTATAAAGGTATGTGATGTTTACTAATTAAGGAAAAAATGAAGAATGCTCTCCTGTTATCTGAATCAGGCTTGTATATAAAATTTGCATATAAAAGTGGAGGAGAAACTAAAACAGTTTTTACTGATGGACAGATTAGCTAAAGGCAGCATGTATTTATAACTCTAAAGAGTGAGGAGTTTAGGTTGTTTAGAAAATTCCTTATAAAGTTGTGAATCTCTAGTATACCATTCTTTTGGCTTGCTATGGTGAAACATTATCAAAATGTGTTGTGGCAGTGGCATGGCATGGCACTTCAAAATAGCATGGCAGCTTCAAAACACTAGTTGTCATCAACAGTAGAACTGGCTTATTGGGTAAGTCTGGCTGCTTATGAAGTTTACCAGACTTTCAGTCCTGGTGAATCTCTGGAAGCTTTGTTTGTTTGTTTTTCCTAATCTTTTTTCTATTTGCTGGATGTAGTTAGTTCCAATTGTAGATGAAAATACAAAGAATTAGATTTGATATGCTTCTGGTCCCTCCATTTCAGGATCTCCTGCCTACAGCTTTGTATCCTTGAAACTCAAACAAAAGGAAAGTTGTATGTGATCATGAATGGGTTCACAAAATGAGCAGAGAGCAACACCCTAACACAGAAAATCTGCTGTTCCCCATTGGAACATGGCTTCACAAACCTGATTATATATAAGAAAGGAGGGAAATTACCTCCTTTGCTCTAGACAGCTAATGTGAAGGAGGCAGTCTTGAAAATATGGTATATTAACAGCATCTCTGAGTTTGAAGGTATTACAAAGTGTTTATGTCCCCCACTGCATTCATATGTTGAAATCCTAACTTCCAGTGAGACAGTATTAGGAGACAGAGTCTTCAGAAAAGTGATGCGGTCATGAGGCTGGAACCCTCAGAAACGGAATTAATGCCCTCATAAAACAGACCACAGAGAGCTCTCCCCACCCCCACCTTCTACCATATGAGGACACTGAGAAGATGGTCATCTATGAACCAGGTAGTGGACTCTCACCAGATACCCCATCTACTAGCACCCTGATCTTGGATTTTCAGCTTTCAGAACAATACAAAATCAATGTTCGATATTTAAGTCACCCAATCTATGGTGTTTTTGTTATAGCAGCCCAGACAAAGACAAGGGATCTTAAAGTTCACCTAGATTATTTTTTAACTAATGAATAAAACTTCTCTGACTGTGTGGATCACAATAAACTGTGTAAAATTCTTAAAGAGATGGGAATAGAGGACCACCTGACCTGCCTCCTGAGAAATCTGTATGCAAGTCAAGAAGCAACAGATAGAACTGGACACGGAACAACAGACTGGTTCCAAATCGGGAAAGCAGTATGTCAAGGCTGTATATTGTCATCCTGCTTATTTAACTTATATGCAGAGTACATCATGTGAAATGCAGTGCTAGATGAAGCACGAGCTGGAATCAAGATTGCGGGGAGAAATATCAATAACCTCAGATATGGAGATGACACCACCCTTCTGGCAGAAAGTTAAGTAGAACTAAAGAGCCTCTTGATGAAAGTGAGAGGAGAGTGAAAAAGTTGGCTTAAAACTCAACATTCAGAAAACTAAGATCATGGCATCCGGTCCCAGCACTTTATGGAAAATAGATAGGGAAATAATGGAAACAGTGAGAGACTTTATTATTTTGGGTTCCAAAATCACTGCAAATGGTGACTGCAGCCATGAAATTAAAAGACACTTGCTCCTTGGAAAAAAAGCTATGGCCAACCTAGACAGTATATTAAAAAACAGAGACATTACTTTACCAACAAAGGTCCATTTAGTCAAAGCTATGGTTTTTCCAGTAGTCATGTATGGATGTGAGAGCTGGACTATAAAGAAAGCTGGGCAGCAGAGAACTGATGCTTTTGAACTGTGGTGTTGGAGAAGACTCTTGAGAGTCCCTTGGACTGCAAGGAGATCCAACCAGTCAATTCTAAAGGAAATCAGTCCTGAATATTCATTGGAAGGACTGATGCTAAAGCTGAAACCAATACTTTGGCTACTTGATGCAAAGAACTGACTCATTGGAAAAGACCTTGATGCTGGGAAGACTGAAGGTGGGAGGAAAGGGGATGACAGGATGAGATGGTGTGATGGCATCACTGACTCAGTGGACATGAGTTTGAGTAGGCTTCGGGAGTTGGTGATGGACAGGGAAGCCTGACATGCTGCAGTCCATGGGGTCGCAAAAGAGTCAGAAATGACTGAGGGACTGAACTGAACTGACAGCACCAATAAAAAATGTCCCTGGTGGATGTCACAGACCTCATCAGGCCACCTGTTTAGTTTGGGGTAGAATTAAGATTAAAAATCTGTCCCTTTAATTGAGCAAAAATCTCTCCTCCTATCTTCCAGGTATTTAATCATGCTCTATTCTACTGAACCACACAAAATAATTCTAAATTCTTCTCAATAGCAAATGCTTTAAATATTTGAAGATTGTTTCCATCTAAGTCTTGAATCTCTTCCTCTTAATAAACAAACTTATGAGGTAAATTATGGGAGAGCAGTGGAAGGGCTAATTTTGAATTGGGTCATTGGGTGGTTAAGTATTATCTCAATAGATCCAACAAAACTGTAGTTACACAGATAGGAAGCCAGTATACTTAATGTCCATCTGACTCAAAGGAATTGCTTTTCAAGTTCACCAAGAAAAATTCCTTATACACCACTACTTTCGTGTTTGGACTAAATTCAACTCAGAAATCATTCAAAATTTCCATTAAGTAATTCATTAATCCGTTTTTTGACAGTTTTGATAAAACTTTATTTGTAAGCACTGAAATTTAAATTTCATATAAATATGTCACACAATATTATTCCTTTTGATTATTTTATTTTTTTAATTGGAATATATTTGCTTTACAACACTGTGGTTACTTTTTGCTGTACAACAAAGTGACTCAGCTATATGTATGTATCCCCTCCCTCATGAGCCTCCATCCCACCCCTTTAGTTCATCACAGAGCAGTGAGCTGAGCTCCCTGTGCTATACAGCAGGTTAACCCACTAGCTATCTATTTTACTATTAATCGATTTTATTGGAGCATAAAGCCAGACAAGAAAGATGAAGGTCTAGGCTAAGAATCCTGATCTAAGAACTAGATATTTTTCCTTCCAATTTAGGTCACTGATTTCTCTCTCGATTTTGAGAAAGTTTTCCTTCTAAGAAAAACATCCTCTTTACCACATTTGGCTTCCGTTTCAGAACATGTGTGTGCATGCTCAGCCATGTCCAACTCCTTGAGACCCCATGGACTATAGCTCCCAAGGCTCCTTTGTCCATGGAATTTCCTAGGCAAGAATACTGGAGTGGGTTGCCATTTCCTATTCCAGGGGATCTTGCCAGCCCAGGGATCAAACCCAAGTCTTTGTTTGATGTCTCCTGCATTGGGAGGCAGGTTCTTTACCACGAGTGCCACCTGGTAAGACCAGTTTCAGCATACTGGATACTTTAAAAGAGCCATGCAAGAGAAGAACCATTTTACTATTAAACAAAGGCCCCAAGCTCAAGTACTTAAGTCATAAGGTAGAGCAGGGGCTCACTATAATCAATGGAAGTCTTGTTAATTATTTCAGAGTTCCTGATTCACAGGGAGAGCCCAAGATACTGCAAGTCTAACAAGTTACTGGGGGATGCTGATGCTGGTAGTACTGGTCCAGGGCAGAGCAATCAACTCACTCACTTTAGCAATAGGAAAGGCAGGTGGAACCAGGCCTGGGGGAGGCATTTCAGGTCTTTCCCTGAGGGTTGATCTCTCAGGCCTTGGCATTGGCTGAGACAGCTGATCATTCACAAAACAGGACTCTTGGGATTGCCAATTATTTCATAGCTGATAGGATCATTCTCTAAGATTATCTTTTGCAGAGTTGCTGAAAAGGCAAGCTTTCAACAAACCCTGTAGGAACTGAAAGAGTTTTCTGCTGGAGAGCAAATATCCAAAAGTGTTCTTTTGCACAGCTTTCAGAGGACCCTCTCATATTCTTTTCTATATATTCTCTTTCAATGTCTGAAGGAACTAGGTTCCACAAATCCTTGCATGCGTGAATTAGCGAAGTCTTACAGTGGCACGGTGTGATGACGAAATCTGTTACATTTGTTAAATGATGGTTAGGAACTAAGACAGGTTTACTATCACCACCACTGGTTTTCCACCTTTAGGTAAACTCTTACTAGAGATTAAGGCAGCAGAGTGAGATACTGCTTCTGTTTTGAGGAAGTCCATCTTCAGTTTGCTAATTCTGTCCAGCTGTCTCTGCCAATCGCCCACTCTGGGTCTTTTACTCTCATTTATCACCTCCTCTTTGAGACACTAGCAGGCAAATACAGATGCAGTAAGAAAACAAACTGACTCAATGACACAGCATGATCCCAGAAGGTATCAACCCACCACAGTGCGCAACACACATTCGATACTCTGGGAACCCCCAGGCTGAATTCTCCTTCTGATGCTGAGCAAGAGGAGGAAAAGGGATGAGGCCACACAGAAGTGAACTGGGAAACAGGACAGAACCTCCTGAAACTAGTGTGGTGGGTGGAAACAGAAGGAAGGTCAAGTTTGCATCCTTCCAGACTTTCTTTGTGTATCTTTAACTCTTGTAGCAGCTACTTCTTAGGAAACTGAGTCATCCTGGTCGAGAAGAGATAAGAATTCTGGAATCTGGTTTTACCAGTTGCCTGACTTTGGGGAATGTATTCCAGCACCCTGTGACAGCTGTGGGGACCTGGGCACTTCTCAGAAGTGGCATATCTTGAATTTGTGGCCTTCCCCTCCACGTTTCCATTTTCTTGTCGATTTCCCTTTCGTTCCTCACATACAACTGCCCTCACATGCTCCTTGACTATGTCAAGTCCTCCACCACACCCTCCTTCCTTCTGCTTTCATGGGTCTCCAACCTTTTACTATTCCCAACATGTGGATCAGACTTTACCCTTTTATCAAGAAGTAACAGGGACTTCCCTGGTGGTGTAGTGGTTAAGAATCTGCCTGCCAGTGCAGGGAATGTGGGTTCGATTCCTGGTCAGGAAACTAAAATCCCACATGCCACAGGGTAACTAAGCTTCTGTGCCACAATGAGAGAAGCCCACGTGCCATTACTAGAAAAAGCCTGCTCACCACAATGAAGACCCAGTGCAGCCAAAAATTTAAAAACAAATAAAACACAGAATATAAAAAGAAATAACAATTTTCACTAATATCCATTGAGCACTTGAAAAGTGAAAGTGCTAGTTGCTCAGTCATGTCCGACTCTTTGTGACCCCATGGACTATACCCTACCAGGCTCCTCTGTCTTATGAGATTTTCCAAGAATACTGGAGTGGGTTGCCATTCCCTTCCCAGATGAATTTGCCAATCCAAGGATCCAACCCAGGTCTCCTGCATTGCAGGCAGATTCTTTACCATCTGAGCCCCCAGGGACGCCTATATCATGTACTAAACTTGTCTTCAGCCCCTTTTATCCCCATCATGTACCAATGAAGCAGGCACTACTATTGCTCTTTTTTTTTTTTTTTTTAATGAGGAAACTGAGACTCAGAGAAGTTAAGGAATCCATCCAAGGTTACACAGCAGCAGGCAGAACTGGGGCTACCCCACACCAGAAACTTCGTTCCTAACTGTTCTGTTTCTCTATTTTCTCCTAAAGTGCATTTTCACTTGAAAAGATCTTGGAGACCTAGTGAATTCTGAATTGGCCAAATTAATAGGGAGAAATCTGGGGCTGAAAATGAGTGGCAGGTGTTGCTGAAGTTTCCAGGCAGCGGCCACCGCACCTTAGAGCATCTCCCCCAGGAGCACGCAACAGGGCATCCGCAGAGGAGCCACACATCACGAACAGGCCCCCTTTCACTTTCCAAACAGAAGGGGACCCCTCTGAGCTCAGTAAAACAAAGAGTCATTGCTGGGTGAGACAGTGGACTGGCGTTGGTTGAACATGAATATTCAAGACCACGAGTCACAGCTCCATGAATTCGGGGGTCTCCTCTATTTGTATTTAGTATTGTGCAGTCGCGAGACAACTTGCAATGATTAATTAATCCTGGGTGCCGAGGCAGAAGGTGAAATAAGTTGTGCATAGTCACGAAGCTGGTCATTCTCAGGCTCAGAGTTAGTGCCGGAGGGCTTCCTTTTCCAGAGACAGAAAGAAGATAGCACTTGGCTTTCTGCTTTACGCCTATGATCCCAGAGATCTATACTCACAACCCCTAAAATTTTCTAAAAGGAGGGCAGGTGGCTGCCAGCTGTCCTTAACCCACACCCTTATGACATCATCCTCCATATCACCAGTCCATGGAGACTCCATCCACTGAGAGCCCCCCACCTCCATCAGGCCTTGTTCCTTGGCCCGTGACTTGCTGGGTGAAGGAGGGGGACAATCTAGTTTATATATTGTACATGGCTCCTTGTGGCTGTTTTCCCACCATCTCTTCATGTGCAATTTTAATTGACGTTAGGGACTTCCCTGCTGGTTCCATAGTAAAGAACCCAACTGCCAATGCAGGAGACACGGGTTCGATCCCTGGGTAGAAAAGATGCCCTGGAGGAGGAAATGGCAACCCACGCCAGTATTCTTGCCTGGGAAATTCCATGAATAGCAGAGCCTGGCAGGCTACAGTCCACAGGGTGGCAAAAAAGTCAGATACAATTTCGTGGCTAAACAACAACAGTTGAGGAAACTGAGACTCAGAGAAGTTAGTAATTCATAGTAATACTTCAAGAATCTATTAGAGTTAGGGGGAAGTAAAGGTGTTAGTTGCTTAGTCGTGTCTGACTCTTTGTGACCCCATGGACTGTAGCCTGTCATGCTCCTCTGTCCCTGGAATTCTCCAGGCAAGAATACTGTAGTGGGTTGCATTTTCCTTCTCCAGGGGATCTTCCAACCCAGGGACTGAGCCCAGGTCTCCTGCATTGCAGGTGGATTCTTTATCATCTGAATCACCAGGGAAGCCAAGAGTTGGGGGAAGGGTCTCTAAATATGTGAACTTCCATGAAATCTTATTTAAATTATGTAAAGGCAGGAGCTTAAAACAAATAAACAGGAACCATTATGAAACATACTGAATGTGCAAAAAAAAAAAAAAAAAAAAATCTCCCGGAGCTCAGAGATATAACACGAAAGGAAGGGTTATGTCTCCCTGTGTTACATGGAGGCCACAGGGGTGGTGGCTCTCTGAGTCTTCCCACTCCAGGCCTCAGGCCAAGGAAACAGCCCCAGTGCGAGTCACGCCAGACTCATGACAGACACCAGGGGCAGGAGAGTTCGTGGAAATCTGGAATGCCACTCCTACTCATTGGCTTGGACATGGCATCTGATGCACCTGCTCACTTGGCTCTGGCCAAAGCAGTGCGTGTGGTGGAGCCCAGGGTGGGGTGGGGGCAGGGTCTGCTCCCAGGGAGGTTCTGCAAGTCCCGAGCAGTGGGCAGGGACGTTGAACTCTGGTCACATCTCTGGTGGAGGGGGGCAGGGGCGGTGATAATTGGGATTATGATTTAATCTATGACATGCACTTTCAAAAATGAATCATGTATTTCCTAGTTCTCAAAAAATACTGGGAATGATGTCACTGTTGTGTTTGTTTTATGGCTTTGGGTCATCACTGTTAACATAAATACTGCTTTTAAGCTATAAGTCAGACTTTTTCCTACTGGGATGTGGAAAGCTGTTTGCCCAACACATAAATGACAAGGGACTGATACTGTTTGGAATTCCTCATGAATACCTTTCACAGGGTTGTTTTCACCTCCTTCGCTATCCATTATCACTTGTAGTTATTGTAAGGGTATTTACCTCTCACAACTCCACCCTCCCTCTGCCTAACATGCTAGGGAGATGCTGAAGAGATGGCTTGTTAGATTTACCTGCAAAGTAAGAGGGAAGACATGACTCTTTTAAGTGCAATACATCGGTAGGTTTGATGCATAGCCTCTGGACAAACGTTTGGGTGTGGCTACTTCCTGGGTTATTAGATTCCTTCTTGTTCTTGTGTGTCTGGCTTGTTGAGAGTGTGAAATAAGCAAAGTCAGGGAAGACTGAGTGTGGAATTGAGTTCCAGGTAGCAGCCTTGTTTTGCCATTTTCCATATTCTTCCCTATACAGTTGACTAAGCAGTAAAACTACCTGTCATTTCTTGCTCAATTCCATTTACCTTAATCACTGCATACATTTAATTCACCAGTCTTGTAGAGCTTCTGGGTAAAGCATGATTGGAGATACTGGGTGAATGAGAAAAGAGCCCTGCTTCCAAATGGGGAGTTATATCCAGGGCTAGGTATAATACAGATCCAGAATGTGCTGGCAACTGCTCTCTTTCTAAGGGTTGGACAGACACCATACTCTGAAAGCCCCCAGCATATATTCAGGAAAGTTGAAACCTCTAACTTGAAAAGATATATGCACAATAATGATCCTACCAGCACTATTTACAATAGCCAAGGCATGGAAGCAACCTAACGTCCATTGACAGATAAATGGATAAAGAAGATGTGGAGATGTGGTATATGTATACAACAGAATACTACTCAGCCATAAAAAAGAATGAAACAACGCCATTTGTATCAACATGGATGGACCTAGGGATTATCATGTGTAGAGAAAGACAAATATCACATGATATTGCTTACATGTGGAATCTAAAATATGATAAAATTATTTTATTTATAAAACAGAAATAGACTCATAGACATAGAAAACAAACTGTGGTTACCAAAAGGGAAAGGCAGGGGGAAGGATAAATTGGAAATTTGGGATTAACAGATACATACTACTATATACAAAATACATAAACAACAAGGATCTACTGTATAGCATAGGGAACTATACTCAATACCTTGTGATAACCTATATGGAAAAGAATCTGAAAAGGAATATACATATATAATATAAAACTGAATCACTTTGTGGTACACTTGAAATATTGTAAAACCACCACACTTCAATAAAAATATTTAAAAAAAAGAAAGGCTCCCTAGAATGTGCACAATATTCACTCTGGGTTGATATCACCCTGAACACCATAGTGGAATCTGACGTTCATTTTTTCCAAATTAAAAAAACCACAAAGAGCTACATTAGCCAGTCAAGGTAAGATGAAAGTCAGGAGTTTCCACCTTGGTTAGTAGACAACTATTTCTTAGCTGGCACTTTCCTTGACATACATTTAGTTATCCCCTGAAAGTCTGACCTTAAGTTGATAGTAACTGAACTGTGAACAAGATTTGTCATACACTTAGGTATTTTCTCATATTTCAAATCCCATTAGTACCTTGGTTGTTCTTTGGATAAATTAAATCCTTCTATGTTCACAATGCATCACACTTCAAGAAAGACTTTGGCATGGATTATTATTTGTTCTTCACAGTAACTTCTGTAGGAAGCTACAGAATGCATTATTATTCCTTCTCTAATCCACTGGCATCCCCTAGAGGAGGTTCAGAAAGCTGAAACTCACATTCCAGTTCTGACTCTGAACCTGGGAACTTTTCCTCCCAAAAAAACCAGTTCTTTTCCATTTCCCCCCATTATTTTGCTAATAATCACCAACTTAATCATCCTGGACATAAATGTTAGAAATATACAGACTAGTGCGTGCATGTGCACTAAGTTGCCACAGTTGTCTCCAGCTCTTTGTGACCCTATGGACCACAGCCTGCCAGGCTCCTCTGTCCATGGGGTTCTCCAGGCAAGAATACTGGAGTGGGTTGCTATCCCCTCCTCTATGGAATCTTCCTGACCCAGGGATTGAACCCACATCAATAGTTGATAATCAATCAAGTCTAAGAAGCACAGAGAGTCCCATAAAGGATAAAGCCAAGGAGAAACACATTGAATATGTGCTCCATGCAAACTGAAACACATATTAATTAAACTAACAAAAAATAAATGAGAAAAAAATGAAAAGCAACAAGGGAAAAGCAATAAGTAACAGAAAGGAATCTCCATAAGGTTAAGAGCTGATCTTTCAGCAGAAACTCTGCAGGTCAGAAGGGAGTGGCAGGATATATTTAAAGTAATGAAAGGGAAAAACCTACAACCAGGATAATTATACACAGCAAGGATCTCATTCAAAATCAATGGAGAAATGAAAAGCTTTACAGATAAGCAAAAGTTAAGAGAATTCAGTATCACTAAACTAGTTTTACAACAAATGCTAAAGGGGCTTCTCTATGCAGGAAACATAAGAAAAGGAAAAGACCTACAAAAACAAACCCAAAACAATTAAGAAAATGCCAAGAGGAATGTATATATCAATAATCACTTTAAATGTAAATGGATTAAATGTACCAACCAAAAGACATAGCCTGGTTGAATGGATACAAAAGCAAGACCGGTATATATACTATCTACAGGAGTGTTTTTTGCTATGACCAGTGCGTTCTCTTGACAAAACTCTGTTAGCCTTTGACCTGCTTTGTTTTGTACTCCAAGGCCAAATTTGCCTGTTACTTCAGGTAGCTCTTGACGTCCTATTTCTGCATTCCAGTCCCCTATAATGAGGAAGACATCTTTTTGGGGGTGTTAGTTCTAGAAGGTCTTGTAGGTCTTCATAGAACTGTTCAACTTCAGCTTCTTCAGCATTACTGGTCAGGGCATAGACTTGGATTACTGTGATATTGAATGGTTTGCCTTGGAAACAGAGATCACTCTGTTGTTTTTGAGGTCGCATCCAAGTACTGCATTTTGGAATCTTTTGTTGACTATGATGGCTACTCCATTTCTTCTAAGAGAGTAGTACATATAATGGTCATCTGAGTTAAATTCACCTGTTCCAGTCCATTTTAGTTTGCTGATTCCTACAATGTCTATGTTCACTCTTGCCATCTCCTGTTTGACCACTTCCAATTTGCCTTGATTCGTGGACCTATCATTCCAGGTTCCTATGCAGTATTGCTCTTTACAGCATTAGACTTTACTTCCATCACCATCACATCCACAACTGGGTGCTGTTTTTGTTTTGGTTCCGTCCCTTCATTCTTTCTGGAGTTATTTCTCCACTCTTCTCCAGTAGCATATTGGTCACAGTATGAAAAGGCAAAAAGGTATGACACTGAAAAGTGAACTCCCCAGGTCGGTAGGTGCCCAATATGCTACTGGGATCAGTGGAGAAATAACTCCTGGAAGTAAAGTCCGATGCTATAAAGAGCAATACTGCATAGGAACCTGGAATGATAGGTCCACGAATCAAGGCAAATTGGAAGTGGTCAAACAGGAGATGGCAAGAGTGAACATCAACATTTTAGGAATCAGTGAACTAGAATGGACTGGAATGGGTGAATTTAACTCAGATGCCCATTATATCTACTCCTGTGGGGAAGAATCCCAAAGAAAAAATGGAGTAGCCATCATAGTCAACAAAAGAGTCCCAAATGCAGTACTTGGATGCAATTCAAAAACGACAGAATGATCTCTGTCATTTGTTCCAAGGCAAATCATTCAATATCACAGTAATCCAAGTCCATGCCCCGACCAGTAATATTGAAGAAGATGAAGTTGAACGGTTCTATGAAGATCTACAAGACCTTCTAGAACTAACACCCCCCAAAAGATGTCCTTTTCATTATAGGGGACTAGAATGCAAAAGTAGGACGTCAAGAGATACCTGGAGTAACAGGCAAATTTGGCCTTGGAGTACAAAACAAAGCAGGTCAAAGGCTAACAAGGTTTTGTCAAGAGAACGCACTGGTCATAGCCAACACCCTCTTCCAACAGCACAAGAGAAGACTACACAGGGACATCACCAGAGGGTCAACACCGAAATCAGACTGATTATATTCTTTGCAGCCAAATATGGAGAAGCTCTATACAGTCAGCAAAAACAAGACTGGGAGCTGACTGTGGCTCAGATCATGAACTCCTTATTGTCAAATTCAGACTTAAATTGAAGAAAGTAGGGAAAACCACTAGACCATTCAGGTATGACCTAAATCAAATCCCTTACGATTACACAGTGGAAGTAACAAATAGATTCAAGGGATTAGATCTGATAGACAGAGTGCCTGAAGAACTATGGATGGAGGTTCATGACATCATATAGGAGGCAGTGATCAAGACCATCTTCAAGAGAAAGAAATGCAAAAGGCAAAATGGTTGTCTAACGAGGACTTTCAAATAGCTGAGAAAAGAAGAGAAGCTAAAAGCAAAAGAAAAAAGGAAAAATATACCCATTTGAATTCAGAGTTCCAAAGAACAGCATGGAGAGAGCAGAAAGCCTTCTCAGTGATCAGTGCAAAGAAACAGAGGAAAAATAATAGAATGGGAAAGACTAGAGATTTCTTCAAGAAATTTAGAGATACCAAGGGAACATTCCATGCAAAGATGGGCACAATAAAGGACAGAAATGGTATGGACCTAACAGAAGCAGGAGATACTAAGAAGAGGTGGCAAGAATACACAGAAGAACTATACAAAAAAGATCTTCATAACCCAGATAACCACAATGGTGTGATCACTCACCTAGAGCCAGACATCATGGAATGTGAAGTCAAGTGGGCCTTAGGAAGCATCATTACGAATAAAGCTAGTGGAGGTGATGGAATTCCAGTTGAGCTATTTCAAATCCTGAAAGATGATGCTGTGAAAGTGCTGCACCCAACATGCCAACAAATTTGGGAAACTCAGCAGTGGCCACAGGACTGGAAAAGGTCAGTTTTCATTCCAATCCCAAAGAAAGGCAATGCCAAAGAATGCTCAAACTACCGCACAATTGCACTCATCTCACACGCTAGAACGTGATGCTCAAAATTCTCCAAGCCAGGCTTCAGCGATACGTGAACCATGAACTTCCAGATGTTCAAGCTGTATTTAGACAAGGCAGAGGAACCAGAGTTCAAATTGCCAAGATCCACTGGATCACTGAAAAAGCAAGAAAGTTCCAGGAAAACATCTACTTCTGCTTTATTGACTACACCAAAGCCTTTCACTGTGTGGATCACAACAAACTGTGGAAATTCTTAAAGAGGTGGGGATATCAGACCATCTGACCTGCCTCCTGAGAAATTTGTATGGAGGTTAGGAAGCAACAGTTAGAACTGGCCATGGAACAACAGACTGGTTCCAAATAGGAAAAGGAGTACATCAAGGCTGTATATTGTCACCCTGCTTATTTAACTTCTATGCAGAGTACATCATGAGAAATGCTGGACTGGAAGAAACACAAGCTGGAATCAAGATTGCCGGGAGAAATATCAATAACCTCAGATATGCAGATGACACCACTCTTAGAGCAGAAAGTGAAGAAGAACTAAAGAGCCTCTTGATGAAAGTGAAAGAGGAGAGTGAAAAACATGGCTTAAAACTCAACATTTAGAAAACTAAGATCATGGCATCCAGTCACATCACTTCATAGCAAATAGATGGGAAAACAATGGAAACAGTGAGAGACTTTATTATTTTGGGCTCCAAAATCACTGCAGATGGGGACTGTAGCCATGAAATTAAAAGACGCTTGCTCCTTGGAAGAAAAGCTATGAGCAACTTAGCATATTCAAAAGCCGAGACATTACTTTACCAACAAAGGTCCATTTAGTCAAAGCTATGGTTTTTCCAATAGTCATGTATGGATGTAAGAGCTGGACGATAAAGAAAGCTGGGCAATGGAGAATTGATGCTTTTGAGCTATGGTATTGGAGAAGACTCCTGAGAGTCCCTTGGACTGCAAGGAGATCCAACCAGTCCATCTTAAAGGAGATCAGTCCTGAATATTCATTGGAAGGACTGATGCTGAAGCTGAAACTCCAATATTTTGGCCACGTGATGTGAAGAACTGACTCATTGGAAAGACCCTGATGCTGGGAAAGATTAAAGGTGGGAGGAAAAGGGGATGACAGAGGATGAGATGGTTGGATGGCATCACCGACTCCATGGACATGAGTTTGAGTAGGCTCTGAGAGTTGGTGATAGACAGGGAGGCCTGGTGTACTGCAGTCCATGAGGTCGCAAAGAGTCAGACATGACTGTACACCTGAACTGAGCTAAACAATTGATTTACAGTGTTTCAGGTGTATGGCAAAGTGATTCAGTTTTGTATATCTATAGACATAGATATGCACATATATACATATTCTTTTTCAGATTCTTTGCCATTGTAGTTTATTACAAAATATTCCTCAGTGATCCTTACTATTCTTTCCCCTTTGGTAATCCTAAGTTTGTTTTCCATGTCTCTGAGTCCATTTCTGCTTTGTAAATAAGTTCATTTGTATTATTTTTTTAGATCCCACATATAAATTATGTGGGATCATATGATATTTGTCTTTGTCTAATTTACTTCACTTAGTATGATAACCTCTAGGTTCATCCATGTTGCTGCAAATGGCATTATTTCATTCTTTTTTATGGTTGAATAATATCCCATTTTTGGGATGGGATGAGTGTCATTTCTGACTCTTTGCAACCCCTTGGAATGTGGCACACCAGGCTCCTCTGTCCAAGGGATTTTTGAGGCAAGAATACTGGAGTGGGTTGCCATTTCCTCCTTCAGGGGATATCCTGACCCAGGGATCAAATCCACATCTCCTGTGTCTCCTGGATTGGCAGGCAGATTCTTTACCACTGAGGCACTTGGGAATATATATGCCACATCTTTACCCATTCATCTGCTGACAGACATTTAGGTTCCTTCCATGTCTTGCCCACTAAAAATAGTTCAACAGTCATTTTGAACCATAATATACACTCACTGATGGAATGTTCCATGGTGGAGCAGAGAGGGAAAAGCATCTGGGTCTCTAGTGACTATTATCCCAGCCCTGACAATCTGACTCTGGGTGGATTTTACTTGCGAGAACAAAACCTTTTGTGACTAAGGCAATATTTTGATTTCTGCTATGTGGAGTCAAAATGTCCAATGACATCTCCTTACTAACACTACTGTTTTTTTTCCCCCCTGATTCTACCTCCATCCTGTATTTAACATGTTAGGAAAACATGGGCTTTTAAATCAAATCAGAAGAGTTTGATTTCTAGTCAAAATAAGAAAAAACAAAACCTGTGGTTAATGAGAGATTTAAAGACATAAGAAATGACACAAATAAATGCATAATTACAAGTTATGTTAAGCGGGATAAAATCACAGGGGCAAGTGGCAACATGAAATTCTCTCAGCAGGCTTTAAGCCCCAAACTAATATTTACCTAATATTTAAGGCAGTTTAAGGTTTCTGGGTCAATTAAAGAATGTTAGAAATCTCTCATTAGGCCCAGAGATGAGATTATTCTGGTGATTTCCCAGGCTTCAAGTGGATTTTATTAAGGTATGAATTGACTTTTAGCATCTTAAAAAAAAAATGCCTGAAGATTTTCTGTAGACAATAATCAGTACCCTATATAAATTTTCTTAAAACAGGTTAAATTGTAACCCCCCCATGAAAAATTTCATATTTTACAACCAAAGGAGGAATTTTAATATTTTTAAAAGATTTACTTATTTTATTATTGTCTTACCTAAATGCAAAATTTTATTGGATTAAAAAGATGGGAACAAAAACAACCCCTGTAAAGAAATGTTAACATATGTTTATTCATGAGAAAAACTTAATTATCTCTCTTCATCTGCAGACCTTTTCATTTTTCACCTTCCCACTCTTGCAAATACAACTTTTATTTTTGGTTGAAAATAGGGATTCTGCCTTAATTTGAATAGCAAGGATTTTCTAAAAAATTTAAACTCCTGAATTCAAAACCCAAGGTCTCTATGCTTTAAAGGAATTTTTAAAAAGGGTTTGTTCTTCATATATATCTCAGTTATGTGTCAGATATGCCTCAAGTTAGGATTTTTGAAATTCAGAGTAATGCGTAAGTGACACACTAGTCTTAGACTGGTGAGACTGCCTTCATAACAATTACTAATGGTTAATCCAACATTACTGTTAAGAAACTAGCAAAGCTGAGGAGGGAAAAATATGAATACACAAACCAAAATACCTTATTCAATTTACATTTTGTTGTTGTTCAGTCGGTCAGTCGTGTCTGACTCATTGCGACCCCATGGACTGCAGCATGCCAGGCTTCCCTGTCCTTCACCATCTCCCAGAGTTTGCTCAAACTCATGTTCATTGAGTCAATGATGCCATCCAACCATCTTGTCCTCTGTCATCCGCTTCTCCTCCTGTCTTCAGTCTTTCCCAGCATCAGGGTCTTTTCTAATGAGTCAGCTCTTAGCATCAGGTGGCCAAAGTATTGGAACTTCAGCAAAGTCCTTCCAGTGAATATTCAGGATTGATTTCCTTTGGGATTGACTGGTTTGATCTCCTTGCAGTCTAAAGGACTCTCAAAAGTCTTCTCCAACACCACAGTTCAAAAGCATCAATTCTTTGGTGCTCAGCCTTCTTTATTAGGTCCAACTCTCACATCCATAAACGACTACTGGAAAAACTAGCTTTGACTATACAGACTTTGTTGGCAAAGTAATTTCTCTGCTTTTTAATATGTTTACCATGAAATGAAAATTATCTGGTAAATCTGATTAGTGCATATTGTGTTTTCCAAACTGTTTCATGTCATGCACACACAGAAAATAATAACACCAATTCTGTATGGCACAGCCTGCCAATGCCGGAGACGCGGGTTTGATTCCTGGGTCAGGAAGATCCCCTGGAGAAGGAAATGGCAGCCCATTCCAGTATTCTTACCTGGAGAATCCCCATGGACAGAGGAGCCTGGTGGGCTACAATCCATAGTGTCGCAAAGAGTCAGACATGACTGAACGACTGAGCACAGGTACAGTCCACTAGAATAAGCAGACAAGGGGACTCTGCTCATTCTCTGCTTATTCTCAC
The DNA here is from genome assembly GCF_032452875.1 of Bos javanicus. Classification (NCBI taxonomy): domain Eukaryota; kingdom Metazoa; phylum Chordata; class Mammalia; order Artiodactyla; family Bovidae; genus Bos; species Bos javanicus. Next base: position 33,509,723 of record NC_083881.1, on the reverse strand, counting down.
CCTTCCCAGCCATCCTGAACTGAGGACATGGGTATCTTGACACGCTTGCCATCTCTTTGTGGCCTGCTGCCAACACAGAGGGATTACTAAGGTGCTGGGTTCTAGAGAACTGAATTGGGCTGTGAGGTTTTTAAACTAATGTGGTTTTTTTGTCTAAAAAATATTATGTAGAGACAATGAAAATAGAAGATTAAAAAAATCAGAGCCTTAATTTCTATATTTGTAATGTAGTGTATACAGTGGTGCTTTTAGAGTTAAAAAAAAAAAAAGGCAGAAGTAGTCTGATTTGACCAATAAAAGGAATCAACTGTACAATCAACTTAAATCTCACCTCCAAAAAAGCAGGCTCATAGAAGTCACATAGACTCATATAGTCAAGAATGGACTTTAGAAATCATCTTATTTAACTTATTTTGGAATTGTGGCAACAGAGGACTTCAGTTATCAGTGATACCTCACGTAATCAAATGTACACTGTCCAAAGATTTCACAGACCATTTCTAATTGGAATTATCCAATAACCTGCAACAGCATGCTCTATTTTTGTAGGGATGGAGCTAGATTCAGAGAAGCTAAATGACTGTCCCCAAACTGCTATTTCTGAAGGCAGAGAAGGAACCCCACATCTCATACTTTCCTTCCACATTACAGAACCTCCCATCCTGGTCACATTGGAGCTACACATTGCACTTAACACAAAACTAATTTAAGGCAGTCACCTTTGAGATCCATGAATATTTTCAATGAAGTCAGTTCTGCCTCAGATTTAGGAAGCAGATCAAATGAGTACATTGCATGTGTAGCATGAAGAAATGCCATCTGCCCCCAGCCCACCTACATGTCTGAAATGTGTGAAACACTCTCCAGTGTTTTTCAGGGTATGTGGGACTCCTAGGGTTTCAGAGTAGTGACTCCCAAGAGAACCTATGCCACTGAAGAAGATACGGGAGGGTATCCATCAGGGATATTTCCTTGGAAACTTATTATTAGTCTTTCATTTTGGATTCTATCTGGCAAAGGGAAAAAAGGCATAATATATATCTGTCTGTAGTAGAGGGCTTCCCTGGTGGCTCAGCGGTAAAGAATCTGTCTATAATGCAGGAGATGTGGGTTCAATCCCTGGGTCAGGAAGATCCCCTGGAGGAGGAAATGGCAACTCACTCCAGTATTCTTGCCTGGAGAATCTCATGGAGTTAAGAGCCTGGCAGGTTGTAATCCATGGGGTCGCAGAGAGTTGGGCATGGCTGAAGTGATTGAGCACGCATGCATGCATCTATACTAGAGTTCTCAGGTGTCACCCACCAAGACTCTTAACCATGGTCAGCAACACATACAGCTCAGCAAGGACACCTGGGCAGGAAACACCATCCCCAAGACAGATAGTTCATGCCTCTGTCCTGGCACGGAAACAGCTCCTCGAAACAGCTGCAGTTCTGCCGGAGCAGAGGGACAGACAGATTTGGAAGGAAGTTCTGCTGTCTCATTTACTAGTTGTGTGATCCTGAGGAGGCTGACCTCCTCTGAGACAGTAGTTACTCATTTCTAAACTGCAACAGCTCTCCCTGTCTTCCAAATGACTGAAAATTCATGGAGCACTAGATAAACACGAAATGCCTTGTGACTATTGGGCACTCTAGTGCTTTGGTCTCTGTTTACAGAAAATAATCCATGTTATTATGGCTTTGGGTCTTATAGTGTCTCTGTCTCGGCGGCATGACTATTATTCCCTGAGTGATAAATGGAACTAGAGCCCACTTGGATCCTTTTTCTCCATCTCTTCTGGCATCTTCTCCACTCATCAGAGCTGATCAATCCCTTCTCCTGCTGATCTTGTCATTTAAATGCTTCTCAATGCTGTTCTCTTTTCTCTATTTCTTTCTTCACTACCACAGTTTATGCCTTCTCTTCCCCCTCCCACCCCAGATTACTAATAGCTTCTAATGGTCTGTCTCCTATCTGTATGCTGTGCTGTGCTAAGACACCTGTCATGTCTGCCTCTCTGGGACCCTATGGAGTATAGCCCGCCAGGGTCCTCTGTCCATGGGATTCTCCAGGCAAGAATACTAGAACGGGTTGCCATGTCCTCCTCCAGGGGATCTTCCCGACCCAGGGATTAAACCCGTGTCTCTTACATCTCCTGCATTAGCAAGCAGGTTCGTTACCACTCGAGCCACCTGGGAAGCCCTGCTGCTGCTAAGTCACTTCGGTCGTGTCTGACTCTGTGCGACCCCATAGACAGGAGCCCACCAGGCTCCCCCATCCCTGGGATTCTCCAGGCAAGAACAATGGAGTGGGTTGCCATTCCTTCTCCAATGCGTGAAAGTGAAAAGTGAAAGTGAAGTCGCTCAGTCGTGTCTGACTCTTAGTGACCCCATGGACTGCAGCCCACCAGGTTCCTCTGTCCATGGGATTTTCCAGGCAAGAGTACTGGAGTTCCTTTTAAATTCACCTTCAACTCTCCAGGGCACCAGAGCAATCTTCTTAGATGCTAGCTTAACCATGTCTCTTCTTTGTTCAAAATTCAGCATCTTCCCAAACATGGCCATTGGTGTTAAAAAGTTCTAGATTCAAGCACCAGCATGACATCTGTCCTACCAGCTCTACTCCTATCAAAATGGTGGATCCCTTTTTAGTTCACTAAGAAAGTTCAGACTTCAGTGAAGCCTTGTGTGACCTCCCCCTGCCACTCATATACTCAGGAATTCTATCATTGTCACTTGAGAACACCCTCAAAATTCATCATACCACAGGGGCTTGGTAAGTGTTTGTGGAATAAAAGAGTGGATGTCTAGGTGATACTTCTTCAACTCAAATGTAAAAACATTTCTTTAATCAATTGACTACCCCAACTTCTGGTATTTTCAACCCTATCTAAGTATCTGGTGAGCAGCTGCCTGGGACAAAATCTTTTCATATTTGCATATCATAGTGCAATATAAGAAAAATTAGGACATTTAAATGCCTTTTTCAAATAGCACATGATCTTTCATCTTTAAAAGCCTTTCCTTTTTCAATGAGCTTTAATTTCTCTAAAAGATCATTTTCATTCAGGAGACTCAAAGAATGAAAAGCTGTGAATGGCTGACTTTACTCCCAATCAGTTTGAAAGCCGTTGCTTAGTTCTTAAGTCCTCCTTTCCGAGAACAAAGGCTCAGGTATTTGGATTGTGAAGCATCTCCAGCAGCCTTTCAGCCTGTGAGGTGACAGCGAGGTGAGTGTGTGAGCAGAGAGGAATTCACGGACACACGTGCCCCTGTTCCTTTCAAAGAGAGCCCTGAACACTAGCCGGTATCCAGCTGCAGGGCTCAATCCTGGCTTATCTCACTTGGTTTTGGAAATAAACTGCAGGTTGCAAACCGCAAGACTAGAGAGTGGGAAGGCTTAGCCAGGACAGGATAGTCTGTTTTCTCTCATGGCCTCATTTTTGCTCAGTGCTTTGGTTCCAACCTTCTCTGATAGAAATCATCACTAACTATTCCTCTCTCACTTTCTAGACAAGTGCTTTCAAAACTTACTAAACTTCCAGCCAACAATGGGACAGATTCTGAATATTCAAGAAAGGGGGTCTGGCCTTGGCATGTGATGACACAGCCTAGAAATTTCCAACCAAATTTCTAGACAGCAACTGCAGTAAATGGTTATGGCACCTGAAGTTGTTTAGCTTCTAGGACTTGTATAGGAGATCAGGGGTGAGAAGCATGTGTCTAGAAAAAGAGCTCAATTGCTTAAAAAAAGGTAAAACAAACTAAGAAATCAATACACAAACAAACAAAACAAAAGGCATGTTGATTATTTCTCCCCTTCTGCACCCCCTTCTCCCCTGAAAGTCATTTTCTCAGGTTGCATAATATTTTTATCCCAGTGTGTGTGTGTTAGTCATTTCAGTTCAGTTCAGTTCAGTCATGCCAGCCCTCCTTGTCCATCACCAACCCCCGAAGCCTACTCAAACTCATGTCCATGGAGTCGGTGATGCCATCCAACCATCTCATCCTCTGTCGTCCCCTTTTCCTCCTGCCTTCAATCTCTCCCAGCATCAGGGTATTTTCGAGAGTCGGTTCTTCATATCAGGTAGCCAAAGTATTGGAGTTTCAGCTTCAACATCAGTCCTTCCAATGAATATTCAGGACTGATTTCCTTTAGAATTGACTGGTTGGATCTCCTTGCAGTCCAAGGGACTCTCAAGAGTCTTCTCCAACACCACAGTTCAAAAGTATCAGTTCTTTGGCACTCAGCTTTCTTTATAGTCCAGCTCTCACATCCATACATGACTATTGGAAAAACCATAGTTTTGACTAGATGGACCTTTATTGGCAAAGTAATATCTCTGCTTTTTGTTATGCTGTCTAAGTTGTCCATAACTTTTCTTCCAAGGAGCAAGCCTTTTTTAATTTCATGGCTGCAGTCACCATCTGCAGTGATTTTGGAGCCCCCAAAATAAAGTCTCTCACTGTTTCCACTGTTTCCCATCTATTTGCCATGAAGTGATGGAACTGAATGCCATGATCTTCATTTTCTGAATGTTGAGTTTTAAGCCAGTTTTTTCACTCTCCTCTTTCATCAAGAGGCTCTTTAGTTCTTCTTCGCTTTCTAAGGGTGGTGTCATCTGCATCTCTGAGGTTATTGATATTTTTCCTGGCAATCTTGATTCCAGCTTGTGCTTCTTCCAGCCCAGCATTTCTCATGATGTAGCCTGCATATACGTTAAATAAGCAAGGTGACAATATACAGCCTTGATGTACTCCTTTCCTGATTTGGAACCAGTCTGTTGCTCCATGTCCAGTTCTAACTGTTGTTTCTTGACCTGCATACAGATTTCTCAGGAGCCAGGTCAGGTGGTATTCCAACCTCTTTAAGAATTTTCCACAGTTTGTTGTGATCCATACAGTCAAAGGCTTTGGTGTAGTCAATAAAGCAGAAGTAGATGTTTTTCTGGAACTCTCTTGCTTTTTCCATGATCCAGTGGATCTTGGCAATTTGAACTCTGGTTCCTCTGCCTTTTTTAAATCCAGCTTGAACACCTGGAAGTTCATGGTTCATGTACTGTTGAAGTCTGGCTTGGAGAATTTTGAGAATCACTTTGCTAGCGTGTGAGATGAGTGCAATTGTGCGGTAGTTTGAGCATTGTTTGGCATTGCCTTTCTTTGGGACTGGAATGAAAACTGACCTTTTCCAGTCCTGTGGCCACTGCTGAGTTTTCCAAATTTGCTGGCATATTGAGTGCAGCACTTTCACAGCATCATCTTGTAGGATTTGAAATAGCTCAACTGGAATTCCATCACCTCCACTAGCTTTGTTCGCAGTGATGCTTCCTAAGGCTCACTTGACTTCGCATTCCAGGATGTGTGGCTCTAGGTGAGTGATCACACCATCGTGATTATCTGGGTCATGAAGATCTTTTTTGTACAGTTCTTCTGTGTATTCTTGCCACCTCTTCTTAATATCTTGTGCTTCTGTTAGGTCCATACCACTTTTGCCCTTTATTTAGTCGTTTAGTCATATCCAACTCTGCAGCCCCATGGACTGTAGCCCACCAGGTTCCTCTTGTCATGGGATTCTCCAGGCAAGAATACTGGAGTGGGTTGTCACGCCCTCCTCCAGGGCGTGATGCCCTCCTCCTCTTTCCTGACCCAGGGATTGAACCCGAATCTCTTCTGTCCCCAGCATTGCAGACAGATTCTTTACCACTGAGCCACCAGGGGAGTGCACAGGGCAGTAACTGCCCCCAAAACCAAGGAGGTGGGACAATTTCCCCCATTTTCAGCTGAAGAACTGAGCTACAGACAGGTTAAACAACTTTCCAATGTTACACGGCTAGTCGGGAGAGCCACTTTGGGCAGGAACGTGGTTTTTCTACCATCATCCCAGACTTCGTGGCACTTTGCACTCTGTGTAACATGTTTCCCTAGCTTATTCTTCTGAAACACTGGCATAGAAATTGGAGAATACATCTGCCACACTGCTCTAAAAATTTTACCAAGTGAATCAAATTAAGCATTTCTAGAAAAAGGAAATATCCTCCAGGGTCTGGGTTCTGGGGCTCCAGCCTTAGTAGTTTTGTTTGCCAAATGATTATCTTAAAATGCAGCTCACTTAAGCCTGGAGAATGTGGCTAACAGGTTCCAGTCTGCCACTCCTCCCTGGCCAAAGGCACTGAGTAGTGGGATGTCCTGCTTACCACAGACATTCATAAATGTAAGCAGCAGGCTGCTAAGGCAGTCTGAATGTCCTTGATATGTAGTAGTAATGGTAGGACAAAAGCTATTTTTTTAAAAAAATTTACTTTATTGAAGTATAGTATATTTACAATGTGTTAATTTCTGCTATAAAGTCATTCATATATATATATTCTTTTTCATATTCTTTTCCATTAAGATTTATCACAGGATACTGAATATAGTTTCCTGTGCTATACAGTAAGACCTTGTAACTCCCAGTCGTTCCCTCCCACCCACCGTTGGCAACCACAAGCTTGTTCTCTCTGTCTGTGAGTCTGTTCCTATTTCTCAGATAAGTTCATTTGTATCATACTTTAGATTTCACATATAAGTGATATCACATGGGATTTGTTTTTCTCTTTCTGACTTACTTCAGTCAGTATGATAATCTCCAGGCTCATCTATGTTGTTGCAACTGGCATTATTTCCTTCTTTTTTGCAGCTGAGTAATATTCCACTGCATACATACTACATTTTCTTTAGCCATTCATCTGCCAATGGGCCTTTAGGTTGTTTCCAGACATCACCTATTTTTCATTTAAGTTGCAAATGACACTCAGAATCATAGAGTCTGTACAAAGTACAGACAATAAATTTCTGTAGCACATCTGATGGAGGGGAACAACATTCACTTTCTGGTCCTCTAAACAATTTTATTTGAATTGGAACTCGATGATGCTTTCTTATGAGCTGAAAGGTGAGTTTATGTACATAAGCACATGCACAGGGCTTCGAGGCTCCCACATACACAGCTGTTTGTGTTCAACACCAAACAGAAAACCAGAAAGATTAGATGGAGGAGAGATGATGAGCGTACAACACCTGGGCATATGTAGTATTAAAAAGTCATGATCAAGCCAGATCAGTGGAGGTTTCTGGTATCTAAGTCTTTTTCACCATCAAGTGTGGGGTGCTAGTGACAGCAGACAGGGCTTTCGTGGTTTCCCCTTGGACAAGGTGGTTGTGTTGTTCTCTGACAGGTGGCATATGGTTTCCCAGTTGGAACCATCATCTTATCTAAGCCAGTCTCACGGATTTTATATTAATGGTATGCAAGATTAGAGATTCATTTCATATATCATGGCACCAGAGGGGCTATTTGTCATCTTCATATCCAGCAACTGCCCTCTGGTTTTGTAAATGGCTCTGATTTTTGGCTTTGGGGGAATCATTTCTCACCCTTTTGGAATCCCGTGGATTTTTAGGAATATTTACATCTCCCACCCATCCCCTATTACAGAATGAATTCTTCTTTCCTCTCCTGAGCAAGAGTGATGGTTTCAAAGATGAAGCATTGGCCAAAGCCAAGTCATTCAGAGGCAGTGAGGCCCACTTTAGAAGCTGTGTCTTGTTTAACCTGTGGATGAAGGCAGTGTGCTGTCATCCACTGACTTAAGACTGTGGGAATGAAAAGCTAGAGTGGCAGCAGCCACATTGTAAACAGGAGGGCATAAACATATCTAAACATAGGGCTCTCTGCAGCAGGCAGAGCCAAGAGAGGAGGGAAGGAAATGGTGTAGGAGACTTTCACTGACCTCTAGTAATGGCTGCAGTGAGCAGTGGTCCCTGGAATTATCATTTGTAAGCCAAAACACTTTTGTTGCCTAAACCAATTTAAGCTGATTCTTTTTCTATTTCAACCCAAAGCATTCTGAATTACACACACAATGTAAAACTTTAATTTAAAAAACAGCTTGCTTTTATGATTAAAATAATCCTCATAAAGTCTACTATTATTTCCCTTCCAATCATCACATTCCTGTCTGAATTATTTACAATTTTTTCCACTTAAGAATTAATTATGAATGGTGACTTTTGTGTTTAGGACCATTTAAAGATACTGTTCTCATTAAATATGTATGACATCAATTGTATCAGTGTACAATTCATTTCACAGGACTGGGGAATTTGTAATCTTTCCAACCTCCTCAAATTGCCTGTGAGTATTGCTATCTTGTCTCATTTCTCTTAAGTCTCAAAAGAGTGGGGGAAATAAAGTATTAGAATTCATTCATTTGTCAAGGAAATACAATCTAAGACATATGGAAGATCAAGCTGACTTCATCAAAGTTGAAGGTTGAACTAGTAATAAAACCAATATAAGTAAAAGGAATGCAATCTTCCTACTTTTCTGGCAATTGTTCTTATGTACTATAAAACTTCAAATGATTAGTGATGCTCCTAGAAATATATCCCTATTCTTCAGAGTTGGTATCTTCAGATGCACTAGTTTCTTATTTCTTATGGTATAAAAAGCATTCCTTTAAAACCTAAGCTAACAGTAAGTCACCCAAAATTGACCATGCATGATTTAGTGAGAATAGCCCTTGTGTATCTCTTAATTTCGGAGAAGGCAATGGCAACCCACTCCAGTATTCTTGCCTGGAAAATCCCATGGACAGAGGAGCCTGGTAGGCTGCAGTCCATGGGGTTGCTGAGTCAGATATGACTGAGTGACTTCACTTGCACTTTTTACTTTCATGCATTGGAGAAGGAAATGGCAATCCACTCCAATGTCCAGCCTGGAGAATCCCAGGGATGGCGGAGCCTTGTAGGCTGCCATCTATGGGGTCGCACAGAGTCAGACACGACTGAAGCGACTTAGCAGCAGCAGCAGCATCTCTTAATTTAGGAGTTTCTCAAAGAGCTATTTGGCTCAAAAGATGTAATATGATATTATAGACATTTAAATGAAGCATTTGTAAATGCTTCCTGAATTTTTCAATTTTCATCTGGTCCTTGAAGATTGCCTATTTAATTAGTAGTTACTTCTTTCATCAACTGCAAAGTAAGCGAACCTAAGGGTTCAGTAACGTGAAACGTACATCATCAAATATATTCCACCTCAAGATGAACTTGGATCATGTGGGTCTCACTAAAGTCATTAAGGGAAGATTTTCCTAAACCACTGAGAGCTTCCTTATCATTTCCATTCCATGTCACGATTTTTGTCATTATCTTAACAACTAAGAATAAAACTCCCTTAAGCTGGGAAAAATAGTTGACTTTACAACTGAACCTTGCAAATATTTTTTCTTGATCTATCTGCCTTTCAACTTTGTTTATGGAGTTTTCAGCTATTCCCAACCGGTCTTTGATTTTAATATCACAATCATGTCAGATTAGGGGTAAAAATAACCACATTCTTTCCAACTTCTTTGGTTTTGGAACAAATGGCCCATGGGCTTGTACAGTTAGGTTTTACCACTCCCCACAGCCCAATACGACCCTATCCTCACTGGGATTGTACCATCAGGGATCAGGTTTTGTTTTTTTTTTAAGAGCTTTTGCATAAAACCAAGCATGTAGAAGACACTATTAGAAAAGGTAAGAGCCAAATAAGTGTTTTTAATCACGTGGTCAATCAAAGTTCTAATCTGTGATTTTCTTATATTAGTACATTCAGATTAATCAATATTCACAAATACTGTGAATTCATATTCATAAATTCATCTAAATTTTATTTGTACTCACAATTATTCTAATCAGCAATAAATCTATATCTATGGGATTTCCAGGTAGCTCAGTTGGTAAAAAACCTACCTGCAATGCAGGAGACACAGGAGACATGGGTTTGGTCCCTGGAGAATGCGGGAAGATCCCCTGGAGGAGGGCATGGCAACCCACTCCAGTATTCTTGCCTGGAGAATCCCATGGACAGAGGAGCCTGGCGGGCTCCATGGGGTCTCAAAGAGTCAGACACGACTGAAGCAACTGTGACTGAGCACAGCACACACATGATATCTACAGGTCGAGTGGGTAGTTGCCCAATTTCCTCTTGTGTCCTTTTCCCATTTTCTTACGTAGGATGCATTTAAAGACCATACAAAGAATTCCCTTTTTCAGAGCTTAGTGAAAGCACTAGTTCCTTTCTGTGTATGAGCTGACTTTTCTACCAGTTAATAACAGTGGTGAAGTATCTGTTGCAGTTTTGGAAAAAAGGAGCTAGTGACCTGTTTTGTCACATTGCTCATGAATCCATTCTATTTGTATTGCTGCCCAGTGTTTTGTTTGTGTTTTGTTTTTTAAGAATTGGAGATTTTTTTTTCTCCCTAAAAGTTGAAAATTCCTTTAAGGTTCAATGAAGCTTAAAGCTTTCTCATGGGTCTGCTTTGAAAGACTTATTTTAAGACACAGAATGACTCATTTCCTTACAAGATCCTTGGGCAAAAAAAAAAAAAAAAAAAAAACTTTAAAATGAAATACATAAAATTTGAGGTTCTATGATGACCTGGAGAACAATGTTGTTGCCTGAATGGATTGCTTGTTGCTTCACCTAATGCAGCCATGAAATTAAAAGACGCTTACGCCTTGGAAGGAAACTTATGACCAACCTAGATAGCATATTCAAAAGCAGAGACATTACTTTGCCAACAAAGGTCCATCTAGTCAAGGCTATGGTTTTTCCAGTGGTCATGTATGGATGTGAGAGTTGGACTGTGAAGAAAGCTGAGCGCCAAAGAATTGATGCTTTTGAACTGTGGTGTTGGAGAAGATTCTTGAGAGTCCCTTGGACTTCAAGGAGATCCAACCAGTCCATTCTGAAGGAGATCAGCCCTGGGATTTCTTTGAAGGGAATGATGCTGAAGCTGAAACTCCAGTACTTTGGCCACCTCATGCGAAGAGTTGATTCACTGGAAAAGACTCTGATGCTGGGAGGGATTGGGGGCAGGAGGAGAAGGGGACAACAGAGGATGAGATGGCTGGATGGCATCACTGACTCGATGGACTTGAGTCTGAGTGAACTCCGGGAGTTGGTGATGGACAGGGAGGCCTGTCATGCTGCGATTCATGGGGTCAAAAGAGTCGGACACGACTGAGCAGCTGAACTGAACTGAACTGAAGGTCTTGGGTCTCAATGTTATTAGATGGAGAGAAGTGACTTCATTAAAACTCATGCTTCCTATCCCAACTTATACTCCTCTTGGAGTGTCAGTAAAGCTAGAAAGATGCTTCCCTGGCAGCTCAGATGGTAAAGAATCTGCCTGCAAAGCAGGATACCTGGGGTCCATCCCTGGCTTGGGAAGATCCCCTGGAGAATGGAATGGAGAATGTCCTGGAACATTCCATGGACAGAGGTGCCTAGTTGGCTACAGTCTGTGGGGTCCCAAAGAGTCGGGCACGACTGAATGACTAACACTTTCACTTTCATCCTGTCCTATAGGTTATCAGCTGGTGAGTGAGTCTCAGGTCTTCATTGCCGTTAAGGATGTGAATTCCTGAGCTCGACAGCCAAGTGTTCCCTCCACAGCGGATGGTAGTGAATTGAATCAGCTTAGCTTCTCTTGTCTATGGTGACCCTGAGCTGTGGAGCCACCACACAAGAAGAGACAAAGAAAAAAAGTCTTCTTGAGAATTATAAAGAAAGAGAAATAGAAATAAAAAGTATTATAAAGTATCTACATTTAAAAAATGATTCCAGAATAGAAAATACTTCTAAGATCTAGGGTCTCAGTAGGGAACTCTCTCAGCCACAATAAAATCAACTTTTCAGCTTCTACATTAATTACTATAATTGTAACTCCAAAGCAGACAAATGCATTGACTAAGAAACATTTTTTAGGGGTTATAATCTACACAAGTCTTGGGGGAAAAACAGCATGATTTTAAACAATGAGAAATCACTTTTTCTCCACCAGTAGAAGAGAACACTTGGTGGATTGGGATGGAGATACAGGAGGCTGGTTGTGGCTTGGGTTAAAACTTGCCACAAGAACAAAAGCTGTCTCCAGAGTTCCCTGTGGGCAGAGCGCTGTAATGTTGGGGAAAAGGGAAATTTAAAAGGAATACTGTTATTAAGGAGATAACTACATATTTGGAAACTCTTCATTTATATACATATACAAATCTAACAGCTCTCACAAAACAACATGGACAATCTAAGGAGAGGATGGGAGTGAGCTAGGCCTGGTTATTGAGAAGTTAGTTACAAGTGGTATCTGGACAATATAGTGAGTAAGAATCCAGGCTCAGGAAGACCTGGACTTAAGTCCCAAACCTGCTTCTTGCTCCCTGAGCATCCTTGGGCAAGTGGTTTACCTTCTTAGTTTTCTCTTCTGTAAAGTGAGATAAGAATCAGGCCTATTGCCTCATACCACTCTTGTGGGGATTAAAGAGTTGGCACGGGAGTGGAAATGCCAGCACTGTCTTGGCACACAGGAAGTCCACAGCAAGTATCTTACCTTTCTCTCTTTCCCCTCCACCCTTTCTCAGTACCTCCTTATGCAGGATACCAACAGCTCCAACCCCTTTGGAAAGGACAGTTGTTTGATTTGATATATTGGTCAAAAGGTAAGCTGTTGTCGTTGTTTAGTTGCTAAGTCATATCTGACTCTTTGCAGTCCCCATGGACTATAACCTGCCAGGCTCCCCTGTCCATGAGATTTCCCAGGCAGAAATACTGGAGTGGGCTTGCATTTCCTTCTCCGTGAGATTTTCCCACTCCAGGGATAGAACTAGAATCTCCTGCATTGGCAGGCAGATTCTTTACCACCAAGCCACCAGGGAAGCCCTGATCAAAAGGCATAAAAGTGTTAATTTTGGTATGAGTCAATGCCAGGATTGAGGGTTAGTCAGATTTGCCTCTTTCTAACATAAAGGAACCAGATTATGTGTTCATAAACAACGCAGGCCTGTTAAGTGAACTCTAAAAAGAGGTACAGACAGCTTCCGGCCTGTGTTGAAGGCTGGCTGTCACCCATTATCAGTTTATTCATTGTACTATCAGGTGATTTGGGTTCATGTGTATGCTTCAGGGCAAGACCAACAGAGAGATTTCATAAATGATGAAATAAAAGATGAAAAACCGCTTAGCAGTCATTTGTAGAGGTTCTCCGTGGATTTCAGTGATCAGTTGAACCACTGCCGTTTTGACTGACATTTCATGAATGAAAAGTCAGGGCAGAACAGGCACAACAATGTGAAAATAAGCAAGTTTTGGTTTCTGGAGAATTCAATTTTCTCATTTGTAAGAAGAGGTGGTAGCGATATTGAATTATCTCTAAGGTTTATTTTAGCAATAAATCTCTAAGAATAATAGACTGAGCCTTCCTAGTGGTTTACTGTGTCAAAGATTCTGCAAAGACTGTAGTTCTGGCCACTGATAGGTATCCAGTAAATCTTTGTCAAATTAATGAGTGAATATGGAGAGTAGTCTTAAATATGTCTACTTTTTCTGTCTGCTCAAAGTGCCCGACAGTTAAATGTCTTGATGAGCCTTATACTCAGACATTGTCCTACACATGGTCAGTAGTAGGATGAGAGGATGATGAGTTGCTAGTTCAGCATGACTCCTCAAATGCTAGGTCTCCTGGGACAGATGGAGGGCAGATTGCCTGGTCCTGCTGCCTTCATACCTCTTTGAATGTACTTACCATTTTTATTTGATTTCTCTGTTGGTCTTGCCCTGAAGCAGAAAAAAATGAACTCAAATCACCAAAGGGTACCATTAGTAACCTGATAATGTGTGGCAGCCAGCCTCTAACACAGTGTTCCACGACTCTCACCTCCTGGTAGACACACCTTTGTATAATTCCCTCACATGCTTGGTAGGGCTGACCTGGCATATTGCATAAATGATGGAGTGTGACTTCCATCACAAGGTCAAGTCATAGAAATCACTGCTGCTCTAACTCAATGCCTTGGATCACCTTCTCTGGGGAAAGCAGGTTGCCACGTTGTGAGGACACTCAAGCAGCTCCATGAAGAGAGGTCTACTTGGCAAGGAACTGAAGCCTCCTGTTAACATCCAGCACTCATCTGAGCGAGCCATCTTGGAAGAGGATCCACCAAACCCAATCAGTCTCTCAGATGACTGCAGGCCTGGGTTAAGGTCTTGGACTGCCATGTCATGAATGACTCTGAATCAGAACTTCCTGAAAGTTCCTGAGCCTTCCAAGTTATATGAGATAATAAGTGTTGATTGTCGCTTTAAGCAACAAACGTTCAGTCATTTTTAATGCAATGATAGACAACTAATATAATAAGATTCTAAAGAAACTCATCTCATAAGTGCCTGAAGTCATCTTTCAGTTTTGTAGTAAGAGCTACTGTTAACTGCTAATCACTGATGAGTCTAGAGAGTATAAGTGTCCTGAAAGTCTAACAGCTCTATCAATGATGGTTCAAAGGAATTTTCTAATGGCTTTTTGAGAAGATCCTTAATTGTTTTCCCTTTCTTATGTACAAGCACTCTTTCCTCATCTATCACAGTCAGTTCAGTTTGGTTGCTCAGTTGTGTCCGACTCTTTGCGACCCCATGGACTGCAGCACGCCAGGCTTCTCTGTCCATCACCAACTCCCTGAGCTTGCTCAAACTCATGTCCACTGAGTCAGTGATGCCATCCAACCAACTCATCCTCTTTTGTTCCCTTCTCCTCCTGCCTTCAATCTTGCCCAGCATCAGGGTCTTTTCCGATGAGTCACTTCTTCACAATGAGTCAGTTCTACACAGCAGTTTCTAATAACTATGAGTTTGGGAATCTAACAAGCTGGGGTTTTTTATTTGGGCTCTGCTGTATGCTAGCTGTGAGAACTTGCACAAGTTAAACTCTGGACCGAAGTTTCCCCATCAATAAAGATGATAGTGTCCACCTCATAGATCTTCTAAGGGTTAAATCACCTAATATATGTGAAGTTCCTAGGACCATAGCTAGTACACAGAAAGCTCCTTGTAAATATTACCATTTTTGTTACCCATTTATTTTCACAACCTAAACATATTACTCCCGTCACAGTTTCTACTTTTTTTTAAACCACAATCCCCCATCTTCCCCAAGAAGACTGTGTTTCACCAGTACAGATAACTCCAAAGGCATGCTTGGTGATCTCATTTCATTCCCATCATTGATATGACTCTGTCTTTTAACACTTGTATATCTGACAATTGGATTTTTCAAAGAGAATTTTAGGTAATCAAATATTCCAGTTTTCTAGTCAGGGTTTACCAATACATAATTAAAGAAAAAAAAGTATTGCAAGGAAAAAAAAAAAGTTGACTCAATCTCAAAGTACAATGTTAAACTGACTCATCTTTTGAGAACTGGATCTAAATTTTTCTGTGTGAGAGAGGACATCAGAATGTACTTCTATCTGTAAGATTTTTCATTCTTATTCCTATTTGAGTAGCGGTGGGAGAATTAAGAGATCCAACCAATGATGACAACTGTCTGATCTCACAGGAACAGTTGACTTGAGGATTTAGGGGGGTTCAGAAAATTAGCATATTTATACAGTCTGCCAATTCTATTGGAATTCACTGGTGGGAGAAAGAGTAGAGGAGGACAGCAGGTGGTTTCATCAAAATCTCCCTGAAACTCTAAACTCTTCATTTTAAGGTTAGGAGGCAATGTGCCAAAGGTCACGGGGGGCAAAGGGCGAGAAGACTGAAAAGGATTAGAAAGAGATAGAGACTGTGGGCTTGGACATAAAAAGAGTTGCTGGGAAAGGAAGAAACTGGGTGAATGGATCACATTTTTGTTGTTTGGCTTAAATTTTTTAGCAAAACTAGCCTTCTTTTAGTTTATTGCATGATCTTGGGTTGGGGAAGTAGTGGATCAAACTAATTACAAATTCCCTCTTTCTCATTTCCCTCATCATTGTCTCTCTCTGCCCCACCCCAGTGAAACACATATGGATTTTGTAATCCAAGCATCATTTTTTCATCTTGCGTTTTTGCTGCAATTCTAAAAGAAAAAGAAACACACACATGGACATGTGCGTGCGTGCACACGTGTCCACACTACATGGACAGAAACCACACAATGAGAATCTCATTCATTTCTAAGCCTTTAAATCTGTATGGATAAGGGTTGTTTATTTTTCATTTAATCCGTCTATCTAGCTTTCGGTCTATCCTCTATTTACTCAGGAACATGTGGAAAAACACATCCTTTGGCAATACCCAGAATTCTGGTTTTTACATAACATATATTTTAAGCAAACCAAAACCCTGTGCCTGCCTAGTCCCTGAGCCGCCCAGGAGTCCCCCACTGACACCAGCCGTCCTCCAGCTCGGGGCATCTGGACTCAGCTCTTTGGTCCTCTCCACAGAGCCCTTTGTGCTTCTGACCTCTGGTTCTTTCCTTTTTCTATGCTGGTCATTCGCCTTGTCTTTTCATTTGCCCCCAATGACATGGCTATTGTAAGGTTTTTGTATTATTTTCGTTTCTACTACAAGGCCTTCTATGGAACAATCTGCGAGCCAGTGGGTTTTTATCTCCCTGTTATTTTCTCTTTTCTGTGTATAGACAATTTACAGATGGAGAATATGGCCATACACTGTTAAAATGAAGCTCTGAAGATGAACTACTTTTGCATCCACAGCATCTGTCCTGAAGAGCACTTATATATTTTGTCTGCATGCATGCATGCTAAGTCACTCCAGTCCTGTCCAGCTCCTTGTGACCCTATGGAATGTAGCCTGCCAAGTTCCCCTGTCCATGCGATTCTCCAGGCAAGAATACTGGAGTGGGTTGCCAGACCCTCCTCCAGGGGATTTCCTCAACCCAGGGATCAAAACCATGTCTCTTACGTCTCCTGCATTGGCAGAAGGGTTCTTTACCACTAACACCACCTGGGAAGCCTGTTTTCTGCCCAAAGGGGCATCCTCTCAGGGAGGCAGAGTCTTCAGCAAACGAGGCAGAATTCTCAAGACCATCCTGAAGTTACCAGCTGATACCAAATGAGAACCGTTCACACTGACATCTTATTATTTGTATTTCTAGAGTGTTTAAAATAGTTTTGGATTAGCCTTATCTTTCAGACACTTATAAGAGATGGTTATTGATTTTTTTTTTTTTTTTTTGGCTATCTTTCTCATGAAGCAAATCCCATAACTTGAGTGGAACTCAAGTCACCCCTCTCTGTAAGCTTCAGGAAACAAGTATTTTGAAATAGAAGCATTTAAAAACATTGACTAATAAAAGAAATCATTTTAACGGACTGACTAATCAAATACAAATTTAAGAAAAGACAGGTTGATCTTTGGGAAGAAATGTCCATACATTTAAATTCTCCTTTGCACTAAAACAGACAATAGCCCAGGGAGGAAGCCCTTTCTGTTTAAAGAATGAAAAAAGAGACCTCTCTGCCTGGATATTAACTGCACTTCTAATATGAGAAAAGGGATTTTGTTGCACTCAGAAAAAGTTACTGGGAGATACTTCCTGTCACAGTCTTGAGCATTCTTAAACTGGAAAGTATAAGCAGAAATCTGGTATTTGGTTACGTTAGCAATTTGGTACTTATAAACTTTACAGTTCTTGGGATGATCTGGCCAATTTTCATTATTAACTTCTTTTTAAAAAAATTTATTTTGTTGAAGTGTAGTTGACTTACAATGTTGTGTTAATTTCTGCTGTACAGTAAAGTGATTCGGTTATACATATATATATGTATGTATATGTGTGTGTCTCAGCTGGTAAAGAATCCACCTGCAATGCAGGAGACCCTGCTTCCATTCCTGAGTCGGGAAGATCCGCTGGAGAAGGGTGAAGGGATAGGCTACCTGCTCCAGTATTCTTGGGCTTCCCTGGTGGCTTGGATGGTAAAAAATCTGCCTGCAATGCAGGAAACTGGGTTTGATCCTTGTCACCTGGAGAATTCCATTGGCAGAGGAGCCTGGTGGGCTACAGTCCACGGGGTCATAAAGAGTTGGACATGATAGACCAACTAACACTTCCACTTTTTTTCATACATATATATATACACACACACATATATATGTATTTCATATTCTTTCCCATTTGGTTTATCACAGGATATTGATCATAGCTTCCTGTGCTCTGCAGTAGGATCTTGCTGTTTACATCATTAACCTCTAATCATTTTCCTGAAGTCTATTCTAACAAACAACAGAGCTGGCATTATCAACCACTGAAGAGTTCTAAGATATATGTACCAGGAGCTAAAGACCACTCACTGACCCTTTAAAGATGTAGTGTCTTTTGATCACACCAGCAGGGATCTTCAGTTCACACCACACAGTCTTAGGGTCATGGGAGAATGTGAACTTCTGAGAAGAGTCTGCAGTCACACCGACAGCATATCCTCACAATAACCTGCACATGTAAGGTATGCAACGACATTTATCACATGAGTGAATGACTGAGATCTGCCATTTCAGGTGAAGTCCACAGAATTCACTTCACAGAAAATTGGCCATGTGGAAAACTCATTGCAATTTATAATTGCTATCTACAGTAAAGTATAAGCAAGATCCTAATTTATTAAAAGAAAACCCTCTACTTAATGGTCTTTCCCCATCTGACTCTCTCTTCCTACTTGATTTCCTAGAAAAGTGCAAGGAAGAAGGTTTTCTCTGCTTTGGTTGTTTAGTTGTTAAGTCATGTCTGACTCCAGGCAACCCCATGGACTGTAGCCTGCCAGGCTCCTCTGTCCATGGGATTCTCCAGGCAAGAATATTGGAGTGGGTTGCATTTCCTTCTCCAGGGGATCTTCCCGACCCATGGATAGAACCCAGGTTGCATTGTAGGCAGATTCTTTGCCTCTAAGAGCCACCAGGGAAGCCCTTCCTCTGCTTTACTAATTTTTAAAAACAAGTCACCTGGTGCCATCCTTGCCCTTATGCACCACAGGCAAAGTTATGGCTCATAAACACGAAAAGGAAAATCACTCCAGGGAACTTCTACCCAACCATCTTTCTTGATTTCACTCCAGAGAAAACAGAATTTGTTTCCACTATAAAATGGAACTTAAAACAGGATTAACAGTCAGAGACTCAGTTCCACTGAGCACTTATTGAGAATTAGTGGGCTCAAATTTGTACAGAATCTGACCAGGGTGTCATTCCTGACTTCCAGGAGATTTTTTCCAAATATTCCTATGTCATCAAGAATGGAGTATGGCGTAATGATGAAAATAGAAAAATCAGATTGTATTCTCTGAGCCATCTCCAGGATAAACACTGTGAATTACTTTCACAGGCATAAAACCTTATGGATATCATCAAAACAAATTCATATCTGAATGATCTTTTGTTAGAATAAGAAGAAAATGCAAAGCAACAAAACGGGGGGTGATAAAGCCACCACTATACATATAAATATTAAATATTTATATTTAAGTATAAATTTAATATTTAGCATAGATAGCATATTAAAAAGCAGAGACATTACTTTGCCAACAAAGGTCCATCTAGTCAAGGCTATAGTTTTTCCAGTGGTCATGTATGGATGTGAGAGTTGGACAGTGAAGAAAGCTGAGTGACAAAGAATTGATGCTTTTGAACTGTGGTGTTGGAAAAGACTCTTGAGAGTTCCTCAGACTGCAAGGAGATCCAACCAGTCCATCCTAAAGGAGATCAGTCCTGGGTGTTCATTGGAAGGACTGATGCTAAAGCTGAAACTCCAATACTTTGGCCACCTCATGTGAAGAGTTGACTCATTGGAAAAGACCCTGAGGCTGGGAGGGATTGGGGGCAAGAGGAGAAGGGGACGACAGAGGATGAGATGGCTGGATGGCATCACTGACTCGATGGACATGAGTTTGGATAAACTCCGGGAGTTGGTGATGGACAGGGAGGCCTGGCAGACTGTGATTCATGGGGTCGCAAAGAGTCGGACACGACTGAGCGACTGAACTGAACTGATACATATAAAGCACCATCCACTATTCTTCAGAGATTTCAGCTCTTTTTCCCAGAGAAGATACTTGGTTTATTATTGCCATAAAGCAAGGCTTTATGGAGAAGGAAATGGCAGCCCACTCCAGTATTCTTGTCTGGACAATCCCATGGACAGAGGAGAAAGGCAAGCTACAGTCCATGGGGTCACGAAAGAGTTGGACATGACTTAGCAACTAAAACAACAGCAACAACAAAGCAAGCCTGCTGCTGAGTCACTTCAGTCGTGTCCGACTCTGTGCGACCCCACAGACGGCAGCCCACCAGGATGCCCCGTCCCTGGGATTCTCCAGGCAAGAACACTGGAGTGGGTTGTCATTTCCTTCTCCAATGCATGAAAGTGAAAAGTGAAAGTGAAGTCACTCTGTCGTATCCGACTCTTAGCAACCCTATGGACTGCAGCCTTCCAGGCTCCTCCATCCATGGGATTTTCCAGGCAAGAGTACTGGAGTGGGGTGCCATAGCCTTCTCCTAAGCAAGCCTAGATCTATGCTTAAATTAGATTCCTTTTATGTGCTTCTTTTGTTTGACACCTTTCTAAGGACTTTTCTGTTTATTTCACTGTAAAACAAGAAGCAGCAAGTTACTGGGCATCTTGATAGTTTCTAGCAGAGGAAAGTGAAAAAATTCCTTCTGGTAAAATGTTACTCTATATGAAACGCAATGGTTTATCCAGGTTTGTGGCTAACTATGCTATCTTTTAATAATCAGAAAGTTGAAAATTAGAAAACTGAATGCAAATTTGGGTATATCCACTGACTGTTACATTAAAATCTTTCTTAACATCTGCCAGCCCATGCCAGCTGGCCTGCATCCCTCTCTTCCTCCTTACATCTGTGTGCTTTCTTATTTCTCATCTTATGGACTTCCCCGGTGGTGCTAGTGGTGAAGAATCTGCTTGCCAATACATGAGACTTAAAAGACATGGGTTCAGTCCCTGGGTCAGGAAGATCCCCTGGAGAAGAGCATGGTAACCCACTCCAGTATTCTTGCCTGGAGAATCCCATGGACAGAAAAGCCTGGTGGGCTATAGTCCATGTGGTCGTAAAGAGTTGGACATGCATGCATGAAAAATTTTAGCCCATGTTATTAGATTACGTAGCTTATTATTCCATAGATTGAGCCCAGGACATTCCTCCTCATTTCTAAGTGATTTTTAGCTTCTGCTTCACTCTCACCTGCCCACCCCACCCCTCCACTATTATACTCTCTGAACTCTTGGAAATTTCAGTCTGTGATGTGAGCTTATCAGTCTCTACCCTTCTGGACCACCTTTCCCCTACCCTAGCTACTCCTGGGGCCAATGTAGCCAATCCCCAGCCCTTAGCAGTACTAGTACTTCCTGTCATCTCAATTTCACACCTGCTGCCCTTGGACATCTGTCATCTTCCCACAATTCCAACCCCAACAATTCTCTGACCTAGTGGCAGGGCTAGTCAGTCCTTTGATCCAATCACTGTGGGCCAGCGCTTCCTCTCTTGACATCCTCACTTCCCTCCTGACCAGGTCAAGGTCATTTTACTCAGTCACGATATTGAGTCTCTGTGAAGACTCTTGACCCACTTCCTCCTCCCTCACTCTGCCATCCTTGTTGGTGCACCATGCCCTAGTGACATCCAACTCCCTGCCTGCTCCTCAACTGCACCTGTGTCACTGCACAGAGAACAGGCCTAAATGCGGCCGGCAACCACACCGGACCCTCCCAGTCTACCCACCCTTCCATTCTCTGAGATGTCACCTGCCTCTCCTCGCACCCTCAACCCTCCTCCCCCACCACCTGAGCAGATACCCGTGGTTCAAACTTCACTGAAGCAATAGAAGCAACTGGAAGAGAACTTCCACAGGTTTCCTCCCATTCCACTCCCCAGGCTGGCTCACCGACCAGTTTCTCTGCTCCAATATCCTGCCTTACCCTCTACTAGAGTAGATGAGTCATCTGTGCTTTCACTGTCTGAAGCCAATTCAACACCTTTGTACCAGCTTCTACTTCTTTTCGCCTACTCAAAAAATCTTGGCTCCAACAATCCTCCTCTCTTTCATTAGGATCATCAATCTTCCTTCCCAAATTCCATCCTTCCCATCAGCATAGAAACATGCTTTTTTCTCCCATCTTTTACAAACCTTCTTGACCTCTTGATCTGGCATTGGCTGATGCCCCACATTTCTTTGCTCTGCTTGCAGCAAACTCCTTGGAAAAGGCGCCATATTTCTGTCTTAATTTCACTCCCCATTCTCTCTTATGTCCACTGCCATCAGACTTTCTCTCCCTCTACTTCACCAAAGTTGCTCTCAGACTTGTCACTAATGACCGCCCAGGAGACAAATCCAACCATCAGTTCTCAACTCTCATCATGCTGGATCTACCAGACAACTAGTTACTCACTCTCCTCCTTGAAACACTGTCTTAATTCAGTTTCCAAAAAACTGAAAACTCCTCCATCCTCATTTCCCTGCGTTCCTCTTCAGTATCCTCTGTTAATCTCTCCTCTTCTCTTTGACCTCTTAATGTTGGAGTACCACAGAGGCTAGTCTTTCCTTCTTTCCTCAGTCTATACTCACTCACATCTTTGTTGATACGATGCTAATGATTTCCAAACACAAACCTCTATTCCCAAATACACACCCATAAATCCAAATGCCTGCTGATTCAACAATATCTCCACTTGGAGGTCTAACAGAGACTTCGAACTTGATTTCCAAAAGTGAACCCCGATCTTCCTCCCCAGAACTCTTCTGACTGTAGCCTTTCTAATTTCAATGAACAACTCCATCCTTTCAGTTGCTTCAGCCAAAACTTTTGAAGCATCCTTGATTCTTTTCTTTTCTTCCCCACCCACCCCCAAAGATAGCTAGCATCTGATTACTTTTTCCTACTTCCCTGGCTATTATCAAATCAGAAGCACTCTTATCTCTTTAAGTAGCCTTGTAATCAGTCTCTTTTACCTTTGCCCATCTGTAGGCTATTCTCAACATGACAGATAGAGAGAGGTTTTTAAATAGAAATCAGAATGTACTATCCTTTTGTACAAAATCCTGCAGTGACTTCTCTTTCATCCCAGGAAATAGCCAAAATCCTTCTCATGGCTCACAGGTCACATGTGGCCTATTGTGACTGCTTGACCTCATTTTTTTTTTTTTTTAACCAATCTCTGTTTCCTCACTCTATTTCTGTCATTGTGTGATTCCTCTAATGTGTACATATCTTGGGACTTCTGCTGTAGCTATTTTCTCTGTATGGAATTCTCTTCCTCAAAATATTTGGTTGCTGGGACTTACTTGGTGGTCCAGTGGTTCAGTTCAGTTCAGTTCAGTCCAGTCGCTCAGTCGTGTCCGACTCTTTGCGACCCCATGAACCACAGTACGCCAGGCCTCCCTGTCCATCACCAACTCTCGGAGTTCACTCAGACTCACGTCCATCGAGTCAGTGATGCCATCTAGCCATCTCATCCTCTGTCGTCCCCTTCTCCTCTTGCCCCCAATCCCTCCCAGCATCAGAGTCTTTTCCAGTGAGTCAACTCTTCACTTGAGGTGGCCAAAGTATTGGAGTTTCAGCTTCAGCATCAGTCCTCCCAATGAATATTCAGGACTGATTTCCTTTATGATGGACTGGTTGGATCTCCTTGCAGTCCAAGGGACTCTCAAGAGTCTTCTCCAACACCACACTTCAAAAGCATCAATTCTTCAGCACTCAGCTTTCTTCACAGTCCAACTCTCACATCCCTACATGACCACGGGAAAAACCATAGCCTTGACTAGATGGACTTTTGTTGGCAAAGTAATGTCTCTGCTTTTCAATATGCTGTCTAGGTTGGTCATAACTTTTCTTCAAGGAGTAAGCGTCCAGTGGTTACTACTCTGCAATTCCAGTGCAGGGGCCACAAGTTCAATCCCTGGTCAGGGGACTAAGACCCCAGATGCTGCATGGTGTAGCCAAATGAAAGAAAAAAAAGATATCTGGCTGCTACTTCCTCACCACTTTCAAGTCTTATTCTAATCTTGCATCTCAGTAAAGTTTTCCTTATAAGCCCTCCTTAACATTGTTACCAACTCTGACTATAATTCTTACTCAACCTCTCTTTTATTTCATAGTACTCACTACTTTCTAATATACTGTATATATTTGATCTATATATTATGCTTCATTTTATTTTCCCTATTCTGTCACTAAAACTTGAGATCCACAAATGTCAGGCTCTCTAAATACTTCGTTGGTTCGCTAAGAATCCTAAGTACCTAGAACAAGGCTTGGCATGTCATGGGGCAGGTGTTGATGAATAATCGTTGAATGAATGAATGCACAAGTGGAGGAAGGAACAACAACAACAAAAAAGTGAATTAACCTGGTCGAACTGAGCTATTTATGTGAAAACTCTTTTGTTGAGACTTTGGAAAAATTCTTTCCCTAAAGTGTTATGCCTGACATTAAGAGCTTCTGTTACAGAGTTTAACTGGTTTCCCAATCAGAGTGGGTTCTAAGTAGCTGAGAAATTCTCCCCATGTTATACTAAAACAAAATGTAACTGTGCTTCAATCACTAGGAACTACCATACAGACTCTGGGGACATTATAATAAGAGCTTTTCAGAAGATGGAACAAGGTGAGTGGACTTATTTTAGGGTCTGATCTAAAAATCAAAACTCCAAACAGGTTTATCAAAAGCCTGGCCAAGTTTCCTGTAAGCCTGGCTCATAGAGAAAGAGAAACTAAGCTGATATATCGTTTCAAATGGAAACTATGCAAAATTCAGTGGCTTCATGTGGTTTCAACCCCAAACCAGGTGGAACCTGAGGCTTTGGCAAAGGTTCACATTAAATTCTTAACTGGGGAATGTAAATCAAGGAGGGAAATGTTGGAGAAAAACTAAGTGAAAGAAAATCTTCAGTTTTGAACAGTTCTGGAACCACAAACTTAAATCACTGCTCTCTAAACATCATCTCACTCTGGCTTTAAACAAGTACAGTCATTTTGAAAAAATGTCCCTCAACAATGAACCACCTTTTGTTATCCTATCTTAGAATTTAAGGGCTCCTTCACATTCACGCTGTTGTTGCTGTTCAGTCACTAAGTTGTGTCCGACTCTTTGCAACCACATGGACTGCAGCATGCTAGGCTTCTCTGTCCTTCACTATCTCCCGAGTTTGCTCAAATTCAGGTCCACTGAATGGATGATGCTCTCTAACCATCTCATTCTCTGATGCCTCCTTCTACTTTTGCCTTCAATCTGTCCCAGCATTGGGGTTTTTCAGATCAAATTATTATTTCCATCTGGTAGGCTGTGTAATCAAAGTACAAAGATGAAAATGTAGACTTGCAGAAGGTAACTGCAAGAATGAACCAACATCGCATTCATAGCTGAGTTTCTTGACCTACAAAACGGCAGCCTTTCATTGAAGGGAACCAGACATACAGTCAGAAACAAAAGGGAATTTTAAGAATCCTGTGGATAAAATGTGATTAAGCATTAAAAGTCTGTTGTTTTGATAATAGCAATATTGTATGAAGCCTGAGTTGACCTATAGAGTAGGAATAAGTTATCAGTATTGTGGTTTGTATACATGCATGTGTGTGTGTGTTTAGGACTGGAATACTTCTGAATTGTAGTTGCTTTTCAGTTGCTCGGTTGTGACTGACTCTTTGTGACCCCATGGACTGCAGCACACCAGGCTTCCCTGTTCTTCACCATCTCCCAAAGCTTGCTCAAACCCATGTCCATTGAGTTGGTGATGCCATTCAACCATCTCATTGTCTGTTGTCCCCTTCTCCTCCTGCCTTCAGTATTTTCCGGGATCAGGGTCTTTTCAAATGAGTCAGCTCTTCAGCTTCAGCATCAGTCCTTCCAATGAATATTCAGGATTGATTTCCTTTAGGATTGACTGGTTTGATCTCCTTGCTGTCCAAGGGACTCTCAAGAGTCTTCTCCAACACCACAGTTCAAAAGTATCAATTCTTCAGTGCTCAGCCTTCTTTATGGTCCAACTCTCACATCCATATATAACTACTGGAAAAACCATAGTTTTGACTAGATGGACCTTTATTGGCAAAGTAATATCTCTGCTTTTTATTATGCTGTCTAAGTTGTCCATAACTTTTCTTCCAAGGAGCAAGCGTCTTTTAATTTCATGGCTGCAGTCACCATCTGCACTGATTTTGGAGCCCAAAAAAGTAAAGTCTGTCACTGTTTCCATTGTTCCCCATCTATTTGCCATGAAGTGACGGGACTGGATGCCATGATCTTCGTTTTTTTAATGTTGAATTTTAGGCCATCTTTTTCACTCGCCTCATTCATTTTCATCAAGAGGCTCTTTAGTTCCTCTTTGCTTTCTGGCATAAGGATGGTGTCATCTGCATATCTGAGGTTATTGATATTTCTCCCAGCAATGTTTATTCCAGCTTGTGCTTCATCCAGCCTGGCATTTCTCATGATGTACTCTGCATATAAGTTAAATAAGCAGGGTGACAATACAATATCCAGCCTTGAAGTACTCCTTTTCCAATTTGGAACCAGTCCATTGTTTATGTCCAGTTCTAACTGTTGCTTCTTAACCTGCATACAGGTTTCGCAGGAGGCAGTTAAGGTGGTCTGGTATTCCCCCCTCAGGATTTTCCACAGTTGTGATCCATACAGTCAAAGGCTTTAGCATAGTCAATGAAGCAGATGTTTTTTCTGAAATTCTCTTGCTTTTTCTAGGATCCAACGAATATTGGCAATTTGATCTCTAGTTCCACTGCCTGATTTTAGCGACATTTTAACTAATTAGGTAACATTATTCTAATCATGGGCTTCCCCAGTGGATCAGCAGTAAAGAATCCGCCTGCAATGAGGGAGACCTGGGTTCGATCTCTGGGTCAGGAAGATCTCCTGGAGGTGGAAATGGCAACCCACTCCAGTATTGTTGCCTGGAAAATCCCACAGACAGAGCAGACTGGTAGGCCTCCCGTCCATGGAGTTGTAAAGAGTCAGACATGAGTTAGTGACTAAACAACAATTCTAATTATAGGAAATTTCCCATGTCCAGAAATTTTAAGCATCATAGATTTTTAAGAGACCTCCATAAATTCTATATTCTTCCAGACACAGGTATTTCTCATGTACAATCTCTGGTACAGGTGTTGTGTTAAGGTTTCAGAGAGAAATCTTTAATGAGACTTCCACACACCTTCTGAATGTATATTCCTACATCCAGACACAAGTTGTACCATACAAAGCCTATCTTAGTATTTCCCTAGTTAGAAAGTCCTTTAAACTAAGATGGATTTCCAATTAGAAATGTAAGTTACATTCCTTTCCCTTCATTTAGAAGTGAGGTTTCAACCCTTACAAACTACTAAACTGACAGTGTACTGACGTTTGAAAGAAATTCCTCTATAAGTCAATGCGTGGGGTGGAAAAGCAACCCGAAAATGGAGTATTTCCCTAAGAGAAAGGCGGTCTTATGACAAGCACTGACAAAGGGCAGAAGGATGTAATTTTTTCTCTCTGGCCTCTGTCTAGGGGATGCAGATGATGGCAATTTCTTAATCCATTTTCATGCAAAAGGAGCCAGTCAACAAGATATTGCAAGCAACAGCCCTCATTCCCAGTTAACCTTGCACATCTTTTTCCTAATCATAAAGATTACTTGGAATCAATCATTACCTGAATTCCAACAGCTCCAAGTGTATAATATAGTAGGAGCTAATCTTTTCACTCCTATTTTTAATGCTTCAACCAGTAAAGGTATTTCATTTTGAAGCATTTCTTTTAAATGCACTGAATATGTAGTAATAATCTGAGTGATTTTATAGCCTCCTGTGTATGCAAAGCATTTTTGAATTTTTGCCAGCCTTCAAAATACACATTGGGATTAGTTTACTGGAAGAGATATAAAAGTAAAAGAATAATGGGGGAGAAATAAGGTGCTGGGAAAGAACAGTCTGATGGGAACTAATGAATACCACACAATATCTTAGCCTTTTAATCCAGCAGTAATGGGTCGTGTTTGAGTGGCTTCAAACATCTGTTCTTTCCAAAGGTACTTTTACATCTTTTGTCTTATATTTACAACAGCCCAGTGAAGGAAGGGAGACAAGCATATTCTAATTGTGTAGAAAATTACAGAGTAAACAAAAATTGCAATCAACCCTCAGTGCAGGCCAGGATTCTTTGGATATCCATAGACTATCCATAACCCTTCCAGCACAACACTGATATGCTAACTGGCTGCTAGTGCTCCCGTGGCTCCTGTCCATTGCTGAGTACCATCATGTCTGGCCAGATCAGATGCCTATGAATAGTGTAGGATGGATTTAACCCTAAAGAGCATTCTTACCTCATATAACTCAATACCAAGAAAATAATCCAATCAAAAAATGGGCAGAAGACCTAGACAGACATTTCTCCAAAGAGGAATACAGATGGCCAAAAGGCACGTGAACAGATGCTCAACATCACAGATTATAAAAAAAATGAAAATCAAAACTACAATGAAGTACCATCTCGTACCAATCAGAATGGCCATCATCAAAAAGTCTACGAACAGTAAATGCTGCAGAGGGTGTGGAGAAAAGGGACCCCTCCTACACTGTTAATAGGAACGTAAATTGATACAGGAACTATGGACAGCAATATGCAGGTTTCTTAAAAAACTAAAAATAGTACTACCATACGAGCCAATAATCCCACTCCTGGGCATATACTCGGAGAAACCCATAATTCCAAAAGATATACCAATATTCACTGCAGCACTGTTTACCATAGCCAGGACATGGAAGCAACCTAAATATCCATCAACACAGGAATGGATAAAGATGTGGTACATATATACAATGGAATACTACTCAGTCATCAGGAGGAATGAAATAGT
The DNA here is from genome assembly GCF_032452875.1 of Bos javanicus. Lineage (NCBI taxonomy): Eukaryota > Metazoa > Chordata > Mammalia > Artiodactyla > Bovidae > Bos > Bos javanicus. The sequence continues at coordinate 33,481,023 of NC_083881.1, read as the reverse complement.
GCCCTTTACTACTGGCACTATTAGGTGGACCTAGAGACAGTCATACAGAATAGAATAAACAAATACATTTTAATGCAGAAAATACATCCAATCTTTTCTTGGTAAAACTGCAAGAGTAAATAATTTTAAAATTAATTTTATGGTAAATTTAATTGTTAAGTTCAGTTCAGTCATTCAGTCGTGTCCGACTCTTTGCGACCCCATGAATCACAGCACGCCAGGCCTCCCTGTCTATCACCAACTCCCAGAGTTCACTCAGACTCACGTCCATCGGGTCAGTGATGCCATCCAGCCATCTTATCCTCTGTCGTCCCCTTCTCCTCCTGCCCCAAATCCCTCCCAGCATCAGAGTCTTTTCCAATGAGTCAACTCTTTGCATGAGGTGGCCAAAGTACTGGAGTTTCAGCTTTAGCATCATTCCTTCCAAAGAAATCCCAGGGCTGATCTCCTTCAGAATGGACTGGTTGGATCTCCTTGCAGTCCAGGGGACTCTCAAGAGTCTTCTCCAACACCACAGTTCAAAAGCATCAATTCTTCGGTGCTCAGCTTTCTTCACAGTCCAACTCTCACATCCATACATGACCACAGGAAAAACCATAGCCTTGACTAGACGGACCTTTGTTGGCAAGGTAATGTCTCTGCTTTTGAACATGCTGTCTAGGTTGGTCGTAACTTTCCTTCCAAGGAGTAAGCGTCTTTTAATTTCATAAGTAGCTACACCTAATTGATTTTCTTTGTAAGCAGTGGATTTGCTTAAACACTTGCCTTATTTAGCTGCCATTGTCAACTTTTGATCATGGCCTCAGATTTTTTTAATGCCAACTAGAAAAAAAATAAAACAGTGTCTTGAAAACTTGGGAACTTCTGATGGTGCTGAAAATATTTTTTTTGGAAATATTTTGGTTATTTTTAAAATCTTTAAATAATTATTTTCCCTCGAAGGTCCTATAGCCTAATTGTGCTCAGTTGCTTAGTCATGTCTGACTCTTTGTGTCCCCATGAACTGTAGCATGTCAGGCTCTCTGTCCATGAGATTTTCAGGAAAGAATACTGGAGTGGGTTGTTATTTCCTCCTCCAAGTGAGCTTCCTGACCCAAGGATCAAAACCTCATCTCCTGGGTCTCCTGCACTGCAGGTGGATTCTTAATGGTTGAGCTATCAGGGAAGCCCAACAGCCTAATTACCTGGCAGTCAACAATAAGGTTAGCAGAAATCACTGCAGTTCATGTCAAAATCTGCTCAAAATCGGATTCTTTCAAAACATGCCTCTTTCCATGTTGATAGCCACAATCTGCAACAGTTTTCACACACTTCTGTGACAGGTACATCATCACCTCACCTCTGCCCTCACTTACCACACAAGTTCTCTAGTCATCAGTGAGCAAAGTCATATGACAAATACGAATTCCCACTTTAACCCAATGTTACTTTTACATCTCTGTATACTCTATAAGAGAGAAAGACCTTGTCCCTAGATACAAACAAGCACCTGAATACCAGTGGTTTACCAAAATCGAACCTTCAGTTTTACAAATACTCTAAACCACAGATGACAGTGTAAAAAGGCTGCAAGGTTTCAGTTCTATTGCAAAGGCTCATGCAGCAAAAATATCCTTTTAAAAAGGTCTCAGACAATGACTTATTTGTATGAAGCCTATTAATGTAATACAACAGAATCGTAATAACAGGATTTGAACCTATCATGTAACTATTCCAGGGCTAACTTCTTAGAAAATCTAACCTTCATTTGTAATTGTGATGCACTCTTGTGAAATCTAAGCAGATGAATGAGGTGAAATCAGGACACCATTGAGAGAAGGAACTTAAAATTGAATATATCCACCATCAGGGGTACGAGGAACTTAAGATCGACACAGATCAAATGCTTCCTCTGCAAGCAGAATTAATCAGTCCTAAAAATGTCTTACCATGGTACAAGGCAGTATTTCTTTTCAGGAAGTGCCAACTTTCTACTGAGAATATATTCTGTTTTAACTTCAGAATTATCCTACCAAAAAGGGCACCAGTTTAAGATCTCTGGCCTGATACCAAGCCAAGTCGTTACACTCTGCTTCTTGAAATTCACTATGTTATAAGAATTCAGACACTCTGTCCTAAACTCAGTGATCTTAAAAAATGTTGTAAACCTAGTGTGGGCCATTTTTCAGCACTGGATGAAATGGTTCTGCCCTTCTTATCCTTTTTAAAGATGTCTTGGGGAAGATCTTAACGTGAACAGGGTCCTTAGACCCCTCCTAAGAAGCATGACCACAAAGTAATCTCTTGTTAACACAATGCATCTGGGCAGAGAACAAGATCATTGTGTGTGACCTGATTTCATTTCAGTGAGTGTCCCCATAAAGAATGACATCATCCCATTCTTTTTCTTGATCTCCACTTGTGACTGTTCCCAGCCCCCAGTCCCCAGGCTCATCATAATTAAGCTGCTTCCCCCCTCCCATTCCCCATTCCTCATCTTCACCGGAATTGTTATTTTCCTCTGAACTTCCTGCCGGAATGTATCATTAGGGCAAGAGCAAAGGGTTTCCTCTGGTGGGTCAACACTGCTAGAGTTTGCTTCTCGGTTACAGGAGACAAAGCACTAGTCTGATGGCAGTCAGAGTAGACTGAGAGGGTCATCTGCTGGGTCCTGGTCAGATGAGAACAGAGAGGAGCCAGTGAAGGTGGCACAGCCTGATGGGCACAACGTTTCTTGTCCCACTGGAGTTGTTGTTACTACTTGTTCTAGTTAGTTGTTAAGTCGTGTCTGACTCTGAGTTGGGTTTTCTTTAAACACAAGTTCATTGATTTGGAGGGTATATTCTCTAAACAGATTCATTTAACTACATACATACCATGTGTGCGCGTTTGTATACTTGCATGAACTAACACTCCCTTTATCACTTAGATTTGTATTGAAAGACTCATATGTGAAAGTATTTTAATTCAGATGGATGGATGGATGGATGGATGATGCGGGAGAAGATCCTGTTTTAAACACCAGGGTGAGGAGGGCTTCCTTGATGGCTCAGTGGTAAAGAATTCACCTGCCAATGCAGGAGACACGGGATGGGAAGATTCCACATGTGGTGGAGCAACTAAGCCCATGCACCACAACTACTCCCGAGCCCGGGAGCCACAACTACTGAGCCCAGGAGCCACAACTACTGAGCCCATGAGCCCTCGAGTCCATGCTCCGCAAGAGAAGCCACCACAATAAGTCTGTGCACAGCAGCTAGAGAAAAGCCAAAACCAGACAAACAAAAAGAGCACAAGAATGCAAACAAATTGAATGGCCACGGGAGAGAAGGTACTGATTGTGATGTTTTGAGTATTTCCTTTTATAAGGAAAAAGAAAAAACAACTTATTTCCCACATCCATGTAATGGAAGATGATACACAAATTTAAACTATGAAAAATGAAGACAATGCAGAAACTGGACACTGTTTTGATAGAAACGTAGGTGAAAAAAAATCCAAGTAAAACATCCTCCAAGTTTCTAACTATGTAAACCCCTAGGTAGTACCATATAAAATTACTGCTTTTGTAGGTAAAAAATAGCCAATTAACCGCAATTTTCTAGGATTCCACCTAGCATATATTTATACAGAAAAGATTTATGGGTTTGGGTTAAGCATGTGTGCTTCTTAACTTAAAATAAAAGTTCCCATTAGGTAGCAATTATATTGTTTTTACAACAAATACACGATTTTAACTGACATTAAGATTTTGAGTCATAAATTGCCCTCTTTCATGAGAAATGTTAAGGGTAAGGGTGGTCACAAGAGTCTGCTTCTTAGCATGCGCCGTCAGCTCTATATACTCTGCAGCAAGATTTACACGCCCTCAGATACCAAGATGAGAATAATGTTAGTGGTTTTTAGGGTCCACATATGAAATTGATTCTTTGAAAAGATGTTGTTTACTATTACAGTCTACGGACGATTTTTAAAAAATACTCAAATTTAAATTAAGATATTTGAGTATAACTTAAATAATTAAGGTAATAAAAATAAATAAAGTGCCAGGGCAACATAGCTAAGGCATGCTTATAACATTTTCCATCCCCAAAAAGCATCCACAGGGCTAGGAAATGTCTTAATTTCCTTACAAACAACATAGTCGCTGTTTTAAACTATCCCATCTGTGTGCACCAAACCTCGTCTGACAGTGCAGTTTTTGAGTCCAGAAGGTACAATAGCAGGCATTCAGATTTTGGCAGGTGCACTTCAAGCTGAATACCAGGCTCCACAAAACATAACAGCCTGTTCCACAGGTGTGAACATTTTTGACAAGAGCTCTCAAAAATCTCCCCCAAGCTGTGAAATTTAATTGTCCTTTCGATGTCTTATTATACCTATCTCTCCTTGGAACAAGAGAGAACCTTCTGGCAAACAAACAGCCAGGGGATGCTTGGCCAGCTTCTGAGATCTGCTTTATGACATTTCCTGGTTTTGTTTCTTATGCTACGTGTTTTGGAGGTGATGCCAAGTTCAATGAGCTTCAGGTAAGCAGTTCTTAAAGCTGGAAAAATAGCAAATGAAAGGAATTTATACCCCAATGACATGAGCATAAAGCCAGTCAAAATGCACAGGGCAGCATTTTGAAAACTTAAGACTCATTAAAATGGTCCCTACACAGAGAGAATCCATTTCTTTCTACAAAATTTGCCAGCTGGGAGGACTACAGCTATGTGAATACAGATGTGGCAGTGGGAGGGGTCTTAGCTACCTATCTAATCCAGCTCAAATTATGAAGGAAGAGGGGCAGAGATCTCTGAAGCTGGCAGCTGGTCAGACCCTGAATTTTCCAGTCCAAAAGACGAAACCAGCAGACTAGAGTTGGCTCTAACAGGTTTCCGCAGATTTTTAGGAAATAAGTGTCATGTGTGTTAAATTTGAGCAAGTGATTCTGATTTCATCCAGTATTAGAGAAAATGCATTCTATTTTCTCATCAGAAGGACAGGCCGAGAAATGAAAGGATATAATACTTAAAGTGGTGAAATGACTCATTAAAGGGAGAAATGTGTGAAAGAATATTGTGCTTAGTGCTCAGTTGTGTCCGACTCTTTGCAACCCCATGGACTGTAGCCTGCCAGGTTCCTCTGTCCATGGGATTCTCCAGGCAAGAATACTGGAGTGGGTTGCCATGTGCTTCTCCAGGAGATCTTCCCAACCCAGGGATCAAACCCAGGATAGAATCCTGCTTTGCAGGCAGATTTTTTACTGTCAGAAACACCAGGGAAGCCCTGAAAGAATATGGGCCAGATAATAAACAACATGGCATCCCAGCAAAGTGGTCTCTTCATAGCCCACGAGAAACTGCTTTGAGAAAGCAGGTCTTGAGTGACCTCTTGGGATGATATAGGGTGACCTCCAGTATTAACGGTTTTCTGGCCTCTTCTATAGTTAATTTTGAATGATATGATACCTAAGGACAACTTCTTTCTTTCCTACAGAAAAACAGGTACATTGGATGAGAGGTTCACAAGAAAAAGGTCTGGTAAATTGACTCAAGATGATGAAGCAGATTTAAGAAGTCACGTACTGTTTATTGAGTTTATTCCTAAACAGGATTTTTTTCAGTTTGCTTTGGAATACTTTCCTCTCCCATTTGGAGTTTCAAAGTAAAGAAGACCTAAATTTCAGCTTGTCTTCTCCTACTGTTGATTTAGCTTGTGAATAACAGGAATCTAATACATTACTGGTGAGACCCCAGGCCACCTTCAGACAAAGCTCTGAGAATTCGAGAACTGCCAGTGCTCATGACTATGTCAAAGAAGCAACCCTGGTCCCCCCTCCCCACCATATGTTTCCAGCTATTTCCCTTCTTTCCTTGCAATCTGTAGTATGAGGACAAAATGTTGAATTCCATAAGTATTAGAAAGAAAAGCTGGAGACATCAACCCTCAAAAGACAAACCAGAAATTTAGGTCAGACTTGAAAATTTTTGTTTTGTTTTGCTTGTGTGAGGTTCATGAGCTTTTTGGTGATTAAAGGACTTATTCCAGGTCAACCTGGGTTAACATAAGAATTAGAATGAAAATCAAGCAAAGGGCAATGATTTTGACAAGCTGCAGAAACCAAGAGGAGCTCAACAGTTTCCATGGTGTTAGTTTTCACTGTGGGTGGAAACAACTTTCAGTGTTGACATTTGAGAAAAACTCATGGGGAGGGGGTGTGGTATAAACTCATATGAGTCAACACCCCTAAGAATGTTTTCACAACTGAGGCTGTACTGCTGAGGTGGGTCCCCGTGGCTCGCCCTGGCCCCACAACACTCTTGGCACCAGTGTATCTGACCAAGGGGAGAAACTATGAGGTTAAGCTGTTAACAACATGGGTGACATCTGCAGTTTTCATGCCGAAACTGTGGATGGCTGGGCATAGCAGACCTGCCATGAACAACCCCCTGGAATTCCCCTGAGCTTCTGGAATAGCTCATAAGATGTTAATAAACCAACATGATTCTTTAGAGGCTTCTTTTCCCATTCTTGAGGAAAATATCATGCAGTGACTCTGGCTTTTAGCTTTTTCAGCCGAGAAGGAAGAGAGTGCTACAGGGAAGAGCAGAATTCTCAACTCCTCATTTTCTGATAATTCCCCATCTGTGAAATGCTACCCTCTCCAAGTGACATGGAGTACTCAGGTATTGCTAATGTCATGGTTTAATTAACCAAGAAATCAACATTTGGGACTTCCCTGAGGGCTTCCCAGGTGGCACAGTGGTAAAGAATCTGCCTGCCAATGCAGGAGACGCAAGAGACTTAGGTTTGATCCCTGGGTTGGGAAGATCCCCTGGAATAGGAAATGACAACCCATTTCAGTATTCTTGCCTGGAAAATTCCACGGACAGAGGAACCTGGCAGGCTACAGTCTATGGGATCGCAAAGAGTCAGACATGACTGAGTAGGCACTCGCCTGGTGGTCCAGTGGTTAAGGCTCCGTGCTTCCAAAAAGGGGACGTGAGTTTGATCCCTGGTCAGGGAACTAAGATTCTACATGCCACGCAGTGCAGTCAAAACAAACAAACCTCAATTAATTAAAAAAAAAAAAAAAGAGAGATCAATATCTGATATTGAGTACCTTTGACGATTTTCTGTGATTACTCTGTCTTGGAGAACCTGCATGTCATTCGCCAAATTCACCTTCAGATGATGGGGCTGGCCGTCAGCACCTAAACGGAGGAAAGCAAAAGAGCCATCAGTTTCATTCACCAGCGATTTATATTTCAGATGTTGCCTTTCACATCTTCATAGGAGGACATCATTAGGAAGAGCATTCTCCAAATTTCATTCAGTCTGAGTTTCTTACAGTCACTCCAAGAGACTTTGAAGTATTGTGGGTCATTCGGTCCTTTAATAGAAGTTTCCATTTGACTTTCTATTCACCTAGGGAAAGACTTTCCATTATATTCATTTCATATTATTCTCTGACTGGATTTCATAAAGTCAATAAAGAAGGGTTTCTCTTGAAAGGTTTACAAAGTGTTCCAAGTTTAAAAGTTGAATGATGTCTAATTTCAGCTGCTAAGACCTATTTTAAAGGAATATGTGCAGAATCATAAAATCTAAAGTGACGGCAAGTGGTTATTTGATGAGTAGCAAAGCGAGCATTTCCAAGTGGTAAATTTGTTTCTATTCTGCATTTACCAGAGGTGAAAAATATAAGTGACTAAAATTAACTTGGATACTTAGAACTAGAGGAAATACCCAGTTTAATGCATTCAGTATTGGATGAAACAATCTTGCTGCCATGAAGAGCACATTTTAACATAAATACGCTATAAATAAATGCAGATATGATACATAAAAGACAATAAAAACAGATAACTAATGAGAACCTACTGTATAGCACAGGCAACTTTACTCAGTGCTCTGTGGTGACCTACATGGGAAGGAAATCAGAAAAGAGAGGCTATAAAGAACTGCCTCCGTGATGCAGGAGATGCAGTTTCGATCCCTGAGTCGGGAAGATCCCCTGGAGTAGGAAATGGCAACCCACTTCAGTATTCATGCCTGGGAAATTCCATGGACAGAGGAGCCTGGTGGGCTACAATCCATGAGGACACAGAGTCAGAAGTGACTGCGAGACGGAGCACGCATGCACATGTAAACACAGAGCTAATTCACTTCGCTGTACAGAAGAAACTAATACAACATTGTAAAGCAACTATACACCACTAAAAAAAAGGGATAAACTCTTACCTGGCCAAAATTATATTAAAGCTCATTCTCATTTGTAAAATAAAAAGGAGGAAGAAAGAGAAGAAATATTGTATCTACATCTTATAAAGAAATAGAAGCTCTTAGGTATATGAGCTTTAAGAAAAGGAGAACAACACACACTATTTCACCACTCCAAATTTCCTCTACATTAAAAAAATATTTCTCTTATAGCAAATTCCCATCAGCTAGTATTTTACATATGGAATACTCAAGGAACCCAAACCGAGGCTCTGTAACAACATAGAGGGGTGGGATGGGGAGGGAGGTGGGAAGGAGGTTCAAGAGGGAGGGGACATACATATACCTATGGCTGATTCATGCTGATGTTTGGCAGAAACCAACACAATACTGTAAAGCAATTAGCCTTCAATTAAAAATAAATAAAGTTTAAAAATTAATCATATTTCTACATAATAACAATAAATAGTTGGAAATTGAAAAAATATTTCTCTTGCTCATGTAATAATATTAAGACATTTCCTTTGGAGCTCTCTGACCTCTTCACTAATGAATATTCTCAGAGTTAATGGGTGTAGATTCTTTCAATACAGTAGACCTGGAATCTCTTCTTGTTCTGAACTGACTCTGATGATTCAGCTTAAATATGGCCAGTCCCAGGTCCTCTGCTCTGTTCTGGAAACTTCACTCTTAAAGAAATTGTGGTGGCAGGACCTCCCTGCAGGTGGCTTCCTGTTGCTGGACTCTTCCTCTCATCCACCCTTGCCCTTATGTCTCTTTCCATTCCTGGCAGATCAATTCCTCCACCCCTTTCCACCACCCTGTCATTTGTCACATCCAGCCCAGTCAGTCTTTCAACCCTGCCCCTGTGCTCTCAGCATGGGAATTCTTGAGTTCCAGGGGAACTTTTATACTCTCTAACATTATAAATTATTATAAGCATCATGGAGATCTCTATTTTTTTTAATATGTTTCCAGAAGACATTTAAATGCTTATTTTTATAATTATGCATGATACCCTGTGATCTTCCAAAATAAAAATTTACGTTTGACTTTGAGGCTTCCAGTATCTGGCTGTGGTCGTGCTGGATCATAGCCTAATGTCCAACAACAACATCCTTTCTGTGGTTATTCAGAATCTACTACTGGGAGTGGCAGGAATTAGATGTGAATTCCAGGTTACAGCATCCATTGGCTAGGTGACCCTGAGCGAGTTACTTCATTTCTTTATGCCTCAGTCTCCTCTTCAGAAAAATGGGGATTAAAAATAGTATATAATTCCATAGGGTTGATATGAGGATGACAGGCAAACATCCTCATAAGAAATTTAGAATAAGTGGCCAACAAACATTGGTGATCATTATTACTGGCACTGAATTGTTTTCTAAGCCAATTAAGAAAGACACAACTTCCCAAGGTATAATTTGCAGTCAAAGATATTTTCATGGAGTGAGACTAGAGTTTTCATTCATTGTATAAATGGAGGCTTTGCTTTGTCATCACTGGAATGATAATATGTAGGAAAATAGTGCAATCATTCAAAGATATAGGTGATTAAAGAAAGAATAGAGGCAGATATTTATACCTGCTTAATATGTGTATGCATGTGAGAGTCAAACACTTCTCCTGTGCTAAATGAAGTTTTATTTGCCAAGAGAGTGTAAGGTGATAGGATGACTGAGCCATGATAGTTTTTAGTTCCATAATCTCATCACCAACAGATGGAATGCCTGGATCCCTTCTTCCTTTATATGTGCTAATTTGTAAGAACTCACTATAAATAGAGTATGAAATGTGCAATGGAAATTTTTAATTAAAATATTTCTCTTGCCTTTTTGGCAATATTATTAATGAACATGGGTTAAAACAAATTTATTCTTTAGTTTCAGCAAAACAGCATCATTTGGCAAATAAAATCAATATGACTAATTTTAACCAAATAATTTGATGCCAACAACAGAATATTGTTGGTTTATAGTTTTGTTTATATTTAATTAGCTATTTATTTTGCACTTTCAATACCATAAGTATATCATTGTAGATTTATAGTTATATGTGTGCATGTGTGCGTGCATGCGTGCTAAGTCACTTTAGTCATGTTCGACTGTAGCCTCAAGGATCAGCTGACAGCTTCAGTTTTCACTTATCTGTCTCCCCAGAATTCCTACAGCACTTAAAGTCTGTGCCACACAATGTAACGTTTAGTTAGAGGGTCTCTGTTGCTGTCTAGACAGGGGAAGGTCTCATCTCTCTCGTCAGGTTTTCAGATTCCGAAGCATGAAGGTTGTGCCTTGGGCTCTTGTCTACATTTTTAGCTCTAATCATCTCTTCCCAGAACTCCATGCACTGATTGAGTATCACTGTAGCATCAGGATCTGAGTCACACATCAACCCTTGGTCTGTTTGGAGTTTATTCAAGTGTTGGTCAAGTATATCTAGTCTAAGAACCTGAATCGCTCCTGAAGCAAGAAAACATGAGTAGCCCACAGCCCTAAAGCTGGGCTACACAAACTTGAATGGAAAAGGAACCACCGGTCCAGCTTTGGGTCATTTTTTTCTTTTTTTTTTTCTTAAGCCAGACCTATCATATTTTCTGCAAGCAATGACTTGACCTAAGACTCAGAAGTACACATGCGTGCATTTGAAGTGAGCTCATATGAGTCTCAATCTCTCTGCTTGTAAAATAACAAGTTAGATTGGAAGACCTCCAAAATCACTTCCTGCTCTAAAATTCTAAAAAATGTTGGCACATGTGCCCATTAATTTGATACTTAAAAGTAGTGAAAGTGTCAGTTGTGTCCGACTCTCTGTGGCCCCATGGACTGCAGCACACCAGGCTCCTCTTTCCATGGAATTCTCCTGGCAAAGTGAGAAAACCTACCGGAGTGGGTTGCCATATCCTTCTCCAGGTGATCTTCTCAACCCAGGGACCGACCCTGGTTCTCGTGTATTGCAGGCTGATAGATTCTTTATTGTTTGAGCCACCAGGTAGCCCAACTAATTTTTTTTTCTTTTTTAAATTTTATTTTATTTTTAAACTTTACAAATTGTATTAGTTTTGCCAAATATCAAAATGAATCCACCACACGTATACATGTGTTCCCCATTCTGAACCCTCCTCCCTCCTCCCTCCCCATACCATCCCTCTGGGTCGTCCCAGTGCACTAGCCCCAAGCATCCAGTATCGTGCATCGAACCTGGACTGGCAACTCGTTTCATACATGATATTATACATGTTTCAATGCCATTCTCCCAAATCTTCCCACCCTCTCCCTCTGCAACAGAGTCCATAAGACTGTTCTATACATCAGTTTCTCTTTTGCTGTCTCGTACATAGGGTTATTGTTAGCATCTTTCTAAATTCCATATATATGCGTTAGTATACTGTATTGGTGTTTTTCTTTCTGGCTTACTTCACTCTGTATAATAGGCTCCAGTTTCATCCACCTCATTAGAACTGATTCAAATGTATTCTTTTTAATGGCTGAGTAATACTCCATTGTGTATATGTACCACAGCTTTCTTATCCATTCATCTGCTGATGGACATCTAGGTTGCTTCCGTGTCCTGGCTATTATAAACAGTGCTGTGATGAACATTGGGGTACACGTGTCTCTTTCCCTTCTGGTTTCCTCAGTGTGAATGCCCAGCAGTGGGATTGCTGGATCATAAGGCAGTTCTATTTCCAGTTTTTTAAGGAATCTCCACACTGTTCTCCATAGTGGCTGTACTAGTTTGCATTCCCACCAACAGTGTAAGAGGGTTCCCTTTTCTCCACACCCTCTCCAGCATTCATTGCTTGTAGACTTTTGCATCGCAGCCATTCTGACTGGTGTGAAATGGTACCTCATAGTGGTTTTGATTTGCATTTCTCTGATGAGTGATGTTGAGCATCTTTTCATGTGTTTGTTAGCCATCTGGATGTCTTCTTTGGAGAAATGTCTATTTAGTTCTTTGGCCCATTTTTTTTTTTTTTTAACAGAAGAATAGATTTTATTTATTTATTTTTTCCTAATTTTATTTTATTTTTAAACTTTACATAATTGTATTAGTTTTGCCAAATATCAAAATGAATCCGCCACAGGCATACATGTGTTCCCCATCCCGAACCCTCCTCCCTCCTCCCTCCCCATACCATCCCTCTGGGCCGTCCCAGTGCACCAGCCCCAAGCATCCAGCATCATGCATCGAACCTGGACTGGCAACTCGTTTCCTACATGATATTTTACATGTTTCAATGCCACTCTCCCAAATCTTCCCACCCTCTCCCTCTCCCACAGAGTCCATAAGACTGTTCTATACATCAGTGTCTCTTTTGCTGTCTCGTACACTGGGTTATTGTTACCATCTTTCTAAATTCCATATATATGTGTTAGTATACTGTATTTATGTTTTTCCTTCTGGCTTACTTCACTCTGTATAATAGGCTCCAGTTTCATCCACCTCATTAGAACTGATTCAAATGTATTCTTTTTAATGGCTGAGTAATACTCCATTGTGTATATGTACCACTGCTTTCTTATCCATTCATCTGCTGATGGACATCTAGGTTGCTTCCATGTCCTGGCTATTATAAACAGTGCTGCGATGAACATTGGGGTACACGTATCTCTTTCCCTTCTGGTTTCCTCAGTGTGAATGCCCAGCAGTGGGATTGCTGGATCATAAGGCAGTTCTATTTCCAGTTTTTTAAGGAATCTCCACACTGTTCTCCATAGTGGCTGTACTAGTTTGCATTCCCACCAACAGTGTAAGAGGGTTCCCTTTTGTCCACACCCTCTCCAGCATTTATTGCTTGTAGACTTTTGGATCGCAGCCATTCTGACTGGTGTGAAATGGTACCTCATAGTGGTTTTGATTTGCATTTCTCTGATAATGAGTGATGTTGAGCATCTTTTCATGTGTTTGTTAGCCATCTGGATGTCTTCTTTGGAGAAATGTCTATTTAGTTCTTTGGCCCATTTTTTGATTGGGTCATTTATTTTTCTGGAGTTGAGCTATAGGAGTTGCTTGTATATTTTTGAGATTAGTTGTTTGTCGGTTGCTTCATTTGCTAGTATTTCCTCCCATTCTGAAGGCTGCCTTTTCACCTTGCTAATAGTTTCCTTTGATGTGCAGAAGCTTTTAAGTTTAATTAGGTCCCATTTGTTTATTTTTGCTTTTATTTCCAATATTCTGGGGGGTGGGTCATAGAGGATCCTGCTGTGATGTATGTCGGAGAGTGTTTTGCCTATGTTCTCCTCTAGGAGTTTTATAGTTTCTGGTCTTACATTGAGATCTTTAATCCATTTTGAGTTTATTTTTGTGTATGGTGTTAGAAAGTGTTCTAGTTTCATTCTTTTACAAGTGGTTGACCAGATTTCCCAGCACCACTTGTTAAAGAGATTGTCTTTAATCCATTGTATATTCTTGCCTCCTTTGTCAAAGATAAGGTGTCCATATGTGCGTGGATTTATCTCTGGGCTTTCTATTCTGTTCCATTGATCTATATTTCTGTCTTTGTGCCAGTACCATACTGTCTTGATAACTGTGGCTTTGTAGTAGAGCCTGAAGTCAGGTAGGTTGATTCCTCCAGTTCCATTCTTCTTTCTCAAGATAGCTTTTAGCCCAACTAATTTGACATTAAACATCCACCAACAAGTGTGGTGTGTGCCAGAATTTCACCTGCTGATAATATGTCCGGAAGTTAAGCTTGATGGTTTAAGAGCTTTGGTTTGAAAGTTTGCTTTGGCTTCTCTCTCTGTATTAGTGTGCTACTGAACTTGGCACCTAGGAAGCCATGCTGGAGAGCTAGTGGATGACTGACCGGAGCTGTCTGGGCTTTCTCTGTTGTTCAGAAACTGAACTGCATTTCCTGGCTCTCAAACTTCGTAAGCTCATCAGATTTTGCTGCAGAGAAATGTCATTCAAATAACAGTCCCCGGTGGAAAACACTAGCCCCATTCATAGTTAGTGAAATGCTGAAATAGTAACTAATATTTTAAAACTGTGGATTGAAGGCATTTCTGTATACGCTACACGTACATGCATTTAGATAAATGTGTGAAAGAAACGTTTCTTTTCCTTAAGCTGTTGTCCTTTAATTGTCTCCTAAAAGTGGCTTTAGTCCTGTTGCAGAAATGCACTCTGTCTCTGCTCCCTTCACCTTGGAAAGTAATAAGTGGTTCCAAACTGCCTTCCCAAAGGAGTTGTTGGAAGGTCCAAAATGTCCTCATTAGGAAGCTTATGCCGAGCCACACAAATCTTGCCATTGTGGATGGTGTACGCATGTGGGACCATTACTTCATGCACAATGACATGAGACCAGAAAACATGTGAACAGGAAGCCAAACCCAAGAGAGAGCTGGGGCACTTCCAGCTTTGCATGGAGCCCAGAAATGAAGCAAAATTCAGCAGTATTCTGGACTCAGGTGTCTGGGGGCCAGCACAGCTGCACCCCAGCCCTCTTCAAACACTGCGTAGGAGAGCACAGTGGCTCCAGCAGCACCCAGCCTGGACTCAATCATTATGTCAGCAAACCCCAAAAGATCGTGAAGACGAAGTCCTTGCTTAGGAAGCCAGACTTTAAATGGCTTGAGTAACCTAAAAGCAGAATGGCCAGCACCATTTATGGAAGCTCAGTATATTCCTCATGCTTTCAAGCATGCTAATGGGAATTCCCTCCAATATATCTTGCTCCTTCTTTAAATAATAAACTTTCCCATGATGCAAGCTCATCCTATTCTAAAGTATATATTTGGTGATTAATTTATATAACAGATAGTGACAGTTCCTTTCCTTCTTCCTTACTTTCTTTTTAAACTGTTTTAAAACCTGTTACATCATCTCAGAAACCAAAGATAATCTCTGAAGTTTGGGGAATTTGAAGTGAGCTCCCAGAAGCTGGATGGAATTCATATAATAACCAAATACTATCTTTCTGATGAGTGACAAAACTCGATATTTGGAGGTGACAAGAGTTTCTTAAATCTCCTTTTAAATATGTTAATACAGTTTATCTACCAGGAGGAAACACTATACTTGACTTTGTGAGACCAGCCATGAAGGCTGGGACAAGCCCCTTTTGTAATAAACGGTCTTTGCTCTGAAGTGTTCGGGTGTGGGTAAGAGCTCTAAAATTCAGGAAATCCAATAGAGGCTTTGCCATAGAAGATTAGAAAGGGTAAAAGGCTATAAGAAAACTAAGGTTATCAAGTAATCAGACCTCAAAGACTTAAAAAGTCACAGCTTCCTGTCTGCTAATCAGATTGTTTTCTGTTCGCTCTAAATGTTAAAATTCTTCCCCTCGTTATCTTTAAAAAATTTACAAACATGACACACCTCTCCTTTCCAGGTATCCACCATTCAAGTCAATGGGAAGAACTTCCTGCTCACCCCGAAGGAGGAAATGTTTATGGGATAAATCACCGCCAGGTAAGAAATCACCTCTTTGCTTTAGTCTTACAGTTTCCTCTTTTCCTCTAGTCTCTGAGTGGGTCCTCAATTCCAGGGAAGTAAAATAAACACCCTGCTAAGGAAAGAGCTACTTCATGATGAGTAAGTATACATTTTTCATGAATATGTGCTCTTTATGAATAAGTATTCTACTCGCCTACAGATCTTTTCCCAAGTCTCTGCTTGTTTCTGAAGGTTTAGAGGAAGTACAGATTTCTCTTTTTGAGGGTATACAAAATTATTGGCAAGACTACTCTGGACATGGCCTTCCTGTTGAAACTGAGTGGGAAACAACCCACTCAACAGCAGAGGTACAAGATGAAAGCTCAGAGCCCCAATGAGCCCAGAGACTGACATTTCTTTGGGGGGACTGGGCATAAAGGGGAAGAACCCAGTCTCTATGTTTCGTCTCTAAATTTCTAAGACAAATTTGGCAGTTTTATACTTTTTAAAAAGCTACCTTTTACATATAAGCAATATCATTTGTATCATTTTTTTAGATTCCACATATAAGTGATATCATGTGGAATTTTTTTAAATGATGCAAATGAACTTATTTACAAAACAGAAACATACTGACAAACATAGAGAACAAATTTATGGTTACCAAAGGGGCAAGGGGTAGGGGAGGGACAAATTAGGATTTGGAGACTAAAGTATATACTGCTGCTGCTAAGTCACTTCAGTCGTGTCCGACTCTGTGCGACCCCATAGACAGCAGCCCACCAGGCTCCCCCGTCCCTGGGATTCTCCAGGCAAGAACGCTGGAGTGGGTTGCCATTTCCTTCTCCAATGCATCAAAGTGAAAAGTGAAAGTGAAGTCGCTCAGTCGTATCCGACCCTCAGCAACCCCATGGACTGCAGCCTTACTATGCACATAATAGATAACCAACAAGGACCTACTGGGAACTATAGTCAATATCTTATAATAGCTTATAATGGAAAAGAATAAAAAAAAATTGATTCAGTCATATATGTATATGTATATATATACATATATACTTTCCTGTATACCTGAAACTAATACAACACTGTAAAGGAAACAAAAAACAGTATCATTTATATATAAAAAAGATTAAACAAAAACTGACTTCTTATATTACTTAATGTTGGAGGTTAGCCTCTAAACACAACATTCAGTTCAGTTCAGTTCATTTCAGTCGCTCAGTCGTGTCCGACTCTTTGCGATCCCATGGACTGCAGCACGCCAGGCCTCCCTGTCTATCACCAACTCCTGGAGTTTACTCAAACTCATGTCCGTTGAGTCGGTGAGATGATCCAACCATCTCATCCTCTGTCGTCCCCTTTTCCTCCCGCCTTCAATCTTTCCCAGCATCAGGGTCAGTTCTTAGAATCAGGTCGCCAACGTATTGAAGTTTCAGCTTCAGCATCAGTCCTTCCAATGAATTTTCAGGACTAATTTCCTTTAGGACGGACTGGTTGGATCTCCTTGCACTCCAAGGGACTCTCAAGAATCTTCTCCAACACCACAGTTCAAAAGCATCAATTCTTTGGTGCTCAGCTTTCTTCGTAGTCCAACTCTCACATCCATACATGACCACTGGAAAAACCATAGCTTTGACTAGATGGAGCTTTGTTGGCAAAGTAATGTCTCTGCTTTCTAACATGCTATCTCAGTTGGTCATAGTTTTTCTTCCAAGGAGCAAGTGTCTTTTAATTTCATGTCTGCAGTCACCATCTGCAGTGACTTTGGAGCCCAAAGTCTATCACTGTTTCTACTATTTTCCCATCTATTTGTCATGAAGTGATGGGACCAGATGCCATGATCTTAGTTTTCTGAATGTTGAGTTTTGAACCAACTTTTTCACTCTCCTCTTTCATTTTCATTAAAAGGCTCTTTAGTTCTTCACTTTCTGCCATAAGGGTGGTGTCATCTGCATATCTGAGGTTATTGATATTTCTTCTGGCAATCTTGATTCCAGCTTGTGCTTCATCCAGCCCAGCGTTTCTCATGATGTACCCTGCATATAAGTTAAATAAGCAGCCCCAGCTAACTCAATTTCCTTCTATTAACTTGTACCTCTTCTTGTTTTATGGTATTCTATTATAGCTACCCATTTGTGCAAGCTTAAAGCTAATATTATAGGTGTTTCCTTTTTCCTTCATTCCTTCATTCAGTCCCCAAGTTGAGAATGTTCCACCTTCTAAATATCTCAGCACTCTGTGCCCTATTGTCCACCTACACTGCCCAGGCCTTAGCAGTTCTCACTTGTTTACAATAGTCTTTCAACTGATCTCGTAGTTTACAGCACTATCACTCCCTAAGCCTTTGCCCAGCCTACATTCCACACTGCATAGATGATCTATATAAAATCTTCCTAAAACACAAATCACATCTACTTTCTGCCTTCTCAGCCCCAAACAAAGTCCTTCCTTGACTCTCCATTGACTCAACAGTAATCTTAAAAGTACCAGTAATCTTACAAGTAATCTCAGTGAGGAAAGGAACTTGTGCTACAATGCTTGCATCATTGAGTTGGGTTTGCTACAAACAGAAAAACCAAATAAACAAAATGGTCTATTGAACCAACTAATATCTTAGTGATACAGGTAACATGTGCCAGCCCAAGCTTTTTACATTAACGCGAACCTACAAAAGGCATTTCTTTGGATCATGAGCTCATCCAAAAAGACTCATGAGCATGAGTTTGAGTTTTACTAGAGTGATGAGTACAAACACCTACCTGAGCATGAGACACCACCATATTCATGATTAGACCCCTGATTAAATCTCCAGGACCCCAAGATTCAACAGTCCAGCACCAACTGAAACCAGTTCCCAGTCTCCACCCCACCCCCTGTTCCCCATCCCCACCAGCCCCCTCATCTTGGCCTTCTTACTTATTCTGCTCTCCAAGGCCCTTCCTTTATGGAATGCCCTTCCACACCACCAGCTGTTCCTTTAAAACTCATACAATCAGCATCATCTTTGTAAATGTTGCTTTGAATTTCATTGGAGAGAATTTCTCTGCCCTCAGTTCTGTCACTTAATCATAAAAGACTTCTGTTTTTTTGCAGGTGTTATACTGTTAAGAAAATTCTGTTTTTTCTTTTTTTTTTTTTGGTTTGTTTCCTTAGAGCAGGAGCTCCCTCAGGGCAGGATATGACTCCTCTTGTTCATTTTGGCGTGACTAGTGCTTAGCACAGCAGGCAATACAAAGTAGATGCTCAAAAAACTCAGGCACTGAATCAAAGATGAAAAAATTGTGTAAATGGAAAAGCCCTAAAATTGACTGAAACACTTCTGCGTTCAGACACTGTGCTAGATACTTTACTTGTTTTATTTCCTTTTAATCCTTTCAACAATCCTCTCCTTGGGATAAGTATTGGGTTGGCCAATCCCATAGTATTTGTCTCCTTTCACAGAGGTGAAACTTGAGATTGAAAATCTGAAAGGTCTTGCTGCTGGTCACATAACCATGTAATGGCAAATCCAAGCCTCACAGCCAGATCAAATCATAGTTTGTGTTCCTCCTACCACAGTCAAGTATGCCTCTGAGGAACACTGAGATTATGTGGCTGATCTTTGTAACTAAATTAGCTATAGCATAGAATTTTAGTGTTGACAGCTCACTTTTAAATTTAGGGGGGAAAGCAAGTAGAATCCAGTCTTATTTTCAAATTTAATTATGCCTTAGAATTTCTTGGAAGCCACAAGGAATTTTAAGTGGAAATGTCATTTAAAGGGACTCTTAAAAAAAAAACAACAACTGAATTTTACAATGTTTTCCATGTTTGTTGAATAAATAATGAATAAATAGATCTACTGTATTCTGAAATTTGATATGAAATCTTTCCACCTAATCTATCTTGGGCATGATACTATCAAGTAATGACACTGAACACTGGATAGTTACAACAAATATAAGAGATGATTATATATATTTAATTAAACATATACATACATAGTATCTTTAATTCTTTTACATATACACACACACACTGATAAACACACATTATATGTGGTTTTCATAGCTGTTTATATAAAGTAATCAAGCTCAGTGAATTAATCATAGCACTTAGGACACTGAAAGGGCTTCCCCAGTGGCTAAGCAGTAAAGAATCCGCCTGTGATGCAAAAGGTGCAAGAGACACGGATTCGTTCCCTGATCAGGAAGATCCTCTGGAGGAGGGCATGACAACCGACTCCAGTATTCTTGCCTGGAGAATCTCATGGACAGAGGAGCCTGGAGGGTTACAGTTCACAGGGTCTCAAAGTGTCAGACCCGACTGAAGTGACTAGCATACACATGACACTAAAACTGCTTTCTACAATTTGTATTTCTTAGTTTTCTTACTTGAATAAAGACAGTAATTTTCTATATCTCATAGTACACCAACTTATAATCATGGTTTCATAAAAGCAAATTGAACAACTACCCAAGATAGAACTTGGTGTTCTCGGCTTATTCAATTAGCAAATCATACTTCCTAAAAGCTCAGAAATTGTATCTTTCTTCTAGAGTTTTAAATTCACTTTTTGTTGAAAGGCAATTTCCCAAAGCCTCGAGCATCATCCCTGAGAACAAAACTAACTCAGCATTTACAGACACGTAGTCGAACAACAGAGCTTTGGGTTTTGCCAGGGCTTGAGAAGCTCATTCTCTGTAATATTTAGATCTTTCAGCTGTACAGTGAAAAACTTAGTAAGAATTCACCTGTCCACTCCAGTGACAGTGTTTTGCAAGGTTTTAAACACGCCAGTACAAGTTTCAAAACTACACCGAAAAATGAGATTTATCATAGTGTGAAAAGAAACTTCCCACAACTGAATTTGCCTGAAAGCAGAGAAACTTAAGCCCAAAGTTGCAACATTATTCCTGGATACCTAACAAGTAAGTAAGGTGAATAACCAGGGTTCCTTTGTAGGGTGAGATGTGTGTGTGGAGACCAGTCAGCTACCACCAGGACCAGGACATGGGGAAATTTGGGGGGACAATTTTGTGAATAAATGAATGAGCAACAGAAACCTCTTTCCCTCTTACAATTTTTAAGAGGGACCCAATTTGGGTGGAAGACTTTGGCCAGAAACACATTTCCGAAAATCAGGGTAGCATCTGAGCACGGGGAAATCTATTCTCGGGAATAAATAAGATGAAATGGACAAGGGCAGTGAGCAAACTTTGGTTCTTTCCTTATGAAAGAAAAAGCAGAGCATCATACTTACAAAAGCCGCCTTCCAAGTCCTCTCTAGAGAACCAGCTCTGGGAACTGGGAGAACGCACAGGAGCGGAGATAAGGCGGCGGCAGCGGGGCTTCCTTCCTCCTCCCCGGGGCGAGAGTCATTGTTCCTTATCTCCCTGACCTCCGGGGGCGCCGGGGGCCGGGAAGGGCCGGCCTCTGACCCCCTCTGCCCTCCCTCCTGGCCTCCGCGCCTCGGGTCGGGGTTTCCTATTAGCCGCTCCAGTCGCCCGGCCTGACACGGGCCGGGGGAGGCAAGAGGGCCAGTCTGCGAAGCGCTTGCGAGATGCAGAGGGTTATATAAGCCCGCGTATTATTATCATCACACACCCCCATAGAACCAAGGCTGCCAGACAAACAAAAGGCAGTTCCAAGAAGGGGAGGAGCAGAGGCAGAAGTTACACTGGGGGTGAATTTCGGGACACTGCTGAACTGGCTGGAAAAAAAAAAAAAAAGGCAACTCAATATGTGCATGCAAACCTCGGCAA
Organism: Bos javanicus; assembly: GCF_032452875.1. Lineage (NCBI taxonomy): Eukaryota > Metazoa > Chordata > Mammalia > Artiodactyla > Bovidae > Bos > Bos javanicus. The sequence goes on along the minus strand of NC_083881.1, from coordinate 33,459,712 downwards.
ACAAACTGAGCTGCAGCTGGCCGGCCTGCCGGCCGGTCGGCCACGCGGGAAGGCTCCTCGGAGGAAGGGAGGGAGGGGGTCGGGGGTTGGCAGGGCTCTCAGGCTGCGGTCCCCCCGCCCCCGCCCCCAGGCACCCGACACAGTAGCCGCCCGCCCGTGGTGGGATGGAGTGGATGAGGAAGATGTGGTATTTGGAGAAGCAGGCGTTCCAGAGACCGAGTGCTTAGTAAACACGGATGTTTCTTAAGACTCTCACCAGGTGCTTCTGCTGCTTCGCTTTCGTTCTGGTCTCTCATTTTGCTAATGAGAGTTTGCAGGGAGTTCCAGGGGTCAGGGTCCTACCCTATATATCCATCCTCTGTTTTAAATCTCCGTGGGTCTCTGTTCTTTTCTTTGTGGGAGCCCAAACCTCCCAGCCAAAGGGTTCTTTAGGCCAGAGCTGGAGCTGAGAAAGTTTTCACTTCATCCTCTCCGCTACCCTCCCTCCCCCATGCTGCTACCCTCGGGTTTTCTTTAGATGATTCTTTTCCTGCCCTGTTTCTGGCTCTGCTGCCCAACCTCTGAGGAACTTCCTCCTCCAGGCATTCACGCCTTCCACGTGTCACCGCACTAATTCCTCTCTTCCCAGCCCAACGCCCCTCACCTACTCCAGCTCTTGAGACTATGAATCATCTTCTAAAGATGGCCTTTCCGGTTCTTCCCTGCCCAGCCCCAGCCTGCCTGTCCTCCACCTCAGCCTGGAATGTCAGCCCTCCCATTGCCTTCAAAGCACAGTTCAAATCCCATCTTCCCCCTCAAATTCTCCCAATTTCCCTTCTTTTCTTCTCCTTGACCTGGCTTCTCTGCTGTAATTCTTCACGTATATCTGGCTTCCTAAGTATGGGATCTGGTGTGATTCTCGGAGGTGGCCCAGGACAGGCACTTCATTGAGTGTTTTGACTGAATGTAGCTGACAGCCAACCCAATGTCACCTGGGCCATCAGTCTTGGAGTGGAGGAGCCCCAGGTAACCTCCAGGTGTTCAGATTAAAGCCTGCGTTGACGGACTGTTGAAATTGTGCAGTGGGCCAGGGGCGGTTGTGGTAACTTTTACTTTTGGATATGTTTGGAAATTTTTATAAATTAAAAACAAAAAGAAAAATATATTAACGCATATATATGGAATCTAGAAAAATGGTACTATTGAACCAAGATGGTTCTTGGTGACATTCCCCTGTTAGTTCCTGCAGGGCAGAAATAGTCAGAAATAGAGAATAGGCTTATGCACACGCAGCTGGAAGGAGAGGGTGGGACAAATTGAGAGAGTAACACTGAAATATTTACATTACCGTGTGTAAAGTAGATAGCTAAAGGGAAGTTTCTGTATAGTGCAGGGAGCTCAGCCTGGTGATCTAGCTACAGCCTAGAGGGGTGGAATGGGGTGGGAGGGAGGTTCAAAAGGGAGGGGACATATGTATGCCATGCTGTACTAAGTCTCTTTAGTCGTGTCCGACTCTGTGCAGCCCCATGGACTATAGCCCACCAGGTTCCTCTGTCCATGGGATTCTCGAAGCAAGAATGCTGGAGTGGATTGCCATGCCCTCCTCCAGGGGCTCTTCCCGACTCAGGGATTGAACCTGTGTCTCTTATGTCTCTTGGAGTGGCAGGTGGGTTCTTTACCTTTAGTGCCACCTGGGAAGCCTGGACATATGTATATCTATGGCTAATTCATGTTGATATATGATAAAAACCAACACAACATTGTTAAGCAATTATCCTCCAATTAAGAATAAATTTTAAAAAATAGAAAGCTTTGTAAAATTTGGAGAAGAATGTCTGATCTTCTGTCACATTCCTTAGGACGTGTGCTTGTGAGGGCACCAGGAATGCTGGTCTCTACTGGGCTCCTGCTATTGCTCATCAGGAGACCACCGGAGTGTAGATGACTTCCTAGAAGGCCAGGAAAGTTCCTGAAAGGTGAGATTTTTCAGAAATCACAGACTTCTTGGATGCATTTTATGAGAGAACTCCTCCACTGTGGAAAGAATGCAGACTATCACAACAGCAGCTCAATGTGAGCACAATAGCTCTCTGGTGATGTGTTTTATGATATGGAGTGAAGTACAGAATGTGAGCTGTCGGGTGATGAATTTCTGTGGCTTAGTGTTCAAGCGTTCTTGGTGACATTCCCCTGTTAGTCTTTGGTGAAAGCAGTAAGCTGTCAGTGCCGTCTGCGGTGGCTGGATGTACAGTGGTGTCATTTTAGAGACTTGGGGCAGGGGGTGTCAACGGGCTCTCCCAGGCACGCAGAATGTTCAGTGAATTAGAAGAACTTTCCCGCCTCCACTAATTTAGAACAATAAAAAACCGATTCAGGTTCTAAAGAGGTATTTTGGCCTTCAGTTCTTGAGGTATGGGCTTCAGGAAGGACTGAGATCTCATTACAATTCAGTAGTTCAAGATCTCCCCTCTTTTTGTTCTGCTCAAGTCAGAGCCGTCACCTTTGTTTTCACTACCATGTATGAGTCTTGACTGGTGTCAGGCACTTTAATGTGCCTTATGTTCTTTATGTGCATTCTAACGTAGTGATTGATCTAGTTTAACACTTGATCTACTTTAACTTCCTCATTACAAAGGTACAGAACTTAAGGTCTAGAGAAATTAAATGCCTTGCCCCAGAATTTTTTTTTGTTGCTATTTTTTTTTTTTTTGATGTGGACCATTTAAAAAGTCTTTATTGAATTTGTTACAACATTGTTTCTTATCTCCTGAAGCAGGGATCAAACTCCCAGCCCTTGCATTGGAAGGTGAAGTCTTAACACTGAACTGCCAGGGAAGTCCCCTGCCTAAGATTTTAAACAGGCCCAGCATTAACTTCCCACATGGTGCAGTGGCAAAGAATTCACCTGCCAACACAGGAGATGTGGGTTTGATCCCTGGGCTGGGAAGATCCCCTGGAGAAGGAAATAGCAACCCACTCCAGTATCCTTGCCTGGAGAATCGCATGGACAGAGGAGCCTGGCAGGCTACAGTCCATGGGGTCACAAAGAGTTGGACACAACTGAGCACACCCACCCACACACATACACACACACCCCATTAAACTTCAGAGGTCCAAGCTCTGCCTGGAACCCCAGGTCTCCCTGAGTCCATTATCTCCTCAGTGGTTAAATTTCAGGGAAAGTAAGAGAACTTCACTTTGGTTCGCTTGTCTTTTTTTCTGCTGGAAGTAGAAACTGGTCAACATTCACCTCGTGGCAAATGAAAACCAAGTGAGGAATAGATATGTAATTTGTCTCAATGATGCAGGGCTTGCCTTCTCTTTTCATTCAAATCAAAGTGAGTAGCAGAGAATACTTCTGCGTGAATCATCGAGCTACTTATATAGCCTTGGCCTGAGAGCACTCTTGCTAGAAAACTTCTTATGCCCTAAGGTTATCAATCCAGTCAAGGTGACTTTTTTCACAGGAGACACAATAATTATGGCAAAGACATCTCTCTTAGAGGGGTCGGTATAGCCCAGGGGAAATAAGCATTCCATATGTCGACATAGTTTGTATGAACTACTGGCTTGGAAGGGCTGATTTCACATGCTGCCCTGACATCTTTGAGCCTCATGGGGCCCCAAAAGGCTGTGCGTTCCCCTACTTTTACCTGATATGCTCCCCACCATTCAGGAAAGACTCTCTCCCTGGCTAGTTCCCCTACAGCTGGACAGCAGCAGTCTACCTACTCTGCATCCTGCTGGGTTTACTTCCCTGCCAGCCCACAGTCATTGAAACCAGCCAATCACATCCTTCCCTGGGATCCTGGGTGCCTCTCACTGTCAGGTTACTACAGAGCCTGCTCCTTATAGGCTCTTCTTTTCCCCTCTGTTCCTAAATGTAGCCTCTGTGTTGCCCCATGTGACCCAGAGTGTCCACTTCCCCCTGGACTCTTAGTATATGTGACTAATAAATTACTTTTGATCTCCTGTGTCCTGAGTCAGATGTCCTGTGTTTGGTCATCTGAGAACCCTAGGACAGGACTCCCTCCCTCCCCCATGGGGTGAAGAGGAGGTGAACAGAACAATGACCAGACATTCATGTTAATACTAAATGGAATTCTCATAGAACTAGTGCCAAATATCACATCCTTTGGCGTTTCATTAAGCGAAGCATCAGGCTACTGGCAAATAGATATGGATTTGAACTGAAATTAGCTGAAACTGACCTTTATTAATTTCAAGGTCCCTGGGCTTTCCCTTGTGCTCTTTTTAATTTTTATTATTCTCACCTGGAGATTTTTGCAAGAAACAGCATTGTTCTCTTTCCTGAGCTGGCTTAACTGTAGTCCTGCCCAAAGGCAAAGAAATCAAAAGATGACCCTTTCATTCCTGTCATTTAAATCTTTACTAACTGCATTCTTTCAGGACAATGTAGCAGAAAGAATTTTTCTCATCTCCAAAGACAAGAGATTATAATAAGCAGATGTTTTTAATATTTTTTTTTTTTTTACCATCTGAAGCATCCCAATATTAATGTATTTCCAAATTCTCAGCCCAAGAAACAGTCTTCGATGTAATTTCTTTCCCTATTCATGAGATTTACAATAGGAAGGTCATGTTTGTACTAGATTTTGACTTGAAATAAATCTTTTCTCCTCGGCATTTCTATAGAATCCAAGCACTTCATTATTTAGTCTTTTCCAAATATTAAATGCTTGTCATTCTTGAAGAACTAGCTAATCTTCCCTTTGTGGGTGGAGAAACTGAGATGTGGAAGTACAATCATTGCCAGAATACAGACCCACCTAAAGGTTGTGGCTACCCATTGAAATGCTATCCTCTGCACATCTTAGACATGAAATAAAACTGCAAATCGTCTCATAAGCAGCAAGTATGACATCCTCCAACTATTAGAAAGTGTTTGTTAAAAGCTCATTTGCATTTTGCTTAATGTGAGAAGCTTTATGGAGTAAATATATATTCAAGCCCCACCACCACCCTCAACACAGGCTCTGGTCGATCGATTCACTGCCCCTCTTTCTAGACTGTGCCTCATACAGATCAAAATATATTCTGAGTTCAGCTGGACAAGGCTTCGTTTAAACCACATCTGGTGCTCATCAAACCTCTATTTTAAGAGTGGGGAATTCTTTTTCAGAGATAGATTCTGTCTGGAAGGTCTATGGCAGCAAACAGTGCTCATTAAATTTCACAACATTTTACCAACGTCTGTACAGTACCCGCTTTTCCAGATTACGGAATCCAGACAAAAACCCTGACCCCCCACTTCAAAGAATTCCTCACTTGACTAATTCTAAAGAGTAAATTGATTTTCTCATCATTTGTTCTGTTTGACAATAGAAAGGCTGATGCAGCAACATTGCTAAAATGACAGCTCCTTTCTATCCGAGGGGAAGGAATTCGTGTTAATATTCTTAATGACTGGCATCTTTATGAGAATGTGAAATCGTTTATCCTCAGCAATAACCTGCCTAGGATTAAAAAGTACTTGGTACTTAGAACGGAAGTCATCTGTCAGGAAAAATTATTTAGACGGATGCAAATGAACTGAATGAATTGGCTTCCTAATTATGGTGTGTATAGTCAAGTTTGTTAAAATCAGTTTGAGTTGAAGCATTTGGAGAGGATCTTTCAAGAAGTGATATGACATTCTGCTGGAGGAAAAGACAATACATTTGTCTGATAAACTCCTTTCACATTTCCTAAGCATTTCTGGAAATGATTTAAGAAGGAAGGGCATGTAAATTGAGGGAAAATGCATTAAGTGCACTTTATGTCTTGCTAATTTGTAACAACAGTAATAATGCCTCACAGAAAACAGTGAACACGTGTTCATCACAATGCCCTAGATTTTACCTAATAATAATTATATCTAATAATAACCAATATTATTTTCCATGGGGGTTTGTTTCAGCCCTCTTGCGGCTGACCTGGGCGTGAGCCCACAGGGACAAGTCTATGCCAGCCCTTAACAAACAATGTACAGACCAGTCTGTATTCTGTAAGAGTTGTTCCCCTCTTAATGGGCATGGTTTTGCACACCAGTTAGCAACTTTTTACTTGAATCTCAGTCTTCTCTTCCTCACCACCTTGACAGCAAACTTTCATTTAGCTTTTTACAAAAAAAGCCTAGTAAATTGTGGGAAGACGCACTTTACTAGCATTGGCAATTAGTCTAGGGAAAAGTTGTAAATTGCAGGCAAATGCAAATTCCTTCCATGTAATTAATGATGGGGTTTTACCTTTTAGCATTTATGCAGAACTTTCTTTTGAGAGTCAGCACTGACTTTTGAAGACAAAATGACTTGGGTCCAAATCCTAGCTCTACAGGTGTGTAATTTTTTTTAAAGTCTAGTTCTTCTAAGTAGAATGACTAGTACAGATACAACTAAGTTTATAGCAGTGTCAGCATGTCGTCGGTACTCAGTTATCATTCAGTTTCTCCTTTTTCTGGCTATTTTAGGGCATTTGTGTCCTAATCACTAGTTTAGTATTATTTGCCCTGCGTGAGTAAAAAATATTCCTTTTTTTCAGTGAGTACATATTGAGCGGTGACCCTGGCAACAGCTCTGTATTTAAATATAAATATTAAACGATATTGGAGAAGGAAATGGTAACCCACTCCAGCATTCTTGCCTGGGAATTCCCATGGAGAGAGAAGCCTGGTGGGCTACAGTCCATGGGGTTGCAAAAGAGTCTGACATGACTTCCCAACTAAACAACAACATTAAATGATACAAAGAGATAACAGTAAGGATCTTTTTAAAAAGAGAATGATTGATAATTACTAATAATAATCCAAGTGTTATAGTTGCGACTTCAGCCCCGGGAGCAAAGTTATTCAGAGCATCAGATAAATTCAAGCTGTTAGGGCTGGTGTCAGAAATCCAAAGAAAGCTTTTGCTAGAAAATAGTGGATTAGAGAGACATAGAAAAAAAGAACCCAGGGAACATGATCCAAGAAATTCAACGGGACCAAATCCAGTTTGCTCCCTCCAGTTTTTTTTTTTTTTTCTGTATGTGTGTGTGTGAGAGAAAGAGAGAGAGAAAGTAGAGGGGACCCTGATGCTAGGAAGAGTGAAGGCAGAAAGAGAACAGGACATCAGAGGATTAGATGGTTGGATGGCATCACCAATTCAATGGACATATGAACTTGGGCAAACTCCAGGAAATGGTGAGGGACAGGGAGGCTTGGCGTGCTGCAGTCCATGGGATTGCAAAGAATCAGACACAACTTGGCGACTGAACAAGAGGGAAAAATGGCAAATGCAAAAGCATATGCCAAAGAGCAGGGACTGGGCAAAGCACAGAAGCACAGAGTGGGAAGAGGAGATGAAGAGGTGCGGAGGTGAAGGAGATGATGGACGCGGAGGTGTGGGGGTCGTACAGTCGTGCAGTCTTTGAGAGATGCTGGTGGAGGATGTGTTGAGCCGGAGACAGGAAAAAGCCTCATTCTGCAGAATCTACAAGTACCCATGTCTGGGGCTGGCAGGTGTATTAGTAAGAACCAGAGGTCAAGAGCCCAAGGCAAGAGTGATGGACAGCAAGAGAAGTGATAACGGGCAGAGCCTGAAAGGAGTTGCTTTGCTGCTATAAACTGGTGCCAAGTGGAGAAACCTGAGACCGACATGTGATTGACTTACCTGAATGCATTTTTTACCCTGAAATTCACTAACATTGCAGTCAGGTTAAGCTGTGCACTTAAAGTGTCTGTGCTCTGGGTGGGGTAGGACAAAGGTCATAGTACCAAGGCAGGAAAGATATAGGGGAATGCGGTCTTCTTAGCTCACCTAACTATTCGTGTTTGAGGAAAGACAGATACAAGTGAATATCAGAAACTTTGGAGCCGTCCACAAAAGGGATGGCTGCAATCGTGGGTAGGAAGAAAGGAGGTGGAAAAGTGTACCCTTTGTATCCTGCCACTTACCTGGACTTCACATCTTCCCTGACTGATCCTTTTCTGCATCATTGCTCAGCCGGCGTCTGCGAGGGCATCTTACATAGTAAGTCATCTATGTTCACTTTTTATCCTGACTGGTTGTAGCAAAGGGAAAAATCATGGACTCCCACCAGCGGTGAGACTGAGCATTACTTTTGTCATAGAAACAGGAAATTATCCAAAAAAGGTTATTCAGACAGTCCAAAACTGTCAGATTATTGACAGAGCAGTTCAGGTTTCCAAGAACTGGCTTAAAAAATATTCTTAAGTGAAATTTGTTCACTTCTCTATCATTTTTTTTTTTCTGGCTTTGAAACTATGTGTTTTGTGGCAAAGCTGAGACTTGGCAAATTGAACCGATTCATAAATCCTGTATTTAAGTATTTGGGCTTCCCTGGTGGCTTAGTGGTAAGGAATCCGCCTGTCAATGCAGGAGACACAGGTTCGATCCCTGGGTTGGGAAGATCCCCTGGAGAAGGAAATGGCAACCCTCTCCAGTATTCTTGCCTGAGAAATCCCATAGACAGAGGAACTTGGCAAGCTATATAGTCCCTGGGGTTGCAAAAGAGTCAGACATGACTTAGTGACTAAACAACAACAACCATTTAAATATTTAGATCATGACATCTTGAAAGCTTTTTAAGAGAGAACTCCAAACATCCTTTACATTTAGCAAACACTTACTGGATGTTTAATATATGCCAGAGACTGCTGCCAGTGCAAATAGGATATGGTACCTGCTTTTTCAAACATGTGTTTTTCCATACAAACTCTGTTCCTGGAAAGAATTCTCTCAACTGCAGAGTTTAAGATCATTGAATATATGAAAAAGAACTTGGCTGAAATACCAACTGAGCTTAAAGGAAAAAGGGAAAATGTGGAATAGGACAATGTAATTAACGGTGGGAGGTTCGCAGGTCCTGCCTTAGCCCTGATAGTTCTGCACATCAGTCAGGTTAGACTCTCAGACATGTTTCCTTGTTTGTATGATGGGGACTATGAGAATTACATGGCATAGAGATGTGGAAAAATTAAATTAGATAATATATATAAAGCACTTCCTTACACATAGCAGATAGGTACTCAATATACTTAGCTGTTATGTATAATAGTAAGTAAAACATAGGCATCTTTTTCAGTCATTTGGTTTTGTTCTTTGACTGTTATTTTTGTCAATAAAGCATGAGACCTAGAAGTTTTAGATATGGTCATTAGGGGTATGAAAAGGCACTGGACTGTCAAGAGGATTCATTGGCATGAGTACTGTTCTGAAGTTTTCAGACTTATGTATCTGTCTCCAGAATATGACTGCCAGTTAGTTTCACAGTCTGTTTCTTGATCTGTAAAATGGGTCCAATAATGCCTGTGCTATCTACTTTATTCAAAAAGTTATGAGGATCAAATAAAATAGGATTATAAAAATGATTTGAAATGGGTAATATGATATATAAACAAATGTTATAGCTAAATAATAATTATGAGTTTTCCTTGAGCTATGGTACTGATGACTGATTGGCAAAAAGTGTAATTGTGGTTTATAAATATTTTAAGTGGAAGTTACTGTTCATTTTATACAGAAATAGAGTACAGATTTACAGGAAGTGTGGAAAAATAAGAATACTTGGATTCTAATCAGATTGCTGGGAGAAATATCAATAACCTCAGATATGCAGATGACACCACCCTTATGGCAGAAAGTGAAGAGGAACTCAAAAGCCTCTTGATGAAAGTGAAAGAGGAGAGTGAAAAAGTTGGCTTAAAGCTCAGCATTCAGAAAATGAAGATCATGGCATCTGGTCCCATCACGTTATGGGAAGTAGATGGGGAAACAGTGGAAACAGTGTCAGACTTTATTTTTTTGGGCTCCAAAATCACTGCAGATGGTGACTGCAGCCATGAAATTAAAAGACGCTTACTCCTTGGAAGGAAAATTATGACCAACCTAGATAGCATATTCAAAAGCAGAGACATTACTTTGCCAACAAAGGTCCATCTAGTCAAGGCTATGGTTTTTCCAGTGGTCATGTGTGGATGTGAGAGTTGGACTGTGAAGAAGGCTGAGCGCTGAAGAATTGATGCTTTTGAACTGTGGTGTTGGAGAAGACTCTTGAGAGTCCCTTGCACTGCAAGGAGATCCAACCAGTCCATTCTGAAGGAGATCAGCCCTGGGATTTCTTTCGAAGGACTGGTGCTGAAGCTGAAACTCAAATATTTTGGCCACCTCATGCGAAGAGTTGACTCATGGAAAAGACTCTGATGCTGGGAGGGATTGGGGGCAGGAGGAGAAGGGGACGACAGAGGATGAGATGGCTGGATGGCATCACCGACTCAATGGACATGAGTTTGGGTGAACTCCGGGAGTTGGTGCTGGACAGGGAGGCCTAGTGTGCTGCAGTCCATGGGGTCGCAAAGAGTCGGACATGACTGAGTGACTGAACTGAACTGAACTGCCCAATCCTTTCATCAATTGTTGCTCATTTCCTCTTTCTATGGGCTTCCCTGGTAGCTCAGAGGTTAAATCATCTGCCTGCAATGCAGGAGACCTGGGTTTGATCCCTGGGTTGGGAAGATTCCCCTGGAGAAGGAAATGGCAACCTACTCCAGTATTCTTGCCTGGAGAATCCATGGACGGAGGAGCCTGGTGGGCTACAGTCCACGGGGTCGCAAAGAGTCAGACACGACTGACTTCACTTTCACTTTCACTGTTTGTTTGTTTTCCTTGAGTTCAGTGAAAGCTGCTTGACTCATGGTCTTATAACCCTAAATATCTTTCATTGTGTATTATCCAAGAATGCAACTTCATTCTTATTCTTTAAAAGGGGCATAGGTACTTAGCTGGGTGATGTGTTCCACAAGGTTTTCAAGATCAAATGAATGGTTTGAAAGCACTTTAGAAAGTATAGATTGTTATACAAAGTTAAAAGTTTCATAAATGGGAAAAGTCAAATTTCATAAAACATTAGAGGACTAAGCAAGGAAGGTCAAACTAAGAAGTCCATTTTCTCTGTGTATAAGAAGCTGAAGATTGAGTAATCTTTGGAATCTCTGATGGGTCGGGGAAATGAGAAAAGATGTTCTTCAGTTACACTACTGAAAAATTTGCATCCTTTTTGTGTGTAGTTTTTCTTCTTTAACAGCTTGCCATTTTATGTAGTCTTTTTGGTGGAGATTATGAGCATGTTAGAGAAAAAAGTCATAACGACTTAAGGGCAACCCCTGCTCAACGGCAGAACAAAAGAACTATAAAGAGTTTGGAAAGAGCTCAGCTTTATTTCTTCTGACCCTCCCTTCAAGTAGTGAAAATGACCTGTTTTATTTTCATTATGAACAATGGCAGAGATACAAATAATAAATAGGAAAGCATGTTTTACAGAAGTGGTCAAGGTATAGGCTTAGTTCAAAGAAGAAAGTATTCTTGTGGACCGAAGATATAATTTTTCATAGAATTCTTTTTCAGCACTTGCTGTGATTAAAATTTAGCTATATGACAAATAGGTAATTATTCTGCTAAATTAACTCTACATTCACAACAGAATTCTCCCTTTTACCAGCAGATGTAATACTGGTAAAGCCTGATTTCTTTATAGTTCTAACCAGGTTTTCAATCACAGTGAATTGAAATATAGCTGATAACAATCTGAATGCACATACTCTTTTTTTCTGTGACATATTCCTTGCATTGCTCTGAAAATCAGTGACTTTTTAAATAACAAATAGAAATATAGGATATGTTTTAAAAACAAAGCTATTTTTTCCAAAAAAATCAAAACCACACTTTAAAATTCTAAGTTAATCTTTTTTTGGAATTATTAAATTATTATTCATGATAGTGCAAGATGAAAAATGTAAATTAATGATTTTGAAAGACATTTATAATCCAATAATGACTCATTTTACTTCCTCTACAAATAAATCTGTCTTAGACATAAATTATGTAGGTACATACTGGTTTATATACTCACATAATTTAGAAAGCTCTGAAGACTATGGCTCTTATACTTCTCTTGGGAAAATTCCAGAACCTGAGGATGTATGTCCAATGTTTATTTCTCAGTGAGGTGACATCAGGGCAGCTCAACTCCAGGGATTAAACCAAGGTCTCCTGCATTGCAGGCAGATTCTTTACCCTCTGAGCCATCAGGGAAGCACATGGAAGGCAACAGGTTTCCCTAATGTATTACATATATAATAATATATGTATTTGGAATCACTGGAAACATGAAGCAGTGAAGTAGGTGTTAGAAGACATGAGTTCCAATGTGGATTACTCTACTCGCTAGCTCTCTAGACTCCTCTCTCAGATGCTGTTTTCTGGTGTGCAGAAATGATGTATTTGCTTTGCTAATCCAAAGACTGCAAGTTCCAGTGATTTGACTCAAAGGAAAATGTTTTGAGGGTGTGATGGTTAATATTATTGTCATCACTTGGGTAGCATTCTGTTGGCAAAGGTTAAAAGGGGCCTTTACAAACAAGGCTCTTTATAACAAAGCTTCGAAGTTTCAGATCAGTGATTGGGTATTTCTGGTAGAATAGATTTTCCACAAAGAATACACCTAAACAGTAAATGCTTCTGCTGGTATTTGTTCCAGCCCTGAGACTTCTCTGCAGTCTGGCACTAGTAAGAGGGGCCGTGGGAGAGCTGGCTTCACACCCTCATGTTTTCCTTGATTCTAGAGGACATCTGACACATGAAATCCAGTTAGTCCTGGTAGAACTTTACTGCCTTATACGTTTCTATAAAGCCTGGCCTAGAACTATCTGGGAAATGTGGGTTTTAGGATTTTTTTTAGGCAGGCTTCATCTCCTCAGGTGGTGCTGGTGGTAAAGAATCCGTCTGCCAATGCAGGAGATACAAGAGATGCCAGTTTGATCCCAGGGTCAGGAAGATCCCCTGGAGAAGGAAATGGCAACCCACTCCAGTATTCCTGCCTAGAGAACTGCATGGACAGAGGAGCCTGGCAGGCTACAGTCCATGGTGTCCGAAAGAGTTGGACACGATTGAGCACAAACACCTTCATACTTTTTTTCCGTTTCCTCGGATGTAAAATGGGGGATTTTTACCTAGATGATCTCTGAGGTATACCTCTTATAGTCTGTGCTTCTGTGATATTTTTCCATGCCTTTCTTGGAAAATCAAGCCTTAATTCTGATTATTCCAGAAAACTACAAGAAATAAGATCCAGTAGATCCAATAGAATGTGTGATAATTTCCTCTTTCTTCTAAGTGATTTAAAACCTCTCATCTCACAGGCAAATTGTCTTACAGCTGAGAATGTGATTTCAAGCCAATGAATTTTTATAGTCAAATCCAACTACAGAAACAGAAAAATACGATTTACTGTGGGCTTTTCAGGGAATTTTAATTTATGATATGCAGCAGATAGTGGATACTTTCATCCAGGTGGGGTGGGTCTGTCTGTCTGGCACTGTCCCTAAAATTCTGGTCTAGCCATAATTTTACATGCCCTTAAAAGTGGAACTGTCACAATCTCCTCAGTTCAGCTCTCAAGAGAAATTAATTGATAGCATAGACTCCTGAGTGGCTGGCATGTGAGTGACACCCAGCTCTGCAATTTCACATCTACTCAAGGAGGATGGGAATTCTAGTTGGCCTATTGTCTATTTAAATCTGTTTCTGGATGGAATTCAGCTGGCCCAAATGCAGCACTGAGAAAGTGATGTGCAGAAGATGGAAAAATATTAAGCCAGAAAACTGGTGCATGAGATAGTGCTTTCCACAGTGTCAAAAGAATTGCCTGTGGTTGTGGATTTACTTTTGATTAGTTTCCTCAAATTTCTCAGTGACTAAAGTGCAGCTTTCTATTCCAAGTATCCTTGACCAATCTGGCTATGAATATATAATGAAGACCTATGGCCTATATCAGATATACCGTCTTGAAGCTATGCTTGATAGAGGCAGAGGTTTAAAACTCAACTTCTACCTTCATGTTTCTGATAAGAAAGAGAGGGAGCAATATTAAAAATCTATGAAGAATAGTAATAAATGTAAAATTGTAGTTAATCAAGAGCTAAAATTAGATGGCAACATGTTAAGTGGTAAGAGATCACCTATGAGAAGGGACTTATTAATAGTTGGTATAGCAAACAAAAGAAAGTTCCATGTAAGTAATGGGGTAATTTTTCTTCAAGGATGGGTGAGATGTGAACATCACAACTATGATGGGAGGACAGCCTGAGCCTGGAAAACACTATGGGCAAATCCTTAGCAGTAAAAGTAAGTGATGGAAATTTAGGAGATACTGAACCAACTTAGTAAAGAACAGAAAGTACATCAGGGAAGGGATATGGTTCAAGTGGAAAACATGATGCATGTCCTTAAAGGCTGGTGTTTTATTTATTAATAAGCTGGATGCTATAGAAAATTGGCTATTTTAGAATAATGGAAGAGCACAATGAAAATGATGCTAGAAGATTAGTTTAATAGTGATATATAAAATGAGTGGAAAAAGAGCAAGAGATGGTGCAAAACTGGATTAAAGTCCTTCCCTGTTCCTCCCACCATGCTTTTTAATTTCAAAGGAGAATATCTTATTTATTTAGACTGGTCTTAGGGAAAGAGCAGAGCTTGCCAGTTAAGGAGAATAATTTGATGGAGGGAACAGTAGAAAAAAGGTTAAGAAGTAGTGGGAGGCATGCTCCTGAAAGGTTAATTAATTTGCTCAATATCTCATTATTAATGGTAACCAAGCTCTAGAATCTGGGTTGCCAATGTTTTCCCACTGTACCACTCTGCTTCTTTTTCCTGACTATAACACAACTGCCACTGTTCAGCAAATTTTGTCATTGCTAGTGACATTTTAATCTATTACTTGCCCAGCATGAAATAAGCTTACCTAAAGCCAATGAGGCAGTCCAGTGAGGTTTTCTAAACTTGTAATAGTGGCAGAAACAATTAGAAGAGTACTTCCAATTCCACTTCTGAGATGAAGGCAGTGGGTGCCCAGAAGCGTGGCTCAATGGATTTCTGGTTTTATCTACTTTTTATTAAAAACTTTTTTTTTTTTTTGCCGTGCCACGTGGCATTTGGGATCTTGGTTCCCTGACCAGGGATTGAATCCACAGTCCCTACATAAGAGACACAGAATCTTAACCGCTGGGCCACCAGGGAAGTCCTTGGATCTCCAATTTTAGAGCAAAACAACTAATGAGAATAACAACCACTACACATGAAGTGTTTCATAAAGCTTATTTCCTGTTTTCTGTCCTTATTTTTGTGTCAAAAAAACATGACTCTAAAACACGGTATGTTTGACTGGTATTTTCCCCCCTTCCTCTCCACTTATTCATTTTTCTTTTCTTACAAGGACTATGCTTCTCCTTGTCAAGAAGTCTTTGTACCTCTGAGACAGGTGGATAAGTTGAACATGTAGGAATAGAATCCTGAATTGAAATCTGAGTTTAGACAGTCTGGATGAAGGAGTTTTAGAATATCAGCCTATACTCCATACCTTCATCTCCACATATGCAGGCTCATGGGCCTGTTGACCTAAGTGGACACCAGCAGAAAAGACCCAGTGTTAAACTTCACAGTTAAACCCAACTTTTGTGCTTGCTGCAGATGACATTTATTGCTCTAATGATGGAATGAGTGTATTCTGTCTTTTTTCCTTAGTTCCTTGCACTGGATGTCTTGAGAATGACCAAGTCAGTTGTTAGCCATTAATAGCTTCCGAGTATAAACTAACTCATGCTAATTTGACCCCCATGGGTGGCAACCCTAACTGAGAACTAGATTTATAGGTGCGGATACTTAGGCTGGCATTTCTCCAATAGGAACCAGGGAACATGGTTCAGCAAGCTCAGTTGAGTAAAATAAAACGGGCCAAAGTCTTCATTAAAAATTTGAACAGAACCCAAGTCTCTTTTGAGGAACCAAAATGCTGTCAGGTCTCCCCAGGTCAGTATTATTCCCACAAATTCCTAGCAATTTAAATCCCAAATCTAGCAGATTCAAGCAGTGTATTCTTTCAATCATGCTGCCCTGCTCCTCCCCACATCTGGTGCAAGAGTGTGAAATGGCAAATATAATCTTCTACCTCTAATAAAATTATACCTAATCCTGAAAATTATTCATTGATTTAGTATCAAGAATGGCTCTCCTGTTTTTGGAGAGAAGCTTAAAATGAAATGTGACAAACAAAAGAATAGAACAAGAGGAGACAGAAAGAAAAGCAGGAGGGCAGGAAAATCTCTCTCAAAGCTTTAAACTAAGAATGATTTGTCGTTGTAGTGAGTGAAAAAGGGAGTGTCTATATCACTTGTAAAATAAGTCATTCACACGTTTTGTAAAAGGATGTCAACAAAGTTATAAGCTGAACGTTTATGAGCAGAAGCAACTTAAATATTTCATCTCTTCTTGCCTCTTTACTCTTTAAATTATATGTCCCTCTCCACTAACATTTTCTGAGCTGAAAGAAGAGAATTACAGATATTGCGCAGAAGTAGTTTGTTGTTCTGACTTGAAAATCCCTTACTTCCCTTAAGTTTAAAAACACTAGAAGAGTTATTGAGCCAATTATGTTCTGAATCTGAGAAAAGATCCTTTTTATCTGAGGAGGAATATGTCATAAAAAACACCACAGTGGTATCTTCTGCCTTCTGTCCACGGATGATCAGAAAGTTCAATTTTATGGCTTCAAAATTATATTATTAAACATTTAGACGCACATGTATTTACCTGTTGGAGTAGGGAATGGCAGCCCACTCCAGTATTCTTGCCTGGAGAATTCCATGGACAGAGAACCACGGCAGGCTATCGTCCATGGGGTTACAGACAGTTGGACACAACTGAGCACACAGGACACGCACTTGCCTGTGCTGCGTTACAAAGTTATCTCAGCCGTAGCTTGGGATGTGTATAGTGTTACAAAAGGAAGTTCTTCTTCCAGCATCCTTATTTTCCTTAAGGGATGTCACCACTCCCTGATTTCCTGGGCTTCATGCCTGTGTCTTCTTTGCCACTTGTCTTTCCTTTGTCTTTTATTTGACTAATTACCAAGCTTTTCACAATGTTTCTTGCACCCATCCGTTCCTCACTGTCAGGGTTACTGATGAGAACGGCAACTTATTTTTCATTTTCTTTTTTGGACTCCCAATTGAGTGTTCCCCCCACACTCATCTCTTTCTCTCTTTCCCTCTCCCCATTCCTGAAAAACCTACTGCTCAAACATCCTAAGGCATCTATTTCAAAAGTAGATACAACCTCGCTAGCTGAAGTCCTGATGTGTCATGACACTCTGGAATCTGGCCTAATTCAGCTGACATGATGTGCTTAAAGTAGAAAAGGGGGGACGTCCCTGGTGGTCCAGTGGCTAAGACTCCAAGCTCCCAGTGCAGGTGGCACAGATTTGATCCCTGGTTGGAAACTAAGACCCTGCATGCCACACAGCACAGCCAAAAAACAAAAAAGACTAAAAAATGGTACAAAGTAGAGGCAACCAAGGACTGTATTCTTCCTCCTCCTTCTTTCTCATCTTTTTCTCTCTCTTCCTCCATCACTTTTTTCCTTTCTCTTCCCTCTCCTCTGCCGAATACCTCCTTTATCATATTCCCAAACTGCATCTATGCACATCCTCTGACTTAGAAATACTATGTCTTGGCTTGCAAACGACATGCACAATTTAACTCCAAGCCTTAACTCAGGTGGTTCCTTCTGCCGTCTTGGAAAAAGCTTCCAACTCTTTGAATTCTTACTTAGTTCTAGGTGCTGTGTACAACATCTTACTTTTATTATCTCACTGAACTTTCTACACTTTGTGATGATCATATCTCCATTTGACAGAGAAGAAAACTGAGGAAAAGAGGGTAAATGAATTGTCTCCATAGACTTTGCAAAGAATGGAGGTGAATCACTGCTCTGATTCATCTGCTTAATGACCTGGAGAAAAGTCTTGCCTGGCTCAGATTCCCGCTCCACCAGTAGGGGGCTCTGTGGACATCCTTTTTATTTAATTAGTAGTAATAATTGACGGAGAAGGCAATGGCACCCCACTCCAGTACTCTTGCCTGGAAAATCCCATGGACGGAGGAGCCTGGTGGGCTGCAGTCCATGGGGTCGCTACGAGTCGGACACGACTGAGCGACTTCACTTTCACTCTTCACTTTCATGCATTGGAGAAGGAAATGGCAACCCACTCCAGAATTCTTGCCTGGAGAATCCTAGGGACGGGGGAGCCTGGTGGGCTGCCATCTGTGGGGTCGCACAGAGTCGGACACGACTGAAGTGACTTAGCAGCAGCAGCAGCAGCAGTAATAATTGATATTTGACCACAAAATTCTTTGCATTACTACTAAAAAAATTTGGGAAGTGGGGAGCGTGTCTTCCACTCACAGCTAAACTAGATATTCCTAAAGGGAAAGAATAGTATCCTATATTATTTTGTAATCCTCTGAGCACTGGGATAGAAGTATATACACAAGAAGTTGTTGAGTACATATGCTCAGTTGCTCTGTCGCGTCTGACTCTTTGCAACCCCATGGACTGTAGCCCACCAGGCTCCTCTGTCCATGGGATTTCCCAGGCAAGAATACTGGAGTAGGTTGCCATTTCCTGCTCCAGGGGATCTTCCCAACACAGGGATCGAACCCTGGTCTCCTGCATCTCCTGCATTGGCAGGAGGATTCTTTACCACTGCACCACATATTAGCATATTGATACAGCTTTCAGTCTGTTCTTTTGGTTTTATTTAGAAGTTACCTATGGTTGTTTCTTAGGATAACAGATCAACTGCCAAAAAGTAGTTTAAGCTGTTTGATATTGAGTCTGTCCCTCAAGTCTCTTTTACTAAATATAGATACCATATATGACATGAATGGGATAACACATGTGAAACCTTTGGAAATAAATAATACACCCCTTGCTTTTATTCATTTGCTGTATCCAGAAGAGTTTCTTTTTTCTTGCCAGTGTGAAAGCTCTCAAGATAAAGGAAGGAGCACATGATTTTAGAGGCCTTTTTTGGGGGGAAGATGCACTTCTTGTAGATGAAAGTTAAAAGCTGAAGTGTCCAGAATTTATGGATGCAACACCAAGCACATCTGTGTGCTAGGATATTCTACTCAGGGGAAGACTGATTACTGGCAGGTGAAGGTTAAGGAGGAAGCTTGAAACTGGCAGGAAGTCTATTCAGAGGACATGTTATGTTATAGAAAGGTGATTTTGATGCTAAGCCAAATTAGTAATAGGAGTTTGAGGCTAAGAACCACAGGTGTACACTTTTATGTTAACTTACCAAGAAATGCACAGTCTTGTATGCACTTCATCTATTATCATCATGACCCTGGTAGAGCTAATATCTCATTAACAGTTTGGTCTTCAGTTTTAAGTTAATATAGCAGGTGTTGCCTATGAGTTATAACACCATACCACAAAACTGGTCAATAAACAGAACCCCCTGAAATTCAGATTTTTAGTTTGTCTGTTAAGAATGTACTCTTGTTGCTCAGAGATGCTTAGATTGGTGTATTTGGAGGCTCTACCAAGGAAATGACTACAGGAGAATTTTCCTGAGCTCTTGAAATAAATTTGTTTCAGGCCTATTATGTATTCCATGAAGTGGAAAAGCTGCGTATATTAGTAGCTCTATTTGCAGATGAGAAAAAGCAGAACAAAGTAATAACAAAAACTAGTTCAGGGTTTCAGTTCATTGTAGCAATAGACCTTCTTTCTAGCAACCACAGTTTGTAGCTGAGCTGAAGATTTGGACAATGCCAACACCAGAACAACAAATGAAGTGAAAGGAAAATGAAATGAAAAGATGCTTGCTCCTTGGATAGAAAGCTATGACAAACCTAGACAGCATATTAAAAAACAGAGACATCACTTTGCTGACCAAAGTCTGTATAGTCAAAGCTCTGGTTTTTCCAGTAGTCATATACGGATGTGAGAGTTGGACCATAAAGAAGGCTGGGCACCAAAGAATTGATGCTTTCAAACTGTGGTGCTAGAGAAGACTCTGAAGTGTCCCTTGGACAGCAAGGAGATCAAATCAGTCAATCCTAAAGGAAATCAACCCTGTATATTCATTGGAAAAACTGATGCTAAAGCAGAAACTCCAATACTTTGTCTACCCAGTGCGGAAAGCTGACTCATTGGAAAAGACCCTGATGCTGGGAAAGATTAAAAGCAAAAGGAGAAGGGGCGGCAGAGGATGAGATGGTTAGATAGCATCACTGACTCAATGGATATGAATTTGAGCAAACTCCAGGAGATAGTGAAGAACAGGGGAAACTGTCGTGCTGCAGTCCGTGGGGTCACAAAGAATCGGACACGACTTAGCAACTGAACCACAACAATAGAACAGAGATGAAGACTGAGGAGAGTAAAAAAACTGAAGAGAATAAAACAAAAGCAAAAATATATGAAGGCAGATGAATGTGTACTTCAGAGTCAATTGCTTTGGAAGAGAAAATTCAATTATTGTACTTTTATAACATAATTGGATATGAGATAAAAACAAATCCCCTTCTTACTATGGCTCTTCTCTTACACAAGTGTCCAGTCTTGCTCATGAGTTTATCAGCCAAATAAACTTTTGAATCTTTATTTTATGTTCAACCAGAGCCAATGGGGCTCTTAACCCATTGCCAAATGATGCGCCCTCTGTCAACCATCTAACTGTCTTGTGTGAAAATTTATCACTACCTGAAATTTGTAGATTAACTTGGGTAGACACTACCTTCTCACCCAGAAACACATTGTGTCTGCTCATTTTTTCAGCATAGCTCTTCAATATTGATTTCACCCTCTCTAGTTAATTAACAGTGGCATGGCTCAGAGTTTCTTAGATCCACAATTTCAAATATGCAGAAATATTTTCTTACAGATCTGTGGTTGTGGAGTAAAAAGGAGATCAGAGTATAAGAAAAGATTTGACTTTTGGAGGTCAAGTGTAGAGCTACATTTTTTTAATTAACAGAGGTTTAATGCACCATTGTGGAGTAGTACATGGATCCCATATTTTCAGCATCTAGTGTATCTGCCGGAGAAGGCAATGGCATCCCACTCCAGTACTCTTGCCTGGAAAATCCCGTGGATGGAGGAGCCTGGTGGGCTGTAGTCCATGGGGTCGCTAAGAGTCGGACACGACTGAGCGACTTCTTTCACTTTTCATTTTCATGCATTGGAGAAGGAAATGGCAACCCACTCCAGTGTTCTTGCCTGGAGAATCCCAGGGATGGGGGAGCCTGGTGGGCTGCCATCTATGGGGTCGCACAGAGTCGGACACGACTGAAGCGACTTAGCAGCAGCAGCAGTGTATCTGCTCCTAGAGATGAGGTCCAGCCAGGTAACTGTTAATGCTTCATTTTGAAAGTTGCATAGTTGTCTCTGCTGGTAAGAGAGAGACATCTCCAGAAATCCTGCCTTGCCCTTCATTTATAGGACTCCCATTTTCTTTCCTTTCCCTGGTCTGGGGCAGGTGTGGACCAGATGATCAGGAGTGCAAAGAATATTCTTTGATCTATCCCAAGATCCTGAAAACTGAATGACCAGGGTCCTAGGACGTATCTGCTAGGTGGCATTTAGTGCTTTGTGAGATCATTTCTCGGTCAGCCCACTGCCCTTCTGGGGGAACGATACAGATAGACGACTCAGTGTTTGATGGTGGGTGCAGAGTTTGGAAACAGGCCAGAACTAAAGCTGATTGCGTTCAGCTTTTTGTTCAGTTTGCTTTCAAGGTGAAGGATAGCAAAGGTCCAAGCGCCTTGCTTTGTCTAAATGGTATCTTGCTTTACCAATTACTTCTGGAAGCTTGACCTGACTCTCTACAATGTTTTGCCAAGTTATTATTTCTTTCCAAACAGTGAGGCAGGGGGAAGGAAGAGAACCACATGACCTGTTGGTGAATTCAGCTCCCTGCTGGGGTCCACTGCCTAGGCTCTTTGTTCCCCTCGCCCTGCAGCCCAGCGTCTGCTCTTTATTATCCTTTAATGCAGGACCCAGGACTCCCTCCTCCCTCCAAAGGGTATTCAGCTGTCACCATTGTCCCTATGGGTCCATTAACTCAGTTGCTCCAAATCCCCTAAATGCTAAAAGCAGCTCTTCCTGCTCCCCGTCTCCTCCCCAACTTCCACCCCACTACCACCTTTGGTGGCAGAGAAAAAGGCTAAAAGAAGACATGTTCTAAATAGACAGAATGAGTGATTGACATGACCAAGATGAACACAGTCACGCATCCTAGACCTGCATCCGCTTATGTATATACCAACCTTCTTTCTCCCGTTTATTGCACATGCGCTGAGCTAGGTGCTTTGTAGGTTTCTTCACAACTTTCCCAAAGAATGTATTCCTCTCTTCATTTTACAGAAGGAGCTAAACAGTTAAGTCATCTGTTCAAAGCCACACAGTTCATGAGAAGCAGCACGTGAATTACAGCACAAGTCTGTCTGAACCCAAAGACTGTTCTGCTTCCTAAATCATATTTGAAATCTCACACCATAGCAAAATTTCCTGCCACTGTTATAGAAAATTGAAATAGATTGGGGGGGGGGTTCAGATAATAGTCAAGCTTAATTTGGGGCAATCATTTCACAAGTGGCATCTTTCCTAAGCTGTATTTCCCAAATATAACCAATCAAGTTTTACCATTTTTTTCCTTTTTCTTTTATGAATGGAGAGGAGGCTATCAGAGCCAACAAATGACTCTAAAGTGGGATAATTAGAAGAGTGCCTTGCATATCTGAGCGACCTTGTGAGCTAGTTGACACACATCTTTTAATGAGACACAAAGTGGACCAGACTAGTTCCTGTCTTAGGAGACTTCACCCTACCTGAGCAGTCAAGTGATAAAAAGGCAAGGGTAAAGAAACAAGGTAATTGTGTTAATGGTCAGCCCCAAGGGATGGGAAACCTCAGTGGGATATATGGTAGTCAGGGAAGGCTTCCTGGAGGAGGTGGAACTTAGAGAGGCTGAGGATGTCCTACACACAGGCTTATAAACATAGAACCAGAAGGAATACACGTAATGATAAACTCCCATTTTGCAGACAATAAGATGGGAAAACTGGAGTGGTTAGAGGTAAGAGAAGAGACCAGGAAGTGGGGGACATTGACCTGGCCACTTCAGTCACAGGGAAGGGTAGACTTCTGTTGCTGTAGGGATTTACAGTTGGAAGTGAAGTGAAGTGAAAGCCACTCAGTCGTTTTCGACTCTTTGCGACCCCATGAATTGTAGCCTGCCAGGCTCCTCTGTCCATGGAATTCTCTAGGCCAGAATACTGGAGTGGGTAGCCATTCCCTTCTCCAGGAGATCTTCTCGACCCGGGGATTGAGCCCAGGTCTCCCACATCACAGGCAGATTCTTTCCCGTCTGAGCTACAGTTGGAAGGTTAGGGCCAAAAAACAAAGGGCCAGCATGTCGTACTGAGAAATTCAAACTTCATCTTGTGGACAGTGACAATCCATCTGGTAAGTCACAGCTGAGAAATGTTTTGATGGAACCCATGGTTTTTTTTTTTTTTTTTTTTAGGAAGCTCAACGACAACTGGTAGACAGGAGGGAAGTGGAGGCAAGAGGACCCGTTAGGAGGTTGTTGTAATGACCCACGTGTGAGGGATCATTGCACTGGAGCAGTAGCTGTGGGCCAGATGTGAGTGATGCTTTACAGGAAGGACTCACGGGATTTGATGGCAGTTTGGCTGTGGGGATGAGAGGAATATTAGAGCGAAAAAAAAAAAAATGCTAACAGACGAATAGCCCTCCTTCCCAGCATATTGAAATAGAGTTGAAAATATTTTAAATGAGAAACATATTTCAGGACAAACTTTTCCCATAAAATATCTTCTTTCAAATCTTTCTCCCCGCATGGATCTAACCTAAAGGAAAGGTAAATTTGCCATATCACTATAGACTTAATTTCATCCATGAGCCTCTTTTTCTTCAAAGTCAATAATAATGATTAAAAATAATAATCTATTTCGAGTCAGCTCCTTAAACATTTTAACTCCCTTAAATTTACTACATGTTCTCTGCACACACAAAAATATTGCACGGGGGAAAAAGAACCAGATGTCCCGACCTGACCCATTGGTTGGCCTCATCCACATGGCAACAGTTGGTAAAATCTCAGTACTCAGTATCAGAATTCCTGCTCTCTGGATTCCTAAAGAATAAACCATTTGAAATCAAAACCACAGAAGAACAAAACCCCATATCCATTCCCTTATGGGTATTTACTTAAGACAGGAAATGCAAAGTGTCAGACATGCCACTCTTCAGTACTATTACAATGGAAATGACCACAGCAATCTGCTTGAAGTCACATAAATTTCCTTAGGAGACGAGCACAGAGAGAGCCCTTTTAGTTCTTTGATGAAGGCTCTCGCTCATCATCTACCACAAGTTCAGTGACTGCCTGGATTCATGGATTTTAGTTTTCTACAACACTGTCAAAGTGGGTTTTGTAAGCTAATGGATCAAGCTTTCAGATCGCTTTCGGCCTCAGATTTGTCACCTTCCTGCGTGCCTTGATCACAGGCTGCAGCCACAGGGCAAGTTGAGATTCCCCCCTTCACGCCCCCCAGGGATGTTCCACCTCTCTGGGAGATATACCCTGTGCTCAAGCACTTTCACAGCTGTTAGAACACTGATGGGGACTTCACGTGTGTTACCCGCGCAAGTGCTGTCAGGAAGAAACCAAGTGTCAAACAGAGGTATGTGGAAGTCACAGTCAATACGCTTCTGAATGTTTTCCATCTGGAACAGTGGATTTCGATTTTGACAAGAAACGGGAATTGCCCTGTGGGCGCTGTCTTGAAACAGATCCTTTTGGTTCATTAAGTAACTTCATGTTACCTTTGCCTTGTTAGAGGGAGGAACATACAACTTTGCCTTCTCAAGGTGTGAATTTATTATTTCTCAACACTTCCTTTCTTGTTTCCGTCCTGCCTAAATCCTGCGGACAACTGACTTTGGGCGGGGACAGGGGAATTCTCCCATTTTGCCCAAATCCTGGGCAGACAGCTTGGTGGTCAGTCTATAGTATTAGCACCTTATGCTTGTTGTGGGTGGGCGGGGAGCAGGGCGCGGGGGGGGGGGTCCCGTGGCTAATCAGTGGCTTGCCTTTGTTAGAGGCCATCAAACCATGTCTCCCTGAGAAAGAGCTATCGGTGACGAGGGCCTTGACTTTTTCCTGAAATATCTCTGTGATCATGGAAAGTGGCATTGGTAGCCAGCACTGTACCTGCTCCAGGCTGTGCCTGTTATCCTAATCCTGACCTCACTCCAGATATTAGTTTGCTTTTCTGTCTTTATTTTGTTAAACCCCAGTTCCATTGTAAAGCTAAAATGGAATGACTGGAATTCCAAAAGACTTCAGCTTATGAACTTAGTCCTCTTTGGGTTATGTAATATTGGGAATCGGATCTTACTCAGTCCTCATAACTGCCTGGTTATTTCTGAGGATGTTTCCTCACTGAAGAAGACTTTTGAAACAGTTTCAGAGAACACTCTGTTTAACAGCTAGACACAATGATCACACATTTTTTTAATTTTTCAAAAGAGGATTAATAAACCATAATGGAAAAGAAAAATAAATAAATACAAAGAGGATTAAAAAATAAACTCTCTGGTTGCCAAAAATATATATGCAATGTGACTTGAACCATAATTTTTTCAAGCATCTTTCTGTACCCAAATACAAATATCACAGAGCATTAGCCATAAATCCTGTTATTCAACCTACAAAACAGCTCTTATTTCAGAATAGCTTATATACAGTATTATTCATAGAATCTCTCACCTGTCAAGGGTGAGGGTGTTGGGTTTCTCTACTCAGTTGGAAAGTCCAATAGGAGCAGGAATTCTTAAGCACCACAGGTATCTGAACACTGATGTGGGAAGGCAAGTCGGTTAGGGTGCAAAGGAAGTAACACATGGATTCACCTCACTGGATCACAAACTTGAAAAATGGAAAAAAATTATTTTTTATCCCTGTACAAAAACAGGACATCAACTTGAAAGACCTTTGTTAGACCACAACTTAAGCATCAGATCTAAGCCCCCCTTGCTCCATCCAGTTCAATTTAATTTTGGTGATGCTTTCAACAGTGGTTACATTAATGGCTACTCACTATACCATGACAACTCATTTTGTATTGTCAGATGACCATTCATTTCCAATGACTAACTTGTAATTAAAACCTTTTTTTTTAAGTTTGTTTATAACCAAGCCAGAAAACCTATTTACATTTAATTAACACTTCAGATAGCCTGTTTAAAAACCCATAAATGTAGGGACTTTAACGATCCATTAGAGGTGCTTCTTTACTTTTCAGTGACTTGTAAAACTTTCACAAACAGATCTGCAAATGAATTACCTCCATCTGCTCCCCTGCAGCTGCAAAAGGGCCATGTTAAAAAAGCATTTTCCTACTTCCTCCTTTTCTGCTTTTCTTCTAGCTTTAAGCATTTTGGTTTTAAAGCCGCTCTCAGCTGCTCTGAAGGCAGCCCCTCAAGGAGTTTCCAAGTTTAGAGTCCATCTCCAACTGGTTTTGAAAACACTTTGGTCCACCTCAAATCAATGCAAAAAAAAAAAAATGGGGAAGAAAGCGTTTCCATCTCTGCCAGCAAATAGACTCTTCAAAGAACCTTGAGCCACTGGGTGGTAAAATGCCACAGTTTAAAAGTGACTGGTAAATTTCGAAAGCTGAGAGACATGCTTTCTTGGATTTCTCCATCCCTTCTGAACAACGTCTAGCTCCTGTTTGGAATATGCAACGGGGATATGAAAGGGTGGGGGACAAACAGGCTTCCAAAGACATTTTCTTAGCTACACCTTCGAGAGCAAGGCTTGAGGAGAGTTAGTTCTGTAAAGACAGCCAAACACCAAGCTATGTCAGCCCTGCAGCAGCCGCTTTGAGAGGAGGGCAGCAACTGGGTTTGACAAGTGTGCTGTGCTAGCATTCCATTCAAAAGTATGTTGAGAGAGAGAGAGGCTCATTCAATGTCTTTTACTTTACCTGAAAACACTGCTTTTCTCGTGGCTGCGGAAAACGAATTCCTCCTCTTCTCCCCGGAGCAAAGGAGTTCTCTTGCCCGCAATTCTCCCTTGGAGAAGACCACACAGCTCCGGCAAGGCAGCCTTCCTACTCCTAATCCCCACTCGAATGTGATGACACACGCTAACCCCAACCATCTGGTGAAACACGTCTTCAAGCACTCAGCACAGTGGTGTGTCAAGGCGGGCTGCCCAATCCGATTGCTGGGGCTGGGTGTCTCTCTCTCAACGACTGGAGGCTGAGGGCAGGGCTGAAACTGGAGGTCTGAGAACTCCCAGTCAAGTAACCTGAGATTTTTCGAGAGAAAGAAACTGCTATAAAAAGAGAAGAAGTGGGAGGCGCTAACGAGAAGGTGGAGGGGATGAATTATTCCGGTGGCCAGTTGTGCGGTACTTTTCACAACTCCTCGTGCGCCCCGCGGGGATGATGGGGACCCTCCGTAAGATGCACAGAAACGCCAAAAAAACAAACAACTTTTCCTGCCAAGCTAGGGAGCGCAATCTTCTAAACGAGGTCCCGCCCCCCTCCCATCTCCCTCTCCGCCAGGAGATAAAAAATTCATCTTGACATACTGATAAAGTGTTCATGTAGGAGTCGTTTACACTGAAATGTGACATCTACGTTTTGAAATCTAAACTCCTACCTTCTCTTGATGAGATCGTGGCTGCCTCCAACATTCCTGGGAGGAAGGGGGTAGGGGCGCAGCTAAGAGCAGAAACTTCTCTCTTCCCACAGACAGCTCTTCACCGTTTGCCACGGGCTGAACTTCAGAAACACTCAAGGAAAATCATTTTCCTTTCTACTCGTGTAAATTAGCACGCAAGCCCATAGATAAAGGTGGCTTTTTTGAATCACTCGCCGCCTTCACAGACATCTCTTTGTGAAAAGCGCTGGGTACCAGGGGGCTGCACTCTGTCATTGATTATTTTTATTGATTATTTTTATTGGCTTCTAGTTAATTGCACATATAATGTCCATATAGCTCAAACAGCTCATTAACAATTTTGCTTTGAAATGTTTTCAATTTGGGGCCATTTCAGTACCTCCTTCTTCTGTTCTTCTGTGCATTTCTTTTCCAGTTCTCTGAACTATTTTATAGAACTAATTACTTTGATAGCAGTTTAAAGCAGAAAATGGCTATAGTTGTTACAATACTTTTAAAGAGCTATCTGGAGATAAAGTAATCGTTTAAAATCTTATACCAACTTAAAAAAATTCCATCAGACTTCTAAGGAATTTTGATAATCTGAAATACAAAATAGGAATTTGAAATATTAGCAACTCCCTGTCTGCAGGAAGCCAACATTTTAAATATTGCACTTTTTGAATTTCTTTGAACTGAGAGAGGGATCACTGGGGGAAAAAAAAGACCCCAAACCAATTAAACTTGCTTAAAGTATGAAAATCTAGACTACAAATACATATCTAATACAAAGAGAATTATTTCAATATATAGCAAAATTGACTAACTTTTTTTCAGAACTTTTTGTGTGATATTATACTAATGTACTTAAAAATGACACCTGGTACAGTTTTCTGAAGCACAAGATTAGAGAACTATTATTTTTAGACAATGAATTTTTCCTGTAATTGGGCTGTAGGGAAGAAGGAAGAAAAAAAACAAAAACAAAAACCAGTATTAGAAGTTGGAGTCCTGATTCATTGGCTCAGTTTCTTTCCAGAAGTGATTATGAGGTGTCCATTTCACCATATCCAGGAGATTCACTAAACCACTACTCCTAATCAGTTAAACCCAGATACATAATCAACACTGAAACTTTCAACAATGGCAAGTGGCCCCACAGGGGTAAAGCTTCCCTCTGGCACCATAAAATTTTTAATAGTGCCAATTATTGCAAGGCAATTTTTTTCATTAAAAATTTTTTTTTTTCTCTTCGTTAATCCAACCAGACTCACGTCTGGAAATCTGGATTACTTCAGCTGCGTAGATTTTGAAGACCCTGGAGACGTTATTAAGGTAGTTTACCTTCTCTTAAACTGAATTGAGTCACAAAAGTAAAACCTAAGAAACTGTAAAGGTGTTGAATCACATGTTATCCACCTTGGGCTGGTAACACACCTTCTGTGAGACATTTCCCCAATGAGCCTGGGCTCTGAGCCACACTTTTGTAGAAAGAGCTTTTGAACTCGAGTATTTCTCTTCTCTTCCCCATGGTCAATCTTTTCCTGAAGTCTCAGTCACTGCCTCTCTTTTATGGATAGCGTCAGTTGTTATACTACTTAAAACTTGCTCTAAAATGAAAAATACCAGTGGAGCAACAGATCCTGCCCTTTGGCTATGATCTTAATTCTTGCCCTGTTCTGTGTCCGTAAACATTACCTTTCAAAAGGATTGTAAAATGAGCCCACAACGACACATTTTGGGCTGGATGTTCTGAAATGCTTTTGTTAGGGAAAATCAACTCAAACAAAGACCTGAAGCTGGTGCTACAGGATAAGATCCGGGCTCCCCTTGTCTCTGAAACCAGCTCCAGTGCTCAGCAGTGTCAGTTTAAAAGTTAAGAATTTTCCATTACCTCCTTTCCTTCCCCCTTGCCATCTGCAAACAGTTTATTTTTTAAGGGGGAAAAAAAAAGTGAAATTGATTCTGTCTTGAAAGATCGAAACCTAAAATATGACACGTTCTAAAAGATGATATTCGGCTTTTGAATGTCATGTTGATTCAGGGAGAGGTTGTATGCAGAGAGTATAGCATCATCATAAGAATGAAGTAGGGCCACTCCTAAAATGATAGACTAATTGTAGGTAACGATGATATTGAAAAATTGCCCCTCCTCTTCTGTTCCCACAGTTAAAATGTCCCTTTACTTATTAGCTCCAATTAGTTTCCATGGTAACCGACCAGCCCTTGTAAACCCGTACTCTGAGCTTCACTCATCTTTGTCTAGACTGAGCTCACCACCCTTCTTCCTCCACATTTGGCAGTTCAGCTGAGTCTATATCTATATCCATATCTTTTGCACACATGTAACCGGCACCTAAGTGCCCACATCCACATTATTGCTAGTACAATGGTGGCCAAAGGAGAATGGAAGTGGCATTTAATCCCTGAGTACCACACGTGCATCTGCTGCCACACTAATTTTTCCCTCTCTTGGTTATTGTTTCTTCCAGCCTTGTTCTATTATCATCTGTTTGCTGCTTGTAATTTCTTTTCAGGGAAGCCAATACAGTATAATAAAAACCTCATTAAACAGAAACACCTATCAGCCTCAGTGAAAGCCCTAAATGACTCCTTTTTGTCTAAAGAATCATTAAAAAAGAAAAACCACTTGTTTGTCATGCTTGGAAAAAAGAGAACCAAATCAGCAAAAGGGTTTACCAAGCCAGAGGTCTAATATGAAGATTTAATGTACTTAAGACACCATGGTTCTTTTCCCCCTTGTGCTGCCCGTTGGCTGAGAATCCCAACCTGGGCTCAGTAAACAAATAATGAGGGAGGGTGAGTAAGTCTGCCACTCCAGAGCCTTGGTGGAGATGGGAGGACCTGGATCTGCAGCAGCCTGGTTGTCATAGGCCACACTGTACCCCGGGGCCACCGGCAGGTGATGCTGCTGGGGTCCCCAGATGTTAGTGTGAGAAGCATCCCGTGGAAAGTGGGGGAGGACTTTCAGCAAAAGTTTGAAATCGTGAGAACTTAGTAATTACTAACAAGGGCTCTCATAATTTGTACTGACTTTACTTATTTGGACACAATTCTTATTTTATTCTATTTTTCTTTTAAATTGGGATATAGTTGCTCTTGGGGGGCTTCCCTGGTAGCTCAGATGGTAAAGAATCTGCCTGCAGTGCAGGAGACTAGGATTCAATTCCTGGGTCCGGAAGATCCCCTGGAGCAGGGATAGGCTACCCACTCCAGTATTCATGGGCTTCCCTGGTGGCTCAGATGATAAAGAATCTGCCTGCAATGCGGGAGACCTGGGTGTGATTTCCTAGGTTGAGAAGATTCCCCTGGAGGAGGGCATGGCAACCTACTCCAGTATTCTTGCCTGGAGAACCCCATGGACAGAGGAGCCTGGTGGGCTGCAGTCCATCGGGTCGCAAAGAGTTGGACACAACTGAGCAACTAAGCAGAGCGCATAGTTGCATTAAATGTGTTAGTTTCTGCTGTACAAGAGTCATCCAGCTAGATGCATACATATTCCCCTCCCTCTCGGACCTCCCTCTCACTCAGCCCTCCATCCCATTTCTCTAGGTCATCACCGAGCTGAGCTCCCTATGCTATGCAGCAGCTCCCCACTAGGTATCTATCTTACACATGGCAGTGTACAGACTTAACCCCAATCTCCCAAATCTTCAGCATCTCCCCACTACGTCAGTTCTCTAGGTCTGTGTCTCTATTCCTGCCCTGCAAATAGGCTCATTTGTGCCATTTTTCTAGATTCCATGTACATGTGCATCCAGCATGGCAGTCATTAAATACCACGTTAATCCATTGTGTCCAACTCTTAATTAATCCCAGGGGAATTTTGACAGACATTATTTTCTCAGGACAATCCCACACATGATTTTCTAATGCTTCCTTTGGACCAGAAGTGAGATCTGATGAACATGACTGAAGTGGCTTAGCATGCACACACTTTGGGGCTTAGTTGCTCAGTTGTGTTTAACTCTTTGTGACTCCATGGACTGTAGCCCACTGGGCTCCTCTATCCATGGGATTCTCTGGGCAAGAATACTGGAGTTGGTAGCCTTTCCCTTCTCCAGGGGATCTTCCCAACCAACGGATTGAACCCACATCTCCTGCATTGCAAGCAGATTCTTTGCTGTCTGAGCCACCAGAGAAGTCCTACTATTCTCTGCTATTCATGGTATCATGTCATCATGAATATTAGACACCAAGTTCAACTTTTCAAGATACTGTCCTTATGGTTTGCAGTAGTTGCATGGGAAAGAAAGGAAGCAAAAAGGAAACTCATCAGGGTCCTGTGTCTGCTATTTGAGCCTCATTAAAATGAGCTCAGTATAATATTAATATCAAGCTCGACATAGAAGCCCCCCTTCTAGGAGATGGGAAGAGGATTGCTTACACAATCTTTAACATAGGAACCCTGGGGATCTAAAATGTTTCGATGCTTCTCCTCATCTTGAAATTCTCCTAACACGTATAGCCCAAAGAATTACTGCAAAAACCTTGTGTGTGTGCTAAGTTGCGTCAGTTGAGTCCGACTCTTTGCAACCCTATCGACCATAAACCGCCAGGCTCATCTGTCCTTGAGATTTTCCAGGCAAGAATATTGGAGTAGGTTGCCATTTCCTTCTCCCCGGGATCTTCCTGACCCAGGGATGGAAGCTGCTTCTCTGTGTCTCCTGCATTGGCAGATTGGTTCTTTTCCATTAGCACCACTTCGGAAGCTTGGTATTATATATATTCTGAGAGCTATAATGTGGAAATTTAAGGAAACTGCTACTCACAGAAAATTTTTAGCCCTGTTGACCTCTCTCATGTCTGAAATTCTTCAGATGGAGATTCATCTGGTTTAATAGGTGTAGCTTTAAAAACAAAAACCATCTGCCCTTAATTCTTCATAGAAGAAATTTGCCAACTCATGATGAGGATATTGGACTTGGCATGGGAGGAAGATGTGGGAGGGATGGCAGGGAAGACAGAAAGAGGGGTGGGAAGACATCAAATAAAACCTGTGCCTAGAATTGACCTTTCACTAACCTAGGGAGTGAGATTCCTCTGTGCTGCATGATTTAGTTGAACTGTAGATCAATTAGGCTTCTGACCCTTGACTCCAAGATAACCACATTTATAGCACTGAGTCATCAGGAAATTTTTTTCTTAGGTTTCCAGACACTAGGAATCCAAAGTGAATTGGACATTGTATTTTCTGTATTATTTATACAGAGTTTAGAAATGTAAATTAATCTAAAGCTGAAGTTAGCAGTACACTTATTCTGTAAGCATCCAGGCAGCCCCCAACTTCTTCATATATACTTTTGGAAATGAATGTATTCGTCCATCTTCTTTCTTTCACCCTCACTTCTAAAGTGGCTTTTGGGGACCAAATTTTGCAGACTCCTGCTAGTGATAATGTTGTCTAGGAGAATATAAGTTTGGAGGAAAATTCCTAGCATATTTTTTAAAAAGTGAGACTATTATAACTTCATACATCTTTGTGGTATACATTAAGTGTGGTATATATTTATATTGGAAACTTTATGCTTGTAACCCACAAATACATAATGCAATATAATTGTGCCATTCATAACTGGGATTATGAGATATATCAAATATAGTAATTTCTTGTACACAACAGAGAGCACAGGCTGGAAACAAGACACACATTAAAGTTGAATGAAAAACATCTTTTTCCAATCCTTTTAGAGTACTTCTGGGTCTATAAATGTAATCAAATTTGGAGATTCTATCAAAAGATTGAATTTTGGTTTCTTTGTGGATGCTCAGTGCAGCCAAGGCCATATGCAGTCAAGGAAAAGGACATATGAGAAGAGTCCAGATGAGGAGGAAGGGTTAGGGAGTGGAGTCCGGATGCAGAAAAGGAAGGGGAAGGGAAGCAGGGAGAGAGAGACCAGAGTTTGAAGACCACTCATTGGGCTTCCCTGGTAGTTCAGACAGTAAAGAATTTTCCTGCAACGCGGGAGACCTGTTTTCGATCCCTGGGTTGGGAAGATCCCCTGGAGAAGGGAATGGCAGATTGCCTGGGAATTCTTGCCTGAAGAATCCCATGGACAGAAGAGCCTGGTGGAGCCCATGGGGTCACAAAGAGTTGGATTCAGCTAAGTGACTAACACTTTCACTTTCAGAATTTAAGTGGATTGGCAAGAAGTCAGGCATCATGGCTATAGGAGAGGTTAGGTGGAGTGTATGCAGTTGTTGTACAGAGGCTTCGGTTGGATCTAGGATTTCATGACAATCAAGAGAAAAAAAAATTTCAGGCCAGGAGAACAGAAAACCATTGCAGAATCTGGAAAAGGTGTGTACATTTGCCTAATTAGTTCTCTGCCCTGACAATAAACACTTTCCTTCAAGTAACAGATGAGGACTAAGAGGATCGGGAATTTTCGTACAGACTGAAACAATGCTCCTGGAGCTCATGATGAGAATAGCAAGCACGGTTCTCCAGTGAATCCGACTAGAAGAGCCAGGAGTGAGGTCCAAAATCCAAATGCTGGCATGTAGCCAGAACATATATACTGTCCTGTTGTCTGGCTGTACAACTTCTATTTGTCCTGAAAAGTCCTGCTCAGGTGTCACTTCTGTGAATATTTTCTGCCTTCGTAGACAGAGACAACCATGCCTTCCTTTGTGCTCCTTTCCCACTTCATCCGTAACTCTGTGATCATACATAATGAGCGTTAATATAAAGATCTGCAGGCATCACTGTCTCCTTTGCTAAGATGGTGAGCTCAAGATGGATTTTACATTCCTGGCTTCGTGGTGCACAAGGCTGCAAATATCCACGAGACCTCCCTACTACTCCCATGAGAATGCCCGTGGAATCCTCTGAGGATCGTGAGATTAAAAGCGTGGCAGCCCCTGGACAGTTGTCTCACCTCTGCGATTGGCAGGAGCGGAGCTTGTGGAAGGCAGAACGCTGTGAACAATGTTGCTGCTTTAATAGTTTTTCAAATGTTACCCTGTTAGGAGTATTTTGCTATTTAGGGGAGGCTTATATCAAATAACTGGACACAACTGAGTGACTAAGCACACACTCATGATGTCAGTCATAAAGGAAAGAAATCGAGCACTAATTTGGGAGGCAGATCATCTTAGTTCCGTTTGGGCTCTGCTCCCCATTGATTGTTGTTTAGTTGCTCAGTGGTGCCTGACTCTTTTTCCATCCTATGGACTGTAGCCCGCCAGGCTCCTCGGTCCATGGGATTTCCCAGGCAAGAATACTGGAGTGGGTTGCCATTTCCTTCTCCAGGGAATCTTCCCAACCCAGGGATCAAACTCTCATCTCCTGCATTGTGACTCAGTGGTAAAGAATACACCTGTCAAGCAGGAGACAGATGAAGGTTTGATACCAGGGTCAGGAAGATCCCCTGGAGGAGGAAATAGCAACCCACTCCAGTATTCTTGCCTGGGAAATCCATGGACAGAGGAACCTGACAGGCTATAGTCTATGGGGTCACAAGGAGTCAGACACGACTTGGCGACTAAAACAAGAACAACCCCATTGACGGGTTGAGCCATTCCCGAAGCATCGCAGTGCGCTCTTGGGATGTGGTTCTCCCATCCATGAAATGAGAATGTTTCGAGGCTCTAAGTTCACTTTAAAGTCTTCTATTGCCTCTGTGCTTCTCTCAGCAGTCATATCCCATCAAATGTGGCTCCCCAATTCCCCCCAACAGTCCTAGGACACTTCACTTTAGGTCATATCCCATATTTCCCTTGTTCTGATGTTGCAGAACATCAGACCCACCAGGTCGGAGGAGGAAGGGTAGCACCTGGATTGTGCACTTCTTCAAAACCTAGTCAGAGCTGTGCTTGTGCGGTGCGAGTGTAAGAGCATCCACCCCTGTCTGGTCCCTTCATACAGTAGAATGGCCCTGCTGACAGTCTGAGGGAGGGACTACGTGAGTATCTTGAAGGGCATCCTGTATTGCTTTCCTCACGGACCTCAGGATCTAGAGGCTTGTGCCGGCTCACACATTGTTTACTGCCACTGATTTGATGACCTCTCCAAAACTTTCTGTGCAAATTTTCTGTGGAATCAGGCATGCTCTCTAAGCCACTGGGCAGGATGGGTTTGTAGAGACCTGTCTGGAGGTTACCAGAGGATTCAGGCGAGAGGTGTTGAAAAGCTGAATCTGGGGGGTTGGCAGAGGGGATGGAAGGGTGCAGGTGGATACAAAGACCATTTAAAGGAAAGGTCAACACAACTTACTGACTAATGGGAGATCCTGGATGAAGGAAAATACCGAGTGAAAGGAGACTGTAACCTTTCAGAGTCGTGACTCACTTCTCCTGGGTTTTGGATTCTGTAAATTCAGAGGATTAGCTAAGAGGGTACAGGAGAAAAGAGGGAGGTGGAGGATGTAGTCAGGGTGGAATTATGAATATGTTAAGTATGAGATGATGGGGAGAGAGCTAGAAATATCCGTCCCTGAGCTCAGGAGAAAAGTGAGAACTAAAAATACAAACTCCTCCTGGATCATCGTATCTGGAAAGTTGAAGCTTGGGAGGAAGGATATAAACCTCAGGTCTGTGCCCAGGGACTAACTTTGAAAGAAGCACTTTTTTTTGACAGCAGAAGATTCTGAGAATTTTAAGATCTGATTACCAAATATTAAATATTGTCCAAAAATGAGGAAGATTGGGTTTCACAGTAAATAAACAATATTTTTGGGCTTCCCAGGTAGCTCAGTAGTAAAGAATCTGCCTGCTACTGTAAGGAGCCACAGGAGACACGGGTTCGCTCCATGGGTCAGGAAGATCCCCTGGAGGAGGAAATGGCAACCCACTCAGTATTCTTGCCTGGAGAACTCCATGAACAGAGGAGCCTGGAGGGCTACAGTCCATGGAGTTGCACAGAGTCGGACACGACTGAGCAGTGGAGCACACAAGTAATATTTTTTTAAATATACTCTTCTGTCTTGGCCTCTTTTTCTTCATCTGTTTGTTTTTTAAAAATATGTATTTTCTTTTTATTTATTTATTTGACTGAGCTAGGTCTTAGTTTCAACATGAAAACTCATTAGATGTGGGATCTATTTCCCTGGGCAGGGATCAAACCCAGGGCCCCTGCATTGGGAGCACAGAGTCTAAGCCTCTGGACCACCAGGGAAGTCCCATTCACCTCTTTGTTTGTATTTGTTCCCCAGCTTGAATCTTTTTTCCTTAAGCTTCTTCCTCTTTTTTAAATGTTTATTTTAGCATACTAACCATAAAAAGGGCTACCCTGGTGGCTCAGTGGTAAAAAATCCACCTGCCAATGCAAGAGATCAGTGTTAGATCCCTGGGTTGGAAAGATAACCTGGAAAAGGAAATGACAACCCGCTCCAATATTCTTGCCTGGGAAATTCCATGGACAGAGGAGCCTGGTGGGCGACAGTCCATGGGGTCACAAAGAATTGTACTTCACTTAGCAACTGAGCTTGCATGCACACATCCATAAAAAAAAATCACTTTAATCATCCTGCTACTGCTAAGTTGCTTCAGTCGTGTCCGACTCTGTGCGACCCCATAGACAGCAGCCCACCAGGCTCCCCCGTCCCTGGGATTCTCCAGGCAAGAACACTGGAGTGGGTTGCCATTTCCTCCTCCAATGCATGAAAGTGAAAAGTGAAAGTGAAGTCGCTCAGTTGTGTCCGACTCTTAGCGACCCCATGGACTGCAGCCCACCAGGCTCCTCCATCCATGGGAGTTTCCAGGCAAGAGTACTGGAGTGGGGTGCCATTGCCTTCTCCAACTTAATCATCCTAAATTGTACAATTCAGTGACATTGACTACACTCATAATATTCTACAACCATCATCACCATCTAATTCTGAAATATTCTTATCACCCCAAAAGGTAACCCCACACCCATGAAGCAAACTATGCGAAGCAGTCACTCTGCATATTTCCTTCTCCACTGCTTCTGGCAGTCACTAATTTGATTTTTCTCTCTAAAGATTTGCCTGCCCTGGATATTTCATATAAATGGAATCACATAGTATACATGTTCTTTCCTGTTTTGCTTATTTTACTTAAAATAATGTTCTCATACTGCAGTCTATATCAGTACTATATTCCTGTTTATGGTCAACTAATATTACATTGTATGGCTATACCACATTTAAATTAGTCATAAATTGGTGGGCCTTTAGATTGTTTCTACCTTTTGGTTATTATGCGTAATGCTGCTCTGAATGTTTGTGTACAAGTTTTTGTGTAGACATAAGTCTTTATTTCTCTTGAGAGTGTAATTAGGGAGTGGGCTGTATGGTAATTCTATATATAATTTATTGAATGACCATCAAACTGATTTTCTGCAGTGTTTTAACCCTTTTATATTCTTGCCAGCAATGTGTGAGGGTTTCAGTTTCTCTCCATTCTCACC
This sequence comes from Bos javanicus, assembly GCF_032452875.1. Lineage (NCBI taxonomy): Eukaryota > Metazoa > Chordata > Mammalia > Artiodactyla > Bovidae > Bos > Bos javanicus. The sequence continues at coordinate 33,421,732 of NC_083881.1, read as the reverse complement.
AATGCTTAGTGTCTACCTAACTACCTACCTTTCTATTCCACTATCCTAATGAGTGTGAAGCAGTGTGTCATTGTAATTTTGATTTGCATTTCCTTGATAACTAATGATGTTGAGCAACTTTCCATGTATTTGTTGGACAGTTGTCTATCTTCTTGGAAAAATGTCTATCCCTGTCCTTTTGTTCATTTAAAATTGGTTTCTTTTATTTTTGTTGATTTAAAAGAGTTCTTTATATATTGAGGATACTAGACAGGCTTCCCTCTCAACCTCCATTTTAAACTGCATTCTGAAGGGCAAGTGGGAGTTATTTTGGTAAACAGTAATGGGAAGATCTTCCCTGGCAGAGAGAACAGTTCATACCTGTTGTTTCAATCTGCTCAGGCTGCATGGACTGATACCATGGACTAGGTGGCTTAAACAACAGAAATGTATTTTTGTACAATTTTAGAGGCTTGGAAGTTCAAGATCAGGGTCCTGGTATGGTCAGTGCTGGTGAGTGCTGTCCTCCTAGCTTCTAAAAAGCTTCCTTCTCTTTGTGTTTTCAGAGAGAGAGGGGGAAGAAGAGGGAGAAGGAGAAAGAATGCTTTCTGTTATCTCCCCTTATAAAAGCACTAATCTCATCATGAAGGTTCCAACGTCAAGACTTCATCTGAACTTAATTATGTCCCAAAGGCCCCCATCTCCAAATACCATCCCATGGAGGTGGGGAGGTGTTTTGCCAGAAGTTTTACTTTCACTTTAGGGTCAAAGGATTTGTTAACAGAAGAAACCACTTATCACAGACAATGAACAAGTTCAGTATTTAATAGAGGATTATTTGACTTAATTTCAATATGCAGTCCTTAAAAGAAGAGAAATAGAAACAACAGAAAAGAGTAAGAGCACATACATCTTCGAATTGGACCCACTAACATCCAGATTAAACAGCGCTGAGAAGTCCCTTGTTAGCAGTAATCTGGAGTCCCTACTGAGAAAATGTCCCAGGCAGTATGTCTACTCCATGAGTAGGACTTCAAATTGCAGTTTTGGGGGCTCCCACTTATGATCACAGGCTGCAAACTGATGTTGTTATCAGTTTGTGAGTAAAAATGCAGCTCTGGTTTTAACCTTTTTACAATGCTGTTTGTTTCACCTTGAAGTCATAGAATTTTGTTAGGCCCTGGGGGGTTGGCAGGACCCTCATGGGCTCAAGAATTCCAAGACTCACTACCTTTCTTATCTATGGTGCCACCTGATTTGCTGTGCTTCAAGGCAGGTATGGAATTGGAGCAGTGTCCAGGCAGGTCAGAGGCCTGCTCTTCAGAAGCTAACAGCTTCTGAAGCCCGAGCAAGACTTCCTCCATTTTAATTTCCCTAACAGGAGAAGTTTAGAGCTTCAACGTATGAATCTTGGGGCACACAAACATTTGGTCTGTGTTACCCACAAAGGCCCTGGGAAAGGGTGTGATGAGTGAGAGGCTGAGGGTACGTCTCTGCTGATGGATCGCGGGGAGCCCTGAGGAAGCTGGTCCTCAGTGAGCTAGTGCACTGACAGGAGAGTCAGACCATGAAGACCAACCCTTCTCAGTCCTAATGTGCTCAGCTGTCACCTGGGATCTTGTAGAAGTGCAGATTCTGGTTTGGTAATTCTGGGTAGATTTGGAAATTCTGCATTTCAAAGTTCCCAGGTGATAGTGATGCAGAAGCAAGATCAGATCAGATCAGTCGCTCAGTCGTGTCCGACTCTTTGCGACCCCATGAATTGCAGCACGCCAGGCCTCCCTGTCTATCACCAACTCCCAGAGTTCACTCAGACTCACGTCCATCGAGTCAGTGATGCCATCCAGCCATCTCATCCTCTGTTGTCCCCTTCTCCTCCTGCCCCCAATCCCTCCCAGCATCAGAGTCTTTTCCAATGAGTCAACTCTTCGCATGAGGTGGCCAAAGTACTGGAGTTTCAGCTTTAGCATCATTCCTTCCAAAGAAATCCCAGGGCTGATGTCCTTCAGAATGGACTGGTTGGATCTCCTTGCAGTGCAAGGGACTCTCAAGAGTCTTCTCCAACACCACAGTTCAAAAGCATCAATTCTTCGGCGCTCAGCCTTCTTCACAGTCCAACTCTCACATCCATACATGACCACAGGAAAAACCATAGCCTTGACTAGATGAACCTTTGTTGGCAAAGTAATGTCTCTGCTTTTGAATATGCTATCTAGGTTGGTCGTAACTTTCCTTCCAAGGAGTAAGTGTCTGTTAATTTCATGGCTGCAGTCACCATCTGTAGTGATTTTGGAGCCCAGAAAAATAAAGTCTGACACTGTTTCCACTGTTTCCCCATCTATTTCCCATGAAGTGATGGGACCGGATGCCATGACCTTCGTTTTCTGAATGTTGAGCTTTAAGCCAACTTTAAGCAAGGACTTAAAACCCCCTAAAAGCCTGCTAAGGATAGTGATCTTTTCTATGAGCAATGATAAGGTGTGCAATTTAAAAAGGAGAGTAAGACGCTCAGCTCTGAGTTTTTAAATGCTCACTCTTAGCTGCCCAGTGAAAAATATATTGGAATACGACAAAGAAATGGAGAAAGTGCTGTTGAATTAAACATAGTTAAGTAAATTAAGGACTGATTTCATACAACAGAAAGGGCTACAAACATTAACAACAGTGGTTATGAAGACATTTCCATGACATGGAAAAACAGAATATGAAATTAAATAAAAAGGTAGAAATCAAAATTATGTATACAAGTCAGTTTCAGGTTTGTAAAACAAGGTGTGTAAGAGGATGGAAATATGCTCAGTTGTTAACAGGGCATTTTGAGAAGCTGAATGATGGCTGATTTTTTTCTTTTTTTATGTTTTCTTCTGTATCATTTTTTCTCACCCTGATATTTTACTTGTTTACATTTCTTTCTAAACAAACAACCAGATATTACTGAAGTTATCAAAGACCCAGGCATTTATCTCTACGAATTTCGAATAAGCCTCCACAGAACTGCAGTTCTAATGTAGTAAATAGAAATGTGGGTAGAATTCATTTCCTGGCCCTTCTTAAGGTGCCATGCTGTTGCTGCTTGTCAATTTCACACATGCTATTTCTATCCATTCAGAGTTGACAGCTTGGATTTCCCCCTTCATTGTAATAGCTGTTCTCTCTTCTGGCTTCCCCAGGCTTGCATTGGTAACCTTTGCCCTTTTATTTGGTACAAGCCAAAATGCCATCTTTGGACAACTAATGTACCAGAGAAAATGGAAGCAAGAAGCCACATAAACCTACTGTTCTTTTCCTTTCTGCTTGTAAAGGTTATTATTAGACCTCATTTTAGAGAATTTCAGATCCTTTCAAAGTATCATGGATTTAAATTTTTCTAACAAAAGCAAAGCTTTTGATGTTTGGGTTTGAGAAAGCTGTCCAGCCTCTTTAGAGTTCAAATGTTCATACATTGGCACAATTGATCAAAGACTTTAAGATACAGAGAAAAGGCAATTTACCTATAGTTGTTTTGTATCCTCAGCGTTGTTATTATACTTTTTTTCTAAACCATCTCCTTGTTTGAAGATCTATTTTTTTACTAACATATATTGGCTTCACCTTGTTTTTGATCAGCTTGAGAAACCATCTGAAAAGAATTGAGAGTGACGTCACAAATCTACCATTAAGATTTCAACATAGGAACAAAGAGGAGGAGGAAAGAAATCCAGGAGTGGAAAAGCTTGATTTAACCTTTAAGCACAAATATCTAACAGGGTAGGAAGAGGCAGGAAAATATGATAAACTGAAAGGACTATTCATGGGCATTAAAGAAGGGCAGTTGGTTTACCTTGAGGTTCAGCTTAGTTAATGTACTAGCACCCACATTTTATATTTATTGTGGGGAAAAAAGAGAAAAACCATCATCCAGGATAAGTCCAAAAAACTATACCAAAGTTAAAAGACTTTGTCCTGTTGGGTTTGGCTAAGTGTCCTGAAGCTAAACGTGGAAGACTACGGAAAAAGTCTTAGACTGGGGCTAAAGGTCATGAGCAAGGATAATAGAGCTGGGATTTGGAGGAATTCATACTCTACTGGAGAATTCCTAGGCCATTCATGAAAATAACAGATTGCCTGGTCAGCAGGGAAAATGAAAATGAAAACCAAAGTTAAAATGAAGCCACCCCTGAAGAGTGATTAGGGGGGGAATTTCAAGCATATGAAGGGGTAAGCACCTCCCATTTTGATGGGGATGACCCTGAGATTACAGCTAATATAGAAAGTAACATCCTTATATCTATCTCTAGAAACCGAACCCTCAGAACCTGACTCAGTTTGCTCTTAAGTCTATCAGCTCATTCTGGAGAGAAATGTATGTTTCTAGCTGACCAGGACAGCTGATCTCCTACTTATGGATATCAGCCAGAAGCTAAAGAAGGTGAAGGATTCAGGAGATGATGGGTCTGGCAAGGTGGAAGGACTTTTCTTTGGAGCAATCAGGGAGCAGCAGCTCTAAAATCTTTCCCTGCTATATGAATCAATAGTCTGGAATTTTCCAAGATCATTCCCAAATAGAATGTATTTGTATATATTTTAAATATCACTTTAAATATAAAGATGATTTATATTTAAAACCTTCTTAAATGCTGTTTATTTCTAAAATCTCTGCAAAATATCTCTACACTATTAAATATAGTCATTTATTTAAAACATCATTGTGGAATTGTATGTTCTAATTTAGGTTTAGAAAATATGGTCACTATACTAATTCATACACTTTTTTTGGCCACCAAACTTGCCCTCAAAGATCTTTGTCTAAAGTGGTTATTGTTACTCTTATCACCATAGAAGTTATCCAACTAGTCTATTGAAGGCATTTTAATTTAATATAATATTTGCTGTTATAATAATATTTATTTACTCTTGCTGTTCTTTATTGAAATACAACATCCCTTAAATAAAACACTAATAGAATCTTATTTTTTAAAGTAAAAAAAACCAAACAAGTGGTCATACCTATGGAAAAAACATTTAGAAAGAACACACAGAAACACATTCTACTATCTTTAATTTGATGTGAGAGTTTTTTGAACACTAAGGAAAGGCAAAAAGTATATCTTTCATGCCTTGTTCCTATACCATTAGAAGTTCATAGATAGATTGCTGCTGTCTTCTTATGAATCTTGTCAAGGCTTCACAGTAGTCTGTGCAATATTGAACACAATATTCCAGGAGCCCCTAACAATTAATAAGGAGAAGGCAATGGCAACCCACTCCAGTGTTCTTGCCTGGAGAATCCCAGGGACGGGGGAGCCTGGTGGGCTGCCGTCTATGGGGTCACACAGAGTCGGACACGACTGAAGCAACTTAGCAGCAGCAACAATTAATAAAAGTTTGCATTTGCCTCTCTGGCTTTAGATGATGAACATTTCAAGTCTGTTGATAATTTTGGAGAAGGATACATATGACTTTATTTAGAAGTGAAATGATTTCATATTTTTGCTTAAGTGCAATTATAAATGTACAGATAAGACATTCCCAATTCACAAATATTCCATCCATGATTGTTTAAACCTCATAACCTATGAAAACAGCAGTTGGGAGTAGGAGGACCCGAAAACAAGACAGAGTAAGTTTTCCCTATTTCTATCAGTACAGCAGAACACTTCAGAATTGAATCTTATAGGGTGAGATGCTCCTGGCTTCAACCTTCTTCTCATTTCTATTACATTGTGTAAATTCTTATCTTTAAGCTTATTCCCTCATTTGTATAATGGGTTGTTTTTCAAATTAAATGTGGTAGCTCAAAAAGCACTTAGCTTGGTATGTGGTGCATAGTCAACCCTCCAAGAGTATTATCTTTGATTAACAGAGAGAATAGATGTCTCTTCTCAGTAAAATGAAGACAATCCTAGTCAATTCTCATTGGAAAAGACCCTGATGCTGGGAAAGATTGAAGGCAGGAGGAAAAGGGGACGACAGGGGAGGAAATGGTTGGATGGCATCACCAATTCAATGGACATGAGTTTGAGCAAGCTCCAGGGGATGGTGAACAGGGAAGCGTGGTGTGCTGCAGTCCATAGGGTTGCAAAGAGTCAAATATGACTGAGTGACTGAACAACAAAGTCAATTCTAAACTTTTGTTTTAATAGAGTCCCTGGATGCTAACATGACACAGTTGATACAAAAGGCATTGTCCTGAGAACTATAAACCATAGGCCCTGGGTCCTACTTGGTTTTCAGCAATTGTTGAGCAGGTTGTTTAACTTTACTAGGCTCTCCATTTCTCACATAAAGTTGTGATTCTCAGATGCTATGATATTAGGTGCTATTATCTTAGAATTATTGCTGTTGTTCAGTCATATACATAATTTTGCTTTCTGCCTTTTTATTTAGTGTTGCAAGTACACGTGCATGTGTGCTCAGTTGTGTACTCTGCTGTGTACAGAGGAGCCGTGGACTGTAGGCCACCAGGCTGCTCTGTCTGTGGGATTTCCCAGGCAAGACTACCAGAGTGTTTTGCATTTCCTCTTCCAGAGTATCTTCCCAACCCAGGATTGAACCCGAGTCCCCTACGGCGCCTGCATTGGCAGGTGGATTCTTCACCCCTGAGCCACCTGGAAAGTACACTCACCGTATTGAATTTTTTAGAAAACCTGCAAAATAAATTAAAACCCTACATAATCTCCCCTTTCAGACCTAGCTAAAATACCTCTGGGACGCTTTCTGAGACACTTCTAGGCAGATCTATTCCTATCCTCTGATAGCTCTGTTTATGCAATTTTTCTACAGCAGCCAAGAATTTTTGGATTAATGTTCCCCTGAGGAATTGTGAAGTCCTTTAAAACAGAGATGACTTAATAGATATTGACTGAATAAATAAGTGGATGAATTCTACTAATTCTAATTTTTTCTTTTATGAAGATAAGACAGACTCCATAAATAATAAAAGGATTTGATAATGAAATAAAATTTGGAAGTAAGCTTTGAAGATGTGTCCATTCTCATTTAGGAATTCACAATTTTAAAACGTAGCCTAGTAATCTTATTTTCATAAAATTGATTTTTAGTTTCTTTTACTTTCAGCACCATCGTGTATACCTGTAGTTGAAAGAGCTTGAGGGTTGTACAAATTATATTATGAAACATACCAATTCTCTCTGTCTTGCCCTAGATTCCTCTTCCCGGAGACAAACACTTTATATTATCATGACAACATAAATGTAGATGCTATCACAGCAGAGCCCTGTACTAAGTAATTCTTACTTTATCTATCAGCATGCTTTGTTTTCTTTGAAGATAATTACCTTTAAAAAAAATCGACGCACATGCTATATTATTGTTTTATATAGTTGTAAAAAAAGTTAATTCTGACTAACATTTCAAATTTCAATCTTCCTTGACTTGTGGGCTGGGTCAGAGCCGCCATCTTGGGTCTCCCTCTTGATCCGTTTGCCATTCCTCATCTCTCTTCAGAGTGGGATCTCCTGTTTCCTGTATTCTATTTACTCCTTTTTCTTAGTTTATGACCTCATTTTTCTGGAGTGTATTTTCCAGCAGTCTTCAGGAAAAGGGTTCAAAGAAGGTAAGATTTTTGAGACTTTGTCTGAAAATGCCTTTATTAGTTCTCTCATTTGATCTGTAGTTTGGCTGGGTTTGAAGTTCAGGGTAGGAAGTACTTTTCTTTCAAAGTTTGAAAGAATTGCTCCATTGCAATTTTTGTTTGCTGCCCACAGAAATGCATTTTTCTCCTTTACTAATACATAATTGACAGATAAATTTGTAGTAATGCATATGACATGATGATTTGATATATGTTTATGTTGTGAATGGATTCTTGCCACTGAGTTAATTAATACATCCATTAACTAAATATTTACTTCTTTTTTCTTGATAATAACACTTAGGTTTCATTAGCAAATTTCAATTGTAGAATACAATATTATCTGAGAAAGACAAATATTTTATGATGCCACTTATATGTGGACCCTAAAAAAACTGAACTCATAGATGCAAAGAACAAAAAGTATGTTGGGAGTTGGAAAAATGGGTGAAGGTGGTCAAAAGAAACAAACTTCTAGTTATAAGATATTATACATAAATGCTGGGGATGTAATTTATGACATGGTAACTATTGAATTCAGAATGTTAATATTTGTTGTTGAAGATTTTTGCATTTATGTTTATTAGGGATATTGAGATATTGACCTATAATTTCTATTTTTTGGTAATATCCTTATTTGGTTTTGGTATCAAAGCATATTTGAAAGTACCTGATACCATTCCATGACAAAAATCCCTGCACAAATTTGAATGAATTTAAGGTTGAATGAGAAAGAATGGAGGTGGTGGTGATGAAAATAGAAACTTACAAAATTAAGAATTATAATGTTAAAAGAGAAAGCCAAATAGTAGGATTGTGTGAAGAGCATGTTTAAATAGCCAGTTAGCATTTACTTAAGGGCTTCCCTGGTGGCTCAAATGGTGAAGAATCTGCCTGAAATGTGGGAGATCTGGGTTTGTTCCCTGCGTCGGGAAGATCCCTTGGAGAAGGTAATGACAACCTACTCCAGTATTCTTGCCTGGAGGATTCCATGGACAGAGGAGCCTATCCATGGAATTTTATTTAATTTTTTCAGATTTTCTTGAGATATAATCAACATTTAACATTGTGTAAGCTTAAGGTATACAACATTAATGGCTATGGGCTACAATCCACAGGGTTGCAAAGAGTTGGATACAACTGAGTGACTGACACTTTCACACTTTAACATTTACTTAGTAAAGTAATGCTCAAAATTCTCCAAGCCATTTGTTAACTTATGTAATCCTTAAAACACTCGATGAGAGAAGTTCTAATATTACTTCTAATTTATAAATGAAGAAACTGAGACAGAAAGTTAGTAAAGTATCTTACCTATGTTTATAGTTAAGTTGCAGCTCTGAGGTTAGAAGTGGGCCCCAAAAGGGAAACAAAAACAAGGCTAGTGATGAGCAGTTATATTTCTACTACAAATAACACCAACATTTATGCTGAAGATTTTTGTTTGCTTTGTATCTTTAAAATTTTCTTTTCTTTTTTTCAGGCTTTCTTGAGATATAATTAACATGTAACATTGTGTAAGCTTAAGGTATACAACATTCAGTTCAGTTCAGTCGCTCAGTAGTGTCCAACTCTTTGTGACCCCATGAATTGCAGCACGCCAGGCCTCCCTGTCCATCACCAACTCCCGGAGTTCACTCAAACTCACGTCCATCGAGTCGGTGATGCCATCCAGCCATCTCATCCTCTGTCGTCCCCTTCTCCTTTTCAATATGCTTTTCAATATGCTATCTAGGTTGGTCATAACTTTCCTTCCAAGGAGTAAGCGTCTTTTAATTTCATGGCTGCAATCACCATCTGCAGTGATTTTGGAGCCCCGAAAATAAAGTCTGACACTGTTTCCACTGTTTCCCCATCTATTTCCCATGAAGTGATGGGACCAGATGCCATGATCTTCGTTTTCTGAATGTTGAGCTTTAAGCCAAGTTTTTCACTCTCCTCTTTCACTTTCATCAAGAGGCTTTTGAGTTCCTCTTCACTTTCTGCCATAATGGTGGTGTCATCTGCATATCTGAGGTTACTGATATTTTTCCCGGCAATCTTGATTCCAGCTTGTGCTTCTTCCAGCCTAGCGTTTCTCATGATGTACTCTGCATATAAGTTAAATAAGCAGGGTAACAATATACAGCCTTGACTATTAATGGCTATTAATATCACAAAAAGAGAACACCACATATCTGCTTTTGGGGGAAATATACAACCCTACTTATGAAGCATCCTAGCCAAAAATTCAGATTGTGGGATTGTGAGGAACTCTGTAACCAACAATCTGCCTTCCCCCTCTGCCCCAAATATAAGTTACAGAGACAGAGAGAGGGGAAGGAAGAGAGAAGGGAAGCTATAAATTAAGAGAGATGTAAGGAAGATGGTGGAGGACAGAAGAGCCTGGTGTGTTTTAGTCCATGCGATCACAAAGAGTTGCACATGACTTAGCGACTGAACAGCAGCAATAACAAAGGATTTATTGATTTATTGCAATGTTTGGATCTTATTTGGATCCTAATTCAAACAAAGAAATTAATAAATGAGAACAGGAATGAATTTATGAGAAAACAGTAGAAATTTGGATAATGATTGAATATTAATTTTTGAGATTGTTTAGAATTATTATGTTCACGTTCAAAATTTTTCATCATTTAGAGACACATCTTAGACATTAACAAATTTTAAATTTATATTATTCATTTTTTATTTTTGGTTGTGCTTTGTTGTAGCACACGGGCTCAGTAGTAATGGTGCACAGGCTTAGTTGCCCCGACGCATGGGGGATCTTCTTGGATCAGGAATTGAACCTGTGTCCCCTGTGTTGACAGATAGATTCTTAACCACTGAACCATTAGGGAAATCCCCATCTTAGACATTTATGGATGAATTCATATTATGTTTAATTTGATTCAAAATTATAGAGTAAGGAGAGTGAGATAAAAAAATATTAAAACTAATTTGCTTATTGTTTAAGCTGGGAGATTAGTTCATGGGTATTCATTATACTAATCTGTCTGCTTCTGTGTATGTTTTAACTTTGTATAACAAAAGTTAAAAAATATATAACTAAAACCTTATATGAATTTCTATGATGTATTTTCAAAAAATGAAAAGACCAATTCACAAAAGATATATAATTATTTTTCATTAAAAACATCACCCCAAACCTCTGTAAACATGCTCATATAAAATAAATGAATTTAGCAGCATGAATGGATATGTCCAGGGTGTTATATTGGTTAAGTCAGTGGGATAAGATGGTGGTAGGCAGATGAGGTGGGGGAAGGGAGTGTACAGGAAACGATTATTTTTGCATGCCTACATATTTATTGGGCTTTCCAAGTGGCTCAGTGGTAAAGGATCTGCCTGCCAATGTAGGACACGTGGGTTTGATCCCTGGGTCAGGAAGATCCCCTGGAGAAGGAAATGGCCTCCCACTCCAGTATTCTTGCCTGGGAAATCCCATGGACAGAGGAGCCTGACAGGCTACAGTCCATAGAGTCACAATGAGTCAGACAGGACTTAGCAACCAAACAACAGCAACATATTTATTATATTATTTTAATTGGCTACAACAATCATATACTACCATTACCATCTGACAAATATCAAATAAAGAACTTTTTAAGAAGAAAAAGATTACATATATAGAGAGCATAGCTCCTCTTTTAATCTTTTAAATGAATAATTTATATATTTATTAAACAATTCATTGCTTTTTAAAAATTAAAACCCCTATATTTCTTTCAAGTGAGATATTCTAGAACAATGAAACATCAGCAATCTGAATTTAAAGAGTGAAATGAACAGAAAGACATAATACATATATATGTATGTATGTTTTTTAACATATGTAAATATATATGATGAAGCTATGCCACTAAATAAGAAATAGAGAAAAGTGCATTAAAAAAAAAAGTTCCAAGTAAAAATCAACAATGAATTTAGCAACAGGTGCTCAGTGTCATTGATTCTCAAGTCCCTCCTTTTGAAAAGTCACTTTAGTGTGTACAAAACCAACCATTTTCATTTTCTTTGGTGTATTCACATGGTTGATGGAATGCTGATTAGGAAAATTTCCCTTTTTCCTTCACTTTCTTTTATCACCACACACCCTGAAAATGATAAGAGAGCAGTATATCCAGAAACATGGGCCTCTCCCATCATCCTGAAGTTATTTCTGTTTTATCTGTGTGTGCGTGTGTGTGTGTGTGTGTGTTTTAAAACTCCTCTTACAAAAGAACAATAGAGGCACCTAAATTTCTGTCTTAGCCCTGAATGCATCTCAGTGCTGCGGAAACATTTCATTTTCCAGAGATTTCAGGGTCTGTATATTCCCTACTGTTATAGTCTTTATTAAAAGAAAAAGAAAGGAGAAAAGAACAGAAAAAAGAAAAAGAAGAAACTCTACAGGACAAGAACATTAAACCCCAAGGGTGGTTCATTTCAATTTTGAAGTCTTTCTTCACTACTCCGGGGACACTATGTCAATGTCTTAATAAGGGAAGTAAAGCAGTTTATACGCCTCAGAGCATGTGTGTTCAAACCAGAAAATTAGCCTGAAGCGGGAGAAAGCCAGCCCTGCCTTGGACCAATGCAGCCGCATAGTAAGGGGGCTCTTCTGGGGGGTGGGGGGCGCCAAATGACACAGTCTGCAGGGGGCAGGCTTTATGTTGTCACATATTAGGGCTGGAAGGAAATCTTCGAAGAAACATTAGTTTTACCCCCCTACTCCTAAATCTTGAAGTTAATTCATACATATGTCGGAAATAACTCTATCCAAATACCATTAAATTATATTTTTATGATGTTGAAGTAATTTTGTATCCTGCAAATCAAAATACTCTATCAAGATTATATTTCAATTTTGATATCATGATGATGTAACAATGACTTGGTTCCATTTGTATTTTGATAAACATAAAAGCAAATGGAAAACTGAGAGCTATCATTTTATTTGAATTTTTCAATATCCTATAAGTAATATTGAATGATAGTGAATGTGTATTACCCTTTCTTGCTTTATATTATTTAGGCTTCAGGGTTCTCAGTTGCAACTTGTGAAAACAAGGCGAAAAGTGTGAAAATAAAATAGAAAGATTTATCCAAATATTTTAAAGTATATATTTCCTATAAAGATCTCTTTTTTCCTGTTTCTTTTTACTACAAAATCTGCCTTTTCCCATTAGAGGTTATAATTGTAGGGCTCAATAATTAGTGACAATTTCTCTAAAAAATATCAATTTATATATCTTTGGATTGATAGAAGATCATCAACAGTCAAGTTCAGATACAATTTTGAAACCAGTTTTATAAATTTTAATGAAAATCAACTTAGACTTATTAGCCTGCATTCTTTCAGTAGCAAGTGATAGAAACAAATCCAAACTGACATTCGTATGAAAAGGAAGAACATTTGTTTCTTTTCATAACTATGAAGTCCAGAGTTTCATATATCGACTTCATGTATTACAGGCTGTAGAAGCTTTCTTTCTCCCACTTTTTCTTCTTTTTTGTTATGTGTACTGGTTTTAATCTTAGACTTTTCTCAGTGATGGCAGAAAAGGCCATCAGCAACTCTGGTTTCATGTGTTAAAATTTTAGCAATCTCAGGAGAAAGCCTCTTTGCCCACATTTCCAGCCACTTCTTTTGATTTGTGTGATTTAGAACATATGACAATCCCTGAATCAATCACCATGTCCAGAGAAATGGAATATTCTCATTGGCCAACATGTGTTCATCCAAGCATGTGCTCACCTCTGAAGCTGGGACATAGGCCCAGCTCCATGTAAACCATGAAGATTGGGATAGAGGAGAGAAAAATTCTAATACATTTTGCCTTCCAAAGTTGAAATCATACCCTCCAATATGACTGTATTTGGAGATGGAGCATATAAAGAAATAATTAAAGTTAAGTAGGGTTGTAAAGTGGGGCCCTAATCTGGTAGGATTAGTGCTCTTCTAAGAAGAGACATCTGGAGAAGGCAATGGCAACCCACTCCAGTACTCTTGCCTGGGAAATCCCATGGATGGAGGAGCCTGGTAGGCTACAGTCCATGGGGTCGCGAAGAGTCAGACACGACTGAGCGACTTCACTTTCATTTTTCACTTTCATGCACTGGAGAAGGAAACGGCAACCCACTCCAGTGTTCTTGCCTGGAGAATCCCAGGGATGGCGGAGCCTGGTGGGCTGCTGTGTATGGGGTCGCACAGAGTCGGGCACGACTGACGTGACTTAGCAGCAAGAAGAGACATCAGAGAGTTCTGAAAACTCTTTCTTTCTCTCCACCATGAGAGGATATGGCAGGAAGGTAGCTATCTGCAACCTGGAAGAGAACCTCCCTCGTGGTGCAGTGGTAAAGAATCCACCTGCCAATTCAGGAGACACAGGTTTGATTCTTGGGTTGGGAAGATCCCTTGAAGTAGAAATTGGCAACCCACTCCAGTATTCTTGCCTGGGAAATTCCTTGGGCAGAGGAACCTGGTGGGCTACCATCCATGAGCTTCCAAAGAGATAGAACTGAGTGTGTGCATGCATGCACACACACACACACACACACACACACACAAAAGCATAGAGAACCTCAGTAGAAATTGACCTGCTGGTATCCTGATCTTGGACTTTCAGCCTCCAGACTGTGAGAAATAAATTTCTCTTACTTAACCATACAGTCTATGGTATTTTGTTATGGCAGCCTGAGCAGACAGACACAAAGCACTTTATACATTTTGTGAAACCTCTATAGGTTCTATACAGGACAACACATGGGGACAGCCTTAATGTAAACTATGGACTTTAGTTAATTACAAGGTGTTGACACTGATTCATCAATTGTAAGACAGGTACCACATTAGTGCAAGACCTTAATAATATGGGACACCACATATGTGGACAGCATGGATATGGGGACACTCTGCTTAATCTTTCTGTAAACCCCAACTGCTCTAAAACTTGCCTATTAAGAAAGCAAGTTAAAATTTTAAATTAGCATAAGAAAGGAAGAATGAATACCTTCCCTGCTTACCTCATCTCCTAGATGTATTGTGAATCTAAACTGAAATCATGCGTGTAAAGTAATTGCAAAAGATACAGGGCTTTTTCACACAATCTGAACATGTTATTGAAATAGTTGAATTGCTTAAAGCAAATCAATATCGATGAGGAGAAGGCAACCCAACTCTGGCATGAGCTGAATAGCATCTGATCAGGATACTAGGATGGAAAAGAGGAGAATGCAATGGCTGAAGTAGAAATGAGTGTTAGTCTCTTGATCATGCCGGACTCTTTGTGACCCCATAGACTGCAGACCACCAGGCTCCTCTGTCCAAGGGATTCTCCAGGCAAGAATACTGGAGTGGATTGTCATTCCCTTCTCCAAGGGATCTTCCTGACCCAGGGATTGAACCTAGGTGTCCCATATTGCAGGTAGATTCTTTACTATCTAAGCTAACAGGGAAACCCTAAAGTAGAGATAAATAAATATAAATGAAGGTATAGCATATGACCTGCATAAAATAGTCTGTTTATATAAAGAGTAGAATTGTCTAGATCTGAGAGCTGTTTATAAAGATAATAATGTATTTAATAGTGAATGTCAGACTAAGGGGAAAGATTGAAGGCAGGAGGAGAAGGGGACAGCAGAGGATGAGATGGTTGGATGGCATCACTGACTCAATGGACATGAGTTTGAGTAAACTCTGGGAGTTGGCGATGCACAGGCAGGCCTGGCGTGCTACAGTCCATGGTGTCGCAGAGTCAGACACGACTTAGCGACTGAACTGAGTTAGGATGAGTAGACTAAACTATAGGTTATCTTATTAAGTGAAAACCCATCATTTTTAGTAGAATAGTTCTGATTGCATATAGACAAAGCTAGGTGAACTATCCAAAATTCAATAATTTTTGGATATTTGTAAGACTGATATGGTTAAAAGTTATGAAAGAACACTTGAGGTCTTCTGTGCCCTGGCCTTTTGGTGGTGGTCTGTTTTCCAGTCACCTCAAAGCTGTCAAAGGGCATATAAAGAAGGGGACTGGAGGAGCAGGGTTGGAAACCTAAGAATCTGGATTCCTCCTCACAAAGGTGGATCAAACTACTGCTAATTAATGCACACTTGGTCTATTGCAAATAATCAAGCTAAGCCCCCAATAGGGCATGATATTCTAGCAGAAGATAGATTATGTTAGATCTGTTCTATCTGGAGGAATTGTATTCGATGGAATAAGTACTTATTTTGACATGCACTTGTTTTCTGTGCTTGTTATACTTCTGACTTTAAAATCACTGCTTATCTTATTCCCTGTGTTGGTGAGTAAGACACCAAATGAGTAAGACGCTTGGTGAATCTTTTAACGTGGATTCTGAACAAGAAATGTATTTTACAGAAAAAAAAAAACCCAAACAAACATGGAATGTGCAGCAGAGGAAAGGATTTATAAAATTATAAAGTATCAGCTATATATCCTCGTTACTATTTGAAAATATGAAGCTACAGTGTTACATTTTCTTCCTTGGTTTAGTATAGGTATGTGTGAATGTGTGTGTGTGTGTGTTTCTCTCTTTCACTTTTCCTTTCTACTTTATATGGGGTTGAATGTGAGCTGCTTTACTTGGTTTCCAGGTAGTGAGTGAGATGGGGTAATAGAAATAGAATGGAAGTGAGCTGAAATTTGAAAGAGATATTTTTCCTGATGTTAACTTTTTATCTTTTAAAATTTTCTCTAAAGAACTAGTTTTTCTCTCATAAATTTGAAAAAAAAAATTAACTAGTTCTGTTTATGGAAGCAAAATATGAATAGCTCATATATCTTTTTTAGATGCATTCTGCGTACAACTGCGTAACTAGACATTTCTATACTTCTGTGTTTTTTCATTTTGAAATCAGTTTCAAGTCCAAGCTTGTTAATAGACAAATATTTGCAAAGTTATACTTTCATTGAATTGGGATATGAACCACAGCTCACAATGAAAGTGTGCCTCTAGCTCAGGTTTAAATGGTATGTTTCTATTTTTTTTTTTAATAGTTTCCTTCTGAGGTATTTCTTGCACAAGAGCTTGACCAATGGTGTGTTTCAGTTCTCAATAACTGAGGGAAATTAAAGAACAATGGTCCTCATAATCACTCACCATTTAAGCCATAATTTTTGTTGGTTTTGCCAAGTGAAGTCACTCAGTTGTGTCCGACTCTTTGCGACCCCATGGACTATAGCCTACCACGCTCCTCCGTCCATGGGATTTTCCAGACAAGAGTACTGGAGTGGGTTGCCATTTCCTTCTCCAGAGGATCTTCCTGACTCAGGGATTGAACCCAGGTCTCCCGCACTGTAGGCAGACGCTTTACCGTCTGAGCCACCAGGACTGAATAATTAAATCTACCAGGACTACCGAGAGAAATATCAATAACCTCAGATATGCAGATGACACCACCCTTATGGCAGAAAGTGAAGAGGAACTCAAAAGCCTCTTGATGAAAGTGAAAGTGGAGAGTGAAAAGTTGGCTTAAAGCTCAACATTCAGAAAACGAAGGTCATGGCATCCGGTCCCACCACTTCATGGGAAATAGACGGGGAAACAGTGGAAACAGTGTCAGACTTTATTTTTCTGGGCTCCAAAATCACTACAGATGGTGACTGCAGCCATGAAATTAAAAGACGCTTACTCCTTGGAAGGAAAGTTATGATCAACCTAGACAGCATATTCAAAATCAGAGACATTACTTTGCCAACAAAGGTCCATCTAGTCAAAGCTATGGTTTTTCCTGTGGTCATGTATGGATGTGAGAGTTGGAATGTGAAGAAGGCTGAGCGCCGAAGAATTGATGCTTTTGTACTGTGGTGTTGGAGAAGACTCTTGAGAGTCCCTTGGACTGCAAGGAGATCCAACCAGTCCATTCTGAAGGAGATCAGCCCTGGGATTTCTTTGGAAGGAATGATGCTAAAGCTGAAACTCCAGTACTTTGGCCACCTTATGCGAAGAGTTGACTCATTGGAAAAGACTCTGATGCTGGGAGGGATTGTGGGCAAGAGGAGAAGGGGACAACAGAAGATGAGATGGCTGGATGGCATCACTGACTCGATGGACGTGAGTCTGAGTGAACTCCGGGAGTTGGTGATGGACAGGGAGGCCTGGTGTGCTGCGATTCATGGGGTCGCAAAGAGTCGGACACGACTGAGCGACTGATCTGATCTGATCTGAGGACTATGGAAGAGTCCTGAGTACATATTTGAGGCACAAACAATGTAAGTATTGGTAGGGAGCACTGCAATTTTTTCCTATTCACTTACCAATTTTAGAAAGTCTCCGTACTTGGTATTTTGGTCTGAGATAGTGATCTTTTATAAATGTTAATTTAGTGATTAGAAAGCACACTTCGTATACAAACTATCTAACAGATTGATGATCATTACATTTATTGTGAATAGCAATAGATCGCATAAATGGTAATGAACTTTAAGATCTCACATATAATGATTATTGACTTTCTGCCCTCTTCAACTAATTTTTTTCATGTAGTCCCTTCTTCACGGAAATGTAATTTTAGCTGTATAATATGGATCATGCATCAAATTAACAGACATTATATCTATAGTTTAAGTAGGCAATAAGATAGCATTTCTACTTGTTGAACATTAAATAACTTACACAGTTGCTATTATTTGATTTCTGTTTTTTCTTTTAAAACTTTTATTTATTAATGAACTAGACTTTGAAAATAAAAGCAATGCGTACTCTTAGGAAAAAGAAATTCCAACTGTATGTACATATATATATATATTCAGTTCAGTTCAGTTGCTAAGTTGTGTCCAACTCTTTGCAACCCCATGAATCGCAGCATGCCAGGCCTCCCTGTCCATCACCAACTCCTGGAGTTCACTCAAACTCACGTCCATCGAGTCAGTGATGCCATCCAGCCATCTCATCCTCTGTCGTCCCCTTCTCCTCCTGCCCCCAATCCCTCCCAGCATCAGAGTCTTTTCCAGTGAGTCAACTCTTGGCATGAGGTGGCCAAAGTACTGGAGTTTCAGCTTCAGCATCATTCCTTCCTTCCAAGGAACACCCAGGGCTGATCTCCTTCAGAATGGACTGGTTGGATCTCCTTGCAGTCCAAGGGAACTGTCAGGAGTCTTCTCCAACACCACAGTTCAAAAGCATCAATTCTTCAGTGCTCAGCCTTCTTCACAGTCCATCTCTCACATCCATACATGACCACTGGAAAAACCATAGCCTTGACTAGATGGACCTTTGTTGGCAAAGTAATGTCTCTGCTTTTCAATATGCTATCTATGTTGGTCATAAGTTTTCTTCCAAAGAGTAAGTGTCTTTTAATTTCATGGCTGCAATCACCATCTGCAGTAATTTTGGAGCCCCCAAAATATATATGTATATGTATGCTAAAAATGACAAGTCTTTTTGCCCAAATTTCTATCCCTCACCTAAGAGATAAGTACATTTATAGTTTCTTGTATATCTCCCTTGGAGAAGGAAATGGCAGCCCACTCCAGTGTTCTTGCCTGGAGAATCCCAGGGACGGGGGAGCCTGGTGGGCTCCCATCTATGGGGGCGCACAGAGTTGGACACGACTGAAGTGACTTAGCAGCAGCAGTATATCTCCCTGGAGATTGGGATATGTTATAGAAACATACATAGGACTTCTGCTTATGGAAGTTGCAAACTAGGTAGTTTGACAAACCCTCCCATTCTGAAGAGCTACAGAAGCTAAAAATTTTGAAAATCTTCTGTAAAGGCACTGGAGAGCTACCAAAATGGTGACAGCTTATGCAGCCAAGACTTGAGAGAAGGGATTCTGAATGTGGCATTTGAAGTTACTTTAGTCCCTAGAAATTCCATTAATTCTGAAAGTATGCTTCAGTAGATAGACGGGCTAAATGATGAAAACTGGAGTTCAGGTTCTACTGCTGCTGCTGCTGCTGCTAAGTCGCTTCAGTCGTGTCTGACTCTGTGTGACCCCATAGACGCCAGCCCACCAGGCTCCCCCGTCCCTGGGATTTTCCAGGCAAGAACACTGGAGTGGGTTGCCATTTCCTTCTCCAATGCATGAAAGTGAAAAGTGAAAGTGAAGTTGCTCAGTCATGTCTGACCCTCAGTGACCCCATGGACTGCAGCCTACCAGGCTCCTCCATCCATGGGATTTTCCAGGCAGGAGTACTGGAGTGGGGAGCCATTGCCTTCTCTGCAGGTTCTACTAAGGAGAAGTAACCCACTCAAGCTTTGGACTAGGATTCAAAATGACTATGTGCCATAAATAATGATAAATGGAACTATTATAGCCCCCCACAGTGGGGAGACCCAGCCTTGAATCATCTCAATTCTTGATTGGATAGATGATCTGGGATTGCTAGTGATTCTAGCAAACCTGTCTACCTGAAGCAAATTATCATTTCAGGAAGAAGATTGTGTTCTCCAGAGTCTCATATTATTGCTGTAATATTTCATCTATAATCTCCAGCATTAAAACAAAGGCATACGAAGAGATAAGATCATGTGACTAAAATCCACAAGAAGGAACAGATAATAGAAACAGACTTATGGAGATCCAGATAACGTGCATATCAGAAACTAAATTTAAAATATCTATATTTATGTTTGGGCTTCCCTGGTGTCTCAGACGGTAAAGAATCTGTCTGCAATGCAGAAGACCCAGGTTCAATCCCTGGGTCAGGAAGATCCCCTGAAGAAAGAAGTGGCTACCCACTTCAGTATTCTTGCCTGGAAAATTCCAGTCCATGGGATCTCAAAGAGTGGGACACGGCTGAGCAACCAACACTTTATCTTCCTTCATGTTTGTCTTTAAGAAACTACATAATAAGATTGAAACTTTGGCATAGACTTGGAAGCTATAAGAAAGAAACAAGCAGAAAGTCTAGAAGTAAGAAATGCAATAAAAAATAAAGAACGGAATCAGTAGATTTCACAGCAGATTAAACAAAGACTAATGGAGTGGAGAATGAAAAAGTTGTCTTAAAACTCAACACTCAGAAAACTAAGATCATGGCATCTGGTCCCATCACTTCATGGGAAATAGATGGGGAAACAGTGGAAACAGTGTCAGACTTTATTTCTGGGCTCCAAAATCACTGCAGATGGTAATTGCAGCCATGAAATTAAAAGACGCTTACTCCTTGGAAGGAAAGTTATGACCAACCTAGATAGCATATTGAAAAGCAGAGACATTACATACCTACAAAGGTCCATATAGTCAAGGCTGTGGTTTTTCCAGTGGTCATGTATGGATGTGAGAGTTGGACTGTGAAGAAGGCTGAGTGCCGAAGAATTGATGCTTCTGAACTGTGGTGTTGGAGAAGACTCCTGAGAGTCCCTTGGACTTCAAGGAGATCCAACCAGTTCATCCTAAAGGAGATCAGCCCTGGGATTTCTTTGGAAGGAATAATGCTAAAGCTGAAACTCCAGTACTTTGGCCACCTCATGCGAAGAGTTGACTCATTGGAAAACACTCTGATTCTGGGAGGGATTGGGGGCAGGAGGAGAAGGGGACGACAGAGGATGAGATGGCTGGATGGCATCACTGACTCTATGGACGTGAGTCTGGGTGAACTCTGGGAGTTGGTGATGGACTGGCAGGCCTGGTGTGCTGCGATTCATGGGGTCGCAAAGAGCTGGACACGACTGAGCGACTGAACTGAACTGAATGGAGAATAGTTCATTAGGTACTCTTCCTGTCAGATCTAGGCCCTTAAATCTATTTCTCACTTCCACTGCATAATCATAAGGGATTTGATTTAGATCATATTTGAATGATCTAGTGGTTTTCCCCACTTTCTTCAATTTAAGTATGAATTTGGCAATAAGGAGTTCACGATCTGCGCCACAGTCAGCTCCCGGTCTAGTTTTTGCTGACTGTATAGAGCTTCTCCGTCTTTGGCTGCAAAGAATATAATCAGTCTGATTTTGGTGTTGGCCATCTGGTGATGTCCATGTGTAGAGTCTTCTCTTGTGTTGTTGGAAGAGGGTGTTTGCTATGAGCAGTGCATTTTCTTGGCAAAACTCTATTAGTCTTTGCCCTGCTTCATTCCGTATTCCAAGGCCAAATTTGCCTGTTACTCCAGGTGTTTCTTGACTTCCTACTTTTGCATTCCAGTCCCCTATAATGAAAAGGACATCTTTTTTGGGTGTTAGTTCTAAAAGGTTTTGTAGGTCTTCATAGAACCATTCAGCTTCAGCTTCTTCAGCATTACTGGTCGGGGTATAGACTTGGATTACTGTGATACTGAATGGTTTGCCTTGGAAATGAACAGAGATCATTCTGTCACTTTTGAGATTGCATCCAAGTACTGCATTTTGGACTCTTTTGTCGACTATGATGACTACTCCATTTTTTCTAAGGGATTCCTGCCCACAGTAGTAGATATAATGGTCATCTGAGTTAAATTCACCCATTCTAGTCCATTTGAGTTAGCTGATTCTTAGAATTCTGTCGATGTTTACTCTTGCCAGCTCCTGTTTGACCACTTCCAAGTTGCCTTGATTCATGGACCTAACATTCCAGGTTCCTATGTAATATTGCTCTTTACAGCATCAGACCTTACTTCTATCACCAGTCACATCCACAACTGGGTGTTGTTTTTGCTTTGGCTCCATCCCTTCATTCTTTCTGGAGTAATTTCCCCACTGATCTCCAGTAGCATATTGGGCACCTACTGGCCTGGGGAGTTCCTCTTTCAGTGTCCTATCTTTTTGCCTTTTCATACTGTTCATGGGGTTCTCAAGGTAAGAATACTCAAGTGGTTTGCCATCCCTTCTCCAGTGGACCACATTCTGTGAGAACTCTCCACCATGACCCGTCTGTCTTGGGTGGCCCCATGGGCATGGCTTAGTTTCACTGAGTTAGACAAGGCTGTGGTCCATGTGATCAGATTGGCTAGTTTTCTGTGATTATGGTTTCAGTGTGTCTGCCCTCTGATGCCCTCTCTCAGCGCCTACCATCTTACTGGGGTTTCTCTTACCTTGGATGTGGGATATCTCTTCATGGCTGCTCCAGCAAAGTGCAGCTGCTGCTCCTTACTTTGGACGTGGGGTATTTCCTTAGGGCCACCACTCCTGATCTTGGATGTGGGGTATCTCCTCTCGGCTGCTCCAGAGCCGTGCATCCACTGCTTGCCACTCCAGTGACAAATAGCTGTGAAAAGAAGAGAAGCGAAAAGCAAAGGAGAAAAGGAAAGAATGCAGAGTTCCAAAGAATAGCAAAGAGAGATAAGAAAGCCTTCCTCAGTGATCAGTGCAAAGAAATAGAGGAAAACAATAGAATGGGAAAGACTAGATATCTCTTCAAGAAAATTGTAGATAGCAAGGGAATATTTCATGCAAAGATGGGCTCAATAAAGGACAGAAATGGTATGGACCTAACAGTAGCAGAAGATATTAAGAAGAAGTGGCAAGAATACACAGAAGAACTGTACAAAAAAGTCTTCATGACCCAGATAATCATGATGGTGTGATCACTCACCTAGAGCCAGACATCCTGGAATGTGAAGTCAAGTGGGCCTTAGGAAGCATCACTACGAACAAAGCTAGTGGAGGTGATGGAATTCCAGTTGAGCTATTTCAAATCCTAAAAGATGATACTGTGAAAGTGCTGCACTCAATAGGCCAGCAAATGTGGAAAACTCAGCAGTGGCCACAGGAGTGGAAAAGGTCAGTTTTCATTCCAATTCCAAAGAAAGGCAGTGCTAAAGAATGCCCAAACTATCTCACAATTGCACTCATCTCACACGCTAGCAAAGTAATGCTCAATATTCTCCAAGCCAAGCTTCAACAATATGTGAACTGTGCTGCAGTCCATGAAGTCACAAAGAGTCTGACGTGACTGAGCGAATGAACTGAACTGAATGGAGAATAAATGAACTGCAAGATAGATCAGAAGAAAATATTCAAATACCCACATTATAAAGAATGAAAATACCTAAAACAGCAGAAGAAACATTAAATATAGTGAGAATGTCTGACTCTAGAAAGGTGAGAAACAATGTTTGAAAAGACAATCGCTTGAGCTTTCTCAAATTATTTGTATATATGATATATAAATTAATCTTTTTCAGCAATGAAATCAGTTTATACACCCTGTTCTGCACCTTAATTTTATTTTACTAAAAGTATGTGTGGATCTCATTCTTTGGTGAAATATAGAACTACTTCATTTATTGGATGGGGAAATAGTGGAAACAGGGTCAGACTTTATTTTTTGGGGCTCCAAAATCACTGCAGATGGTGATTGCAGCAACGCTTACTCCTTGGAAGGAAAGTTATGACTAACCTAGATAGTATATTCAAAAGCAGAGACATTACTTTGCCAACAAAGATCCATCTAGTCAAGGTTATGGTTTTTCCAGTGGTCATGTATGGATGTGAGAGTTGGACTGTGAAGAAAGCTGAGTGCCAAAGAATTGATGCTTTTGAAGTGTGGTGTTGGAGAAGATGCCTGAGAGTCCCTTGGACTGCGAGGAGATCCAATCAGTCCATCTTAAAGGAGATCAGTCCTGGGTGTTCATTGGAAGGAATGATGCTGAAGCTAAAACTCCAATACTTTGGCCACCTGATGTGAAGACTTGAGTCACTGGAAAAGACTCTGATGCTAGGAGGGAATGGGGGTAGAAGGAAAAGGGGACAACAGAGGATGAGATGGCTGGATGGCATCACCGACTCAGTGGACATGAGTTTGGGTGAACTCCGGGAGTTGGTGATGGACAGGGAGGCCTGGTGTGCTGTGATTCATGGGGTCACAGAGTCGGACATGACTGAGCGACTGAACTGAACTGAACTGAGTATCCAATTGTAAGTTTGAACTGGTTCCTTAAATTCTAGGTATAGATGAGAAAATAGTTTGTTGTGACAGTTTTATTTAAAACCACTGACACTGTCAAATTCAGAACTCTGAAACACAGTTTTGCAGAAGGGCCCTTTCCTCTTTTGCACATCAAACAATGCCCAGGTTAAGGATTCATACTAGAGCACACGGAGGACCCAAGCTGTCTCTCTCTAAGGGTCTGTTAAAGCATAATTAGGACAGTGTAGGACCTAGAATTTAAGTTTTTAATCTCTGGCTTTGCATTTTGGGTTCTCTGCCTGCTCCTTCCCTGTCTAACAGTCTAAGAGGTAGATCTTACTATCATTGAACACCGACAATTTTGGAATTTTATTACGAATGGAACTTAACAGTCATTTAACAAGTGAAGAAATGGAGGCCCAGAAAGATGAAATGTCTTGATCAGGATCACAGAGTGAGTCAGTGATAAAGGCAAAAGGAGAAAGGAGCAGGAGAGGATGAGATGGTTGGATGGCATCACCAACTCAATGGACATGTTGCTGCTGCTAAGTCACCTCAGTTGTGCTTAACTTAACTACCTTAAGTTCATGAGAATCTATTGGATTTAGGAAAAGAATTGACTTTGCTTTAGCCAGTAAGGAAGAAAGAGAAAAAGAACAAGATTGGGAGACATAGGCAAAAATGAGGGTTGGAAACCGGCGATTTTACTATGTGGCAGGCACATAGTAGGTGCTCAGCAAACAATCATAATTTCTCCCCTATTCTTATTCTCCAAATTCTTATCATTCACCAGAGCATGTTTCTCATTTTCTTGTCTTTTCTAAAACTACTATTAAAGAATTAGTATTTATCAGTATTTTTATATTAAAAATATCCCATAGTCTCTGAAGGCAATTCACTCACTTGTTCACTCATTTATTTGTTCCTGTTTTCACCTTCAACAGATAATGAACACCTACTATGTACAAAACAAGAGCTGTGAAATTGTTTCAAATTATGCCATTTGAATACATGTGTAGTTTCCCAGTAAGATTACACTGACGTGACTGTATTAATTTTTTAATGTAGAATGCATTCAGTATGATTTATATCATTGTATTATCATTTTTCATAATCACAGATCATATTCTAAGTAAAAATAATTTAAATTATCATTAGTTTAAAGTTTGAGAGTAAATGTGTATGAATGGAAAAGTGTTATTTTAAATAGATTAATATTTCAAATGAGTCCTTATTTATCTGATAAATTCATTTTTATAAAACTTACATATTTTTTTGGTGAAGTTCTATGAAGACGATTGTAAGTTCTGTGAAAGGTCTGGCAAAATTCTTTAAACCTCAGTAGTAATAGAGTGATGTTTCTTGGCTTCATTTTGGAACATAAGCCTTTATATGATTCTGAAATGGAAATTGACAAAGAAAGGAAAAAAGGAATACATCTGATTTTATTAAAATTATTTCTTCTAGTGAATGTCAATGATAGTCTTCCTTTTCTCATTTTTACTGGAATTTCAGGAAGTCACACTGATTTGGCAACATTTGATCTCATCATATGTACTTATTTTAAATATTAGCCCTTTTTGGTGACTTATTCATTTAGTGGGCTATAAAACTCCACTTTCTTCTTTTTCTTTGGTCAAAATTAGATCTGTGGAATGTGTTGCTAATTCAATGTAGGGTAAGGTGTGTGCAGAAGAGCACTTCTGACCTGTATAATTCTGATTACTCTGAAGGTGAGTTAAAAGAATGGAAAAGAAAATATTTAAGGTGATGGCTTGGGCTTTGTCAGGAAATTGTTGAGTTTTCTTTGGTCTCTCCCATGTATATAAGAGGCATACATGTTAATAAACTGTTCGTTTTTTTAAAAAAATAATGGAAAAGTTGGAAAATATCAAATAATAATAGTTTACACTGTTTTAGCAATGAGTGGCTGTTTTGTGTGTAAACATAAGCAGCCACTAATGTGACAGTTTGAAACACACACACACACCATGAATGCTTTGTTGTGGGCTCACATCAATGGAAAGCCTGAGTCAGAAAAGTAATGAAGCACAATGAAAACAATAGCTCTACCCCCCAACCAGTACATCTGTATTACTGGACTTCAAAGCTCATTATAGATGTTGAGGTATTTGATCATCCCATCTCTATACGGTAAGGCTATAATTCCCAACCAGAAACTGAGGAAAAGGGATTAAGTGATTTGTACAGACTTCAGGGAGCCACGCTAAATCCCGGAGATTTTGTAATAAGGAAAGAATTTTCTTTGCATACTTTCCTTGAAAGTGATCTAGGACTTAATTAAAATTATACACATTTTGAAATACATGAAATTCTAAATGCCAGTCAAGGCTGACCTTGACCTTGGTGGCTTGAATACATGCAGCATAACTCAATTGTATGGGTTATTTCTGAAAGGTTTTCAAGATTTCCCAGATGTTTCTTCCCTTAAAAATCTAAGGAGTTATTTTCATTTACTAATGTGTATAGTTATTTTCATATACTAATTGGGAAAACCTGTAAATGTCATTTTCACTGATTGCCTGAGTATGGGTGTACATACATGCATGTATTAAAATATTATATAAGATAAAAAAAACTATGATAAGAAAATGAGAAGATAAGGTTATGTTCCAAGCAGGTGTGCCTGTTCTCTCAATGATATATCTCCTATGTGTACTTGAACTCTTTAGGAAATAATTAAAGTAGATTAAAATAGTTTCCCAACTTTCTGGATTAATGAATTCCTATTGTAGTGTACAATCTCACAGACCTCTTTTATGAATTTTTGTAATCATTTTACCATTTTATGAAGTGATTTATAAAGAAACTATTCATATAAAAATTATACCTTCACATTATTAAAATTATTTGTTTAAAGTTTATTTAATAGCCTATTTAATACTATTCATAAAAAGAGGTAAATTTCAAAATTTCTCCATTTATTAAGTGACCCATGCTATTTAATGTAAATATGAAAGAAAAAGAATGAATTGTTAACAAACAATATGACATAATAAAAAATTCTGCACAATCACCCCAATATACTATTCATCAGACCCATATAATTTTCAAAAAATTTTTAGAAGATTAATATATGCAAGTATGGTATTTGTAAGCACAAATTATATATTGTGCACATGTATCATTTTTATTACAATAAATGTAAAGTCAATTTAGACATATTAATCACTGTATTTACTCTTTTTAATCCTGCTTCTGAAGTACTAGAGACAATTTGATGTAAAAAAAATTGCTTAGATGGATGCATTGTAAGAGTCTGATGAATAGTATATTGGGTTGACTGTGCAGCGTTTTTATTATTTTTATGATCTTCATTAATGTTCTATATTTGAACACTTGTTCCTTACAGTTCTTATATTTACTCAGTAGCCCATTATGGGTATAAATTGAACTATATATGCCATGAATCAAGACAATAAAAACTTGCATCAATATCAGAAGTTCCATGGTAGCTAGTGGCACACAGGTGGGTGGAAAATCAAGAGAGACTAAAACATAAGCAGGTTTTAAAATTTCCCTCACTAGTTCACTGTGTATTCTCACTCAGTATGTTCTGGTACTGTTAAATTGTTCCCCCTTAAGGTAGAAATGATTTAAATATTTTTAATCTTATTTCCAGAGAAGGCGATGGCACCCCACTCCAGTACTTTTGCCTAGAAAATCCCATGGACGGAGGAGCCTGGTAGACTGCAGTCCATGGGGTCGCTGAGGGTCAGACATGACTGAGCGACTTCACTTTCACTTTTCACTTTCATGCATTGGAGAAGGAAATGGCAACCTACTCCAGTATTCTTGCCTGGAGAATCCCAGGGACGGGGAGCCTGGTGGGCTGCTGTCTATGGGGTCGCACAGAGTCGGACACGACTGAGGTGACTTAGCAGCAGCAATCTTACTTCAGTCTTTAAGAATATAAATCCCCTTGAACTCTTTTCCAAGCTCCAGTGTTTCTCACATCTTCATTTACGGTACACATCTAAATACTGGGAAGGTGATGAAAATGCACTGATCTTAGCTTGGGTATTCAGTATTTGGGCTACTTAAAGATAAAAGTTAATAGATAATTAATGAGGACATGCTATATAGCATAGGGAACTCTACTTAATGCTCCGTGGTGACCTGGAGGGAAAGGAAGTCCAAAACAGAGTGGATATATGTATATGTATGCCTGATTCAGTAGAAACTAACACAACATACTCCAATAAAAGCAACTGTACTCCAATAAAGATTAATTTAAAAAGAAAGAATTGAAAAGAAACTAAAAGTTATGTTACAACAATAAAAATCCATTGATATCTCAAAAGCTTAATGATGATGTAGAGGATAAGCTTGAGTCAAACAAAAAAGAGGAGAAAAGAAAAAGAAGACAAAGAAAATGAAAAATAAAAGTTAAATAGCAAAAACACACAAGCAAAGGAAAATCAAACACTGGCTATACTACATCAGCTACATCCAATATGACATACTGTGGGCTTCTGCTCCATGACATTTAACAGCATTGTTCATCTTTAATATTATTGATGGGCTTATGTAATCAGTACCAATCTCTGTACTGCAAGTTTCAAGAGGGAAGGAAAATTATCTGCTAAAAACTATTACTCTTGAGACTCAGCATGGACTCTGACACATAACGGGTATTCAAATAAGTATATATTGAAGGAGGAAGAAAGGGGAGAAAAAAGAACAGAAGGAAGGGAAGGAGAAAATAAACAAAAGGAAGAAAATAATGAATTATTAGAAGAAGAGCTAATGAGACCAATGTTCAATTAACTTATATGATTCAGCAAACATTTGTTCCATGTCTTTATGTAGAAATGCAAGTGGAAATGGGGATAGGATGCGGATTGATCCACACTGGTGGGTGTAGTGAGAAGATAAGTGAAGAAGTGGAGAATGAGATCACATAGCCCACTCCCCAAATGAGTGTATGATCTGCTGCCTACCCTACTCTCTCTCTCCAACTTATTTTTTCTCTGTTTTTTTCCTGTCACAGTAGATGTCACCACTTCATCCAAGTGTAGAAAATGCTTTTTGAGAAATCAACAGTACAGTCATGGTGAGAGACAGGGCAGTAACTTGGTGGAGATATGGGAACATGAGAGGTTTGAGAGGGACTTTATTGCCACTTGGAAAGAGTGTTATTTTATCTGAACTTTGTTCTAATATTATTAGATAAAACCAAAAGTAGTCATTGTAATTTCAGGTTCTGGGTTTGGAATGTAGGGCTAGTGTTTGGTAGAAGTTGATTCAGACAAGTGTGTTGGCTATTTGAGATGTTTATTGATTCATCTATGTACTCATTCAGAAGCAGTCCTTTAATAGCTCTGTTCAAAGCACTAACTTAAGATGCCAAATTTCAATGATCATATTAATATAGGCACTAAATGAATAATATAATAAGTATACTAATGAAATTATTTTTTGCATGATCCAGAAATAAATGACAGTGTGTGCCTACATGCTCAGTTGTGTCTGACTCTTTGCGACCCCATGGACTGTAGCCCACCAGGCTCCTCTGTTTATGTGGTTCTCCAGGTAAGAATGCTGGAGTGGGTTGCCATTTCCTACTCCAGGGAATCTTCCCGACCCAGGGATCAAACTCATGTCTTCTCCTCTCCTTCATTGGCAGGTGGGTTCTTTACCACTGAGCCACCTGGGAAGTAGAAATTACAGTAATGAAACTATATTTAAAAATAGATGCTTATCAGAGATACCGTCAGAGGTTAGAATCTGGTCTTTGGTCTCAAGAAAATTATAAAGTAGGAGAGAGATATGAAATATATGCAAAATTCAAAAGTGTCTCGAAATGTAAGTTCTATAAAAGGTGTATCAAAAAGTGATTTGACAGCTTAGGCATTCACTGATAATTTGAGAAAATAGAGGGTACCCACTCCTTCTAATTTATAATTTTCTTGAAACTAAAGATCAGTTCCTAACCTCTGACTCTATCCCTGAGAAGTATTGGTAAAGCATCAGCCTGCAATGTGGGAGACTGAGGTTTGAATCTTGAGTTGGGAAGACACCCTGAAGAAGGGCATGGCAACCTACTCTAGTATTCTTGCCTGGAGAATCTCATGGACAGGTGAGCCTGGTGGGCTACAGTCCGTAGGATCGCAAAGAGTCGGACACAATAAAAGCAATTTAGCGTACATTATGGCAGAGTACCATTTCAGTGGAGGGGGGAATTCCCCGGCCCCACTATAACTGGGTCAGGTCTGTCTGTTGCTGGAGGCCTCTGCTAATGGGCTGCATCTTTTCCATCACCTGTGCTTCTCCCACGGAGACATGGAACCCATCTTTCAAGGGCATGGAAACCCCAGAACAGGTGGGAGGTCAGACACATCTCTTGTCGTGCAGCAATGAATTGTCTAGCAGCAATGAATTGTCTAGCGAGCCTCTGGTTTCCTGAAATGCTAAGATGAGAAGCAAACAAAAGGTCAGGTTCTAAGGCTTAATGAGCATCCAGGTGGGAGCATAACCAGATCCCTGTTACAGGCATTTCAGCCTCTACCAGAGATTCCCTTCAGTGCTCTGCCTCCCTCTGAGGAAAGACAATCTCATCTCATGAACTTTGCAGTTCCTTAAGGCTGATGACTCAGATGATCATTTTTTCTGTCCTAGTTCTTTCTTTAGATTGGCTGGGGTCGGGGTGGAGGAGTAGGAGGGGTGGGTTAGTGATGTTTGATCCTGGTCGGCTGGCTTTCACCACTTTTTAGTAAAGGTGGTACTGGGGGAGCTTGTCTGGACTCAGCTGTAGTGGTTCTGATTCAAACGCTGGTATTCTTTTCATATTTTCCCTTATAGGTTGTTAAAAAATATTGAGTATAGTTCCCTGTGCTATACAGTAGGTCCTTGCTGGTTATCTATTTTATATATAGTAGTGTATATGTTAATCCTAAACTCCCAGTTAATCCTTTCCCTCTTTCCCCCTTGGTAACCATAAATTTGTTTTCTATGTCCACAGGTCTATTTCTGTTCTGTATATAAGTTCATTTGTATCATTTTTAAAGAATCCATGGAAAAGCAATATCATATGATATTCATTTTTCCCTATGTGGCTTACTTCACTTGTTATGATAATCTTTTGGTTCATCCATGTTGCTGCAAATGACATTATTTCACTCTTTTATGTCTGAGAAGTATTTCTATATATATGTGTGTGTGTGTGTATGTCTTTATTCATTCATCTGTCAATGGACACATACGTTGCTTCCATGTTTTGGTTATTTTAAGTAATGCAGCTATGAACACTGGAGTGCATGTATCTTTTCAAATTTTCTATGGTAATTTGTTTATCTTAGAAAGGGAATAACTAGATTTTTAAAACTAGAACTTAGTTGAGACTTTGCCTTTTAAATGATTTATAATAATTACAGGGATTAATATATTTGTTCTTAATTTTACAGTCACGTGGGAAATTACCCTTGTGTGACAAAACCTTGGGGTAGCTCTTCTCGGCTGCTCCTGCGCTGTCGCAGCCTGGAGCTCTCGGCTGCCATCCCTGACCTCTGACGCGGGGTAGCTCCTCTGGGCTTCTGCCCCTGACCTCGGACGTGGGGTTGCTCCTCTCTGCCGCGCTCTGTACGCCGTCGCAGCTGCCAGTGCTCTGTGCCCCGTCGTAGCCGCCCGCCCGAGGCCAGGGGCGGCGGCCGGGTGGAGCAACCCCATGTCCAAGGAGCGGTGGCTGCGCGGGTGCAGGAGGGCCTAGAGGAGCTATTCCACGTCAAGGTCAGGAGGGGCAGTGGTGAGGAGATACCCCTCGTCCAAGGTAAGGAGCAGTGGCTGCGCTTTGCTGGAGCAGCCATGAAGAGATACCCCACGTCCAAGGTAAGAGAAACCCAAGTAAGATGGTAGGTGTTGCAAGAGGGCGTCAGAGGGCAGACACACTGAAACCATACATACTCACAGAAAACTAGTCAATCTAATCACACTAGGACCACAGCCTTGTCTAACTCAATGAAACTAAGCCATGCCCGTGGGGCCACCCAAGACGGGTGGGTCATGGTGGAGAGGTCTGACAGAATGTGGTCCACTGGAGAAGGGATGGCAAACCACTTCAGTATTCTTGCCTTGAGAACCCTATGAACAGTATGAAAAGGCAAAATGATAGGATACTGAAAGAGGAACTCCCCAGGTCAGTAGGTGCCCAATATGCTACTGGAGATCAGTGGAGAAATTACTCCAGAAAGAATGAAGGGATTGAGCCAAAGCAAAAACAACACCCAGTTGTGGATGTGACTGGTGATAGAAGCAAGGTCCGATGCTGTAAAGAGCAATATTGCATAGGAATCTGGAATGTCAGGTCCATGAATCAAGGCAAATTGGAAGTGGTCAAACAGGAGCTGGCAAGAGTGAATGTCGACATTCTAGGAATCAGCGAACTCAAATGGACTGGAATGGGTGAATTTGATGACCATCAGATGACCATTATATCTACTACTGTGGGCAGGAATCCCTCAGAAGAAATGGAGTAGCCATCATGGTCAACAAAAGAGTCTGAAATGCAGTACTTGGATGCAGTCTCAAAAATGACAGAATGATCTCTGTTCGTTTCCAAGGCAAACCAGTCAATATCACAGTAATCCAAGTCTATGCCCCAACCAATAATGCTGAAGAAGCTGAAGTTGAATGGTTCTATGAAGACCTACAAGACCTTTTAGAACACCCAAAAAAGATGTCCTTTTCATTATAGGGGACTGGAATGCAAAAGTAGGAAGTCAAGAAATACCTGGAGTAACAGGCAAATTTGGCCTTGGAATATGGAATGAAGCAGGGCAAAGACTAATAGAGTTTTGCCAAGAAAATGCACTGGTCATAGCAAACACCCTCTTCCAACAACACAAGAGAAGACTCTACACATGGACATCACCAGAGGATCAACACTGAAATCAGATTGATTCTATTCTTTGCAGCCAAAGATGGAGAAGCTCTATACGGTAAACAAAAACAAGACCAGGAGCTGACTGTGGCTGAGACCATGAACTCCTTATTGCCAAATTCAGACTTAAATTGAAGAAAGTAGGGAAAACCACTAGACCATTCAGGTATGACCTACATCAAATCCCTTATGATTATACAGTGGAAGTGAGAAATAGATTTAACGGCCTAGATCTGATAGATAGAGTGCTTGATGAACTATGGTCGGAGGTTCATGACATTGTACAGGAGACAGGGATCAAGGCCATTCGCATGGAAAAGAAATGCAAAAAAGCAAAATGGCTGTCTGAGGAGGCCTTACAAATAGTTGCGAAAAGAAGAGAAGTGCAAAGAAAAGGAGAAAAGGAAAGATATAAGCATCTGAATGCAGAGTTCCAAAGAATAGCGAGAAGAGATAAGAAAGCGTTCCTCAGCGATCAATGCAAAGAAATAGAGGAAAGCAACAGAATGGGAAAGACTAGAGATCTCTTCAAGAAAATTAGAGATACCAAGGGAACATTTCATGCGAAGATGGGCTCAGTAAAGGATAGAAATGGTATAGACCTAACAGAAGCAGAAGATATTAAGAAGAGGTGGCAGGAATACACAGAAGAACTATACAAAAAAGATCTTCACGACTAAGATAATCACGATGGTGTGATCACTCACCTAGAGCCAGGCATCCTGGAATGTGAAGTCAAGTGGGCCTTAGAAAGCATCACTACAAACAAAGCTAGTGGAGGTGATGGAATTCCAGTTGAGCTATTTCAAATCCTGAAAGATGATGCTGTGAAAGTGCTGCACTCAATATGCCAGCACATTTGGAAAACTCAGCAGTGGCCACAGGACTGGAAAAGGTCAGTTTTCATTCCAGTCCCAAAGAAAGGCAATGCCCAAGAATGCTCAAACTACCACACAATTGCACTCATCTCACACGCTAGTAAAGTAATGCTCAAAATTCTCCAAGCCAGGCTTCAGCAATACGTGAACTGTGAACTTCCAGATGTTCAAGCTGGTTTTAGAAAAGGCAGAGGAACCAGAGATCAAATTGCCAATATCCCCTGGATCATGGAAAAAGCAAGAGAGTTCCAGAAAAACATCTATTTCTGCTTTATTGTCTATGCCAAAGCCTTTGACTGTGTGGATCACAATAAACTGTGGAAAATTCTGAAAGAGATGGCCATACCAGACCACCTGACCTGCCTCTTGAGAAACCTATATGCAGGTCAGGAAGCAACAGTTAAAACTGGACATGGAACAACAGACTGGTTCCAAATAGGAAAAGGAGTATGTCAAGGCTGTATACTGTCACCCTGCTTATTTAACTTCTATGCAGAGTACATCATGAGAAATGCTGGGCTGGAAGAAGCACAAGCCGGAATCAAGATTGCCGGGAGAAATATCAATAACCTCAGATACGCAGATGACACCACCCTTATGGCAGAAAATGAAGAGGAACTAAAAAGCCTCCTGATGAAAGTGAAAGTGGAGAGTGAAAAAGTTGGCTTAAAGCTCAACATTCAGAAAACGAAGATCATGGCATCTGGTCCCATCACTTCATGGGAAATAGATGGGGAAACAGTGGAAACAGTGTCAGATTTTATTTTGGGGGGCTCCAAAATCACTGTGGATGGTGACTGCAGCCATGAAATTAAAAGACGCTTACTCCTTGGAAGAAAAGTTATGACCAACCGAGATAGCATATTGAAAAGCAGAGACATTACTTTGCCAACAAAGGTCCATCAAGTCAAGGCTATGGTTTTTCCAGTGGTCATGTATGGATGTGAGAGTTGGACTATAAAGAAAGCTAAGCGCCAAAGAATTGATGCTTTTGAACTGTGGTGCTGGAGAAGACTCTTGAGAGACCCTTGGACTGCAAGGAGATCCAACCAGTCCATTCTGAAGGAGATCAGCCCTGGGATTTCTTTGGAAGGAATGATGCTAAAGCTGAAACTCCAGTACTTTGGCCACCTTATGCGAAGAGTTGACTCATTGGAAAAGACTCTGATGCTGGGAGGGATTGGGGGCAGGAGGAGAAGGGGACAACAGAGGATGAGATGGCTGATTGGCATCACTGACTCGATGGACGTGAGTCTGAGTGAACTCCGGGAGTTGGTGATGGACAGGGAGGCCTGGTGTGCTGGGATTCACAGGGTCGCAAAGAATCGGACACGACTGAGTGATTGAACTAAACTGATAAAACCTTGAAATATATGAAACAGGTATATTCAGACTATCCCAATGGTCATGGGACAGAGAAGCTCACAGGCCAAATTAAAATGCTCAAATTATTCTCAAATTAAAATCATTTAAGAATGCACAGGAGAAGTAAGGAGAAAAGGAAGGGAAGATTAATACAAAGCAGGATGTAAGCAGGATGGAAGGGTCATTGCCTGATTTCTGCTGTTTTCTCTCAGACTCATAAGTCTTCCCAGCTGATAGTGTTGTTCTGAAGAAGACCAGCAATTGAAACATCCTGGGAGATGGTGAAGGACAGGGAAGCCTGGCATGCTGCAGTCCATGTGGTCACAAAGAGTTGGACATGACTGAGCAACTGAACAGCAATAACAGGGTCAACACTCAATTGCTGTATCCTAGAGAAGCTGGGAAACATGCCCAGTCCTTGCTGTGATTTGCCAGTTAGCTTCTGAAACTCTAGGTTTTACCTGAATTTCTAGAACAAAGTACATATAGGGCCAGAATGATACCATGATGGGTATTACCAATAGGTGGCCAACTTATAGACGGCAGGGCTATCAGCATACAGGTGACATGATCTATAATTATTCTGTAGTCTTTCCATTCCTTTCTATCTGTAAGTAACATTCTTATCTGTTCCATAATATGTTCCATTAATTTTATGTACCTTTAATTTGTCTGGAGCTTCCCTGATGCCTGGTGGCTCAAATGGTATAGAATCTGTCTGCAGTGCAGGAGACCCATGTTCGATCCCTGGGTCAGGAAGAACCCCTGGAGAAGGGAACGGCAATCCACTCTAGTACTCCTGCCTGGAAAATCCCAGGGACAGAGGAGCCTGATGGGCTCCAGTCCATGGAGTCACAAAGGGTCTTAGAAGTTACTTACTTTACATACAATAAATCTTGTATATGCTGCTCATGTCTCTCAAGCTTCCTGCTTACTCATTATTGACAACTACTACACCCTGTAAATTTCATCTATGTCTCATAAACTGCTTGCTTAATGTCTGTGCTTCATCCTTCTAATGGTTTTATTTATCCTGCTTATTTTGTTTTCTATAGCAAAGTTGAATATTCAGAAGGTAGTAGAGGTATCTACAATACCAGAGTCTCAAGTTATAAGTTCATTCTAATTTTTTGGTCACCAAAAATATAGACAACATTTAAGATTTTATAAAACAAGTTCTGTATCTTATTATTACAGTGTTTTTAGAAAAATAAAAATCTTAGGAATCTGAAGAACTCATTGAATTCTCAGAGAAAATGTAAAAATCACAAGGACATCAAGTTAAGATGAAAAGTACCATTTTATTATTGTGTTTTTCACAAATGAGGTACTGGATGGGTGCTTCCAGGGTGAAGAGAGGAGTGGGTGTGGTTTAACTATGCTTCTGGGTCTGATCATTCAGAGAGAAAATACACTGTGACATCATTATGACTAAGAAAATT
This sequence comes from Bos javanicus, assembly GCF_032452875.1. Taxonomy (NCBI): domain Eukaryota; kingdom Metazoa; phylum Chordata; class Mammalia; order Artiodactyla; family Bovidae; genus Bos; species Bos javanicus. The sequence goes on along the minus strand of NC_083881.1, from coordinate 33,384,810 downwards.
GTAAGTCACACACAGCAAAGAGGTTAAGAGAGGTTAAACTGAAGAGTTCCCACCTCACCCTGTCCTTTTAAAGACCAGCTCACTCAAATCCACAGCCACAGTATTTGTTTTTGAATACTTGGTTCGTACAACTGAATATCTTTAACTTCTATATACCTGAAATTTGACCAAAAACTTCTGGGAATTCTTTCCATATTATTAACATTCTTAACCAGTGAACATGTCCACAACAAAAAAAAAGGAAAATAAACTTACCCGAAATAAACTTACCCTCTGAAAAGTTTCCATGCTTTTCAGTGTTTGGTGTCCCCCACTCTGGCATTCCCCAGATGAGAGCAAGAAGCAAAAATCAAGCCTCGTAATGTGACAGATGGCACATACTACTTTCAAAAAGTAGTTAAGGGTAATTGTCCAATTATGAGGGAGGGGAGTTGTGGGTAGCTGAAGGAGCCAAAATTGCTCAGTCCGAGGAAATGATGTTGAGTGTGAGATTCAGCTGGCCTGGTTTGTGCTGTTTGTCTGGTTACGGAATCTCGTGGCAGGCACTTAGATGCACTAGGGTAGCTGTTTATGTTGTTTTTAAATAACCCTTGACAAAGTGAGTAGATTCAATGTTAGTATCTCGAGTTTGGTTCCCAATGAGAGAAAAAGGGAGTAAAAGAATGTGAGAAAAGAACAAATGTGTCCAAAAGGCGTGTATTAGGAAACCACTTTCATAGACTAACCTATGGTTTCATGTTGTTGAATACTGCTGTTGTTGTTTAGTCACTAAGTCGTGTCCGCTCTTTTGTCAGGCTCCTCTGTCCATGGGATTCTCCAGGCAAGAACCCTGGAGTGGGTCTCCATTCCCTTCTCTAGTGGATCTTCCTGACCCAGGGATCACACCCATGTCTCCTGCACTGGCAGGTGGATTCTTTACCTGTGAGCCACTAGGGAAGCCTCATTAAATATTACATGCAATGAATGTTAACACTACAGCAAATCACACTGGACTGCCAGAGCCAAAGCATTTCCGCTTAGAGGTGACACTCATATTGCTCTGTAAAAGGAAGATGCAAGAATCGGTGCATTTACAGAGACTGTGATTTTGGATCTATAGCCAAGGATATGACAAACATATGTTCGTGGATATTAGAATTTAAAAAACATATTGCTTTGTTTTCTGAAAATAACCAGGGCAAAAATAATAAAAGCACATATTAAAATAAGTTGGAACTTGCTACCCTGGCCTGGTGACCTGATATTTGCAAATGTACCACGTTTTTAATTTCAAAAACAAAAAAGAAAAATGCTTTGGGAAAATTTTGTAATAACTCTCAACTTTAGAGTAACAGGTGTACAAAAACACCTGAATATCGGAATCATAGTAGGTATTTGTATTTGTGTTTGTTCAGTTGCCAAGTCATGCCCGACACTTTGTGACCCCATGGGCTGTGGCACAAATAGGTACAATGTCTGAGAGTATACTCACAATTAAGAGATTAGATTCAATAATAGGTGTTTTTGCAAGTTACATATAAATCCTAGTGGAATTCCTAATAATCTGGTGGTGTATGGAAAATTCATGCATGCGTGCATGCATGCTAGTTCTCCAAATCGTGTTTGACTGTTTGTGACCACATGGACTGTAACCCACCAAGCTCCTCTGTTCATGGGATTTCCCAGGCAAGAACCCTGGAGTGGGATGCCATTTCCTTCTCCAGGGCATAAGCCAGTCTTAACAGAGAGCCTAGGAGGTTGGAGAGCTAAGGACAGTTAACTCCAAGAGGTCACCAGAGCTGGATCTGAACCTGATGTTGGTTACTTCATGTTTATATTCCAGTTGGCCACAGAACTCTGTTTTATTTATTTCCCTCAGCAAAATGGTAAGACCAACTTCTCACATATGGAAACATTTCCATAGGGCAAGCAAGAATGAGATTTCAAAAATAATGTCATATGGAATATGCAATTCCAACAGAGAGTACTAGATAATATTTCATATAGCAAAAATAATAGTCAGTGAAGTTTGCATTGCTTTTCTTTTCCTCCTCAAACCCATTTCTTTAAAAAGTGCCTTCTGAATCCATTTGACATAATGAGGTCCTTTTAAAAATATTGATTCTTCTCCTTCACAATCTTGGTCTACTTCTCATATTCTAAAAAAAGTTAAGAAGTGTTGGATTCCATAAAGTTCGATAGCATGGGCCTCTATCAAAAAAAAGGAAAAGAAAAAGGAATTCTAGAAATAACTTTTATACCATCTGATAAGGTTTATTTTAAATTTTGATATAATAAATGTATTTATAGCAAACCAATTTCTATATACATAAGGTAGCAGAGTTATCTTAAATCTAGAAAATCTGATTGACTATTTGCATGATTTTAGTATTCTTTTATTCTTTCACCTTTTCAGGGAAGAACAAAAAAATCGAAAACATTTTTTTCCCCTTCACAGCTTCAAAATTTCCAGAAATGTTAAATCTCTTTAAGATGTCACTGATGTAGTTTGCAGTTATCTATAAGAGTTGGAATTTTCCTGCACTAAGGAAAATTTGGCAGGCTGGTAAGTTTTGAGATTCTGGATGAAAAGCTTTATATTCACTTGTAGGAGAGCATTGTGTTCATTTTATAATTGTTTCAATTATTTAATTTTTAAACATTCAATTCCAAACTGCTTTCTTTTACAGCATTCAATCTTGGCAGATAGTCACTTCGATTAACATCACCGAGTGGCCCCTATTGCTTACACAATATTCCTTTGAAACTCTTGTGTTCAGCCTTTAATAACTGTGTTGCATAGCAATGAAAACCATTGTTCAGCTAAAACACTTTGGCCCTCATATCACTAATGGGGGAAATAAAAGCTCCATCCTGTTTTTAATTAGTGTTTGGCCATATAGCACATGACTATAAAAATGCTTATTTTATTGAATCATATAAAGTTTGTGCCACATTTGTGAATGCAAGCACAGTGCCATGCTGTAGTAGGTACATGGAAGTAAAATATGACTTCTTAAGTCTATGTCTGTGAAAATGAGGGGAACTCGACAAAGAGAAATTGAGAACTTGCTCAGTGAATACAAACAAAATAGAAAAAAAAAAAAGCAAGTGGACCACATATGGAGTTATGGTTTTTTTTTTTTAAAAGAGTATTTAGAGGACAATATTTTGCATTAACCCTCACATTCTCCACTGTGAAATAGCCCATAGGGTGGTTTTTAGAGATTTGTGGCAAATAGGTACAATCTCACAAACGACGGGCTACATCATTTCGAAATCAAAGTCTCTCCAGAAAGAAAGATATAATCAGCCCCTCTCCATGGGATACCATTTTCAGTAATAAAGGGAAAATAATCAGTGAAGCAACCAGTTAGTTGAAATGAAATAGGGAGGGAATAATTATCAGTTCGTAATCGCTGCGCCCATTACCCTCGACTCCAGGCTCCTCTGTGCAGGGCTCCTGCACCTGGCACTCATGCTCACAGGCAGCTGACATGACACAGAGGCCAGGCCCTAATGGCCTGCTGCCCGGGCCTCCAAGCCGGTCGCCATCAATGGCTGCAGATGTCAGTGAAGAATGATCACTCTTAGGTAGCCTCCTTCAGTCATAATCCCAGAGTCCTTGTAGCAGCCAGCGGCTTGAGCTCTTTCAACATAAAGGCCAGGCTTGAATGAAGGGTCTTGGGAAATCTTTGATAAGCCGGGTTCTTAGATGTTCTAAGCAGATTATGAAAATGATTTATGACAAAAGGCCAGGTTAATTTAAAAAGAATTTAAAAAAAAAAAAACAAAAACATTAAGTTTATGTTATGCTGCTTCTGATAGTTTCTATAAATTGATAAGCAGGTCTGAAGTTGATTTTTGAATTTTCAACACATATGCACAAGCTGGCTAGACTATCACTGGTTCTTATTAAGGTATTAAAAAGGAAAACCAAAAGAGGGCTTTAAATCAGGTGCATTCAATAAAACTCTATTTGAGTTGGCACAGAGGCAGTTGTGTATATTTTCTAGTGGTGCTAGTGATGCAAGTTTATCACCATATTACCTATAGTTAAATGCTATTTTGCTTCCATAAAAGCACCATTATAATTTCTACCAAGGATCATTACAGTATATGCATAGTTGATGAATTAACTTGCAGTTAAGAGGCAAGTAATACAGCCATTAGATTTACTGTATTTTAATAGTGATTTATGCTTGTTGATTAGCCATGACTTTTCAGGAGAAGGAAAGGGAGTTCAAAGAAGGCTCCTTAGGGCAGGATAAGTGCTCCATTTAAACTAATAGATTAAACATGTTTATTACCATTATCAATATTGTCCAGCCGAGACAAGAAACAATTCTCAATGAAGAAGGCAATTAACATACCGTTTTAAGGGCCAAATGATTGTTCTCTCTTTAGGATTCTAACTGAAAGGAAATACTTTCTTCATCGTTCATAGAATGTTTCTGAAATTTGGTTTAAGCTGGAATCATTGACTCTTTAAAAATTTTGTTTATTTATTTGGCTGTGTCAGGTCTTGGTTGCGGCACACGAGATCTTTGTTGCAGCGTGAAGGCTTCTCTCTAGCTGTGGTGCACGGGCTCAGTGGTTGCTCCGTTGCAAGTGGAAATCTTAGTTCTCCATCCAGGGATCAAACCCACGTCGCCCGGCATTGGAAGGCAGATTCTTAACTACTGGATCACCAGGGAAGTCCCTTATTGATTGTTTGTTGTAGGCCTTTAGGCTCTTTCATGCAATATTTCTTCCTCTGGAAAAACACTTGTCCTCCCTGGAATTTGTTAATGTTATTTGGATTGGCCACTAGGAGCTGGCAAGAGGCAAAGTGGACTGCGTGAAATGTGACTATTTAAAGAAAGGCATCATGCTTTCCTTAGCATACACTCCAAACCCTGGGCCAACAAAATGGCATATACAATGAGCTGGGCTCTAGGCATAGCTCAGATCATTCTTTTTCTTTTTTTTTTTTTTTTGATGTGGACCGTTTTTAAAGTCTTCACTGAATTTGTTACAGTATTGCTTTTGTTTTATGCTTTTATGGTTTTTGGTTGCAAGGCATGTGGGATCTCAGCTCCTTGACCAAGGATTGAACCTGCACCCCCTGCATTGGAAGGCGGTCTTAACCACTGCACCACCAGGAAAGTCCCACTCAGATCATTCTTATTCAACATAAGATGAATTCTGTATTCTAGAGTATACATGTTCACGTTCTGGTGAGACTAGTTTATCTAAGTCCAATGTCTTCCTAACAGAATAGGATAGCTGAGACCCACAGGATATTAATTCTGTAGAGTAAATACTATTTTTAATGCCAACAACTTCCCTCCCTTGACACTTTTTTTTGGGAGATGGTGGCTATGGTGTTCTCTTCTGGCATCTCTGAGAAGGTATGCAAGCACTGTATCCCCAGATACACACTCCTCATGTCTATTTCTGAGATAATGAAATAAAGCTAGATCTAAAAACTGTGTTCATTATTTGGGAAAGATTGTTATGAGGTTTTAATTAGAAGTTATGTGCACTGAGAGATTTATGGCTGTGAATTTCCCCATACACATGGTTTTCATTTTAATGGCAGTGAACCAATAACTTTTATGTGATTCCTGTCGCCCAGCCCTCCCTCTGCCCCCTGTGAAATTGAAATCATGTTAGAGGTCACCCAGGTTTTTGAAAGAAAAGTGGACATTTATAGAGTATCTTGAAACAGGAATCCTTCTGTTTAAGAAATAAACCACAAATATCATAGAAAAAGATGAGCTAAATTATTCTTTGTCACATAAGTGTGGGAAAATAAAAACTGTCTGAAACTTGGGCTTGTTCTAACAATAATACTTTTTCTTTTGGAAATGAATATTTTATAGGAAAAATAGCTTAATCAGCTCAGGGTTGGGTTGATGGTCAAAGACTGATTAATAAGCCCCAGTTATTTCTGCATCATATTATACATCATCACATCAAAAATCTGTGCAAAAACATAGCTATTGTCCTCTATAACACACACACACACACGCACACATGCCCCATTTGGATTGCTGCTTTATAACATGGCCTAGGTTATGAAATAACTCATGTTTTCCCTTGGTGAAAATTATGACTATTATGTATTGTTAAGCAATCTTCATATTAGAAGCTGTAATTCTAAAATCTCCTTTAGTTCCCTTGGGTGGGCGTCTGAATCCGTTACCCTCAAAACCAGAAGTAAGAGTTGAGTAGAAGTGACACTTGAATTTTTTGGACAGAAGGACCCTTTCAACATGGAGAATGTTTTCTATATTTCCATATTATAGTTACTATACTTTTAGTAGCCACTGATTGAGAAAATAAAATTTGCTAAAAATAATATGAATGAATTCAGTAGTGCATCAAATAAATTGATAATTATAATAGATCGAACCAGTCCATCCTAAAGGAGATCAGTCCCGAATGTTCATTGGAAGAACTGATGCTGAAGCTGAAACTCCAATACTTGGGCCACCTGATGTGAAAAACTGACTCACTTGAAAAGACCCTGATGCTGGGAAAAATTGAAGGTGGGAGGAGAAGGGAACGAGGATGAGGAGAGGATGAGGTGGTTGGATGGCATCACTGACTCAACGGAGATGAGTTTGAGTAAACTCCGGGAGTTGGTGATGGACAGGGAGGCCTGGCATGCTGCAGTCCATGGGGTTACAAAGAGTTGCACACGACTGAGCAACTGAACTGAACTAAACTGTATGTGTATATATATATATATATATATATATATATATATAGTGTGTACATACTTACAGACAATATGCAGTATTGCTTACAGTGTATCTTTTTTTGGGTTTCCCAGGTGGTGCTAGTGGTAGAGAACCCACCTGCCAGTGCAGGAGACATCAAAGACTCTGGTTTGATCCCTGGGCTGGGAATATGCCCTGGAGAAGGAAATGGCAACCCACTCCAGTATTCTTGCCTGGGGAATCTCGTGGACAGAAGAGCCTGGTGAGTTACAGTCTAAGAGGTCACAGAGTCGGATAAGACTGAGCAACTGAGTATGCAAACATCACAGTATGGCAATAGGCAGCCAATGCTCAGTTTTTCCTGGGCTGGTCACCTCATAAATGAGTGATCTGAGTATTTTGGTTTTTTTCCTGATAGCTATCTTCCTTTTAGCTCTTTTGCTACTTCTTAGTGCACTCTGAATGGAGACACACCGAAGCCAAAAGGAAACTCAAAACACTGCCACTCATTGAATACCATCGTCACCAAAATGATCAAAGAAAGTAAAAGATTATAAGTTCTAGTAAAAATAAATTTCCCCCCAATTACCTATGGACTTGAGTCATCCATGCTGCTTATTTTAGCTGTGGACACAAATAAATGCTGCTGCTGCTAAGTTGCTTCAGTCGTGTCCGACTCTGTGCGACCCCATGGATGGCAGCCCACCAGGCTCCTCTGACCCTGGGATTCTCCAGGCAAGAACACTGGAGTGGGTTGCCATCTCCTTCTCCAATGCATGAAAGTGAAAAGTGAAAGTGAAGTTGCTCAGTCGTGTCCAACTCTTAGTGACCTCATGGACTGCAGCCTACCAGGCTCCTCCGCCCATGGGATTTTCCAGGCAAGAGTACTGGAGCGGGTTGCCATTGCCTTCTCCAACAAATAAATGATTCATCTGTAAAAGATGTAAATTTGCAAATCATGTCTTTTACATTGTGTTGTCGTTCAGTCGCTTAGTCGTGTCTGACTCTACAACTCCATGGACTGCAACACGCCAGGCTTCCCTGTCCTTCACTATCTCTGGGAACTTGCTCAAACTCATGTCCATTGAGTTGGTGATGCCATCCAACCATCTCATTCTCTGTCACCCCCTTCTCCTCTTGCCCTCAATCTTTCCCAGTAGCCACATCTGTTACGTAGGATTTCTCATTTTAGATACTCCAACCTCCTTCCAGACCCTCTTCAGCTGGGATTCTGGATGTCATTCAGATTTACCAGTCAGTTGCTCAGATGTCCTCAAGTTGGAAGCAAGCAGCACCTATATTTCCACTGTTTCTGCTATTTTCTCTAAGACGACCCTGAATGGCATGGACTGTGTTTGTTTCTTTTTTTGGCAGCTTCGTGACTATAGAAATAGTGGTGTGGGCCTACAGTTTTCCAGTCTTTCAACTGGCTTCTTGATCATAGGGGTCAGCTTCTCCCTTTGTGGCATAATTCTGTGGAGTATCTGTCTATCTAGACCAATGTTTCTTTGATTTTTCCAGCAATTCCATAAGTCGTTGAAAAACCATTGATCAGTCTTTCAATAAGCTGTTAGTAAACTAGCTAGAATAGATTCTGAAAAAGACTGAAACAGGTGGGATGTTTGGCTGGCTGATGTAAGGAAATAAACTTCTTATAGTATTCTGAATATATAGTAATATTAACATAGGATTATATGTAGCATTCAGAAAATGGATTTTAATGCTGGCTTCTAGATAATGTTAGATTCCACATCATTTTATAAAGGCTCATGGTCATTTAGAATCTGTGATGGGATTGACTCCAAGGACTAATTCTCCTCCAGAGTGAAAAAACCTGACTTGTTTTCAGGTAACACTGTGGCCTGCAATTTCTGGTCTCCCTTGGAGCTAGACATGGATGTGTGACTAAGTGCCATATATTTACAGATGTAAATGGAAGTTGTTTTGTGTGTCCTCTGGGAAATAATTTTTAAAAATAGCTTTCTTACAGTTACTCGAAAGTATAGAGCCAACTGGATGTGCTAACAGATTTGCTGTTGGGTGTGAGAAATGGATAAGAACCAAGAAAATCACATGGATTTGGGTCGGGGCTACTACAGGGATAGATATGTTATCAACTGAAATGGGGAAGGCTGTGGATGGAGGTTTGGAGAAACATCAGTTCAGTTTTGAACATGTTGAGTTAGAGATGCATGTTTGAGATCCAGGTGGAGAGAGCAAGTAGGCAATTTGATAAATAAGCCTGGAGTTCAAGGGAGAGGTCTGGGCTGGGTGCTGGGGTATTTTTGAGAGTCTTTGGCATTTAGATGCTAGTTAAACCAAAGAAATTGAGTGAGATCATCATGGGACTGAGTATAAACACTGGAGAAGAACTAGCAGAGAGTCCTGGGAATTACAGCATTAGAGGCAGGGAGGAGAAACTAACTAAGGAGACACATAGTGGAGAAAATAATGACCTTGGAGGAAAGCCCAGAGAATATGGAATCCTGAAAGCCAACTAGAGAGAGAAAGGAGGAGTGATGATCTGGGTCAGATGTTGCCGAGAGGTACCTAAGATGAATACTGAGCACTGGCCATTGGATTTACCAATGCCAAGGTGAGAGGTGATATGACAAGACCAACTTAGGTAGAATGGTGGGGATAAAATCCTGGTTAGAGTGAGCTTACATTACACAGACCCCAACTTTGCCTCATGGGTGTTTTACTGACTTGTGTCCATCTGAAATGTGGGAGCTTAGAGAGATGGTACAGATGAACCTTTTTTCAGGGCAGGAATGGAGACGCAGACATTGGGAGTGTACATGTGGACATGGTGTCGGGGAAGGGAGGGTGGGGTGGATTGGGAGATTAGGATTGACATATATACACTTTGGCTACCATGTATAAAGTAGAGAGCTAGTGGGAGCCTGCTGGATAGCACAGGGAGCTCAGGTCAGTGCTCTATGATGGCCTAGAGGTGTGGGATTTTTTTTTTTTTTTAGGGATGTAGTAGGAGAAAGATTCAAGAGGGAGGGGATATATGTATATATATAGCTGATTAACTTTGTTAAACAGGAGAAAATAACACAACACTGTAAATCAATTATACTCCAATAAAAAAGAAAATTAAGGTGGAAGAAAGATAGTGTGGGAGGACTTCATAGGCCAGTAATTCCTGTGTTCCCCTTTTGTGTGTGTTTGCATTGTATTTTATCTGTTATGGTTGTTTTTATATGAAACTCTGCTATTGCACAGGACACTCTGTTTCACAGCGTTTACCTTTCTTTTTGTCCAATTCAACCCTACTAGATTACCACTTTATCTATTTCCATTTAAAATGAAGAATCTAGGATGCAAAGCCTTGTCTAAGCTCATACAGCTCACAAGGGGCAGAGCTAACATTTGAACCCAGGGAGTTTGGCTCCTGAAACCCAGGATGCTAAATTCCACTCTCGGAGACATCTCTGACATGACTATGATACCTTCCCAGTGACCAGAGGAGAGCGGAAGTTAGTGGAGATACAGCGGTAAACAGACAACGACAATAAGAAATTCCAGCTGGAGCATCTGAATCAGCCTTGGGTGTTCTAACTAGTCTTTCTCTAGAAGGAGGAGATGACCTGGGTCCTGACGAACAAGTAACAATTAGTCAATCAAAGAGGACACCATGAAGGAAGTACCTTCCAGTAGGAGCAGTCAAGAATGGAAAGCCCAGGTATATCAGAGGATAGGGCACATTCAACAAAGGTCTTATTAGCAAAGGTCTCATAAGCTCTTTTAAAGATTCTCGATTTTATCTTGAGAGAAATGGAGAAGCATTAAAGTATTTAAGTAGGAGAATGATGTGTTCAGATTTGTAGAGAGGAAGATCACTCTCAACCTCTTTTGGGTAGAATACACTAGTTTACTGCAGCCTGATGTTTTGCCTACAACTAAAGGAATCAAACACACACAAAAAAAGCTTCAAAGATAACAGAGAGATGAAGAAGCAACAAGTAATAGATGGGTTGGTATTTCTGATGGAGGGGTCCCTCTGCAATTGGCTGGTGATGCCAGGCATTTTCTTTCTGGAAAACTTTTGCTAGTTCTAGGTCATGTAGACGGAGAAGGCAATGACACCCCACTCCAGTACTCTTGCCTGGAAAATCCCATGGACGGAGGTGCCCACTAGGCTGCAGTCCATGGGGTTGCTAGGAGTCGGACACGATTGAGCGACTTCCCTTTTACTTTCCACTTTCATGCATTGGAGAAGGAAATGGCAACCCATTCCAGTGTTCTTGCCTGGAGAATCCCAGGGACGGGGGAGCCTGGTGGGCTGCCATCTATGGGGTCGCACAGAGTCGGACACGACTTACGTGACTTAGCAGTAGCAGCAGCAGGTCATGTAGGAGAATGCTACTGAGAGAAAGAGGAGGCATTTCAGCTTTTGCCAGTCTTATCGGGTGGATATGATAGACTGGAAATTTTAAGTCCCAAATGCGTGGGGATACACAAAAGAGGCTCAGGAACTTGGCAAGTAGCTTCCAAAAGATAGAGTGAAATCTTCCCTAATCTGGTGGAGCTTAAGAAATGAAGCCAAACTCATAGGCGTGGGCTGGCCTCAAACACGTACGATGCTCTTCCTTTAGCAAATGTGTCTGATTCTGAAACTGTGGGAATAGAAGGGTACAGAGCCATGATGTTTAAAGACAGTGGGCGGGAGCGGGGGCTGCAGGGCATGTGATTAGCTTGTGCACAATTCTCAGATTTGTTGACATCAAGGTAAAATTTTGAGCATCACCAATCTTGTGGTTTGTCTATGAGCCTACAGCCAGCAGTTTTCATCTGGTGGGGGTCTGCTCCCTGTAAAAACAATTTAGGAATGTGGGTCAGACCTTTATCTATATCTCTCAGGGAACTGGGTGTTCAGGGGACTCTGCTACATGTGTGGCTGGTTTATAAGCTAAATTGTTACCAGTTTCCCAGCCCAACAGCTATTTGTTTCTACATCTTCATGTTTCCTAATCACTAACTCTTGATCCAGCCTTTGGAAACTCAAGGGAGGCCTGGGAGATTAAAGCAAAAGCTGTTGACTTCAAAGGACAGGGCACAGAGCTTGTATACATGTTCAGTTATCTGGAGAAGATGTCAGGGCTTTGCTCCAAAATCCCAAAGGTCTGAGCTGTGATCCACCCGTAGGGGCTTGTCAACACCACCATTTAACATTCCTATCTGCTGCTGACACTCCCAGCCCCACTGGGTCTCCTGAACCACATGACCTGAGGGGTGGGGTGGCTGGAACAGCAGCCTGGACTCATTGCAGAGCCCTCTCTTAGTCTGGGCCCCACTCAAAACTAGCAGCTTTGGGGTCACTCAGTAGTGGGTCAGAGTAACACGCTGAATGAAGAAAATGTTACCCCTCAAATCCCAAGAGACCCCATAGGTTTTGTGCCTCTTCCTTGATTGTAGGACAGGCCAGATACAAAACCTGATCTTTCACTGTGAAAGGACTGTTTTGGGAATTCCCTGGTGGTCCAGTGGTTAAGACTCCACTTTGTAATGCAGGGGATGTGGGTTGATCCCTTTTCAGGGAACTGAGATCCCCCATGCTATAGAGCAACTCAGCATACGTGCCACAACTAAGACTCGATAAAGCCAAATAAACAAAACTTTTTTGTAAAGGGCTCTCTTGACAAATGCCATACCATTGGACCCCTAGAAGTTTCACAGAGGTAGACGTCCTCTGAATTTTATTTAGATTTATATTCAACCTCTGACACATGAATGTCTTACCAACAAGCATAGAGTAGTTGCTACTTCTCACTTACTGGGTCCAACCAGCACCATGTCATCAATACAACAGAGCGCTATGGTGCCTTGTGGAGGGGAGTGGTGATTGACAGCCCTGTGATATGTTTTGATGTAAGGCAGGAGAGCTGGTATACCCCTGAAATAGGGCAGTGAAGATGTATTTCTTGTTAGCTGAGAGCAAACTGCTTCTGGTGGGTCTTTTCCACAAATATGGGGAAAAGGGTCTGCATCTTTTGTCTGCCATCCCTTCAGAGATACAGAATTGCTCTTGATTTACTATTTTTGTAAGTATAAGCAGTTCTAATGGTTTCCACTCGGCATTTGCCACTATAATAGCCCTGACTCCACAGGTCAGGGAACCCATGTGGGGATTCTGCTAGCAGCTAAGTATGTCAGCTCCAATTCTACTTTCTGGAGCAGGGAAATAACCACAGGATGGACGTAGGGTCCCACTGGGCACACTGTGAGAAGGACCTGAGTGAAAACTCCCTTGCTCACCTGACCTCCAGAAGCTCATATTCTGATTGAAGAACCACTGTCTCCTGGTATAAGTGTAGTTCAGAGCTAGTACCTAGTTGTCCAATAAAGGTCTGATTATTTTCACTTTCCCAAAGTACCCTGGCAAGAGGTTGTAGGTCTCTTTGGGGAAAGCTAGAAGAATGATTAATACGATAAATTTTGGGTAGTGTGTGCTGGAGTCTTTCTTGAAGGGGACCCAGACTTCTCTTGATTCAAGGGGTTCTGGGTCTGTAAACTGGCTCAAGTCTGGGAATTGGCTGAGGAGCTGTTGACTTTTTGATTGGGATTGTGTTAAATCCATAGATTGATGTGGGAAAAACTGACATCTGGATAATATTGAATCTTCCAACCCATGACCATGAAATATTTTTCAATTTAGTTCTTCTTTGATTTTTTTTAATCAGAGTTTTATTGTTTTTTTCATTTCGATTTGTACATATTTTGTTAAATTCATACTTAAATGTTTCATTTTGAGGGACTAATGTGTTTGTGTTTGTAATTTCAAATTCTACTTGTTTATTGCTCATTGCTAGCAAAGAAATGTACTTTTTAATATTAACTTTGTATCCTGAAACCTTACTATAATCACTTATTAGTTCCAGGAGATTCAGTTGATTCTTTTGGATATTTCTACATAGACAATCATATCAACTATGGGCAAAAACTTTATTTTTTCTTTCCCAATTTGTGTACCTTTTATTTCCTTTCTTATCTTATTTTCTTAGCTTGAATTTCCAGTATGATGTTGAAAGGAGAGGTAGAGGGGACCTCCTTGCTTTGTTCTGATCTTAGTGGAAAAGCTTTTAGTTTCTCAGTGGAAACCTTTTAAATGAAAAAATATTAACTGCAACTGAGATATTTATAAAACCTTATCTGAGATGTGCTAAGATTTCCCAGTGACCTTAGAGGATGTTTCAATCCCCGCTTCCCAGGTGGCGCTAGTGGTAAAGAACCTGTCTGCCAATGCAGAAGACATAAGAAACGTGGGTTTGATTCCTGGGTTGGGAAGATCCCCTGGAGAAGGGAATGGTAACGCACTCCAGTATTCTTTCTTGGAGAACCCCATGGGCAGAGAAGCTTGGAAGGCTACGGTCCACAGGGTTGCAAAGAGTCAGACAGAGCTGAAGCAACTTAGCATGCACACATAAATTACTCGGCATAAAAAATTAACAATCCTTGGTGCTTCATCTCCTTTATTTTTAAGGACTGAAATGGAAAGCAGAGAACAATGCCATTTGACTTCCTAAGGAAATAAAAAAATTTATCTTCTTTACCATTGTGAAAAATTATAGAATAAACATATTAAAACTGATACCTCTCTGGGTAATTAGGAAGCAGCCACCTGTGTCTAAGCAAAGTCAATGTCAAATGTGAACACACTGTCATCAGCCACAGAAACACCTCAAAACTGGGGCTGCCTAGAGTTAGGAATGCTTCTTGTCACAACTATTAAAAATTAACATTTTAAATTTAAAATTAACAGGAGCAAGGGGTGATGAAACTTTGGTACACATCACCATTCAAAAGGCCTTTTTGTTTTCTTGGATGATTCATGATATTTTCCTAAGAAGAAAATAGTAGCAGGGGAGATTTAATGAGAAGAAGAATTGTCTGCTCTGGTAGAGTCCCATTTACAAAGGATAAAAATTCACTTTGGAATAAAGTGAAGCCATTCAGAGAGTTGAGTGCAAGCCACAGTGGCCAGAAAACTATCAACTGGTTATACAACGTAGCTGGAAGGGAGCTCTGGGTTCAGTTTACACAGATTTGCTACTCAATAGCGCTTATATGCAGAGTACATCATGAGAAACGCTGGGCTGGAAGAAGCACAAGCTGGAATGAAGATTGCCGGGAGAAATATCAATAACCTCAGATATGCAGATGACACCACCCTTATGGCAGAAAGTGAAGAGGAACTCAAAAGCCTCTTGATGAAGGTGAAAGAGGAGAGTGAAAAAGTTGGCTTAAAGCTCAACATTCAGAAAACGAAGATCATGGCATCTGGTCCCATCACTTCATGGGAAATAGATGGGGAAACAGTGTCAGAGTTTATTTTTTTGGGCTCCAAAATCGCTGCAGATAGTGACTGCAGCCATGAAATTAAAAGACGCTTACTCCTTGGAAGGAAAGTTATGACCAACCTAGATAGCATATTGAAAAGCAGAGACATTACTTTGCCAACAAAGGTCCATCTAGTCAAGGCTGTGGTTTTTCCAGTGGTCATGTGTGGATGTGAGAGTTGGACTGTGAAGAAAGCTGAGTGCCGAAGAATTGATGCTTTTGAACTGTGGTGTTGGAGAAGACTCCTGAGAGTCCCTTGGACTGCAAGGAGATCCAACCAGTCCATTCTGAAGGAGATCAGCCCTGGGATTTCTTTGGAAGAAAGAATTGGGGGCAGGAGGAGAAGGGGATGACAGAGGATGAGATGGCTGGATAGCATCACTGACTCGATGGACATGAGTCTGAGTGAACTCCAGGAGTTGGTGATGGACAGGGAGGCCTGGCATGCTGTGATTCATGGGGTCGCAAAGAGTCGGACACGACTGAGCAACTGAACTGAACTGAACTGAGCACTGCTCTAAGATATGATAACTCTACTTATGACAAATATTTAGCTATTTTAGCTATTAATCTTAAAAATACCGTAAGTTCTTAATTTGAGCATGTGTTGTGTTGCTCTTATTCTTAGCAAGGAATCCTGGTTCATATAAAGGCTTTTGAAAATCTAAGCACATATGTAGATTTCCACAATAAATAAGAGCTTCCCAGGTAACTCAGTGGTAAAGAATCTGCCTGCAATGCAGGAGACACAGGAGATGTAGGTTTGATCCCTGGGTCGGGAAGATCCCCTGGAGGGAAATGGCACCCGACTCCAGTATTCTTGCCTGGAGAATCCCATGGACAGAGGAGCCTGGCGGGCTATAGTGTGTGGGGTTGCAAAGAACTGGATGCAACTGAGCATGCACATCCAGTTAGGACTTCTGTAACTGTCAGTTTTAATGGAAACCACAGAAAGAGACTTGAAATATGTGAAAGATCTGTTAAGTAACTTATATTTTTGAGGCACTATGCAAAGGATTATAAAAGAAACAGTAAAAAGTGTAATAAAGTAAGCTTGCTGTATATTTGATGTGATAAGCCACAAACATGGATCAACACATAAGCATTTATTACACAAACATTTCAATGCAAAGGGATCTCATCAGGCAATGCATTATTTATTATTCATCAATTAAATTGCTTAATAAATAATTACCAGAGGAGTTCAAAGATGAAGGTGGTCAGCAAGTTTTGACAGTGGAGGAACAGCTTGGTGTTGAAGGATAGGTAACATCTGGGTAGACAGTGAGGATAATGAGATGATGACAGTGGATGATGCAAATAGCTTTACCTTTGGAATCAAAAAACTCTGGGTTTTCTATTCATTTTCAGAGTTCATCTCTTCTATAAAATCTTTAAAATTTTTTTAAAAATAATTTTTACATTCCGTTTCATGAATTACCAAATATTGGCCATATGCTCCATGTTATACAATCCATCCTTGCAGCCTGTCTTACAGCCAGCAGTTTGTACCTCCAACTCCTCAACCCCTGTATTGTTGCCCCTTCCCCTTCTCCCCACTGGTAGCCACTAGTTTGTTCTTGAATCTGTGGGTCTGCTCTATGAAGTCTTTATTCACATCTCCCTCCCTCCTCCTCCCACCAGGTATAAAGGACTCCCGCCACCCGTCTCCTTACAGTCTCACCATGCATTGTATGCGCATCAGCTACAATACTTTTTAGCATTTTCAAAACCTTGTCATTCTGTTGCTTCTTTGCGCTGTCACCTTGAGCAGGTAAACATACCTTTCAATCTTAGTTTCTTTATCATAAAACAGAGATTCTTACCACTGGGGGTTGTTTTGAAAGTTACATAGAATGGTGTGTAACAAGTAACTAAGACAGTATAAAGTCCATACAAAATCTCCACAAATGTTATATTTCTGTCCTTTGATATGGAGAGGGAAAGACAACAGCGTGCGTTGGGGCAAGCAAGAGGAACAGACACCCCAGGTCTCTGTGGAGGCCTGGTACCTCATTACCATGAGGGTTAGTGGAAATTCTTACCCATATGATACATTTCTAATTCCTAAAATCAGTGTCTTTCATTTTTTACTCCCTTTAGACTAATCAACATCAAAAAAAGAAAAGGGAAGTTATACCAAATGGGCTCAAATCAGCCTTCAAAAAAATTCCTATTCAATCTCTTAGCAGATTAAATCAAAAGTTAAAGAAAAATTGTTACCACTCTTTTCTGTGTAAAGTCTACAACTGACTTTTTTAAAGTTAAAAAAAACAGATATTCATTTTTTCTTTACTTTAAGTTTTACCATTTGTAAATGTAATCTTGAAAAAAGAAAATAAAATGCAGTAGTTTGGGAATCTGAAAACATTGAGGAAAACAATTTTTTTATGTTTAGAAGAGTGTCCAAAAATGTTTAAGATTAATTTATTACTGATTTTGATCATCTTGTTTCAAACCATTTAAATTTCATGTTTAGCTTCATTGAAATCTGTGCGAAAATTTTGTTTCCTGCCAGGGATGCTCATGAATGAAAAATAGTTACTAGATACATTTATAGGTATGAAAACCATAAAGTAGCATAAGGAATGCTCTGTTCACGTCTGGTCAATGTAGACATTGTAAAGAGGAAATATGCAGTGAGCAACTGAAATTTCAATTGCTCAGAGCCCACAGACATCCTGTAGGCAGGGAAACATCAGTTGATATCTGTTCAGAAGCCACTGTATACTTGAAACTTCACTTGTTATGTTCACTTTTTATCCAAAAAAAAAAAAAAAGAGCAGGGAAAAAGAAAAGAAGAAGCATATTGCCTTTTTTCCATGCTGAAAGCTCAAACAGTTCATGCTGTCAGATTGCAAAGATGGTGGGTACAGCCTCTTGAGGAGAAGCTGTGATTTAAAGGATCTAAAATGAGCACACTGCCAGTCAGGCCACCTCTAAGTCTCTTAACCATTTTCTTTGGGTGAAAAGCCATCCCTTTTCTCAAAGACCACACCATGGTGATACACTTTGACCTACAGTGATTAAATACATGTGCTTATACACAAACCGGACAACGAAGTTTTTCCTTCATCTTTCATGAAACCTTCCAGCAATGAAATAAAAAGTAGTCACTAAAAAAAACCCACAAAAAACAAAACCAGAACTTCATTAAGACCTATTGTTCCCACTTGGAAAGTCTAAGAGTCTAAGCCAAGGGCCCCTGCCTTTTTTATTTCCCTAAAAAGGATTGTAGTCAAGATCCTAACTTTGCAATGGGTTTAATCTGTAATCTCCATGGTATGGAGAAAGTGAGAGATTTGATTTGGTTGTTAATTATAAGAGCATATTCACAAGTGGTACATGTCAATCAATGTTTCTAGTGGGTTTAAAACATCCACATGAAAATTCACTCAGATAAAAGAATGAAACTAGAGCACTTTCTAACACCATACACAAAAATAAACTCAAAATGGATTAAAGATCTAAAAGTAAGACCAGAAACTATAAAACTCCTAGAGGAGAACATAGGCAAAACACTCTCCGACATACATCACAGCAGGATCCTCTATGACCCACCTCCCAGAATATTGGAAATAAAAGCAAAAATAAACAAATGGGACCTAATTAAACTTAAAAGCTTCTGCACAACAAAGGAAACTATAAGCAAGGTGAAAAGACAGCCTTCAGAATGGGAGAAAATAATAGCAAATGAAGCAACTGACAAACAACTAATCTCAAAAATATACAAGCAACACCTATAGCTCAATTCCAGAAAAATAAATGACCCAATCAAAAAATGGGCCAAAGAACTAAATAGACATTTCTCCAAAGAAGACATCCAGATGGCTAACAAACACATGAAAAGATGCTCAACATCACTCATTATCAGAGAAATGCAAATCAAAACCACTATGAGGTACCATTTCACACCAGTCAGAATGGCTGCGATCCAAAAGTCTACAAGCAATAAATGCTGGAGAGGGTATGGAGAAAAGGGAACCCTCTTACACTGTTGGTGGGAATGCAAACTAGTACAGCCACTATGGAGAACAGTGTGGAGATTCCTTAAAAAACTGGAAATAGAACTGCCTTATGATCCAGCAATCCCACTGCTGGGCATACACACTGAGGAAACCAGAAGGGAAAGAGATACGTGTACCCCAATGTTCATCGCAGCACTGTTTATAATAGCCAGGACATGGAAGCAACCTAGATGTCCATCAGCAGATGAATGGATAAGAAAGCGGTGGTACATATACACAATGGAGTATTACTCAGCCATTAAAAAGAATACATTTGAATCAGTTCTAATGAGGTGGATGAAACTGGAGCCTATTATACAGAGTGAAGTAAACCAGAAAGAAAAACACCAATACAGCATACTAACGCATATATATGGAATTTAGAAAGATGGTAACAATAACCGTGTATACGAGACAGCAAAAGAGACAGTGATGTATAGAACAGTCTTTTGGACTCTGTGGAAGAGGGAGAGGGTGGGATGATTTGGGAGAATGGCATTGAAATACGTATAACATAATATATGAAATGAGTCGCCAGTCCAGGTTCAATGCACGATACTGGATGCTTGGGGTTGGTGCACTGGGACGACCCAGAGGGAGGGTATGGGGAGGGAGGAGGGAGAAGGGTTCAGGATGGGGAACACATGTATACCTGTGGCGGATTCATTTCGATATTTGGCAAAACCAATACAATATTGTAAAGTTAAAAAAAATAAAAAATAAAAAAAAAGAAAATTCACTCAGAGAACTCCCAGTTTTTGCCTAAAATTATGCACATCAATAAACTTAAAAAAAAAAATCACTTTCTTTTGGGATTGCTACACTCTTGAAGCAGCTCAAGTCTGACTTCTTTGCGACCTCATGGACGTCAAAAAAAAAAAAAAAGCCTTTGCCAGGCTGCTGTGTCCATGGAATTCTCCAGTCAAGAATACTGGACTGGGTTGCCGTTTCCTTCTCCAGGGGAACTTCCTGACCCAGAGATTGAACCTGGGTCTCCCACATTGCAGGTAAACCTCCTATATATAATAAATATCACAGAGAGGCAGTATACGGCTTAATGAATATGGTCAACAATATTGTAATAACTTTGTGTTGAGACAGATGGTTATTAGACTTATGGTAATCATTTCATAATGTGTGCAAATACTGAGTCACTGCAGTACACTGGAAACTAACATAATATTGTACAGCAACTATATTTCAAATAAAAAAATTTAAAACTAAATATATATGGGTCACAGAGTTTACAGAAGCGTGAAAACTGGCATCTGAAAAATGCTTCTCCCCTTATCTCTTTACAGTTTTAATAAGCCACTACATGTTAATAAAATATGGTTATCTCAAAATATACTTTTCAAAAGACATATTCTGTATCAGTTAAAGCATTGAGCCCATGAGCACTTTAGAGAGATTTATCTGAGTTTTGTAGTTAAAAGAAAAAAGGCCATTCTTATCAGTTCTGCACCTGTAATGAGAAAGGCCTTTGTTCTGCAAAAAGCCACAGTCTGAGGCACAGAGATGGTTTACAGCGAAGGATGCTGTGGGTCCAGCCACGGTTGCTGGCTCCCAGGTGCCCAAAATCTCCATGTGGCAATAGCAGGATAGACTCTTTCCCTCTGTGGGAATTCCAGGAGGAGTGAAACCTACCTCAAGTAGGTTTAGAAAAAAATACTGTTTTTTTTTTTTTTTTTTTTTTTAACAAATCACAACCAGATTAATATAGAAAACGCAAGGGAGAAAAATCACAGGCTCTGGCTCATTTCCCTGAGGTAATAGAGGGGAAATTTCTGGGGAGATCAGGTTTCGTTTTTGTGTAATTACACACCCCATTGAATTTAATTATTTTGTAGTTAAATTCCTAAAAGACAAATATCTCTCCAGTTATCTACCTTCTTTTGCTTTCTGGTGTAATCACATTTTTCTGAATGGTTTGCATGAGAAAGTGGGTTTTTGGTACTGTTTGAAATGAGAGCTCTCTTTGCAAAGAGTTTTCATTGTCTATTCTTTAGCTAAGCTCATTTTATGTGAAAAATTAATAATTGGCTAAGGCTCTTTATTTGAAAACCACGAGTCCTTATTCTCATGTCATCCAACTTTCCAAGGCTACTGTGAAAACTTTTCAGGATCTGATCATTAGGCCATTTGAAGGGTCAGCTCCTGCCTGGGCCTCCCCACTGGGCTGGCTGCATACTGGAAAGGAGATGAGGTTTTGAAAGATTTATCTCAGAGGCCGGAGATTTCAACCCAATGTCAGACATTCTGTAACTTTTCTCCGTGTGGGTTTGACAACATCGTCTGTCTAAATTAGGTCCAGAGTAGATTGTTGCCAAGTGTGGTCATGGGAAGAAGGTTGGTGGAGAGACCTGCTTTCTCTCTAAGTCTTGCTCTGCTGTGAATTTGTTACTTGACTCATACTGGCATTCAGTATTTATTCAACCTTTGTGAAGACCGACTGGTGGCATATGGTTGGTTTTCCTCTTCAGTGTCGGGAAGAACTGTAGCATAGTAGCTTGAAAGTCTCTGGACTCAGACAGCCCCAGTTTTGTGACTAATGTGTCCCTGTGCATTTGCTTTCTTTCTCCAGGCCTCAGTTTCCTTGTTTATAAAAGGGAGATAATAACTTATATTTCACATAAATTATGTGAAGCTGGTAGGGGCAGTGGATTCTCACTGAAATGAGAATCAGAAGCTCTGAGTTGAGTCCTTGGTTTACCACTTGGCCTTGGGCGAGTAACGTAAACTTTTTCAGCTGGAGGCCATATCTGTGCAGAAAGACACGGGGGTCTTGCCGGTCTCAGGGGCATTTAGAGGATTAAAATAAACGAGTGTGAAAGCACTGCCTTTAGTCTCTCTCCACTCCCCATCCCTCAGGACCTACAAGGAATGTTGCCCAACACACTTTTGGTCTCACTTAACATTTGTCAAGGGCTTTCAATTTCCTCCAGAATTAAGTCCATGGCATTTATGAGCATGGCATTCTAAGCTGGGCACCTCAGTCTCTCTTAGGCTACAGCTGCCATCCCATTCCACCTTTCCATTGTCTCTATTAATAATCTCTAACCACATGGAACAAAAGCCCATTTCCTTGATCACACTTTGCCTTTGTACAGACTATTCCTTCTACTTAAATATTGTATGTTAACACATATATGTGGAATCTAGAAAATCAGTATAGAGATCTTATTTGCAAAACAGAAATAGATATACAGACAGAGAAAACAAAAATATGGACACCAAAGAGGGAAAGAGGGGGTGGTTGGATGGATTCGGATTGATATTTATACACTATTAATTCTATGTATAAAGTAGATAACTAATGAGAGCATAGTGTATAGCACAGGGAACTCTACTCAGTGCTCTATGGTGATCTAAATGGGAAGGAAATCCAAAACATAGGGGGTATGTGAATACATACAGCTGATTCACTTTGCTGTACAGTAGAAACTAGCATAACATTGTAAAGCAACTATACTCCAATAAAAATTTAAAAAATAGAATAAGCATCTTATGCATAATGAAAAAAAATGTAAAATATTGTAATTACAATTGGTGATGGACAGGGAAGCCTGGCATGCTGCAGTCCATGGGGTTGCAAAGAGTCGGACATGATTGAGTGGCTGAATTAAACTGATAAAATAAATGTATTTGCTATTAAAAATGATGCCTTCATTTTGGAACAAATAAATGGCCTTCATTTGTTATCAACACATCTATTTTCTTAAGAATAAGGCAGTGTTTTATTCACCTTTGCATCCCAAGAGGCTGGGACAATGCCTGACATGTCTTTGGCATTCAATAAATTATTTTTAAACAAAGAAAAGAAGGAAAGAAAGTGTTAAAGCCATTATTGTTTAATTCATGTTTACTGTAACAGGCAAACCCATAATTTTTTAAGTTAAAAAAGGAAAAGACCATAGGCATTTGGAACACATTGCTCCAAAGAGTCAGTCTGAGTTGAGCTGGCACTCCAGGCAAGCGGGATCTCTCAGCTACTTTCAACACTTGTAATTTCAATATTTCTTGGTATTAAAACAACAAAGAGGTTAACCTTTTCTTTCTTCTAGTTCACATCAGAGTTCTTCCTAAGGAAAAATAATTAACTAATTCAAAAGTGTGATCCATATAATGATTTGATTTGGTTTGAGTCTTCATAGAAAAATGAAAACTGGTCTTTATAGGAATTAAAAACAAATCCTAGTCAGGTGTCCTAAAATTTCAACATACATGACTAGAAAGTAATTACCAACTCAAGGCAGAAAAATAGATATGGCAGGAGGGGAGGAAAATGGATAGATATAAGGGAAAAAAAAAAAAAGACTTGGGAGCTTTGAAACTCTCAATACAGTGGGCAACTATCTAGGACGATTTCTTGACTTCATGAAGTATCACTAAGTTTGGGGGTAAGTTTGCTTTGGAACTGTCTAGTTCCCTTTCTTATCTTTTCAACATCCAAGTATCTAAGTATTTTTGCTGTTGGTCTCTTCACACTACCTTGGTCTCAACTGGTTTGTGAGCCTGTGAAGTGACCCAGGGCTCTAATTTTCCTTCTTTCTGCATTACAACCCCATCGTCTTTCAGAAGCTCTCAGCTAAAGCAAATCCACCCTAGGGTGCAGCCCTCCTAGGAGGTTTCACATTTGAAAAGAGGTCAGCAAGGGAACCAAAATGCATTTCTAAGGAATAGAATTTCAAGAGCTGTGAGAAAGAGAAGTGTAAAATCTGATGTTTCTGGAGGAAGTCAGTGTTAGCCTTGGAAGTCATTTCAGTTCCTCATCATCCAGCCAATTCTCAGCCAGGGGTTGTGGCTGTTGGTTTTTCTATCACTCGAAATGGAAGGGCCTGGAGAAAATAGTGCTGCTGAGGCAAGAGCTGGTAGCAGATGATTACATATATGTGATAAAAAATGGGATCACACCAGTGAAGGCTGCGTCATTGAAACTTACTTAGTGTTGGCATCTAAGCTTTTCATCTACAGTTGTAAATAATGTTCCCTGAAGTCCGTTTTTGTTTGTTTTTAATTTTTTTTTATTGAAGAATAATAACCTTACAGAATTTTGTTGTTTTCTGTCAAACCTCAATATGAACCAGCCATAGGAAGACATATATCCCCTCCCTTTTGAACCTCCCTCCCATTTCCCACCCCATCGCACCCCTCTAGGTTGATACAGAGCCCCTGTTTGAGTTTCCTGAGCCATACAGCAAATTCCTGTATGTTTCCGTCATTCTTTCCATACATCTCACCCTTCCCTCCCTTCTCCCCATGTCCACAAGTCTATTCTCTATGTCTGTTTCTCTGCTGCTGCCCTGTAAATAAGTTCTTCAGAACCATTCTTCTAGATTCTGTATATATGTGTTAGAATATGATACTTATCTTTCTCTTTCTGACTCACTTCAGTCTGTATAATAGGTTCTAGGTTCATCACCTCATCAGAACTGACTCAAATGCACTCCTTTTTATGGCTGAGTAATATTCCATTGTGTATAGGTACCACAACTTCTTTATCCATTCATCTGTTGATGGACATCTAGGTTGCTTCCTTGTTCTAGCTGTTGTAAATAGTGTTGCAATGAACAATGGGAATTTTGGTTTCCTCAGGATATATGCCTAGGAGTGGGATTGCTGTGTTATATGGTGGCCTGGCGTGCTGTGATTCATGGGGTCGCAAAGAGTCGGACACGACTGAGTGACTGAACTGAACTGACTGATGGTGGTTTCATTCCTAGTCTTTTAAGGAATCTCCATACTGTCTTCCATAGTGGCTGTATCAATTTACATTCCCAACAATAGTGCAAGAGCTTTCCCTTTTTTCCATACCCCCTCCAGCATTTATTGTTTGTAGACTTTCTGATGATGGCCATTCTGACTGGTGTGAGGTGATATCTCGTAGTTTTGATTTGAATTTCTTTAATAATGAGTGATGTTGAACATCTTTTCATGTGTTTGTTAGCCATCTGCATGTCTTCTTTGGAGAAATGTTTGTTTAGGTCTTTTCCCCACTTTTTGATTAGGTTGTTTGTTTTTCTGGCATTGAGTGGTATGAGCTGCTTGTATATTTTGGAAATTAATCCTTTGTCAGTTGTTTCATTTGCTATTATTTTCTCCCATTCTGAGGGTTGTCTTTTCACCTTGCTTATAGTTACCTTTGCTATGCAAAAGCTTTTAAATTTAATCAGATCCCACTTGTTTATTTTTGTTTTTATTTCCATTACTCCAATTGCCAACATCCGCTGGATCATGGAAAAAGCAAGAGAGGTCCAGAAAAACATCTATTTCTGCTTTATTGACTGTGCCAAAGCCTTTGACTGTGTGGATCACAATAAACTGTGGAAAATTCTGAAAGAGATGGGAATACCAGACCACCTGACCTGCCTCTTGAGAAATTTGTATGCAGGTCAGGAAGCAACAGTTAGAACTGGACATGGAACAACAGACTGGTTCCAAATAGGAAAAGGAGTACGTCAAGGCTGTATATTGTCACCCTGCTTATTTAACTTATATGCAGAGTACATCATGAGAAACGCTGGACTGGAAGAAACACAAGGTGGAATCAAGATTGCCAGGAGAAATATCAGTAACCTCAGATATGCAGATGACACTACCCTTATGGCAGAAAGTGAAGAGGAACTAAAAAGCCTCCTGATGAAAGTGAAAGTGGAGAGTGAAAAAGTTGGCTTAAAGCTCAACATTCAGAAAATGAAGATCATGGCATCCGGTCTCATCACTTCATTGGAAATAGATGGGGAAACAGTGGGAACAGTGTCAGACTTTATTTTTTTAGGCTCCAAAATCACTGCAGATGGTGACTGCAGCCATGAAATTAAAAGACGCTTACTCCTTGGAAGGAAAGTTATGACCAACCTAGATAGCATATTCAAAAGCAGAGACATTACTTTGCCAACAAAGGTCCGTCTAGTCAAGGCTATGGTTTTTCCTGTGGTCATGTATGGATGTGAATGTTGGACTGTGAAGAAGGCTGAGCGCCAAAGAATTGATGCTTTGAACTGTGGCGTTGGAGAAGACTCTTGAGAGGCTCTTGGACTGCAAGGAGATCCAACCAGTCCATTCTGAATGAGATCAGCCCTGGGATTTCTTTGGAAGGAATGATGCTAAAGCTGAAACTCCAGTACTTTGGCCACCTCATGCGAAGAGTTGACTCATTGGAAAAGACTCTGATGCTGGGAGGGATTGGGGGCAGGAGGAGAAGGGGACGACAGAGGATGAGATGGCTGGATGGCATCACTGACTCTATGGACGTGAGTCTGGGTGAACTCTGGGAGTTGGTGATGGACTGGCAGGCCTGGTGTGCTGCGATTCATGGGGTCGCAAAGAGTCAGACACGGCTGAGCGACTGAACTGAACTGAACTGAGGAGGTGGGTCATAGAGGATTTTGCTTTGATTTATGTCATCGAGTGTTCTGCCTATGTTTTCCTCTAAGGGTTTTATAGTTTCTGGTCTTACGTTTAGGTCTTTAATCCATTTTGAGTTTATCTTTGTGTATGGTGTTAGGAAGTGTTCTACTTTCATTCTTTTACGTGTAGCTGTCCAGTTTTCCCAGCACCATTTATTGAAGAGGCTGTCTTTGCCCCCATTGTATATTCTTGCCTCCTTTGTCAAAAATAAGGTACCCATAGGTGCATGGGTTTATTTCTCAGCTTACTGTCTTGTTCCATTGGTCTATATTTCTGTTTTTGTGCCACTACCATACTCTCTTGATGACTGTAGCTTTGTAGTATAATCTGAAGACAGAAAGGTTGATTCCTCCAACTTCATTATTCTTTCTTAAGACTACTTTGCCTATTCGAGGTCATTTGTGTTTCCATATGAATTGTGAAATTTTTTTCTAGTTCTGTGAAAAGTGCCATTGGTAGTTTGATAGGGATTGCATTTAATCTGTAGACTGAGTTTGGTAGTATAGTCACTTTCACAATATTGATTCTTCCCACCCAGGACTGGAATATCTCTCCATCTGTTTATGTCATCTTTGATTTCTTTCATTAGTGTCTTATAATTTTCTGTGTACAGTTCTTTTGTCTCTTTAGGTAAGTTTATTCCTAGAAACTTAATTATATTTGTTGCAATGGTGAATGGGATTGATTCTTTACTTTCTCTTTATGATCTTTCATTTTTAGTACATAGAAATGCAAGTGATTTCTGTGTATTGATTTTGTATCCTGCAACTTTGCTAAATTCACTGATTAGCTCTAGTAATTTTCTGATACTATCTTTAGGGTTTTCTATGTACAGTATCATGTCATCTCAAACAGTGAGAGCTTTACTTCTTCTTTTCTGATCTGGATTCCTTTTACTTCTTTTTCTTCTCTGATTGCTGTAGCTAGGACTTCCAAAACTATGTTGAATAATAGTGGTGAGAGTGGACACCCTTGTCTTATTCCTGATCTTAGGGGGAATGCTTTCAGTTTTTCACCATTGAGAATAATATTTGCTGTAAGCTTATCATATATGGCCTTTACTATGTTGAGGTAGGTTCCTTCTATACCCATTTTTTGAAGAGTTTTAATAATAAATGGGTGCTGAATTTTGTCAAAGGCTTTTTCTGCATCTATTGAGATTATCATATGGTTTTTATCTTTCAATTTGTTAATATGGTGTTTCGCATTGATTGATTTGTGCATATTGAAGAAGCCTTGCATCCCTGGAATAAACCCAACTTGATCATGGTGTATGAGCTTTTTGATGTGTTGCTGAATTATGTTTGCTAAAATTTTGTTGAGGATTTTTGCATCTTTGTTCATCAGTGATATTGGCCTGTAGTTTCTTTTTGTGTGTTGTCTTTGTCTGGTTTTGGTATCAGGGTGATGGTAGTCTCGTAGAATGAGTTTGGAAGTGTTCCTTCCTCTGCAATTTTTTGAAAGAGTTTTAGAAGGATAGGCATTAGCTCTTCTCTAAAGGTTTGACAGAATTCTCCTGTGAAGCCATCTGGTCCTGGGCTTTTGTTTCTTGGGAGATTTTTGATCACAGCTTCAATTTCAGTGCTTGTAATGGGGTTGTTCATAATTTCTATTTCTTCCTGGTTCAGTCTTGGAAGATTGAACTTTTCTAAGAATCTGTTCATTTCTTCCAGGTTATCCATTTTATTGCCATATAGTTGTTCATAATAGTCTCTTATAATCCTTTGTATTTTTGCATTGTCTGTTGTAATCTCTCCTTTTTCATTTCTGATTTTGTTGATTTGATTATTCGTTCTTTTTTTCTTGCTAAGTCTGGCTAAAGGTTTGTGAATTTTGTTTATCTTCTCAAAGAACCAGTTTTTAGTTTTATTAATATTTACTATTGTTTCTTTCATTTGTTTTTCATTTATTTCTGCTTGGATCTTTATGATTTCTTTCCTTCTACTAATTTTGGGGTTTTTTTTGTTCTTTTTCCAGTTGTTCTAGGTGTAGTGTTAGGTTGTCTATTTGATGTTTTTCTTGCATCTTGAGGTAGGATTGTATTACTCTAAACATCCCTCTTAGAACTGCTTTTGCTGCATCCCATAGGTTTGGAGTTGTTGTGTTTTTATTGCCATTTGTTTCTAGAAATTTTTTTACTTCCCTTTTGATTTCTTCAGTAACCTGTTGGTTATTTAGAAACATGCTGTCTAATCTCCATGTGTTTTTATTTCTTACAGTTTTTTTTTTCTTGTAATTGATACCTAGTCTCATAGTGTTGTAGTTGGAGAAGGTACTTGATATGATTTCAGTTTTCTTAAATTTGCTGAGGTTTGATTTGTGACCCAAGATGTGGTCTATCCTTGAGAATGTTCCATGTACACTTGAGAGAAGAAGTTGTATTCTTTTGCATTTGGATGGAATGTCCTGAAGATATCAATGAGATCCATCTCATCTAATGTATCATTTAAGACTTGTGTTTCCTTTTAATTTTCTGTTTTGATAATCTGTCCATTGGTGTGAGTGGGGTGTTAAAGTCTCCTACTATTATTGTGTTACTGTCATTTTCTCCTTTTATGGCTGTTAGTGTTTGTCTTATATATCGAGGTGCTGCTATGTTGGGTGCATAGATATTTACGATTGTTATGTCTCCCTCTTGGATAGATCCCTTGATCATTATGTAGTGTCCTTCCTTATCTCTTGTAATATTCTTTAAGATCTATTTTGTCTGATATGAAGATTGCTACTCCAGCTTTCTTTTGCTTCCCATTTGCATAGAATATATTTTTCCATCCTCTCACTTTCAGCCTATATGTGTCTTTAGGTCTGAAGTGGGTTCCTTGTAGACAGTATACATATGGGTCTTATTTTTGTATCCATTCAGCCCGTCTATGTCTTTTGGTTGGAGCATTTAATCCATTTACATTTAAAGTAATTATTGATATATATATTCCTATTGCCATTCTTAATTGTTTGGGGTTGATTTTGTAGATCTTTTTTCTTCTTTTGTATTTCTTGACTGTACAACTCCCTTTAACATTTGTCGTAAAGCTGGTTTGGTGGTACTGAATTCTCGTAACTTTTGCTTGTCTGAAAAGCTTTTTATTTCTCCGTCAGTTTTGAATGAGATCCTTGATGGGTACAGTAATTGTGGTTGTAGATTTTGCACTTTCAGTACTTTAAATATATCCTGCCATTCCCTTCTGGCCTGCAGAGTTTCTGCTGAAAGATCAGCTGTTAAGGGTATGGAGTTTCCCTTGTATGTTACTTGTTGCTTGTCCCTTGCTGTTTTTAATATTCTTTCTTTATGTTTAGTCTTTGTTAGTTTGATTAGTATGTGTCTTGGCATGTTTCTCCTTGGGTTTATCCTGAACGGGACTCTTTGTACCTCTTGGACTTGACTGACTATTTCCTTTTCCATGTTGGGAAAATTTTCAACTATAATTTCTTCAAAAAATTTCTCATACCCTTTATTTTTCTCTTCTTCTGGGACCCCTATAATTTGAATGCTGGTGTGTTTGATATGGTCCCAGAGGTCTCTGAGACTATCCTCAGTTCTTTTCATTCTTTTTACTTTGTTTGGCTCTTCAGAAGTTATTTCCACTATTTTATCTTCCAGCTCACTGATTCATTCTTCTTCTTCAGATAGTCTGCTATTGATTCCTTCTAGAGTATTTTTAATTTCAGTAATTGTGGTATTCGTCTCTGCATGTTTATTCTTTAATTCTTCTAGGTCTTTGTTGACTGATTCTTGCATTTTCTCCACTTTGTTTTTAAGGTTGTTGATCATCTTTGCTATCATTATTGTGAATTCTTTTTCAGGTAGTTTGCCTATGTCCTCTTCATTTATTTGGATTTCTATGTTTCTAGTTTGTTCCTTCATTTGTGTAGTATTTCTCTGCCTTTTCATTATTATTATTATTTAACTTATTGTGTTTGAGGTCTCCTTTTCCCAAGCTTCAAAGTTGAATTTTTTCTTCCTTTTGATTTCTGCCCTCCTAAGGTTGGTCTAGTGGTTTGTCTAAGCTTCTTATAGGGTGAGATTTGTGCTGAGTTTTTGTTTGTTTGTTTGTTTTTCCTCTGATGGGCAAGTCTGAGTGAGGGGATAATTCTGTCTGCTGATGATTGGGTTTGTATTTTTGTTTTGTTTGTTGTTTGGATGAGGCATCTTGCACAGGGTGCTACTGGTGGTTGGGTGATGCCAGGTCTTGTATTCAAGTGGTTTCCTTTGTGTGAGTTCTCACTATTTGATATGCCCTAGGGTTGGTTCTCTGGTAGTCTAGGGTCTTGGAGTGAGTACTCCCACTCCAAAGGCAGGGCTTGATCTCTGTTGTTGGTAGCAGGGACGAGGATGGAGTGATGGTGGGACGGGAGAGGAAAGACCACAGAGCCACCAGTTCTGGGCTTTTGCAGTAAACTCTGAAGTCCATTTTTAAGGCTGTCAATACACTGCTTAATGGCTCAGTCATGTCTGACTCTCTGTGAACCCATAAACTATAGCCTGCCAGGCTTCTCTGTCCATGGAATTTTCCAGGCAAAGATACTGGAGTGGATTGCCATTTCCTTCTCCAGGAAATCTTCTCTACCCAGGGATTGAAACCCCATTGCTTGTGTTTCCTGCATTGATAGGCACCTTCTTTACCACTAGTGCCACCTGGTAAGTCATAGTTTAGAAATACACAGTTTAGAAATTTACTGTTAAAGTTTTAATGAAAATTCAAGTTTAATGAAAACAAAGCCACTGAGCAGTCAGGTTCTGATTGTTACTCTGAAGCAGAGGACATAAGCAGGGGAACGGTCCTATGTTCTCATTGAGCCCTTAGATTTTATTTTATCTGGCATGTAAACTATGCCTTCTTAAATGCCAAGCAAGTGTCTTAAAGAGGAAAGCAAAATCACTGTATAAAGACCTCAACATGGTGACTAGGATAAAATCCTGGAATCTTGTGTTGGGAGGCAATTTAAAGATCATCCTCCTTTTGACATTTACAAGTTAAAGAAATGGGAGAATAGGGTGAAGTTCATAATTTTGTCTTGGAATCCATAAAACCTCATTTATTCTATGTCACAGTCCTCTTTGCATGGTGTTAGGCAAGTCGTTTATATTTTCTGTAAAGGGTGGTAAACTGGTAGTTAAAGATTCAGTCTAAACCTATGTTTTGCTTTTTTCCTACAGCATTTCCTCCTAAAAATCTGGATATTCAGTTTCTCTTGGACAGAAAACGTGGGGTAAGAGAGAAGGTGATGGTCAGTTGCTTTGGGGTTTGCATTTTCTATGACACTTGTCCAGAGCTGAGTAGGATCGTCTCTCTGAGTTTTGTGCTGTCTTGGTTGCCACTGTCCTCTCCACTCTCTACTCTTTTCCTGGACCACTCCTTTCATTCATTATCTGTATCTGGAAGGCACTGAGATCTCTGAACTAGACGTCATGTGTCAATATTACTATCTGTAAAATGGGCAACACAGAGGGTGATGCTAGGAAAAAAATGTCCAAATTTAGGTGATGATGGAAATAATTTGGCATCTCAAAAAAATACAAATTCCTGGGCTCAACCGTATAGATTCTGACTCAGTGGATATGGAATAAGGGGGTCTCTGATTTTTCTTTTTTTTTTTTTTGCCAAAGTTCTGCAGTTTATGCCTACAGTTAGCTAGGGTTTTAGAATCCTGACTTAAATATCTCTAAAATTCTATCAATCCAGCTCACCCCAGAATTCTTAGTTTGATAAGTCTTTTTCAGGTCAATGGACTTCAATGCACTTAAGGCTCCAGTGTAATTATTAAATCCAATTAGCCACTGAGTTAAATTATTTTCAATCAGCCTTAGGCTATTTACCATAACATCCCCCAACCTGAAATCTGAATAGGAACAAAAGGACCTGGGCAATGAATACCACTCATTGGTCACTGCCACAGGAAAGTGACTTATTCACACAGCAGGTAAAAATTCCCACAGCCTGCTCACGCTTCTGAGAATATACATATTAAAAAAAGAGAGAGAGAGAGAAGAGAGGAAATTCTTATCAATGCACCATTTGAGTGTAAATAACAGAAAGGGATATTCAGGATTAAGGGCATTCTGATAACAGGCACATTTTGCAGGGGCCCTTTTAACTTGTGTTTGGGATAGTTTCTTAGAGACTGGAAAATTAAATACAGGAAGGATTTAAATTTGATGTAGTGGGGTCTTTAAAAATTTGGCACAAGCCCTTTTGTTCTTTCAGCTTGCCCTTCAAGGTATCACACAGTGTGAGAGAACGCAGGCTCTGGGTTCAGACTGCCTAATATCAGCAAACTGTGGACTGATGTCTGTAGACAAGAGGCTTGGGAGCTGAGTGGTTTCTATGGAGATGGGAATTAGTGAGGAAGTGCTTTCCTTTTGATTATTCTCCATCTTAATAGGGACAATTGCAACCATTTATCTTTTTCTGAAGGAATAAGGACATCTCTGGGAACAATAGCAAGGCTTGAGTGAGACTGTTCCATGTTAACTATCTTAAAATATCAACTCCCTGCATCTTTCAATAATAAATCATGAGGTCTTGGGTGGTGCCCTTTGCCCAAGAAGTAAGACTTTAGTTTTATCTGATAACAAATCAGGAATCCTGCATGATTTGGTATGTTTTATATTTTATATATTAGTATGTTATTTGAAAGCTGAGATGTATACTCAATATTTGTAATGATAATAGCTTGAATTCATATTTAGTCTCTGGACAATACAGACTATTTTCACTTATACCTGAAAAATAAGAGATATGAACCATCATTTCTATTTTTCAGATGGAGAATCATAAACAATGGAAATGATGTTTTTCATAATCTGTGGAAAATGAGTGTGGGGATATAGATAATGTTTCTGGAATCGAAATTTAATGGCTTTCCTTTTTGCATTCCTGTGAACATCTTTTCTCCTCTTATTCTTTATTAATACATAACTGTTGTTACTGTTGTTTAGTTGCTAAGTCGTGCTCTTTTGCAACCTGAAGGACTGTAGCCCACCAAGCTCCTTCTGTCCGCAGGATTTCCCAGGCAAGAATACTGGAGTAGGTTGCCATTTCCTTTTCCAGGGGATCTTCCTGACCCAGGGATTGAACCCGCATTTCCTGCATTGGTCGGCAGATTCTTTACCACTGAGCCACCAGGGAAGCCCAGAACACTGAGGAGAATTTTTTAAAAATCTTATTGGTAAAACAACTTGGTAAAATCAAGTTGTTTATTTGGGGATTTGTATTGAGCTTGGAGGTTCTCAGAAGAGGAGAGTCAGTCACATACAATGAACCCTAAAAATGTTGTCCCAGGAAGAAGTCATGGGCTGTGACCTCGTCCAAAGCTGACCCCTTGTTAGGAAGACTGGAGCACAAACAGGCTGGTATGACTGTCCACTGCTGCATCTGGGCCTGGGCCTGCTTCAGTAGGCTTGAAGTCAATGAGAATAAGAATAGTGAAGATGCTTCTCTGGGAAAAGGTGATAAGAATCAACGTGAAGGAAATTGGTAGGAAGTATGGGAATCTATCAAACAAAATGATAGACTAATATATATATGAATAATTTCCAAAATTTTGAGGCAACAAAATTAAAATCTTTCTCTGTTAAATTCTTTTGGGCGGCCTGTCCCTAAACATGTTTTCAGAATCTCCTTAAAGAAATAGAAGCTGAATTATTACCTAAGACTGTCAGCATCAGGACATGGAGGTGCGATGCATTTAGACAGTAAACTTCAGTTTTTGACGTTACGTAATCAGATCAAGTGGTGCTGGCCTCGTGGAAATTAAAGAGAGGGGGATTATATTTAGCTTATTTTCAGACTAGGCTTAGTGGGCATCACAGACAAAGATATTAATTTTTCAGATGAAAAGTAGACTGTTAACCATGCACAAAAGATCATTTGTGCTACCCAAATCTATGCTAATCTCCATTCCAAATCCCTTAGCAACTGTTACTTGGTTGGAAAGGTTTAATTTTCATGAAAGGAAGAAAACTTTTGGAACATGTTACAGTGAAATGTAGTTTTGGAGCACTGAGTTGTTATTAAAGATATTAAACATTACATAGTGATAAAATGATTATTTAACATGAGTTTGAATTATTCTTGAAATGTAGCAAAATCTTCCTCAATTTGTTACTCAAATTAGATGCTTTAATTCCTGCATTGTCATACAACACAGTAAGTAATAGAAATAGAAAAGTGTAGAACAGCATGTGAATTGGAAATAAAAAAGGCTTCCCACAGTTTTCAAGTAGATGTTCATTCATTCATTATCTTACTCAACAAATGGTACATGAGTATCTCTCATATACTAGATTCTAGACATGTAGAGGAGACAGATCTAGTGCCTGAGCTAAAAGCATCTATAATCTAGTGGGAATGTGAATTTATAAACTGATAAATATTTGAAATATAGTCACTTTTATGGTGGAGTCATGAGGAATTTTATTTACACACTTAAAAACTTCAGTGTGGAAAATGGAAAATTTCTGGGAAAAAAATAAAACATACTATTATTAAATCAAGAAGAAACAAACCCTATAGTATCAGCAGTTAAAAATATAGCAAAAACAACAAGAAAAAAAATAAAGGGGAAAAAAAGCATTTGGGGGTTGCTTGTCCAAGATTCAGGTCACTTATAGGCACATTTGCCCAAACATTTCAGGAACAGATAATTTGTGTATTTTGCAGTGTATTAAAAAAAGTATTTATTTTATATATATACATATTTGTCTTATGTATATATATATTCATTAGTGATTAAATAAAGCAAATAAGTAAAAGAAGGAATGTTTCTCATTTTTTTTTAATGAGGATAATGTGAATTTGATAACAAAACTAGACAGGAACAGAACAAGAAGGAAAATTATGTTCCATTACATTAATGAAATAGATGTTCGTATTAGATTCATATGCATGTTTGTGTGTGGATGTGTATTGAGTATGTGTGTGTAATATTATAATGCTTCATACTGAAGCTTAGCTTAGGAATATGAAAGAAGCTTAAAATTAAAGAATTTATTGAAGTAATTCTCTACATTAAATATTCGATGACACTAAACACTTGGATTTTTTCAATAGATGCAGAAAAATCTTCTGATAAATCTCTGCTTTCTTTCATTATAAAAACTCTTCACAAAATAGAAATAGAGTTTTTCTTTTTTACTTGATAAAAAGAATTCATCAAAATTCTATAGCACGTAGCATACTTAGTACTGAGAAAAAAATTTCCTTTGAAGTCAGGAACAAGAGCAAGAATTTTGCTCATCATCACACCTGAAGTACAATCTAGTTGTAGTAAAACCAGGGGAAAAAGACATAAAGGTTGAAAAAGCAAAGCAGCATTTCCAACATTTACACACTGCATGTATATATTTGTGTTTAAAACTCAAGAGATTTTAAGAGAATTCAAGCGACTCTTACTAGAACTAGTAAGCAAATTTGACAGATTCTGAATAAAATAGCAGCCTACAAAAATCAATTGTATTAACATGCCACAGCCACAAATAACCAGATAATATAATTTATAATGTTATATTTTATAATAGTAATAAAAACTCTGATGGGCCTAAGCATAAATCTAACAAAAGACATGGAGTGGTTTCAGCTGTTAGAAAAAGAAAAGCTGAACTAAATCATGAAGACATTTATTGTTTAGTGAAGAAAATGTTTGAAGATAGTTTGTTTTGGCAGCTTAATACATCAGTCCTGTTGTGGGACCTTTGTGGTGGTTTTGCTTGGCCACGAGGGCTGGCTTTGTGGGCATATGAGCTGCAAAGTCACGTGAGCCTCCACATTCAGGGGTTCTGTGCTTGGTTTAGTGCCCTGCTGTTCTGTTTGGAAAGTCTTGATAATTTTGTATTTGAATTTGTGTTTAGTAAATGACATCCATGGGACATATGTGTAAGCAGAGGAGATATGTGGAAATTGTGTTTCATTCTTTGTGTCATCTCTGTGATACCCTGTGAGCACAGATTTGGTAAAGAATCTGCCTGCAATGCAGGAGACACAAGAAACTTGGGTTCGATTCCTGGATTGGGAAGATCCCCTGGCGAAGGAAATGGCAACCCACTTCAGAATTGTTGCCCGGAGAATTTCATGGACAGAGGAGCATGGGGTGGTAAAGAGCTGGACATGACTGAACATGAGCACACATTTCCAGGATGCATGGGAATTCAGTGAGATTTAAAGTTAGTGTTGATTAGGCATGTTCCATATGACAAAGACAGGGAGATAACAGCCCAGAGA
This sequence comes from Bos javanicus, assembly GCF_032452875.1. NCBI lineage: Eukaryota > Metazoa > Chordata > Mammalia > Artiodactyla > Bovidae > Bos > Bos javanicus. The sequence continues at coordinate 33,348,138 of NC_083881.1, read as the reverse complement.
GGCTAATTTTCCATTCAAACCAGAACTTGCTTCAGATACAGAATGGAGGCAATGGCATTCTGAGAGACACAGACAACCAAGGGTCCCTACCGTATCCTGTCTTATTTACATCACTTCCCTATATATTAGACATTTCATTTATAATGAAAATGATGACAAGAGAAAAGGAAAAGATAGGGCAACTCATTGTACCTTTTCCTTTCAATCTCTCCTTGCATGCATGCTCAGTCTGTCCACCTCTTTGCAACCCCATGGACTGTAGCCCACCAGGTTTTTCTGTCCATGGGATTTTCCAGGCAAGAATACTGGAGTGGGTTGCTGTTTGTTCCTTCAGCGGATCTTCCCAACCCAGGGATCAGATGTGCCTCCTGCATTGGCAAGCAGATTCTTTACCATTGACCCCCCTTACTTATCTGTAAATCCAAGGTAGAGAGTGTTGGTTGAATGTGTGCAATTAGAGACATGAGTTAGTCTTGTACAGTGTTTCTCCTGTTCTGGTAAGAATGAAATACATATGCATGTCCAAGCTATGAACCATAAATTATGTAATTTGGGGATTCTGCAAATGAGTCAAATGTTCTTATATTTGCATTTCAAACTGACATTGCATGATATAGAGAAAATGGTAAAATTCATGCTAACCATTTGAGGTTTTCATTTCTCTTTACTGAGAACTCTATTAAGCTGCAAATAAAAATTGCCATGGCAAATCAAGAGCAAGACATGGAAGAAAGGGAAAAGCTTTATATTTTAGTACCTTTAATAGTGATTTATCCCTGCTTTTTAGACAAGGGGCCCCACATTTTTATTTTTGTACTAGACCCTGCAAATTATATAGCTGGCTCTGTCTGTTGTCTTCGGCTTATCTCTTGCCCTCCCCCACCCCCCATAATAATTGCCCCATATTTGCAAGATCACTCTCAGAGATCCAGGCATCCAGTCTACAGTGGAGTCAGAAAAAAGGTAGAAGAGTTGGTGACAGCAAACTTTTCTTTTATGGTCATTGCCTTTATTGGGAATTTAAAAGTCTTTTCAGAAAAGTTTGGGCCCCATGGATACTTAAAGTTGCAAAAATAATGGAACAGTAAGCATCTGGAAAATAGACTCAGCCAAGGCAATGTCTGGCTACAAATACTGTCCAAGTCAGAGGTTGGTAGGCTTTTCTATAAAAAGCCTAGGTGGCCATCTGGTCAGGTTCTTATTTATTTATTATAATCAGGGGGCAATTGCTTTACAATGTTGTGTTGGTTTCTGCTCTGCAGCAACTTGAGTCAGCAGTAAGTATATATATATATATTTATATATACACACACACATATGGGTGTGTATATATATATATATATATATATATATGTATATATACATCCCCTCCTTCTTGAGCCTCCTTCCTTTCCCACCCTCCATCCCACCTCTAGGTCATCACAGAGCACTGGACTGGGCTCCCCATGTTATGTAGCAGCTTGCCACTAGCTATGTTTTACACATGGTAGTGCATACATCCGGCTTCTGCGGTGGCCCAGGTGGTAAAGAATCTGCCTGCAATACAGGAGACCCAGGTTCTATCCCTGGGTCTGGAAGATCCCTTGGAGAAGAGAGTGGCAACCCACTCCAGTATTCTTGCCTGGAGAGTTCTATGGACAGAGGAGCCTGGTAGTCTGTACTCCATGGGGTCTCAAAGAGTCGAATATGACTGAGTGACTAACACTTACTTAGTGCATATATGTCAGTGCTACTCTCTCACTTTGTCTCACCCTCTCTTCCCCTCACTGTGTCCACAAGTCCTTTCTCTACATCTTCATCTCTATTCCTTCCCTGCAGATAGATTCATCAGTACCATTTTTCTAGATTCTGTATATATATATATGTATGCTACTGCTACTGCTAAGTCACTTCAGTCGTGTCCGACTCTGTGCGACCCCATAGACAGCAGCCCACCAGGCTCCCCTGTCCCTGGGATTCTCCAGGCAAGAGCACTGGAGTGGGGTGCCATTGCCTTCTCCGATATATATATGTATATGTATATGTATATGTATATGTATATGTATATGTATATGTGTATATATATATATATATGTATTAATATACAATATTTGTTTTTCTCTTTTTGGTCAGACTCTTGATGCAAGAGTTTGCTGCTGTAGTATAAACATAGATAGAGACAACATGCAAATGAATGGGCATGGCTGTGTTCCAAGAAAAACTCTTTACAAAAACAGGAATTGGACAGATCTGACCAATGGGCTGTAATTTGCTTACTCTTACATAGACTCTTATGTAGATAGGGAAACAATGGAAACAGTAATAGACTTTATTTTATTGGGCTCCCCAAATCATTGCAGGTTGTGACTGCAGCCATGAAATTAAAAGATGCTTGCTCCTTGGAAGAAAAGCTATGACCAACCTAGACAGCATATTAAAAAGCAGAGACACTACTTTGCTGACAAAGGTCTATTTAGTCAAAGCTATGGTTTTTCCAGTAGTCATGTATGGATGTAAGAGTTGGACCATAAAGAAGGCTGAACATTATAGAACTGATGCTTTGGAACTGTAGTGTTGGAGAAGACTCTTGAGACTCTTGGACTATAAGGAGATCAAACCAGTTGATACTAAAGGAAATCAACCTCAAATATTCATCAGAAAGACTGATGCTGAAGCTGAAGCTCCAATACTTTGGCCACCTAATATGAAGAACTGACTCATTAGAAACGACTCTGATGCTGGGAAAGGCAGGAGGAGAAGGGGATGACAGAGGACAAGATGATTGGATGGCATCACTGATTCAATGCACATGAGTTTGAGCAAGCTCCGTGGGATGGTGAAGGATAGGGAAGCCTGGCATGCTGCAGTCCATGGGGTTGCCAAGAGTCAGACATGACTGAACAACAACATAGAGCTTTATTTTGCTTTGGTTCCTAAGTCGTGGACCATAGGGTGATGACAGTAAGTAGGTGCCACTTACTGAATGTCTACCATTCATCACCTGAGACTAGGCTTGTTGCCATCTCTAAAAATATTTATATTTTGTTATCAAGGAAGATAAAGAAGTTTGTTGGGAAGACAAGAAGCATAATCTGCTATAATATAAACAAGACTTGATTCAAAGTTACAAATGCATAGACAGAAACATTTAATATTATAAAGATTCACTTTCCCCCAAATTTATCCATTAATATCCTGTAATTCCAATTAAAATTCCCAGAGATTTTTTATGGACTGTGCCAGTTGACCTTTAAAATTCAAATGGAAAAAAACAAAAGATTAAGAATAGCCTATACAGTTTTGAAAATTGATAATAGAAACACTGGCTCAATGGACATGAATTTGGGAAAACTCTGGGAGATAGTGAGGGACAGGGAGACCAGGCGTGCTGCAGTCCATGGGGTCTCAAAGAGTGGGATACAACTTAGTGACTGAACGGCAACCACAAATAGAAACACAGGGGAATTTGGCCTACCAAATTTTGATATTTGTTATAAAGCTGAACTAATTAAGATAGTAATATTGTTTCTGGATTAGGAAAACAAAGTCATCAGCAGAAGAGAGTGTTTAGGAAGAGATATGTGCGTATTTTGTGGAGGAAGCATTCAAATGGGGAAAGGATGGAGAATTCAATACATAATGCTGGGGAGAAAGAGTTATTTCCTCAGGAAAAAATTAGATTTTTATCTCACCCAAATTGCAAAAATAAACTCCAGGTCACTTAAAGACATATGTAAAAGGAAAATATTAACGTTTTGAGTAGAAATTTAAAACTTGAAATTAAAAAGAAAGAGATTAAAAAAAATAGGACAGAAAAGGAAGTATTTTGATGAAACTGTTTTCATTAACATGAAAAATTTTCATAAAAGACATCAGGATCAAAGTAAAAAGACGTTTCAGGGAGTAGTGGACATTATATAGCACAGAATGAAAAAAATAGTTTGGTCTGGAATACATAAAAACAATTGGAGAAAGGCGGGTGAATATGAACCAGAAATTCTCAGAAGAAGGACCCTGAGAGGCCCACAAACATGTGAAATTGATTCTTGGTCTTGCTAGTATCAGGGAAATGGAAATTAAGCAACAATCAAAGTTTATGTCATACGCATTAGATAGGCAGTCATTTTAAAAAAGTGACAGTTCAGGAATTGGCAAACACGTGGAACAAAGTTCTCAGTCACGGCTGGTGGGTTTATAAACTAGCACAACTAATGGTGATCATTTTGTAACGTATAGAAATATTGAACTATTGTGTTGTGCACCAGGAATTAAAATAAGATTGTCGGTCAACTATATCTCAACAAACAGACAGATTCATAGAGAAAGAGATCAGATTTGTGGTCACCAGAGGCAGGGGGTAGAGGGATGGGGAACTGGATGAAGGCGGTCAAAAGGAATACATTTACAGTTATACGATAAATAAGTATTAATACCAGGGAAGTAACTAACAACATGATCAATACAGTGAACACTGCTGTATGTTATACATGAAGGTTATTAAGAGAGTAAATCCTCAGAGTTCTCATACAAGTTAGAAATACCTTTTTTCTTTTATTTTGTATCTATATGAGAAGATGAATCTTTACTAAACTTCATCATGCTGTACACCTTATATTTATGCAGTGCTGTATGTCAACTAATCTCAATACAACTAGAATAAAGATTAAAAAAATTAAAAAAAAACTAGCACAACTTCCCTAGAAGGAAAACTGAGAAAGGACTGTAATGTTAAGGATGTACTTGGCAGTCACTGTATGTATACAGTAAGCACACACACACAGGGGCAATGATTCTCTTGTTTGTCAGATCTAAACTCTCCTTTCATAACAAAATCACCCTCTTTTCAATTTCAGACAAAAGTCAGTATAATGCCATTATCTAAGTATAAAAGAGAAATGTCATCATAAAATGTGTATTTCAATATATAGATGTTTGGGAATAATGAAGAAGTGCATACCTGCATAGGGCTTTCCAGATGGCTTAGTGGTAAAGAATTCGCCTATCAGTGCAGGAGATGCTGGTTCCACCCCTGGGTAGGGAAGAACCCCTGCAGGAGGAAATGTCAACCCAGTCTAGTATTCTTACCTGGAGAATCCCATGGACAGAGGAGCCTGACGTGCTGTAGTCTATGGGGTCACAAACAGTTGAATGTGATTTAGCGACTGAGCACACATACGTACCTTCATAGATTATGTGAATGGGACTTCTAAAAACACAGACTGTTGTTTTAGCCACTCAAAAGTTAAGTTACTGTTGGTGACGTAATTTTCCAAAATGGCAAGTTTCCCCAAATTAATAAAGTTGTGAACAAAATATAATCTTCTCTCAATTTACAGTTATATCGAACATCCAGAGTATATGACAAAAGTTTGTGTTTATGTGTATAAAATGGAGTAAGGTTCTAGGCTTGGATTACTTACAAACAGGTTTTTCAATAACACAAAAGCCCTACCGTAGGATACAAGACAAGTCACTGTGCTTTTTGACTTCAGCACAGGAAATGCCAGGAGTGACACCCGATCATTGTGACAGCCAAAGTCTCCCCCACAAAATGTTGAATTGTTTTCTAAGAGTTGATCCTGCCCCATTGGGAGCCACTGCTTGAGAAAACCTCTTATGTGGGCACAGGAAGAAATGTGAAGGCATTTTCATTGTTACATTCTTTGTAATAGCAAATAATTGTAAACATCCATTGACACAACAATAGTTTCTATACGTATGTATGTATCTATTTATCTAGCATCTCTCTATCATCAGTTTCATTAGCAAAATGGATATAGCTCCAAAATACAATGTGATAAGAAAAAACAGGTTGCATAGTACTGTGAATAATATGACACCATTTAAATAGAGTTTTAAAACATGTATAACAATAGTTATTTAATGTATTTAATGGTTTTTTAACATATCCTCTATATTGAGCAAAACCATAAAAAATGTGTATGAGAATTAGAAACATCCAATTCTGGGTAGTGGTTACATCTGGGGAGGGAGGAAGAGAAATGTGATGGGTGGATAAGCAGTGGAATTTAGCTGCATTCTCTATTCTTAGCAAATAAAATGTTTAAAGAAAATACTGCAAAACATCTCTCTATATTTGGCAATATACTAGTGCTATTTATTAGTGCTCTTTTTCTCTTTGATTTTTTGTTGGTGTGAACATCATTCATAATACCAATTTTAATTGTCCTTTGATGGTAGCCTTTGATGTTTTATAGGATATAACATGTCTTGTTATTTCTTTGTGTATAGAATGATGTAGATTGTGAGTCCCTTTCAGACATTATTCCTTACTGAACCTCCAGCTTGAGAATGAGACAAATAGAGCACTAAGAATCTCACCACCTCCCATAACTTGGTGAGGTTTGGGACCATTTGACTGTCTTAAGCCATATGAGGGCTCCTCACGGGACTGCGACACTTGGGTGTCTAGTGGCTGGGACTGCACTCTTCTCTGGTTCCCTGACTATTACTGGGCTGGAAGCCTTGTCCTGAATCCAGCTTTTGTGGCCCAACGCTGATGCTGCAGTGTCTGCTCCCTCTGCTCCTCACTGTATTATAGAAAACCAGACAGCTCTCCTGTCATTGAATCATCATGACTGCCTCTACTAAGAAACCCTTCTGCCCCACCATTAAGGTGGGCCATCTTATGCTCCAACACCAGCCAGGATCAGGTCTGATTTGTCACACACCTCAACCCTCTGCAACAGGTCGCACTTTTGGAACCCCCTTGCCACCTTGTTAGTTCCTGAGTCTATTTTTATCACATTCCATGATTAGGCTACCTGGACCCTCCTTGTTTATGTACATTATTACAACATCGTTATTAGATCACCCCCTTAAAATATCTTAGTTTGAATGATGAATTATATGATCACTCAATTCATAAATCTTGGCTAATCAAGTATCTATACCAAAATACACTCAGTGTTGTCCAAAGTAGCTTCCGGTTAAAACAATAGCTGAAAATAAGCTTGCATTTGGGGAATGCAGAATGCTCATTTATTCTTTAGGTCTCCAAATAAAGAGCATGCAGAAAAATCTAAATATGGTATTAGGTACACTGGAATTACAGTGATCAGTGGTGAGGAATGTTACACATACTATAATAGTGTTTTATAGTCAAGAAATAATTTTAAAATGTTATTTTATAAATTAGTATTAACTGCAGATTAATTATCATCATAGCAAATACTCACTTGCATTACACTGTTATTTTTTTGTTGGAGTATAATTGTGTTACAATGTTGTGTTAGTTTCTGCTGTAATACAACATGAATCAGCTATATGTATACAGATATCCCCTTCCTCTTGAACCTCACTCCCACTCACCCCTCTAGGCCATCATAGAGCACTGAGCTGAGCTCCCTGTGCTATACAATAGCTTCCCACTAGCTATGTATTTTATACTTGGTATTCTAATGTTTACTGCAGCACTATTTATAACAGCCAGGTCATAGAAGCAACCTAAATGTCCATTGACAGATGAGTGGATAAAGAAGGTGTGGTACATATATACAATGAAATATTACTCAGCCATAAAAAGGAATGAAATCGGGTCATTTGTCATGTTGTGGATGGACCTAGAGTCTGTCATAAAATGTTATCTCTTTATAAAGGAGGAGAAGTTGCAGAATTACAGTCATTGGCAATTCTGTTCTTCTAGCTCTTTGGGCTAAAAACTTGGAGTCATCCTTGACAGTTCTATTTCTCCCATACCTCAAATCTAATTCATTAGAAAATTTATTAGATTATATCCCAAATCTGACCACACCTCCCCATGGCCATCATGGCTGCCCTGGTGCAAGCTGCCATCATCTTTCTTGAGGGCTATTGCAGTAGCCTTCCCCTAGGAGTGCCCCTACCTCAGCCTTTGGTCTCCTTGAGGTTTTTCTCCTGGATGAATAAATCACAAGACTCCTTGCTCTGACTACTCCATTGGATTCTTACTTTAATCACAATTCAAATAAATCTCAAACCTCATCCCCTCCTACTGTTCTCTAGCAAGACTGGCTTCCTTGTTCTTCCTCAAACACATGAAGCGCCTGCCTCAGACCCTTTGCTCTTGCTCGCCGTGAATACGTCCCTGCAGATGTCTGTGTGACTGCTTCCTTACCTCCTTCCAGTCTCTTAACAATTTTCACACCATCAGAATGGGTGTCCCTGGTGACGCTACCTAAAGTAGCACCCCCTCCCATCATTCCCTCTAACTCCCACCGCGGCTTAATTTTTTATAACGCTTCCAACTCCTCACATGTTTGTTGTTGTTTAGTCGCTTAGTCATGTCTGACGCTGTGACCCCATGGACTGTAGCTCACGAGGCTCCTCTGTCCAAAGGATTTCCCAGGCAAGAATATTAGATGGGTTGCCATTTCCTTCTCCACCTGACATGTTACATTTTTATGTATTTATGTCTTGTCCCATTAGACAGAGACATTACCTCTTATGGAGCTTCCCTTGTGGCTCAGACAGTAAAGATCTGCCTGCAATGCGCAAGACCCAGGTTTGATCCCTGGGTTGGAAAGATCCCCTGGAGTAGTGAATGGCAACCTACTCCAGTATTCTTGCCTGGAGAATCCCATGGACAGAGGAGCCTGGTGGGCTACAGTCTATGGAGTCACAGAGTCAGACACAACTGAGCGACTAACACTTAACCTCCAAAGCAGAAGGTAATAGCATAATAGCAGTGAGTGAGGTTGGCGAGTTGAGTATAATCCTGTTGTGTCATTGAATCAGTGTCAGTGTTTCCCACATCTAATTTGTGTGTGTGTGTGTGTGTGCATGTGCACACATATGCAACATTAAAAGGTAGTATGCGGCAGGTGCTTCATTTGACCCCAGAAAATCCATGATTCATTCTTGGTTTTGAAGTGACAGTATGGCAGGTGGATTTCTTGGCTCTGAAGTCAGATAGCTGATCTGCCCTTCCTGCCATGCACACTGAATACTCTCAGAAGCATAAAAACTGATCTAGAGTTCCAGCAATGCTGGAAACTAGGAATATCAAATAATGAATTGCCAGACACTGGGAAGAATTTCAGTAACCACAACAGAGATGGGGCTGGATTGACCCACCATCCAAGTATGACCACCATACTTTGAAATTGCTGAAACAGAACAGCAGAGTCAAGCAGGAAAAGGTCAGGACACCCAGGTGTCCAGCTTGGAAGCTGACAGTCCATATGCGCTTTCTGTTGATGAATTAAAAATGAGATATAAAAATATGCATTTAAAAAATTAAGACCAGAGGCAGTCCTAAGATGGCAGAGGAATAGGACGGGGAGACCACTTTCTCCCCCACAAATTCATCAAAAGAACATTTAAACTCTGAGTAAAATCCACAAAACAACTTCTGAATGCCGGCAGAGGACATCAGGCACCCAGAAAAGCAGCCCATGGTCTTCGAAAGGAGACTTCAAGCTAAGCAGCAACTATGAGTATCCTTTTCACAGCTGATTTCCGGTGACTGATGAATGCTTTGTACCCACAAAAATGTGTTAAATAAATGCTCTTGAGAGAGAAAAAAATTAGAAAATTTAAAAAAGAAATAAATAAAAAATTAAGACCACTTCATTATAACCTTATATTTAGTGCCATGCAGCATGTTGTTTTATTTTGTCTAGTATTTATAAGTATAGAAGATATATTAATAATGTGTAATATGTAATATTTTATGCATAAGCTGTAATATGGGCTTCTCTTAAAATCATTTTCAGATTGTGTAGTTTTGATCTATACATTTTTATGAATGCATTTCAGCATACATATTTTTATCAGGTGTGTTGGTGTTTTTGCCAAAACCACATGGCAATTCTAAGAAAGATGAGAAAAGATTGCCAGCCCTGGCATGTCTTGGGCCAATTCAGAGGTGAAACAAAGCAGAGACAGCTACACAGTACCACATCGCGGTGCCTTCTGTGGGTGGCCGCGTCTGTGTTCAAGGCCAGCTTTGTGATTATACAGCCTGTACTGTTACATGGGACGTCTTGCTCGGAAGCTCTTGGTTTGCTCCTCTGCTGTTGCCATCTTGAAATTCTTAATACTTTAACATTTGAGATTTTACATTTAAACTTGTGTTTTATAAGAAACAATGGAGTGGAGCTTCCCTGGTGGTCCAGTGACTAAGACTGAATACTCCCAACGCAGGGAGTGTGGGTTCAATCCCTAGTCAGGGAACTAGATCCCACATGCTACAACTAAGAGTTTGCATGCCACAACTATGCAAGATCCTTCATGCTGCAAAGAAGACCAAAGATCCCACATGCCGCAACTAAGAAGCAGCATAGGCAATAAGTAAATAAAAAAAATATATGTGTGTGTGTGTGTGTGTGTGTGTGTATATATAAATAAACAATGGAGCAAGCATGTGTGTGAAGAGAGGAGACTCATGTGGTATGTCTGCTATTTACTGCCATGCCATCCTTACATAAAATCACATCCTCATCCAAAATCACTGTGAATGGTGACCGCAGCCATGGAATTAAAAGACGCTTTCTCCTTGGGAAAAAGCTATGACAAACCTAGACAGTGTATTAAATAGCAGAGACATCACTTTACCAGCCAGGGTCTGTGTAGTCAAAGCTATGGCTTTTCCACTAGTCATGTACACATGTGAGAGTTGGACCATAAAAAGGCCGAGCACTGAGGAATTGATGCTTTCAAATTGTGGTGTTGGAGAAGACTCTTGAAAGTCCCTTGGACTGCAAGGAGATCAAACCAGTTGATCCTAAAGGAAAGCTGAAGCTGAAGCTCCAATACTTTGGCTATCTGATACCAAGACTCAACTCATTCAAAAAGACCCTGATGCTGGAAAATATTGAGGGCAGGAAGAGAAGAGAGAAAAAGAGGGTGAGATGGTTGGATGGCATCACGACTCAATGGACAATGAATTTGAGGAAACTGGGAGACAGTGAAGGACAGGAAAGCCTTGTGTGCTGCAGTCCATGGAGTCACAAAGAGTTGGACATAGCTTAGCTACTGAACAACAGCAACAACGTCCTCATACAGCCTTCTTCATGCGCCAGGAGCACAGAACTCCAGCGGGCTCAGTATATAAGAGCTCAGTGAGACTCAAAGAGCACAAGTATGTTATATTGAGTAAGTTGAGAAGACAGCAGCCCCAGAGGCCACATCCTCCACTGCAACTTGGTTTGACTTCAGAGAGAAGGCCATGCTGGTCTAAGAAACTTGAACACCTAGTGACCATGGTCATATTGCTCTGACTGTTAATGGGCTGCACTGTGGCCCTTCCAAATTCATAAGTTGAAGTCCTAATCCCCAGTACTGCAAAACGTGACTATATTTGGAAATAGGTTCTTTGAAGAAAGAGATAATTAAGTTAGATGAAGTCATTAGAGTGGGCCATCATCCAAAAACCTTATAAGAAGAGAACATTTAATGCAAACATCAAAAGACACAGGGAATACCATTTAAAGATAAAGAGAGAAAGCACCTACGAGCCAAGGAAAGAGGACCGAGAAGAAGTCAGCACTGCCATCTTGGTCTTGAACTTCTAGAACTGTGGAAAAAAAGTATCAGTTGCTTAAGCCACCTCATCTGTGGCACTTTGTTATGTTACCCAATTGATATATTCACCATGTTACTTCCCTGTATTAGCCAGTCACTTATGTGAAAGTGATGACATAGATGAAAGGAGAAGATAAAGCAACCCGTAGTTCTTTTCAAGTTCTTTTTAACTCATTGAGAAGTCAAAAGGAGAAAGTGCTAGCTGAATGTGCATGAATCAAAGAGTGAAAGAAAACAGCTGAGTTAATTTTGTGCTGCACTTCCACTTTTTTGATATATATACACTATCCTGTGTAAAATAGATAGCTAGTGGGAATCTGCTGTGTAGCACAGGGAGTTCAGCTCAGTGCTGTGTGGTGACCTGGAGTGGTGGGATGGGTGTGTGTGTGGGGGGTGGAGGAGGTCCAAGATGGAGGGGATATATGTAAACATACAGCCGATTCACTTCCTTGTAGAGCAGAAATTAACACAACATTGTAAAGCAACAATACTTTAATTAATACATACACAATAACATGCATATATTGTTTTGTTAATATTAAGCATTCAATGATACACTAAATGTAAAAACACTTCCTTCAGTGTCTAGATAAAATTGATGATAACTAAAACTATTTTGGGCTTGGGTCTAGTCAGTAAGAATTAATGTAAATAGAAAAAAATCTCCCTTAAAAGCAAATATATATCATGTTAAATATTACAATATTAGGTATAAAGTCATATATTAATGAAGATTTGGAAATTAATGGAAGGAGTAGGTTAAAGAAAAGGTCTAACATCTCTTCTTGTGTTGGGACTATCAGAGAAACTTTTCTCAAACTTGTTTCAGATAAACAGCAAATCTTACCTCTTTAGCTCTGGATCCAAACCCTCTTGCCTTTCTAAGTATGTTAATTAATTTCCTTCTCTTTTAAGTCATCAATGGTGTTCTTTATACTGGATTATTCTCATCAGCATGTATATACCTTCTAACGCTTCCATTCAGAAAGCAGACACAAACTCAAGACGAACAAAGAAAGTCCTCTCTTGACCCAGCATCCCTTATCAGTATCCTTTGATGGCTTGTTCTCCTCCACTGGCCTTTAAAGTTTAAGGCATCTGGTCCTGAACCCTCTCATCCTCCCTCCTTTCCCCCTGCTCTCTTCCCCTCTCCTTTCTTCTCCTTTTGGTTTCCTCCTCTAGATGGTTTCAGATAGTACAAGGGCTTTGAATGAAATCTAAAGCTGATGATTCCCAGGTTCTGTATCTACAGTGTGGGCTTCATCCCTGATATCTGACTGATAATGGGTAAGCCACTTGTGTGTCACACGGGCATAACATGTTCAGGGCAGAGCTCTGCCTTCCATCCCTGTCCTCATCGCACCCTCTTCCTGTGCATGTGTGCTAAGTCTCTTAAGTTGTGTCTGACTCTGTGCGACCTTATGGACTATAGCCCTCCAGGCCATGAGATTCTCCAGGAAAGAATACTGGAGTGGGTTGCCATGCCCTCCTCCAGGGGATCTTCCCAACCCAGGGATCAAATCCTTGTCTCTTGCATTGGGAGGCAAGTTCTTTACCACAAGTGCCACATGGAAGCCCACCCCCTCTCTTCCGGTGGTCTTCACAAAAACTAGTGGCACCAGGCTACAGATCTAGCTTTCCTCTTTCTTTTTCCTCTCATTTGTTGTTTTGAATATCCTCCCCTTTCTTTCCGTTTTCACCATCACCATTTTAATCAAAGCAACTATCATCCCTTAACTGAGAAACTGAAATTCTCAGCTCTGGTTTTCCTCTTCCACTCTTGCCTCTCCCCCTCCCATGAGAATAAGTTTTTAAAAGAGAAATTAGATTATGTCATCTTTACCTAAAACACTTTGGTGCCTTCCTAACCTCTATGGTGGTGGTAGTGGTTTAGTCACTAAGTCGTGTCTGACTCTCTTACAACCCCATGGACTGTAGCCTGCCAGGCTCCTCTGTCCGTGGAATTTCCCAGGCACTGGGAGTGGGTTGCCATTCCCTTCTCCAGGGGACTGTCCCAATCCAGGGATCGAACTCAGAGTCTCCTGTATTGCAGGTAAAATTTTCAACCTGGCATTAAAATATAAAAGAGAGATATAGTTGATTTTTACCTGGAGTCTCTTGAAAATTGAGAAAGAGGCTACTCCTTGGGCACTTGAATGGTCAAAATAAACACTCTTGCTTTAATTCTTTATTTTTTTCTTTTTGGGTAGTTTGTTTCCTAAAGGATAAAAAAAAATGATGAAGGGAGCAGATATTATACAAGCTGTCTCCAGAGAACATATTATGTGCAAATCATTTTAGGAGCAAGAAGGAAAACTGGATAACCCACCCGCTCAGGACCACATGTGACCCATGGACCAGCTGGAACTCTATTTGAAGAGTTCTTCAGAGGAAAATCACATAGCTCCTCTTGTAACTCAGGGGATTCTATCCTAATGTGCCTTTCCTGCTTCAAAGTGTGAGTAAACATGTTTTAAATTTCTCCTAGGTACCATAAATTGCACTGCAGGGGACTTTTAGCAATAAAAGGTCATGCTTAATTAGAGCAGCACAGAACTGCTATTAGTTATGGCTTCTTTGAAAAAAAAAAAGAGATAAAATAATTCACCTGTAATTTTTAAAAAATTGAAGTATAGTTTATTTAAAACGTTGTATTAGATTTAGATATACAGCAAATTGATTCAGTTTATATTATTTTTCAGATTCTTTTCCATTATAGGCTATTACAATATATTGAATATGGTTTCTTGTGCCGTATAGTAGGAACATGTTGGTTATTTATTTTATACATAGTTAGGAGGTTTAAAAATTTAGGTTTGAGCTGGTGGACACGATGTAGTCAGGGGAAATTCTTGAATGAAGAAGTGATGAAGTGGAAGGTTTTAAGGATAGTCATCTCTGAGAGAAAGAAAAAGAGCTGAGTTTTTGTCATAAGCTAGGCTTGAAAATCTGAAAAGGGAAGGGAAATGACTGAGAATGGAAAAAAAAAAAAAACCTTAACATTTTGGTTGAATTTGAGAGACCTTATGGAAAAATACTTGAAAAGACTTTATTACAGAATTATTTTGAAGTATGTGGGAAACCATTTCAATTTTACTGTGATACTATCTCTAACATAACATTTTAAAGGTTATATTTTTGCTTCTCTTTGAAAATTAACTTGTGGTATGATTCCCCAAATAGTATCACTTTTTTCTTTTTTTTTACTTGAATGAAAGATCCTTTAAATCCTATAGTGCTTTACAAATTTCAAGTCTCACACACAAGACTTCATACAATCCCATAATAACTCTTTTTTTCTTACTACCCGTATCTCCTCTCCCCATTGGTAACTGCTGCTTTGTTCTCTGTATGTCAGTCTGCTTTTTTTGCCGTTGTTGCATTCAGTAGTTTGTTGTGTTATTTTACATTTCAGATATAAGTGATATCATGCAGTATTTTTGTGATATCACTTTCTCTGTCTAACGTCACTTAGCGTAATACCCTCCATGTTCATTCATGTCGTTGCAAATGGCAGAATCTCATTCTTTTTATGACTAAGTAATATTCAATTTTATATATATACCATATCTTCATTATTCGTTCATCTGTTGATGGATCCTTAGTTTGCTTCCTTACCTTGACAACTGTAAATAATGCTGCTGCGAACACTGGGGTGCCTATATCTTTTTGAAATAGTGTTTTTGGTATTTTTTCAGATATATACCCAAAAGTGGAATTGCAGGTCATATGGCAGTTCTATTTTTAGATTTTTGAGAAACCTCTACGCTGTTTTCCACAGTTGCTATACCAATTACATTCCCACCAACAGTGTATGAGGGTTCCCTTTTTACTACATCCTTGCCAATATTTGTTATTGGTGCACCTTTTGATGACCCATTCCAATGGGTTTGAAGTGGTACCTCAAGTGGCTTTAATTTTCTTTTCCCAGATTAGTAGCAATATTTAGCATATTACATATGCCAGTTGGTCATCAAGCACCAGTTTTCAAGATCTCCAAATTATGAATTTAAACGATAAAATCAGCAGTAAATAGTGATGAGAAAAAATGCTGACTGGGGAAGTATAATGGTGTTTTGAGTTTCCCACCTGCTGGCCTCCATATATTGGTATAGACCATTCATTTAAAGTATGACTCAGGTGCAAAAAAGCATGAAAAATACAGGTTTGTAGTGCGTGAAAACACCCAGCCTTATCTAATCATCTTTGAAGAAAAGACTTGGAAACAGAATTGTTTGGCCAGCCTCAGAGGCTATAATGATGAAGAGAAGCCAACAATGGAGAAAGAAACAGTAATCAGAGAAAGACACCGTAGTGAAAAAAAGATTGGATTTTGGGTTAATCCCAATTCTGCCCTTTTTTGGGCAGTTCTCTTAGGCTATCATTAGTAAATTTTCTTCCAAGTCCATGGAGTTGGACATGAGGAATTCTTATTCTCTTCAGTTCAGTTCACTTGCTCAGTCGTGTCCAACTCTTTGAGACCCCATGAATCGCAGCACACCAGTCCTCCCTGTCCATCACCAACTCCCAGAGTTCACCCAAACCCATGTCCATCGAGTCGGTGATGCCATCCAGCCTTCTCATCCTCTGTCGTCCCCTTCTCCTCCTGCCCCCAATCCCTCCCAGCATCAGGATCTTTTCCAATGAGTCAACTCTTCGCATGAGGTGGCCAAAGTATTGGAGTTTCAGCTTTAGCATCATTCCTTCCAAAGAGCACCCAAGACTGATCTCCTTTAGGATGGACTGGTCGGATCTCCTTGCAGTCCAAGGGACTCTCAAGAGTCTTCTCCAACACCACAGATCAAAAGCATCAATTCTTCGGCACTCAGCTTTCTTCCCAGTCCAACTCTCACATCTATACATGACCACTGGAAAAACCATAGCCTTGACTAGACGGACGTTTGTTGGCAAAGTAATGTCTCTGCTTTTGAATATGCTATCTAGGTTGGTCATAACTTTCCTTCCAAGGAGTAAGCGTCTTTTAATTTCATGGCTGCAATCACCATCTGCAGTGACTTTGGAGCCCCAAAAAATAAAGTCTGTGACTTTCCCCTGTTTCCCCATCTACTTCCCATAAAGTGATGGGACCAGATGCCATGATCTTAGTTTTCTGAACGTTGAGCTCTAAGCCAACTTTTTCACTCTCCTCTTTTACCTTCATCAAGAGGCTTTTTAGTTCCTCTTCACTTTCTGCCATAAGGGTGGTGTCATCTGCATATCTGAGGTTACTGATATTTCTCCTGGCAATCTTGATTCCAGCTTGTGCTTCCTTCAACCTGGCGTTTCTCATGATGTACTCTGCATATAAGTTAAATAAACAGGGTGACAATATACAGCCTTGACGTACTCCTTTTCCCTTGGAACCAGTCTGTTGTTCCATGTCCAGTTCTAACTGTTGCTTCCTGACCTGCATATAGGTTTCTCAAGAAGCAGGTCAGGTGGTCTGGTATTCCCATCTCTTTCAGAATTTTCCACAGTTTATTGTGATCCACACAGTCAAAGGCTTTGGCATAGTCAATAAAGCAGAAATAGATGTTTTTCTGGAACTCTCTTGCTTTTTCCATGATACAGCAGATGTTGGCAATTTGATCTCTGGTCCCTCTGCTTTTCAAAATCCAGCTTGAACATCTGGAAGTTCACGGTTCACGTATTGCTGAAGACTGGCTTGGAGAATTTTGAGCATTACTTTACTAGCGTGTGAGATGAGTGCAATTGTGCGGTAGTTTGAGGATTCTTTGGCATTGCCTTTCTTTGAATGAAAACTGACCTTTTTCAGTCCTGTGGCCACTGCTGAGTTTTCCAAATTTGCTGGCATCTTGAGTGCAGCACTTTCACAGCATCATCTTTGAGGATTTGAAATAGCTCAACTGGAATTCCATCACCTCCACTAGCTTTGTTCATAGTGATGCTTTCTAAGGCCCACTTGACTTCACATTCTAGGATGTCTGGCTCTAGGTCAGTGATCACACCGTCGTGATTATCTGAATTGTGAAGCTCTTTATTTTATAGTTCTTCTGTGTATTCTTGCCACCTCTTCTTAATATCTTCTGCTTCTGTTAGGTCCATACCATTTCTGTCCTTTATCGAGCCCATCTTTGCATGAAATGTTCCCTTGGTATCTCTAATTTTCTTGAAGAGATCTCTAGTCTTTCCCATTCTGTTGTTTTCCTCTATTTCTTTGCATTGATCGCTGAGAAAGGCTTTCTTATCTCTTGCTATTCTTTGGAACTCTGCATTCAGATGCTTATATCTTTCCTTTTCTCCTTTGCTTTTCGCTTCTCTTCTTTTCACAGCTATTTGTAAGGCCTCCTCAGACAGCCATTTTGCTTTTTTGCATTTCTTTTCCATGGGGATGGTCTTGATCCCTGTCTCCTGTACAATGTCACGAACCTCCATCCATAGTTCATCAGGCATGCTATCTATCAGATCTAGTCCCTTAAATCTATTTCTCACTTCCACTGTATAATCATAAGGGATTTGATTTAGGTCATACCTGAATGGTCTAGTGGTTTTCCCTACTTTCTTCAATTTCAGTCTGAATTTGGCAGTAAGGAGTTCAAGATCTGAGCCACAGTCAGCTCCCAGTCTTGTTTTTCTGACTGTATAGAGCTTCTCCATCTTTGGCTGCAAAGAATATAATCAATCTGATTTCGGTGTTGATCATCTGTGATGTCCATGTGTAGAGTCTTCTCTTGTGTTGTTGGAAGAGGGTGTTTGCTATGACCAGTGTGTTCTCTTGGCAAAACTCTATTAGCCTTTGCCCTGCTTCATTCCATATTCCAAGGCCAAATTTGCCTGTCATTCTCTTAGGGCATGAAGATTTGATGTTCCCAGTTAGAAAGTGTGGGAGAGTCTCAGTAATAAAATATTGGTTGCAATTGTCAAATACAGTGACTTCCCTTATGGTCCAGTGGTGGAAAATCTGCCTGCGAGTGCAGAGGACACAGGTTTGGTACCTGTTTGGGGAACTAAGATCCCACATTATTTGGGGCAACTAAGCCTGTGTGCCACAGCTCAAGAAAAGCCCACTGCCACAATGGAGACAGCACAGTCAAAAATTTTTTTGAATTGTCAAATACAGACATTCTATCCATCCAGTCCCACACTTCAAAATTAGAGTACCATAAAAAAAAAACATTGATGATCATACCACTAAAGGTAACTGCATAACAAATAATGTGGTATGCTCCATTAGAATTGAGTGAAAGAACTAAGTTTTATAGTCTTGCAAATTTTTCTTCTGTCATTTGCTTCCAAACTTTAAGGTGCCTAAGTCTCAGGTGGGCAGACATAATATTCCAAGTGCAAAAATAAATAAGGAAGACATCTTTTCTGTATACAGAGTACTGTCCACTTGGAGATATTGCAGAAGGTTGTAGGTGGGAGGCAGTTGGACACAAACAGTACCTTTGAAAACTTAAAATAATATCTTTTGACTATAGAGGATTTTATTTTCATATGAATGGATTTGATTTTGCTAGACTGTCTCTGTTTGCAGGAGTTTTCCATATCTAAGTGCTCTGGATTTTTTCCCTCTGTTTCAAAATGATATTCAAGGGCCTAGTGTGTAAACATGACGTTGAATCTACCTACTACCTAACCCTAGGGCTCTAACACATCAATCCAATTCCCTTACCGAAGGAAAGAAATTCAAACCTACTTAACATTGGTGTTTGACAAAAAAATGAGTTTTTTTCCTCAGCTGAATGAAAAAAAAATCTTGTTAGCAGCCTATTTAACAATGTATTAAAAAGTTCTTAAGAGTCATTTTATTTTTAATCTTTCATGGAAGGTAATTTTTCAATTTAGTTACTTTTTTATTTGTGAAGAGAAATTTGACTTTGGTGTTTCTCTGTTTAGTGAAAGAATCTTGCTAATTAAAGCAGTTGGTTTCCTTAAAATTTTTAAATATTAAATGGTTTTATTCATTTTTTATAGGAGACAAGAGTCCTACTTTTGAGACAGTAAAAATTAAACTAATCAGATTCTCCTTTAAAGCATTATTTGAAAAGTATAGCCTGAATCTGTATAAAATATTCCTTTTCTGTGGGAAAAATTTAATTGAAGTATACTTGATTTACAAAGTTGTATTAGTTTCTAATGTACATCAAAGTGATTCAATTATACACACATGTATTATTTTCCATATTATTTCCCATTCTGATTTATTACAGAATATTGAATATGATTCCCTGTGCCATGCAGTAGTGAATGCTATGGCACAGTGGTGCTCTCTATACAGCATTATTTATCTATCATTTATATAGTAATTTGTAGCTGCTAATCCCAAACTCCTAATTTATCCCGACACTTCTTTTAAGGTTATTATTATATACTTTGGAGTCAGAGATTCAAATCCTGGCCCCAGGAACTTTCAAGTTGGGTGACATAGGGAAAGTTACTTAAATTCTCATGGTCCCATTTTTCCTGTGTATAAAATAAGAAAAATAGCATCTATCTCATCAGCTTGTTGAGAGAATATATGTATGCAATTGGCATAAAAAGTACCTCTCTAGTGATACTCTCATGATATTGTTATTATTAATACTATCATATATAAGCAGAAAATTAATAAGGAACATAATAAAATTCAGAAAGTCAAAACTCAAAACAATCTCTTCAAACTAAACTGAACATACATCAGACACAGTAGTTTGTTTGCTTTTTTTTTTTCCTTATAAAATATCTGGAATGGTCACAGATGAATAAATGTTTCACATTTAAATTTCTTATTGTATTTGTCATTATATTCTTGTGAATTTCTAGGGAACATTTGAAAAGATGTATCACATATCTTGGATAGAGAAACAAGTGTGGTTTCATAATTGGTTGGGAAATGTTTAAATACGAAATACGAATTTAAATACTTAAATACGAAAATATTTAAGAATATGTACCCGTTCTTCTGTTTATTTATATACCTACTTATGTCTAGCCTCATTCTAAAAATAATGTGAGGTAGTCATTAGAAGATTAAAATTTGGCTAGTTAAACTTAATAACCAATGGAAATAGAAATTAGATGTTGCTCCAAAAAAATTATATAGGGAAAATATATTACACATCGAAACATGAAGAATTCTAATTTACTTAGGATAAAGTACGTTGAATTACTCTATGGAAAAACAAAACTTAAAATCTGAAGAATATGTCTTACCAAAGTTCTCTTAGTTTTGTAGCTGGAAAGATTAATTTGGAACAAGACAGTTTTTCTGGGTACCAAGGAAATTCAGCAAAATACCTCCCTATAAAGTGCACAATAGCAAAGACACTCTGATAAGTGAGATGGCAATATGATAAATATTTCTGAAAAACAAGGTTTCCTTACCAGATGAATAAAAACAGATCTAAGAAGAAGGCAAACTTAGTTGTATATTTAGTGAAGATTTTTGTCATCTTTAACTGTACCAAATGGTACTGTTTTTTCAAAAACAAACAACCAACAAGGATTGAGGACCGTATTTGCCTTAAAAATGCTCGGGAGATTCTAGGCATATCCATCTAACGTGCAGCCAGGCTTTGTACTCGAGTGCTCCAGATCTGTGGATTCAACCAACCATGATGGGAAAATATTGGAAAAAAATTCCAGAAAGTTCTGAGGAGCAGAATCTGAATTTGCCACATGCTGGCCACTAATTACATTGTAGTTGCGTTATACTTATGTGACTTCCTTGGCTGTCCAGTGGTTAAGACTCACACTTCTGGCATGGTTCCATTCCTGGTGGGGGAACTGAGATCCCACATATCACACAGTGCTGCGAAAAATAGTTAAAAAAAAAAAACAAAACATTACATTTATGACTATATACTTATCATTTGCATTGTATCAGAAGTAATCTAGAGATAATTTAAAATATAAAGGAGGATGGGCTAGGCTATATGCAAATGCTAGCTAGCCATTTTATATAAGGGACTTGAGCATCCTCAGATTCTGGTGACTGTGGGGGGTCCTGGAACCACTTCTTCATGGATACAGAGAAATAACTATATGTGCTTTTGCAAAAGATGCTGTTGGAAGTTCTGTGGAATGCCAAGATGAAAAAAAAAAAGATCTAGAGTTGTTGGAAACAACAAAATAGGAACAATCACTGTGGTAAGTGCTACAAAACTAAACCAGTTACAGGCAGCTGTCACACACACACACACACACACACAGACGCATGTGCATATATGTACAATACATAATATCAGGTCTGACTCTGACTTCCTTTGTGAATTTCACATCTTAATCAGTTCAGTTCAGTTGCTCAGTCGTGTCCGACTCTTTGTGACCCCATGAACTGCAGCACGCCAGGCCTCCCTGTCCATCACCAAGTCCCGGAGTTCACTCAAACTCACGTCCATCGAGTCTGTGATGCCATCCAGCCATCTCGTCCTCTGTCGTCCCCTTCTCCTCCTGCCCCCAATCCCTCTTCAGTCAATTACTGTCCTACATACAGCTATTAATATTAGCAGAATAATTTGTGAGGAGAACCTTTTTAAATACAAAGCTAAACAATTAATTCTTCATGTGGTAACTACAGATGACTTCTCTTTCTGGGAAAATTTCGTAGTATTTCCTAAGATTTTCTAGGTGGGATTCAGAGGGCAGGTTTTCTACTTTAGTTGAGTGCACTATTACTCAACCTAATTTGTTATTCCTCATCACTAAGCTAGTGGTGGTTGGGAAATTAACATCATTTAAACTGTTTATGACTTACTTTAATATGCCAAGCACTATTAAGGCCATTTTCACATTGTCTTAACCTAAGCCTACTCCACTCAATGGTTTCTCAACCGTCTTCCACTGTCAAGTCAACTTGTAAGCATCCTCCATAGCCTCTCTCTCCAGCCCTGAAGATGTGCAGGGCACATTAAAGTATTAAATGCTTTTATAAATATTTACTTCAAAACTTGTTTAGCTTGGGGTTTCTCAAGCTTAATAAAGAAACGGCTTTCAAAGAACAGCTATTAAAGTATTATTGGACTCTGAGCTTTTGTGGAATAGAATCCAGATACTCTTGGAAAAGAAAATCAGTGCAAAAACAGCTGCGCTGCAAAGTCATATATAAATGACCTTTGGCTAACATGTCATTCTGTCATATGGGCACTCCTGCCCTTCGTGGTTGCAGTTCATCAAATTTAAAGAAGCTCATTTCAGGAGAAACAGCACTGTAGCTTCAGACCAAGGAGTAGGTATCTGTATTACAGGAGGCTGGTAGAACCCTACCAAAGGAAAGTTCTTTGAGGGATTTTGTAAATGACCGAGAATGTCTATCCAGAAGGTGGTTTGCTATGCTTGCCTGGAGAATCCCATGGACAGACAAGCCTGGCAAGCTACAGTTCACAAGCTACAGTCCAAAGAGTCAGATTCTGAAGCAACTTAGCACATGCTGGAGAAGGCAATGGCACCCTACTCCAGTACTCTTGCCTGGAAAATCTCATGGATGGAGGAGCCTGGTAGGCTGCAGTCCATGGAGTCACTAAGAGTCGGATATGACTGTGTGACTTCACTTTCACTTTTCACTTTCATGCATTGGAGAAGGAAATGGCAACTCACTCCAGTGTTCTTGCCTGGAGAATTCCAGGGATGGGGGAGTGTGGTGGGCTGCCGTCTATGGGGTCGCACAGAGTTGGACACGACTGAAGTGACTTAGCAGCAACAGCAGCACATGCTTGGTCTTGAGGGAACAATTTAGAGTTCAAATGGGCAGTTTGGAGAGTGAGAGGGGCACTATTACTATTTGCACAGGCAGATGGTGACTGCAGCCATGAAATTAAAAGACGCTTATTCCTTGGAAGAAAATTTATGACCAACCTAGATAGCATATGCAAAAGCAGAGACATTACTTTGCCAACAAAGGTCCGTCTAGTCAAGGCTATGGTTTTTCCAGTGGTCATGTATGGATGTGAGAGTTGGACTGTGAAGAAAGCTGAGCGCTGGAGAATTGATGCTTTTGAACTGTGGTGTTGGAGAAGACTCTTGAGAGTCCCATGGACTGCAAGGAGATGGAACCAGTCCATTCTGAAGGAGATCAGCCCTGGGATTTCTTTGGAAGGAATGATGCTAAAGCTGAAACTCCAGTACTTTGGCCACCTCATAAGAAGAGTTAACTTGTTGGAAAGGACTCTTATGCTGGGAGGGATTGGGGGCAGGAGGAGAAGGGGACGACAGAGGATGAGACGGCTGGATGGCATCACCGACTCGATGGATGTGAGTTTGAGTGAACTCCAGGAGTTGGTGATCGACAAGGAGGCCTGGCGTGCTGCAATTCATGGGGTTGCAAAGAGTTGGACATGACTGAGCAACTGAACTGAACTGAACTGAGGACTGCCCAATGCAAGCATAGCCACACTCCTCTCTGTACATGTGGGCTACATAGAAGGACCACCACTTTCCTGATTCCCTCAGGCAATTAAAAGGTTCAAGAGTGCTCCTGTTCTTTAGTTCCATAAGTGTATTAATGAAAGAAAAGGAATAAACTATGAAAGGAACATTTATAATTGCATGCCTCTTCTCAGTTCACTAAAATTTATAGTTTCCACAGAGATTTCTTTGATACAGTGACAACATTTTAGATGAAGAATGTGGCATGGGAACAGGAAAGTGAAAAGATGAACAACTAATGGAATAATAAAGCAGAAGTTTAAAAAAAAACT
Organism: Bos javanicus; assembly: GCF_032452875.1. Classification (NCBI taxonomy): domain Eukaryota; kingdom Metazoa; phylum Chordata; class Mammalia; order Artiodactyla; family Bovidae; genus Bos; species Bos javanicus. Next base: position 33,323,995 of record NC_083881.1, on the reverse strand, counting down.
AATGGATGTATAGTTGATTTTCAATGCTGTACTAATTTCTGCTCTACAGCAAAGTGTTCAGTTATACACATATACAACTGAGCGACCAAGCACATACATTCTTTTAAAATATCCTTTTCCATGGTGGTTTCTCCCAGGATATTGAATGAGAGTTCCTTGCGCTATACATCAGGACTTTGTTGTTTATCCATTCTATAAATAACAGTTTGCATGTGTTAATCCCAAACTTCCAGTCTACCCCTCTCATACCGCCCCCGTTCCTCCTTGGCAACCGCAAATCTGTTCTCTACCCTGTGATCCTGTTTCTGTTTCATAGATAAGTTCATTTGTAAAAAAGAGAAGTTTTAAAGTTGATTTAAAAATGGAAAAGAACGCCAGGAGCCAAAGCTCCTGGGAGCTCCCAAATTAAAGGATGACTTGGGTTTTTTTACATATGGTATCACAATATGGCAGAAAGTGTGCAAACTGGGAAACCCAGAAACTAGGCTTGAATTCTATTAGTTGCACTGCTTTAGCCAAATCACTTCTTCAAGTCTCTCTTTTCTCCTCTGTGAAATAGAACCTTGATACCTCATAGGGTTGTTGTGAGGACTGAATAAGGCAATGGAGGTGGAAATGCTTTGTGGACCACATAGGTGCAACATCAGTACTTGCACTTTTATCTAACATTTTACACTAAGTAATGACATGACCACCTCTGAGGATTCCCTAGAGGTCCCTCTAGATTATTTATTTTTATAAGTCAAGCAAGGAGGTTGAGAGTAAGTATTCCACCAAGTTCCCATTTCTGTTCCTGGTTATCACCAGACAGGAACTTTTAAAAAGTTTTCTTTACCTAGGGATTTGAAGCAATCTGTAAAAACTAGGCTATAACAGGGAAGCCAAACAAAGAATTGTTCCTGGGGCTGACCACTAAACTGGTAAATCGGTTGTGGGTACAGAAGAGCCACAGTCTAGATGGCGACCATAGTATTTTCATACCAGATGAGAGCTCCATTCAGAGGACTCAGTGTGGTCCTGTTAGAAGACACTGTACTCCCCATGACATTAATGGGTCAATTCCTTGCCAAAATTTTGTGGCTCCTTGTGCAGAGTAACCAGAGATTGTCTTCAGTGACTGCCTTAAATAGCTTGAGAAAGCTACATAAAGGAAAATACAAAGCAGGATTTAATATTTGAGTTTAAATTAACTGATTTTAAACATGTTGGCTTTTTCTGTAACATACGCATTTAATGGACAGAGCCTCCCCTACACCACAGCTCCCCTGCTTTCCGTCCCACCCACACCTTCCTCAGCAAGACAAAGACAGTTTGCCTTTACCTCATTTATTTTCATCATTTTCCACTTTTGTGATTTTCCAGATCCTGGCAGATATTCTATAGCTCATATTTGTCATTTTCCTGTTTGATTTGCATTTCAATCCAGAATGAGAGTGAGTGTGAAGAGTGAGGGTGAAGAGTGAGGATTAAGACTTATTTCCTATAACTTCTTTTTATGACTCTGGAAGGAAGGAACTGAGTTATAGTGGTTGTAAAATAGGATCAAAAATAAAGCGTACGAGAGAGTCATTTTGGTTTGAGATACATGTAAATACTGGGCTTCCCTGGTAGCTCAGAGGTAGAGAATCTGTCTGCAATGCTGGAGACCCAGGTTTGATATCTGGGTCAGATCCCCTCAAGAAGGGCATGGCAAACCACTCCAATATTCTTACCTGGAGAATCCCATGAACACAGGAGACTGAGGCTACAGTCCTTAGGGTCCCAAATTGTTGGACACTACTGAGCACACATGCACTGGTAAATACTATGACTTCCAAAGTGTAATTTTTTAAAAAAAATTTCAATGTTACCAAATGTGCAAATTCTGTACAATAGGCTATTTGCAGTAGTTGTGTAGAGTTGTTGCTGCTGCTGCTGTTAAGTCGATTCCAGGCTCCTCTGTCCCTGGGATTCTCCAGGCAAGAACACTGGAGTGGGTTGCCATTTCCTTCTCCAATGCATGCAAGTGAAAAGTGAAAGCGAAGTCGCTCAGTCGTGTCTGACTCTTAGTGACCCCGTGGACTGCAGCCCACCAGGCTCCTCCGTCCATGGGGTTTTCCAGGCAAGAGTACTGGAGTGGGGTGCCATTTCTTTCTCCAGTTGTGTAGAGCTAGTTTTCCCAAAATGTTAGCAAAATCTCTTCTTTGCCTCAATTTTAGTTTCTACCAGCCTCTGGTACTATTGTCCTCAGATCTCCACAAAGAAAAAAATTTTTGTTTTGCAAAGATCTTAGGATTACTTTTGTAATAAAAGAAGACCATAGAAAGGAAACCTCAAAGTAATTAAATTCTACTGATAAAATGTGAGACATTGTGGAACTGGGATTCTGTAGAAAACTGGATTCCTTCAATCACATCACATCACATGGGTAAACATTTATTCTCGCTGCATGTCGTTTAGGTGTTTCAAGTTCCACACCAAAAGCATGTAGCGTAGCATTTATGTTTAAGTTGTTGACGTTGGCCAATGCTGGGAAATGTACCTGGTCCCAAGTCCAGGGTTAGAGATTTAAAAATGAATGAGTCATAGTCTCTGTCTTCCAAGGATCAAAATCTAATTGAATAGTTAACATGGGACTATAAACATGTGTTAAATGATTGCCATAGAAACCATATTTTAGAGAGGGGAATGCAAGAAACATCTAGCGACAGTCCAGCTTGTGTTACATTCTGCAGCGTGTCTTCTTGCAAAACATGCAAAACTACAAGGTACATATGATATGTATGTACTGTCCTTAATTCTTACTTGAGATACTTAAGACTCCAGGAGGTTCGATGTTCAGTTCGAGTTTTATAGCACACTCATAAATGACTTGGGCTTCCCTTGTGGCTCAGCTAGTCAAGAATCTGCCTGCAATGCAGGAGACCTGGGTTTGATCCCTGGGTTGGGAAGATCCCCTGGAGAAGGGTAAGGCTACCCACTCCAGTATTTTGGTGTGGAGAATTCCATGGACTATATAGTCCATGGGGTCACAAAGAGTCGGACATGACTGAGTGAATTTCACTTTCAAAAATGACTTAAAAAAAAAAAAAAAAGAATGACTTAGGTTCAAATAAGAAAATCCATAGTCTTTGGGAAAAAAAAAAAAAAAAAGTTGGGCTTTCAGAAAACTTTTGAAGAAAATAAAAATACTGCTTACTGCCTTCAAAAATTTTAATCTGGTTTCAGACAGCAGAGGGCTTCCCTGGGAGCTCAGCTGGTAAAGAATCCACCTGCAATGCAGGAGACCCTGGTTTGATTCCTGGGTTAGAAAGATCCCCTGGAGAAGAGATAGGCTACCCACTTCAGTGTTCTTGGGCTTCCCTGGTGGCTCACATGGTAAAGAATCTGCCTGCAATGTGGGAGACCTGGGTTCAATTCCTGGATTGGGAAAATCCCCTGGAGGAGGGCATGTCAACCCACTCCAGTATTCTTGCCTGGAGAATCCCCATGGACAGAGGAGCCTGGTGGGCTACAGTCCATGGGGTTGCAAAGAATTGGACATGACTGAGTGACTAAGCATGGCACAGACAGCAGAATATTATCCATGTAAATGCTTAAATAACTGCATTTATAGTCAATAACTATGCTTACTTTTTGTGTGGGGGGGTGTGGGTGGGAAGCTTGCTTTAAAAATTCAAATCCAAAATTTTAACTCATATTTCCACACGACTTGATAAGGATTAACTTGCCCTTTTGCATAGCAAGTATAATATTGAATGTGATAATACTGAAAAGCAATTTTCACAAATAACATAATTAATCAGTAATGTCCCAATACTTAAAGTTATAAATCAAGTTGTTAAGCTGTTAAGTATATTCTACTTTTCTACCTTGACAAATAGGACTTAACAAAATAAGCTATGTGTGATGTTACATTATTATGAAATTTGGAAAAATACACTTATTTTGTCATGTTATAAATGATGACATTCATTCTTATACTTGACTAAATATTCTATTGATAAGCTAGTGGTTTCTGGCTAAGTGATCAAATAAAAGATACACAATTCATAAAGTATTAAAATTTAATCCACGATTTACTTTTTGAGCAAAATCACGGATTTATTTTATTTTTTGCTCCACTATGAAATTCTCTTATGCAAGAATCTATTACATTTAAGTTTCAGAGAAGGAGAATTTGAGAAACTAATTAACTTGTCCTTTTTCTTTCCTAAAACTTTCTGCTTCTCAAATCTTGCCTGCATTCTAAAGTCAAGGTCTATCTCTGATGCCATCAGAAACCCAACACAGAAAACTTCATGGCATTTGGACACAGTCATCTTTTGTTTAGCAGACAGAGGGCAAGAGATATGGAGATAACCTGGCTGTATTATTTTAGTCACAAGAGGGTATGGTCAGAGGCACGGCCACGGCTGGGCTGGAACCAGCACGTACGATTTGAGAGAATCCGTTCACAGCATCTTTCCCAGTTCTGAAATCGGTGACATCACACTGGGAGTCTGAAACCTGCCATGGTTGGAGAATGTGCACCTTGGGGATCAGCGCATACTACAAATCAGGTTCTTCCTACCACCGTGAGCTGGTTCTTAAACATCTTACAGAACTGGTTATGTTTGCTCTGAACATTGGTTTGTGAGTGACAGAGATGTGCATGTGCCCATTAATAAATTTATTTTGTGCCTAAGTTTGTGACATACAGGGTCCTCTAAAATACTCCCATTTCTTTCATTTGGGTCTAAGGGCAGCTCTGATTTCCCTAGGTTGTTCTTTTTGAAGCTGACATTTTCTAAACCAAAAATAATTTTGAGAGATCTTGACTTTTTTTCTCCTCAAAGGAGACTATGTTTTATCCATTTGATCCTCACCTTGTGACTAAATGAAGTTATAAAGTATTGAGTTGGGCACCACCTTGTGAAACAAGTATCTCTTTTCTTAGTCCAAACTGACATAATGCTATCAATCTGTTTCTTCTTTTTCACGGTTACTAGAGCAAATTTTATGTTATAAGCGTTGATCTAGTTAAGAAAATGAAACATTTCTGGATAAAAATACCTAAGGAAGTTGTGTATGTATGTGCATGTGTATGTCGTTACTAAAATGACATTAATTGTTTACCTCTTAGAAAGACAGATTTAAACTTGAAAAAAATCTTGGTTAGTGAAAAGAAAGATATCAATAAAAAGATGGAACATTGTGGGAAAAATAGGATTTATCAGATTAATTTTGTTAAATTACACCAATGTAGTGCATTTCAAAAGTGAAAAAGTTCACCATATTATTCTTGTTCTAGATAACATAAAAAAGACAAAATATCTTGGGTTGCCAGGAATTCAGCATGGTAATTAAGAAGCTGATACATAAAGCAGAGAGGAATTCATGTAACTACCCAACACAAAGCAGATCTTCCAATGTAGAATTATTTCCATCTTGTTCTTTATATGATAAGTATGCTTAAACCAGAGCCCTGTCAACCCTTATAATATACTCAACTATTCATCCATTTCCCTCCAAGGCAAATAGATTAGTCATTCATACTTGGGCTTTATGAAAATGCTATCATGAAAATATCCTGCCATCTGTTGACTATCAAAGCCAGGTACTGTATCTTTTCCTCTTAGAATGAATTCAGCTTGGTTGATTAAATATGTTTAATATATTGTAGGGTTTACATTTATAAATTAATTTAGTTTCAGAATGCTTTTCTGTGCATATTTTTGTTTATAAAAATAAGCTTGGATAAAATTGTGCTTTATATTTAAAAAATGGATATGAAGTGAGCATTTTCTCAGTTTTGAATTGGGGATTTGTTTTCATAGTTGAGCTGGAAGTTATTGCTATTCTATGAGAAGCAGGGCAACCTAGGAGGAATACAGATGCTAAGAAACATAACAGAATGTGCATTTGTTCCTTGCTTTCTGGTGTAGAAGAATGCAAGAGACTATTTAGCTATGAACTTGATAATGCCTATTTACCCAAGCCTTTTTTTTCCAGTGCATATTTATTCAGGCTTCCGTCTGTGGGCTCAATTTTTGCCAGAAATTACTTGGGCTAGAGACCAGGGAATTTGGGAGGACTTTACCATGGACAGCATAGCACTGAGTTCCCATCAGAGCTCCCCAGATGGCACCCCTTTCACTCTCTTGCACTCATGCTCATTCACTCAGTTGTATCCTACTCTTTGCAACTTACTTACATAAATGACTACTTCTCTGAACCTTTCGTCACACCCTTGTATTTCCCTGACTCTATTCATGAGCTATCTTTGCATTGCATAGATATTATTATGATGGCAGCTTTCTCTTGCATAATGATAATAACAGTGGTAGTGATTATTGTTATTTTACTTATTTTTACTTTTTTTCCTAATAGACTTCAGGATTCTTGAAATCACAGTCTATGTAGTAGTTATCTTTGTATTTCTCTTCTCTAACCTAGTGCAGAGTATAAATAAGGTGATCAGTGAATGTTGTTGAAATCTTAATTCAAGGCATTTGTCTTATTAAGGTGGTGAATGAGACTATTTTCTATTACCTGGCAATTTTCAGGATGGGTTAAATTCTCATGATTGCAAAGGGCATATATGTAGAAAGAAATCACTCTGAATTAGTTGATGACAATATTCTTATATTAAAATACCATTCGGAACCCTAGCTGATTGAAAAATAGTTTCATCGTTATAGATAAACCAACATTTTTTTACTGCCTTTACTATTGGTGACTCCTGTCTACAGAAACAATGGCTACAGAAAACATCAATTTTGTAAAAACTACAAAAAGATAATTGGAAAATCAAGGAAGAGTGGACAAAAATCTAAAATTCCACCCTCCACATGGGATACTTTTAACCCAGCAGTTATCTAAGAGGGACTGCATTTACATTTTGATAGATGTTAATGTGTTCCTATACCCAGAAGTAACAGATTTGTGCCTGTGATGGCCCTTGTCTTCCCAGGTGTGGTTCTGTACTGTGCTTTGGTTTGCTTTCCTGCTCTTTCAAAAGGAAGACTGCTCTCAGCAGGAGAATTTGATGCTGAAAAGCCGACAACACTAACTTGTCTTTCAGTGGAGTCCTATTCCATTAAAAGTAAACCAGGGCTTCATCCTTGTTACAGTTCTTCACATGGGCCACAGACCAGAGGTCCAACCATACTCATCTTTAGTTTTAGTGAGACAGTGTCATTGTAATTTATGGAAAGATTCAGAAAATTCTTTCTTCCCTGCTAAGTTTATTCTAACTGAATAAATCAACTTTTCATGTCATTAAACATCACTTTCTTGTGACAGATGAGAAACCAGAAATCTAAAACCATTTAATAACTGACTCAGGATTGTAGAGATGGAACTAATGTCAGTGCTGTCTCTACTACACCAAGTTGACTGGATCGTGTAAACTTTTATTTCCCTTTAAACACTGAGATCTTTTGAATTGTGATGCTGGAGAAGACTCTGGAGAGCCCCTTGGATTGCACTGAGAACAAATCATTCAATTCTAAAGGAAATCAATCTTGAATATTCATTGGAAGGACTGATGCTGAAGCTGAGGCTCCAATACTGTGACCACCTGATGTGAAGAGCTGACTCATTGGAAAAGCTGCTGATGCTGGGAAAGATTGAAGGCAGGAGGAGAAGGGGGTGACAGAGAATGAGATGGTTGGATGGCATGAGTTTGAACAAGCTCTGGGAGATAATGAAGGACAGGGAAGCCTGGCATGCTGCAGTCCATGGCGTCCCAAAGAGTTGGACACACATTAGCACCTGAACAGCAACGAACAACAAAACCAAAAGCAATGTCATTGGTGGCATCTTGTTTCTAGTGTCCCTTGACGGTTGGTGTACATCTTGGGGCTGAATCCATTTCTGAGGGGAGAGTAACAAAGCAGACTTTGGTGGTTTCTCCCAGTTTGGAAAATAAATGAGATCTGAGAACTCTTCACCTAGATGAGGACACAGCCAGCCCACGACTGGCGGGGAAAGCTTGAATCTGGATGGTGGAGGACCCCGGTCTTGCTCTTGCTGCATTAAAGTCTGTTCAGCGCCACAGCGCAGAGCCACCACTTAAAGGAACACACTGCCAGAAACGTCGGGCCCATGAATGCATTACAAAGGCTAAAAGTAGAAAATGTGCTTTTCCTATTGACTTGCTTGTATAAATAGCTTAGAGATGTTTTCCAAGTGCAAATCCCTAACACTTAAAAAATTTCACTTCACCCAGTGGGAAGAAAATACTCATTAAAGAACCACAAACCTCAGCTTCTTGGCAGGAATTTTCAGCTCATTATGTGGTAATTAATACTAATCTATATGCTAAAAAAGTTAAAAAAAAAAAAAACCAAACCTTTTTCCTTTGTTCCAATTTTTCTACTGCTGCACTGACAGAAAAGTTAAAACAGAATCCTTCATTTTTTAAAAAGAAGTTATATTGCAAATAAAAGTTTTCAGACTTTGGCTGAAGAGATCTTCACATTTTTAGGTTCCTGATGATAAAAGGTTGTTTTTTTTTAAATATTAACATTGCTACAGGACATTGCTACAACTCTAGGTACCACAACCAGTAGAAATAACGCAAGTACTAGCAGGAATCTGAAAGCTCTTTAAACCCACTTTTCAGATATGGCTTTATCTAGATTAGATAACTCACTCACGTGATCTTACTAAGCTTATATTTCATATCTATCTCATATTCCAGATAAACATGGCTCATTATAGAATTTGCAAGCATGGTCTCTGATTATTATTCCAAACTAAACCATACAGAATAAAATGAGAGACACATGCCTGGCTTCTTAAAAGTGTGAAATACAAGATGTTTTTGTCTGTGTTCCTGCCATTATATTTTTTGAAAAAAAATATAATAACTTGGAAGAGAGGAGAGGAGGGATATATTTTTCATGTGATCTCAGGAAATAATACTTGGTGATGACTATGGCGATGAATAAGAAAATGATTAAGAAAGTAAACAAAATATAATGATAGGAGAAGGGCTGGTTGGGAAGGAAATAAGCATTAAGAACATACTATAAATAAGGTGCTAGATGTGGGCATTGCATTTACTGTGAATTTGAATTATGTAAATTTGAAATGTCATGATACACATATTAGATTTCCAATTTATGTAAAGTTGAAATGATGCAAATTCTCCTAAATTAAAAATTCTTTAAAATATTGAATACTTATAGAAGTTAGTCCAGTTCAGTTCAGTTCAGTCGCTCAGTCGTGTCCAACTCTTTGTGACCCCATGAATCGCAGCACACCAGGCCTCCCTGTCCATCACCAACTCCTGGAGTTTACTCAGACTCACGTCCATCGAGTCAGTGATGCCATTCAGCCATCTAATCCTTTGTCGTCCCCTTCTCCTCCTGCCCCCAATCCCTCCCAGCATCAGAGTCTTTCCCAATGAGTCAACTCTTCACATGAGGTGGCCAAAGTACTGGAGTTTCAGCTTCAGCATCATTCCCTCCAAAGAAATCCCAGGGCTGATCTCCTTCAGAATGGACTGATTGGATCTCCTTGCAGTCCAAGGGACTCTCAAGAGTCTTCTCCAACACCACAGTTCAAAAGCATCAATTCTTTGGTGCTCAGCTTTCTTCACAGCCCAACTCTCACATCCATATATGACCACTAGAAAAACCATAGCCTTGACTAGATGGACTTTTGTTGGCAAAGTAATGTCTCTGCTTTTCAATATGCTATGTTGGGCAAATGTATTTATGCTATCGACACCTTGTCTGGAAATAAAAATATCTGTCATCCTTTGTTAAGATTACTTTGGTTATCATGCCAGTTTTGATTTGTGCTCTTCAGAAATCTCTTTCATGGATTATGAGGGCCATCCACTGAGTTTAGGGGATGCTAACTTGAACATGCATCAGTTAATGCTGCTGAAGTTCTCCTGTCCAATGAAGGAGGCAAAGAAGTATATAGATGAATGAAATAAGATAGGTAATGACTGAGGTACACACAGTATGTTTCCAAAGTCCAGAGAAAAGACGTCTGACCCAACTTTAAAGGCAGGGAAGACATTCTAAAGCAACTGTCATCTGAGTTGATTCCTGTAGAAAAGTGCAATTTCTCCTGGAGAACAGTTAATTGGATGTTAAGTGGACTGTAGGAGGAAAAGCAAATTCAGATGGAGAGAACAGTATATGTAAAGGTATGCAGGCAAAGAAACACTGTGGTTAGTCCAGAACACAATAAGCAATGAGTCTGGAGAGGTAATTGGCAGCTGTATTATCCAGGGTTATATGCTAAGGAATGTGGACAAAATACTCACGTCAGGGGCTTCGAGTATGACACAGCCCAATTTCTATTCTATAGGAATCATTCTGAAAGCAATATGCAAGATGATCGACAGGATGCTGAGCAGGGGCAATGTAAGATATGAGGAAGTACAAAACAAAGGCCATAGAGACAAGAAAGAAAAAAATGATTAAGCTGAGTGACCTCTATGCAAAAAATGAATAAGTTTTGGCAGTTGATTAGTTTGAGGCTGGAGTAGAAACTCTTGAGGGTGAAGATAACTGTATGGAGATATGGATGTATATACTCAGATAGAATAAACAGAACTTAGAGACCAACTGGATATGGGTGCTCCGGAGGAGGGAAGAGGGAAAGGTTATCCTACCCAGCAAATCTGGGGCTGGAATAGTGTCTAGTAAGGGCTTCCCTGATAGCTCAGAAGGTAAAAAATCCTCCTGCAATGCAGGAGACCTGAGTTTGATCCCTGGGTTGAGAAGATCCACTAGAAAAAGGAATGGCTACTCACTCTAGTATTCTTGCCTGGAGAATCCCATGGACAGAGGAGCCTGGTGGGCTACAGTCTATGGGGCTGCAAAGAGTCAGACACGACTGAGTGACTAAGCATGAGCACAAGTGTGCAGTAAAGGATTAACTCAGTGGATCTGAATTGTTCAAACTCTGTATATTCCAAACAAAAGTTTGGCTCTTATTCACCTCCTGGGAGACAACCTCTAAACCCTTGGAATATCTTGACTGTTAAGAGTCTCTTTGTTTACCTGAGGCCTTGGGCCATGCTAGGTATTGTATGATGACAACTTGATCTATGGTAGGAACCTTGGGGCATGTAGGATCAGTTTGAGCTCTGGAAGGAATGGACATTAAGTAACTAAGATCAGCCATGTGGGCGATCAGCATGCCTATGTGACCAATCTCCTATAAAAACCCTGGACGGGTAGGCTTGGGTGCCTCCCTGGAGGATAATATTTTGTGTGTGTTGTCACACAGCATCACTAAGAGAATTAAGTGCTGTCTGGAACAATTTCCTGGTAAAGAACAACAGGAAGCTTGTTGCCTGGTTTCTCTTGGTCTCTGCTCTGTGTCTTTTACCTCTGAGGATTTTAATCCGTATCCTTTCACTACCATAAACTATAACAGTAAAGTATCTAACAGCTTTTCCGAATTCTATGAGTCATTCTAGAGAACTGTTGATGCTGAGGGTGGTTTTGTGGACATCTGAAAGCATGAAATCAATTGAATAAACAATGGCATGACTTAAAGAGATAAGGAATACATGAGGAGAAAGAGATTTGAAAATATAAATTCAGTTTTGAATATGTTGAGTCAAAGTGCTTGTTGAGTTAAAGACTGTATCCATGAAATTAAAAGATGCTTGCTCCTTGGAAGAAAAGCTATGACCAACCTAGACAGCATATTAAAAAGCAGAGACATTACTTTGCCAACAAAGGTCCATCTAGTCAAACTATGGTTTTTCCAGTAGTCTTGTATGAATGTGAGAGTTGGACTATAAAGAAAGTTGAGTGCTGAAGAATTGATACTTTTGAACTATGGTATTGGAGAAGACTCTTGAGAGTCCCTTGGACTGCAAGGAAATCCAACCAGTCCATCCTAAAGGAGTTCAGTCCTGAATATTCATTGGAAGGACTGATGCTGAAGCTGAAACTCCAATACTTGGGATGTGAAGAACTGACTCATTTGAAAAGACCCTGATGCTGGGAAAGATTGAAGGTGGGAGGAGAAGGGGATGACAGAGGATGAGATGGTTGGGTGGCATCATCAACTCAATGGACATGAGTTTGAGTAAACTCCAGGAGTTGGTGATGGACAGGGAAGCCTGGCATGCTGCAGTCCATGGGGTCGCAAAGAGTTGGACACGACTGAGCAACTGAACTGAACTGAACTGAAAGTGCTTGGGGAATATAGAGGTGGAAATGTCCAGTAAGAATTATGTATAAATGTGGGTAGAGGAGAGAGGACTAAGTCAGAGCTAGGAACCTGGGAACCACAGCTAGAGGTGCTATTTAAATCCATGGTTAAGGACAAGATTACTCTGGGAATTTCTGTTTTTAAAGGGAGTTAAAAGAATAATTTTGGGAAACTCTGACCTTTAAGGGAAAGAGAAGACACCATCTAAGAACCAGAAAGAAACTAAGAAATCAGTGGTATTTCAAAAGCCAACAGTAAAGAATATTCCAAGCAGATTTGTCTTTTTGATATAACAATCTCAAAAGTCACAGAAAGACCAAGTAATACCAGGAGTAAAGAGCATCACCTAGCTTTTATTTTATTATGTTTTATTTTTAAGTATTCTTTTAAAAATTCTTTTCCATTATGGTTTATCTCAGCAGATTAGATATAGTTCCCTGTGCTGTACAGTAGGACTTTGTTATTTATCCATTCTAAACGTAATAGTTTGCATCTACCAACCCTGAACTCCCAGTCCATTCCTCTCCTTCCCCTCTCTGCTTTGGTGACAACAATTCTGTTGTCTATGTCTGTAAGTCTGTTTCTGTTTTATAGATAGCTCCATTTGCGCCATATTTTAGATTCCATATATAAGTGATATCATATGGTATGTCTTTTTTTTTTTTTTTTCGACTTACTTCACTTAGTGTGATAATCTCTAGTTGTGTCCATGTTGCTGCAAATGGCACTATTGTGGCCGAGTAGTATTCCATTATATTTTAAAATGGTGACATTGATACTGTACTTTACACTTGACAGATGAAGAAACAGATGCTCAAAAATCATATGGTGATTTAGCAATCATCACATGGAGAGTGGCAAAGGGTAGCTTAGAATTTAGATCTGTGTGACAGGCTATACTGTTCCTACTAAACCCCACTACTGGCCAGTCTCATGAGAGACAGATATCTCTCTAGACCAGATCTGAGTCTCACTTATTCTTCCAGAGTCACTGCTTTCTGCATGAAGCATTCTCGAACCACGCCAACCCTCTCTGCTCCCTCTGTCGCCTTCACTTCCAGTATTAGACACACTCCTGCACGTCTTCTTAGGATGGAGGCTTGCTGTCTCCCACAGTGAGATTGTAAGTTGTCAAAGGCAGAGAATTACATTTCAAAGTATAGCTATACAAAGCTTTGAGTTATGGCATAAGATCTAACTTCCTATTCTCGTGATATTGCTTCAGATATAAAAAGATGAATCTCACCCCAGGGGATGTATATTCTGTAGAAGAAATAAGTATCAGTCTGCAAAGGTTTTATCATGCATCCAAACCATAGATCAGGGTAACATTTTATTTTTTCCCTCTTTGCAGATATGAGTAGGAATGTATAGCTAGACAACAAACTGGTAAGGAAGTGAACAGGGAGTGAAGGCTCCACTTGCTTCCTCTGGAGGAGGGAGTGGAGACTAAGGGGTGGTAAGGGGTTTATAGGAGGTTAACCTGAAGGAAGTTCATAGGACAATCAAGGTAGACACTGGACAAAATAATATATTAAAATTTAAAAAGATGGTGATAAAATTATAAAGGTTCTCTGTGAGATAAATAGAAAAATTTATTCCTGGGAAAGAAGTTATTTTTCCTTGTTAATGTTGTTTGTTGTTGGAAACCCTGAGTGTTTGTAGTCTGAGCTGGTGAAGTCCCTCTCATCCATAATGAAGACACTTGTTCAGAAGTGGTTTCTAGGATTGAAAATATTCCCTGTTCTTGCTGGCCCATACTTCCTCATTTCTCTAAGCCGAGTTTTAAAGTTGTGAATGCATCCAGAGAAAATGGGAGGTGTTTTACTCTCAATATGTTTTTATTGTTGTTCAGTTGCTTTGAGACCCCATAAACTGCAGTGAACCAGGTTTCTCTGTCCTTCACTATCTCCTGGAGTTTGCTCAAACTCATGTCCTTTGAGTCAGTGATGCCATCCACCATCTCATCCTCTCTCGCCCCCTTCTCCCTCCTGCCTTCTATCTTTCCTGGGATCAGGGTCTTTTCCAATGAGTTGGCTTTTCACATTAGGTGGTCAAAATATTAGGGCTTCAGGTTCAGCATCAGTCCTTCCAATAAATATTTAGGGTTGATTTCTTTAGGATTGACTAGTTTGATCTCTTGGCTGGCAAGATTATATATCAGTCATTACTGGGATACTTACCCAGCAGTCAAGGTCAAGTGAAGCTTTCAACCATCTTAAGTAATGCAGAATGTTAATGGAAGTTCTCTTAATTTGCAAGACTCCTCTCACTACCATTTCCCCTTCATGGCCTTTGAGAGGCAGTATACTGGGCTGGTTTGGAGACCAAAGATCCTGGAGGCAGTCTGCTTGGACTTGAATTCCAACTCCATTTCTTGAAAATAGTTTTAGTGGGTTGAGTAGTGACCATCAAAAGGATTCAATTCAGTCAGTTCAGTTCAGTCACTCAGTCATGTCCAACTCTTTGTGACCCCATGGACTGCAGCATGCCAGGCTTTCCTGTGCATCACCAACTCCCAGAGTTTACTCAAACTCATGTCCATTGAGTTGGTGATGCCATCCAACCATCTCATCCTCTGTTGTCCCCTTCTCCTCCTGCCTTCAATCTTTCCCACCATCAGGGACTTTTCAAATGAGTCAGTTCTTTGCATCAGGTGGCCAGAATATTGGAGTTTCAGATTCAGCATCAGTACTTCCAATAAATATTCGGGACTGATTTCCTGTAGGATGGACTGGTTGGATCTCCTTGCAGTCCAAGGGACTCTCAAGAGTCTTCTCCAACACCACAGTTCAAAAGCATCAATTCTTCAGCACTCAACTTTCTTTATAGTCCAACTCTCACATTCATACATGACCACTGGAAAAACCATAGCCTTGATTTGATGGACCTTTGTTGGCAAAGTAAAGTCTCTGCTTTTTAATATGCTGTCTAGGTTGGTCATAACTTTTCTTCCAAGGAGTAAGTGTCTTTTGATTTCATGGCTGCAATCACCATCTGCAGTGATTTTGGAGCCCCCAAAAATAAAGTCTGTCACTGTTTCCACTGTTTCCCCATCTATTTGCCATGAAGTGATGGGACCAGATGCCATGATCTTAGTTTTCTGAATGTTGAGTTTTAAGCCAACTTTTTCACTCTCCTCTTTCACTTTCATCAAGAGGCTTTTGAGTTCCTCTTCACTTTCTACCATAAGGGTGGTGTCATCTGCATATCTGAGGTTATTGATATTTCTCCTGGCAATCTTGATTCCAGCTTGTGCTTCATCCAGCCCAGCATTGCTCATGATGTACTCTGCATAGAAGTTAAATAAGCAGGGTAACAATATACAGCCTTGACGTACTCCTTTTCCTATTTGGAACCAGTCTGTTGTCCCATGTCCAGTTCTAACTCTTGCTTCCTGACCTGCATACAGATTTCTCAAGAGGCAGGTCAGGTGGTTTGGTATTCCCCTTTCTTTCAGAATTTTCCACAGTTTGTGGTGATCCACATAGTCAAAGGCTTTGGCATAGTCAATAAAGCAGAAATAGATGTTTTTCTGGAATTCCCTTGCTTTTTCGATAATTCAACAGATGTTGGCAATTTGATCTCTGGTTCCTCTGCCTTTTCTAAAACCAGCTTGAATATCTGGAAGTTCACGGTTCACCTACTGTTGAAACCTGGCTTGGAGAATTTTGAGCATTACTTTACTAGCATGTGAGATGAGTGCAATTGTGTGGTAGTTTGAGGATTCTTTGGCATTGCCTTTCTTTGGGATTGAAATGAAAACTGACCTTTTCCAGTCCTGTGGTCACTGCTGAGTTTTCCAAATTTGCTGGCATATTGAGTGCAGCACTTTCATAGCATCATCTTTCAGGATTTGAAATAGCTCAACTGGAATTCCATCACCTCCACTAGCTTTGTTCATAGCGATGCTTCCTAAGGCCCACTTGACTTTGCATTCCAGGATGTCTGGCTCTAGGTGAGTGATCATACCATCGTGATTATCTGGGTCATGAAGATCTTTTTGGTACAGTTCTTCTGTGTACTCCTGCCACTTCTTCTTAATATCTTCTGCTTCTGTTAGATCCATGTCATTTCTATCCTTTGTTGTGCCCATCTTTGCATGAAATGTTCCCTTGGTATCTCTAATTTTCTTGAAGAGATCTCTAGTCTTTACCATTCTATTTTTTTCCTCTCTTTCTTTGCAATGATCACTGAGGAAGGCTTTCTTATCTCTCTTTGCTATTCTTTGGAACTCTGCATTCAAATGGGTATATCTTTCTTTTTCTCCTTTGCTTTTCACTTCTCTTTTTTCCTCAGCTATTTGTAAGGCCTCCTCAGACAGCCATTTTGCTTTTTTGCATTTCTTTTTCTTGGAGACCAAAGGATTGTCTGTGTCCTAATATTCTGACCCTTTGAATGTAATCTTATTTGGAAAAAGGATCTTCACAAGTATCAGTCAGTGAAGGATCTTGAGATGAGAACATTCTGGCCCTAAATTCAATGACCATGTCCTTAGAAGAAGGGGGAGGGGTGATACAGACATAGGAGAAAGCCATACTGGATACAGGAAGGCAGATTTGAGAATAATTCACGCACGTGTCAAGGGACCCCTGGAGCCCCCAGAAGCTGGAAGAGGCAAAGGAGGACTATTTGATAGAACCTTCAGAGGGATTATGACCTTGCCAACACCTTGATTTCATACTTTTGGCTTCCATGTGAGAGAATACATTTCTGTTGTTTTAAGCCTCCAAGCCTTGGTAATTTATTATAGCAACCATAGAAAACTAACACAGAGGGGTAACTGGGCAAGTCAGTTACCTTCTCTGTGTCATTTTATTTCTCATGTATATTACAAAGATAATATTAGTGCTCACCCCATAGGGTAATGAGGATAAATAAGTCAGTTGACTGCTTAGAATAACACTGCAGCATAGTAAGACCTGGTAAACATTTGGTCTTGTGTTATTAGTCCACACTGATCACCACTGTTAAGCTCATTTTCCAAGGTTATGTGGACTCTTGAGGGCCTGAGTGTCTGCTTCTGCTATGCAAAGCTTAAGCAAAAGGTGGTTTGTGGATGAAAGGCCCTGACACCCTGCACCCACCTCTCCTAGGTGCTCCCTGCAGCCTGCCTGTCTGAGTAGGTGGGGGTCTCTTCTGACAAGGCACAGCTGCAAGCAGCAGGTTAGAGTTACAAAGCTGACATCTTGTTCCCTTATCCGCTGTAAAATCATAGGGCTCGTCTTTCTTTCCTGGGGCAAAAATATTAATATCCGTCAGTTTTTTTACTAACTCACTATGAAAAACATTTTAAATTAGCACATTAACCAGTCCTCTATAAAACTTGGTGATATTTTTACTTCTCATAGAAAAGGGTGGTTTCTTTTTAATTTGTCTTGTGGTTGTGAATGGCTTATTTAAATTGTGACTGACTGAAGGCAGTGGCTGTATCATGCATCTTTGTATCTCTTTGCTGTTTGTCTTGTACATAAGACAATCAGTATGCAATATGTGATTAGCTATGGAGTTATTGCTTCTCAGGTGGCTCAGTGGTAAAGAAACCACCTACCAAGCAGGAGACGTGGGTTTAATCCCTGGGTCGGGAAGATCCCCTGCAGTAGGAAATGGCAACCCTCTCCAGTATTCTTGCCAGGAAAATTCTGTGGGCGGAGGAGCCTGGTGGGCCACAGTCCACAGGACTACGAAGAGTAGAACATGACTTAGCAACTAAACAACAACAAATAATGAAGTATTACATTGCAATGCTCCTAGGCTGCAAGACGTAAAAAGTTTCAGAGCACTCAGAAAGAGACTGATTTTTCCCTGTAACTTGAAGCAGACACTACCATTACCACTAAAAAAGAAAATGTATTAAAAGAATCTCTTCCTTTTTGGCCACTAAGTCATAGTCAATTTTGCAAGACTCTGACTTTTACGCTTTCCAATGTTATTCCCTCTGCTCACAATGTTCCTCTCCTCCTTGGCTACCCATTCAACCTTCACATCCCAATTCCAACATCACTTCCTCAATGAAGTCTTCTGGGATATTCCTACTGCTAATCCTTGTTCCCACCACTTTCGTGGCACTTGTCATGTGGGATTGTAATTATTGACTCGGATTTCCATCTTTTAGGCTGGGAGCTTCCAGAGGGTCCTCCACCATTTCCATCTCTGTACACCTAGGGCAGATAGACCATAGTGCCTGGATGTAGACTTGCTCAATAATCATTGGTTGACTGACAATTTAACTGACTACATCAATGAATATATTAATGCACAGATTTCTAGTGGGATTTGCCCTGCCTACCCTTTAAGCAATTGCCATGTGACAGACTGGATCAGAGTTAGGGAGATGCCTTCATGTCTGTGACTTTCTCCCTTTGGTTGACTCTTCTTATTTTGGTAAAATTATTTTGCTTCCTTAGCGATGATTGAATTACCAATCGTCCATATTTTCCTCTTGCCTTCTAAATTGTCCTGTATCAAAGTGGCATCCTCTTATTCTGCTAATTCACTTTAACAACGGATACCTTTTTATACATCTGTTCAAGTATCTTCAGTTGGTTCCTTAGTCTTAGGGAATACTGTCCAAGTCCTTTTCCTTGCACTGAGCACAAGCATAGAAGCAGGAGATCCTTCAAGGAGCCAAAGAAAGATAACGATGCTTTGGATTAAGAAGGAAGAGAACTGGAACAAAGTGGTGTATGTTATAGACGGAGGGCCAACAGGTCTTGCTGAATGGATTATAGACGGGAGGTGAGAGAAAGAGAATGAGTATGGGGGATTTATAGGTTTTGATCTGAGCAGTTGGGAAAAAGGTGAGACAGGGAAGATTGAGGTAGAAATAGTTTGTTTTACTTATTTATTTATTTTTACTTTATTTTACTTCGTGTGTGTGTGCACATGCAGGTAGTGAGTTGGAAATTTAAAGATTCATTTTGATATATGGCAAAACCAATACAATATTGTAAAGTTAAATAAAATAAAATTAAAAAAAAATAAAGTTCTGTTTTGGACAAGTCAACCTTGGGCTGCATGATAAATTAGACACTAGAGATGTCGGTTGGCAACTGAACCTGGAGCTCCTCAGGACTCAGAGGTAGGATAATAGGTTTGGAATTCACTAGCATATACGTGATCTTTGAGGACTGGGTGTGTTTGAGCTCACCTGGGGAAAGAGTGTAGACAGAAAAGAGAGAGTCCAGGACTTAGTCCTGGATAAGTTCCAATGCAGGCAGTATTTATTATCAGTTATTTCCAATGCGTTTCTTTTCGTATTAGTAATCACTTCCCAAAACCCAAAGCTTCTGTCTTATAGGATTCCCATTCTCAGAGAGTTCAAAAGAATTATGTGTTCCATATAATTTAGCACTGCTTATTTTGTAAGAAAAAAAAAATTCCGTTAAGATGTGCAGTTATTCCTTGCCATTGCTTTATGAGAAGCCTTAACTTCTTAAGAGACCTGTAATTTTCCTTTTAATTTCTGATGTGAAGAGTCTGTCGATAGATCTTAATCTGTTAATTACTGAAGCTTTATACTGGTTTCAACTTGCTAAAAAACATTTCAATTGGATACCATTGGGGAAATGCTTTTATGTCTTTTTACACTTTCCTGTTTTTGAAGCATTTATAAACACAGCAACTGAAGTTTTTTTTACCCAGGGAATAGCACAGATTTTACAAAACAAGGTATAACTTGGATTTCCAAAGCACTATCAGCATCACAACTTAATAAACCCTAGCCATCTCAACCCTGCGCTGATTTCTTGTTGAGACACGAAAATGCAGTTTGTAAAAAATTGGCAGAATCCTACAATGCTTTTACACACATTCATTTGACAGAGACCCTCAGGGGAAAACACACACATACACAAAACAAAAACAACATATGCACAAGTGGTTAAGTGCTTTGTTTCCTATGCCTGTTTTTTTTTCACCCCCACCATGTAATAAGTCTATTTACAGGACATCTATAGGAAAGAACATACACCTAGTTTATATCCTTGACAGCTAAGCCTACATTGGAATTTCATCACACTCTCACTGATACCCACAATGTGTAGGAGCCAAAAAGAACTGGATCTGGCTGAAGTTCTACTCTCAGCTAATACAGAAGACACTTAATGCTTAGTGGTGCTTTCTCCTTACCAGTAATGAAGGCCAGGCTGGGGTTGTGCCAGTGCTATTCACTCCCACTGTAAATCTTCTAATGCCACAATAATGCTTTATTTTTCAGGGTTCCTCCTGATCTTCTTCCCACTGTGATTTAGCAGAAAAATCCACACACTGCCAAATGATCCTATACAATTATAGGATTTATGGGGTGCTAAAATAGCCCTTGGGCAAGGCTAGCAAAGGAAAGGAGCTATTCATTTATTCTGTAGTTTGTGGGTCTACACAAAAGGAAGTGGTCAAAACGGCAACTGTTTATTACCAAATCCAAGGAATTTAAGCCATGCCCTGGGACAATCTGCTGAGCAGGGGGAAACAGGACTACACACAGATGAGAGGTGTGGTATAGAATTTTTCTCTCAGTGGATGGACTCTTTCTAAGACATCTGGTCCACTGGAGCCAGGGTACCCTTGTTCTGTGGATGAAGAGCTATTCCTTTATCCTGTCTCAAACTCTCTACTTGGGAGAAGATGTGAATGAAATGCAGATGTTTAGAAATATAAAAATCTCATTTGCTGTGAATACTTAGCCTGGGAAGAAAATCAGTGAAATCACTAATTCTGTTTTCTATTTGTCTTGTTTACTGAGAGGTTTTAGAGGTAAGAATATAAAACCTTATTAAAGAAGACTTGATAATTTTTTTTGAGCAGAATTGCTTTTTGTTTCATAGTAGAATAGTAGAATGGAAAAACCACCATCCTTAACCAAATCAAGAGCTGCCTAATTACATAAGTCAGAATCCATCTTAATTAAGAACTGTCCTACTTTAAAAAGTATTTTTGTATTGAAATATAAGTACCTGGAATCACTTGGTCTAACTTTCATAGTCAGGGGAAGCTAGGATTTTCATTTTCAAGTTTCCCCCCTCTCCATCACAATGATGCATGAAGAACTGCATCATTAAAGCTAAGCCTTGTATCCATAACACCCAAGAACATGCTCTAGTCTAGTGGAGCTAGGCATGGCTCATTGCTCTTTCAGTGCATGACCTGGGTCTGCCGGACAATTTATCTCCAATGTAGGTGGCGTTACACTAGCCCCTTGTATTGGTCTCTATCCCACTGTTCTTTTAAGTCTGGAAACACCAAGGAAGTGTGGACTATTATGTACACCCTAGCTGTTCCCAGTGTTAGTCACTCAGTAGTGTCCAGCTCTTTGCAATCCCATGGACTGTAGCCCACCAGGCTCCTCTGTCCAAGGAATTTTCCAGGCAAGAATACTGGAGTGGGCTGCCATTTCCTTCTCCAAGGGATCTTCCTGATCCAGGGATTAAACCCATGTCTCCTGCATTGCAGGCAGATTCTTTACCATCTGAACCACCAGAGAAGCCCAGTAAAGGCCTAGGAAAAGGACATTCCCATCTAAGATTCCCATCCCCTTAGATAGGATCTAAGGCAACACTATCAGGCCAAGGGAGATGTCATGGATAACATTTATGGGGTGATATATTGGAGGGGACACCAAAGAGTCACCCAGTCCTTACTGAATGTTATTTTTAAATTAAAAAAAAGTTTTCAGAAATTATTTTGGCTGCTCTGGGTCTCATTGTGGCACGTGGACTTCTCTAGTTGCAGTGATCCGGCTTAATTGCCCCTTGGCATGTGGGATCTTAGTTCCCTGACCAGCAATGGAATCTATGTCCCCTGCATTGGAAGGCAGATTCTGAACCACTGGACCACCAGGGAAGTCCCCTTACTGGATCTTTTCAGGGAACTTTATTCAAACTGGTGCAGAAAGATCTATGTCTAGCTTTCTTGTCAAAAATCTGTATAGAAGGTTATTTAAAACCTTCACCTGTGGAAGCATTCCCATCTCTCCAATGGAAATGCTGAACTCCAATTTCTAATGTACCATCCAAAGGAAATACCGTGTCTGAAAGGCACTCATGTGATCTTGAGTATATCTTCCCAGTCTTTGTGGCTATTGATGGAGAGTGGCTGGATCTAAAGGCACAAAGTCCAGGTGTCAGCTTGTGTTCATTCCCAGGATTATTAATGTCTGCAAAATCCTGTTAGACTTAAAGAAGGGGATAGCCTTTCAAGCAATTTCTATGATTTACATAAATGTCTTTCTTCGACCTAAACTTGAGAGACTTTTCCAGGGTCTTTAGGTGGTCATTAGACAAGTAGCTGAAACACATTGTTTTGTTTCCCATTTAAGTCAGTTCAGACACAAGAAAATGACATTAATTTCAACCCCAATTGAGTGGTACTTAAATCAAGAAGTTGAAAAACTTCTCAAACCTGCTGTGCTTATCAAGGCTCTCACTATTAAGTCCAGCAGTCTGTTTTTCCCTCACCAGCACTTTAAGAATTAGGTGTTGCTTACTCCACTTTATGGCCCTCCCAGATGGTGCTAGCAGTAAAGAACCTGGCTGCCAATGCAGGAGACATAAGAGATGTGGGTTCCATCCCTGGGTCTGGAAGATCCCCTGGAGGAGGAAATGGCAACCCACTCCTGTGTTCTTGCCTGGAGAATCCTGGCAGACTACAGTCCAAGAGGTTGCACAGAGATGGACACGACTGAACCTGGAGGTCAAGGCAACCCTCTCCAGTATTCTTGTCTGGAGAATCCTACAGACAGAGGAGCCTGGCAAGCTACAGTCCATACGGTCACAAAGAGTCGGCCATAATGGAAGCAACTTACCACATCCACACATGCTCCATTTGATAGATAAGAAAATTATGAGGCTCAGAGACTCATAGCTGGGGTTCCACAGTCAAGTAACGGAGCCTGTGTTCTTCTAGGACCTTGTTTCTCTAAGGCTTCCTATCCAATCCACACTCCAAATGAGATAGAAAATCAAACAAAGAAATCAATATCTAGATAAAAATAGGTAGACAAGATGAGATTTTCAGATTGCAAGACTCTTTGGCTAGGCTTCTGTTGGTTTAATTATCTATACGATCATCTTAATTCATTGCTCATTTCTGCCTGTGTAAAATTTAGTTTCTGTGAAAGCGGCCTCTGCTGCCTTTGAGGGTACTGTGGTTAGCTGTGAGCTCACAATTGAAGCATCTAATGGGAATTGGTTAGTGGCTCTCCCTGGTGCCATTTATACTCTAGAGTGGGTATTTTTAGATAACTGATGTTGCAAACTAAAAAGGCTTTTTATCAATACACTAATACATCTGAATGTATATTTTTGTATACTTTTTCCTTTCTTACTCTTTTAGTAATGGCTCTTGGAGTTTCCTGCTGAACATCAATGTTTTCAGGGATGGATCCAGCTTCCTTTTGGGTCCCTTGGAGAATGCACAAGTGGGCCATGATCTCAGCTGCTCTCCCTCCAAAGATGGTAATGAGTTTCAGTTGAAAGAAGTGTAGAGCGTGTCTCTCTGCCAAAGCAAACAAACCCAATATCTCTCTTATGGGTTTGTTTTGCCAAACTGCAAAAGGAAGACCGTATTAAAATGGTGTCTGTCACCTCAAGGTTTCAAACACTGCTAGAATTACAGGAATGATAAACTTTCCTATTTCTTTGGACCTTGTAACTCATCTGGGTGATGTGTGAAGACATGTCAGAAGACTCTTCTGTGGCCACTTCAGTGTCACAGGCACAGGCAAGCATGTCTCCCCCTCCACCCTCATCTTTTATTCCCAGGAACTTGGTCTCTTAAGGAATAGGTTTTTGCTTTTGTGCTCTGAAGTCAAATGCTGTCCATAGGATTCTAACAAATGTTTTAGATTTACCATGGGCAAATTATCATCTATTTTAGATTATCAATGTTTTCACTTTTAATTGTAGTTCTAGGAGCCAATGAAATTATGATGAAAACTGGAAAGTTAAAAGAGAAGTTTAGGTTTTTAAAATCCATATCCTTCAAGAGTTCCATCTACAGTAAGGCCTTCACTGAGCATCCCAAGAGGAATTGATGGCTCATATATTTGCTCCTTTTACACTTTTAATTCTTCCTTGTATCATGTATTAGTTTCTTACCTTTCTCTGTTTCCTTTTTCCTCTACAGTGATCTGTATAAAATAATTCAGTAGATGCTTTCTGGATAAATGCACAATTTTAGGGGCCTGAAAAAGTGCATATAAATAAAGTTAATGTACTAGTAGTTGATATTATGTGGGACATGGAATTACTTTCTGAAATTTATCAAAAGCTACTTAATTTCTACAGAAATCATGGAGCTCTTCATATGTGGTCACACGTATTAAGTCAGCATTCATACAAGTTAATTACTCTATAACTTTCAAACGTCTACACTGAAGGATCAGGAGCTCAAAATTCAAAACACAAATGTCCAGGCTTCTAGGGATTTAATATTTGGAGGTGGTCATGGGGCTGAAATGGAGAAGGCAATGGCACCCCACTCCAGTACTCTTGCCTGGAAAATCCCATGGATGGAGGAGCCTGGTAGGCTGCAGTCCATGGGATGGCTAAGGGTCGGACACGACTGAGCGACTTCACTTTCACTTTTCACTTTCATGCATTGGAGAAGGAAATGGCACCCCACTCCAGTGTTCTTGCCTGGAGAATCCCAGGGACGGGGGAGCCTGGTGGGCTGCCGTCTATGGGGGTTGCACAGAGTCAGACATGACTGAAGTGACTTAGCATAGCATTAGCATAACATGGGGCTGAAAAGTAATCCAGTAATTAAAGCTTTCTTTGTCCAGTAGCTAAATTTAAATTCCCTGTACTGAACAACTGAGATGTAAAGAGTGGGCCTGAAGGCAGTTCAGGATTCAAAATATGCAAAAAAATTTCTTTTATTTGCAAAAGACTTCTCTGAGATAAAAAAAATTTCATCTTTTATCAGATTTATCTGATATAATAAAAAACCTATCTATTATTTATCACTGACTAAGTGGACATGAATTTGAGCAAACTCCAGGAGATAGTGAAGGACAGGGAAGCCTGGTGTGCTGCAGTCCATGGGGTTGCAAAGAGTGGACATGACTGAGTGACTGAACAACAAGTCTTAATGTTAGTAATGGTTGGTAATTACAACAGGAGAAAAGAAACAACTGTGCATTGAATGCCATCCATGGGTCAGGTACTATGGTAGGTCTTTTACATATTCATGCATGTAATAAAAGTTTATGTAAACTTTCAGTTTAGTTCAGTCGCTCAGTTGTGTCCAACTCTTTGCTACCCCATGGACTGCAACACGGTGAAGCACTTGACATTTTTCCAACTGCTTTACATATATTCACTCTTTAATCTTGACTACTATCCTATTAGGGCTTCCCTGGTAGGTCAGCTGGTAAAGAATCTGCCTGCAATGCAGGAGACCGCAGTTCAATTTCCGGGTCAGGAAGATCCCCAGGAGAAGGGATAGGCTATCCATTCCAGTATTCTTGGGCTTCCCTGTTGGCTCAGATGGTCAAGAATCTGCCAGAAATGTGGGAGACTTGGGTTGGGAAGATCCCCTGGAGGAGGGCATGGCAACCCACTCCAGTATTCTTGTCTGGAGAATCCCCATGGACAGAAGATCCTGGCAGGCTACAGTTCATGGGGTTGCAAAGAGTTGGACATGACTGAGTGACTAAGCATGCACAATCCTATTAAATATCATTTCTATCATCCCCATTTCACATCATAAGAGACTGAGGTATGGAGAAGTGAGGAGACTTCCCAGGGTCACAGTGTAGTCAGTGCCAGAGCCGTGGCTGTTAGTCGCCCAGGGCTGCTGTAACCAAGTAACACAAACTGCATGGCGTAAAGCAGGATGAATGTATTGCTCACAGCTCTGAGGGATGGACGTTCAAAACCGAGGTGTCTGTAGGGCCTGCTGTCTGTGAAACCAGCAGGGAAAATCCGTCCTCATCTCATCTAGCCTCTGGTTTGCCTCCAGTCCTTGTTGTTTCTCGGCTTAAGGATGCAACACTTCAAGCCCTGCCTCCATTGTCACATGTCTGTCTTTTCCCTGTTGTCTCTCTCCTTTCTTGATAAGGACATTGGTCGCATTGGATTAAAGTCTCACCCAGCTCTGGTATGACCTCATCTTAGCTAATTCCGTCTGCAATGACCCTATTTCCAAATCAGATCTCCTTATGAGGTGGTGGGAGTTCAGACTTCAACACATCTTTTTGGGAACACCCTTCAACCCATAACATCCCCCACATCCACATTTGTTTGTTTGTTTTAAACACTACACTCTGCTATATCTTTTTCCATGAGATAAAATTTTCCATTTCAATGATTATTTATTAAATTTTGTTGTGTATTGTGTACCATGAAAACAGAGTAGGTGGGTAAGAGTTTTCAAAATACATTCTATTCTGAAATGAAATACAAAGAACATAGTGACTCTATTATAGCTTTGTTATTCTTATAAAAAATTTAAATCCATTTCCCCTAGAGCATCTCTGTACATCTAAAAATAGGTACCAAAGGAGGCTTCATTGTTTTTTAATGCCTAAAGGTAGTGGTTATCAACTGTTTTCCACCTTAACCCACTTGATGGGTGTGGCATGCTCCAACGAATAATAGCAACTTCAGCGATTCACAGGCAGAGGGGTGAGATATGAAGTGTCTGAGTCTTTAGTAGGAGAAGCATATGGAAGAGAAATCTACTCCCTGTGTGATCTGGAGATGCTTCCAGAGGAAAAATCCTGCGTACTTCACTCATCCGCTGACTCAGGAGACGATGACTGCTTTAAGCTTGGTGCAGTGGGACACGATTCAATTCTCACTTCATGTGAAAAAAAAAAAGAAACCATCCACTTTTCTTCTTAGAACTGCTCCCTCTTTTCTTATGTTTAACTATATGAATTGCTTTTAAATGTATACAATTTTTGGAGAATATGTTTCAAAAAGAATCTTTCATACATTTAAAGTATCATCTATATATAAATGAAAAGGCACCTTGAATAAAAGATGAAATAGCAATATGGGATGAACACGTAAGGAACACTTTGAATTTAGCAAAATACTCCAAGTTGTTTAGTATTCTGTATCCCTTCCCCGGTATTTAGCTAATTTTTGCTTATAATGAAACCCCTTCTCCTTGTTCACCCTTTCATGTCTTTCCCGTTTCTGCCCAACAGATATTCATAACAGAATCACACTAGGATCTCTTTTCTTCTTGATCCATGTAGTTTCCCTATGCGCTGTCACCCGGTCCCCTGATATAAATTACCTGTGTGCTTAGTCTCTTCAGTTGTGTCTGACTCATGTGACCGCCTGGACTGTAGCCCACCAGGCTCCTTTGTCCATTGGGATATCCCAGGCAAGAATACTGGAGTGGGTTGCCATTCCCTTCTCCAGGGGATCTTCCTTACCCAGGGGTCTTCTGCCTCTCCTGCTTGTCAGGTGGGTTCTTTTCCACTGCACCACCTGGGAAGCCCATAAAATACCTATATATGCCAATTTCTCTCCAATACTTTCCTTTAGCCTTGAGCTGTCTCCTGGTCACCAGACTGGTATATGACACTTCCTTCTTGGTATTTCCGCTTGTTGAACAGACTTTTCAGATTTAAAGCAGGATTCTTGTTTTTCACCTTCTCTCACATGGTTTATTCTTCCAGTTTTCCCATCTCAGAAAATGGCACACCGCTGCTCATCTGGACAGCAGCCATAGTCTCCTAAATACTCTCCTGCTTCCAATAAGGATTCCTCTTCAATTCGTTTCTCCCTCAACAGGTAATGGGACCTCTCAGTAAATCAATGGTGTTCTTCTCTGGAGTAAAACCTTGCAATGAATGGTTCTCTATTGCATTTACAATAAAAATCCTCTAAAACCCTACAGGATTGGGGCTTTCTCTACCTACATCCTTGATCTCATTTTCTACCCTGTTTCTCTTGTTATTACTCTCTAGGTCATTGACTTTTATTCAGTAAACACTAAGCTACTTCCTGTCTGTGAGCATTTATACTAAATCTTTTAGATCTTCCTATGGGTGGGTTTTTCTTGTCATTTGGTTCTCAGTTTGAATATGATCTCAGTCAAGTCAAAGTATCCACACAATTACTTTCTATCTCATCACTAGATTTGGATTATCTGCTTAGCACTTTTTAAATACCTGGTAACTTCTTGCTTATTAACTTAGTGGTGTGTTGCTTCTTTCTTCCTTATGCCCCCAGAACAGAATCCTGTCTGACTTCTTACTATAGTAAGAATTCTTCAATGTGTCTACCCTGTCCTAGGCACTCTATTGAGAACTAGGATTCAGTGGTCAACAAGATCCAGTTCCTGCCTTCTCAAAGGGCTAGAACTTAGTGAGAGAGACAAATGAACATGTAATTAGGACACAGTGTGAATGCTATGGTAGCACAACCATAGGGTGCAGATGTCCTTTTCATAAGTCAAAATTGATAGTCTAGAGTCTGTCGTCTTGTCAACGTGATTGGGAACATACTTCCCCTAAGCGCATTGCTATGCTTAGTTGCTCATTTGGGTCTGACTCTTTGCAAATCTATAGACTGTAGCCCACCAGGCTCATCTGTACATGGGAATTTTCAGGCAAGAATATTGGAGTGGGTTGCCATGTCTACCTCTAAGAGATCTTCTGACCCAGGGATTGAACCCATGTCTCTGGCACTGTAAGTGGATTCTTTATCACTAAGCCACCTGGGAAGCCTCTCTTCATTGTAGAGTCTGGGGATAATCAGTCTCTGCATCAATTGGTTAGAAATGTACAATCTGAGACTCCACCCCACACCCACCACACCCAGCCTGCAGGTTAACAAGGTAACTTTCTTTGGTCTAGAAGACCTCAGTCTTCTAAACTTGTAGATCTCACTATACACTCATTTATAAACATGATAACTGAGAAGTCTCCGAATCTGTTTTTAGATCTGGTTGTTAACACTTTCACCCAGAGAACTGCTCTTTTTCTACCATCTATCATTTATTGTCTTTAAACCAGATTGCTGTACGTGGCCAATATTTTTTTTCACAGTTTCAAAGAGTATTTATTTTAAAACAAGCTTTCCTGTGGAAACATGTAGATAGCTTTATGAAATTTTAAATAAAATATTCCCAGCATCTTCTTTTCGTGTGTAAACATCCTCACATTTATATACATACCATTGAATATGCAGAGAAATAATTAAATCCATAAATTAGGAAATAGTGAATAAGGTAAAGGAATATTATACCCACGTTACGATATAAAGTTTTAGGTTTAAAACACACTTTATGCTCAGACAGTAAAGAATCTTCCTGCAATGCAAGAGGTTCAATCCCTGGGTCAAGAAGATCCCCTGGAGAGGGGAGTGACTACCAACTCCTGCATTCTTGCCTGGAGACTCCCATGGACAGAGGAGCCTGGTGGACTACAAACCATGGGGTCACAAAGAGTCAGACAAGACTGAGTGACTCACACTTCCACTTTTTCACAAAGGAATAAGGTAAAGGAATATTATACACATTCTAAGATATAAAGTTTTAAGTTTAAAATACGCTTTAAGAAAATTCCAGAGAGCTCTTTGGTAATGTGAAGCAAACTATAATGTTACAAGTTTTTGTCTTACATTTTCTATTTCTCATAAAGTTGTATAACACATTTTATTTCTATAGGTCTAAATTAAAAAAAAATTCACTTTGTGTTTTAATTTGAGCAGCTACTCTGTCTCTGTTGCTACTACTGCATGTTGAAAGCATCAATGAATTCTCAATTCTGAAATCCCCAGAAACATTATCCTATCCTTCTTGTTTATTTAGCTAATTTTATTACAAAAATGTTGCATAGTTTATGCACATATGCATTGGAAATGATTTCTATAATCAAGCTCATTAACATAGCTTCTTACACAGTTGTCATTTTTTTGTGTGAGTGATTAGAGCACATGAAACCTACTTTTGGCAAATTTCCAGTATTAAGCACAATTTCTGTCCTTTATGGTCCAGAAGGGAGATTTAAAAAATGGTTGGCTCAAAAGAGATTAAGGTGTTCATTAATATTTCATCCTCAATAAGAGTCATGATTCAAACAAAACCTCTTTTCTTTTTTTCAAGTCACACCCCATGTGGAAGGTCTATATACTTATATACACCAATTATAAAAAAAATTTAACCACTGAGGTGCAATAAAAAGACATGTCCTGTTTTATCCAAATCTCCTTAGATTGGCTTCTCCAATTACAGATGAGAGTCAGGAAGGAGCATCTGGGAGTAGATGGCTGTCATTTCTGAGACATGCAGAGTGTTAGACTCTATAAATTTTAATTCTGTGTCTGAAGGCAAAGGAATATTTATATTTAAAAAAGAAAACACCTGAACAAATGGTTCAAGCCCATTGACATTAAAAAAAGGATGTTAAATATTCCAGGGAAAATGATCAATAATGAGGTAGTTGAGTATACTGAAAGAAACTGTGTCTCTGAAGCCTTAGGGAAGAAATTGAAACCACATCTAAAACCCACAGCAAAAAAAAAAAAAAAAAGTTAGCTGGGAAAAGCACCTGGCCCCAACAATGCTATGACTGAGCTCATAAAAGCAGAGGGCAATTATGTAGCTAGTACCCTGTAAAATGTGTCAGAGCACATGGAAAAACAGAGGGATAGCCAGCAGCCTGGTACAAATCAAATGGTAAAGACTGCTAAATAAGGGAGAACTGAGAGCAAGAAAGGTGCACAGATCAGGCCGGGGAAAGTTCCCTGATTTCCCATCAATCCAGCCACATGCCTCAAATGCTTCAGTAAACTATTTTAAGCACAAGATGTACAAGATACTCCCAGGAGGAGAGAGGAGAAGTAGGGAACTTTCAGAAAGAAAGCCTTAATTAACCACAGCAATGGAAGTGGAGTCATCGTAACATCTTGATTATCTTTATATGATTGAGTTTCAAGGTCTCCATCAAGAGGACAGTTTTATAATGAAGAAATAGTTCTGAAACTACGCCGTTTATTTAGCCCACTCCTTCCCTCATAGTGGAGTCAGCATAGAAGCCGTGGGTCATAAGCTGTACTTTGGGAATTGAAATTGACTTCAGGCAGGTTATACCAATCGTCATTATCGTGTGGGAATCCAAAACTATTGCATGAGAAACAACACACGAGGGGTGGCTGAGAAAGTGACCAAAAAACAGCGACTGGCACAATTTATTGATTAAATGGATGGAATGAATAAATTTCCTTTGCTTGTGTGCTTAACTCACTTTCAAGTTGACATTGTTATAATTAATGCTACCATAAATTTGTCCTAAAATCTGTTTCCCCACACTTAAGATCCTGTTTTAAGGCATAAATTTCAAGGAGTGGGATTTATAGACTAAAAGACATTAAACTTTTGAAATCTTTTACTAAATTGTCCTTAGTAGGTCTGTATCTATTGAAAATTCTCCAATGTCAAAGATTTCCCTTTCCCTCGCATCCTTGTAAACACTGCATGTATAACCATTTGGAAAAAATGCATTTTTCGGATGCAAAACATATACAGTATTGCATTTTAAATTTAGTTTGCCTCCCTATCATTACTTGTGAAGTTGGACATTTATTTTCTATGTGAGTTGGCCCATTTTTTAAAATACAGGGGATATTCTTCTTTTCCTTGTTCATTTGTAAGTTCTGTTTATATGAACAGTAAGTCCCCTACATACGAACCTTCAAACTGCCAACTTTCAAAGATGTGAATGTGGGTTCGATCAACATCAAGATGTCACCATGAGTGAAACTGCAGCTTGTCTTCTGTCTCCTGTTACTGACGATCCTTCAGCTCTACCATTTCCCACGCCCTCCCCATCCTCCAGTAGCTTTTCTTGCCCGTTCACTGGATGCCAGCCCCTGCTGGCAGCTGCTGTTCTGAACTACTGTATTCTCAAGGTACTGTGTTTGTTTAGCTGCTAAGTTGTGTCTGACTACTTGCTCCAGTATCTGACTAATACTGGAGTCGGTTGCCGTTTCCTTCTCCATTAAGGTCCTGTACTATAAAATTAAATATATTTTCTTTATTTTTTACACTTGGTTTTTATGTATTATTTGCATGAAAGGTATTATAAACCTATTATAGTACAGTACTATATAGTTGATGGTGTTAGTTGGGTACTTAGGCTAACTTTGTTGGACTTAGGAACAAATTGGACTCTGTAAACGTGCTCTTAGAATAGAATTTGTTTGTATGTAGGGGACTTATTATACTTGAATTGCCTGAAATTTGTGAGGCCTTTGGTGGGTCTACTGAAACCACAACAATCTAACGTTTGTGATGTGAGTGCCCTTCACATGGAGTCCTTTATGGTGTTAGCTGGGTACTTGTCTTTGCACCAAGGGACAATCGTGATGGTGTCTGTTACAGTAAAACCCATTTTTCAAACACAGTAGTTGAAAATTACTGAAATGCTTGATTTTAGCATTAATCCATTAGGTGAATGAATATTGCTATTTTTTAACTTCTGAGAAAATGTAGTTGTGAGAATTGCAAAGAATTAGAATTATCAAAGAATTTTAACAAAGAAAGGCTATGATCTTTCAGAAATCCTTTTCATGGATAAACAAAAATGAATTGTGGTATTGGAAAAGACTTTTGAGAGTCCCTTGGACAACAAGGAGATCAAACAAGTCAATCCTAAAGGAAATCAACTCTGCATATTCATTGGAAGAACTGATGCTGAAACTGAAGCTCCAATACTTTGGTCACCTAATGGGGAGAGCTGACTCAATGGAAAAGAATTTTATTCTGGGAAAGACTGAGGTCAGGAGGAGAAGGGAGTGACAGAGGATGAGATGGTTGGATGTCATCACCAACTCAAAGGACATGAGTCTGAGCGAATGTCAGGAGATAGTGAAGGACAGGGAAGCCTGGCATGCTGCAAAGAGTTGGACACAACTTAGAGAAAGAACAACAATCAAGTCTTAAGTAGGATAAGCTCCATGTTTTATTCTTCTGTTAATTTCCTTAGTAAATTTTTTTCATAGGTACCTCAAAGACAAAATTCAGCATTCAGACAGAATCCTGAATTAGGATGTGAGGAAGATTGACAGAAATTATTTATGTTTTATTGTTCTGATGGAGTGATCATTTGAAATTTAAATCCTTACAGAGAAAAAAGCAATTATTTTAAAAAATAATTACAAGATTAATTGTAATTTCACCAAAGACGTGAGGCTTTCATTTGAATCTTTTTGCTGTAGCAAATGTGGAATAAGTGATTTTGATTTGTCAGCATTATGTCTCATTCTAGAGTTCCAGTGGGCTGAGCAGTGTGTTTGTTCCATGAGGCAAGGTTTACTAAAATGTCACAGAAGTGGGGCACCACCAAGCTAAAAGAACAAATAATTGGAGACTCAGTGATTATTAGGATGTGATTTAAACATGTGGTTCCCTCTAAGAGAAATGGAGATAAAAATATACTTCTTATCTTAGAATTATTTTCTGAATTCCTTTTGTATGAGAAAACAGATATCTACTTCAAAACACTGATGGTCTGTATCATCTGTGAAAATTAAAGTTTAATTCCTTTTGCCAGAGGATGGTCATCAATAAGCAAATTGGCATCCTTTGCCTATGCTGTCACTTCTGGTTGTAACAGCATGAATTGTTTTTTTAACCAGTTGGATGAGACTGGCCCATCAGCCATACATACTTGTTAGTCCTGCCAGAAGGTATTGTTTTATCTTAGTGTAACAGTGGAAATAGCTAGGAATAGCCATTGTTTAAAAGGACTTAAATTTGAGTTCAGATTCATACTAATAGAAAAGAGAATTCTCAGATGCCTTCAATACATGCGTTAGCTTCTTCACCACCCTTGCCATATGATAATTTCAACCAGGTAATGAAATATATCTTTGAAGAACCCCATTCTCTCCTTGGACATCTTTTATAAACATGCATGATTGTAAATTCCCATTTATTGATTCTCTTTCTACCTCTTGACATTACAGAAAAATTCCAGTCTTTACCCATGAAGAGATTTTGTATGTCTCTCTGAGTCTTTTCTTGTAGTATTTTTCATTTCCTTAGTCATCTGCTGGAGGGTTTTTAGAGAACTTTACTATTTCACTCATTCTCTGAATGCACACTAAATAATCTTTACACCTTTCTAAGGTAGCATCTGCTATTTTATATAATAATCTGCCCATTTATTTCACCAATGAGAAGCAACTGTCTCACCTATTATAGTATACATCATACTTGTAACATAGCCTGGTGGCTCAGCTGTGGCTCAGCTGCCTGTCACTGTAGGAGATGAAGGTTCAGTCCTTGCTTCGGGAAGGTCTCCAGGAGGATATGGCAACCCACTCCAGTATTCTTGCCTGGAGAATCCCATGGACAGAGGAACTTGGCAGGCTACAGTCCATAGAATTGCAAAGAGGTGGACAAGGCTGAAGTGACTTAGCATGCATGCACATGCATATATCCACTCTACTTTTTAGATTCTTTTCCCATATAGGCCATTACAGTGTATTGAATGGAGTTCCCTGCTATATAGTAGATTCTTATTAGTTATCTATTTCAAATATAGTAGCACGTGTATGTCAATCCCAATCTGCCAATTTATCCCTCTCCCCCTTATGCCATGGTAACCATGAGTTTGTTTTCTACATCTGCAACTCTACTTCTGTTTTGTAAATAAGTTCATTTGTATCCCTTTTTTGGATTCCACATATAAGCAATATCATATGATATTTGTCTTTCTGTGTCTGATTACAACCAGAAAACCATCAGTGGGTGCCAGAAACCAC
The DNA here is from genome assembly GCF_032452875.1 of Bos javanicus. Lineage (NCBI taxonomy): Eukaryota > Metazoa > Chordata > Mammalia > Artiodactyla > Bovidae > Bos > Bos javanicus. The sequence goes on along the minus strand of NC_083881.1, from coordinate 33,289,100 downwards.
CCTGCTGTCTGGGAACCCACAGATAACTCCTCTTCACTAGGAAATCTTTCTGTGTATTTTTAAAAGTATCCAGCAAGTCAAGTTGGCTCTAGATAATTCTCCCAGCTCTCCACAATTGCAGACAGCTCTTGTTTATGGGGAGAGCTGGTCAGGTTGCGCCACTGCAGTTGGCGTTGGGTACAGGGCTCAAGGATGATAACACAATCCCTCTGATGCTGTGGGGGACTCTTGGGTCATATGTTTTCTGATAGTGTCTCTTGGTCCTGCCAAACAGACAGGAGTGAGTTGGATGTGAACACCGTGGAGACAAAGATCAATTGGGTTGATCTTTTGGAGGATTCTCAGTGGTTGAGTTTTGTGACGTGTGAGGTGGGATTGGTGGTGTGTGCAATGGTAGAGACTTTTTGACTCTTTATGGAAGAAATACTTTCTTTCAATTTCATCTCAAATATTAATTGTGAGGCAAAGGAAGAAAAACATAGTAATACGATGATTTAATGGAATGATTTAACTAATGATGAAACATGTAATTGGTCATTTTCATTCTGATTCCCTAATTGGGGTGATACCAAGAGAAAAATCTATCAATATATCTGTGGTTAAAACATACTTTTTATTTTTATAGTATTTTATAATGGACTTAATTATGCTCATAGCACAACCTTGTAAACTGTAGAAAAGTATAAGTGAGAAACTGAAAATCTCCAAATCTAACTCTCAGGAAATTCTTTCGAGGCTATTTCCGTGAGACTTTGAACACTGTAGGACCCGACACACTTTAACTTTAGCAATATAACTTTATAACAAATATTTCAAAGCAAACTATTGCTAGAAATGGTATAGCTTGTTTCTTTAAAAAAAAAAAAAGTTAATTAGACTCCTTGTTTTCACCCTTTAGTGATTTGACTGCCTGATTTTGAATTTCCATCATATGGAAAGTTTTATACTAGTACATAAAAGCATTACAGCTTTTCCATTCTCAGTATTGTCCCACGGTTACTATATGACACTCCTGAATAATACACTTTTAAGTTAGAGGCATTTAGCCACCCCACGAAATCCTGCTCATGATGTCTGCAAAAATGATAAACAAATGTTTTGGTAGGAAAGAATCACGTGTAGGAGACAGCAGAATCTTGATGTACAAAGTATTTTCCAATGACCTCATAGAGTGTGAAAATAGTTCTGGTAAGTACAGTGTGTGTTGCCCTATATTGGCCTGGAAATTGTCTTACAATGATATGGATGATGAAATTGATGGGGGAAGATCAAGTAATTCTAATTTTCCCCAGGGCTAGGAGCTGCTTGATGTGGGTGGCCCTATGTGTGTGCGAGGATGTTGGTCCTAGTCCTCAGGGCGCCCAAGGAGGCTCTGTGGGAAGTCCTTGGGGCAAACTCGGGCTTTGCAGTGACACAGACCTTCATTTTATTCTCATATTACTAACTAGCTTGATGAATTAATTTAACACAGTATGTTTCAATCTAAGCTGAAAAGTGGAGTCGATTTGAGAGCTTTTAAAAGATGCTGTTGCCTACGTTTCACTCTCAGAGCTTGTGATGTAGTTCTGAGTTGAGACTCAGATATTGGTATTTTAAAAGCTCCCCAGTGATTCCAACATGTAGCCAATGCAGTTGTTCAGTCACTCAGTCATGTCTGACTCTTTGCGACCCCAAGGTCTGGAGCATGCCAGGCTTCCCTGTCTTTCACTATCTCCTGGAGTTTGTTCAGACTCACTTCCTTTGAGTTGGTGATGCCATTCAACCATCTCATCCTCTGTCACCCACTTCTCCTTTTGCCTTCAATCTTTCCCAGCATCAGGTCTTTTCCAGTGAGTCAGCTCTTTGCCTCATGTGGCCAAAGTATTAGAACTTCAGCTTCAGCATCAATCCTTCCAATGAATATTCAGGGTTGATTTCCTTTAGGATGAACTGGATGGATCTCCTTGCAGTCCAAGGGACTCTCAAGAGTCTTCTCCAGCACCACAATTTGAAAGCATCAATTCTTTGGCACTCAGCCTTCTTTATGGTCCAATTCTCTGAATCTATTCCCCATCAGCTACCACCACATCTAACAACTTCCCAATAACTTCTAGATATTGTTCTCATTTAAAAATAATGATGGCTAAGAATCTAGCCCAAAGTATATACTAAGTTAGGAGGTTATAGCAAACACTTTCTTCCAACAACACTAGAGATGACTCTACACATGAACATCACCAGATGATCAATACTGAAATCAGGTTGATTATATTCTTTGTAGCCAAAGATAGAGAAGCTCTATACAGTCAGCAAAAACAAGACCAGGGGCTGACTGTGGCTCAGATTGTGAATTCCTTATTGCATATTTCAGACTTAAATTGAAGAAAATAGGGAAAACCAGTAGATCATTCAGGTATGACCTAAATCAAATCCCTTATGATCATACAGTGGAAGTGACAAGTAAATTCAAGGGATTTGATCTGACACCCAGAGTGCCTGAAGAACTATAGTGGAGGTTTGTGACATTGTACAGGAAGCAGTGAGCAAAACCATCCCCAAGAAAAAGAAATGCAAAAAGGCAAAATGGTTGTCTGAGGAGGCCTTACAAACAGCTGAGAAAAGAAGAAAAGTGAAAGGCAAAGGAGAAAAGGAAAGACTTTCATTCTTCCATATGAATTCATCCATATGAATGCAGAGTTTCAAAGAACAGCAAGGAGAGATTAAAAAAGACTTCCTAAGTGATTAATGCAAAGAAATAGAGGAAAACAATAGAATGGGAAAGACTAGAGATCTCTTCAAGAAAATTAGAGATTTCAAGGGGACATTTCATACAAAGATGGGCACAATAAAGTTAGGAGAAGAGATCCCCACAGTGTTTCAGATCCTGTACCCTACACCTATATAGGAATGAGATGCTATTATGTTTTAATTTTTTAAAAAACTTTTGGCCACATTGGGTCTCCGTTGCAACGTGCAGGCTTCTCTAGTTACGGCATGAGGTCTTGGTTGCCCCATTGTGTGCGGATCTTCGTTCCCCAACCAGGGTTTGAACCCAAGTCCCCTGCATTGCAAGGGATATTCTTAACCACTGGACTACCAGGAAAGTCCTGAAATACTGTTACTCTTAAGAGAGAAGCATCAAATGAGATTTCTGAATGTACACACTTACTCTTGATACATTTGCTTCGTGCAGTTCTACCCTATGCATCATTTTACTGATTATCTTAAAATGCATTTGTGTTTCAGATCTCAACATTCTATTTCTTATTTATTGCCTTACTATAAGCAAAGAGAATATATATTGATATTTAGTGTCCAAAATATTTTTTATTTGGTGAGAAAATACTAGGCTCACTTGGGCAGAAGCCATTTATTTAATTCCTGTTCCAACTGATGATGGTTTGAAGAAAGGTTCAAATTCCTGAAATTCTTCCTAAGTAACTTGCCACAAGTCAACCATGAGATATTTGATCAAGAGATGTAACACATCTTCTAAAACTCACCAACTTCACTACATATTAGGGTTGCAGGCATGAAGTCAATGCAAGCATGAAGTCTGCAGCTATTCCTTTATTTATAATCAGCCGTATGACCCCTCGGTATTTCAACCCTTCTGCCACTGTGCTTATTTTTAAAAAAAAGCATTCTGTAATGATTCAAATGCAGTGACTTTCTACACATATATATTATAATGATAAAAGACATACTGCTGGATCCTTTTCCATATGGTGCTAACAATTTGGATTTTAGTAGCAGTTTTTATAACTTGCAGCTCACCACTAAAATGTCAGAACCCGTGAGAATAAAATAACTTCTATTTTAGGTTTTAGATTCATTTGCTCTGATCGCTCAACCAGAAAAAAGGACTCTAAAGACCTCTTTATTCTGAATGAATTTAACTTTCAGTTCACTACTACCTTCTCAGTCTATTAAGGCTAAGAATGTTCCAGTATCTCTTCTCTTTGTTCATTTCCTGACATTTATTGAACCTGTGCCACGAGAGGCAGGCTGTCACCACAGTTAACAAATTGATCTTTACGCAATGGATGCCAGTGTAAGGAAAACCATATTTTTAAAAAACATCACAGTTCTAGAAGTCCAGGTACTGAAGCCAAGCAAAGACCCTCCAAACTTTTAAACCAAGTCAAGAAATATGAGAAAAAGCAGAGTAGATTAACTTGTTCTGAGAAAATTAAGAAATGTGACTTGGAGCTCGCTCTTAAATTAGAGACACATTTTATAGTCACTGGGTGGTTTTGAAATGCCTGAAAACTCATTGAGGAAACTTAACTTTCCAACATTTTCACACAGCAGTGCTTCTTTCAAAGACATCAGTTTTTTCCCTCTGACATCCCTTTTGATATCTTATAATATTGTTTTGGGGTTTCCCTGGTAGCTCAGATGGTAAAGAATCTGCCTGCAATGTAGGGGGATCTAGGTTTGATTCCTGGGTCGGAAAGATCCCCTGGAGAAGGAAATGGCAACCTATTCCAGTATTCTTGCCTGGAGAATTCCATGGACAGAGGAGCCTGGTGAGCTACAGTCCATGGGGTTACATAGGTCACATAGACTGGGACACAACTGAGCAATTAACACAACAGCAATATCATTATTTATGTCTCATTTTGACAGATAACTAATTGTCCCAGGAGAGGTGGTTCTGGAGGGTATTTTGATAACTGCTCATCTAATTAAAGACATCGCTTGACTAAATACTAACTTTTAAATGATTTTTTCCAACTTTATTGTTATACAATTAATATACATCACTAAATTTACAGTGTACAGCAAGATAGCATGACTTACAGATATTGTAAAATGATTGCTACAATAATTGTAATTATCACCATCATCTCGTATAGATAATTAAAAGAAAAAGCAAAAAGAATTTTTTTCCTCATGATGACAACTCTTAGAATCTATTCTCCTAACTTTCATACATATCACACAGCAGTGTTAATTATAATCATCACATTATACATTAAAAATAATAAACTTTTACAGCAATTTGTTGTTTCAGTTCAGTAGAAGGAGGCTGTAGTAGAATGTGGCTCTGAAATGTTCAGTAAAGCATTGCATTAACTTCAGATAGTGACAGAATTCAGGGACCAATCACTAAGATTCTTGGCAATCTTTCTTTCTTGGTTTGATTGGATATGTGGTCTTGGCTTCAGATGTGGTGGAGTAGAATCTAGATGTAATCTGGTAAGATGACATTCATTCGGAGCTTCTCTCAATTTGGGAGATCCAGTTCAGCTCGCATGGTCCTGATGGAACTCTCATCCTGAGTATTTAGATAGGTTGGTGGCCAGCATTGTTTCCTTTTTGCCACAAGCACATAAAGCCTTCTGTCTTTAATTTGCTCAAACTGGAATGCTGTATGGTAATTTAGATTTTATGGTATGAATTCCTAAACCCAGAGCTGGGCTAGGAAATAAGACACACTGTGAGGGGCTAAGATATACCACATTTTATTCAAAACACAGCTACCTATGGAATGAAGGATTGATGCTTTTGAACTGTGGTGTTGGAGAAGACTCTTGAGAGTCCCTTGGACTGCAAGGAGGTCCAACCAGTCCATCCTAAAGGAAATCAGTCCTGAGTGTTCACTGGAAGGACTGATGTTGAAGCTGAAATGCCAATACTTTGGCCACCTGATGCGAAGAGCTGACTGATTTGAAAAGACCCTGATGCTTGAAGATTGAAGCATTAGGGAAAGCAATTGGGAAAGATTGAAGGCAGGAGGAAAAGGGGTTGACAGAGACAGTTGGATGGCATCACTGACTCAATGGACATGAGTTTGGGTAAACTCTGGGAGTTGGTGATGGATAGGGAGGCCTGGCATGCTGCGGTCCATGGGATTGCAGAGTCGGATATGACTGAGCAACTGAACTGAACTGAACTGAACCTATGAAATGAGGGTTAATGATTTTTCAATGTAATAAGACCTTTCATTCTGTCAGTTTTATTCATGGCATGTATGTGACAAATTCCCAACAATTTGCAATCTATTTTTCAGAGTTCAGAAAAACATCAGTTGCTGTGAACTAGTCACAGTCTCAACATAACTGTGGTTCAGTGAAGTCCAGGGTCTGGTTGGTTTTCTACTTCATGTAAGTGGAGCAGAGATGGGTAACTCCATTTCTTTCTGATAAAGGCATGAAGGTCTCTGTCTCTCTTTCTTCCTTATAATTACCAACTGATTCCTTAAGAGAATTAGAATATTTGCAATATTCACTCTGTCTCACTCTGATACTACACTCTTATAGTGTCAGCTTCTCATTAAACTTTGAAATTAAGTTAAACATCTTCAGAAATATTTCGGTGCCAATCTCTTTAGAGGTCTTTACTTTCTCATGCTACCTGGCACAAGGTAGAAGAGAGAAAACTCATGTTCTGTATTTTCCTTTCAATGTGAATTATTATGGATGTCTTTTTCCAATCAGAAGTAAGTAATTTCTACCCCTCTACTTATGACTGCCATTTATTTATTTATTTTTCAAGGAAATCTTATTCCTGTCTATATAAAATTGCCTTAATAGATTCTAACTCTGTGTTATTCAAAACACAGAGTGTTTGAAATGTGGTAAGCCTGAACTGAGATGATCAGTGAGTGGAAAAAATATTTTTGAAGACAGTATGAACAAAAGCATGTGAAACATCTCAATAACTTTTTATACTAATTACGTGTTCAAGTAATACCTTGGATATATTTGGTTAACTAAAAATATATTAGGAAAATTAAATTTATTTTACAATTAAAATTTTTTTAAATTTGAATACTAGAAAATTTTAAATTACGTTTTTCTCTTACAATATATTTCTGTTGGACAGAAATTTTAACATAGAAATTGTTTTTCCTTAAAGACGCAGAAACCTATAAATTCTCAGAAGGTATCTTCTAGTTAAATCGAACTTGCCTAGAATTTCACGTTTTTCTTAATTATAAAAATAGATTTAAAAATTTGACAAAATGGAAATTTTAAAGGCAGAATGCAAGTTGCTAATAATATAGAGATTAAAACATTTTACTTGTTTATTCATACGGCTAATATTTATTGACTACCTCCTACATGCCAGACATTAGACATATAAGTATATACAGTAGTGAATAAGATCTTTGTCTTCAAGGAGTTTTCTGTTGACCACGGTGTTATAACTGTTTCTAACAGGGTAATTACAACTTGGTAGAGGAGATGATAGAAAAATTATGAAGCCCAGAGTAGTGGTGGGGATAGTTTGGAATAGGCAGTCAGCAGAGACTCCATGGTGGAAGTCACACCATTTTAGAAGGCAAATTTTCTCACTTCTGTTTTAAATTAACCCAATATTTTACATAAAAACATATGGGGCTAAAATATCCTCACTCAGCAATTCCTGAAAATTTACAAATGATAAAGTAAGTAGAGTTTATTTACCATCCAACAAGTCCTATAGTTTGAAGCATAGCAGACTGGTTCACAAGAATAAAAGCAGCTGAATAAATATTCCCTCTGAAATTCTCCCTGCCTCTCCCCAGCCCCCACAGTTTGAGCATTCTTTGGCATTGCCTTTCTTAGGGACTGGAATGAAAATTGACCTTTTCCAGTCCTGTGGCCACTGCTGAGTTCTCCAAATTTGCTGGCATATTGAGTGCAGCACTTTCACAGCATCATCTTTCAGGATTTGAAATGGCTCAACTGGAATGCCATCACCTCCACTAGCTTTGTTCATAGTGATGCTTCCTAAGGCCCACTTGACTTTACATTCCAAGAAGTCTGGCTCTAGGTGAGTGATCACACCATCATGATTATCTGGGTCGTGAAGATGTTTTTTTGTATAGTTCTTCTGAATATTCTTGCCACCTCTTCTTAATATCTTCTACTTCTGTAAGGTCCATACCATTTCTGTTCTTTGTTGTGCCCATCTTTGCATGAAATGTCCCCTTCATATCTCTGATTTTCTTGCAGAGATCTCTAGTCTTTCCCATTCTATTGTTTTCCTCTATTTTTTTGCACTGATCACCGAGGAAGGCTTTCTTATCTCTCCTTGCTATTCTTTGGAACTCTATATTCAAATGGGTGTATCTTTCCTTTTCTCCTTTGCTTTTCGCTTCTCTTCTTTTCCCAGCTATTTGTAAGGCCTCCTCAGACAGCCATTTTGCTTTTTTGCATTTCTTTTTCTTGGGGATGATCTTGCTCCCTATCTCCTTGTACAATGTCACAAGCCTCTGTCCCTAGTTCTTCAGGCACTCTGTCTATCAGATCTAGTCCCTTAAATCTATTTCTCTCTTCCGCTGTATAATCATTAGGGATTTGATTTAGGTCATCCTTGATTTAGGTCATACTTTGATTTAGGTCTAGTGGTTTTCCCTACTTTCTTCAGTTTAAGTCTGAAGTTGGCAATAAGGAGTTCATGATCTGAGCAGTAGTCAGCTCCCTGTCTTGTTTTTGCTGACTGTATAGGGCTTCTCCATCTTCGGCTGCAAAGAATATAATCAATCTGATTTCAGTATTGGCCATTTGGTGATGTCCATGTGTAGAGTCTTCTCTTGCGTTGTTGGAAGAGGGTGTTTGCTATGACCAGTGCATTCTCTTGGCAAAACTCTATTAGTCTTTGCCCTGCTTTATTCTGTACTCCAAGCCCAAATTTGACTGTTACTCCAGCTGTTTCTTACAGTAAGTAGCAAATCATTAACATTGTAACTTGGGAAAGCAATAGATTTATTTGAAAGAAAATGTTAAGTGAATGAGATAAGATTTTGGTAGATAAAATGTAAAAGTATAAATCTGGTTATGAAATGGAGGGGAAAGGTAAAGAAAAAAAGCATAAGAATGTACAGATGAGTTTTGAGTTGACAGTCTAGAACTGGAGATACATTGTTTTCCTGAAAGTAGTTTTTTTGAAATTCTTCTCTCCCTCTCCTCCTCTGTCTCTCCCAGCCCCCGATCCCGCTTTATGTCTCAAAGGGTTTTGCATTATCTCTACCATTTGCACCTGGAGTTGTCTTTGTAGGAAGTTTAAAGTAATGAATTCAACTTCCTTAATAGGCATGCTAAGTCACCTCAGTCGTGTCCGACTTTTGTGTGACCCTATAGACGGCAGCTCACCAGGCTCCCCAGTCCCTGGGATTCTCCAGGCAAGAACACTGGAGTGGGTTGCCATTTCCTTCTCCAATGCATGAAAGTGAAAAGTGAAAGTGAAGTCGCTCAGTCGTGTCTGACTCTTTGTGACCCCATGGACTGCAGCCCACCAGGCTCCTCCATCCATGGGATTTTCCAGGCAAGAGTACTCGAATGGGGTGCCATTGCCTTCTCCGTTAATAGGCATAAAACTGTTCATATTTTTTATTTCTTCTAATGTCTGCTTTGAAAGTTACGGTTTATAAGAAATTCATCCTTATTTCTAAGTTGTCAAATATATTGTGATAAAGTTATTCATAATATTTTTATTCTCCTTTTAAAGTCTTTAGTGTCTATGATAATATCTCCCTTTTTATTCCTCATATTGGTGATTCATCTCTTTAGATTAAAAAATTGTATTATTATTTTCAAAGATCAATTTTGTGGTTTCATTGCTATTTCCCTATTGTTCATGTTTTTTATATCATCAATTTCTATTTATTGTATACTTTATTTGTATATGATTTTCTCTTCTTTTCCCAGCTTCCTAAGCAGGAAAATTTGATTATTGATTTTCATGTAATATAAATTTTTATATATTTAACATTTCCCTCTATACAGAGTCTTACCCATGTCCTTGTCCTACAAATTTTAATGTTGTGCTTTCATTATTATTCAGTTTGAAGTATTTTATAATTTCCATTATGATTTCCCCAGTGACATATAGATTATTTACAAAAGTGTTGCTGTATTTCCAATTTTGGGAATTAAAAAAAATTCTTTTTGTTATTGATTTCTAGCTTAATTTTATTGTGGTCATAAGTATCATTCCAGTTTTTAAAAATTTATTGAGTCTAGTTTTGACATAATATGAGGTACATTTTAGTGACTGTTCTATGTCTACTTTAAAAATATGGATTTTCTTTAATTGTGGGGTGACATGTAGTTTAATTGGTTAGTAGTGTTATTCATTGTTCTATGTTCTCTCTGATTAATTTGTCAATTTTCCCATCATTTACTGAACGAGGTATGTTAAAATTTCCATGATTGTAAATGTTTTCATTTCTCAATTTAGTTTGTCAATTTTTGCCTTGTATAATTTTATGCTATTTTACAAGGTGCACACCAGTTTATTATTTTTTATCTTCCTGATGAATTGACTTTTTTGTTATTACAAATATCTTAATTTATCTCTGGCAGTATGCCTTTCTTAAAATTGACTTGGTCTCATGTCAATAAAGTGTATAAAAAATAAACATTTTCTTTCTTATGTTAGTTTTGGTAGATTATAATCTTTTCTGTTTTTTTAATTTCAATCTTTCTCAATTTTTACATTTAAAATGTATTTTTAATATCTTATAATTGAATCTTATTTTTTATCTACTCTTTAAAAAAGATTAATCTATTTATATTTAATGCAGTTATTGTTATGATTAGGCTTAAATCTGTAACTTGCTATTTGTTTTCTTTGAGTGACAAGTTCTCTAGCTCATTTGTCTAAGGTGTCCGATTTTACTTTCCTTTGTGAAGGATATTTCTATTAGGCATAGAATACTAGGTTGACAGATTATTTTTCTTTTAGCACATTAAAGATTTTTTTTTGGCTTTCATTATTTTCCATAAGAATCTAGCCATCACTGCTAACATTATTCCCTTGAATATAATGTGTACTTTTCCTCTTCCTGCTTTTAAGACTTTCCCTTCGTCTTTGATTCTTAATAGTTTGAATATGAGATGACTACACATGGTTTTCTTTGTACTCGATGTGTCTAGGGTTTACTGAGATTCTTAAATCAGCAGGCTGATATTCTTCATAAGTTTTGAAAAATCTTAGCCTTCATCTTTTCAAATGCCACCACATCCATTTTCACTTTTCTTTGATATTCCATTTATGGATATCTGTAGACAGATAATGTTCTACAGGTGTCTGTTACACTTTTCATATTTTCAGATATCAGATTATATTATTAAGTATTTTCAAAGCCCTATCCAGAATTGGAGCACCCTTTTTCAAAACATTTCTTTGTTTTGGAGGAAAGAATTTGTAAAGTCAAGTATAACCTGTGAAAGAAAGCTTCTTGAGGGCAATAGTACAGTGAAATGCCTTGTCACAGTGGATACTTGATAATTATTGTGGACTGACCCAGTTTGACCAATGCACGGCCCAGTTGTTCAACAACTTGACTTTATGAATTGTGTTTCTATCAGTCTATCTTTAGGATCCAAAACTATGCTGAAGGTTTTCAGTAGGAGTACATTTAAAATTATATTTGTCAATAAGTATTAATTGGCTCCTTAAATTTACAGGAAAGGAACTCATGATGTTGAAAATCAAGGAGTGAGTTTTAAAATATGAAGAATGTGAATGGTTAATATTTATTGGATGCATATTTTGTGATGAGTTTGGGCTCCATTCTCTGCTTACCTATTTATGAAAACAGCTACCATACATAGATCTACCCTTTGATGGATAAGGAAAATAGGACTTGCTCATAATCACCTGAGTCAGTTCAGTTCAGTTGCTTAGTCGTGTCCGACTCTTTGTGACCCCATGAATCGCAGCACGCCAGGCCTCCCTGTCCATCACCAACTCCCGGAGTTCACTCAGACTCACGTCCATCAAGTCAGTGATGCCATCCAGCCATCTCAACCTCTGTCGTCCCCTTCTTCTCCTGCCCCCAATCCCTCCCAGCATCAGAGTCTTTTCCAATGAGTCAACTCTTCGCATGAGGTGGCCGAAGTACTGGAGTTTCAGTTTTTTAGCATCATTCCTTCCAAAGAAATCCCAAGGCTGATCTCCTTCAGAATGGATTGGTTGGATCTCCCTGCAGTCCAAGGGACTCTCAAGAACCTTCTCCAACACCACAGTTCAAAAGCATCAATTCTTCGGTGCTCAGCTTTCTTCACAGTCCAACTCTCACATCCATACATGACCACTGGAAAAACCATAGCCTTGACTAGATGGACCTTTGTTGGCAAAGTAATGTCTCTGCTTTTCAATATCACCTGAGTAGCACCTGGCATATCTGGAATTTTAGCCCACGCCAATCTGATTACAAAACCCTTGCTTTTAACTTATAATGCTTGTAAGGCTTAATTGCCTGGTTCTCAATCCTTCTTTGTCTCTCATTGACTGTTTGCCTTGGGACAAATCATTTAAGCTCTGTGAATATCAGTTATATCTGTCATTAACATAGTGAGAGTCAAAATTTTAAAGTCCATCTGTAGCAGCATATTTTAGCTGGGTCATTTAGATTGTGGAGGTGGGGAACACTCTCCATTAGAGGTACCCCATATTCTGTTTAAGTTATTCCCCTGTTATATTGTATTTAGGGTATTTGATCTGTTCAGGGAATTCTAGTGCATTTTAAAAAGACTGTCATGCATTTTTCCAAAGAGGAAATGCAGGTGGCCAACAGGCACAAGAAAAGACGCTTAACGTTGATAATCATCAGGGAAATGCAAATCAAAACCACCGAAAGATATCACCTCACAGCTGTCAGAATGGCTATCATCAAAAAGAGCACAAATAACAAATGTTGGCAAGGTTGTGGAAAAAAGGGAACCCTCGTACCTGGTTGGTAGGAATGTAAATTGGTACAGCAACTATGGAAAATAGTATGAGGTTTTTCAAAAAACTAAAAATGGAACCACCACACAATTCAGCAATTCCACTCTGTATATATCTGAAAAAAACAAAGCAAAACACTGCTTTGAAAAGATACACACATTCCAGTGTTCATAGCAGCATTATTTACAATTGTCAAGATGTGGAAGCAACCTAAGTATCCATCAACAGACGAATACTACCAGCCATAAAAAAGAACAGAATCTCATCATTTGCAGCAATACAGATAGACTTGGAGGGCATTATGTTAAGTGAAATAAGTCAGACAGAAAAGAACAAATATTGTACAAATACTGAAATAGCAGTAGGTACCCGGGTACAGTGAAACAGGAGGGGTGGGGAGAAGTCAGGGAAATCCCTGGAATAGCAAGGGAAACTTCTTAAAGGAAATGGGCTTCAGATGGTCAGGATTAAAGTAGCTGACCTAAGCCAAGAAGGACATTTTAAAGAGAAGGAAGACCCCATGCCAAGATAAAGGGAAGTCAAAGAGCATCATGTCATCAGGGTATGCAAGTGACTTGCTGGGCCCAGGGCCTCACATAGTACCTGATACGTAGGACACAGGTGGGGATAAAGATAATAAGAAGATGGCAGCCAGAATGTGGAACGTTTCATGTGTGTGTGTGTGTGTGTGTGCCCTGCAAACATTTCTAGCATAATATTGCAGATGAGGAGACATCATTGGAGGATTCCAAGCAGGGGAGTTCCAAGGTCAGACTGCATTTCTGAGATTGTTCAGAGAGGTGTGGAGCATTCTATGCCACAGGAAGAGAAGCTGCTTTGGGGGAACCACTGTGCCCAGGGAAGGGCTCAGACCCTGTGAGATGATGAGACTCCTCTTAGGACTGCTTAGAGATGGATTTCAGTGAGACTGCAGGAACTATCAAAGCCATTCATAAGCAGCACACCTTAAAATATCTGGGGAAAAAAGATGTACATAAGAGTATTAAATTGAGGAATCAAAGGAAAATCTGAATGGAGAAAGATACTTTGTTCTTGGATGGGAAAACACAATACTGAAATAGTTCCAAGTTCACCAGAATAATCTACAAATTCAGTATGGGCCAAATGAAAATTCTACAGGTTTTTTAAAGGAATGTGATAAGGAAATTTCAAAATGTATCTGAAGAAAAATGAGCAAAATTATCTAAGAAAATTTTGAGACATAGATTACAAAAATCACAGTAAAGATACAATATTTAAAATTTTATGGGAGTTGTGTAAACATAAAACAATGAAATAAGTGGAACAACCTAGAGTCTTGCAATAGACTCTTGTAAAATTGAACTTAGAATATGATACACTCACTGTGAACTGGATAGATTTTTGAATAAGTAGTGTTTTGACAATTTGGTAAAAATAAGAAAGGTATCCGCCCCATGCCTGTGTGTGTGCTCAGTCACTTCAGTTGTGTCCAACTTTTGTGATCGCAAGGACTGTAGACAGCCAGGCTCCTCTGTCCAAGGAATTTTCCAGCATGAGATACTAGAATGGGTTGCCATTTTCTTCTCCAGGGGATCTTCCCAACCCAGGGGTTGAACCTGCCTCACTTGGGTTTTTTGCATTGGCAGGCAGATCCTTTACCACTTGCACCACCTGATATTCATCATAGCATTGTCTGCAATAGTAAGAAATTAGAAACAACCTGAGCTTCCTTGGAGTCTCAGAGGTAAAGAATCCACCTGCAGTGCAGGAGACCCAGGTTCAGTCCCTGGGTCAGGAAGATTCGCTGGAGAAGGGAGTGGCAAGCGACCCAGTATTCTTGCTTGGAGAATTCCAAGGACAGAGGAGCTTGGTGGGCTGCAGCCCACACGGTCACAAAGAGTTGGACATGACTGAGCGACTAACACTTTCACTTTTACATGACTATGGATGGAGTGATGGTCGAGTTAGCTGTGATATATTTTATACAGAGAAATAGAAGACAGAAGCTGCAAAACAGTAAAATGACAAAATCTTCATACTACATTGTGAGTAAAAAAGAAAGAGGGAAATAGCAGAGTCACATTTCTATAGCTATAGAACATTGCTAGGGTCTGAATGTTTGTGTCCTCTAAAATTTGCATTTTGAAACCTAATCCTTAAGGTGATAGTTTTGGGAGGTGATGTGGACTGGGTAATGAGGGCTCCAGAGAAAATTCTCACCCTCTTCTGCCAAATGAAGATACAGAGTTTAATCTGCAGCCTGGCAGAGGAATTTGCCTTTAGTCTAACCTGATCATGCTGGGACCTTGACCTTGGATTTTCAGTTCCAAATCTGAGGAATACATTTATGTTGTTTATAAGCTACCATTCTGTGTGGTATTTTGTTTCAGCAGCCCAAATGGACCAAGGCAATACAGATTACTTAAATACATTAACACGTAAAACATTTTTCATATATATATATTTGAAATGTACAGAAAAGGGTCTCAAGACACAAGCCAGAAAAAAACAAGCGGTTTTCTCTGAGGCAGAGGTTTTGAAAGTGTGGGATTCTTTAAGAAAAACTTTGTTTTTCTTGTGGAATGGATATAAAATGCTGATTTATGACAAGGAAATGGAGGGCATTCCCACCTGATAGTTGCAATTGTTTTTCTATGAAACAACATGAAATATAATCTGTTGACTGCAAATAAATACCATTCTTATGGTGATAAAAGCTTAGAATGGCTTCTGTGGGACCCCATATAAGATTAAAAGCCTTAAATTGGTAGGCACCAAACCAAAGGGATTTTTAATGGTACCCAGCAGTGATCAGGAAGAAGTGATGAACTGGAAAAATGATGGATGGGTTAATAGGAGATGTGGTGATTGGTAGAGCAAATGGAGGTGAGGATTTTGAAGATGCAAATAAGAGAATGGGAAGGATTTAAATTACAAGGTGAGAATGATGGTCTAGAAGAAAAAGAGTCAAATAACCAGAGGCCTTCTGAGGTCCTCCTGTCTAAATCGTGTGCTCTCATCATTTGCTCATTTCTCTTGGTGGTCTGACCTTTTCTTTTTGATTTGTAGAGTATGAATCCTTTGTTATATGTCTTGTGACTATGCCTGCATTGTGAATTAAGGAGTGAGAAAGTGGAAAGGATGAGAGTTATGGTTGGAGAACCTGAAACTCTAGCTGAAATCTCAGCTCAAGGGAATGGTTTGCTGAAGTGAAATGAACATGAAATTCATTAATTTCTAGAAGAACCAGAAGTTTTGTGACAAGGGAGTTGAGTGAGTTGTATATAAGAATTCAGAGGTTGGTCATGATGAAACTTGAAACTTGCAGGAGCATAAGAGAAATGCCAGAGTCGTAGTTGGGCCTGTTAGGAGTCGGGGTGGGGGGAGATGAGAGACAGTTTGGTGGGGTTCTTTATACCCAGATGAAGTGTCTCTTGAAAGAGGAGGGGCTTGCTTCAAGGGGGAAGCATCATGGCTTGAAAGGGAAAAGAGAGGCTTATAAGGAGGCATAAGCAGATGACTTTGTAGCTGTATGGAGTTGAGACATGATGGGGAAAGTAATGGCTTCTGTTTGAAAGGTCTGCAGTGGAAAGGTGAGTCTGTAAGGCAGAGGCACATTTCAGTGACTGTATTCTATAGTCTCTATATACTCTTATGGAACAGGTGAGATGATCGGCTAAGATGGAGCACATTTCAAATTTCACTGTCAAACAATGAATTACGTAAGTTCAGTTCAGTTGCTCAGTTGTGTCTGACTCTTTGCGACCCCATGGACTGCAGCACGCCAGGCTTCCCTGTCCATCACCAACTCCCGGAGCCTACTCAAACTCATGTCCATCGTGTTGGTGATGCCATCCAACCATCTCATCCTCTGTTGTCCCCTTCTCCTCTTGCCCTCAATCTTTCCCAGCATCAGGGTCATTTCAAATGAGTTAGCTATTCGCATCAGGTGGCCAAAGTATTGGAGTTTCAGCTTCAGCATCAGTCCTTCCAAAGAACACCTAGGACTGATCTTCTTTAGGATGGACTGGTTGGATCTCCTTGCAGTCCAAGGGACTCTCAAGAGTCTTCTCCAACACCACAGTTCAAAAGCAGCAATTCTTTTGCAAACAACTTTCTTTATAGTCCGCATCTCACATCCATACATGACTACTGGAAAAACCATAGCTTTGACTACACAGACCTTTGCTGGCAAAGTAATGTTTCTGCTTTTTAATATGCTATCTAGGTTGGTTATAGCTTTTCTTCCAAGGAACAAGTGTCTTTTAATTTCAAGGCTGCAGTCACCATATGCAATGATTTTGGAGCCCAAGTAAACAGTGTCTGTCACTGTTTCCATTTTTACCCCATATATTGGCCATTAGGTGATAGGACTGGATGCCATGATCTTAGTTTTCTGAATGTTGAGCTTTAAGCCAACTTTTTCACTCTCCTCTTTCACTTTCATCAAGAGGCTCTTTAGTTCTTCTTTGCTTTCTGCCATAAGGGTAGTATCATCTGTGTATCTGAGGTTATTCATATTTCTTCTGGCAATCTTGATTCCAGTTTGTACTTCATCCAACCCAGCATTTTGCATGATGTATTCTGCATATAAATTGAATAAGCAGGGGGACAATATACAGCCTTGACGTACTCCTTTCCCAATTGGAACCAATTGTGTAAGAACTTGTTGAAATTCAGTCCCAGGTTTTAAATCCCTTAAATCTTGTCAGCATATATTTTTTCTTTACTGAACTAGAATAATCAATTTAATGTTTATATAAATGCTGCCTCTTCTTTCTGGTTGTGGGTTGGATGAGGTTTCAATTAGGAAAAGGAGAAAGGATGGAACTTCTCGGCACACTGCATAGTGATACAGTTTAAGCTGGGAGACAGATTGCAAGGGTGTTACTTGAATTTTTACATTACAGAATTTTAGTTCCACTCAGCTAAGTGTTTCATTAAAGGTGGTTCCTGTTGAGACAGCTTCACGGTTCCATTTTGAACCCTGGCTCTTCTTCCAGCTTCTGAAAGCCTGTAGGTTGCACAGCGGTGTCAGGAATTAACATTTGGGCAGCTAGGGAGAGTTGTATGTTATCCTGCTGTATGAGATGATTAAATAGACATCGACTGATTCATTCTATTCATTTTGCTAATCTGGTTGACACTGACAAGCTTTCTTTGAAAGTTAAATTAGATCAAAGATGAAAATAAATCAGATTTCTTTACAATAATATTTTAACTTATTCATAACAACACTGCTGATTTCAGAAAATTAAACTTTCCCTATACTGATATAATTTTCGCTTTGGTTATAGTAAATATGATTTTTATTAAGATTGGAGACCAAAATATTTTCTAAGAGTAAACAATACCAATATTGTAAAAAAAAAAAAAAAAGAAAGAAAAGAAAAAACTCAACAGAAAGAACGGGTTTTTAAGAAAGAGATTCACATATTTAGGGGCAATATTTCAGTCCATCTCTAATTCAGTCTTGGACATTAATCTTGAGATTTGTTTTCTTCAAACAAACTGCTTTTTCATTGTTTTATCATCATTGTTTATCATCATTCTCTCATTGTCTAGGGTTAAATTATTACAGTCACATTTGACTTCTTACTCCACTTGCTACTCCCTTTTAAGCTGGCAAATCCTGTGTATTCTGCAGGCATTATATCTTTCATAGTTCTCTTTTTCTCATTATTTCCTTTTGTGTAACTTGAAATCATGATCTCATTTTCTCTCCTTTAAAGTCATTGCAAATAAAACAGTGGCCTTCCTAATGATATCATTTTTTATTTTCTCTATTTTTATACCTGCTTTTCTACAAATTTAAGTCCAAATTTTAAAATATTGACTAGTTCAACAAATATTCATGAGGTTTACATTCTAGGGAAAGTGAGACCTGATCTTTGAAAAGTAGAAAAATAAATGGAAAGTTAATTTTGGAAAGTGCTTTGAAGAAAAGGAAACAGACTAAAGAAGATTGACAAGGTGGAACTAGAGGAAGATTGACTGTGATACTAATGGAACTAAAGCCGAAGGGTCCCTCAGTTGTGGAGATCCATTCTCAAGCCTTGGGGAGCCCTACAAAGGTGTTCATGTGACTGTATTTACCAGAGTAAGATATTTTACCCAGTTGGTTAATGTACGGTCTCATTCCTCTGTCTTTAAAGAGGGGCCCTCAAACTCTATGTTTTGGAGTTAAGCCTAGGCAAGGGACTAATTAAATGTGTCAATCAGGAAGATCCTTACCAAGGAGAATACAGTGAACAAAATAGAGTAGCCATTTCAAGACATGGAGCCTGTATTTTCCAGGCAGAGGAAATAGCAAGACAAAAACCCTGAGCAGAACTGAGGTTGAACCAGTGTGCCTGAAGCTGAGTGAATGAGGTGCAGAGTGGGGAGAAAGGAGATAGGGAGACAGCCAATGGCCCCGCCACATATGGCTGTGCAGGCTTTATAAGGAAGTCGGATTTTGTTTCAACTGCAATGTGAAGCTGATGAAAGGTTTTAATGGGTGTTCCAACAATATAATTTAACTTTGAAAAGCTTATTCTGGCTTCTGTGTAGAAGGAGATTGGAGAGGGGAAGAATGGGAGCTGGGGGACCAGTTAGCAGCCAAGGCAGTACTTCAGGCAGGAGATTAGGTCTGCTTGGATTAGACAGGTAGCGTTGGAGAGAGGTATTCAGAATTTATTTTCAGAGAAAAATGGGTGGTAATTTTCAATGTAATTGAAATCAAGAGTGAAAGAAGAATCAAAGGGAACTCCGGGGTTTTTTGACCTAAGTAGGTAGACAATTAGACCATTTACTAAGAGGGAAAAGATTGAGAGCACAGGTTTTGGGAATAGTGGAATCAAAATCTCTTTTTCATCATGTTGAGGTTGTGATTACTATTAGCCAGGCAAGTCAACTTCAAGGAGGCAGTTAGATATCAAGTTTGGAGTTTAATGAAGACGCTGAATAAAGATAGAATTTGGAATAGTTGGCATAAATGTATTATTTACTATCATGGTATTGGATAAAACGACCTAGAGAGAGTGTATTTAGAGTAGAATCATTCAAATGCCTTTGTGATCTGTATTATTTCCCACTATTTATACTGTGATCCTTAAAATGACTTTTTCTTATTCTCAGTATTCTTGGATTTAAACAAAAACATCCTTCCATTTGGTTTCCTTTCTTCTCTAGACATCCTTCAAAAACTATGTGTATCTTTCAAAAACTAGCTCAAGAATCTGTTTCTACATTAATTTAGCATGAACTTCCTTCCCAAAGCAAGTACAACTTCTGGTGAATCTATCTAGAACTTTATCTGTATCCTCATTTTCTGCTTGATCTTACAGTGACTTGTAACACTGTCTTTTATCCCTTAATACATTTTGCTTCTGAAGTGCAGGGTTTATATCTTTTTCATGGTCTAAATGATCTGGAGTGCCTTACCTATATAGACAACCAGTGTCATGGCAGTCTGAGCATGGGTTGGAAAATAATTTCCAACACTGAGTATTTCATAAAGGAGTGAGTTTATTAAGAATGGAAAGCAGAATTAATGTGGGTACTGTGAGCTCAGCAGATTGACCTCCTGATAGGCCAAGCACAGTTGACTGATGGGAGAATTGAGTTTATTACTGGGAGATGCTGTTAGAACAGCAGGCCGGCTCAAGGGAGAGCCGATGCTTTCACGGGCTGGTAGTGGTTTAGTCACTAAGTTTTGCGACCTCATAGACTGTAGCCCACCAGGTTCCCCTGTACAAGGGATTTCCCAGGCAAGAATATTGGAGTGGGTTGCCATTTCCTTCTCCAGAGGATCTTCCAGACCTAGGGATTGGACATGTAATGCCAATCTCCTGCATTGGCAGGTAGATTTTCTACCACTGAACAACCAGGGAAGACTCAAAACAAATTCCTGCTGGAAGGGTGGCATTAGGTGACTGGTTAGGTGCTATAGGATGAGGACCAGGGTGAGCATCTTTGCTAATTTTTTTTGGCCAGGAAACTGGCTGGTGAGGATTGGAGGGCTTTTGGCAATGGTTACAATGAGGCTCAGTTAGTTCCAGAGATGACCTTGGTTCTGGGCTCTGGTTCTGTGACCTTGATACAAGGCCTTGCACTTGTGACCTTAGCATTGGACTTCACATTCAGGGCAAAAATCCTATCTATACATTATTAGTCAGTGAAATTAAGTACAAACTCTTATTTAGCCTGAGTTTTCTAGGCTTTGCTATTTCGCAGTTAGAGTTAATACAGAATTTTATCTAGGCTCCTAAAATTCCTTTATGGTGATTATTAAGTACTTGCTCTAGATCAAGAGCAAGATTTCCAGTCTTAAAATGTGATTTGTAGCCAGATATGCTGTATTTACAAGCACATGAACTGTTTTCCCTTTTATTAGCTTAAATATTTAGAAATAAACATACCATTTCTGAGTTCCTAAAGTTTTTCAGAATCACATTTATTGAGGTATAATTTATGGGTACAGCCTTTTGAGCTTTGATATGCTTTCTGTTCTATAGATAAGATTTGTCTTCTTTGAATATCCAATAAAAGAATGATGCAGCATGCTGTCTTTAGTTTCTTGCCTCCTTTGCTCAGCATAATACTTTTGAGCTTCATTCTTGTTTTATGTACATTAGTATTTTTTTCTTTTATATAACATAGATGTATCACATGTCCATGTACTTGTTAGATATTTAGATTGTTGCCAGATTTTGGCTTGTTTTAGTTTTCTGTTGCTGCGTAGCATGTTATCCCAAACCAAACAGCTTCAAAAATGCACATATTCATTATTTCACTGGTTCCTGGATCCAGTGTAGGCACAGCTTAGCAGGGTTCTCTGCAAGGCTGCAATGAAGGTGTCACCAGGACTAGATTCTCATCTGAAATCTATGCTGAGAAAGGACTATCTTCCAAACTCAGCCATATTTTTGGCAGATTATATTTCCTAGTGGCTGTAGAAGACATGGTCACCTGCTCCTTTGAAGGCAGAAATGGAAAGCAACACTTTCTGTATAGCCTGCTGTCAAGATGAAATACCATAGTGTAATCACAGGAGTGATATGGCATTACTTTACCAGGTTTCATTGGTTAGGAGCAAGTTCTAGGTCCCCCCTACACAGAGGAGGAATGGATTACTCCAGGGCATGAACATCAGGGGATGAGGGTCATGGGGTCACTTTAAAGTTTACCCTTCACATAGCTATTCTGAATCAATTTGCTATGAATACTTATGTATAAGATTTTGGGTGGACATATGTTTTTGTTTTTGTTTCTTTTGGATAAACACACAGAGTGAAAATGCTGGGATATGTAGTAGTAAGAGCATATTTAACTTTTTCATTAAATTGCCAAGCTATTTTTTAAAGTGGTTTTACCATTTTAAATTCCTATCAAAATGTATAGGATTTCCAGTTATTCCACATTTTTACCAATGTCTGGTGATGTCAGTTAGCTATTGAATGGGTGTATAGTGGTATCTATTTTTGCTTTAACTTTGCCTTTCTTTAACAATTAATGATTTGGGCCATTGTCTTCTGTGTTTTTTGACCATCTGGGTATTCCTTTTTTGAGTATCTCTTTCAAACCTTTGGGTCTTCTTTTTGTTGGGTTGTTCGCATTAACATTTTTTGATACAAGCCATATGTCAGAAAAATATACTGTGAGCATTTTCTTTGTTGTTTTCAAAGAGCAGAAGGTTTTAATTCTGAAATCTGTTATTGCTTTTTTCTTTTATGGTCTGTGCTTTTTGCACTCTAAGTAATCTTAACCTACCCAACACTCCCCAAAATTTTTCCTAAGTTTTCTTCTAGAGGATTTATAATTTTGTCTTTTTTCTTTGGTGTATAATCTATTTCAAATTAATTTATGTATAAGGTGTAAGGTAAGAGTAAATTTTATATTTTTATATAAATATCTAGTTGTTTCAAAATATTTTTTGATAACACTATATTTTATCTTGGCTGCCTTGGCAAAAATCAACCATATATGCGTGAATCTTTTTATACTATTTCATTAATCTACATATCTTTATGATAATACTCCACTGTCTTGGTTACTGTAATTCTATAGTAAATCTTCAAATTAAGTGTTTTAAGTTCTCTAACTTTGTGTTTGTCTTTCACAATACATTGGCTATTTTTGAAGATCCTTTTTACTTAAATGAAAATTTTAAAATAATTTTTCAATATTATTTTTAAAACCTGTCTTGGATTTTGATTAGGATTATATTAATCTATAGATCAATTTGGGAAGAATATTCAGTGTTCAGACACATGAATATGGTATATCTCTTCATTTATATACATCTTCTTTAATTTTTTTCAGCAATATTTTACAGTTTTCAATGTACATATTTTTTGTTAAATATACCCTTTAGATTTTTGCAATTTTGGACATTGTCATAACTGGTATTTTTGTTGAAATATTCCATTATTCATTGCCTGTATATAGAGATGCAACTGACTTTTATAACTTGATTTTTGTGTTTTATGAACTTAATAATTCAGTTAATAATTCTCATAGCATTTAATTTTTCCCTTAAAGGTCCATTATAATTCACCAGTAAAGACATCTAGGTGCTGAACTTTATTTGAGGGAGAAGATTTTTAATACAAATTAATTTTCTTTAATAGATATAGAATTTTTCAGATTTTTAAGTTAAATAAATTTTAATAATTTGTATCTTTCAAGATATTTGTGTGTTTCATATAGTTTGTCATATATTCACAGAAAGTGGTTCATAATATTCTCTTACTACCCTTTAATATCTCTATGATCTGTAGTGATACCTCCTTTGTTTATCATATTGATAATTTCTATTCATTCTTATTTCAAAGAATCAGCTTTGGTTTTATTAATTTTCAATATTGTCTGGTTCTGTTTTTTTTTTAAATTATTATTGTCTTCATTCTACTTAAATTTATAGATTTCTAAAGTTGAAGTATAGATCATTGCTACTGAACTTTTTCTTTTCTAATACAAATATATTTGTGGCCCAAAATATGTTCAATCATAGTGAACATTCTACATAGATTCTGTATAATTCAGCTTTCGGGTAAAGTGTTCTGTTAAATGTCAGTTAGGTCACGTTGGTTGATGGTGTTGATTAAGTCTCCTAGAACCGTTTTGATTTTCTGTCTTCTTTCTTTCAATTATTGAGAAAAGCATGTCAAAATGTCTAACTGCTGGTGAAAGAAATCAAAGAGGACACTAATAGATGGAGAAATATACCATGTTCATGGATTGGAAGAATCAATATAGTGAAAATGAGTATACTACCCACAGCAATTTATAGATTCAATGCAATCCCTATCAAGCTACCAACAGTATTCTTCACAGAGCTAGAACAAATAATTTCACAATTTGTATGAAAATACAAAAAACCTCGAATAGCCAAAGCGATCTTGAGAAAGAAGAATGGAACTGGAGGAATCAACCTACCTGACTTCAGGCTCTACTACAAAGCCACAGTTATCAAGACAGTATGGTACTGGCACAAAGACAGAAATATAGATCAATGGAACAAAATAGAAAGCCCAGAGATAAATCCACGCACATATGGACACCTTATCTTTGACAAAGGAGGCAAGAATATACAATGGATTAAAGACAATCTCTTTAACAAGTGGTGCTGGGAAATCTGGTCAACCACTTGTAAAAGAATGAAACTAGAACACTTTCTAACACCATACACAGAAATAAACTCAAAATGGATTAAAGATCTAAACATAAGACCAGAAACTATAAAACTACTAGAGGAGAACATAGGCAAAATACTCTCTGACATACATCACAGCAGGATCCTCTATGACCCACCTCCCAGAATATCGGAAATAAAAGCAAAAATAAACAAATGGGACCTAATTAACCTTAAAAGCTTCTGCACATCAAAGGAAACTATCAGCAAGGTGAAAAGACAGCCTTCAGAATGGGAGAAAATAATAGCAAATGAAGCAACTGACAAACAACTAATCTCAAAAATATACAAGCAACTCCTACAGCTCAACTCCAGAAAAATAAATGACCCAATCAAAAAATGGGCCAAAGAACTAAATAGACATTTCTCCAAAGAAGACATACAGATGGCTAACAAACACATGAAAAGATGCTCAACATCACTCATTATCAGAGAAATGCAAATCAAGACCATTATGAGGTACCATTTCACACCAGTCAGAATGGCTGCGATCCAAAAATCTACAAATAATAAATGCTGGAGAGGGTATGGAGAAAAGGGAACCCTCTTACACTGTTGGTGGGAATGCAAACTAGTACAGCCACTATGGAGAACAGTGTGGAGATTCCTTAAAAAACTGGAAATAGAACTGCCTTATGATCCAGCAATCCCACTGCTGGGCATACACACTGAGGAAACCAGAAGGGAAAGAGACACATGTACCCCAATGTTCATCGCAGCACTGTTTATAATAGCCAGGACATGGAAGCAACCTAGATGTCCATCAGCAGATGAATGGATAAGAAAGCAGTGGTACATATACACAATGGAGTATTACTCAGCCATTGAAAAGAATTCATTTGAATCAGTTCTAATGAGGTGGATGAAACTGGAGCCTATTATACAGAGTGAAGTAAGCCAGAAGGAAAAGCACCAATACAGTATACTAACGCATATATATGGAATTTAGAAAGATGATAACAATAACCCTGTGTACGAGACAGCAAAAGAGACACTGATGTATGGAACAGTCTTATGGACTCTGTGGGAGAGGGAGAGGGTGGGAAGATTTGGGAGAATGGCATTGAAACATGTAAAATATCATGTATGAAATGAGATGCCAGTCCAGGTTCAATGCACGATACTGGATGCTTGGGGCTAGTGCACTGGGATGACCCAGAGGGATGGTATGGGGAGGGAGAAGGGAGGAGGGTTCAGGATGGGGAGCACATGTATACCTGTGATGGATTCATTTTGATATTTGGCAAAACTAATACAATTATGTAAAGTTTAAAAATAAAATTAAAAAAAATGTCTAACTGTATTTGTGTCAGTTCTGTCAGTTTTTACGGTAACGATTTTGAAGCTCCCTTATTAGGTGCATATACATTCAAGATGGTTTTTGTCTTTTTGATGAATTATCTATCCTTTATCCTTATGAAATGTTCATCTTTACCCTTGATAACTTTTCTTGTTTTGAAGTTTTCTTTTCTAGGTATTAATATTGCCATTCTAGCTTTCTAATAATTAGTATTTGCTCCATGGCATGTATTTTTCCATTTTTCAGTTTTTAGCCTAAGTGTGTCTTCACATGTAAAATGAGTTTCTCATGATAGTTTTGTGTTTGAATTTGCTTTTTTGCTCAATCTAATTTTTTCCTTTTAATTATGCTTTAAATCTTTGCACTTAAATTATTATTGAAATAATTATTGCAATAATTTTTAAAGTAACATTTTACTTTACATTTTACATTACATTTACATTTTACTTTACATTTTACAAAGAATGCTCAAACTGCCGCACAATTGCACTCATCTCACACACTAGTTAAGTAATGCTCAAAATTCTTCAAGCCAGGCCTCAGCAATACATGAACCGTGAACTTCCAGATGTTCAAGCTGGTTTTAGAAAAGGTAGAGGAACCAGAGATCAAATTGCCAACATCCGCTGGATCGTGGAAAAAGCAAGAGAGTTCCACAAAAGCATCTATTTCTGCTTTATTGACTATGCCAAAGCCTT
Source organism: Bos javanicus (assembly GCF_032452875.1). NCBI lineage: Eukaryota > Metazoa > Chordata > Mammalia > Artiodactyla > Bovidae > Bos > Bos javanicus. The sequence continues at coordinate 33,262,792 of NC_083881.1, read as the reverse complement.
TGACTGTGTGGATCACAATAAACTGTGGAAAATTCTGAAAGAGATGGAATACCAGACCACCTGATCTGCCTCTTGAGAAACCTATATGCAGGTCAGGAAGCAACAGTTAGAACTGGACATGGAACAACAGACTGGTTCCAAATAGGAAAAGGAGTATGTCAAGGCTGTATATTGTCACCCTGCTTATTTAACTTCTACGCAGAGTACATCATGAGAAACGCTGGGCTGGAAGAAGCACAAGCTGGAATCAAGATTGCTGGGAGAAATATCAATAACCTCAGATATGCAGATGACACCACCCTTATGGCAGAAAGTGAAGAGGAACTAAAAAGTCTCTTGATGATAGTGAAAGAGGAAAGTGAAAAAGTTGGCTTAAAGCTCAACATTCAGAAAACTAAGATCATGGCATCTGGTCCCATCACTTCATGGGAAATAGATGGGGAAACAGTGGAAACAGTGTCAGACTTTATTTTTTGGGGCTCCAAAATCACTGCAGATGGTGATTGCAGCCATGAAATTAAAAGATGCTTACTCCTTGGAAGGAAAGTTATGACCAACCTAGATAGCATATTCAAAAGCAGAGCCATTGCTTTGCCAACAAAGGTCCGTCTAGTCAAGGCTATGGTTTTTCCAGCAGTCATGTATGGACGTGAGAGTTGGACTGTGAAGAAAGCTGAGTGCCGAAGAATTGATGCTTTGGAACTGTGGTGTTGGAGAAGACTCTTGAGAGTCCTTTGGACTGTAAGGAGATCCAACCAGTCCATTCTAAAGGAGATCAGTCCTGGGTGTTCTTTGGAAGGAATGATGCTGAAGCTGAAACTCCAGTACTTCGGCCACCTCATGGGAAGAGTTGACTCATTGGAAAAGACTCTGATGCTGGGAGGGTTTGGGGGCAGGAGGAGAAGGGGACAACAGAGGATGAGATGGCTGGATGGCATCACCAACTCGATGGACGTGAGTCTGAGTGAACTCCGGGTGTTGGTGATGGACAGGGAGGCCTGCTGCTGCTGCTGCTGAGTTGCTTCAGTCGTGTCCGACTCTGTGTGACCCCATAGACGGCAGCCCACCAGGCTCCCCCGTCCCTGGGATTCTCCAGGCAAGAACACTGGAGTGGGTTGCTGTTGCCTTCTCCAATGTATTAAAGTGAAAAGTGAAAGTGAAGTCTCTCAGTCGTGTCTGACTCTTAGCGACCCCATGGACTGGACAGGGAGGCCTGGCGTGCTGCAGTTCATGGGGTCGCAAAGAGTCAGACATGACTGAGCGACTGAAATGAACTGAACTGAACAAATTACTACTTCACGTGTAGCATAAGAATCTTAACAATAATATACTTCCATTTCACCCTTACTATCTTTTGTACTATGGTCATCATACACATTACTCTTACATGAATCTTAAAACATACAATATACTGACTTTATTTTTAAGCAGTTATCTTTAGAACAAGTTTAAAGTTAGGAAAAATTTTAAATATTATTTCTGTCACTCCACATTCCTCTGTGTTGATCCAGCTATCCTCCTGATATTCTTTTCTTTCCGTCTAAAAAAACTTCTTTTCACTTTTCTCATATTATGGGTTGCTAGTGATAAATTTTGTTTTTCTTTCTCAGAAAAACAAACTTCATTTTGGCTTCATATTTGAACGGTTTCTAGGTTAATATTTTTCTTTTTCTTTCAGCACTTTAAAGGTGTTGTCACTTTATCTTCTGGGTTTTATGTTTCTAACAGGAAACCTGCTGTACTGCTTATACCTATGTGTCATATGCCTCTTCCCCATGATGGTTGTCTTTAAGAGTTTCTCTCTTTTTTTTTTTAATTTTATTTTATTTTTAAACTTTACATAATTGTATTAGTTTTGCAAATATCAAAATGAATCCATCACAGGTATACATGTGCTCCCCATCCTGAACCCTCCTCCCTCCTCCCTCCCCATACCATCCCTCTGGGTCGTCCCAGTGCACTAGCCCCAAGCATCCAGTATCGTGCATTGAACCTGGACTGGCATCTCATTTCATACATGATATTTTACATGTTTCAATGCCATTCTCCCAAATCTTCCCACCCTCTCCCTCTCCCACAGAGTCCATAAGACTGTTCCATACATCAGCGTCACTTTTGCTGTCTCGTACACAGGGTTATTGTTACCATCTTTCTAAATTCCATATATATGCGTTAGTATACTGTATTGGTGCTTTTCCTTCTGGCTTACTTCACTCTGTATAATAGGCTCCAGTTTCATCCACCTCATTAGAACTGATTCAAATGTATTCTTTTTAATGGCTGAGTAATACTCCATTGTGTATATGTACCACAGCTTTCTTATCCATTCATCTGCTGATGGACATCTAGGTTGCTTCCATGTCCTGGCTATTATAAACAGTGCTGCGATGAACATTGGGGTACACGTGTCTCTTTCCCTTCTGGTTTCCTCAGTGTGTATGCCCAGCAGTGGGATTGCTGGATCATAAGGCACAAGAAATGCAAATCAAGACCACTATGAGGTACCATTTCACACCAGTCAGAATGGCTGCGATCCAAAAGTCTACAAATAATAAATGTTGGAGAGGGTGTGGAGGAAAGGGAACCCTCTTACATTGTTGGTGGGAATGTAAACTAGTACAGCCACTATGGAGAACAGTGTGGAGATTCCTTAAAAAACTGGAAATAGAACTGCCTTATGATCCAGCAATCCCACTGCTGGGCATACACACTAAGAGTTTCTCTTTATGAATAACTTTAAGTAATTAGATTAAGATATACCTAGGGGTTTTTGTTTGTTGATTGGTTGCTTTAACAAGTTTAGAATTTATCAAGTTTATTTCAACTGTAGGATTATAACTTTAATCAAATTATGAACATTTCATCCATGATTTTATTTATTTACTTCTTTGGTCTCCCCACTTTCCATATCTATTAGATCTCCAATTGCACAAATGTTAGATTGTTTGATATTGTCTCCCAAATTACTAAGGTTCTGTTTTTTAGGAGTTTTTTTTTTTTGTTACTGATGTTCAGTCATTTATTTTCTCATCGTGCGTTATTTTGGATAGTTTTATTGCTGTAGTTACAAGGTTAGTGATCTTTCCTTTTGAACTGCCTAATTTGCTATAAATTTAATCCAATAAAATTTTTATTGAAAATATTCTATTTTTCATTTTTAAAAGTTTCATTTGTTCCACTAGATTCTGTCCTGATTAAGATCATCTTTTTATTTTAATCTTTGAGCATATTTACAATAGCATTTGGGCTTCCCTGGTGGCTTAGATGGTAAAGAATCTGCCTGAGATACAGGATATTTGAATTCTATCTCTGGGTAGGGAAGATTCCTTGAGGAAGAGAATGGCTACCCATTCCATTCCAGTATTCTTGACTGGAGAATTCCGTGGACAGAGGAGCCTGGTGAGCTACAGTCCATGGAGTCGCAAAGGGTTGGACACGACTGAGCAGCTAACACACACACACACACACACACACACACAATAGCATTTATAACATCTGTGTCTGCTAATTTCATAATCTCTAAGATTTCTACATCTGTTTCTATTTTGTGAATTTTCTCATTTTCATAGTTACATTTTCCTGCTATTTCAGATACCTACTAGTTTTTGATTGGGTAAAAAAAAAAGTCATTTTCTGAGTACTAGATTTTGTTAACTATCTTTAAAATTTCTTTAATGTGTTTGACAGGCAATCAGGTTACTTATGGATCACACTGATCATTTTGAGGTTAAAGCAGGTCTAGAGCTGATATTACTCCAGGTCTTGTCATGTCCCACTACTGTGATTTGACTTTATTGGGAGTCTCTAATGATTTTCTATATGGTCTCTCCACTCTGGATGGTGATAACTTAAATGGGTTCTGCACTTGTGTGAGTTCTGGAAATTGCTTGGTTTACAGATTTTCAGTAATATTTTTTCACCAGATGTTGTTTTTGGTCCAGTAGCACAGAATTTTGCTCTAAACATGCACAGATTGGCAACCAGCCAAAGAGTCAGGTGAATACCATGGAGAATTCTGGGCTCTTTCTTTGAACAGCTCCCTCTTCTCAAGTAATATGACCCATAAATTCCAGCCACTTTGACACAATTCCAAACTCTGTCTTCTCCACTCAGCCTTCTTTGCTTAGCTTCCCCACTTGTGCTACAACCTTGGAAAAATCTCTCTTGGTAAAAAGCTGGGACAGTCATAGGAGTCACTTCATTTGTTACTGCTACCTCAAAGATCACAGTCCTGTGCTGCCTATTGTCCAGTATGTGAAAATAGGTGTTTCATATATTTTGTCCTGTCTTAAAATTGGTGATGGTAGAAAGATGTATCCAGATCTGTTTCTCCCTCATGAGTGGAAACAGAAGGTTTTCAGTGTCTTATTTTCTGAACCAAGGATTTTCATGCTACAACTTCTCTAAACCAGAGAATCTTAATAGAACAATTATATAATACATGTCAGGCACTATGCTTTGCGTTAACATATGTTATGTCCTTTGGTCTTCCCAAGAATATTTTCATGTACGTGCTTTTCTTGCTTCTATTTACAGACTGGAAAAATGGGAGAAATTAAGTAATTGTCCAAGGAACCCCAGCTAGGAAAGGGCGCAGGTGATTCTCAGACTCAGGACTGCCTGACACTGTACTTTTCATTGCGACTGTAATGATGTAGTGGTTTTGTCTTACTGCTTTGGGCATATCTTGTAAATGAAAGAAATAAACTTTATCAATGATTTGCAATAAAAATAACTGTGTTCAAGGTTATCCCCTTTTTACTTACATTACTTTCTATGTGGTATTTCTCGAGGCGCATACAAGGAGTGATGGTAAATGTAGGAGTCCATGAACGTTACGTGGAAATTTTTTCTGTGTATGAGTCACATCTTTCACGAGTGACCTCTGGGAAATGGTTGTGAACAACTACTATAAACAGTGTTATGAATGATTAATCAAAGATTTATCGCTGAAAGAATAATAGATAAAAAGTCAGAAACCAAGAGCAACATAACCAAACAACAAAAGATACAATACTAGGTGCTGAAGGTTAAAATAAATCTGGGCAAGTTCTTATTTATTCGGGGAGCTACAAACTCACATGAGCTTTTTTTTTTTTTCTGGCAGTGGAAGTTGAAATTCTCCTTTGTCTTTCTTAAAATTTCCTTTCTTACTCTTGAGCATCAAATCCTCATAGACATGAGACAGTCATTTTCTAAGCATTTCCTTAGGGGTCAAAATAAAACCTTTCTGTCTGTGGTTTTTAACAAGGTGGAAAGTGGCAGTAAATAGAAGAGTCTAACTACAGTAGCTCTCTTTATGTAACTCTATTTTTCTCCTTTAATTGTACTAAAGGTAAAGCCTTGTGACTATAGTCCTGTGACTCTACAATAAACTTGTTAAGACTCCATGCAGTTTTCTAGAAAGGAAAGTGAAGGTGTAGCTTCCTGTTGTCTTCATGCAGGTAACCCATCTAGCACAGGGCTGAGAGTCTGCTGAGAAGTTTGAAAGACAGGATCACAGTTGAGAGCCATAAATGGAGCTTAAGTGTTTGCCCAGCTGGAAATTGTCTGTGTGTAGTTTATGTCACGTGACCCAAAGCAAGGTTTAACTGAACAATTCTGTCGAGGTTTATCTGTGGTCATGATATCCCACAAGTAAAACATAAATGGTATTAAGGTGCTTTGGAACATATCCCACCTGGCTATCGTCCTAGGAGCCAAAAGGGAAAAAAAAAAATGCCTCAGAGAGTAGAAATTCAGCATTTTTGTTATATTCAACAGATTTTCTTTAAGACACTTGCCCTAATGGTGTTAATGGGCTCTAATGTACCCTTATCTTTACAAAATCCTTTCATTTGTAAAAAAAGAAAATAGTAGAACCATTAAGAAAATTAAACGTGAGAAATGAGGGGGAGCTGATACAAAGGATCTGACAGCTTTGAATGTCTATCGCTTTGCATCACCCTATATGGTTTTCCTAAGTATTGTGTTCAAAAAATAACTCTTAATACAAGTTTCAAAATCTACTTTAGATAGAACAAATACTTGATCTTCAATTTCTCATATGAGAATTGGTTGGTACATGTTTTATTATGCTTTCTTACATTCTATTCCTATTTAACACATCCTTATATATAAAATTAATTACATAGTACTTAATTAATAATATATTATATATTGGGGCTTTCCAGGTGACTCAGTGATAAAAGCATCTCTCTGCCAATGTTGGAGTTGCAGGAGACATGAGTTCAATCCCTAGGTCAGCAAGATCCATTAGAGCGGGAAATGGCAACCCCCTACTATAGTCTTGCCTGGGAAATCCCATGGACAGAGGAGCCTGGTGGGCTACAGTTCATGGGGTTGCAAAGAGTCGGACACAACTGAGTGACTAAGCACGTATGCATATTATATATTAATATTATCAGTATATTAATTAATGGCATATAGTTTCATATATGGAGAAGGCAATGGCACCCCACTCCAGTACTCTTGCCTGGAAAATCCCATGGGCGGAGGAGCCTGGTGGGCTGCAGTCCATGGGGTCGCTAAAAGTCGGACACGACTGAGCGACTTCACTTTCACTTTCATGAGCATTGGAGAAGGAAATGGCAACCCACTCCAGTGTTCTTGCCTGGAGAATCCCAGGGACAGAGGAGCCTGATGGGCTGCCGTCTATGGGGTCGCACAGAGTTGGACACGACTGAAGTGACTTAGCAGCAGTAGCAGCAGTTTCATATATAAATATATATTTGTCTCCTATTTTCTGTAGTTTGCATTATGTATTTGCACTTTTTTATGCTAGATATTGCATATCTACTCTATTTATAAAATACATATATATGTATTTGTGTTTGCATGTGTGTATGTCGTAAAGAGTTCGAAGTGACTCTGAAGTGACTTAGCACCCACACACATGTATACATTCTCCCCACCCCTATTTTCTGTAGCATGTGTTCTTATAAGCCACCATGCATAATCTGGGGGTAGAGGTAGTTATGAGTTAGTTAATTAAGTAAACCAAAATCTACATTAAATCACAGCCCAAGTATGTAACACCTTTCTCTTCAGTAGATCCGTTAAGCTTTGGGAGGGAAAGCAAGGGAAGAGAAAGACCATGTGCATTCAAACCAGAGCACAACTGATGAAAGGGTAAAGGGCAAATAAATTTTGATTTTAATGTTACTTAACCCTTTCAGTGCCCCCAGAGAAGGTAGACAGAGTTGAACAAAAGGATACTGCTGGAAACCCTGCAGAGCTGACCACACAATAGCTCTGAGGGTAGCAGAATGAATGACTTGCAAAGAGATCACAGGCTACTAAGGCCATTGGCCCAGGAGGGGTTAAACAACTTTATCTGATCTTCAACTCTTACTGAACAATTAACGACCTACAGTCTGGAGAAGTTAAAAGCTAGAAGTGAAGCCAGGGCTCCTCAAGACTCCAGCTGGCATTAAATGACAAGGAAGAATTCAGGGGCCAGACAAAGCCGTTATTATGAGCCACCACCAAGAAAGAAAATAAAATTTTTTAAAAGGGGGGTGTGTGTGTGTGGGAGGGGTGGGGGAGAATGGAAAACAGAACTTAGGAGCAACTTTATGCTTGGTTTTTAAGTAAATTAAACCTGAATTGTTAATCTTCTTGCCTTTGTTGTTAAACTTGTTTGATAAAATTTCAATTCCAGAATATTTTAAATGGCTGTTAATAAAAGTGCTGATAAATAACAGTATGTGTGAAAAGTTTATAATCCTTACAAATTGAAATACAATGATCAATTATTTTTCATTTAACTTCTCATCTCAACCAAAGGGCAGGAGACATTTATGGATTAAATTCTTTGGAAATGGTACTGGCTGCCATTTCAGCAGAAAAAAGAATCATGATTTATTTCCTTGCTATCTTGTCAAAAAAGAAAGCAAAGACATTCTAATCTCATGGGCTTAGTTAATGGACTCTGAGAATTACCAAGTTGCAAAAGATGAAAACTAGTAATTTTAGACTTAATGTTATGTCAATATTATTGAGAGAAAGAAAAGATCTCTAAACATCTTAGGATCATAAAATACTTGTTAGAATTTTATACCTCTCTTTGCATCTATTTGCATCAATTAAATTATGTTTAGATTCTCTCCAGGGGGAAAAAAAAAAGAGTAAATGGTGTCCGGGAGAAAAATCAACCTGAAGGAAGAAGGATTGGCATAAATAAATATATTCAGCCGTGGGGTCAATGGTAATTTCAAGGGCAGTGTTAGGACTGTAGTTGGTGCATCACAGGTGACAGCGAACCATGTAGAAGAATGTGGCCTGGGGCAGGATGGCAGTGTGAGTTGTAGCAGACTTGAAACAAATATCAGCTATGCAGGTGAAATCATAGAGATAAACCTATGCAATCCTGGAACTATGCAAGCGTTATAGCCCCACTCAAGGAATCATGATGTTGTGGTTGAAAAAAGAATTTTATCCACTTTTCTCAATCTTATTTTCCCAGAAGCCAACGCTGGGTCATACTAGGGGGTGCTCAAGTGATATTTCTTGAATGAATGAATAAATGAATGACACAGAGTCAGTTGGCCATGGAGCCATAAAAGGGGACAACCACCTGGGAGTTACTTCAAGGTACATAAGCCAAGGCTCCCTCCCACATGTGTGCTAGACATCTTCCTTTTGCCTGTTCAGATCCACTGTCTACCTTCTCCATGATGCTCTGCCCAGGGAAGCTGATCTCCTAGTGTTTGGCTAGATTTTCTCAGTGGTCATTTCCTGGCTAAATGATCAGAAAATGAGTTAAGTTAGGCAATTATTTTTCAACCTCTCTCCCTGTGATGTTACTCAGCATTGGCTAAAGCCCTCTGCCATGGGTTATTGACAGCCCTTTCTGTAAAGCTAACCAATCTGGTACTTCCTCCCTTTCCCGTTTAGGGTCCTCACTTCTCTTGAGTTGGTAGCTCTAAGATGCTTGCTCGTGCATGTTCAGTCATATCCGACTCTTTGTGACCCCATGGACTGTAGCCTGCTAGGGTTGGCAGGCGGGTTCTTTACCACTAGCGTTATCTGGGGGCTTCCTTGGTAGTTCAGCTGGTAAAGAATCTGCCTGCAGTGCGGGAGACCTGGGTTTGATTCCTGGGTCAGGAAGATCCCCTGAAGAAGGAAATGGCAACCCATTCCAATATTCTTGCCTGGAAAATCCCTGAGACAGAGGAGCCTGGTGGGCTACAGTCCATGGGGTTGCAAGAGTCAGACACAACTTAGTAACCAAACAACCACCACTACCACAGAGCTATCTGGGAAGCCCTCTAAAATGCTGGGATACTGTATTACTCCTTCCATCTTGGTTTACCCTGCCCATACCTTGGTAAAGAGGACTTATATTAGTTTCTCTTTAAATTATCCATTTTTATTTTGCCAGCTCTTTTCTGTTGGGCTCCTGATTGACACACCTAGTAAATTCATATTCCTAGTGTTGGACTCTGGATATGTCTATTTTGAAAAAATTTCATAGATGCATCAGATGAGCATTCCTGACTATGAACTACTGATCCAGGCATACCAGACTGACTACAGTCCCAAAATGCCTCCTGGAGCTGTCATACTTCTGTATATTTTGTACATACTGTTTACATGGCTTAATATCATAGTTTCCATTTCATTTCTTTCCCTGGAGAACTTTCACTCATCCTAACGAACTCCAATTGCGTGATTCTTTTGAAATCCTAGAGGAATTTTATTTGGTGGTAGTGGTTTAATTGCTATGTGATGTCAACTCTTGAGACTCCATGGACTATAGCCTGCCATGCTCCTCTGTCCTTGGAATTTTTCAGGCAAGAATACTGGAGTGGGTAGCCATTTCCTTCTCCAGGGGATCTTCCAACCCAGGGATCAAATCTTATTTACTCATTCTTTATACTACCTGACATAAGTAAGGTAGTATAATATCAATAAATAAATAAATATTACGTGATGAATGGATAAATGACTAAACTGTGGTACATGCTTCAGTAGCTTATAAGACAAATAAGATATAATCCCTGTCCTGACAATAGTAGGAAGGTAGGGTATATTGTCAGGCAACATATAAAGCATGCCATAAAATCTTGTTTCTATGCTCAGTGGAGAAAGGATCTTAATTAATTTCCAGTTTACTAAAGACAGGTATTAAAAAGGGAGACAAGTATGTATCGGGAAAACAGTGGTAGAATTGTGCTAAGGGAAGTGCACATGTGACTGGCACAGAAGAAGGATACAGATGAAGGAAGCCAGGAAGGATGTCTTTCTCAACAAGGGAAAGAAGTAATTCATGAAGGGCCCCTAGAAAACAAGAGGCGTGAGATTATGTGTTACCTTTTTTGGTGTGTGTTCTATATTAACATTCACAAAAGATTACCTAACAAGGAGCGGCACTAAGTAACTGGGTAGACAGAAAAACCAGCTGGTTGACATAGGTAACATTTGTCCTTAGCCACTTTAGGGCTGACAAGATGGGTGAATAAGTGCTGTAGGCAGGGTGGCAAGGATGCACACTGTACGTACATGGACCCAGCCACATGTGCCCACTTCCAAGACTGATCTAAGTCCTAAGGTAGCTGACATCCTGCATGGCAACCCAGAAAAAATCCAGAGCCCCTGCTGCAGCACTATCCCTTGAAAAACATCCACCAGCCCCATGCTGGCCAGTCTATTACATTGGGCCTCTTCCACTCTGGAAAGAGCTGTAATTTATCCCAATTAATTATAATTAATAAATATTCTAGGTATGTGTTTCCTTTTCCTTCTCACAGAATCTTAGGCCACACTGCTCTCTGAAGGCTTATAGTGAGAACACTGACCACGTGAATATAAGTTGATTCTGCCATATGCTACACTCCCAGACTGATGAATATTGGAATGGCCTGCTGAGGGACAGTGAGGAGCTAGTTTGATAATGAAATTCAGTGGGGACTGGGAGTCATCCTCCAGAAGACAAGTGTATACCTTAAATCATGAACCATTCTGTGATGTGCTATTTACGATTGGGCTTCTCAGGTGGCGCTAGTAGTAAAGAACCCGTCTGCCAGTGTAGGAGATCTAAGAGACATGGGTTTGATCCCTTGGTCAGAAAGATCCCCTGGAGGAGGAAATGGCAACCCACTCCAGTATTCTTGCCCGGGAAATTCCATGGACAGAGAAGCCTGGTAGGCTATGGGCCATGGGGTCACAAAGAGTCGGACACAACTGAAGCAACTTGGCACAATTATGGTAAGTAGAACATATAAGTTGGGACATCGAACATTTAAAGTAGAAGTGGTCTCTTGTGTAAGTTTTCTATTACCACCGTAAGTGTTGAAGTGAAAGTGTTAGTCACTCAGTTGTGTCCCACTCTTCGTGACCCCATGGACTATAGCCTGCCAGGCTCCTCTGGCCGTGGAATTCTCCAGACAGGAATACTGGAGTAGGTAGCCATTCTTTTCTCTAGGGGATCTATCCGACTCAGGGATCGAACCTGGGTCTCCTGCATTGCAGGCAGATTCTTTACTGTTTGAGCCATCATTACCGCCATAACAAATGATCAAAAACAAAGCAACTTAAACCAAGAGCCTACAGTTCTGTAGGCTTGGTCTCTGCATAGGATGTTCAAAGCCAAATTCACAGCTGAATTCAGTTCCTTGAGAATTCAGTTCTTCAGACTTAGGAATGAAGCTCTAGGACTGAAGTAATGGGAGACAGTTCTTTCCTTCTAGAGGCAGCCTGCATTCCTTCTCAGCTGTTCAAGTGGCTCTCTTCCAGCAGTGGCAAGTTGAATCCCTTTTCATACTTTGAATATTTCTAATTTCTCCTTCTGCTCCATCTCTCTACTTAGGCCAGAGCAGGTTTTCTGTTATTACACGATTACATGTAATCACAGAATAAGCCCATCCAAATAAGCCGGGGCAATCTCCCTATTTTTATGAGAACTTTAATTACTTCTGTTAAGTCTCCTTTGCTGTGTAACATCATATTCAAAGATTTCAGGGATGAGGACATGGACATCTTTGGGGACCATTTTGCTTACTACTCACTGGCACTTCCTTTCACTTCCAGTAATCTTCTTTGAGAAACTGTGCTTCTTGTCCTAATATCTCTGTGTGTCTAGAGGACCTGGTTCCCAGAGTATGTGTCTGTCAGTGGACACAACAAGATTCTCCTCTCATCTTATTGGAATTAGTGATCAGTAATGGAGAATAGCATTCAAATCATATAAATTAAAAATTAGAAGTGAGTGAAAATGTTAACAGCTCAGTCGTGTCTGACTCTTTCTGACCCCATGGACAGTAGCCCACCAGGCTCCTCCATCCAGGGAATTCTCCAGAGCAAGAATACTGGAGTGGGTAGCTATTCTCTTCTCCAGAAAGATGAGCAAATCACAATTAAAAAAAAAAGTGTGAATGTTGTGTGGGACATGCCCTCTTGCCTTAGTAGGCACGATTTCTTTTCTTCCCAAAGGTATAGTGGAACAAAGACCTACTTTTTCATTTTCAGTTATTTGGGGAAGATCGAGAAGCAAGTGCGATCTGATAAGCTCCATAAATGCTAGAAGGGAGGGATCCCATCAAGGTAGGAGGGAGATTCCAGACATAGCTCAGGTCCCGGGAATGCACACATGAAAGGGCTGTGTGCTTCGCTATCTGAGTGCAGGGAACTGGGTGCATGGGGGAGTCAGAGACAGCATGGGAGGGTCCTGAAAAACCTGTGTCGAGCTGCGAGCTCCACAGTGAGGCACTTGGTCATGCTGTATTTATAAAGAAGAATTAAAAGCTACTTCAGGGTTTTTCACGAAAAGGGTAAAATGATCCAAGTGGTAAATAGAAAAGATAATTTGGGGTGAAATCTTAAGGAGAAATAGATATGGTTGTGTTTTTATTAGGTTACTTCCTATCAGTTTAAACCACTGGAGGATTTTTAATTAGAAAAGACAAAACTGGGTCATTGAAGGAAACTGAATGTCAAAACCTGGAGAAGCTATACAAGAAAGCCGAACACTGAAGTGGTTAAAATTTCATTTTCCTCAAGTCTTATCTTAACTGTCTTTTCCTCAGGACAGTGTCTCTGGTTTCACTGCAACAAGATGTTCTTTGTTGCTAATGAGGATCCATTATGGAGAGTGAGATTACTAAATCATATTTGCAGGAACAGGTTCCAGAACTTCAGATGGTATCCACAATGGCACTGAAAACTCTCTTCTGAAAAATTGAGTGTAACTTTAAAAAATGAGTGTAACTTCATTCATTATGTTCTTTTTTTGAAAGTTGGTGGTATATAAAAAAAACCTCAAACCTTTAAATGCCAAAGAAAATAAGCTGAAAAACATAACTACCTTCTATAATTATGCATGTGTGTTCAGTTTTATCTGATTCTTTGCGACCCTAGGTAGTGCACCAGACTCCTCTGTCCATGGGATTCTCCAGACAAGAATACTGGAGTGGGTAGCCATTTCCTCCTCCAGGGGAACTTTCTGACCCAAGGATTGAACTTATGTCTCCTGCATCTCTTGCACTGGCAGGTAAATTCTTTACCAACTGTGCCATCTGGGAAGCCAACCTTCCATATAGAACTTACTATATTCCGAAGGTTTCCCTGAGCAACGGAGGCACACAGCTCATTCAAGTCTCACAACAAACCTAAAGAGTGGGTGCTTCATAAACGGGCTTCCCAGGTGGCTCAGTGGTAAAGAATCTGCCTGCCAATGCAGGAGATATGGGTTAGATCCCTGGGTCAGCAAGATCCCCTGGAGGAGGAAATGACCATCCTTCCAGTATTCTTGCCTGGAAATTCTCATGAACAGAGGAGCCTGGTGGGCTACTGTTCATGGGGTCACAAGAGTTGGACACAACTTAGTGACGAAACAACAACTTCATAAACAGAGTTTCAGTGACCAGCACTTAAAAAATTGGGGTAGAGTTTGCTTTACAGTGTTGTGTTAGTTTCTGAAGGGAATCAGCTCCATGTCCCCCCTCTCCCCATCCCACCACAGAGCACCGAACTGAGCTCGTTGTCCTAGACAGCAGGTTCCCACTAGCTATCCATTTTACACATGCTAGTCTATATACGTCAGTCCCAATCTCCCAACTCATCTCATCACCCACTTTGCGCTCCCCCATTACCCCTGTGTCCACACACCTGTTCTCTCTGTCTGTGTCTCTATTCCTCCCCTGCAAACATGTTCATCTTTACCATTTTTCTAGAGTCCACTGATATGGTTACAGAGCAGATTGTTGTTGAAGCCAAAACTCAAACCCAGGCTGTCTGACTACTATCTAAACCCCTACACCAGCATTCAGCAAGCAATGGACCTTAGGCTAAGACAGATTTGCTACCTATTTTTGCAAATAAAGCTTTATTGGAACACCACCAAGCCTCTTTATGTATACATGGCTGCTTTTTCATCAAGAAGCCTTGGTGGATTGGTGGTGACAGAGTCCTCATGGCTTGCAAACCTAATATATTTGCTGCTGCTGCTGCTGCTAAGTCACTTCAGTCGTATCCGACTCTGTGTGACCCCAGAGACAGCAGTCCACCAGGCTCCCCTGTCCCTGGGGTTCTCCAGGCAAGAACACTGGAGTGGGTTGCCATTTCCTTCTCCAATGCATGAAAGTGAAAAGTGAAAGTGAAGTCGCTCAGTCGTGCCGACTCCTAGCGACTAACTGATCTTAATAGAAAAAAGTTTGCTGATTCATGCCTTAAACTCACTGTATAGTTGTTACTTGGTAACTGAATTAGAGTTTGGCTGTATAAAAATGTCTTCATCTCAGTTAAAGCGATTTACGTATTTCATCAGGGTAGCATCTGAAGAAAAGATAACTTTGCTGAGAATTTCACTTATTGGTGAATTCAGGGAACGATATTGAGCTTTCTTTTCTCCTTTTAGTCGTTCGTTACATCATTTGGGGGAGAAAAATTCTACCCTGCCTGATTCTGCTCAGAAACAAATTTAACTTTTGCAGAGGAAGTGTATTAGTCAGTGTTCTTTGGGGAAACAGAATCAATAGTAGAGAAAGACAGAGAAAGATACAGAGTTTTAGTATAAGAATTTAGTTCAAGTGATTATGGAGGCTGAGAACTCTCAGAATCTGCTGTCTGCAAGCTGGGGACGAGGAAAGCCAGTGATGTACTGAAAAGTTCAGTACAGTTCAGTTGCTCAGTTGCTCAGACTCTTTGCGACCCCATGGGCTGCAGCACACCAGGCTTTCCTGTCCATCACCAACTCCTGAAGCCTACTCAAACTCATGTCCATTGAGTTGGTGATGCCATCCAACCATCTCATCCTCTGTCCCCTTCTCCTCCCGCCTTCAATCTTTCCCAGCATCAGGATCTTTTCAAATGAGTAAGTTCTTTGCATCAGGTGGCCAAAGTATTGGAGTTTCAGCCTCAGTATCAGTCCTTCCAATGAATACTCAGGACTGATTTCCTTTTGGATGGACTGGTTGGATCTCCTTGCAGTCCAAAGGACTCTCAAGGGTCTTCTCCAACACCACAGTTCATAAGCATCAATTCTTCGGCACTCATCTTTCTTTATAGTCCAACTCTCACATCCATACATGACTAGAAAAACCACAGCCTTGACTAGAAAGACCTTTGTTGGCAAAGTAATGTCTCTGCTTTTTAATATGCTGTCTAGGTTGGTTATAACTTTTCTTCCAAGGAGTAAGTGTCTTTTAATTTCATGGCTGCAGTCACCATCTCCAGTGGTTTTGGAGCCCAGAAAAATAAAGTCTGACACTGTTTCCACTGTTTCCCCATCTATTTGCCATGAAGTGATGGGACTGAATGCCTTGATCTTAATTTTCTGATTGTCGAGCTTTAAGCCAACTTTTTCACTCTCCTCTTTCACTTTCATCAAGAGGCTCTTTAGTTCCTCTTCACTTTCTGCCATAAGGGTGGTGTCATCTGCATATCTGAGGTTATTGATATTTCTTCGGCAATCTTGATTCCAGTTTGTGCTTCAACCAGCCCAGCATTTCTCATGATGTACTCTGCATAGAAGTTAAAAAAAGCAGGGTGACAATATGCAGCTTGATGTACTCCTTTCCCTATTTAGAATGAGTCTGTTGTTCCATGTCCAGTTCTAACTCTTGCTTCCTGACCTGCATACAGATTTCTCAAGAGGCAGGTCAGGTGGTCTGGTATTCCCATCTCTTGAAGAATTTTCCACAGTTTGTTGTGCTCCACACAGTTAAAGGCTTTGGCATAGTCAATAAAGCAGAAATAGATGTTTTTTCTGGAACTCTTTTTCTTTTTTGATGATCCAGTGGATGTTGGCAATTTGATCTCTGGTTCCTCTGCCTTTTCTAAAACCAGCTTGAACATCTGGAAGTTCATGATTCATGTACTGTTGAAGCCTGGCTTGGAGAATTTTAAGCATTACTTTACTAGCATGTGAGATGAGTACAAATGTGTGACAGTTTGAACATTCTTTGGCATTGCCTTTCTTTGGGATTGGAATGAAAAGTGACCTTCTCCAGTTCTGTGGCCACTACTGAGTTTTCCAAGTTTGCTGGCATATTGAGTGCAGCACTTTCACAGCATCATCTTTCAGGATTTGGAATAGCTCAACTGGAATTCCATCACCTCCACTAGCTTTGCTCGTAGTGATGCTTCCTAAGGCCCACTTGACTTCACATTCCAGGATGTCTGGCTCTAGGTGAGTGATCACAGCATCGTGGTTATCTGGGTCGTGAAGATCCTTTTTGTATAGTTCTTCTGTGTATTCTTGCCACGTCTTCTTAATATCTTCTACTTCTGTTAGATCCATACCATTTCTGTCCTTTATTGTGCCCATCTTTGCATGAAATGTTCCCTTGGTATCTCTAATTTCCTTGAAGAGATCTCTAGTCTTTCCCATTCTATTGTTTTCCTCTAATTCTTTGCATTGATCACTGAAGAAGGCTTTCTTATCTCCCCTTGCTGTTCTTTGGAACTCTGCATTCAAATGGGTATATCTTTCCTTTTCTCTTTTGCTTTTCGCTTCTCTTGTTTTCACAGCTATTCATAAGGCCTCTTCAGACAGCCATTTTGCGCTCTTGCATTTCTTTTTCTTGGGGATGGTCTAGATTCCTGTCTCCTGTCTCACTAACCTCCATCAGATCTAGTCCCTTAAATTTATTTCTCGCTTCCACTGTATAATCATAAGGGATTTGATTTAGGCCATACCTGAATGGTCTAATGCTTTTCCCTACTTTCTTCTTTCTTACAGACTTTTTAGAGTGAGTGGCTGCTGCGTGGCGCTGGAGCATCTGTGAGGAGATACCCCACATCAGACTGTAGGCACTGGAGCAGCTGTGAGAAGATACCCCATGTCCAAGGTCAGGAGCTGTGGAACACTTTGCTGGAGCAGCTGTGAGGAGATACCCCACGCCCAAGGGCGAAGAGCTCAAACAAACTTGCGCGCACCAGGACCCAGGGACCCCACAGAGACTGAGAGAGAACTGTGTTTGAGCATCTCCTGTGGAGGTACGGGTGAGCGGTGGACTGCCGCAAGGACAAGGGCTCTGGAGGCAGCAGACTTGGGTATGGCAGAAGCCCTCTTGGAGGAGGTCGCCCTTAACCTCACCATAGAGCTAGATGTATTGATAGTTTCACTCTAAATACTAAGGTCTGAGAACCAAGAGAGCTGATGCTAGAACTTCTAGATCAAGTACAGGAGAAGACCAATGTCCCAGTTTGAAAACAGTTCAGGCAGGAAGAGAGAATTCTGCTCTTGTTCTAGTCAGGTTTCCAACAGATTGGATGAGGGCCACTCTCATTGGGGAGGGCTAGCAGTTTTACTCAGTTCACTGATTCAAATGCTAATCTCTTCCAGAAACACTGTCACAGACATACCGAGAAAAACATTAAACCAGATATTTGGGTACCCTATGTCCCAGGTGGCACAGTGGTAAAGAATCCACCTGCCAAGCAGGAGACACAGACACGCAGGGTCGATCCCTGGGTTGGGAAGATCCCTTGGAGGAGGAAATGGCCACCCACTCCACTATTCTTGCCTGGAAAATCCCATAGACAAAGGAGCCTGGTGGGCTACAGTCCATGGGGTTGCAAAGAATTGGGCATGACTGAGCACACACACACATGCCCCAGTCAAATTGATACCTAAGATTACCCATCACAGGAGGAATTCTCCACTGTCTTTAATCTAAATTCAGTTCTCTTACATCATTACTACACTGTTCATCACAGGCCCAGCACCATGCCTTGTGCACTGCTAAATCTTTTATTTAATAAATGTGTATTGAGAAATCACAGAGCTTCACTCACTGGTGATATAATGGAGATTCACACTGTGATCTAAGAACTTACAGTCCAATAGGTGAGGAAGAAAAATTTGCAGGTAACTTAAAAAATATTCCTATGTGTATATATATAACTGAATCACTTTGCTTTACACCTGAAACAAACACAACATTGTAAATCAACTATACTCTAATATAAAGTAAAATATAATATAAAATAAAAATTAAAAAACATATGTTGATGAATGCTGTGATAGGCATAATCAGAAGTTTTCATTTTAGCATACTGAAGAGACTTAGGGTAGGGGAGGTGGCCTGCAAATAAGAACAATTTCTTAGAGGAGATTCTTTTTTAGCTGATTGTTGATGGAAGGATAGGAGGTAATGGCAATGTTGGGGAAAGATGTTTCAGGGAAAAAGAACAGCATTTGTAAGAGTCTGGGTGTAAGTTCTACAAGATTGTATGTAGCCTAGATTGTGAAGGGAGGCTAAAGCAATGGAAAAGAGATAAAAAGGTAAGCAAGAACCAGCACATGAAAGGCTGTGGCAAGGCACTTGAATTTTATAAAGTAATGGAAAGCCTTGAACTTTGTAAAGTAATGGCTGCAGAGTGCTATGATCAGGTTTTTGGTATGATAATAATTGAACAAACTTGACTTGTTCTTTAATAGCAGAGACCAAATGTAAATATGGGGAGAGTAGATGGTGGACAAAATTAAGGATAGAAAGAAATGGATATTTCCAGAATTTTAATAAGAAAATTATCTTTCTTATTAATCTATCCTTGAGGTGGCAATTGTGGATGATGAATCAGAATTCTTTTTCTTCTTATTCCAACCAATTTTTAATTTCATATTTGTAATCAAAATTGACTTTAGGTCCTTAAAATTCTCTCACTTTAGAACCTATTGAAATGCATAAGT
Organism: Bos javanicus; assembly: GCF_032452875.1. Lineage (NCBI taxonomy): Eukaryota > Metazoa > Chordata > Mammalia > Artiodactyla > Bovidae > Bos > Bos javanicus. The sequence continues at coordinate 33,243,654 of NC_083881.1, read as the reverse complement.
ATATATAATATCTTTTAAGATTCTTTAATATCTATCTATGCAACCATCTAGGGCTTCCCTGGTGGCTCAGATGGTAAAAAAGTGGCCTACAATATAGGAGACCCAGGTTTGATGCCTAGGTCAGGAAGATCCCCTGGAGAAGGAAATGGCTACCCACTCCGGTATTCTTGCCTGGAGAATTCCATGGACAGAGGAGCCTGGTGGGCTACAGTCCATAGGATCAGGTCACAAAGAGTTGGACAGGTCTGAGTGACTGACACTTTCACTTTCATGCCTCCATCTATACTATTGCTTATTCTTTCTTGACACAATAAAAAAATGTCTCCTGAGATAATCATAACAGACTCATCATATTAATTTTTCAAAATGAAGCTATTTTTTGAGGACATACTTGGTGCTCCAGAAACCACCTACTGAGATAGTGTTAATTACCTAATCATCTCCAACTTCTGGGATTCCACAAGAGGATGCAGTAGGTAAATGAGTTTTCTCTGGAGTGTACTGAAATGTCCCCAAGTCACCTAAGTAATTTTGACACTGGCATGCCCAGCTGTTACATGCCAAAGAAAAGACATTTACTCTTTTCCAATTCTACATCTATATCCATCAAGTCACAGCATCTTTCAGATGCCATAAATTAGGGGAAAGATATTTAACTAACAAGAAAAAATAGAGAATCTTATGAAAGGTCAAAACATCTTTTGCAGGTAGTGACTTTAATTTAATTCAGGTAATTTAAGACAATGGATAACTCCCCCCTAACATCCATAGAATGTTCGAAGTCCGTCAGCCCAGTAGTTTTTAGATAGGGCTCTTCTGTATTTTAAAAGCAATTTTGCCCTTTGAATGATCTACTTTTCTGGGTGGTATAGCCCCATCCTCATAAATTAGGAACAAAGTGAAAGGATTTCATAAACAGAAAAAAGACATAATATTGGAAAGTTTTGATAGCTTTCAAAAATTTAAACTTCTTAGCAGTTGGTCTAAAATAGTCTAATTTTGACATACTTTATTAATATATCAGGGCTTCCCAGGAGGCACTAGTGGTAAAGAACCCACCTGCCAATGCAGGAGACTTAAGAGCTTTGGGTTCGATCCCTGGCTTGGGAGGAACTCCTGGAGAAGGGCTCGGCAACCCACTCCAGTATTCTTGCTTGGAGAACCCCATGGGCAGAGGAGCCTGGCCAGCTCCAGTCCATGGGATTGCAAAGAGTCAGACACAACTAAAGTGACTTAGTATAGCACAGCACAGCACAGCAGATTAGCACATCAGACTATAACTTCAGGTTTGTGCTATTCACTGATACATTTTACTCAATAAAAGGAAAGGAATACTATTAAACAACAAAATGTGCACTTGCTCTAGATTTAGTTAATTGTTAGATTTTCATGAACTTATTAAGAACAAAGTGAATTTTATCATAAGAAACAAAACCTAGGGGATGTGACCTAGTAGGTTGGAAAGGTTCTGATCCTTTTTTCTGAATTACCCTTTGTTCGTATTGCATTAGTATGCACTCTTTTGCCTCTTGCCCGCCTCACTCCCTGTCAAGGGCATTTTTTTCTCATAAAAGACTGACATTACCCTTCAAAGCTTTTGAAGTCATGTTTGCGGTTGTTTGTGTCATGAGCCGGTGTGATAGCAAGAATTCTTGGCTTTCTTGGGATGCTCAGGTTTACTGTGGGTTTCTATACCTCTGCTGCAGCATGAGGAAGTATTTTATTTACTTATTTATCTATCTTTAAATATTGACTTATTTTTGTCTGTGTCGAGTCTTAGTTGTGTCATGCGGGATCTTCACTGCAGTGCATGGGCAACTCTCTAGTTGCTTTGTTGCCCCATGGGGCGTGTTCCTGGACCAGGGATGGAACCCACATCCCCTGCTTTGGAAGGCAGATTCTTAACCACTGGACCACCAGGGAAGCCCCACCGAGGAAGTATTTTAGAATACTTAATTTTATTTTAGAAGGTTTTAGAAGTATTTTAGAAGGACTGGCCAACAGTCCTTCCTAGTCTTCACTGTTCAGGTCATTGAGCACTTTTGATTGTCTTTCCTGATCTAATTCTCTCCCGTATTGCTTTGGCTTCAGTGTGTAATAGCTTCTAGGGAATTCTCTTAGCTCCTAGTTCTCTCCTAATGCATCCTCTTCTCATTGTACTGGAGCTGGTGCTCAGTTGCTCAGCTGTGTCCAGTTCTTTGTGACCCCATGGACTATAGCCCACTGGGCTCCTCTGTCCATGGGATTTTTTCCAGGCAAGAATACTGGAGTGGGTTGCCATTTCCTTCTCCAGTTTTTCTTCTCGACCCAGGGATTGAACTGGCATCTCCTGCCTTGGCAGGTAGATTCTTTACTGCTGAGCCATCAAGGAAGCTTGTGTTTGAGCTGGACTGGATACATTTTAGGACCTTAAATGTGACTTAACTTGAAGCTTCACTCTCTCTTTGATGTGGACAAAACTCTTCAAGCAGATGCAAGAGGGGTCCCTAATGCTTTCCATGGTGGTGCTGAACAAACAGACTGTACTAACTAAAAATTTCACTAAGAAAAGCTCTTAGGACCATCCTGTTGAATGTCTGGATTCAGTGGAAAATTGAAGAACACTGAGAAGGTTGCAATGTGCCTGTTGTATATCATAGCACTTCAAACTATGTTTATAAATAAACCCAGAAGGAATATTTTAATGTTAACATGAGGCAAAAAAGAGACACAAGGACTTTAAAAGCCACTGGTATACATATATATATATTTTTTCTTAAATGGTGGTAAAACCCAGTGCTCATTTGAGCTGAAGAGAAGCAACATCTGTTGACAATTTGTGATGGTGATAATATGGCAGCCCTGAAGTATTTCACACTTAACTCAGACAACACAGTGCTTTTATCTTTCTAAGTAACCAGTGTGTCCTGTTGAGCAGTTACTTTGAAAGTAGTCTCTGTTCTCCTGATCACTTTTTGTTTTTCTCTATTTCAGTGTAATCAATACGCTCAATATAAACAGCTAAATCTTCACACAGATTTGCGTGCCTTTTGAGAGCTACATTTCCAATTACACACTAAATTAAGCACATGATTGAACACAAACACTAACATTTTCCAACAGGTGGTGAATAAGCGCTTTCCATTCATCAGCTCAGCAACAGCACTCTGGCCAAATCGTCACTCTGCTTGAGAGTCCTCCTAACATACCAACAGTTTATAACCAATCTAAAAACTTACTTCTTTAATGGAAAAATTTAGGAGAACGAAGTGTCTAATTCTAATCCAAGATTACAGAGCAGAGCAGAAGTTAATATTTCCATATGTGAAGCTAGGAAGTAATAAAGTTGTATGTGTTGCAAAATATATCAAAGTCTATCTAAATAAATTTAGTATTGGGATTTGGATGTTTGGAATTAATAATTAATGCTTGCTCTGCCATAAGAAAACTGTGTGTGACCCTATGGACTATAGCCTGCCAGGCTCCTCTGTCCATGGGATTCTCCCGGTAAGTATTCTGGAGTGGGTTGCCACACCCTCCTCCAGGGCATCTTCCTGACCCAGGGATCAAACCCTCGTCTCTGAAGTCTCCTGCATTGGCATGTGGATCCTTTACCACTAGCACCACCTGGGAAGCCCAATAAATACTTCACAGATTGGAGAAAGTACTACGAAGCTTTTTTTTTCTCTATCTATGGAACATCAGATTCTTGAGGATCACTTTGCAGGATAAAGAAATGCAAGCATTATTCCTTTTCTTAAAATTAATTACATTTGCATTTGCAGTTTGCATTGTTTACCACACTGTTCTATGAAGAAATCAAAGTAAAACTACTAAATTCAAGACAATGCCAGGGTAAAGTTAACATATATAATAAGGCAAATTATAATAACAGAGACACATTTTATCAGGATTCTGGAATTAATTTACTTGCTTGTATAAATGGCCTTCATCACAAGATTATATCTGGTGAAGCTGAAAAAAACTGAAATTTATCATGTATAAATATCTTCCTAACAATCATAAAATATTTTCAGAACAGTATCTTAAGGCGAAAAGCACTTTCACTGGCCGAGTATCAAAGCACCACCTAATGGATTCCAAGAGAGAGGGGGTTGGGGAGGGATGGATTGGGAGTTTAGGGTTAGCAATTGTAAGCTTTTATATAGACAGTGGATATACAACAAAGTCCTAATGTAAGGCAGAATACTATATTCAATATCCTAAGTTAAACCATAATGGAAAAGAATATTTTAAAAAATATATGTATATGTATAACTGAGTCACTTAGCTGTACAGCAGAAATTGACACAGCATTGTGTGTGTATCAACTATACCTTAGTAAAAAGAATGTTAAAACTGAAAAAAATGCATCATCTTATCTAGTTGGCATCATATGTTATTCATGTGGGGTATAGAGCAAGAGGAAAACAGGATCTCTGGTGTATGTCATTATGTTTTACCAGGTACAATCCAGGCAAAGGTTATGAGCCAAGGTTGGATGACTGATGTGTGTATATTTAAATAGCCCCAGACCACCTACTTATTCTGTTTGTTCTAAGTTGCTAAGGTGGAAGGAGAGGAAGAGAACCAAAGATGGGTGGTTGAATAATGGTGGTGTAGATCTGGTGTCAGTTCAGTTCAGTTGCTCAGTCATGTTCGACTCTACAACCCCATGGACTGCAGCACGCCAGGCCTCCCTGTCCATCACCAACTCCCAGAGTCCACCCACACCCATGTCCATTGAGTCGGTGATGCCATCCAACCATCTCATCCTCTGTTGTCCCCTTCTCCTCCTGCCTTCAATCTTTCCCAGCATCAGGATCTTTTCAAATGAGCCAGTTCTTCACATCAGGTAGCCAAAGTATTGGAGTTTCAGCTTCACCATCAGACCTTCCATGGAATATTCAGGACTGATTTCCTTTAGGATGGACTGGTTGGATCTCCTTGCTATCCAAGGAACTCTCAAGAGTCTTCTCTATGAAAAGATTTGGTGTCAGAAAGCAAGAATTCCAAATCTGCTAGCAATTTCTCAGCAAGCCCTGATTACTGAGCGTGTCTATTTTTTTAAAAAAAAATATTATGTATTGATTTTGGCTGCACTGGATCTTCATTGTTGCGTGTGGGCTATCTCTCTAGTTGTGGTGAGCAGGGGCTACTCTCCAGTTGCAGTACGCAGACTTCTTATTGCAATGGCTTCTCTTGTTTTGCAGGAAAATCTCTAGGTGCTTGGGCTTCAGAAATTGTGTCTCTCAGGCTCTAGAGCGCAGGCTCAGTAGTTGTGGTGCATGGATTTAGTTGGTCTGTGGCATGTGGGATCTTCCCAGACCAGGAATTGAACCTGTGTTCCCTGCATTGGCAGGTGGATTCTTTATCACTGGGCCACTAAAGAAGTCCGAAGTGGGTCTATGTAACTGCCTGCTTCTTTTGGGCTGTTGGAAAAGGTAGGCTGCAGATGCAATTATCTCCCCCATAGCTTTTGGACATATAATAAGATCACTTTACTCCATGAGAAAACTATGGGATAGCTCCAGAGTACTGTCTGAGACCTATTTTTCCTTCCTAAATTTCTTGCTTCCAGCAAACAATTGTCCAGTCACTGAATAATCTAAGGCTAATGTCATTTATGGAGAAGGCAATGGCACCCCACTCCAGTACTCTTGCCTGAAAAATCCCATGGATGGAGGAGCCTGTTAGGCTGCAATCCATGGGGTTGCACAGAGTCGGACATGACTGAGCGACTTCACTTTCACTTTTCACTTTCACGCATTGGAGAAGGAAATGGCAACCCACTCCAGTATAGATGAATTTAATAAACAGACTTATAATTATGTATTCACTCAAGAATTCATGAGCATAATTTTTTTTAGTACTGAAAAAAAGAAAAAGTGATGGCATCACTGACTTAATGGACTTGAGTTTGAACAAGCTGTGGGAGTTGATGATGGACAGGGAAGCCTGGCATGCTGTAGTCCATTGAGTCACAAAGAGTCAGTCATGACTGAGTGACTGAACTGACTGACTGACTGACTGAAAAAAACAGTATAGACATTTAGATGGTAACTTGATGCCCTCCAAAACCTTAAAGTTCTGCTTCGCTGGTAATTAAATCTGCATCCATATAAGGTTCATTATAAGATGAATCAATGGTAGATGTACTAACACAGGAAGATCAGTGGGGAAAACAAAACAACTACAACAACAAGCAAAGGAAAAACAAAGTTTTTAAACTTGAGAAAGTAAAGATTCTTAACAATTCAAAGGGGGAACCAAAGTGCATGCAAGTTTCCCTTAGGAAGCAAGGGACTTCTGTTTCAGCCAGACTCCAGTATTTATCATGTTCAGAGCACTGGGAAAATGGCTCAGTCCAGGAGGTGTCACAGTGCCTCATCTGACAAGATAAAGGACTGTACTTGAGGAAGTTCTGATGATAGTTTCCGTTTAAACTCTATGTTGCCTTTTCAAACTAGGGCCCTACAAACTATAAAATATTTTTCCAGAGAATGGTGCATTACCCAACTCTCAGTCATGTCCGACTCTTTGCGACAATACAGTCCATGGAATTCCATGGACAATACAGTCCATGGAATTCTCCAAGCCAGAATACTGGAGTGGGTAACCATTCCTTTACTCTAGGGGCTCTTCCCAGCCCAGGGTTCAAACCCAGGTCTCCTGCATTTTAGGTGGATTCTTTATCAGCTGAGCCACCAAGGAAGTCCCATCATCACCAAAATAATAGATTACTAAAAATTAAGAAATATAGAACCTCAGAGGTTAGTACTTTCTAGGAAGCAGAACAAAATTTGAGAAAAGAAGAAACTATCAATATTGGAATATGCTTCTAGCCTTTAGAATTCTCAGTCAAAGGAGAAAACAGAAAGCATATATTTCTGAAAAGTAGAAAAGGAAATTTTTATGTCCAAAACATAGTGAGTACCTTTCTTTTTAGATATAATATTTTCAGTTCATTTTCTGATAAGTCAGCAACTTGCATTTTATCAGTTGCATTCTCTGCATTGAATTCTTGTTACTGCTAAGTCACTTCAGTCATGTCCGACTCTGTGCAACCCCATAGACGGCAGCCCACCAGGCTCCCCGTCCCTGGGATTCTCCAGGCAAGAACACGGGAGTGGGGTGCCATTTCCTTCTCCAATGCATGAAAGTGAAAAGTGAAAGTGAAGTCGCTCAGTCGTGTCCGACTCTTAGCGACCCCATGGACTGCAGCCCACCAGGCTCCTCCATCCATGGGATTTTCCAGGCAAGAGTATTGGAGTGGGGTGCCATTGCCTTCTCCATTGAATTCTTATGCTCTGATTATTAAGAATTTTTCTTTTACTGTTTCATAGGTCACAATATTTACTGATTCAGTATGAACATTTTCAACTCTAGAATCATGCCATTAGAAGATGGGGCTTAAAATGTTTGAGGTAGAGAATAGTTTTAATAGTTACCATACAGCAGTCTTTTATTTGTTTTGGCAGGCTAGAAGTGTAAAGACTGGGACTTCCCTGGCAGTCCAGTGTTTAAGACTCCATAGTTCCAACGCAGGGGATGAGAGTTTGATCCCTGGTCAGAGGACTAAGATCCCACATACCATGGGGCATGGTCAAAAAAAAAGAAAGAAAAAAAAATGTGAAGAGTGGTTAAAAACCATTGAGAGATAGTAGTGTGTGCTCAGTCGCCTTTGCACAGCTTTTTGTGACCCTATGGACTGTAGGTCACCAGACTTCTCTGGTGAGTTATGGCATGAGCTATGGTGAGCCAAAATCCATGGGATTCTCCAGGCAAGAATACTAGAGTTGGTTGCCATGCTCTCTTCCAAGAGACCTTCTCAACCCAAGGATTGAACCTGTGTCTCCTGCATTGCAGATCAGTTCTTTACCACTTAGCCACTGGGGAAGCCCCGAGAGACAGTAGGTTTTTCTTCAATTAGGAGAAAGTATATCTGTGTATACATATGTTTATTTATATGCATATGTGTGAGTTTTATAAAGCACCATTAGGTGCTTATTTGTCTTTTTGACTTATTCCCTTCATTTTCTTCAGAAAAAGAGGAAAATCAGTGAAATAGCTCCAACACTTCCTCATGCTGACATTCTGGAAAGTTCACACCCATTCTCATTTGCTATGGGCTATTTTTCACTAAGGTGTTTGTTGACAAATGCTAAAGGTATTACTCCTCCTGGGAAGATTTGCATCTTAATTGGAACTCTTAAGAGTTTCAATGCCTTCAAAGCTCTGAGAAATCAAACTCTTAATGGAGAAATTGAAAACATTATATCTAAAAACCACATGTCCTACATTTTCTGGCTCGGCCTAAATATTAAGAGGGTTTTATCCTTTTCAATAAAAAGGATTCATTAAAAGTTCTTCCAAACGTAATTTAATTTTACTGCCTTTGCAAGTCTTGTCATATATAAATAAGCAAACCAAGAAATTCTTTGTCAGACAGTTCTCATGTATCAGCTTAGAAATAAGGTCCAGGTAATTGGAACAGACAACCACTTTTACAGATATTTTTAGAAGGAGGTTTCCTGGGCTTTCTTAAATCACACACACGGGCACCCAGGATAGATTTAGCCCTGTGAGCATTTGGCAGTGTAGTCTTTAATTATTTTTTGATTATTAGAGAGTCTACCTAAAGAGGAAGATACATTTTTTTTTTTTTTTTGCCATGCGGCACGTGGGATCTTAGTTCTCCGACCAGGAATCAAAACCGTGCCCCCCTGCACTAGAAGTATGGAATCTTAACCACTGGACCACCAGGGATGTCCCTGCATTACTCTTTAAAAGTTTTTTTCTTTAAGTATTGAGATGCCTATAGTCAAATTTTCTGATGGAAAAAGTTTCAGTTTCAGGATTCCCATAATGAAAGATTGAGCAAAAAAAAAAAAAAAATCAATACTAAGTTTAACTGGAGTCCACCATTAACCACTGGAGAAATTACCATAAGCATGTAAGTTGGAAGCCACTACACTAAGTTGAAGGTGAATTGATTGTAGCCAATATAACACTGGTCTTCCCTGGTAGCTCAGCTGGAAAGGAATCTGCCTGCAATGCAGGAGACCCCAGTTTGAGTCCTGGCATTGGGAAGATTCCCTAGAGAAGGGATAGGCTAACCACTCCAGTATTCTTGGGCTTCCCTCATGGCTCAGTTAGTAAAGAATCTGCCTGCAATGCGGGAGACCTGGGTTTAATCCCTGAGTTGGGAAGATCCCCTAGAGGAGTGCATGGCAACCCACTCCAGTATTCTTACCTGGAGAATCTCCTAGGACAGAGGAGTCTGGTGGGCTACAGTACATGGGGTTGCAGAGTCAGACACAACTGAGCGATTAAGCACAATATAACACTGACTTGTTGTACTGATTAATTTATACCCAGTGCACCAAACTGTGATTTTTAGAGTCATTATAGAATATGTAATTAGCATCAGAGACTGAAAACTCTGTTGCTGGCAGTTGTAGATTATGGACAATGCGTAATTAAAATATAATTAATGAGCTATTTAAGATGTCAGCAATGGAAATATTTTGCTAGTTCAATGATAGTTAATGCAGTCATAGTCTTAACACATCTTAATTCTTAATGGAGAAACACTAATTTCTAATGGTCAATATCTCTATGACAAGTGCAAAGATCATTTTTAGGGGAGCTGGCTGGGCACTAATGTTGAGCATGAGTCATTCAACACAAGCAGGAGAACAGAAGAAGGGTCTCATTAACAGACATACACCCAGGGGTTGAACCCACATCTCTTATGTCTCTTTGTTAGACAAGTTCTTTAACACTAGCACTCTTTATTAACTAACTATAATTTTTAGAGTGTTACCACACTACTTATGGAGTATTTATAGGTCTTTGGAAAACTGCATAAACTGTTAGACAATGATACTCAATTGTCTAGTATATTTTGCAAATGCGACTGAGTTTCTGCTATTTAGAGACATCAATTCTCTGGGAAATGAGTACAAAGAAGCTCAGAAAAACTCAGAGAAGTGATGATGGCCAAATGAAGCTGGTAGAGGGAAGAAGGCTCGGGTGCCATTTCTTGCCTGTTCTTCCAGAAGTGGAGCTAATACATTATCTTTGCCCCCAGAGCACACCCACTCTTTAACCTATAGCCTCTCAAGGAGTTTGCCTCCTACTGTGAGCAGTTAATGGCAGATCACTTATTCAACAATGAGTTGGTCCCATCCATCAAGTGAGTGACATTATGCAAATGTTTCACCAAAGTTGGTAAAACATTTTAGCTTTGAAAAGAGACTTTCACATCAAATTGTAGAAACTAAGCTAAAGTTGAAGTGATCAGAGAAAGTGTTTTATGATGGCCTGTATGTGTAGATGGTTGACTGCCTATGATAAACTTTTCCAGGTATGATAGTTATAATTTAATGTAACAAAGGTTACAAGATTCCTTCATGGTAGTTTTATATATTATATATGTATATAGATCGGAGAAGGCAATGGCAACCCACTCCAGTACTCTTGCCTGGAAAATCCCATAGGTGGAGGAGCCTGGTAGGCTGCAGTCCATGGAGTCGTGAAGAGTTGGACACAACTGAGCAACTTTCCTTTCACTTTTCACTTTCATGCACTGGAGAAGGAAATGGCAACCCACTCCCGTATTCTTGCCTGGAGAATCCCAGGGACAGGGGAGCCTGTTGGGCTGCCGTCTATGGGGTCACAGAGAGTCGGACATGACTGAAGCAACTTAGCAGCAGCAGCAGCAGCAGCATGTATACAGATATATATGTTGATTTAGTATATATTGATTGAAAATTACTAACATCTGGAATAAATTCAACAATATTTTCAATAAATTGTTTTTAATTATCATACTATGACATGTATAATAATCACATCATCACTATTGCATAAAATATCAATATACATATTTTGAAGCCATATAAAAAATATTTAGTCATTAAAAGTGAAAGTTGCTCAGTCATGTTCAACTCTTTGCAACCCCATGGACTATACAGTCCATGGAATTCTCTAGGCCAGAATACTGGAGTGGGTAGCCTTTCCCTTCTCCAAGGGATCTTCCCAACCCAGGGATCAAACCCAGGTCTCCTGCATTGCAGGCGGATTCTTTACCAGCTGAGCCACAAGGGAAGCCCTATTTAGTTAGGGAACTCATTATTTTTGTGAATTCTTGGACTCTGCAAAATTCTGGAATTCCCCAATCCCATTCTTCCTCAAAGATGACTATGACTAAGACCTCTAGGTTAAAAACATTGGCTTAGATAATCAACCCTTCAGGATTTTACAGCATATTTGGGCAAGAAGATATATCAATAGATAGATCTGTTGATGCACATAAATAGCATAGTATAGTGACTTAGGCAGAAAATAAGAGGATGAGGCTGATAGGATTTACAAAGAGAGCATGATGGGCTGATTTGGATGAGAAGATTCTACAGACAAGTTTGGGACAGGAACATGAATAAAGATTAGCTTGATAGAAAGACGGTAGGTAGGAGGGCATTCCTAGCAAGAAGCAGAAGTGAAGGTGGTAATGAACATTGTACTAATAGGGAAAGTGAAGTTAGCAGAGTTAGAAAGAAAATGTGTTATTTAGGGACCACATTTGGATTACTGGTAGGAATGCTCTAAAAAAGTAATCTGAAGTCAGAGTACTGTTAGTGAATGACCCAGAGTGACTTTCCAATGCAAAATAGCCAGGAGGAAAGTGGTAGCATTGAAACTGATGACTCATCTAGAATTTCCCAGAGATACGACCCTTGCAAGTATGGGAGCTCTTATGGGCTCCTCATTCGTAATCACTGTTACACCACAGTGGAAAATCTCCAGTGTCTGCGAGATAAGGAGAAATATCAAGATTTTTCCACAGGGATACCAGTCTTATGTTGTTGTCTGTAAGTCGTGTTGGCAGGCTCATGGTCTCTAAGTCATGTTGGCAGACGCTTTTGCCACCCCATGGAAAGACTAGAGATCTCTTCAAGAAAATTAGAGATACCAAGGGAACATTTCATGCAAACAGGGCACAATAAAGGACAGAAATGGTATGGACCTAACAGAAGCAGAAGATATTAAGAAGAGGTGGCAAGAATACACAGAATTATACAAAAAAGATCTTCATGACCCAGATAATCATGATGGTGTGATCACTCACCTAGAGCCAGACATCCTGGAATGTGAAGTCAAGTGGGCCTTAGGAAGCACCACTATGAAGTTCAAAGCTAGTGGAAGTGATGGAATTCCTGTTGAGCCATTTCAAATCCTACAAGATGGTGCTGTGAAAGTGCTGCATTCAATATGCCAGCAAATTTGGAAAACCCAGCAGTGGCCACAGGACTGGAAAAGGTCAGTTTTCATTCCAATCCCCAAAAAAGGCAGTGCCAAAGAAAGCTCAAACTATGGCACAATTGCACTCATTTCACACGCTAGTAAAGTAATGCTCAAAATTCTCCAAGCCAGGCTTCAACAGTATGTGAATCATGAACTTCCAGATGTTCAAGATGGTTTTAGAAAAGGCAGAAGAACTAGAGATCAAATTGCCAACATCCATTGGATCATCAAAAAAGCAAGAGAGTTCCAGAAAAACATCTATTTCTGCTTTATTGACTATGCCAAAGCCTTTGACTGTGTGGAGCACAACAAACTGGAAAATTCTTCAAGAGATGGGAATACCAGACCACCTGACCTGCCTCTTGAGAAATCCGTATGCAGATCAGGAAGCAACAGTTAGAACTGGACATGGAAGAACAGACTGGTTCCAAATAGGGAAAGGAGTCCATCAAGGCTGTATATTGTCACCCTGCTTATTTAACTTCTTTGCAGAGTACATCATGAGAAACGCTGGGCTGGATGAAGCACAGGCTGGAATCAAGATTGCCAGGATAAACATCAGTAACCTCAGATATGCAGATGACACCACTCTTATGGCAGAAAGTAAAAAAGAAGTAAAGAGCCTCTTGATGAAAGTGAAAGAGGAGAGTGAAAAAGTTGGCTTAAAACTCAACATTCAGAAAACTAAGATCATGGCATCTGGTCCCATCACTTTATGGCAAATAAATGGGGAAACAGTGGAAACAGTGACAGACTTTATCTTTTGGGGCTCCAAAATCAGTGTAGATGGTGACTGTGGCCATGAAATTAAAAGACACTTACTCCTTGGAAGAAAGTTATGACCAACCTAGACAGCATATTCAAAAGCAGAGACATTACTTTGCCAGCAAAGGTCCATCTAGTCAAGGCTATGGTTTTTCCAGTAGTCATGTATGGATGTGAGAATTGGACTATAAAGAAAGCTGAGCGCCGAAGAATTGATGCTTTTGAACGGTGGTGTTGGAGAAGCCTCTTGAGAGTCCCTTGGACTGCAAGGAGATCCAACCAGTCCATCCCAAAGGAAATCAGTCCTGAATATTCATTGGAAGGACTGATGCTGAAGCTGAAACTCCAATACTTTGGCTACCTGATGCAAAGAACTTACTCATTTGCAAAGACCCTGATGCTGGGAAAGATTGAAGGTGGGAAGAGAAGGGAACAATAGAGGATGAGATGGTTGGATGGCATCACTGACTCAGTGATCATGAGTGTGAGTAAACTCTGGGAGTTGGTGATGGACAGAGAGGCCTGGCATGCTGCAGTCCATGGGGTTGCAAAGAATTGGACATGACTGAGTGACTGGACTGAACTGAACTGAGCTGGACCGTAGCCCGCCAGGCTCCTCTGTCCATGGAATTCTCCAAGCAAGAGTACTGGAGTGGGTTGCCATGCCCTTCTCCAGGGCATCTTCCTGACCCAGGTATCAAACTGCATTCTCTTGTGTCTTTGCAGGCAGATTCTTTACCCCTGAGCTACCAGAGAAGTCCAGATATTCTTATACCTAACCCTAATCTTATTATTTTTCCATGAAGGTACTAAGTTCTTTGGGGGGGAAAAATGGTCTTTATTCAACTTGAGGGACAACAAGTTTAAAGAGCTCTGAAGAGAAAACAGCTTTCACCTAAGTAATACATGATGGATGATGGGATGGGAGGCAGGAATGTGAATAAGTATTCTTAGTAGAAGCTCTGAGCTGTGGTGGAAACCAGGCAACCAGGCTTAATTTGAGACGGAGGTTGGGAATTGGTGTAGGTCAGAGAAATGAGCCTCTTATTTCATTGGCAGGAGATTCTTTGCATTCTGTAACAACTGTGCCTGCAAATGAAAATGGAGTTACAGTTTGGAGAGTAATGAAAGCTTTTGAGCAGGCAAACAGCAAGAGGAAAGCAGGAATTTAAGATGACAGTTCAAGTGGAGGGATGAGGAATAAAAAGAAGATCAGGAGCAAATAGAACAGTTAAGCAGATGTTGCAAGGGTCTAGATGTCTGGAGATGAGCATAGACTTGGCAACAATAAAATGAAGGAAAGGAAGGAATGGATTCCATAATTCCATGGAAGATTGGCAGGACTTGGTATTTTTTTCCCATGGCACAAAGATGATAAGGGAGGAAAGGATTATTCAGAAATTTGGAGCTTGGATACCTGAGGCTGTGACTATATCACTCATATCTGAAGGGAAAGTAAGATGAATAGATCAAGATTTGAGGGAGAAAAGTCAGTTTAGGTTTGGATATTTTGCACTGGAGGAAAACAGCAGAACTATAATAGGAAGTTTCTGAAGGATTTGTTGTTATTTAGTTGCTAAGTTGAGTTGGATTCTTTTGTGACTCCATGGACTGTACCTTGCCAGGTTACTCCGTCCATGGGATTTCTTAGGGAAGAATACAGGAGTGGGTTGCCATATTCTGCTCCAGGGGATCTTCCTGACCCAGGGATTGAACTCACATGTCCTGCACTGACAGGCAGAGTCTTTACCACTGCACCACCTGAGAAGTCCCCTTGATGGATAGTGGGAGATTACAGTGGAACAGGAAGAGAGAAGTAGGTGAATTTTGAAGACTTTCCTTCTCACCCAGGAAATCTTTTTTTCTAGGATAGAATAGAGAAATTTAAAAAGGGATGAGAAGATTGAAGTACTTTGTTCAAAGTTAGGGAGCATGCTTTTCAGTTTGATACTATTCTCTTTCATTTATTCATGCAACAGATGACAATGCTTAATGGCAATCATTTTTAACATTTATCTATCAAAACCGAAGCCAGGTCAGAAGACTCTCTGAAGATTTACTGTCAGAGAAGAAATCAATGGCATTTGTAGAAAAAAAAAAAGATACAGAAAATATGAAAGGCAAGAGTAAAAACTTAAGAGACATGAAGGCATAAAAATTTAGGAAAAAACAAGCCATGGGAAACTAAAAGAATAGGCATTGAATTTCTCTAATGGTTCCAACCGGGGAAAAAGCTATATTTGCTTCTTGCTCTTAAATAAATAGAACATTTTCCCAATAATGCCAAGATGACTCACAGCGCACATTTTATGTATCTTGTAATTTTCCTACACACTGTAAAGGCAACACAGTTGAGCTAATAACGAGCCAAGTCTTACATGTAATTATAGGCTGCCGATCGCATTTCTAGAACAATACATTAATGAAAGCCAGTTATTTAATTATGGCATAATATAATAAAAAGTTTTTACAGTCACTTGTTAAAACAGACCAAAAAAATAAAATAAAATAAAGTATTTTTCCCAAACATAGCAGAGGAACAGTAGAGTCATATCTTGATGCCTTTGCCAGGGTAGAAAAACAGCTTTTCTGCCACTAAAAGGACAAACCAATTCATCTGCCATGTATAATTTGACAAGTTGCAATGCTTAAACAGTAGGAGGGAAAGACATGTCTTCCAAGATTTCCCCCAAAGGACGAGGCTTTCAGCAGTTCCCAATTACTATCCAGGCTGTATCACTTGAGACATCTCCTCAGCAGATAGCCAGGAATACCTGGTACATAGGAGAGCAGAGGTGTGCTTCACAGTTACTCTGGGCCTTGGCATGGCCAATTATTAGAATAGGAGCCAACCATGAAGCTTCAGGTGTGCAGTCTGGCAACACTTGCTGGTATGCCAGTATGTGTTCCCTGACCTAACTTTCTTTTTAAACTTATTTTTTAATTGAAATATAGTTGGTTTACAATGTTGTGTTAATTTCTGCTGTAGAGCAAAGTGACTCAATTATAAACATATATATTCTTTTCCATTCCAGTTTATCACGTGATGTTGAACATAGTTCCCTGTGCTATACAGTAGGACTTTGTTGCTTATTCATTCTATATGTGGTAGTATGCACCTACCAGCCCCAAGTTCCCACTCCCTCCTTTCCCCATCCCCTTCCCCGTTGGCAACCACAGTCTGTTCTTTATGTCCCTGAGTTTGTTTCTGTTTCGTAGACAGGTTCATCTGTGTCATATTTTAGATTCCAGATTGAAGTGATATCATATGGCATTTGTCTCTCTCCTTCTGACTTACTTCACTTAATGTGACAACCTCTAGTTACAACGGTGCTGCTGCAAATGGCATGATTTGTTCTCTTTTATGGTTGAGTAGTATTCCATTGTCCATACAGACCTCATCTTCTTTATCTGTTCACCTGTTGATGGACTTTTAGGCTGTTTTTATGTCTTGGCTATTGTGAATGGTGCTGCTAGGAACACAGGGGTGCATGTATCTTTTTTGAATTACAGTTTTGCCTAGATATATGCCCAGGGATAGAATTGCTGGATTGTACAGTGATTCTATTTTTTAGTTTCTTGAGGAACCTCCAAATGGCTGCACCAACTTATATTCCCACCAACAGTGTACTCCAGACCTAACTTTTATGCACCTCAATTTCTGAAATGATAATCCTGCTAAAGTTTAAGGTGAAAAAAATCCACTGTGAAATGAGTCTATTTTGGGTAATGAGCCAAAGATCTTAACTCATTTCTACCGATGATGGAAGAATGAAAAGCCTGTCGTGTCTTAGATCCATGTTTCCTGCAGATAAGGACTGCTTTCCCAGGAACCACTTCAGTCATTCCACTTACTAAGCCTGCTAAAAGTCTTTCTTGGCACTGGTTCAGAATACATAAACCAGTTCTCAACTTCAGTTACACATGGATGGTTTCCTAGGTGGGGATGATTTTAAAGAGAGAAGAAAAAAAATGAGAAATTTTGCTTTACAAATTCAGGTTTGCCTTCTGAAATATTGAAAAAGAGGGATGAGATTCAAGACTGACCCTTTGTCTCCTTTGCAGATAGGAAGAGTCCTAATTAGAGAGCGAACCAAGGGAAAATGATAACCAAAGGTAATGTGATATCCTAGATTGGATTTTGGAACAGAAAAAGGACAGTAGTGGAAAAACTGGTGAAAGCTGAAAAATTCTGTAGTTAAGTTAGTAGTTTTTGTACCAATGTTAATTTCTTGAGTTTGATAATTCTACTGTGATCATGCATGGTGTTAACAATAGGGGAAGCTGAGTGAGGGGTATAGGGAGCTTCCTGTAGTATCTTTCTAACTTTACTGTAAGCCTAAAATTATTTCAGAAAAGACCAAATTAGTTAAATAGAAAAATTAGTCGCTGTGCTAAGCACTCTCTTTGCCAGTGGAAAGCCAAATCAATGTGCTAATGGTTCTTATTTTGAACTATTGTGGAATTATAGTTATTATGAAATTATGGAATTTCAACTATTATGAAAGAGATGTTCATGTCAATTTAGTCTTTTTTTCCCCCTCTATTTCATAAATGAGCTGTGAAACCAAGGCAAGAGCAATGAAGTCACTTCCCCAAGAGCTGACATTTAATTAAATACAGAGCTAGAGAAAGAGCTTTAGTTCTGTGCCCTTTTGGCCAATATCATAGGCACATCCCAAGTAGCATGTTGCTTCTCTGTAATTAGCAACCAGTCCTTGGAGAGGAAACAAGCATCCAATGTGTTCAAACACTGAGCTAGAGTCTGAACAGATCTCTCTCTCCATGCCTACATATATGTTTGTAATTATGTGTGCTAAGTTGCTTCAGTTGTGTCTGACTCTTTGCGACCCTATGGACCATAGCCCACCAGGCTCCTCTGTCCATGGGATTGTCCAGGCAAGAATAATGGAGTGGGTTTGTAACTATAGCCCCTCAAAATGGTCATGGGATAATTGAGGAAACATATGAAATGCTAGTTTAATTCTTAAAATTGTTAGCAGTAAATAGTCCAAGTTAAGTAAACATATATATGTTGGCTGTACCATGAAGCATGTAGGGTCTTAGTTCCCTGCCCAGGGACTGAACCTATGCCTTCTACATGGGGAACACTGAGTCTTAACCATTGGACCACTAATTGGACCCTAAATGAGCAATATTGATAATAACTGTAAAGGATGTTGTTTATATAGAAATGATTACATTAGTAAACTCCTTTTGTAAAACATTAACCCTGTGGTTACATGTATCAGCTCTGGAAGAATTTAGAACTCTGGCCCATCCAGAGAGCAGAGAAAATACTGACTCAGTTTGTTACCATCAGGTCCTCCTTTGTGTACTTAATGTCAAAGATTAAGTGGTAACGAGAGGGTGCTTGCAGACTCCTTTGGGCAAGATCCGTATACCCCTTTCCATCTTTATTTTTTTTTAGGAGAATATTATGGTCAGAGAAACTGAAGGAGACTATTCACAACAGAGACAGTGTTCTGAAAGTACAATACAAGTGGAAAGTATTGTCTGGAAATGAAGCAAAAGGAAAGAGGAGCAGCGTACACCAACAGTGTACCCAATGAATGGGTTCTGTGTGTTTCTGTGTTTTTAATCATGGAAAATGTGGAAGGGATGAATTGAAGCTGCCTCATCAGTGGCTTTGATTTTAGCAATTTAAATTTCTAAAAATGAGCCTTCCTGAATAAGCAAGACCTGACACTGGAATTGCAGAGTATGTGTTGCCAGGCACACCAACAAGTTTATTTTCTAACTTTTGTCAACATCAAACGCTCCTAATTTCCCCCCTTTTTTCTTTTCATCTAGTCAGATGTTACGACAGGACTTTAGTAGACAAACCCCAGCTCACCATCAAGTCTTCAGTTTCTTCAAGTCCACCTTACATTCATCCAAGGGCAGTCACTTAATATGTGTTATGAGTTGCCTGACAATCTGGGCTTTTCATTTGGACAGGTTTCCTTGAGAATTCTAGAATGATAGCCAGCCTGGTATTAACTTCCGGAGTGATACACTGATTTTTCCCGAAAAGCAAATGTCAGTCTTATTATACCCTGTGGAAAATCCTATGCTCTTGGAGGGCAGTGGCTGGATCTCCAACTGTTTTGTAACCCATGCAGCCCTTGACAAAGTGTTTTCTCAACAGTAGGTGTTTAATAAATCTTCACTGACTGACTCACTGACTAAATGATGAAGTGAATAAATGAGCGACTTGTGGAATGAGTTAAATAAATAATTCCCTGTAAATCATTGGGAACAATGCTTGGCATGGCTTTCCCAAGACACAGACATTATGACTCAAAATTGTCCTATTCAATGAAAATGACACTTATTCCTTCAAAGTTGAAGGAGAAATGAAAAAAGTTGCTGGCCAATTCAAGTCACGTATTAAATTTGGCAGAATCTATTTTCAGCTTGAAATATACAAGTATTTCCCTCCACATTCCCGACATTCAGTCTGAATAAATAAACTAGACCCAATAACTACCTGACCTCAGGTCTCAGGCTCGCCTTCTTGTCCCACTTCCTATTCTTCTTTTCTGTGCCTCTTTTCTAATGGCCTCTGTTTCTACCATCCCCTCTTCCTGGAATGTTCTTTCTCAACTGTCAGCCACAAATGCCAACCCATGTCCCAGTGCCTAGAGTACCTCTAGTCTCTGCTGTCTTAATTTTTCTTGGCCATAGCAGACATATTGTTCTGCTCTGCCTTAGCCCCATAAGAGTCAAGAAAACAGGTGAGGTGTAGTGGTCCAGGACCTGTGGACTATAGACACCCTTTTCGTGGGTTCATGGTGCCTTTCCTGACCTTTTTTCCAGTCCCAAGACCTCCTTGCCATCCCTAAAACCTGCCACGTATGTGCCTGCCTTGGCCTCTTGCTGTTTCTTCTGCCCCAAAAGTCCTTCCTCCACATAACCACCTGGCTTTCTCTCTGACTTTGCTCAGGCCTCTGGCCTCATGTTACTAGTAAAGATTTACCTGATGACCCCACATAAAACCTCCATATGAAAGACAGTTTCGGGACTTCTGTGATGGTCCAATGGCTAAGATGTCATGCTCCCAATGCAGAGGGCCCAAGTTCAATTCTTGGTTGGAGAACTATATCCCACATGATTCAACTATAGATCTTGAGTTCTGCAACTAAGACCAGACACAACCAAATGAATAAATAAATAAATTAAAAAATCATGATGATGTTTGGCAGAAACCAACACAATATTATAAAGCAATTATCCTTCAATTAAAAATAAATAAGTTTAATTATAAAAAAAGAAAACAAAAGAATACAGTCTTCTTTTTCTTAATTGCCGATTTCCCAGAGTTGGACTGTGAAGAAGGCTGAATGCCAAAGAATTGATGCTTTTGAACTGTGGTGCTGGAGAAGACTCTTGCGAGTCCCTTGGACTGCAAGGAGATCCAACCAGTCCATTCTGAAGGAGACCAGTCCTGGGTGTTCACTGGAAGGACTGATGCTGAGGCTGAAATTCCAATACTTTGGCCACCTCATGCGAAGAGTTGACTCATTGGAAAAGACCCTGATGCTGGGAGGGATTGGGGCAGGAAGAGAAGGGGACAACAGAGGATGAGATGGCTGGATGGCATCACTGACTCGATGGACATGAGTTTGGGTGAACTCTGGGAGTTGGTGATGGACAGGGAGGCCTGGTGTGCTGTGATTCATGGGGTTGCAAAGAGTTGGACACGACTGAGCGACTGAATTGAACTGAACTGAACTGAATACAAGTTTAGTGCCTAATAAACATTTCTTGAATAGATGGATTGATACCATGTTCCATTTTCTTAGATTCATAGACATATTAGAATATCAAACAATCAAAATAAAGACATTTTCTGAACTTACTTGACTACACTAGAGCATGCTTTGAGAAGTAGAGCTCCAAGGTACATGGACTGTTTGTTCTCCTAAGGTTACATGTAGTATACTGTAATTGTCTTTAATTAAATTAATGTTTATCACTACACCCTCCTCCAATTAACTTTGAATTTCCCTGGGTCCAGAGACCATATCGTGCATTTGATGACATCACTCTAGTGCTTACACACACACATACTCACACACACGCGGCAAGATCCACAGCAGGGACTCAGGTGACTTCTGAAGGGTAGATTTTTCTCAAATGGGATAAATCCGGAGTTGATTAGAGAGTTGAAAAAATATATCCTCTTATTATAAATAAGTATGGTGGTTTAGTCACTAAGTCATGTCCAACTGTTTGTGACTCATGGACTGTAGCCTGCCAGGCTCCTCTCTCCATGAGATTTTCCAGGCAAGAATACTGAAATGGGTTGCTCTTTCCTTCTCCAGGGGATCTTCCTGACCCAGGGATAGAACCCAGGGCTCCTGCATCGCAGAAAAATTCTTTAACATCTGAGTTACCAGAGAAGCCTGGTATAAATAAGTATGGAACTTTAAAAAGAAAATCAATACTATTACCATCAATAAGAAATTTCAGAAAGGAAATATTTACCTTTGTTTGCAACCGAATATGTGCTGTCTTATATATTAATTTGACTGCAGGTATCCTCTCCGTGAAGTTTAACAGTGAGAAGATAAATGTACATTAAATGAAAAAAAAAAAAAAAAGACAAATTCATTCAGTGGTTCTTACAAATGCTTTGGTGGAAAATGACCTTATTGATTGTTTTGGTTGTGAAGACTGGAGAAAATATCTAGAACTAAGACTTGGAAAACATAGACAAAGCCAAAGAATTATAATAAAACTTTATGTTTCAAAATGGATGTTATATCACCATGGTTTTAGAGAGGCATTTTTAAAAAATCAGTGTTGAAAATGCTGTAATTATCCAGCTTCTATCAAGTAGAAATGAATGAGATGGGAATAAAACTTTCTCTTTTTCTTAAGAAAAGTGCACGGGAGAATGGCCCAGCCATAAACATTTAGTGAGCCAACCCTGGACTTTTAAGAGAATTCTGGTCTTCTCTTTTTTTAGGCAATGACTCAACTAATTGCCCAAGGGACACACAAAGTACAATATTTTTATGACAGAATTTTTTATTCTTTCACAGTGGTCACCAAAGAGAAAATTGTTTCCTGGAAACATAGACTCATAGAGCTGTGTTTAAAAGCCATAAACTGCTACTGATTTTTATTCTCATTTTAAAGTTTTAAATAAACTAAATTTACTTTCCTTAAGTAAATGTACAAATGTCATTCCACATTTGAAACCCATCAATATATTTTTAAGATATTTTAAAATTTAGAGTTATTGTAAATCTTGTACTTGGCAGTCAAGTCACTGTCATATATACTGTCATAAACCAAAGTGAAAAAACATATCTTCAAGAAGATGAAGGCATGAACAAACATGTATTCAGAATATTTTAGTAAAATTATCTGTTCTTATTATTTATAAATGTGCTTGTGAAAGAACTTAGGTAAAAGACATTGTAGCTATTAATAATTCAGGGAAAGTAAATTATAGAGCAAATGTATTTGTATGGCTTTTATCTTTCATGTCTCATTTTCTTCTTCTTTCACATGTTACCAAAAATAGTAATTATCAAACTGCTTCTATAAGACTTTTAATAACAACTCTGTCAGTAGTTATACTGTGTCAAAACAAGGAGAAGCAATGCAGAGAAAAACCTCCGTACTTTAAAGTAACAGACAGATGGGCATTGTAATCTGTTTTCAGTGCTTGTGTTGTTTAATTCAGTGATGCCTAGGTGGCACTCTGGGTTGGTGGAGGGCATGTGAGTGATGACCCTGCCCAGGGTAACATGTCATACTGAGGATATGGAGCATCCTTACTCAAGAAGACAGGTGAGGGGAGGCATCTAAGTCCACGGACATGCATACAGAGGTTGAAGGCACAAATATAGAAATCTACAGATCATTAAAGAACAAGGGATGCAGGAGAGGGGCCAGGCAAGGGCTGGAGTGCTCTTTGACTTTCATGAGCTTGTCATTGGATGGGTAATGGATGGGTGGATTTCAGTGACCAGAGGACATGCTGAAAGATGTGACTGTGAGCAATCAACAAAAAATTAGACAAGTTCTGTGGTCCTCAGGGAACATGGCACCAGGAGATACTACATTACCTGGAGGAAACTCTCTGGTTCTTCTGTCTAACTTCCCCACATGGCACACACTATGATCAGAATTCAAGCTATAACCTTCTCTTCTCTGGCAATTTATCCTCTCTCAGCTTGACCATTTTTCACTTCCATTTGCTTCCCCCAGACTACCTAGAATACTGGTGAATCATTATTTGCCTTATTAAAGCAGTTAACCTCAGTCTTTACAATTCAATGAAACATTTCTTTTCCTACTTTGCAGATGAAAAGTTGTTGTTGTTTAGTCACTAAGTTGTTTCTGACTCTTTCACCATCCCATGGACTTTAGCCCACTAGGCTTCTCTGTCCATGGAATTTCCCAGGCAAGAATACTGGAGTGTGTTGCTGTTTCCTTCTCCAGGGCATCTTCCTGACCCAAGGATCAAATCCAAATCTCCTGCATTGCAGGAGGATTCTTTTACTGACTAGCCACCAGAGAAGCCCTGATGAAAAAGTATTTTTTACCAAACACAACCATGAGGCCAAAAAAGCAAAGCATTGGAGTTTGGAGTAGGGACAGGTTTATTGCAGAGCCAAGCAAGGAGAACAGGTGACTGGTGCTCAAAAACTTAGAATTTCCCGATGGTTTTCAGGGGAAAGTCTTTATAGGCACAGCCCATGTGACTTCCTTCTGAATGACTGGTGGTAAGATAGCAAGGACAATGGACATGAACTTGAGAAAACTCCAGGAGATGGTGAGGGACGGGGAAACCTGGGTGCCACTGTCCATAGGGTCGCAAAGAGTCGAACATGACTTGGTGACTGAACAACAGCAAGGCAGCAGGGTGGTGCTCCAGGAATCTTGTGCTCAGCCTGAAGTTACCAGTCTCCCTTGAGGAGGACCTGAGATCCTTCTTTAATCACTGCACTATTGTTCCTTGACTGCTTCTCCTTTGTTTCTGCATTCTTGTACTTCCTTGATTAGCAACTTTGAATCTGCTCTTGGTATTCAGGAAGGTTTAGGAGGCTGATTGAAGCCTATTTCCTACAAACAAGAAACAGGGTTGTGTAAAAGATTTGCAGCCTGGAGCACCACAGGGTCCTGCTCAGTTACAGTATGTAGTGACTGGTCCCTCCTCAGTCATAATCTACAAGGTAATTGGCACTGGTTATGTTGTTAACTGTGTTGTAAACATGAAAAATCTACCACAGTCCTGCTACTCGGACTTGGCCACTGTTGTTATCTGCTGTGGGAATGTTGCAGGAAGGGGGATTCCTTCCAGGGCCTGAGAGTGGGTTCTTGTTCAACGCTCAAAAATAAACTGTAGGAGGAGACAAATGTGCTGATGAAACAAAAGACTTTATTGGAAAGGAGCACTCAGCAGAGGATGAGATGGATGGCATCACTGACTCAATGGACATGAACTTGGGCAAACTCTGGAAGATAGTGTGGGACAGGGAGGCTTGGTGTGCTGCAGTCCATGGGATCGCAAAGAGCTGGACCTGACTTAGCAACTGAACGACGTCACCACCATGTAGGTGGAGAGCAGTAGGGTAAAATAATCCAGAAGAACTGCTCCACCACAGCGTGGCTCACAGTCTCAGGGTTTGTGGTAATGGGGCTACTTTCCAGGTTGTCTCTGGTCAGTCATCTGTACCCATATTTGGTCTGACTCAGGGTCCTTCCTGGTGGTGTTTGCATCTCTCAGCCAAGATCAATTCCAGTGTAAAGGTTTATGAGAGACTGGCAGGACATATTATGAGCTGGCCCCTCCCATATTCTAGCTGGCTAGTTTCATGTTCCTTATCAGGATCTCCTGTCGTGAGATAACTCATGCAATCCATCATTATCATGTCTGGCTGGGGTGGGTGGTTTCTGTCAGTGGTTCCCTAACAGAAATATGTAGGATAGCCCAAATTGGGATTATATCTTTTTTGGGGACTCTCTACCCTCTGCAAAGAATAACTTATTGTATGTATTTTTTTTCTTATTTCAAATTATTCCTATTTTTCTCACTTCCAATTATTAGAGCTTGTTCATGTCATCTTGGACGGTGCTCATATTTTTTTTTCTCACCTCCTATCCCCACAAGCTATTAAGGTGAAATCAACATCAACCACT
Source organism: Bos javanicus (assembly GCF_032452875.1). Classification (NCBI taxonomy): domain Eukaryota; kingdom Metazoa; phylum Chordata; class Mammalia; order Artiodactyla; family Bovidae; genus Bos; species Bos javanicus. Next base: position 33,218,433 of record NC_083881.1, on the reverse strand, counting down.
AGATTCCTCCCTCAAGCATTTCAGCACAACTGCCACTGTTATCAAATGTGGCCTCAAAAAGAAAGTTCCGATGAACATATTCTAAGATACATGCTTTTGCATGTTTTATTTCCGTTATTGTCTGTGTGAGCTCACAACTGTTCATGGTTTGCAGTCTAAGGGGAAGAAAAATATTGGGAAATGATGTAGGTTATCAACATACAAAATGCCTTTGGAGAAAAGCAAAGCGGAATTCAGAAAGAAATTCAAATTGCTGGCAATGTACGCTTCATGCATTCCAATCAAAGACCAACTTTGACTGTCTCCATGGACCTAGCTGTCTGGTTTGTCTATGTCACAGCTAGCTTTTCCCCTCAATCTGGATAAATCTAACTGGAGATTTATCAATCCAGTTCTGTTTCTCAGTGCTGTCACGAGCAGTTGGCTCTGGCATGCAAAATGCCATTTCGAAAGAAAGTCTTACTTTAACAACTCTGTTGACTTTCAGACTTCTGTGTTACCACAGTCATCAGAGTTTAATTTACTCTTCAGGGACCCTAATCACTCTGCAGCCTGAGCTGGACAGAAAGAAAATAATTTGTTCACTTAACAGAAAGAAAGTCTATACTCCCCAAACAAAATGAGTCAGACAGTGAACTGAGAATTAACGGGCTCTGCTGATGGACCCTCCTCTGTACTTTTCATCAGCCTGGTGACAGTGGTCTCTGGACAGAGACAAATGAGAGGTCAAGCTACCCTTCATTTTTCCAGAGGATTATTTCGCCCACAGATAAGGCACAAAGAAGGAAGTAATAGTCAAGACCAGCCTGTAAGAAAACAAAAAACAGGGTAACTAACAAAAGCTCATTCTCTCCTCCATGGCCCCTGCCCCCACTGCAGCTTGGCGGGCACGCCCACCAGCGTGCAGAGTTTGTTATTTTTTTCAGTGAAGGGGGAAAAAAAAAACACAACACAAAGCTAATATGTGGCAAAGAAAATTGTGCCTCAGAATAGATGTTTGTGTTGCTTTTCCTGACTTTATAGCCAATGTTGAAAACCGAAAGATAATAAAACTTTCTGTACTTCCTCTGTTTCATAAAACAGAAAGCCTGGGACCATACCAAAGAATGCATGTTACAAATGTATTGATTGATTGATTTTTTAATGAAGATAATAGTGACAAGCCTGAAATTCTCTCATTGTGAACTCTAAATTTTCTCTCTCCATTTTTAAGAAGAAAGAAAGCTTTCTAAACACTATTATTATTCGTATGGTTTATCAGGAGAAGAGAAGAGGTGGCCGTATAACAAGCAAAAGAAAGCATAAAGATACACACGAGTTTGTTATATATTTTTCTCATGGTTGATGAAATTTGACTTGTTTAACTCTACTTACTTTCTGAGTCACCATCGAACATATTCTTCTATGCAAGATCATTTTAGTTTCTTTGAATTTTCTCAGGGAAAATCTAATCCTTAATATATAAAGCAGCAGTCCCCAACCTTTCTGGCAACAGGGACCAGTTTTGTGGAAGATAATTTTTCCATGGACTGGAGGGCTGAGGGGAATGGTCTCGAGATGATTCAAGTGTGTTAGACTTATTGTGCACTTAGTTTCTATAATTATTACATTGTGATATATATTGAAATAATTATATAGCTCACCATAATGCCGAATCCGTCAGGAGGCGGAGCTCGGGCAGTAATGTGAGTGATGGGGAGAGGATGTAAATACAGATGAAGCTTTGCTTGCTCATCGGTCACTCACCTCCTGCCCTGCAACCCAGTTCCTAGCAGGCCAGTACAAGTCCATGCCCCAGGGGTTGGGGACCCCTGAAGTAAAGCACTCGGAAAAGTCCTCACTCCTACTTCTTCAGTTGTGTTAAATGTGTGGTTCAAGGTAACAATGGGTCTCTGAATGATCTCTCAGACACTTGGCACTCCTTAAGGACATCACATGAAACCTAACAATTAGGATTATTACTGGAAAAACTGCTTTTAAGTAGACACACCAACTTATGGATTTCCTTTGAAGTGTAGTTGTGAAAAAACAAGTGGCTTATCTATAGCAGAATAGAACAGGTGCATGTGAATTGAGAGTTTCTGAAACTAATAATGACTTCCGTTTCTGTGGTATCATAAACATCACATGTAAACTGGTTCTTTTTCACAAGGTCCTAATATTGAAAAATGCAATTTATGGTAATGCTATGAAATAGAACTACCTGGGTTTATGCTTATTTCTATGTTCAAATAAAGTAAATGGGTTCCCACTGCTGACTGTGAAGCCAATGTGAATGGCAGCAGAGCAGATTCAGAACCAAGTCTAACTGGAACATTAGGGCAAACTGATGAGCAGAGACTTTTTTGTTCACAGTCATGGGTGGTTCTGATTATGCACTACCATCTCTTCTATGCAATTGTCTCCTTCAATCTTTCTACTATGTTCCCTAGAACATTTCTCCATGGTGAACACAATTCCTCACACCTTCAAACTTTTCTCTTCTCCACTTAATGGATCCTCCATAAATATCTTTTGATTAAATGAATGAATAAAAAATGAATAGATACAGGTTTCACTGGTTTTAGTCAAAGTAGCCTAACAGGCTCTGTATAATTATAAAGGTACCAGCCCTCCCCGAACTTATCTACAAATTCAACGCATTCCTAATTGAAATGTTGGTAGATGTGTGTGTATGCACATGCAAATTGACAAGTAGATTTTATTTTGCTGAGATAACTGGAGAAAATGGAAAAAATATGGAAAAAATGTACCTGGACTTTTACCTCATGTCACACACACACAAAATCAGTTCCAGAAGAGATTAAAAGTATAAATGTGGCAAGTAAACAATCAGGCTTTTCAGAAGAAAGCATTTTCTTATCTCTGGAACAGGAAAATATTTCTTAAAGATGAAAACATTGATATACCATTCAGAGAGTGAGATGCAAACCGTGGAGTGGGAGAGGTCTTCACAATACTTCTGTCCAACAAAGGACTCATATCTAGGATGTAAAAAGGATACCTCCAAAATAAGTGAGAAAAAAGGCATTTAAAAAAAATGGTCACAGTTTGCATAGAAATTTCACCAAAGAAGGTATCCAAATGGCCAATAAACACTTGAAAAGAAGCTAAACTTCATTAGTAATCAGTGAAATTCAAATTAAACCTATAATGAGATACCAGTGCATACCCACCAGGATGGATACATTTAAAAAGATGGAAGATATCAAGTACAGGCAAAAGTACTGGAAATTATATGTTGCTGGTGGGTGGAACTAGAACTGGAGAACCGGAACTTTTGTATTACTAGTGATTGGGTAAATTGCTAAAACCATTTTGGAAAGCTGTTTGGCAGTGTTTGCTAGACCCATACCCATGCATATCCTGTGACACAGTAATGCCACTCTATACATGCCCACTAAAAACCATGAGCTGGAATATTCATAGATCCAATATTTGTAATAGTTCAAGGCCAGGAATAAGTAGGGGCTGGTAGACCTATTCTGTAAAGAGCTGGATGGTAAATATTTTAGGTTTATGGGCTATACAGCTTCTGTTGCAACACCTTGAACTCTTGCCATAACAGCATGAAAGCAGCCATAGATAATATATACATGAATGGATAAGGCTGTGATCTAACAAAGCTTCATCACTGACTCAATGAATATGAATTTGAGCAAACTCTGGGAGACCATGAGGGACAGGGGAGCCTGGTGTGCTGCAGTCCATGGGATCACAAAGAGTTGGACACGCTTAGCAACTGAACAACAACAAAAATAGGCAGCTGGCCAATGGGCCACTGTTTGCTAACCCTCCTTATACATTAATGTATTAATAAAATTATGACATATTTGCACAATGAGATACTGGACAATAATGAGAGTAAGTGACCTACAACTCTAGATAGCAAAATGGGTGAACTTCACAAACTATAGAGTAAAAGAAGTCTTATTTAAATATATATATTGTTTGATTCCATCAGTCATCCAGAAATGGGTAAAACTAACATGGTGCTAAAATTCAAGAAGGTAGTTTTCCTTGGAGGGGGAGGTGAGAGCTGTGTGAAAGCAGGGGGAGGGCTGGTCCATATGGTCAACCTCTGTTTCTTGACCTGGTGCTGTGATGCAGGTGTGTTCACTGTAGAAAACTTTAGCCAGCTGTATGGTTATGATGCATAATTTTATGTGTGTCTATATTCAGTTTCAAAAAATCCTCTGTTGTATACTTTGGGGGATAAACTAGGGAAAAATATGGTTTGACTGAAGTTCATTCAAAGGGCTCCAGATGTAAGCACACGCTTCTGGAAAAATCTGTTCTCATCAGGCAGTGAATTGATGGAAACTATTTTTTGCTTTTGCAGATGCAAAGTCTTCTTAATATAATCTAACCTACACTTTTAAAATGCAGTGGCTTGCAAATATAATAAAATAATCAACTGTGTTTTGATGTTCTATTTTTTTCTGTGACTACTTTTTAACTGGTGTCTTGGGACAACTTTAGGAATGAGAACAAACCATTTGGAAGAAAGAGAATGGCCTCATAGTTCTCCTCTCAGGATTCTAATGAGAAATGGGTCATTTTCTGGCTTTAGTTGAATGCTTGTGGGATAATCTAAGAGTGTATGATCACATGATTAGAGAATTGAGGGAAGAAAAACGAAGAGAAGAAAGAACAATCATAATAGTGATTTACAAGTTATATAGTAAATGTTCCTTAATGACTGTATTAGAAGTGTTTTTAACACTAGTTAAAGTTAATTTAAAAAATTAAATTAATGAATTATTTTTCAATCCCTTTGTTACATCTTTAGCCCCATTATTGTATGCCTCGATTTCTGTGTACATTTTTTTAAGCTGGCCATTTCAGTTCTGCTCCTTTTCTCCCTTACCTGCCAAGTCTAACTTCATAACACTGCCAACAGGAATCTCTCCAAAGATCAAATTTGGTCATGTCATCACTCTGATCAAATGCTATCAGATTTTCTCATTTTCTACCAAAATGAGGATCTAACACTGAATTGCCATTCCAAAGCCTCTAGTCTGTCCCCAACTTCAGCTAGTGTTTATTTCCCACTATTGATCCATGACACATGTGGTCTCTGAACAGGCCAAATTTTGGCCTAGTAATGCTCACAGATCTGAGTGTAATCATAGCTGAACTCTTCCTCCTCCTCTTTTCAGGCCCAGATCTGATACCACCTCCTCTATGCAAACTATGTATCATCCAGGGGAGAGTTGTGTGCTCTTTTCTCTCAGCTAGTGCTACATGGGCTAACCATTTGCTATTGCTGTTTAGTGGCTCAGTCATGTCTGACTCTTTTATGACCCCATGGACTGTAGCCCATGGGGTCCTCTCTCCTTGGGATTTCCAGGCAAGGATACCAGAGTGGGTTGCCATTTCCATCTCCAGGGAATCTTCCCAAGCCAGGGATCGAATCCATGTCTCCTGCATTGGCAGGCATGTTTCTTACCGCTGAGCCACCAGGGAAACCCACTGGGCTAGCCATACACATGGTGATTTAGGTATGTCTTAATCAGTTCATTCAGTTCAGTCACTCAGTTGTGTTTGACTCTTTGCAACCCCATGGACTGCAGCACACCAGGCTTCCCTGCCCACCACAGACTACCCAGAGCTTGCTCAAACTCATCTCCATCCAGTTGGTGATGCCATCCAACCATCCCAACCTCTGTCATCCCCTTCTCCTCCTGCCTTCAGTCTTTCCCAGCATCAGGGTCTTTTCCAATGAGTCAGTTCTTCACATCAGGTGGCCAAAGTATTGGCACTTCAGCTTCAGCATCAGTCCTTCCGATGAATATTCAGGACTGATTTCCTTTAGGATGGACTGGTTTGATCTCCTTGCATTCCAAGGGACACCCAAGAGTCTTCTTCAGCACCAGAGTTTGAGAACATCAATTCTTTGTTGCTCAGCCTTCTTTAGGGTTCAACTGTCACATTCATACATGACTACTGGAAAAACCATAGCTTTGACTATGCCTTTGACAGCAGAGTTAGTCTGTGACCAAATCGTTTAGCTCTTGTTAACAAATCCCATTTCTCTTTGCCACCTAGCATACAGCTTTGTATGTAGTAGGTACTCAACAGATATTCACTGAGTGGATGAAAATTCATTGAACTAAAAGAGTTCAAGTTCATAATTAAAAATTTGTTTCATCATTTCAAGTGCTGTATAGGCAGATGTGACTACTGACTACTGTGATGAACAGCACAGACACAAACGTTTCTACCACTGCAGAAAGTTCTATTGGGCAGAATTGCTCTAAAGTTACTAGTATTAATTTCAAAAAGAAAAAAAAAATTAGGATGAAATAAATATAAAGGTATTCTTCTCTCAGCTGTATTTTAAATCCAAATAAAATTTCTGTATATATACACGTGCATGCTAAGTCGCTTCAGTCACCTCCAATTAACTCTTTGAGACCCTATGGACTGTAGACCACCAGGCTCCTCTATCCATGTGATACTCCAGGCAAGAATATTAGAGTGGATTGCCATGCCCTCCTCTAGGAGATCTTCCCAACTCAGGCATCAAACCCAGGTGTCTTGCATCTCCTGCTTTGGCAGGCGAGCTCTTTACCGCTAGCACCACCTGGGAAGGGAGGGATACCTGGGGCTCATATTATAGATATTGGCTTATTAACAGATTTTCTTCCCTCTGCCTGAAACCAGCCAAATGGAAGGGAAGCAAGTTCTAAGAATGAGAGGAAAGAGAAAGATGATGAGGAACTGGCTGGGCAGAGTGTTGGATGGGAGTTTCATGTAACTCACATGGAATTAATAATTCATTGTAGGAAGCCTTCAGTAGTTTCAGTTAGAAATGTTTGAGTCAGATTTTTCAGTCTTGCAATTACTGAAAAGATATAAACATATGCCCACTTACCACCTGGCTTTAATATACCTGCACAATGAAAAGTGAACGTGAAAAGGAAAGTCGCTCAGTTGTGTCCAACTATTTGTGACCCCATGGACTGTTGGAATTCTCCAGGCCAGAATGGTGGAGTGGGTAGCCGTTGCCTTCTCCAGGGAACCTTCCCAACCCAGGGATCGAACCCAGGTCTCTCACATTGCAGGTGGATTCTTTACCAGCTGAGTCACCAGGGAAGCTCACCTGTACAATGGCATGTCCATTAAAGATCTTCAACACAAGTAGAACAGGAAAAAAAAGATGAAAAATATTGATCTAAATGGCTTTGATCAAAACTTGTTGAGTTTCTCCAAGAGGGGTAAAATACCCCCCAAAATAGTGATGTTTAGAAAATGAAGTAATTGCTTTGGATCACTAGCCAATGCTTTAGTGTTGTAAAGTGTAAAGTTTAGTGTTGTTAAGTACACTAGTACTTAACCCCTGGAAGTAATTTTGGTTATGAAGGGGCCTTATTTAGTACAAAAATATACTCAATAGTGGGCCTCCCTGGTGGTTTAGTTGGTAAGGAATCTGCCTGCAATGCAGGAGACCCAGGATTTATTCAGAGACCCAGGTTTGATCCCTGGGTGTCGGACACAACTTAGTGACTAAACCAAAACCATATTCATTAGTATAACAGAGATGGAATGCCACAGAATTTCAATGCAAAGTGGAAATTAATTTGGAAACCTATATTATGGTATTAAATAATAAGAATTTACTCATGGTTAGAGAATGTTAATTAACTTTTCACATTTATATATTCACGGTAGGTGGCAGAAGTGAAAACTTTACAGAGCATTCATCTGATCTAAAATATATATTATTTATAAACTCTTATGAATACCAGATTTTGCCTTTTGATGTAAACAGCCAGATGTTACCCTTATGGAGTTATCAAAAATTATTAAAACATGCTTAGGTCTCATTTCATCAAATAAATGCATTTCTGATTTTAGAAAAGATTATTTGAGAGAAGAAAAGGGCAAGACATAAAGCTGAAACAAATTTTTAAAAAAGTACTATGCATCCCAAATGTTTTGAATATTCAAATATACCAGAAATTCTTTCCAAATCCCTGAGGAATGAGCATACAAACACTGTGCAGCCAATAGGGCAGTATCCTGGCAATGTTGACAGTTCTATTTAATCCAGGCTTCCAGAAGCAAATGTGATTTAACTAGTTTGCAAAAATAATGAAACAGTTACTGATGATGATGATGTTTAATGCTTCCTATGTACAAAAAATTCATGCCATTAAATAACCTCTCTTTTTCAGGAAGGAAAGCTTTCACAAATGAACCGTTAAGACTGTATTCTATCCTAGAGTACACCTTAGCTACCATTAGTGTAATGGGAATCTTGCACCAGCACTAAAGAAAATATATCCCATTTGGGAGTCTGATTTCCAATTTGGATTCACAGTAATAGTACACCTTGTATCTGTAAATAGAATAGGGAGTTTATGTGTACAGAACTCCCTGGTGTAGGGATTCCCTGGTAGCTCAGATGGTAAAGAATCCACTTGCAGTGGGGGAGACCTGAGTTCTAACCCTGGGTTAGGAAGATCCCCTAGAGGAGGGGATGGCCACCCTCTCTAGTATTCTTGCCTGGAGAATCCCCATGGACAGAGGAGCTGTGGGCTACAGTCCATGGGGTCTCAAAGAATTGGACATGACTGAGTGACTAAGCACAATTGATTAAGCCCAATATGTGCAGAGTTGCCATTGCCTTCTCTAATATGTGCAGAAGTGAAGTCGCTCAGTCGTGTCCGACTCTTTGCGACCCCATGGACTGTAGCCTACCAGGCTCCTCCCTCAATGGGATTCTCCAGGCAAGAGTACTGGAATGGGTTGCCATTTCCTTCTCCAGGGGATGTTCCCGACCCAGGGATCGAACCCTGGTCTCCTGAATTCCAGGCAGACGCATTAACCTCTGAGCCACCAGGGCAGAAGATGGTGATAAATAATATGCTAGGCATCCTTATGAGATAAGAACTGATCCCTTAGGGTTTAGATACAGTTAAAATTGGAAGCAAGCAAAGATATAAGTCAACAAACAGATGGTTTAAGGCAAGGATTTTCTATGTATTTACATCCCTAATTTTCAGTTTTACATGATAATTTCATGTAGAAAATAAGCATACAGACATATAAAATTGTTTTGAATTATAATAATGAAGCATACATCTTTGGTAATAACATAAATACTATGACTATTTTTTTTCTTTTGCCAACCAATATTAAAGTTGTATAATCAGGGTTCTAATCATTTTTTGTGTTGCCAAAGTCACTCACTGAACTGTATCTGAAGGAAACAGGGAAAACCTCCGAGTCCAGTTATCTGGGTTCAGCAGCTTCGAAACTCTGTGTGTGAGTGTGTAATTTGTGATGGTTATGGCTGTTCATCAGGATGAGAGTTATGATGAATTTATGAGTAAACGGGTTTTTTTTTTTTTCTCTCTCGGCATAAGTTATTTTCATCAATACTGTCTTCGGATGTCAGTTCGTGAAGCCATTAATTTGCACTATGAAGGACATCTTCACAAAGCCCTCAAATCAGATCATTGGTGCTGAAATACTCTTAGTCTGTCTCTTTTATCTTGTATTTCATACATTATTGCTTATCCAGAGTTCCAGTTCTTCTGCTGCTAGGTTCTCCGGTGATCTGTAGCAGCAGTTCTCCGTGGACATGTGGCCACAATCTAATGTGTCATGACCGCAAGTGATAGACAAAGGTGATTTTTTTTTTTCATGAATAACATGATACAGAATGATGCTAAAGCTGAAACTCCAGTACTTTGGCCACCTCATGAGAAGAGTTGACTCATTGGGAAAGACTGATGCTGGGAGGGATTGGGGGCAGGAGGAGAAGGGAACGACAGAGGATGAGATGGCTGGATGGCATCACTGACTCGATGGACGTGAGTCTGAGTGAACTCCAGGAGCTGGTGATGGACAGGGAGGCCTGGGGTGCTGCGATTCATGGGGTTGCAAAGAGTCAGACACGACTGAGCGACTGAACTGACTGAAGGTTCGCAGATGGTGTATTTTTTTTTTAACTGAACACTCTCCTTACACTATCACCCATTGTCTCAATGGCATTTTGATTTGCCCTCTTGGATAGAATAGGAAGATTTGGAGTTACATACTTGGCCTTGTGGAATTTAGCACTATTGTCAATATGTCCATTAGGGCAAAGTAGACATATTTCTTCCTCACTGTATTCTGGAGAACTATGACTGAGAAATCTGGTCTAGAAAATGCCACAATATCCAGATGCAGTGGTTTGACCTTTAACCAGACAACCTAATACATCTTGTGTCATCGTCATGACTAAAACGGGGATGGATTCTTTAAAAATGATGGTTTAGGAGCTGTGACCACCTCCACAGGCTTCAAGTGCTTAATTCATCTGTCTATTCCAACTGCCTCAGAAACCAGCTCAGAACTATTGTGGATAGAGAAGAAATGTACTTACCTTTGCTTGTGCAATTGGAAAATGATGAAAAAAAATAGGTAACAACTTTCCTTTACTGAGTACATATCATTCTGGAGGCTTATATATGGCCTTTGAAATATGTTCAATATATATTTAAGTTAAGCTTATTGTCTCTTTTCTAGATGGAATAAGTGAGGTTTAGCTATATTTAGCTGAGCAGTGACTTCAGTATTGCTCTAAAGTCAAAGTATTCTGCTAAATGATTCTGTTTTTCAAATCTCACTGAGGACCAAACTTCAACTGATGGATCAGATTCAATTACAGTGAATGGAGCTTGAGAACAAGCAATTTGTATGAATACCTTCCAAAAGAGTGAGGGAGTCACAGGCCTAATAAAACAATGGTGACTTCAAAGTCCCACTGTCTTCAGTGAGATTTTTAGGAAGGATGGGAAAGCCACTGATCATTTCATTGCTGGATATTATGTATTTCATAAAAGTGAAAACATTCACTGACTCTTATTATTCAGTACTAAATATGGAATTTAATGTGTGATATTAGATGAAATATCATAATGTATGAATCCTGAGCACTCAGTAATGGAGAGCTAATAATGAACACTGAGAAGAAAGGACCCATGAGAGAGGAGAGACACCAAAAGAATGTAGTGTCCCTAGCAGCCAAGTGATGTGAATGACTGAAAAAGAAAAAAAGAAAAAGAAAAACAGTGCTAAGTCATGGCAAATACTTGAGAAATCAAGTAGGATGAGGTCTGAGAACCCAGAGTGGAGGTCTTTTCTACCCCTGTAAGGAGTCATTTTAGTGGATAATGGGTGCTGACAAAGAAGAGTCACTGAAGCTAAACAGCCACTCTCAGTGTCTTTCTAGTTCAGTTCAGTTCAGTTGCTCAGTCGTGTCTGACTCTTTGTGACCCCTTGAACCGCAGCACGCCAGGCCTCCCTGTCTATCACCAACTTCCAGAGTCCACCCAAACCCATGTCCATTGAGTCAGTGATGCCATCCAGCCATCTCACCCTCTGTTGTCCCCTTCTCCTCCTGCCCTCAATCTTTCCCAGCATCAGGGTCTTTTCCAATGAGTCAGTTCTTCACATCAGGTGGCCAAAGTATTGGAGTTTCAGCTTCAACATCAGTCCTTTCAATGAACACCCAGGACTGATCTCCTTTAGGATGGACTGGTTGGATCTCCTTGCAGTCCAAGGGATGCTCAAGAGTCTTCTCCAACACCACAGTTCAAAAGCATCAATTCTTCAGTGCTCTGCTTTCTTTATAGCCCGACTCTCACATAACCATATATGACTACTGGAAAAACCATAGCTTTGACTAGCTGGACCTTTGTTGACAAAGTAATGTCTCTGCTTTTCAATAGAGAGGAGAGTAAAACATGAGGGTAGGGATGACTATTGGGAGAAAATGTGGGATTAAGAAGAGGATCTTTTCTGCTTCTTTCCTTTCTTTTCTCCCTTCCTTCATTCTTTCTTCCCTTCTTTCTTCTCTCTCCCTTCATATTTGGGTAATTTAAGGCATGTCTGTTTGCTGAAAGAATTATGCATTCAGAAGAAAAATGATGATGTAGGAGCAGATGAATATAATATAATTGTGAAAGCAAAGTCCTGGAGTAGATGAGAGGGTGACAGCACACAGAGTGGGTAGGAGGAGGCTAGCCTTAGAGCAGGGAAAAGTACATTTCTTGAAGCAGAAGGTAAAGCACCAATGTACCTTGGTGGAGGAGAGGTGATGTGGATAACTTTTACAATTACTTTTATTTTCTCACTGAAGCACATCAGCTGATCTTAATGGGTGGTGAAAGGATGACGGATGTTTGAAGAATGAAGGGAAGTGTGTTTGTTTCCTGGGGATACTGTAACCAAGTCCTACAAACTAGGTGGCTTAAAACAACAGAAGTTTATGGTCCCACGATTCTGGAGGCCGGAAGTCTGAAATCAAGATGTTGGCAGGATTGGACTCCCTCTGACATCTGGAGGGGAATCCATCCTTGCCTCTTCCTGGTTTCTGGGAGTTGGCTGGCAATGCTTGGCATTTCTCTCTGTCAACGGAAAGAAAAAGTACAATGTGAGAGCTGTGAGTTAAGTTTTGTTTGGGGCAAAATTAGGACTAGAGCCTGGGAGACCGCATTTCAGATGGCTCTGAAAAACTGCTCCCAAGACAAGAGCAGGAAAGTTCAGTGTTATGTGTGACCTCAGTGAAGGGGGGTACATATAACCAAGCACACATCTTGCCAGAGGCTTGCAGCTCATCACAAGGTGCAGATGTCACTATTGAAGATTTTAGCGCTCTTGTTTCATGTCCCTGGATATGTTCTGGTGTCTTCTAGTTTATAGTCTATGGGAACTTGAATAGCATTTATATTCTACTCTTGTTTGAAACTTGTAGATGTCTTAATTATGTTGAATTGGTTTACAGTGCCTTTCAGGCCTACCATATCCTTCTACTTTTCTGTGTATTCATTCTATTAACTTTTGAGAGTTACATATTGAAACAACAACTAAAAATTTAATCTGTCTACTTAAAAAAATAATGGTAATTATAGTGGAACTATATGTAATTTTGTTCTATATTTTCCAAGTCTCCTGTAAATGTGTTATCATATTTTCATGACTTAAAAAAATAAAGAGAAAAAAAGATTTTAGTGCTTTTCCAGATAATGAGGAGATGCAAGAATTGGGCTAATAAAATTTTCTTCTGAAAATATCTAACTATCTAAAGGCCTGTTCTTCGAGTTTTCCTCAGAGCACAGAGTGCCTCATTCCTGACCTCCATCCTGAACTCCTTAGAGGGGTTGTTGAAGTTCACCAGTCACCGGGGCTCATAATTTATCCCCGTAGAGGCAGATAGCAAGTGCCAGTGTTTAGCTGGCAGATTCTTCTCTTGGATCCTCCGTAATCACATGGTGTTTATCCTGCTGTGTATCTCTCTTCTCTTATTATATGAACACCAGTCACATTGTATGGATTAGGGGCCCACCATACACCAATATCCTGGTGGCTCAGACGGTAAAGAATCTGCTTGCAATGCAGGAGACTCAGGTTCAATCACTGGATTGGGAAGATCCCCTGGAGAAGAGAATGGCAACCCACTCCAGTATCCTTGTCTGGAGAATTCCATAGACAGAGGAGCCTGGCGGGCTACAGTCCATGGACTCATGAAGAGTCATATACAACTGAGCATCTAATACTTTCATACACCAATATGATATCATCTTAACTAATTACATCTACAATGACATTCAGAAAACTAAGATCATGGCATCTGGTCCCATCACTTCATGGGAAATAGATGGGGAAACAGTGGAAACAAAATCAGACTTTATTTTTTTGGGCCCCCAAATCACTGCAGGTGGTGATTGCAGCCATGAAATTAAAAGACGCTTACTCCTTGGAAAGAAAGTTATGACCAACCTAGATAGCATATTCAAAAGCAGAGACATTACTTTGCCAACAAAGGTCCGTCTAGTCAAGGCTATGGTTTTTCCAGTGGTCATGTATGGATGTGAGAGTTGGACTGTGAAGAAGGCTGAGCACCGAAGAATTGATGCTTTTGAACTGTGGTGTTGGAGAAGACTCTTGAGAGTCCCTTGGACTGCAAGGAGATCTAACCAGTCCATTCTATCAGTCCTGGGTGTTCTTTGGAAGGAATGATGCTAAAGCTGAAACTCCAGTACTTTGGCCACCTCATGTGAAGAGTTGACTCACTGGAAAAGACTCTGATGCTGGAAGGGATTGGGGGCAGGAGGAAAAGGGGATGACAGAGGATGAGATGGCTGGATGGCATCACTGACTTGATGGACGTGAGTTTGAGTGAACTCCGGGAGATGGTGATGGACAGGGAGGCCTGGTGTGCTCATGGGGTCACAAAGAGTCAGACATAACTGAGTGACTGAACTGAACTGAACAATGACCCTATTTCTGAATCAAAATACATTTTTAGATATCAGGGTCAGGAGTTCAACTTATTTCTTTTAGGAAGATACAGCCCATTACAGGGAAATATGAAATAGTTGGTTTGGAGAGGAGATTGAATTGAGAAGGGTCACAAGGTAGGATTTCCAGGAGTTCTGAGGGTACACTGAAGGGTTGTAGTCACAAAGTTTAGGAGATCTCTGTCAGTTAGGTCACCTCTGAAAACACAGGTGTGTTTCTTTTACTGTTTTTGTGTTGGTTTTTTGTTCATTTCACTTTGGTTTTTTTTTAAATATTTTTATTTTGTTCATTTTGCTGCACTCAGATCTTTAGTTGTGGCATGTGGAACATGTTCCTTGACCAGGGATTGAACCTGGGACCCCTGCATTGGGAGCACAGTTTTATTTTAAACTAATAACTTCACTTTCTTGCCAGAGGACAAAACTATCACTCCTCCCAAAGGAAGCATGGGCTAGGCAACCAGCATAAACTTCATTCTACTGAAATTGCTATGTGCTAGGAGTGCAAAAGATAAAATGTAAAGGCACTGTTTATATTACATTCTCATATTCTTACAAACATGACATTTCTCTTGTGTAGTGCAAATATACCTTTTCTACTGTTCAATCAGCTGCTGAGTAAATCATTTTCAAACCAGATAGATGGTTTCTTTTTCAGAGCTCTTCCAGATTATAAACAAAGAAACTCCCATAGAAACCTCACCAAAATATCTTTTCTTTGTGGAGAGATATTTAAAGGCAACACCTGTAAAAATATCCTTCTCCAAGCTGTTTCTGAGGGCACAGAGAGAGAGAGAGTAGTCTGTGCTTTATTCTTGAGAACCAGCCTGCACATTCCTAATTTAGGGGAGCTGAGAATGACCAGGAAGTTGGGAGAAGAGAACTTTTCTAACAGTCAACTTCGTCTTTACTAATGAGGAGAGGTTGAGAGAATAACTTATCCTTGGTCATTGAGTTACTTGGGAGTTCCCTGGTGGCTCAGATAGTAAAGAATCTGCTTGCAATGTGGGAGATTGGGGTTTGATCCCTGGGTTGGGAAGGCCCCCTGGAGGAGGGCATGGCAACCTACTCCAGTGTTTGTGCCTGGAGAATCCTCATGAACAGAGGAGCCTGGTGGGCTACAGTCCATGGGGTCACAAAGAGTCTGACACAATTGAGCAAATAAGCACACACACTGAGTTATTCAGCTGTGAAGGCAGGATTTGAATCCAGTTTTATATAATTCTGATTTCTGTGACCTTCTTTTTTGACCCCACTGCCAGCCTACTGTGTTTCTATCTCTTCCTGGACCTTCCTGCTTTACTGTAATTTATGCATGTGTCTGTCACCTCTTACCAACTGGGATCTAACTGATGGCAAAGCCTTTGTGGTACATCTTTTGTAATGCTTATGATGCCCTGTGTTAGGGTGAGGCTAGGTCTAAGAGGGAAAAGAATATGGCCACTTCCAGTTAATTGGCATACGACCAGAAATGGAACCCGGACATAGCCTGAGTGGGAGAGCTGAACCTTCACCACTAGACCACTAGGCTGCTAATTTGGATTTTGATGGTGAGCTGAGATTAGAGTTTATTGGATAGAGGAATTCCTGGGGAAAATGTACAAGGCAGAAGCCATCACTAATACAGGGAGCCTAGGGCAGTAATCAATGTACCCGCTGTGGGTGGAAACAAGCAGGCCAGCATGGCTGGAGCTGAGCAGGCAAGGGGGCTTGACAGATGGGCAGGAGGCCTTGTAGGCTAGAATAAAGCAATAAGCATCCTCTTCTAAACATGATAGGGTGTCGCTGGAGGGTCTCTGAATCGGATAGCATCATGATGTAGTTGATAGAGGAGGGACATGGCAATACTCAAGGGAGTAGCAGAGAGGGCAGTGCTGAGGCTACAGCCTGGCACCCAGAGGTTCCCACACAGCGTAAAGAGGCTGGGGAGTCAGGAGCCGAGGAGCCACCCTAACGCCATCAGCACAGTGTTTGAGCTACTACAGAAGCCTATCCTCAGTGTGGCCACAGGCTGGTAGGGCCCAAGAATAGCTGGGTTTCACTAGGCCAGGATCTGCCATAGATTAAATATTCAATGGATATTTATTGAATCAAAATTATAGATGGTAACATTGTTTCTCTAAAGAAGACCAGGCAAATCCCCATGTTGAAGTTATCCCACTTTTCTTTCATCCCATTTGAGAATGTTTTAGCAGTAGCTTCCTGAATATAATCAACCTTAAACTTTGGTGTGAGACTCCTGCTAACAGTCACCAGGGATTAGGTGACTGACAGGTTGGCTAAATTCTCCTGGTCCTGAGAGTGTAGCAGACTTTCATGAGAGCATGTCTGGTTATGCAGCTGGGGAGGAGAGCAAGTCATATTCTGTTAACAGGGTGGAGGTGACCATGGGAATGTGGGCTGATTTGGAATCCTTGACTGTCAGTAGCCAGGAAATGAGCGCATTTGCTTACCCTCTGTAGGAGGCAGCTCTGAGTGGAGGTCAATGAACAGTGGCCTGGAAACCAGGAGCTTTGGTCTTCACAGGCTTGTCCTTTCTCTACAATTTGACCTTGGTGTGCAAACCATTTATTTTTGTGAACCTCAAATGTTGTTAGGATTAGCTTGTTTTCTATCCCCTTGAAATATCTGATGCATTTTCCCAGTATCAGTGGGGGTGTGTTAATCTAAGGCTTAGTGAATACTGCAGGGTCTGACTTATTTCATCACTCTCTCCTTTGGAAGATCGGATTGCCACATAAACTGTGTCTGACTGAGGACTATTAGTTCTGGGCAATTTACATCTTATTTGAACAAATCTTTCCAACCCAACAGCAGAAATTAATCACTGAAATTTCATAATTGCTGCAAAGTGGGTTTAACTATACATCTTCACAATAGGTACCTGGCTAAATGCACGGTAAACAGTCTCTGGTGTGCAACCAAAATATTTACTTAGGATCCAGAGGGGTAAATGGATATCCCAGTCTAATTACCAGTAAGATGGAAAGGGGTCACCCAACCAAACTACAACATTATAAATTACACAAGCCAGTTAGATGTTGTAATAAGAGGTAAAAGACAATGAGTTTACTAATTTTTTTAGTATTAATTCATTTTTTTCTCACCAATACTGTCTTCAAGGTCAGAGGGGGGTTTGAGAAATCAGATATTTTTTAAGCTTGTTAAAGCTTTAGAATCTAGTGTAAAGGAAACCCCAAGGTTGTGTCAATTCTGATTTGCTATTGTACTCCTTCTCAGCACTCATGAGGGGGCCTGAAAAATTTTATGTGTAAGATAGAATGCTATGTGTTTCATTGCAAAAGCTTGTAAGCCACATCCTGCAAAAAAAAAAAAAAATGGTTTTAGATATTTTTGGCATAGAAATAAAAAGAATATATAAAGTCAAACTTTACCTATTATGGTCATGTGCTTTAGTCCAGAGTGCTTAAGTATTCAGGGCAAATGAAAGGAGAATCATGTCTAGCAAAGAATCTCAGCAAAAAAATTAAATTTTAATTGAGAGCTTAAAAAAGTCTGGTCTAATAGGTAAAAGGTATGATGAACTACATTTTATTTTAATTGAAATATAGTTGATTTACAACTGTAATAGGTTATTACGGAGTACTGAGTATAGTTCCCTGTGGTATGTGGTAGAACCTTGTTGTTTATTTTACATAGAGTAGTGTGTATGCTCCCCTGGTGGCTCAGATGGTAAAAAAATTTGCCTGCAATGCAGGAGACCCAGGTTTGATCCCTAGGTTGGGAAGATCCCCTGAAGAAGGGAACGGCAATCCACTCCAGTATTCTTGCCTGGATAATTCCATGAACAGAGGAGCCTGGTGGGCTACAGAGCACAGGGTCGCAAAGTTGGACACACTGAGAGATGACCTCACGCACTCACTCAGCGTGTATACGTAAATCCCAGTCTCCTGATTTATCCCTCCCCGTCTCCTTGCCCCTTTGGTAACCATAATTTTATTTCCTATGTTACATTTCATTTTAGAAAGATCCTTACAACCTGTCTGGAAAAGATAAGGTGACTAGACAAAAGAAAAAGAGACTTTCCATGTTAAAATGCATCTTTCTTAAAATTACATATATATGAATTATACAAGATTATACATATATGTATATATATAATTTCTTCTTTTGAAAAATATGGATTCAGCGCTTATAACATGCCAGGAACCGTTCTAAGTGTTGACCCAGTTTTAGGTGTTGGGTGTGCTAAAGGACATATAGCAGACAATGTAAATTGATCAAATTAATCTATGAGGTCACGATAATTTACTGAGTGTCTCTAGAATGCAGTGTCTATAGAATGCTCAGCATTTAAAAAACCATAGTAGCTCAAGAATAAAATGTTGTGTGCTTCCATTCAAGAACCCTATTGTCTAGCTGGAGAAGCAAAATACAACATACAAGCAAACATGTACTGCGTGTTGTGCTCAGTCATATCTGACTCTTTGTGACCTCGTGGACCATAGCTTGCCAGGCTCCTCTGTCCATGAGATTTCCCAGGCATGAATACTAGAATGGGTTGCCATTTCCTCCTCCAGGGGATCTTCCCCACCCAGGGATCGAACCAGCTTCCTGTATCTCTTGCATTAGCAGGCGGATACTTTACCACTGAACCAACTGGAAAGCCCATAAATAAATATGTACTAACCTGGTATATGTTCTCACATTTTGGTGATATGACTCATATTGTGATGGAGTTTTGTAGCAAAGGTTTCAGGAGATACATAAAGAGTGAATTACTGCTTGAAAGAACTGTAGAATGTAGGAAATTGATATAAGGAGGAAGAATGAAGGGATGGCATGGTGGGAGTGGTTGCAGAGGAGGATAAAGACGTGGAATACAGTCATTCTATGGAAATTAACTAACAATTAAAACTCCTGCAGAGGAAGATAAAGTGTCTCCTTGTGTTTAAATGAACACGTGCCATTGAGAAAACTTCAAACACATTTGCAAACTCATTTGCCGAGTTTGCCTCATGGGGCCCTTGAAGACTCCTTGGGCACTGTCCCCCATTGTGATGGACCAAGGACTCTGTTCTCAAATTCTAAAAAAGAGACAGAATTTTTTGGGAAAAAGTTTTTTTTGTTCACTTCTTACACTAATCAAACATTCAGTATTTGCTTTCAAGTAAGTAGTTGCTATATTTACTCTTTTTCTCTCAAAACATTTCTTCCAGTTATTTCTTTGCCTGTCATTGTTAGCTTTCTTCAGTTTATTACAGCAGCACTGTCTGGCTTTGAAGACCCTTAAAGCCACAATGAGAAATGTTTATGCGCTTTATCCTTTCCTATGGAAGTGTCGACTGGAAAAAAAAAATAACAAGATAAGCTAAAAGTTAGGAATTGTGTTTTATTAGGCAAATTTTCTGAGGACTCAAGCCAGCAGGACAGCCTCTCAGAGTACTCTGAAGGAGTGATTCAAAGAGGTAAGGAAGAAGCCAGAATATATAGGAGTTTTGGAACAAAAACCATGTAGTAGGAATGTAGTTGGAACATCAGAAGATTACGCTAATTGAAAAGACCCTAATGCTGGGAAAGATTGAGGGCAGAAGGAGAAGGGGACAACAGAGGATGAGATGGTTGGAGTGCATCATCAACTCAATGGACATGGGTTTGGGTGGGCTCTGGGAGTTGGTGATGGACAGGGAGGCCTGGCGTGCCGCTGTTCATGGGGTTGCAAAGAGTCGGACACGACTGAGCGACTGAGCTGAACTGAACTGAAAGAAAACCAGGCATCTCAGGTTAATGTATTTAGCAGTTCTCTATGTACAGGAAGATGCCAGCATCTGGGCTCATTGAAATCATTCCTTTGATGTGCACCTTTAACTATCTAGGGCCAGTATCCTCTTTTGCTCCATCCTGAACCTCCTCTGGATATGTAGCAGGGGGTGCAGGGTTTGGCTTAATGAGAGCAATATCCTTTGTTTATGGATATGGCAAGTGACATTTTTCATCCACAGAAGCATTCTGGTAGACTTCCTATTATCATCTTAAAGGTGGCATTTTTAATACTAGATATGATTCTTACTTAAAAGCATCAGTAAAGGACCAAGCCACACATGTCACAGTGCTAAGCATCCCAGAGTGAGTTTAACAAGTTCTGCCTCCCGGGAGTATACAACTTAAAACTGTCACCAAAATCTTTCAGATGATCATTAGCTCATCTCTGTGATATTACTGCATATTTTCAACTATTGCACATTACCAAAAGAGAATTTTGCAATGTGGTGTCCAGAGCTATCCGCTGTATCCTGCTTTCAACATACCTCATTGAAAACTGACATCAGAGACACTCAACACATTTCATCAAATGATTACTTTTAAAGCCCATTTTGAATATTTTGCCAAGTTTCTCCCTTTCATGAAATAGCTATATCCACAGCTTTTCTTTGCCAGATGTATCAGCTTACATTTTTCTGTCCTGATCTAACTTTATCATAGATCTATAACCATATCTTCCTCAAGTATATACTCATAGATTTATAATATCTCTTATCTTTGTTGAAAAATAGCAGTCTTTAATTAACAAGTTCAAAAAGGCTTTATTGGTAGATTACCCAAGAATGTGTGCATTACATGGCAAACATACTCTTTTTTTTCTTTGGAAGAGAAATTGGTGAGCCTCATTTCTGGGATCTGCTCTAATATTTTTTTGAACCAGTATCCTAGTGAAACAGGAGGGAAGGGGGCAGGGTACACCTTTAAAAGAATGACATGGCCATGCTGCTGCTAAGTCACTTCAGTCGTGTCTAACTCTGCGCAACCCCATAGACAGCAGCCCACTAGGCTCCCCCATCCCTGGGATTCTCCAGGCAAGAACACTGGAGTGGGTTGCCATTTCCTTCTCCAATGCATGAAAGTGAAAAGTGAAAGTGAAGTCACTCAGTCGTGTCCGACTCAGCGACCCCATGGACTGCAGTCTTCCAGGCTCCTCCATCGATGGGATTTTCCAGGCAAGAGTACTGGAGTGGGTCACCATTGCCTTCTCCATGCTGCTGCTGCTAAGTCGCTTCAGTTGTGTCCAATTCTGTGCGACCCCATGGACTGCAGCCCACCAGGCTACTCCGTCCATTGGATTCTCCAGGCAAGAACACTGGAGTAGGTCGCCATTTCCTTCTCCAATGCATGAAAGTGGAAAGTGAAAATGAAGTCTCTCAGTCGTGTCCGACTCTTAGCGATCCCATGGACTGCAGCCTACCAGGCTCCTCCATCCATGGGATTTTTCCGGGCAACAGTACTGGAGTGGGTCGCCATTGCCTTCGGACATGACAAAAGCTGGTTAGAACAACTAGGTCCAAGATGGGAGAAGAGTGGACTCTGAGTAGACCTTGAGCCTCATTATGTGCTCACTGTAATATATTAGCATACCAAATGAGACAACTGCTAGTGCCTATGACAATTCTGAAGTGAATCACAGAAGTCCAAAAAGTGGGCAGTGGCCTAATTCCTGGAAATTTCCACCATCTCTCAAAATAATTAGAATAATCCTCCCACTTATTAGCCTATGAAATTGCCCAGCCCATAAAAACTAACCACACCATATTTTGGAGCTCCTTGCCTTCTGAGAGAACACTGTGTCTGTGGAGTGTGCTTCTCTTGAAATCCATTTCTTACCTATCACTTCATCTCCGAATTCTTTCAAGATGAAGCCAGAACCTTAAATTCACTGGGAACACTAGCACTCTTAAATATTCATGAATGTTCAAAAACTAGCAATAGTTTCGAAAACTTCAGTCCCAAGTCTCTGACTGTAAGGCTAGTCACACTAATTATTCAGAAATGCTATTACGAAGCACAAAATGACAAGATTGGGAATAATATTCAAAGATGCATGTTGTATTTATTGTATATAAAAGATTATGGGCAACATGTATATATGTATATGTGTTTATGTATGTATCTGTGTATGTATACATAGATGTACACACACACACATATATCACAAGCTTTACTACAAGAAACAGAAAATCAAGAAGAGAGTCAGGAGAGAGAAGAGAAAGAGGAATAAACAATAGAGTGTAAGGTACAGCAGTGACAACTTTTAGAAAGGATAATGGGAAAATGCCACAACATTCACAGACGAGATGGCCAGTGACAAAGAGAACAGACAAAAACAATCTCTGCATTTGGAAATGCTGATGGCTGTGAAAAACTGTGCTCCATCGACCTTGATATCACCATCACAGGAATGGGAAAGAGGTGGCAATGAGATGGGCAAGAAGAGCAAAGAAAAACAACAGGCTAGGACCTCATTGAAAAGACTGATGCTGAAGCTGAATCTTCAATATTGTGGCCAATTTATATGAAGAGCTAACCCACTGGAAAAGACCTTGATTCTGGAAAAGATTGAAGGCAGGAGGAGAAGGGGGCAATAGAGGATGAGGTAGTTAAATAGGGTCACAGAGATGGTGAAGGACAGGGAGGCCTGGAGTGCTGCAGTTCGTGGTATCGCAAAGAGTCAGACACGACTGGGTGACTGAACAACAATAACAAAAATCGTCCTTGGGCTTCCCTGGTAGCATGGAAGGTAAAGAATCTGCCTGCTAACGCAGGAGACCTGGGTTCGATCCCTGGGTTGGGAAGATCTCGTGGAGAAGGGAATGGCAGCCCACTCCAATATTCTTGCCTAGAAAATCCCATGGACAGAGGAGCCTGGCAGGTCACAATCCATGGGGTCTCAGAGAGTTGGACACAACTGAGTACACACGTATCATCCAAGATAAATTGCTTCTTTGTCAGAAAAGATTTTAGGGGAGGGGAATGCATATTAGGAATCTCATGGAACTTATAGGAAGTTTGAGAAATCATTTCTAAAAAACAGGAGTGCAAGGCCTACAGAGGACATTGCCTGTAGATGTCTCATGGCGAGTTTACTTAATACCACTGCTCAGGCTCCCAGACTTTCGGCCGTACTGCCACCATTGCAAATAATCTCTAACTGGCCTGAGAATTGATGTTACTTCTTCCTGATTTGAATCCTGGGGGAAACAACCTGGTTTTCTGAGTCTAAGTCCTGAGTCCATTCTTTAAGCCAAGGAACAAGGAGAAGGAATTTCTGGCTCTCTGTAACGACTGCTAAAAACATACATGGTGGAACTTTTAAATGAATTGGAAGGGAGTTGGATGCAGGGCCTCAGAAATTGATAAAAAAACCCCTACAGTACTTGCCCCAAGGGCCACCTGTAGGTGCATCCAAGCCCCTAAGGTCTTCTGGAATGAGTGCTTTGCCCAAGAAAGATAGTAATTACAATGGACACCAATCAGAAATTGAAAAGGAAAAATGTGACTCATACAGACTCAGTAGTTTATGTGGGGTTTGATAAACTGAAAAGGATACAAAGAGAAGGCAGTTAACAAAACCACAAGATAGGAGGTATGCCAAAGCAGAAGGCATGAAATAAGACTTAGAAGTTGGTACCAGCAAAGACAAAGATTCTTTTGATCATCACGAGCACAAAACTAAAGGAAGGGGTATTAGAAACCTTATACTGAGGAGAAACAAGATAATCTGGTTTCTAGAGCTGTTGGTATCAAGAATGACCTTTCTGGGTCTTTTTTTGTTTTGTTTTTAATTTTTGTAATTGAAATGTAGGTCCTTTGCAATGTTGTGTTAGTTTCTGCTGTACAGCAAAGTGAGTCAGCCACATGTATACATATATATCCTTTTTCTTGAATTTTCTTCCCATTTTGGTCACCACAGAGCATTGAGTATCGAGTTCTGTGTGCTATACAGTGAAGTGAAGTGGAAGTGAAAGTTGCTCAGTCATGTCTGACTCTTTGCAACCCCATGGACTATACAGTTCATGGAATTCTCCAAGTGAGAATACTGGAGTGGGTAGCCTTCCCTTCTCCAGGGGATCTTCCCAACCCAGGGATCAAACCCAGGTCTCCTGCATTGCAGGTGGATCTTTACCAGCTGAGCCACAAGGGAAGCCCATGCTATACAGTAGGTTCTCATTCGTTATTTTATACACAGTGGTATATATATGTTAATCCCAATCTCCCCCCACCCTTGGTATCCATATATATGTTCTCTATGCCTGTGTCTCTATTTCTGCTTTGCAAATAAGTTCAGCTATATAGTTTTTCTAGATTCCACATGCATGCATTAACATATGATATTTGTTTTTCTCTTTCTGACATACTTCACCTTGTATGACAGTGTCTAGGTCCATCCACATTTCTGTAAAGGACACAATTTCATTCTTTTTCATGGCTGAGTAATATTCTATTGAATATATGCACCACATCTTCTTTATCATTCTTCTTTCCATTATTGATTCATTATAAAACATGGATATTCCTATATAACTTATTTTCCATGTCTTCTTAAAATAATCTGTTCTAACTAGGTAAAAAGCTAAACTCTTCTAACAAATAGATTAAAAAATAAAATAATTTACAAAAGATAGACTTCTCTGTGTTGCAGTCTGGCTATAGCAGACTGATGGTCTTTACTCGGCAGAGTAGAGATATCTTTGCTAACTTTAACTTGAGACTTTCAGAGTTGTTCAAGTAGTATCCATTCCACCCAGGAGGAAGGAAAGGGAAGAACAAGTTCCAGAAAAGCATTTTTCCCTAGAGAATTGGAAGTTCTCCTTATCAATTCTGGGCTTTCCTGATGGCACGGATGGTCAAGAATCTGTCTGTAGTGCTGGAGACCTGGGTTTGATCCCTGGGATGGGAAGATCTTCTGGCGAAGAAAATGGCAGCCCACTCCAGTATTCTTGCCTGGAGAATCCCCACAGACAAAGAAGCCTGGAGGGCTACAGTCCATGTGGTCACAAAGTGTCAGACATGACTAAGCGACTAAGCACAAACACACACATCAATTCAGAGACTGGAAATTTTTGTCTTTCTTCTTGGAAAAGAGAAGATTTGGGGTAGAGAGAGGATAATGTTTTCCTGTTTCCTCAGGTAATTTGAGTAGGTCCCTGGTCCCAATGAGCCCTACCTTTACTGGAAAGGTATAAATGATGCATGAACACCGTAAGGAAGAAATAAAAAGGGAACATTTAGTAGATAGACAAATGTAGACATCATTTGATTTTAAATGATTTTTTTACTATATTTTAAGGTACACTGTTATTATTATTGTGCTATACTATTATTTTGCTGGGCTTCCCTGGTGACTCAGTGGTAAAGAGCCTGCCTGCCAACGCAGAAGACACAGGCTTGATCATAGGTCGGGAAGATTCCCCTGGAGGAGGAAATGGCAACCCCCTCCAGTATTCTTGCCTGGGAAATCCCATGGACAGAGAGGATCCTGGTGGGCTGTAGTCCATGGGATCACAAAAGAGTTGGACCAACTTAGTGACTAACAACATTATTGTGCTAACCCATTTCCCCATCTTATCTGAATGATTCAGTCTATAGCACAGTTTTTTGTTGTTGTTTTTTTTCTTCTGCCAAAATTTCATTTATTTTCATGTCATCCTTTTATGGAACCATGACAACATCCATTTTCTTTTCTGTACAAAGCCATGTTTTTTAAAACATTTATTTATTTGTTTATGGCTGTGTTGGGTCTCCTTGCTGCATGGGCTTTTCTCTAGTTGCAGTGAGCAAGGCCTACTCTCTAGCTGTAGTGTGTTGGCTTCTGATTGTGATCACTTCTCTTGTTGTGCAGCACCGTTTCCAGGGCCTGTGGGCTTCAGGAATTGTGGCATATAGGCTCAGTAGTTGCGTTTCCTGGGCTCTAGAGCACAGGCGTGGTAGTGTGGCACAAGGGACCGAGCCCAGGTCTCCTGAATTAGCAGGATGATTCATAACCACTGGACCACCAGGGAAGTCCTACAAAGTCATTTTTAACTGAAAAAATGCCTGGTGCCTGGTCCTGTCCTCCTTTTCAGGGCCTACGCATGGTCCTCTAGCACTCAGGAACACCAGCTGCCAAAGGCTCCTAGCACTGCCCTCACTGGGAATCTCCATGTCTGCTAGAAACTGTCTTGCCCCAAGTTTATGCTTCACGCTCTTGTCCCTCAGGACAAGACTCTTGTCTACAGTCAATGCCAAGAAAAACTCTGCAGGCTTCTTTGGTCCAGGATTCCCCGTGGGATTGTGATGGCTGAGGCTTCAGTCGCAACCATATTGAGAATCAGCTTTGCCCTTTCTCATTTCTGTCGCCTTACTCAGTGAGAACGTTCCTGAGTTCTCCTGAGAACATTCTCCCAATAAACCTCCTAAATACACATCCACATATGGGAGCCTGTTTTCAAGGAATCCAAACTGAGATGTGATATAAAGAAAATTTTATGATGAGAATTTGATCAATAATGAGTGAACTATGAGAAAATGTCAATGTGATACAGTAATTTGGTTTCAACTTTTAGATACATTTAAAATCCTAGATGTCCATCAGCATGTGAATGGATAAGAAAGCTGTGGGACATATACACAATGGAGTATTACTCAGCCATTAAAAACAATACATTTGAATCAGTTCTAATGAGGTGGATGAAACTGGAGCCTATTATACAGAGTGAAGTAAGCCAGAAAGAAAAACACCAATAGAGTAAGTATGCTAACACATATATATGGAATTTAGAAAGATGGTAATGATAACCCTGTATGCAAGACAGCAAAATAGACACAGATGTATAGAACAGTCTTTTGGACTCTGTGGGAGAGGGAGAGGGTGGGACGATTTGGGGGAATGGCACTGAAACATGTATAATATCATATAAGAAATGAATCATCAGTCCAAGTTCGATACAGGATGCTTGGGGCTGGTGCACTGGGATGACCCGGAGGGATCGTATGGGGAGGGAGGTGGGAAGGGGTTCAGGATGGGGAACACGTGTATGCCCATGGTGGATTCATGTTGATGTGTGGCAAAACCAATACAATATTGTAAAGTAATTAGCCTCCAATTAAAATAAATAAATAAATTAAAAAAATAAATAAAGTCTTGCTTTCAGCTAGAATTCCATCTCAAGTCAACAAAGAGCAAGTACCTGTGTTTTATTAAGTTTGCAGGGGAAAAAATCCAGAAAACGTTCTGAATGTTGCTGAATCCTGAAATGACAGTGGAGAATTGAAAACTGGAGGATAAAAAGATCAGTTGGATAAACATAGTCTTTGGCTTTTTATTTCATAATATACTTATTAGGATGAATATTGTATTACACTAACCAGGTAGCTTCTGAAATCTTTCCTTTATCTTTAGGAAATGGAATAAACAATGAAGGTTTTTGTAGAAAACCATATATATATGCAAGATCAAAATGTTCAAAATCTACATGATTTTATTTTCAAATGTATATAAAAAAATTTTAATCTGAATAGTGTTTTATATTATGCAATATTAAACATCCATATTGTATCTATTTGATAAATGATATTCACATCTAACATTGCTTCATCTTTCCTAGACCTACCATGAGAAAATATCAATATTCCAGCACTTAAAAAAATGATTCATCTGTTAATCACATGTTCGATATTATTTACTCTGAACCCAGTAAACATGCTTATTCTATTTAGCTACCAACAATGTTCCGGTTCAGTGAGAAAAACATTTCAAATAATGAATACAAAATGTGACTAGATAATTTAGTAGCTAGTAATTGATGCTAAATTTCAGCAGTCCAAAAATGATGTGAAAATAAAGGACATTACAAATCATTCCTATTGTATGATGAGTTTAATTTCCAACTAGCAGATCTGGACAGTTTCTTTTAATCAATTTAGTGGGCTTTTGTGTTTTTGTTTTGAAATAAGAAGAACAGCCTCCCCACAAAACAGCAGAAAAGTCAATCCAAATGTTTTCTAAAAGGCGTCTGGTAACATATGCTCATATATTTCAATTTTTAAAATCATATGTTGTTCTGACTAAAATTGAGAGACTTTGCATGAATGCTATTGGTTTCATCATAAACATGCCTTTCTTATTTTAATGATCTGTGACTACAAATCCTTTGCCTTCTTATAGCCATGTATGCTTATTTTATTCTTTATGAGAAACTTTTGAATATTGCTTCCAGTCATTGCAATTTTCAGCCTTTTCATTTTAGATCTTAAATTTTCTCTCCTTAAACTAGAGAATTCCCA
Source organism: Bos javanicus (assembly GCF_032452875.1). Classification (NCBI taxonomy): domain Eukaryota; kingdom Metazoa; phylum Chordata; class Mammalia; order Artiodactyla; family Bovidae; genus Bos; species Bos javanicus. The sequence continues at coordinate 33,190,075 of NC_083881.1, read as the reverse complement.
AAAAAGACCCCAATATACCCTAATGCGTCTTTGAATCTCACTCTGATAAGTGAGCATTAAAAACATGTGAAGGTAATAATTTTGATGATGTTGTTTGCATTTGTTAATATTGGTCATGTGAAAGATGAAGAATATTATGATAAATAGTGTGTTTGCTAGTGTTGGCAAAAACACAGATGTATAATCAAGACGACTGATCTTTTATGACCCTGCTGTGGGTCATTCCCTACATCTTGGTTGAGGCTGCAAATTGTCACAGGAAAAGGATTTTGTGGTTGGGTGTCAGACCTGCCTTTCTCTGTCTTTATTCCTTAACAGACACATGGCATTGACCTCAAAATTAGGTATCCTATGTTTCCAGCCTTCCAGTCTTACTTGCTATTAATACCATGTGTTAGAGCTCACTGCTTTTATATTTATGGGCTCCCCAGGTGGCTCGGTGGTAAAGAATCTGCCTGCAATGCAGGAGATGTGGGTTTGATCCCTGGGTCAGGAAGATCCTCTGGAGGAGGAAATGGCAATCCACTACAGTATACTTGCCTTTAATCTTGGGGCATTCCTCTGCCCCCAGGACAGCTCTGATGAGTTCACTCTGAGGTGTACAAGCTCTACCACACCCTTGACACAGCTCAGGCAGGTGAAGTATCCACAATATCAAAAGATTCCGTAACCTCAGGGTAGCAGTTAGGAAAATCATGATGAAGGGAAACCAGGGATCTTCCTTTTGTCAGCTCAACATCTCTTAGAAAAGCAACTGATCTAGAACGGACAACGCCTTCCCTTGTCACTAGATTAAAAGTCGACTGATAATAACAAACATATCAGAAGCTCTATTCAGTATAGGTTTCTACACCATACCCAGAGAGTTCTGGTCTCTTCATAGACTGTGGTCAGGGGTATGCACCCAGACCTAATCTACTGAGGACTCACAGCCCTTTGCAAGTACGTCCAACAAGCTCAAGCCTGAAATTTGCCCCGGTTCATGTAGATATTTACTATCTGCAGCCACCCTAGATGTAGAACACTGTTTTTGTGTCCCAGTCTGTGCCTCTAGAAATCAGAAAGGAGAGCTTGTGTTTGATGCCAGTGCTCTGCGCTGGCATTTGCTCTGTGCTGCTACAACAGTAACCTCAATTTGATGGTTTTTCTTCTCTTTGTGTTAAATGGAAATCGTGATTATCTGAAATAACCTTTTAACTTTTCTTGTGGTATATTTTACAATAGACAAGAAAAACAGCTAACGTCTTTGAGTGGGTGATTCTAAAATTAAACAGGAAGTATCACTTTTATAAAGGATTTAGAAATTGAGTAAATTAATCTAAGCCACATCAGTGAGTTAGTGAAAAGGTTGAGAACAGATTTCATGTTTCAGGACATCTGGTCTGGTTCTTAGACTCCCTGTCTACTGTCTCACTGGGTGTTCTTGGAAAAATCACTTCCCATATATTCATTTTATGGGAAAATTACATTGACTCCATCTTATAAATGTACTAAGGGAAGTCTAAAATCCCCTGAGGGCTAGGTCGGTGTCTGTTTTCATGCGCATTGCTGTCTCTCCTAATTGAGGGGGACATTCTCGATGACTTACTATCTGGGCATATTTCAAAAGACCAACCCAAGGCAAAGTCCACATCTCCTTAACCCACAGAAGTTTTATAGACCCTCATTCATGGGATGGGTTCTAGGGATCATGGAGGAGAGATTCTGACAGTTATCCCAGACTTAAAATGCTTCAGACTTCGGTGTTCAAGAATTTCCACATCCCCTTCAATTCTGAGTAGAAAAGCAACTGATCTAAAGTTGATAAAGCTTTCCCTTGTGATTAGATTGAAAGTTGGCTGAGAATAAATATTTCAGAAGGCACCTTCATGATAGTATCTATACCATACCCAGAAAGTTCAGGTTTCTTCATAAACTATGGTCAGGGGTGTATACTCAGACCTAAGCAAACTGTGGACTCAGAAGAGCCATTAGCAAGTACATCCTCAAAGCACAAGCCTGAAATTTAAAATGCTTTAGTCTTCTGTCTTCAAAAATTTCCGCTTCAACTCTGTATTTCTGTAAGAAAGATACCATTACTTGTAAATAAACACTTGCCAATTTGTTAACACAGCTGATTTGATTCTTCTGGCCCTTATAAGCAGCACCTTTGGACAGTAATGGGGGAAGAGTTGGAGAAAGGAGTCCCAGGGAGAAAAAGCAGCTTTGACATTCTGAGATCAGAGCCACAGATGGTACTGACTGCAAGTCCATGCTAGATAAAGAAATGGAAATCCCTATTTTGATGCTATCTCTATGAACATAACAGAGTGATATTGACCAGAAATTCGTTGAGGTTGTCCACCCAGACTCATGGTAATACTTGAGAGAAGCAGAGGAGACATATCTGAGTCCCTCACCAGAGTGATATAGTTGGTGATTCAGGGCCACTTACCTTTCAGTTGGGGTTTCCCAGGTAACTCAGATGGTAAAGAATCTGCCTGCATTGCAGGAGATTGGGATTTGATCCCTGGGTTGGGAAGATCTCCTGGAGATGGAGATGGCAACCCGCTCCAGTATTCTTGCCTGGACAGAGAGCCTGGCAGGCTACAGTCCATGTGGTCACAAAGAGTCAGACACAACTGAGCCACTAACACATACACGTACGTTTTAGTTCTACCTGATGGTCTCAAGTGGACCCACTCATGGAAATATTGCTAAGTCAATGTCTGTCTCTAGTTCACTCTATTCTAGAGTTTAGATGAGGTGGTGAGAGGCTGACAAAGTTGGATTCCAAAGTCCCCACTAACCATTCAAACCATAAAAATCTTGATTTGAACGGGATTCACCTCTATGATTTCACTGGAAAGAAAATCGTAAGTTTATTACAAATAAGGCAGAACGACTTCATGTGTAAATAGAATTTTCCTCATAGTTAAAATATATATTTCTACTTTTATATTTTCCCATCACAGCAAAATCATCGATCCGACTCTGTTGCAAGGAATCAGAGCTCTGTCTCCCTTGATACTGACATCATGACCAATAAGAGATTTTTTTTCAGTCAAATATCATCAAAACATGAACCACATCAAAAATATGACTCATAGAGTCCCCATGCCCAATCAGTCCACTGAAACTAATGGTACCAATTACAGCATGCCTATAGTTTCTTTTAAATTCTTCCAAAAATGATATACTGAGTGAAATGTATAAGCTATTAAAAATGAAGAGCAAACAGGCAAGTGGAAACTAAAGTGCTAACATGCCACTTTAAGTGGGAACACATGGTCTGTTGGAATATGGGTGTGGAAAATAAATAGTAAGACGAGGGATTATGAGTATGAATGACATTACAGCTGACTGTCTTTAGAGCCTTAATGAGACCTGTTTTCCTCCTTGTCTACTCTCTTCCATCACTCCATCATTCTTGGGCTACTTCCAGGTTCGGGGGAATCAGCAGAAACAATATCACTAGTAAAAAGTCACTGATATTGGCATTTCCCAAGTGAAACTTATGGATTGATCCATGGGGCTCTATTAAGGCTGAAACTAGTTTGTATGCTGTCTCATCAATAGAGCACAAACTGGACTGATAGGTCTTTGTTTGGAGATGGGGTTTTTCATGATTCATTCATTGATTTTTTTTTTACCATATATACTACAACAAAATGACTAATCTGTTTCATTCAAATGATGAGCCTTAAGCTAAGAAGCCTTTCCTTTCAAATAACAATAGTCAAAATATATAACGTCCCAAAGGACAGTAAAGATGGTGATGAGGACAAAATAAAAAATTACGCTGATACTTAAAGTTATTTTAATTTAAACAAGAAGCAATTAACTTTATTTACTCAGAATATTTTTGATGAACAAGTAACAATACTACACAGCTGAAGCCTATGGGAGTGGATTCATTCTCTCTCATCACTCCTCAGTATAATCACCAACCGCACTTAGTCACCCCAAGGCAAACCAGTCCCAAAGAAAATAGCATGTACGCTGAAGAATAGGAGCCATTGTGGTGACAAACACATACAGACACAAGAATTGGAAAGAAGTAAAGGGAAAGTTGGCTCATTGGTCTTTCTCTTTGCCTGGTTTTTGGTTGGATATGTTGATTGGTTGGGATGATTTTGCTAACACCTGTGAACAAATTAATACTTCTTGCTAAATCCTCGAAAGATAAGCAGAGTTATCAGGTAACATTCCCACTGTGTAAGGCATGTTTGGAAGAGATGTTATGAACAGAGAGAGCAAAATAGAGGGGGTCACTAGACCTTGGACTTAGGCTTATGGAATTGTTTCATATTCAGCTTCCTGCTGGGGGCATTCACTCACCAGCTAAGCGGTCTTGCTTGAATGGAGGGTGAAAGGTCCAAAATGCCATTAGAGAGAATGAAGAATTAATGTGTAAAGTCAGGAAGAAGACATTTTTCTAAGGAGGCAAAGGAAAATTCAAATCTTACAGTACTTCTCATACGTATTTTTACTCCAGTTACTGTGAACAAGTCTGTTTGAGTGCTGCTTTATATGGGACAGTGGTTAAGGGCACAGACTTCTGGGTCGGGCAGTTTGGTCAAACATATTAACTTTGCTGCATATGATTTTTTGACAATTTGGCAAATTGTTAAACTCTTGGAGTTTCCAATTCCTTAGCCATCAGGTTGGATGATTATCTGCATGGGTGAGAATTAAATGAGGTAGTATAGGCAAAAACTTAGTAGAATATCTAGTAAAAATTAGTAGAATGCTCAATACCTGGAAGAGACTCTGGTCCTCTATCAACCTCTCTCTTTATCACTGGGCTCCAGTCAAGTTCTCTTTCTTTCTGTCCTTGGGCTTTTCAGACTCATTCTCATTTCCCACTGGTAGTTTTATCTCTTACCACCAATCTTTTTATCTTTTTTTTTTTTTAGTTCACCAATTTTTTTTCCTTTAAAAAAATTGGAGTATAATTGCTTTACAGTGTTGTGTTTCTGCTGTAAACAATGTGAATCAGCTATCTGTGTACTTATTTCCCCTCTCTCTCAAGCCTCCACCCTTCATCCTACCCATACAGATTATCACAGAGAGATGAGCTGAGTTCCCTGTGCTATACAGAGCTTCCTACTAGCTACCTTTTTTACACATGGTAGTATATATTTGTTGTTGTTTAGCCACTCAGTTGTTTTTGGCTCCCTATGACCCCATGGACTGCAGCATGCTAGGCTTTCCTGTTCCTTCACTATAGCCCAGAGTTTGCTCAAACTCATGGCCATTGAGTTTATGATGCAATTCAACCATCTCATTCTCTGTCACCCTCTTCTCCTCCTGCCCTAAATCTTTCTCAGCATCAGGGTCTTTTCCAATGAGTCAGCTCCTTACATCAGGTGGCCAACGTATTGGAGCTTCAGCTTCAAGATCAGTCCTTCAGATGAATATTTAGGGTTGATTTCCTTTGGGTGGTGTTTGTATGTCAATCCTAACCTCTCAGTTTGTCCCACACTTCACTTTCCCTTTATCTGTTACCACTCTTGTCTTCCATAAGTACATACTAACTTTCCTGTTTTTCCTGGTCTTCAGAAGGAAAACTTATTTGTGTCTTAGGACATAGTCTTTTGCTTTTACTGCTCCCTGGGTAGTATTTTTCCTGATTTTCATGTGGTTATTTTCTTCTCTTTGGCTTGCCCTCATCTTTCATGTCACATTCTTACTTAGACTTTTCTTAAACATTCCAGCAACAGTAGCTTCCCTGGCTCTCCAGCCACTGGCATGTCCCCCATCTTATTTTCGTCATAGTTCTTATCACTAACTTACATTGCTTCTCACACTTATTGGTCTACCTTTCTCCACTGGAATCTAAGTTCCATGAGACCATGTCTGCGTGTCCAGCATCTAAAATTGTGCACTAAAGAGGAGTATTAGAATCAGTCTTCAAATAAAGGAGGATAGTCTTGGTCTTTTATTTTAGTTAACCTTTATATTTTAAATCTATCATTAGTTTTTAAAATTTATTTATTTATTTATTCGTTTAGTTTTGGCTGCAGCGTGTCTTCATTGCTGTGCATGAACTTTCTCTAATTGTGGTGAGCGGGGGCTACTCTCTAGTTGCGGTGCTCAAGCTTATTGCAGTGTCTTCTCTTATTGCAGAGCATGGGCTCTAGGCACATGGGCTTCAGTAGTTCCAGCCCCTCGGCTGTAGAGAGTGGGCTCCATAGTTATGGTGCATGGGTTTAGTTGCTCTGTTGCATGTAGGATCTTCCCAAATCAGGGATTGAACCCGTGTTCTCTGCCTTGGCAGGTGGATTCTTAACTTCTGGACCACCAAGGAAGTCCTTTCATTAACCTTTTACTACAAATCCTTCAATCAAGCTAGTTTGGAATTTTGAAGCCTTTGGAGGAATTCTGCATCCAATTAAAAGAGGTGTAATTGTTTAAGATAAGAGCACTCTAAAAGTTTACCAGTTTAGAAGTTTTTCCAGTTTAAATGATCATTAGGTTCCCTAGTGGCTCAGACAGTAAAGAATTTGCCTGCGATGCAGGAGACCTGGGTTTGATCCCTGGGTCAGGAAGATCCCCTTGAGCAGGGAATGGCAACCCACTCCAGGATTCTTGCCTAGAGAATTCCCTGGACAGAGGAGCCCTGCAGGTTACAGTTCATGAAATCTCAAAGAGTTGTACATGAGTGAATGACTAACACAACAGGATTTTAATAGTGACTCAAACTGATAAGACACTAGAGCATTCCCACAAGAGTGCAAAAGATGCAGACCTCACAAGATCCAAATGGTCCCCTCCCAAGCATAGTCTAAGAAAGCAAAGACCTTTTGTTACATCACTAATAAAGTGACAAAGGTTGAGATGACAGCCCTTTATGGACTGACACATCTTATGACAAACTCCCCTGAGAGTTGGCGTGAATGGACAGACAGACTGCTTGGAATCCCAGTCTGTCCCACTGGCTGCCACACGTCCACCAGCATGTGCCTTCCAGATGACAGAGAGAATTTTCTCACTGTTCAACAAACCAAACTCTCAAAATGAAAGGAAACCCTAATCAGATCAATGGTTTCCTACTTATGACAGAAGCAGAGACAAAGAAAAAGTGACCATCTATGAAGGAAAAGGGATCAACAAACCAAGAGTACTCTATCGAAGTTCCCCAAGAGTTGCCAAGTCCAAGGATCTGGCCCTACAAGTATTTTTTACTGCTCACCTAATTTTAGAAAAGAGAAATATTTGTACCACTCTTGCCTCCAACAGATCCTGCAGCAGAGACTGAGGAGGCTGGCTGACATGGAAGCATTCTTACCTTCTACTGGCTTTTCTCAGGTGTCTCAAGATCTCTTAACTGCGGCAACCTTGGAGCCAGGAATGTCTAGCCAGTAAAGTTGTATTTCATCCTTGTTGCCAACTGTCAGGGAGGAAGACATTTTATTCTACCGTTCTATGTTCTTCTGGTTGGTCTAAGAATTAAATGGACATAGGATAGATCAACAGGAGAAAACACACAATGTTTAATAACGTGTATACATGGGAGAAACTCAGGAGAACCGAGTAACTCCTCAACTGAAACTTTTTAAATGGCAATAAAATTACATCTAGGAAGCCAGGAAAAAGAATAAAAATAAAAGCAGAAAATGATGAAAAAACCCAAAGGTTTAATTGATATCTTGGTAGACAGAATAATGTGTTTCTCCATCCCTCTGGCTGTCCTTAGCCTAATCCTTGGAAATTGAATTGTTAGGTTACAAGGCAAAGGGGAATTAAGGTAGCAGAGAGAACTGAAGTTGCTGATTAGCTGGTTTTAAAATAGAGACATTATTGGGTATAACCTGGATAGGCCCAATGTAATCACAAGGTTCCTTAAAGTGGGCAGAGGGAGACAAAAGAGGAGACAGAATCAGAATCAGAGGCTGATGTGACTACAGAAGGTCAGGGCCATGTGGTGTGAGAACTCCACCCATTGCTTCTGGCTTTGAAGGACAAATGGAACCACAAGACAAGCACTGGAGGTAAACTCTTGAAGATAGAAAAGGCAAGGAAATGGAATCACCCCTGGAGCCTTCAGGAAGGAGGGCAGTCCTTCCAACACCTTGATTTTTGTCCAGGAAGATCTGTGTCATTTCTGACCTGACAGAAATGTAAAATGTAAATCCAAACACAAAACCAAGGAAACTTGTAAAATGGTTGTCATAACTTTGTGGTAATTCGTTAGAGCTGCAACAAAAGTTACTACAGATATATTCAGAAACCTTTCATTTCTTTAAAACAAGCAGGATAAGGCAAACTTCTGGTGAAGTGTTTAAAGAGGACAAAAATTTAATACAAATTGAGAAACATTTTGAAGAGATTAACAAAAGAGACAAAATGTGATTATTGTACATATAATCCTATGGCAATGTATTTGAAAATCCATAAGAAATAGAACATTTATTTATAAAGATATATAAATTATTAAAGCTGACTCAGGAATAGTTAGAGGTCTGAATTAACTGCTAACCACAAAAGAAATAATGAAAAAGTATATAAAATAATTTCATTTAGAGAAGTCTCTCATTAGACTACTCTCAACTTACTTATCAAATGACAAAGAAAAGATTGAAATCACAAAGATTTCTCTATTACGAAAATTATTCCAAGGTTTAGAAGAATGGCATCACTATTTACAATAGCCAGGACCTGCAAGCAACCTGAATGTCTATTAACAGAGAAATGGATAAAGAAGATGTGGTAGATATATACTATGGAATATTACTCAGCCATAAAAAGGAATGAAATTGGGTTATTTGTAGAAATGTGGATTGATTTGGTGTAATAAACAGTAAAGTAAGTCAGAAAGAAAAAAACAAATATCATATATTAATACATATATGTGAAATCTAGAAAAGTGGTATAGATTATTCAATTTGCAAAGCCAAAATCGAGCAGAAATAGAGACACAGAGGTAGAGAACAAATGGATGGATACCAAGGGGGAAAGGAACACGTAGGAGGAATTAAGAGATTGGGATTGACACACATACTCTATTGATACTATGTGTAAAATAGATAACTAGTGAAAACATACTCTATAGCACAGGGAACTTTACTTAAGGCATTCTGATGACCTGAATGGGAAGAAAGTTCGTAAGAGAGAGGATATCTGTGTATGTGTGGCTGATCCGTCCAGTATAAACTAACACCACATACTCCAATAAAAGCAACTATATTCCAGTTAAAATGAACTTAAAACAAGAAATTGCTTTATTAATTTTATGAAGTTGATCGAATCCTGGCACCAAAACTGGGGAAGAAGAATCCAGAACAGTAAAGAGACAACTTCATTTGTAAGTCTATACAAATGAGAATTACTGAAATAGAAATGGGAATATTATTCAAAAGTGTTTGAACCATGATGGAGTGGCATCAACAGACAGGACCCAAGAGGTGTGTAGCAGAAGGGGGACAGTTAGATACTCTACCTTATACCAATGTATATTTCAGATAATTAAAGAGTTAAATATCATTATGCCTTAAAAATCTACACTGTGTAATGTTATGATGAAGAAAGCATCATAAGTCAATGAGAAAGGGATACTTTATTTTTAAATGGCACAGAAAAATCTGGCTATCAGCATTTAAAAGATTGTCTTTGATACTTATCATGCCTTCACATTAAATGAAAAGCTAAATAAATTAGAGTTAAATAATAAAGCTGTTTGGGGCTTCCCTGGTGGCTCAGAAGGTAAAGAATCTATCTGCAATGCGGGAGACTTGGATTCGATACCTGGATTGGGAAGATCCCCTGGAGGCGGCAGTGATAATCCACTCAAATATTCTTGCCTGGAGAATTCCATGGAGAGAGGAGCCTGGCGGGCTGTAGTTCATGGGGTTGCAAAGAGTCAGACACGACTGAGTGACTAAGCACAGCACAACAACAGAGCTCTTTTAAAGCAGAAAGGGTCATTTTGGGACAGAAGGTTGCTCAGAATCCCAACTTGTTCTCACAAATGTTGGAAGATTATTTGTTGGGATGCTGTGCAAATGCCACTGATGAGGTCTCTGATCATTTAAGCAAAACTATCCTTCTCTGGCCACTTGTATCCCCACTTTCTCCTCTTTTACTTGTGACACTCATCACAGTTTGTATCTTGTGTATTGATTGCTTTGTTTATGATCTGATAGTTTTAGAGTGCATGCTTTATGAACTTGAGGACTTATCTCATTTCTACTGAATCTCCAGACTCTAGACTGGTATATAGCCGTCTCTCAAATAATATTTTTATTTTAGATGAATGAATGAATTTACTTTCTCTATAAGTCTTCTGCTACTTTTATGAAATTTAGGGTATATCCTATTGTTATTGTTCATTTATTATTCACATAATCCATTTATAATTGAGATGGGAAATAAATTTGCCCTGAATCAGGTGGAGAAAAATAAACACCAAAAGCATGCCCCATGTGTGCTGAAGATGTAAGGAACCACTCCAGTGTTCTATAATGCATCCATCCACAGACTTAAACCTGAACTCAGGCATATGCACAATAGAGGAAAAAGCTTTTGCTGCTATAGGAGGCTATGAGAGAGACTTGTATAATACACATCTTTATCATATAAAGTTAAAATAATTGCAATGTATTCGTTACCAATCAGCCAGTTGGTAGACTTGAATACTGGTTACAGTTTAATATAGTCCCTGCTTATCCTCTAAGAGAAAATGTTTATTTATCTTCAGAAGTTGCTCTGTAGGCACAGTTAAATTTTTATAGCATCAGCAAACCAGAAAGTAGCTTGGTAGCCTGAAAGGTATCTCATTAGGAAAACAGAACTCAGATGATCTAAGATATGTGACATAAGATCAAGACAGCCATTGGGAAAAGGCTCCTGTTTTAATTTTTGTCTCTTCTCCAAATCTACTTCTACATCGATAATGGTTTCTGCACTATCCAACCTGTCTTTCCTAATATGTGGCTTACTTAATTTTATTTTTGTTCTTAAATAAACCTAACAAAACTACAACAGATGTCTCTTAGATACGAAGAAAAAATAATGTACATTGCTCAATGTTTCCAGGAGTTTATTTAATGGTATACACTGAAAGTGTCAGGCTGTTAATGTTTTTGGAAAATGGGACATTCTATTTTCATCATATACTCTGGGCTGGAAATGATTTTTTCCCCTTATGAAAGGGCTTCCATCAATAGAGCATGTGGAAAATACTGACCTTTCAGGGAATATTGATCTCATAGAGTGAACACAGTTGCCAGGAAGAACTGTACAGAGCACTCAACATACAGAGAGTGAAATGCACAAAACATTGTCTGGCACATAGCCGAGTCTCAATAATATTTGTCTAATGGATGAATAAATGCCTTCTCTGTTAAGAAATCAAGCAGGCAGTTAAAAGCAAACGATGTGTATTGAATGGAAAGAAATTTGGAGAGAAAATAAATTGTTTATGATTTTTTAGCAAATTGATTTGTCAACACCCTTTGTGATTAGCGATAAGGGTTCTGAAAAGAAGCACAAATTTCCAACAGTGCCTAATGGAAGAACAATAATGATTGGGAGAAAGGAAAGGATAGAGAAGGAGCAAGAGACCAAATTCTCAGCAGGAAGGTCAAGTTGCGTCCCTAGTTATTCGGTGAGAGAGTTTAGTAGAATCTGTTGTATGACCTATCTTTTTTTTCTCTTATAAATGCATAATTCATGTACACATTTAGTCATTTATTCTTAACTGGCTTTAATGGAATTTAAATTTATTCATAAGTGGAAGTGGTAAAATGTTGATACAGTAGAGTGATAAGTAACACATGTGTGCAACCACTGTGAAAACTATATACAGAAAAACACCCAAAGCACAAAAATCAAGATGGAATCCTTAAAACGTTGAAGTAATGCATTGTAAAGGAAAAAGAGTAATAAAGAAATGAGAAACAGAGGAAATGGAGAAAACAAATAAAATGCCATACTTAGATATACCAGTCAAAGTATAAATAAACTAATGAAAATACAGACTGGTGGAGTGGATTATAATATGGCATCTATAAGAAGCTGCCTTCAAATATGACAGTACAGTAGGTTGAAAGAATAAGGATAGAATAATACATATCATTCAAACATAAGAAAGCAGGAGTGGCAATATTACTATCAGATAAAGTATATGTGAAAGAAAATTACTAAAGATGAAGAGAAGCATTACAGAATGCTCGAAGGATCAACCCACCTGGAAGACATAATAATCTCAAATATATGCACAAAATAAGAGACTCAAAATACATAAAGCAGAAACCAATACATTGACAGAGAAAGAGGCAAACCCACAAGTCAGTTGAGGACTTCAGTGTTCCACTCTCAGCAACTGATAGAACTGCAAATCAGAAAAACCATCTGGGATAGAATCAATCAAATGAATCTAGTTGACATATTTAGAACAGAGTACCCAACAACAGTAGAATACATGCTTTTCCTAACCCCATGGAAAAGTCAGCAAATAAAAAAATTATAATATAATTTAATTACATAAATTATATCCTGGGCCTTAAATGTCAATGAATTTACAAAACTTAAAACCATGGGCTAGAAGACAATATATACTAATGATGTCAGTTCAATCCAAATTAATCTGTAGATTTAATTTATTTCCTATCTGCGTGGCTCAGATGGTTAAGAATCTGCTTGCAACGTGAGATACATGGATTTGATCCCTGGGTTGGGAAGATCCTCTGGAGAAAGAAATGTCAACAGACTCCAGTATTCTTGCCTTGAGAATTCCATGGACCGAGGAGCCTGGCAGGCTACAGTCTATGGGATTGCAGAGTTGCACATAAGCGAAGCAACTTTAGTTCAGTTCAGTTCAGTCGCTCAGTCGTGTCCGACTCTGCGACCCCATGAATCGCGCAGCACACCAGGCCTCCCTGTCCATCACCAACTCCCGGAGTTCACTCAAACTCATGTCCATCGAGTCGGTGATGCCATCCAGCCATCTCATCCTCTGCCGTCCCCTTCTCCTCCTGCCCACAATCCCTCCCAGCATCAGAGTCTTTTCCAATGAGTCAACTCTTCGCATGAGGTGGCCAAAGTACTGGAGTTTCAGCTTTAGCATCATTTCCAATGAACACCCAGGACTGATCTCCTTTAGAATGGACTGGTTGGATATCCTTGCAGTCCAAGGGACTCTCAAGTGAAGTCCAAGTTGCAGTCCAAGTGAAGCAACTTAGCACACATCAAAATCCCAGCAAGAGTTTTTTTTTTCTTGATATAGATATGTTCATTCTAAAATGTATATAAAAAGGCACAGATTCCAGAATAGCTAAAAAAATCATGACAAATAATACTAAATTTTGAAGTATCACTATCTGATATGAAGACTTACTATGGAGTTGCAGTAATTAAGATAGTATGGTATTATAAGATAAACGCATGTAGCCATGGAACAGAATAGAGAGCCAGCAATCAAACTGCACAGATAAGCTTCACTGATATTTAACGAAGAAGTAGGATAGCCTTTTCATCAAATAAGCTCACACTTCTTACAAAAGTTAACTTAAACTGGATCATGGGCTTCAATGTAAAATGTAAAGCTAGAAAATTTATAGAAAAAAGGTTAAAAGTATTTGAGATCTAGAACTAGGTACAGAGTTTGTAGACTGAATTCAAAAAGGAAAAATGATGAATCAAATCTAGTAAATCAGATTAAAAAAACAATAGACTGGGAAAAAAATATTTGAAAACCATATCTACCTAGGGACTAGCTAGATAATACAAGGAACTCTCAGAAGTCAACAGTAAGAAAACAAACTATCCAACTAGAAAATTGGCAAGGGTCTTGAGCAGACATTTCATTGAAGAGAATACACAGATGGCAAATAAGCATATGAAAAGATGCCAATCTCACTATCAGGCACATGCAAAGCCAGACCACAAAGAGATATTATTGCAAACTTAGCAGAATGATTGAAATAAACAAGGGTGACAACACCAAATGCTGGCAATCGTAAGACACTAAATCACTTATATATTTCTGGTGGGACTGTAGAATAGAAGATTAATGTGGAAAAAGCTTTGGAATTTTCTTATAAAATCAAATAGGCTGGTATCTATTACCCAACAATTGCACTCCTGGACATTTATCCCAGAGAAAGAAAAATATATTTACATAAACACCTGTGCACAGTTGTTCCTGCATGTGTGCTCAGTCGCTCAGTCATATCAAACTCTTTGTGGCCCCACAGACTGCAGCCCTCCAGGCTCCTCTGTCCATGGGATTTCCCCAGGCAAGAATACTGCAGTGGGTTGCCGTTTCCTGCCGTTGATCTTCCCAGTCCAGGGATTGAACCCGTGTCTCCTGCGGCTCTGGTGGTGGCAGGCAGGTCCTTTACCACTGCACCATCTTTATTCATAGTAGCCCTAATCTGGAAACAGTGCATACAGTTGGACACAACTTAGGGGCTAAACAATAACAACAACAAATCAGTATATTAAGACTACATGAACTTTAACTTTTTATCAGTGTCAAAGTGTCTCTCTTTCTTTTTAAATGTTAGCAGAAATAAATTGTAAAGAAGGCAAACTTAGTTTCCAAAGGTTAGTTTGGTGAGAACTGGTATCCTATTTATTCATGACTGAACTGTAAAAACAATACAGGATAGATGAGGTCTGTTATTTAATAAGCACCAGCCTGAGAGAGTTGAGCAAACAACCTTCATTTATTTCAAATGATCACCAAAACCAAGAACAAAACAATGAGAGGATAAACATAAGGTATTAATTGAGTTACTGTCTCCATTTCTTCCTGGGAAAATGCAAAAATAAACACACACACACACACACACACACACACACACTCGAAAGCATACATTGAAATCCCTTTAGAGATGCTTTTCATTTCATTGGGAGACAGGAAATGACTTAAACAGATTTTATGGTATTCTTAAGAAATAAATTACCGTTAGTGATGAAATAATGCAAATCTTAAATAGTGTGTTCTGTGAAAATGTCATGGAGAAAGGTTCTATAGCTACAGATCTTTTATCTAAAGATAAACAAAAGAATGGCAATTACTCACTGCTTTGTGCAATCACACTTAAAAAATTTAAAAAAAATTCTAAAGTATTCAATATTTCGCTTGCAACACCTTTCCCAACATGAATACACTCCACAGGAATAAAACCAATGTGTTTTATTTGAGCCTGGTTGGTTGGCACACAAATTCTCAGAACAGTCCCTCTTAATCATGCAGTTGTATGTCTATGAAAAAGTCTTTCCTTCCTATCTGTTTAGTATCCTCATCATGTGATAAATGAATTATTCACATTTATATCTATTTTATTTTTATGTAGAGACCTGACTTATATCAGGTCTCTCTTTGTAATGTTACCTACTTGAGTAGCTTGGGTGGATTTGGCCTCATTTATGTGGTTCCTTTAAAAGATAGTCTGTGCTGTAACCCACCCCAGTCTTCTTGCCTAAGAAATCCCATGGACAGAGGACCCTGGCGGGCTACAGTCCACGGGGTCGCAAAGAGACGGACACAACTGAGTGACTATGCACACACATGCTGCTCTAATCTCTTGTTTCCTGTGAATGCATATAATCCCATATTACTGAAATCTCAACTACTTTTCCAAAACATTTTCCTCATCATTCATGAAATATAATTTTGTTATTGTATGAATTGGGGGGCTGCTGGAGCAAAATGCCATGAGCTAGATGGTTTAAAACAGCAGAAATTAATTTCCTTATAGTTCTTGAAGGTGGAAGTCCAAGATCAAGGTGTCAACAGAGCCATGCTCCCAATTAAGGGTCCTGGGAAGAACTCTCCTTCCCTCTTCCAGCTTCCAGGGCTAGCTGGCAGTTCTTGGTGTTCCTTGACTTACAGCTGCATCATTCCACTCTTGGTTTCCATTGTTACATGGCCTTCTCTCTGTAGACATGTATGACATGAGGACATACATGACATCTCTATCTCTGTCTTCAAAATTCCCTCGTATTAAATGGACACCAGTCATTAGATTTGGACCCACCCTAATTCAGTATGACCTCCTGTTAACTATATTACATCTGCAAAGCCATTATTTACAAGTAATTTTCACACATGGTGGTTTAGTTAGTTAGGGTTAGGGTTTGTACATGTTTTTTTGAGGGACACTATTCAGTCCATGACAATTGTGAAAATTCATTTTGATTCACACTGATAGATTATGATAAGAAAGACATTTATTAGTTAAAAGTCCACATACCGATCTAAGGTTAAGGAACTCTTTCAGATTGCAGTTTTCTTAATGTAATTAAACTAGTTTTAAGGAAATGTATAATGTTAAGAGTCAAATGATTTTTAACCTAACTTGTAAGGATATGATAAACTTGAATGGAAAACAATTAATCCTGTCCAGGGTGGAGGACAATTTATACGGCACTTTAAATAATCAGTTCTTTATTTCTGCATGGGTGATTTGTATGAATATGGTACAAAGTTGAAAAGTAAAAAGGAATTCATAGTCTATCTCTTGTTCTCCTATCATCTAATTTTCTTCTTTAGAAGCAAATACAGTAATCAGTATTTTGTAAGTCGTTCCAGAAATATTCTTTGCATATTTGCATATACAAGTATTTATTCATCTCTCTCTCATACATTAAAAATCAAAAGGACGCAAATGGTAGCATATTATACACACAGTGCACATTTTGCTTTCATTTAACAATAAGCAATACTCTTTTTTGGAGAAGGAAATGGCAACCCACTCCAGTATTCCTGCTTAGAGAATCCTGTGGACAGAGGAGCCTGGTGGGCTGCTGTCCATAGGGTCGCACAGGGTCGGACACGACTGAAGTGACTTAGCATGCATGCATGCATTGGAGAAGGAAATGGAAGCCCACTCCAGTGTTCTTGCCTGGAGAATCCCAGGAACAGAGGAGCCTGGTGGGCTGCTGTCTATGGGGTCGCAGAGTTGGACACGACTGAAGCGACTTAGCAGCAGCAGCAGCAATACTCTTTTTACTCCTTACTCCCCTTCGAGTACTGTCCTATTTCTCTTATCTCTTTTATAGCAAAACACTTCAAAAAAAGTCTTCTATCCTCATTGTTTCTTTCCCCCACTTCCTCCTTTCTCGTAACTGCCCCACTCCTCCACCTCATCTGCGCTACTATTAATAGAATGTTCCACACCATCTAAAACAGCCACCCCCTGCTCCACTGTCACTGACATTTATCCTGCTTGCTCCATATCTCTTAGTTCTATTGTCTTAGTACCTGTTGCACTCCTGGCAATTTTATGATGAAAAGTGATATCTCACTGTAACTTTAATTTGTACTTCTCTTAATACTAGCCAGGTTGATCATTTCTTAGATGCCTAAGTTATTTCTATTCACAGGTACAGTTTGTCCATATCCTTTGGCAACTTTTCAATTAGGCTTTGGTTTTGTTTTCATTGATTTATAGGAACATTTATATACTAAGGAAATTAGGTCTTAACACCATATAATAATCCTTCCCTTCACACTCAGTCAGTCTCATTTGGATTTAAACTTTCTTTGCTTCTCAAAAGCTCTATTTGCTGCACTATTGAAATCTCTTGTCCTTCTCTTAATGATGAGATGAGGTATCATCCCTGTCTTCTTTCTTAGTCCTTCTTCACAGCAAGGTGGATTTGTCATTCACTCAGTTGCTGTAAAGATACTTGATTTCCATAAGAAAGGGTTAATCCTTTCTCTTATTCTGTGTATCATCAACTATATATAAATTTGCCATCAGTTAGCAACTGAATATAAATGGGCCTGCTAGAGAATATAATTCTATCTTTTTGCCATTTCTATAACACTCGGGTTTCTTGCTTTACTTTCTTCACTGGAGAACTTTGAATTCCATGAGCTAATTCCATTTAGGAACTATTGAAGATCTTCAGCTCCTAAGAATATAAGTATATGAATAATCATAATCTCTTTTAGCTATATATTTACAGCCTACTTCAAAAAATTTTGAAAGAGGTGTCATATAAAATACATTTTTATATTAATACTCAAAAGTGAGATGCTAATAATAATTTTTTAAAAACCTCTCTAGAATGTTTTTCTCAAGGAAGTAAATCTTCACTGAGTATAGAAGACTGCTGATGTGATAAAATATGGTATATGCATGTGTGTTCTCAGAAGTGTCTGACTCCTTGTGACCTCATGGACTGTAACCTACCAGGCTCCCTCTATCCATGGTATTTTCCAGGCAAGAATACTGGAATAGGTTGCCATTTCCTTCTCCATAAGCTATAGTTAGACAATATCTATAGCTCAAAGCAGATTTAATTACTGATTCACTATTCAAAACACAGCAATTACAGATTTTCTCTCACAAACTTCTCCTTATAACAATAAACAGGTGATTTATTTATCCTCTAAAATTATAAAAAATATTGGGCCCTTCTACGATGAAGATGCATAGACTCTTAGATGAATGTAGTCTCATAGGAATTCTGATCTAGAGTATAAATTTTAACTCTGAAAAATGGAAAGTAATGCTCACAAACCATATTTTTATGCACAAAGTTTACAAAACATTTTGCATTAAATTATAAAATGTCACATTAAAGACTTTTGAATACATTAGAGAAAGAAAAAATTCTATTTTAAACTAGAATAAACAACTATTACACAACTAATAAACAACTAATACGCATAATTTTATATGGAAAAAATTACATGGCGATGGATATAATAAAAGTCAGGATTGAATTTTGCTGAAATTTGATAAAGCTCAGAGTGATTTCATTAAAAGACGAGGAGAAAGTTTCAAGTGAATTAAAAATGGAAAAAATATCTTGATCTAGCTAACTGCCATTCTTATTTTTTGACATATTAATAATTTAATGAATTTATGACTGATTGCATATGCTATATGCCAAGATTTGGTGGCACTAGAATGAATGAATGAATAAATCATGTTAACGGCCTAATATTCTAATTAGTTCCTTGGACTAAAGCTTTCAGGTTTTCGTAAAACACTTATTTTGCTATATAAATATCTGCCCACCCATCTAAAAATTCTTGTATCTCCATTCTGTCCATCTAATTCTTTCTTTTTTCCCCAAGATTTAGGTCAGTTTTTTTCTTGTTCTTTAGAGCCTTTTCTAGCTCCTTTGGCACATAAGCCCTTGTACCAAAGTATTTATTGTTTGATCAATAAACCCTGTTATTTTAATATTGATGATATAACCAACATTCAAAATATACTACAAACATACCTTCAAACCCATTGATTTTTATGAGACTAAATGTGAATCTAGTATTACTATGTGATAAATGGAGGTCAAGTAGGAGGGAGAAATATAGATTTTCTTAACTAGAGTTTCTATAATTCAATACATATAGATGACTAAATAAACTAATAAGTATAAATATATTTCAGCTTAAAAAGTTACATGATAGCAAGAGTCAAATCTGACAAGTAGAGTACCAGATTTAACAAATAAAAATACAAGGCATTCAGTTCAATTTGAAGTTCAGATAAACACCGATCTAATTTTTTCGTATACCTGTATGCTGTTGTTTATCTGAAATTTAACTTTAATTCAAGCTTCCTGTATTTTATCTGTCAGACTTGGTCTTGAGGTGTAGCTCTCCTGCCCTGGCTCATTCTGAAGACCAATGCTGGATTAAATGGAGAAGTTAGTGGGCACACTGCCACTTTGTGGCAGCCAAGAGCAACGACATTATTGCTGTTGAGAGAGGAAGTGCTCGGCCAATGATGGGACACTGATTTTCATTGTGCAGAACATATCAGATACCAAGATAAGCTAAAGAGTGCTTTTAAGAAAGAAGTATGGAAATTGCCATGCTTCCCTTGAATAATGTTAGTTTTGGTTGGCATGATAGCAAGACTTATCTACCTTATTTAGAAGTGATATTCCAACACTTCTAGACAAAGTTCAGAAGATATGGGAAGATGGCTTTGCTAGTGACTATTGCCAAAAACAACATGTAAACTATTATCATGCAACCATAGTGATACTAAAGAATTGCTTCCATGAACATGGTGCTTTGAATTGCCAATCTGATTTGGCTTTTATTTAGCAATATCAAACCACTATTTAGTTTTACAATACATTGAAAGAAGTCAGTTTTATCACTAAAGAGAGAAAAGGAGAAATTAATTTCCTGAAGCTTATGTATCAGGTCCATAATAGAACTGGAGATAAGAGTGATGAATTTTCTTATGTCTGACCCTTAAAGCCTTCCATTAACCCAGAATCACTATTATTTTCAGAAATGAGTCTCTTTTAAGCACCTTAAAATGTTATTTCAGAAATACTAACCATCCATATGAAGGTGATAATCTTGTGATAATTTAAGGAATCCTTGTAGAAAAATCCCAAGTGGAAACTTCTCAGCCAACTTCAGAATCTCCAACACAAACAGAGCTTTCAAAAATTCATTTGCTCTTGTCCTTTTAATCTTCTGACAAACTGACTTGCATAATTATATTTCATGTTCTTTGGAAAAAATGAGAATTCTTGAGGGATAGTGGTTTTTTTAATTTGCACAAGAATATATTGAAAGTTAAGCTACCAAATCCTCATTTCCTAACACTATGAAAAGGTTCAATGAAGCCTGAATTTCACGTGCCTACACTTAAATATTCCAACCTCAACAATAAGCAAAGGTAGAAAATAGAGGTTCAAATATATTCTAAAACATTATTTTTATTCATATTAAAACTGTGTCTAGGTATAGTCTATGTTAAAATATTCAAAGTTGTTTTTACCCTGAAAAATATGAAGAGATTAGGCCATGAGTTCATTAAACTTCTAAAAAAAGAAATGATACAAATGAACTTACAAAACAGAAAGCAACTCACAAACTTAGAGAATGAACTTATGGTTGCTGAGAGGGTGGGATAGTTAGGGAGTTTTGGATGGACATGTACACACCGCTGTATTTAAAATGAATAACCAACAAGGACCTACTGTATAGCACAGGGAACTCTGCTCAGTGTTAAGTGGCAGCCTGAATGGGAGGGGAGTTTGGGGGAGAATGTACACATGTACATGTAAGGCTGAGTCCCTTCACTGTTCACCTGAAACTATTAAAATACTGTTAATTGGCTATACCACAATAGAAAATAAAAAGTTTAAATTAAAAAAAAAGGATTAAAAAAAATCATGGTTTTACTAATCATCAAGCAGAAGAAAAACAACTGGTAGATTTACCAGAATCACAGTTGGCTATAATATTTATTAAGAGAGGGTTCAGGATGGGGAACACGTGTATACCTGTGGTGGGTTCATGTTGATATATGGCAAAACCAATACAATATTGTAAAGTTAAAAAATAAAATAAAATAAAATTTTTAAAAAAGAGTGTCAGTTTAATCTTAATGGAAGATTGCCCAATAAATCAAAATTTCAATAATTTGTTTACATACAGACAGTAGACAAAAATATTCATATGTCACATTATGTAGTTTAGCAACCTGTCAAACATGCGATGTAATCTTGTGATAGAAGAAGGGCAAGGTCACTCTGGCCTCAACCACTAACTGGCTGAGCTGTTGACCTTATGTAACAACAATGAACTGGGTGTTCCAGAAAAGAAGTGCTTAGCATTGAGAAGAGAGATAATGTGAGATCGGGTGGGAAATGATTGTGGAAGAATCTACTCCAACTACCTCATGTTTCTTTGGTATATTTTTGTGATTTACAGTATATTAAAAGCTGACAAGTGATTTCAGACAAAATTTGCACTAAGCCAGAATGCTTGACTAACATAGAGGTGTGTATCACAAAATCAGTTGATTGGATGGTGGTGGGTTTGGAAAGTATTTCTAATTTAAAAGTAGCGGACCATCATCTCTGAGTTTCCCTGGTGGCTCAGTGGTAAAGAATCTTTCCAACCCAGGGATCTCCTGCCAATGCAGGGGACGTAGGTTTGATTCCTAGGTTGGGAAGGTATCCTGGAGAAAGAAATGGTAACCCTCTCTAGTATTCTTGCCTGGGAAATCTCATGGACAGAGGAGTCTGGCTGGCTACAGTCCATGGGTCACAAAGAGTTGGACACAACTCTGCAACTGAGCAGTACCACCATCATCTCTGGGCTTCTTTTGCTACCTTTCTTCATAAAAACATATTAGTTGCTGGGGCTTAGGTTTTTCTTGTGTTTTTGTATATAAATACAAATGTGCTTTCATTTTCCTATTGTTTATTTTGGCTACTGTTTTTTTTTTTTTTTTTTTGGCAACTCTTCTGCCATGTTCCCGCCACCTCTTTGGTGTGTCTGAAAAATATCCTGTCCCATTCTAACCACTTCCTTCCCATTCTTAATGAGAATGAAGTAATAAAAATAATTTGTACACAAAAAGCTTATCATGGAACTCATACATTAAGCCACAGTAATTATCCTCTCTTTGACAATTAAGGAAATCTTGTAGTATATGAACAATTTTAATAATTAGCAGATACCCAAGTCACTTAAAACTAAACCTGTTTTCTAAGGATACAGTCCTAAGAAGTAGAATGTATATTCAAGTGAAATGACTGAAATTCAATTTAAATAAGATGGAATTCAGTAGACAAAATTAGAGTTAAGATCATTCACTTAAAATATGTATATTTTCTGGGTTTAAAAGAAACAGTTGAAATACAAGTTCTGAAACTCAACAATTAGTGTATTATTTCAGTTATTGGTTTAGTTTTATAGCATGTGAATGATTATTTCCTTCAAAAAAGCTAGCACGTGAGAACAATATCATCATCTGAAAATCTGCCTTTCTTGATCAACTAATATGACTTGCTGGTCACTAATATGAACAGTCTGTGGAAAGTTAATTTCAGAACTGCAAATGATTAGAAAACCATGGTGAAGAGATTCGTAGCTTCATGCCCTGAAATGCTGGCAATGTTCCTGGACATATGCAAGGCCTTCAGAATTATTAATAATGTTTAAAAAGTGGTCTGGAACAAAAAATTCAAATTCAAGAAATATGAAGCAGACTTTTCTTCTGTTCATCTTGTTTTTCATATCATTTTATCTGCTTCCAATTTTTATAGCTTCCACTTTATAAATTATGTTTTTGAGCATTGCAGTCTTTCTCACCTGTTCATGTATGCTTCAAGCCAAAATTTTAAGTTCAATTCTGGCACCAAAGCCATCTTTTAATGTTCTCCCTGTCTCCATTTTCCAATCCAGATATGAGAAAGGTGAGAAAGTGACAACTGGGGAAATGCACTGTAGAAAAATTTCCACTCATTCTTCGTGATGTAACTCAAATGTTGCCTTCTATGTAAAGCCTCTCTGGACTTCCCACCCTTTCAGAGTACTAGCAGGGTCCTCCTCCGAGTCCTCGTAACCATCCCTGGTGTTATTCCAGGGGGCTCTGCTCTTATCTGCAACCCTAGGGTCTAGAACATTGGTCATGATACAGTAGAACTGTCAATCAATGTTTATGGAATAAGTGGAAAGATGAATGAATAAAAAGCTCTTCTAACTGGTTGGAATCTCTCTGTATGGTAACTGAAAGTGGCAACCTAAATTAGTGTTCGACCAAATACTGAGTGGTCTGATAAAATATCCAAGTGAATTAGAAAGATTAAAAACAAAAAAATGAATAACTTGTCAATCTGGTAAATACCGTTTTCCAGTTAATAGGCAGGCAAACATTAGACTTAAAGAAACCATTCTGTAGTCTTTGCTATTTCAGTGGTTTTCTGTCACTTGGAGAAGTTCATGGTTATTGATTTATTCATCTGTACGCTAGGTTGCAAGTAACATAAGCTATCTCAAATGAACAAGTTTAAAGGATGGATTTATTGGCTCCCTGGGTAGTGACTGCAGCCGTGAAATTAAGATACTTGTTCCTTGCAAGAAAAACTATGACAAACCTGGACAGTGTATTAAAAAGCAGAGACATCACTTGGCTGACAAAGACCCATCTAGTCAAAGCTGTGGTTTTTCCGGTAGTCATGTATGGATGTGAGAACTGGACCATAGAGAAGGCTGAGGGCCAAAGAATTGATGCTTTTGAACTGTGGTGCTAGTGAAGACTCTTGAGGGCCCATTGACAGCAAGGAGATCAAATCAGTCAATCCTAAAGGAAATCAACCTTGAATATTCACTGACAGGACTGATGCTAAAGCTCCAATACATTGGCCACTTGATGCGAAGAGATGACTCATTGGAAAAGACCCTGATGCTGGGAAAGATTGAGGGCAGGAGGAGGAGAGGGTGACAGAGGATGATATGGTTGGATGGTGTCACTGACTCAATGGACCTGAGTTTGAGCAAACTCTAGGAGATAGTGAAAGACAGGGAAGGCTGGCATGCTGGAGTCCATGAGGTTGCAAAGAGTCAGACACGACTTAGTGACTAAACAAGAAAGAACAACAAGAAAAAAGGGTGGTGGAAGAGCTGGCCTTGGGCCTCAAACAAAGTCAGACTCCTGTCTTTCTCTTTCTGCAGTTTTCTCTTTGGCTTCACACTCTCTTTCTACAGATAGATTTTCTCCCCTTCTTTACCATACATATCGAATTGATATGACCACACTGCAGCATTTTAGCTTTGCATCCCAAAATTCCCATCCCCAGAGATGAAAGTGTTTTTTCTCACAGGCTCCACATACAAAAGCCCAGTAAAGCATTTGTATAGTCTAACTTGGGTTCTGTTTCTCTTTCTGAACCAATCCCTGAATCCATAATAATGGTTTTTCTATTCTAGGTGACATGTCCACGTTGAAATTAAGGACAAGATCTGCTGAAAGGAAAAGAAGGAGCACATTTTAGGCAAAAACAATAGTGTATACCTTTATTTTCTCATAAAGAACCTCTCAGTAACTCCAAGCAAAACTGAGAAGGGTTTGATCCATTTTACACCAAGATAGTTATAGCTAGTCAGATCAACATACCAGTAGAAACCATCCATGGTGGTAGAAATGGTCCTAAATGGAGACTGGTAAAGAAAAAGCCCATAGCACAATGGCAGAGAGAAAAGCAAAAACTTAAGTCACAGGGAGATTGGAAGTAGGGGTTCCTTTCAGCCAAGAGTTCTAGTTCATAGAGAATCATGACCACTGCTAGGATGATGCTTACTGCAACCTCAGATGCTAAGGCTATATTATAAGGAATAAGAACCGTCCTAAATATTGCTAATTAAAGGTCATCATATAATTGATTTCTTCACTTATATTCTTAACTTAGCCTATTTTGAGACCTATGAAAGATTGTGATATACATAGAGGAAAAAAGTAAGTCATCAGCAAAAATGTTCTTAAGACTTTTCTAAACTAATTACAGTCACATAGACAATAAGCTTTAAGACCAAGCTTTGGGGCTAGATATAGACAAATACAGTGTGTCAGTATTTTGCACTAAATTTTAATAAATTCCTACATCTAGAAACTTTTCCCCAGTTTATATTCTTTAACAATGACCCAGTTTGCTTTTAGACTCCAAGCGAGAGTGGGTGCAATTTTGCTGAGCTTGCAGGATGGAGTGTATTAAGATTTTTCTACTTATTTTCTAGCATCTCATGGAATAGTTTATTCACATTTAAGAAGCCAACTTTACTGTAACTTCTGTACTTTGAAATCTTTTACTAAATCTTCTTACTTAACAGATTTCCTTAGTATTCCATTAGTCAGAACAATAAGATCAGAGCATAATTACATTCATTTTGAATTCTTTGCACACAAGTCTTGACAGGCATATGAATAAGCATTTTAAACTGCTCATTTTCTATGGGAAAATAATGGTTGTTTTAAGACAAGCAAGAGACCAGTGTAGTTCTTCCTATATGACATTCAGAAATTCACTTGGACATACAATCTATATAGATTTTCAATATCCAAGCATCAGAATGATGGATCCCTTGCAATATTTTATTAAATTTGTTTGAAACAATAAAAGCAGCAAGCATACACCAAGATTAAACTAAATCTGCCATCTCAAATATGTATTTTCATAGGATCTTGAGAAGATAATGCCTTAACTTAAACTAATTTCTCTAATAATATAAATTCAAGGCTCTTTTAAATGACATTTTATGTAAAAAAAAAAAAAAGCAATGAATGACCTTTAGGTGAGTGGTCATCCTACAACTCTGAAATCCATAGGGTTGAATTTATTTCTGTGGTCAAGGCTTGCTCATTCATTACTTCATCCAGCAAATATTTCTTATACAATTATTAATTCCACAGAGCGCATTATTTAAATACCCAATGGCAAGTCAATCTGGAATCTGTAATTTTTTCTAGGACTTCAAAGCCATTGATTCAGTCATGATATATGAAGAAGGAACTTTTCATTTGTAGGCATGAATAAGGACCAGATATGACTGCTTGGCCATTTCCACCCATTTGGATAACTAGGATGGCTTTAATTTAGTTCACTTTTTGTTCTGAAAGGAGAATGGAATATACTTTCCTTGTATAATAATTGACTTTATACAAAACAGTTTCATATCAACTTGTTCATCACAATCTCATGACAAGCACATGAAATAAACAGAAAGTGTTGCAGATCTTGTTTTGTTGATGAGCTCAGAGAGATTAAAGGACTAGTACTCAATGGACGTGAGTCTGAGTGAACTCCGGGAGTTGGTGAGGGACAGGGAGGCCTGGCGTGCTGCGATTCATGGGGTCGCAAAGAGTCGGACACGACTGAGCGACTGATCTGATCTGATCTGATCTGAAAGTCATGAAGCAAATAGGTGGGGACATGTGACCTGCATGAAAACTGTTTAAACCCAAGGCCATTCTCCCTATAAACCTGTTATGTGACATCAATCACAGAAGAGAAAACTTTCAGGTCCAATATCACCTCATATTTTTTCCCTTTAGTTCATCAACTCCAAAGGACTCAGCTCAATCTGAGCACTTAAATGAGTGTTTCCTTATTAACCCAAATTCCAAGGTGATACAGCTAGTTTCAAAACAGCACTATTTAAAGGAAGGATTTTGATGAATTCTGCTGAAACTCTTGAAGACTACTTTGGGTCATTTGATTTTCATGTTTATTGAATTTAAACATCTACAGATAATCCTGGCAAAATAGAACGTTTTGTCTTGAATTCTTTGCTGTGTCACTGATTAATTCTAAAGATAGAATTACCTCTGAGGATAAAACAAACCCTTGATATTTGGCGGTTCATTGCATCTACTTTCTCTAAAATTCTAGTGGTTCGTGTTTGTGAAATTTCCTTGAGTTGACCGAAGTTACTTGATATGGAAAATAAACTGCACTAATCAAATTCAGTAAGGATTCCACTATTTTCCTCTTTGGGCAACCTGGAAATCATGTCAGTTAGCTTCTTTAGGAATGAGTATTGAATGAATATTCTTCATGACAGAAGAACTAAGAAACTAAAGCAAAGCAAAAGAAAATGAGAAAGAGGTAGCAAATTAATAAACAACAAAACCACTAGTCAGTCTGAAGTTTCTTTCCATTAAATGCACTTTATATTCAGACTTGTATTTTATTTTTCCACACTGATAAATATTAAGTTTGAATGTGTCCTTTTTTCTTCATGAATTTATTATAGAGTAATCCCATGCAAAGCTAAGTGTGAAGCTAATCCCATGCAGCAGGATTTCAGGACTGGTGTCATTCAGTTTCCTTTTAGTGGCACTCATTTTTCACCACAAAGCCATTTGGGGGACTGAGTGATATTAACAGATCACTTAGTAAAGCATCTATAATTGCCATGCTTAATAGAAGTTTGGTGACTGTGAGAGGCTAGAGCAGCAATCAACTTCCTGGTAATTAGCTCCTTAACATGTAAAAGAAATATTGAGTATTTTTCCCTTACCTCACAAATGAAATCTAATCTAACTCTACATAATTTAGTGTGCTTTATAAAGATCTTTTCTTCAATAGATCTTATCCTCCACTGCACTTGACATAAATTGAAGTCATTTTCAAATATTTACTATATCTCAAATAAACCCCTTGCCACATCATCTATGTCTAAAAGGCTATGGTTTGATCATTTTCTCTTTTCTGAGCAGTTTATAAAACATATTATATATCTGAACCACCATAAAATACCATTCTTGCAACTTTGCCAACTTCAGAATGCTCCTTTGAATAGTTTATTATTGGTATTCTCCATTTCCTTTCTTGATCCAATTTGAGAATCAGCCAAGCAAATACTAGCTAAATTTATTTGCATTTATTAATGTGTCTCAGCCTGAACATTTCTCACTGAAGGGAAACCATAGGGCCAGAAAGAATAAAATTCAGTTCTTGGCTGAGGCTTCAGTAGCATGGGGTAATATTAGATGAAAAATAGAGACTGAGGGAATGTAAACTCTAGTTTATTCAGTTCAGCTGATTTTCTTCCTATTAAGGTACATTCTGTTAGATAGTTTTCCTCCCACTTACTAAATAACTGGGCTCTGACATCATAAAGAAAATTGCAATTCACATCACTAAAGCTAATGTCACCCAAAGATAGCTTACTATTTTAAATAATATGGAAACTACATTGAGATGACAGATAAGTAAAACAATCCGCTTTATTTTTAACTGCTTTTGATGTGTTCCAGACTTTGAATATTCAGACAAAGAAATAATGGAAAAGTTATTATTTTGTTCTTTAAATTACACCTCCAACACCCCGAACTTCTATTCCTCCATCCTCACTCCTTGGCCTTTTTGGACAAACTTGAAGAATCCAACCCTTCTTTTCTTGCCAGGAGTATAGTTCTGGGCTTAGTTTCAGAAGGTTTCAGAGCACTGACATTCTTTTTGGAGGAGTCCTTTCAGGTATAACTGACATCATTTCTCTTGTTGGGGGAAGTTGGAGTTTTCTTCTTGGTGTTCTATCAGCTTAAGGCTAGACTCAAATCCTGAGAGGTTCTATCATTTGTCTTTGGCTCTCCATTCATGAGCAGTTCTGCTGAGGTTCCACAGTAGGACCGTATTTCTGTCACAGACCGGCAGTGGAAAACCAAGATTGTACCTACAACTCCTGCTTTTCAGCTTGTTATTTCAGATAACACTGATCCTGTACCAAGATCTCAGGCAGGATTTTCTAATAACTCCAGTGTTCAACACAAAATATATTTATTTTGTCCTTTCAGTGAATCTGCCTACAAGGGGATTTTTAAAAAGCACTAGTCACAACACTCATTATCACTGCCTGTCTGTTTAGAGAGCTTCCATTAGCCATTTTTTAAGGCTAGTGAAGAATTTCTTCCTTTTCCTTCTGAGAATATCTTGACTTTTTTCCTTATTCCTGAAGGAAATTTTCTCTAGATACAGGCTTCTCAGCTGACAGTGTTTGTTTGTTTGTTTGTTTGTTTTTCCAGTTCTTGAAAAAAAATGTTGTGTTCTTCTCTTTTGGCCTCCATGGTCTCAGATGAGAAATCTGCTATGCTCAAATGGTTGTTCCTCTCTAGGTAATGGGTTGTTTCTCCCTGGCTGCTTTCAAGATTTTTTTTTTCTTTGTCTTTAGTTTTCACAAACTTAATTATAATGTGTCTTGGCAAGGATTTCTTGCAATTTATCCTGTTGGAGGTTTGCTCAGCTTCTTGAATGTATAGGTTTATGTTTTCTACCAGATTTGGAGTTTTGGCTCTTTATTTCTTTGAACATTGTTTCAATCTCATTACTTCTTTCTTTCTGTGATTCTGATAGTGTGAATATTATATTTTTTTCCCTTGACACACAGGTTCTTGATAGTCTCTTCATTTTTTTTCAGTCTACTTTCTGTTATTTAGATTGGGTAACTTCTGTAGATCTGTCTTCACGTTCACCAGTTCTATCCTCTGTCATCTCCATCCTATAAATAAGCCCACCGAGCAAGTTTTTAAATTATCTGTTATTATATTTTTTACTTCTATAATTACTATTTGGCTGTTTTGCATTCCAGCTTTATTGAGTTATAATTGACAAATAAATTGTAAGATATTTAAAGTGTACAGCATGATGATTTCACATATGTATATGTTGTGAAAGGATTCCCCACATTGAACTAACACAAGCATCACCTTATGCTTACCATTTTTTAACTTCTTTTTTAAAGAGAACATTTAAGTTCTGCTCTCTTAGCAAATTTCAGTTATACAGTATAGTGTTATAAGCTGAAGTCATCCATTCTTTTTGTGTAACTGTTACTTCTCTGTTTAGATTTTTCTCTTTTTTAATTGTGTGAAGAGAATTCATAATTGCTTGCTGAACTAGTTTATGGTGGCTCCTTTAACTCCTTGTCTGTTAATTTCAACATCTGATTTATCTGTGTATTGCTGTTTGTTGAATGTCTTTTCTCATTCAAGTGGGACTTTTCCTTTGATTTTTTAATTTGTTCACTGAACATTTTAGATATTATATTATGAGTCTCTGTATTCTATTTCATTTAATTTGTTTGTTTTTAGGCAGATTCCTGATTGATGCATAGTGTGAAAGTCAGGTAGGTGTTAATGTTTAGCTTCATCACTTTGTTGCTACAGAGTTGGGTTAGAAGTTCAGCTCTCCACTAAACATTGATGACGCTGGAGAGTGGAGAAGTCGAGTGCCAACTTCCTTGGTCACTTCAGTGAAAACAGAAAATAGTGATTCACACTGATAAGAAGTTTTAGTCATTCTGAGACCTTGCTAAGTCATTTCAGTCGTGTCTGACTCTGTGCGACCACATAGACGGCAGGCCACCAGGCTCCACCGTCCCTGGGATTCTCCAGGCAAGAACACTGGAGTGGGTTGCCATTTCCTTCTCCAATGCATGAAA
The DNA here is from genome assembly GCF_032452875.1 of Bos javanicus. Lineage (NCBI taxonomy): Eukaryota > Metazoa > Chordata > Mammalia > Artiodactyla > Bovidae > Bos > Bos javanicus. Next base: position 33,159,426 of record NC_083881.1, on the reverse strand, counting down.
GTGAAAAGTGAAAAGGAAGTTGCTCAGTCGTGTCCGACCCTCAGCGACCCCATGGACTGCAGCCTTCCAGGCTCCTCCATCCATGGGATTTTCCAGGCAAGAGTACTGGAGTGGAGTGCCATTGCCTTCTTCTCTGAGACCTTAAGTGAGCATATTTAGAGTTTAGCAGACCAATGATTAACATTTAAGTGAATAACAATTTACTTTTGTTGCTGAAAACCACTGATCTTTTTGGTGGTTGTTTGCTAAGGTGGCATAATCTATCTGGTTATCAAGACCAGCTTTAACCAATCAGTATATGCTAGGCACTGTGCTAAATGTTTACATGAATTACATCATATAGTATAATCACTTATACATTTGGGTTTACTCTCTCCTTTTACATATGAAGAAAATGAGACTCAGAGAAGTTAAGTAAATTGCCTAGCGTCACAGAGCAATGCTGTGGCAGAAATGGGAAGGATGTCTTCACCCCAGAATGATATAGTGAATTGGGAAACATATTATCACAAGTAATTTAAGATAGTTCATTTGAATACTTAGCATTGGAATAAGAAATAAATTTCATCCAGTCATTAAGCTAATTCTTAAGGAGCGGTCCTTGTCAACTATTGGGATGCTGAAGATGTAGGGAATATCAGGGTGCAGGACATATGAGTCATTGGTTTCTAGTGGAAAAAAACTCACCTTTGAGTCTCTCCTGTATGACCTTGGACAGCTTATTTAATCTCTCTTATTCTCTCTTTCCTCATCTACAACATGGAATTCAAAATACCTACCTCAGTGGACTACTCAGAAAAGTAAAGTGATTACATGCACAAGAAATAAGTTTGTTTTTCCTTTCTTCAAGTGAGGGATTCTCTCTCTTTCTCTCTACCCCCTTTCGTCTTCCCTTCAACACAATAATGCTTTAAAAACATTCCATGACCCAGTCCATGCAATAATTCACAGTTTTCCAAGTTCCTTCAAATTAATAAGAAAGGATTTCAAAGGGTGGAAAAGAACAACTTTCATTAAAGGTTTCTCTTGTGGATTTTCATGCTTAAAAGATTACAGGATAAGAAATGCTGTACTTTGTGATATATGAAGTAAAAGTGCAGGTTTTAAGATTCCAGTCATATAATTTCCTAAATTGTCTGGTTTGAAAATCTGGCCCATTTGATTCGCCTGTGCCACGCACATATGAGTGGTTCTCCATTCTCTGGGAGGGTGGTCTTTTCCAGGAATCTTTAGTTGCAAACTATTATAGGAAAAGCTATTCTATGGCCAATCCTCTGGTTCCCTATTTCCACTCGAGCATGTCTTAGTCAATAAATTGCTGCCTCTTGCTTGTCTCTTGATGTATCTGCTATTCTCCATTGAACAATGAAATATCCAGGCATTTTCTACTTTCCTGACTTCAGCTTAAGCTTGTTTGGCAAGGTATGACCGTCACTCAGCCTGGCCTTTATGGCTTAATGGGGAAAAGCCATCACATGCCAATGTGGATTTCCTCACTGCTATGTTATGCTCTCCGACACCAATGGGTGCTTTCTTCCTAAATGAGATGGAAAGTTTCTGATATTGCCAGACAATTACTTGATACTACTTGGCTTTTTGTTTATTCACTTACCAAGTGTCCCACTGGAGGCTCCCCAATAGGAGCAGTGTTAGCCAGACTAAAAGAGCCTTTGGAATTTCAATAACATGGGCTGCTTACTTTTCCCCTTTCGTGTTTATTTTCAGTCTATAGTTTGATTGGATTAAATTTCCTTTATTTAGACTTCAGCAGGAACAACTGACAGAAAGGAAGGTAGTAGAGTTGAAGCTTAATTTGAAGAGACAGTTGAGTAAATCACTGACACAATGAGTAAATCACATACACAGGCTCATTCACCCTGTGAGCCAAGTGACCTCAGTGAGACTTCTTTTTACTTCCAGAAGTAGGACAATATGGGTTCACAGGTCCACTGGTACGTTGGGATTCAGAGGGAACACAGCTCTCTGATTTTCTATTTGGCATATGTGCTACAGCTTCATCGTAAAGTTAAAGCTTGGCGGTGTGTCCGACATCAGATGGAAATTCGTACTTTTAGTCAACTCAACACATTCGAGATCCTGTTAAAAGTACCCTGAGTATATGGCTTCGAACTTTTTATGCAAGAACAAGAAGAAACTCAAACTGATGTGGTGTGCTAATATAGCTGTTTTCAAGACTCACTGGTTCCATGACTGGAGCTTGTGCAGTAGTCTTCAAATGAAGGGTCCTTTTTATATCACAACGGAAAGCAAGTGAATGGGATAGAGTTTTTCATATTTTCTAAAGTATGGTTCGTTATGTCACTAGGATAATGTTTTGCAATTGTCTGCTTCTTTCTATTTCTAATGTTATTGCTTTTATATAATTTCTCACTGTTGCTCAGTATTTAATCACCATTCTTCACCTGGACTATTATGTTGGTTTTGTTTAGTCACTAAGTCGTGTCCAACTCTTTGCGACACCATGGACTATAGCTTGCCAGGCTTCTCTGACCATGGGATTCTCCATGCAAGAAAACTGGAATGCATAGCCATTTCCTTCTCCAGGGGATCTTCCCAACCCAGGGACTGAATCTGTGATTCCTCCACTGGCAGGTAAATTCTTTACTGCTGAGTCTTCAAGGAAGCAAACTATTATAGTAATTTTTTAAAAGTTTCCTCACTCCAGGGTATACAAAATACCACAGTTAGTTTAGTAATGACTCAAATGTCGTCTACTAGTGTATTCAAACACTGATGACTTCACACTGACATCCCAAGAATAGCCACCCCACATAGCCCAGAATTCAGCCTTTCTACATTTTGATCCTTACCTTCCTACCTTCCTACCTTCCTATTGAACCTACCATAGCTCCCCTTCAGCAAGCCTACCAGCACTTCCACACACACCCGCAGTTTCTTGCTTCAAGTTTTTGCTCTCTATGCTGTCTCCCCAAGACTATCATTCCTCTGTGTTTTATGCTTAGAGTTTATACATTTGTCATCACCCACTCGATAGCAAGAAAACAGCAAGATAAGAAAAGAAAGCTTTCTTAAATCAACAATACAAAGAAATAGAGGAAAACAATGGAATGGGAAAGACGAGATCTCTTCAAGAAAATTGGAGATATCAAGGGAATATTTCATGCAAGGATGGGAACTATAAAGGACAGAAACAGCAAGGATCTAACAGAAGCAAAAGAGATTAAAAAGAGGTGTCAACAATACAAAGAAAAACTATATGATAAATGTCTTAATGACCCAGATTACCATGATGGAATGGTCACTCACCTAGAGCCGGACATCCTGGAGTATGATGTCAAGTGGGCCTTAGGAAGCATTACCATGAACAAAGATAGTGGAAGTGATGAATTTTCAGCTGAGCTATTTCAAATCTTAAAAGATAATGCTGTTAAAGTGCTTCACTCAATTTGCTAGCAAATTTGGAAAACTCAGCAGTGACCACAGGACTGGAAGATGTCAATTTTTATTTCAATCCCAAAGAAAGTCAATGCCAAAGAATCTTCAAATTACTGTACAATTGCACTCATTTCACATGCTACCAAGGTAATGATCAAAGTCCTTCAAGCTAGGCTTCAAGAGTATGTGAACTGAGAAATTTCAAACATAAAAACTGGATTTAGAAAAGGCAGAGGAACCAGGGATCAAATTGTCAACATTCATTGGATCATGGAGAAAGCTAGGGAAGTCCAGAAAAAAATGTGTTTAACTGACTACACTAAAGTCCTTGACTGTGTGGATCACAACAAACCGTGGAAAATTTTTGAAGAGATGGGAGTACCAGATCACCTTACCTGTCTCCTGAGAAACCTGTATGCAAGTCAAGAAGCAGCAACAGTTAGAACTGGACATGGAACATTTTAACAATGGGCTGGTTAAAAATTGGGAAAGGAGTATGATAAGGCTTTATATTGTCACCCTGCTAATTTAACTTCTATGCAGAGTACATCATGCAAAATGCCAGGTTGGATGAATCACAAGCTGGAATCAAAATTCCCAGAGGAAATATCAACAACCTCAGATATGCAGATAGTATGACTCTAATGGCAGAAAGTGAAGAGGAACTAAAGAGCCTCTTGATGAAGGTGAAAGAGGAGAGTGAAAAAGCTGGCTGAAACTCAACAGTAAAAAACGAAGATCATGGTATTTAGTCCCATCAGTGCAGTTCAGTTCAGTTCAGTCGCTCAGTCATGTCTGACTCTTTGTGACCCCATGAATTGCAGCATGCCAGGCCTCCCTGTCCATCACTAACTCCTGGAGTTCACTCAGACTCACGTCCATCGAGTCAGTGATGCCATCCAGCCATCTCATCCTCTGTCGTCCCCTTCTCCTCCTGCCCCCAATCCCTCCCAGCATCAGAGTCTTTTCCAATGAGTCAACTCTCGCATGAGGTGGCCAAAGTACTGGAGCTTCAGCTTTAGCATCATTCTTTCCAAAGAAATCCCAGGGCTGATCTCCTTCAGAATGGACTGGTTGGATCTCCTTCACTTCATGGCAAAAAGAAGGGTAAAAAGTAGAAGTAGTGAAAGGTTATATTTTCTCAGGCTCCAAAATCACCATGGACAGTGACTTGAAGCCATGAAGTTAAAACACTTGCTCCTTGGAAGGAAATCTATGACAAATCTAGACAGCATATTAAAAGGAGAGATATTACTTTGCCGACAAAAGTCCATATAGTAAAAGCTATGGTTTTTCCAGTAGTCATGTATGGATGTGAGAGTTGGACCATAAAGAAGGCTGAGCACCAAAGAATTGATGCTTTTGAATTGTGGTGCTGTAGAAAACTCTTGATAATCCCTTGGACTGCACAGAAATCAAACCAGTCAGTTAATCCAGGAGGAAATCAATCCTGAATATTCATTGGAAGGACAGATGCTGAAACTGAAGCTCCAATACTTCAGCCATCTGATGTGAAGAGCTGACTCATTGGAAAAGACCCTGATGCTGGGAAAGACTGAAGGCAAAAGGAGAAAAGGGTGACAGGATGAGATGGTTAGATAACATCATCGACTCAATGGGTATGAATTTGAGCAAACTCTTTGATATAGTGGAGGACAGAGGAGCCGGTTGTGCTGCAGTCCATGGGGTCACAAAGAATCAGACGTGACTTAGTGAGTGAACAATAACAAAAGCCACTCAACTAATACTTTCTATGTGAAATGTTTTTTTATGCTCAGAGGTTTGCAAAGAACTCTCCCCTCTTGTAATATTTATTTCTCAATATTAGTAAGAATTTCTTTTGCAGACTTCTGAGATATATTTTATTGGAACTATTTTTTGTGGGGTTTTATTTATAAATTTAAGAAGGAGTTATGAAACATAAATGTGGGTTTTAAAAAATGTTTATTTTAGATGGATTCCATTATGGAATATCTTTATATGGTTTAAAACATCTACTCAAGTTACCTCCCTACAGAGTGAAGTCGAGTTACCTTCCCTTCCCAACTGTATAATTCTATGTTAAAATAGCCTTTTCCTGATAACTCACAAGAATAAATGAGCAAAAATCTTTCATAAATATAACAGCACTCATACCATTTTTTCTAGTTATTTATACCTTCAACTATGTACCCTCATTATTTATACAAATGTCTTCTACCCCTTTATCAGCCTCTTAGCTTCTTGATGGAAGAATGTGTACCTAATTTATCCATAATTTCCTGAAATACTAGATACATAATATCATATACATTATGAGTAAAATAATCAATCAATTTTAGATGTCATGGAAGTCCTCTCTAATGTTCCTAGATCCACAATTTAAAGTTTATGTAAAATTAGCTTTAAAAAGTAAGTAGAGATCTGCAAAACAAAAATATTTAGGAAGATAAAAAGTGTATTTCAGGTTGGTAGATAATTTAGAAAATGTATTTAGCTTCCAAAATTTCAAGGATAAGTAGGGAACACACTTCAACTTTTCTCATAAAAGCAGATATCCAGAAAAAAATCAAACTGAATAAGTAATATTCTATTTTTAGAAATCTCGTTTTCAGAAAGTTCAGCCATATGTTTTGAAGTCACTTATCTGGGTCATCAGCTATGGTTTCACTTTATGGGTAAGATGCCAGTATATATATATATATATACTAAGTATTGGAATTAGCTTTAATATTAGTATTAATTAGTACTAAAAATTAGTATTTATATTTTGATACTTCTGAGAGTAGGTTAGTTAATTTGAGTTAGTTAATTTCTGCTCCTCCACATACAGAAAGGTTTTACTTCTGGTTTTGGCCATTCTACAGTTGTTATTGGGATTAATGAGAAATACTGCAAGACCAAATCTTGGCTGTCAAAGAAAGTGAGGGGAAGAAGTGAACTGTTTTTAACATATTTCAGCCATTACTTTCATTTCTTCCCCCTACTTTCACCAACAGAATTGCCTGCAGAGTAAAAAGAGAGGTTATGTAATTTTTTACACCTCTGTCCAACATCTTGAATATCTCCAACTAGAGGTGGCATAAGATCTTATGTAGGCTAGAAAGAACTATCTGTATTCAAGGAAGAAACAATTAAGCTTATGTGGGACTCCCCTGATCTAATCACCTATGTTTCTAGGTTTTTAGAAGAATATACTACCTACCATGAATATCAGACAATAGATTATGTTACTCACTTTCTCAGTAGAATAGATTGAAGCCCAAAGTTGTTTGTAAAATCAGCAAAGTTGTTTGTAAAAAAAAAAAAAAGCAGAAGCTAAACTCCTACAATACTTGACAAAAACTGGTAACTCAGTCTTCTGGGGGTAGATTAAAATTCAAGACTGCCATTGCTTTCATTTTATTCATCCTCACTCCACTATCTGGTTTGAGGAGAATGAATGAGAATAAAAGAGGAGGGAGTCAGGAAATTATTATTTTTAACTGAAAAGCATGAAACAAGTAGCATGAGACATAAATCATGGAGCTCATATTTCACAGTTTAATCAAGAAGCAAAAGGGAGCATCTACAGGAAACCACCTAGAGTTGCTCCAAGAGTCGCTCTTGATGGGTGAAAAGAAAGACACCCTCGGGGCCATTTGGAATACTCTGGGATAGTGTTGGCTTTTGATTTGTACTCAAAGTTAATGATGCTAGTTGCAGTGAAAACAAAATTGTCCAAAATTTATGTGGATTTCCCCATCAAAGTTTGGAATAATGTATTGTTTTTTTCTTTGAATATTATGTAGTCAAAAATTTTGAATAGCTGAGATATCGCTGGTAGCCAAGAGAGTAGAGATGTGACAGAGCTGCTTTGTCAATTCCCACTGACATATGACTAGGCTCTTTTGACCCACCTGGGTAGACATACAGTTGTTAGAGCAGATGTCACTGCTAGGAGGGTGGGTCCTTATAGCCACTCTTAGAGTTACTACCAGTCCCATCACTTCACGGCAAATTGAAAAGGGAAAAGTGGAAACAGTGACAGATTTTATTTTCTTGGGCTCCAAAGTCACTGTGGACAGTGACTGCAGTCATGGAATTAAAAGACACTAGCTCCTTGGAAGAAAAGCTAGGACAAACCTAGAAAATGTATTAAAAAGCAGAGACATCACTTTGCTGACAAAGATGCATCTGGTCAAATCTATGGTTTTTTGATTATGGATGTGGAATTTGTACCATAAGGAAGGCTGCGGGCCAAAGAATGGATGCTTTTGAGTTGTGGTGCTAGAGATGACTCTTGAGAGTCCCTTGGACAGCAAGGAGATCAAACCAGTCAATCCTAAAAGAAATCAACCCTGAATATTGGAAGGACTGATGCTGAAGTTCCAATACTTTGGCCACCTGATGTGAAGAGCTGACTCATTGGAAAAGACCCTGATACTGGTTAAGATTGAAGGCAGGAGGAGAAGGGGACAACAGAGGATGAGATGGTTGGACAGCATCACTGACTCAAAGGACAAGAGTTTGAGCAAGCTCTGGGAGATATTCAAGGACAAAGAAGCTTGGTGTTCTGCAGTTCATGGGATCACAAAGAGTGGGACATGACTTAGTGACTAAACTCTAAGATTTACCACTTGAGAGAGCCAAGCTTCTCACTGGGTGGGATTGGTGGTCCAGAAGGGGGACTGCTCGTGTGCCTCCTTCTTTGCCCTTGGTTACTGGCTCCTGGTTCTCTGGTAGACTAAAAAGTCCAAGGACTCAGTACAATTAGGGTTGCAAAACTTCGGTTTCTTTGCTTTCTGATAACAGGCCAAGATCTGCAATTTGAAAGAAGTCTGAGTTGGAGAAAGAATTGAGGAGAACGTGGATGAGGATGTTTATGATAAAACACACTCTCTCTTTCTTCCTAAATGGTTTACGGCAAAAGATCTGAAAAGGCAGCTGTGGGGCCTTGTTAAGTACACAGCTGGGACAGACCCAAGAGCCTTTTATTTTCCTGCCAATAAGATACTCTATGTTACAGTGCCGAACAAAGCATATTTTTGATAGTAAAAGATAATGTATCCCTCTAGTTGCACTCTTTCCTGTGGATAATTTATGGTGAATTTCCCATTAGATGGCTGTCACATCGCATTCTTTGCTTTAGTCTGTGGTTACAGATTTATCTTTAAGAGCCTTTCCTTTTAGAAAATCTTTTAGTAAGACCTCACATTCTTAATATTGACTGACATTATCACAAACTGGAAAGCCTTCTTCTAAGGGTCAATGAAGTGTTATATATAGAAGATTACCTATAGTCTCTTCGCCGTCATTTCTTGTAATGTATGATGTGGAGATGATTGTGGTAGGAACAGAGCTGAAACCAAAATTGCCCAGAGTTGTTTTCACATCATCCCAGTTAATGCTCAAGAGTTTTCATTTGAAAACAAGTAGCAACACACTGAAGTCAAGATGAAGGTAGAACTTACAGAGTCTCCCACTACTGTTTCATTCATTATCTATAAATACTGTGAAGGAAGATGTGCAGGCCCAAGGAATCCAGGGTTCTTGACTCTCCTGTTCCTTTTGCAGCCACCACCCTTTCAATGCTCGCTTGCCAGAGGTTGAAATCCAGTTTTCTTCTCCAATCCTTATTTCCTGATACATACCACCATAGGTAGGTTATTTACTATATTATTTTAAAACCTAGTTTATGTATGTATACTTATACTTTTTTCGGCTGCCCCACGAGGCACGCAGGATCTTAGTTCCCCAACCAAGGATCAAGCCCATGTCCCCTGCATTGGAAGCACAAGTCTCAAGCACTGAACCACCAGGGAAGCCTGTAGACCACTTACTTTAAAGCAGAAAGCATTATTGGATGCTAGGTAGGCAGAGTTTTAGATGAAGAAAGTGTTTGCTTGCTTCAGGTTGCCAGCTTATCCCAAATCCACTCTTTTCCAGGCATTCGTTGTTCTCTGCAAAGATCCCCAGGACACCTCTGTTAACTCTCAACTTAGTGTGAACTTAATAAAAATACCAAATGTATTTTAATAGTTTTATGATATATAGTTCACAATTTACTCACTTAAAGTGGACAATTTAATGATTTTAGTTTATTCTCAGAGTGTGCAACCATTATGACGGTTGATTTTGGAACAGTGACATCACCTCAAAAGAAACACCACTGGACGTCCCTGGCGGTGGTCCAGTGGTTAAGACTCCGTGCTCCCAATGCTGGGGCACAGGTCCCGTCCCTGGTCCTAATCAGGGAAGACACCACAAAAAAGAAAGAAAGAGAGGAAAGAAATACCATCATCTTTGGCAGTCACTTCCCATTTTCCCCAAAGCCACCTATCCCTAGCCCTGCTGCTGCTGCTAAGTCTCTTCAGTCGTGTCTGACTCTGTGCGACCCCAGAGATGGCAGCCCACCAGGCTCCCCTGTCCCTGGGATTCTCCAGGCAAGAACACTGGAGTGGGTTGCAATTTCCTTCTCCAATGCATGAAAGTGAAAAGTGAAAGTGAAGTCGTTTAGTCATATGTGACTCTTAAGGACCCCATAGACTGCAGCCTACCAGGCTCCTCCATCCAGGGGATTTTCCAGGCAAGAGTACTGGAGTGGGTGCCATTTCCCTAGCCCTAGATGTACTTTAATCTATTTTTTGTCTGTATAGATTTGACTATTTTGATTTGCCTATGGACTTAGTTGACCCACAGCATATGGGAGCTTAGTTCCTTGACCAGGGATTGAACCCTCGTCCTCTGCATTGGAAGGTGGATTCTTAACCACTGGCCCATCAGGGAAGTCCAAACCAAAGCCCTACCTCCTAACGCCACCACCTTGCAAGTTGGGCTTCAGCAAATGAATTTTGGGGTGGTGGTGGGGGGACACAAGCATTCAACACATAGCACTCAGTTTATTCATCTGTATAAAAAGCACTTACTTCATAAAGTTATTCTGTGGATTAAATGAGTTAATATATCAAGGCGAAGCCTAGTCCAAAACCTGACAGATCCTGCTGGTAGAGATTCAGTGAGGTACTTTGAGATTTAGACAATTTATTACTTATGTGCGTGTGTGTGTGCACTCTGCTCAGTTGTGTCTTACCCTTTGTGGCCCAATAGACTGTAGCACACCAGGCTCCTCTGCCCATGGAATTTTCTAGGCAAGAATACTAGAGTGGGTTGCCACTTCCTACTCTAGGGAATGTATTGGAGAAGGAGTAGGACACGACTGAAGCGACTTCGCAGCAGCAGCAACAGCAGGGAATGTATTACCTACATTCATACATTGGGTGGGCTTCTCAGGTGGCACTAGTAGTAAAGACCCTTCCTACCAATGCAGGAGACATAAGAGACTTGTGTTCAGTCTCGGAGTCAAGAAGATCCCCTGGGGAAGGGCACGGCAACCCACTCCAGTATACTTGCCTGGAGAGGAGCCTGGCAGGCTAGGGTCCATAGTGTTGCAGAGAGTCAGACACAACTGAAGAGATAGCATGCACACATGTATATATTGGTTATATATTAGCCATGAGTATTACACATATTACTTATGTGGATATGCATTTTCTACATAACCAACAGCAGATGGAAGACTGGCCCAAAGTACTAGCTCCCTGCCCCTTGTCTCACATCCCACTATGAGTGATACTAAAACAAAAGAAGTCGGATAAGTGCAATGTGAGTTTTGTGATACTCTTGAGTGGCAGCTACATGGTGGTGCTGCAATGTTAGGGTCTGAGCTACACTCTGAGAGAGGTGAGGGTGGAGAAAAACAGGTCAACCTTCAGGATGTGGGAGGCGATGAGACACTACTTCACGATGGCCTTCCACGGCAGAGAAGGGGAAAGAGGAGGAGATAGCCCTGTAGTTGATCCTTGCAAGCCTTCAATCCTGGGTTCCAAGAGGATCACAGGGATTCCTGACGAGACCAGGATAAAGTGTGCTTCAGGCTTTGGCCTCTGTGGCCTGTGCTGATTTGTGTAAAGTCACCTGTGTACCCCATGCGTCCCTGCAAAGGCCCCTCAAGCAGCCAGGACAGCACCTCCTGGAATATATCTGTGGTCAGGAATGTTAACTGTTCTTACTAAACAGGGAACACACTCTAAGCATAGTTCTAAATCAAAGCCATAAAAACATACTGATAAATTTGACTATATCAAAATTAAGTTTTCTGCTTGGAAAAAATGACACATTAATTGTGTCAACAGATATGCCCTAAATTGAGGGGAAATTTTGTAATAAATAAATCAAAGAGAGCATTGACACATTCTCTTCAGAGGATTTCAAGTTTTAAGGAAAAGTATAACAACCCAATTGATAACTGGGCAAACGCTGATAGAGAAAAATAAAAAACTATCCAATACAACTTATAACTTAAAAAAAAAAACACTTTAAACTAGGAGATGTTATACCTAATGCACAAGACTGGTAAAAATATTGATAATATCTAGTGTTAGCAAGAATATTGTATAATTTTTTTGATAAGCATTATATGACTGAATTTTTCCTTCAGTGGCTTAGTATCCTGGGGAATAGTATCCTCTGGGCAGAAAAATGGGGGCTTTTACTTTGACTTTTATACGAAGTGCTATCATGTGTTTGAGAAAGAGATTGCTTCACAACATGTGTGGATTATTCTTTATAAAACCATTTAAAAATTAAGATTAGACATAGTCTTCATAGCAACCACAGTAGTTCAAATAGATTGGGATGTTTCTTAAAACAATGGTTGCTACTGACCTGGGATTGGAGCAAATAAATTAAAATGCCTCTTAGAAAAGAAAAACTAATTAAAGATGAATTATTAATTAAATCCTTATTTTTTCCACTCTGTCAAATAAGAGTTTATGAGCGAGGGTGTTTCTATGTTGTGAAACACTAAGTCACAGTGTAACGAGTTGTTCCTTATCTAGTGAAATATCTAAGTAATAAATCTAAGTAGCAATATTTTGAGACAAAAACAGGTATAACATTGCTTCAGAAAAATCTCATAAAAAGTTCAGTATCCTTAAACGTGACTTAGATTTTATTTATATGCAAAGATAGCTTTTGAAACATCACACAACTCAGACACCAACCCCTCAAAATAGATGATTTACAACTATTCAAAATAGATGATTACAACTATAGATCCATTTACAACTGCTCCAACAGCACTGGTTCTTATGGCCTTAATATCAACTGTTTACAGGTCCATGTATCTTTGACATGAACAATCTTTAAATGCAACAATTCAAGCCTAAATATAAAACCATAAAATACAGAATCCCCTCTTTTCATAGTTCTATTAAAAAACTGATCTTTTGGCCAACATTACTATCTCAAGTAAGCCTTTAGGAATTCTGGAATTTGGGGTTGATGACAAGCTGTAGTCAGAGATTTTTTTCCTCCTTTCATGACCCCAAGCCACTCCTCTCATCAGCCTGATGTTGACAGAGAGGAGGAAAGCAAGCATCTTAGGCAAAATCGCCTGTTCTCAAAGAAACAAAACACCCACATCAGAAATCCTTGAACAGTGACTATGGCAGCTTGTGTCTCCAAAGCTTTAGATGTATATCCTTTTCATGCAGCAATGGGTCCACCAAGATTCTTCATGACTGCAGAGTGTTCCTAGGATAAAAAGTTACAGCAGAAGAGAGGTCATGCCTATAGTCATTGTCATGAAGACTTTGGGTAGGACCAACAAACACCAGCAACAATCCCTTATGCTGTTGAGTCAGATGCACATCCAGCAAGTTTTTTCTTCCCCCTATCTTGATTTAGAAAATACAGGAAGGTTAAGTCTGAGATAAATAGATTCTATCACGATTTGGAAAAGTGAAAACTGAGAGCCAGGAGGGAGAAGAGAGAAAATGAGAATGAGGGATGACGTTTTGGTTAATTAATGTGTCAACCTGGCTGAGTTAAGGGATGTCAGAATTATTTCTGGGTCTGTCTGTGAAGGTGTTTCTGGAAGAGATTAACATTTGAGTCAACAGACTGGGTAGAGAAAATTCACCTTCACTAGCGTGGGTGGGCATCATCCAATCTGTTGAGGGGTTGAAGAGAATGAAGAGGCAGAGAATGGGAGAGTTTGAGCTTGACCTCAAGTGTCTGCTTGAATTCTATCCCTCTTCTACAGAAGTGTGTAAATGTCAATCCTAATCTTCCAATTTGTTTCCCACCCCCACTCCCTGGTAACCATAAGTTTGTTTTCTACATCTGTAACTCTATTTCTATTTTGTAGATAAGTTCATTTATACCCTTCTTTTAGATTCCAAATATGTGATATCATACAATATTTATCTTTCTGTCTGACTTAGTATGACAATCTCTAGGTCTGTGTTGCTGCAAATGACATTATTTCATTCTTTTTTATGGCTGAGTAATATTCCATTGTTTATATGTATCACATCTTCTTTATTCATGCCTCTGTTGATAGACATTTAGGTTGCTTCCATGTCCTGGCTGTTGTAAACAGTGCTGCATGAACATTGGGGTGCATGTTTCTTTTTCAATAATGGTTTTCTCAGGGTATATATGCCCAGTAGTGGGATTGCTGGGTCGTATGGTAGTTTTATTCCTAGTTTTTAAAGGAATCTCCATACTGTTCTCTATAGTGGTTGTATCAATTTACATTCCCACCAACAGTGCCAGAGTGTTTCCTTTTCTCCATACCCTCTCCAAGCATTTATTGTCTGTAGGTTTTTGATGTAGTCATTCTGACCAGTATGAGGTGATACCTAATTGTAGTTTTGATTGACATTTCTCTAGTAATGAGCAGTGTTGAATAGCTTTTCATGTGCTTCCTAGCCAAATGAATGTCTTCTTTGAGGAACTATCTATTTAGATCTTCTGCTGATATTTTGATTGGTTGTTTTTTTAAATATTGAGCTGCATGAGCTGTTTGTATATTTTAGAGATTAATTGCTTGTCAATTGCTTCATTTGTAAATATTTTCTCCCATTCTGTGGGCTGTCGTGAGCTGCTGATTCTTATGTCTTCTCAAATCTGGTACTAATACCAGTGACCTGCAGCCTGGGGCTGGGAATTATACTGTTGTTTCTCCTGGTTCTCCAGCTCTTACATGACAGATTGTGAAACTTCTTGGGCTCCATAAGCACATGAGCCAATTCCTGTAATGAATTTCCTCATTATCTATATATCTACCCTATTGGTTCTGTTTCTCTTGGGAACCCTGACTAATACACATGGTTAGTAAAATAATGTTTGGCTTCTTTCTGAATTGGAAATAACTAATTAATACTAATTAACTTATTAATACTAATAAATAATTAACACTACTTAAATTTATACTATCAAGGGAAAGACTTCTCTTGTTGGAGGAAGGTGCTAGAAATATTTTTTTCTGAGAAAGGAACAGTCTCTTTATGGCCTCATTTGGATTCTCCTCCTTAGATTCTTATTTCCTTGTGCTGTGTTCTCCCCTCAAACAATACAGAATTTTGAATTTTGTCTTTGTAGCGGGATAAGTAGCTATATCCACCACTGGTTTCCTTGGGTTGTTCTCCTGACTCAGATAGACTGTAAATATGTAGGCATTTGTCGCCGACGTCCACTTGCCTTTTGTTTCCCATGTTATCTCTTGATTCTCATTGCCAAAGATTTCTGGTAATGTGTCCCAATATGTGTTAACCTCTGACATTTACCAAGGTCTGAGTCAACCTCTGCTCATACTGTTTCCACTGATTATCTTAAAGCACCATTTTATTACGTCTGTGCATGTGCAAGGGCGGAGTTCTTTAAGATAAAATACTTGAATTATATAAACCTTTATAAGTCAAATTCCAGGCACCTTTCAAGGATCATGCTGTGTGTCATACTTTCTTAACCTGATGATTGTTGTTAAATTTATATAGTTTCAGGGTCACAAAATATGGTTCAAAACAGGAGTGAGTTTTTAATGGCTGCACTCTATTTTATCTCATGGAAGTATTCTACATTATAAAACTATTTCTCTTTTGCTGAATATTTGTGTTATTAAGAATTTTCTTTATATTTAATATTATGATGAACAACTTGAAAAAAAATCCTTATTCATATTCTTCTCCTTAAGATAAAACATTAGAAGTGGAATTATTATGTTAAAATAATAACAAGGGTTAAGATTCTGTGCTTCTACTGCAGAGGGTGTGAGTTCATTCTCTGGTTAGGGAACTCAGATGCCACATGCTGTGCAAAAAAAAAAAAAAAAGAGAGCACCTTAAAAAGCATATTGTTATCTTTATTTACCTCTAAGTTGATGAGTGCCGAAGAATTGATGCTTTTGAACTGCGATGTTGGAGAGGACTCTTGAGAGCGCCTTGGAGTGCAAGGAGATCCAACCAGTCCATCCTAAAGGAAATCAGTCCTGAATATTCAATGAAGGACTGATGCTGAAGCTGAAACTCCAATACTTTGGCCACTTGATGAGAAGAACTGACTCATTTGAAAAGACCCTGATGCTAGAAATGATTGAAGCCAGGAGGAGAAGGTGACAACAGAGGATGAGATGGTTGGATGGCATCACCGACTCAATGGACATGAGTTTGAGTAAGCTCCAGGATTTGAAGATGGGCAGGGAAGCCTGGAGTACTGCAGTCCATGGGGTCGCAAATAGTCGGACACGACTAGGACTGAACTGAACTAAAAGTTCATTAGAGGAGAAAAATTAGGGAAAGATGAGATCTATGCCATATTAAGACTTAATATAAAATCGAAGTTAAACTAAATTTTCACTGTGACAATATTTGTACCAATGAGCTCTCCCAAATGAAAAAAAAAAGAAAAGAATTATTAAACTGTTCCAAAATACTGTCTGGTAAAATACGAGGTCCCAAACTTACTTGTGTACACAGATAGCATGGCATGTTCTGGTAGGATTAGAAGTTAAAATATCCAAGAAAAAAGCCAGCACACAAAATGAGCACAACCCTGAGGGCCCAGTTGATGCAAATTCTATGTACATAGTCACTAAAGTGTAAGTGTTAGTCGCTTAGACATGTCTGACTCTTTGCGACCCCATGGACTATAGTACATCAGGCTCATCTGTTCATGGAATTCTCCAGACAAGAATACTGGAGCTGGTAGCCATTCCCTTCTCCAGGGGATCTTCCCAACCTAGGAATCAAACTTGGGTCTTCCATATTGCAGGCAGATTCTTTACCATCTGAATCACCCAAGAAGTTTTAAAGCAAGTCAAAATGGGAACTGCTCATGAGGTTAAACTTTTCTGGTCCTTTATTTTTTGTTTGAACAGTTTGATAAGCAGCTAAGGAAAAATATCCAATATTTTTGGTTCTAGCTGTCAAGAAATTGGAAGTAAATTAAACCTGTAATTTCAGTTCTTTCTAAGAAACTGTGGCAAACCTAAGATCTTATTAATTATTGTGAATGATAAGTAGTTATAGTTAATTTCTCAAGGTTCTCAGAATTCTTATACAGCAATCTGCTGAGACTGATGTCTGGCAGGGGAGTAAGGGCTGCAACTTAGAAAAATGAAACAGAAATGATGCAAATCCAAATACAAAAACCAAAATTATTTCTCAAATTTTCTTTAATATGTCCTCTGTTGGTAGTTGACTTTGAGGTTGTGCTGAGAAAAAGAGAGCTATTTTCATACTACTTTAAGTTGAAATATGTTCACAGAAGAGGTGTAAGATTCTGAAGTACTTTGATGATGTATCAAAGGCTTTTGACTCCATTTTAATCTAGAATATGCAATACCTCCTGGATCCTTGTCAAAGTGGCTTGGGGTTTCTGACTTCTCATTTCAGAAGAATGGTATATTGAAAAGTTGAAAGGAAAATTGTTAAAATGGCTATGAATACATAAAAATTATTTGTTTTATACATTGGATATTTTTTCTTGGTGGTAAAAACCTGGATTTGATCCAGTGCAATGCTATGTTCAAGAAATGAAAAGACTGTCGCATTAAAAAAAAATTAAAATCTTTTCTTTTTTATAATCTAAACTATTTTTAAAGTCAGGGGTTATATTTATCTTTATAGAAAATCAGCCTAGGTTTTATTTAACTTTACTTATTGGATTAAAAAAGAGACACATTTTATCTATTACAAGTCTAGTAGTGTGTATGTGTGTGTGTGTGTGTGCATGTTTTTGGTCATACTGATTTATCTCAGTATAAGATCCAGCAGAATTGTTCAGAAATAAAATAAAATAGAATTTATGTAAAAAAATGGGACTTAATAAAATAAATCAATTAATTCAGGTCATATTCAACATAGCACTTTTATTCAAAATTTTAATAGAACCTCTTATGTGCTCAAGAGGTAATTCTTCAAAAATGGTTGAACTAGATTGAAATTTCCTTCAATTCTGAAATTTTACGACATTACTCCCTTTTATAAAATGATCTTTTCATGATTGTTTTAATTTTTTTCATGTCTTGATTCCACTCTCAAAATACCACCATTTTTATTTGCTAATAAGAAAATTTCAGTGTGTGTTAGAACTTTTAGAATTTTTCAACTATTAATTAACATACTATTCAAAAGGACTACAGGAAGTATTTATATCCCCTGTAAAAAATAATTTTTGCAGGAAAAATCTACACAAGAGCATTGGTAAAACATTTAGAGTTGTCTTGATATTGAAATTCATTTCCCAAAGATTTCCCATACCTGATTATGTTTCCTGACTAGATTACATTTATAACAAAAAATACTGGAAAATAGTATTTATTATAATAACATGATATAATAATATAATAAAAAGAAAAATCCACAGTAACTAAACTGAGGAACTGTTGTTGTTCAGTCACTAGGTCGTGTCTGACTCTGTGACTTCATGGACTATAGCACAACAGGCCCCTGAGTCCTGTTCAGTCACTAGGTCGTGTCTGACTCTGTGACTTCATGGACTATAGCCTCCTCAGGCTCCTGAGTCCTCCACTATCTCTCACAGTTTGCTCAAATTCATTTTCATTGAGTTGGTGGTGCTATCTAACCATCTCATTCTCTGCTACCCCCTTCTCTTTTTGCCTTCTATCTTTCCCAGCATCAGGGTCTTTTCCAATCAGTCAGTTCTTCACATCAGTTGGCCAAAGTATCGGAGTTCAGCTTCAGCATCCATCCTTCCAGTGAATATTCAGGGTTGATTTCCTTTAGGATTGACTGGTTTGATCTCCTTGTAGTTCAAGGAACTGAGCAACAGTAGGAAAATTAATTGTTTTTTTTAATTGTTAATTTTTAAAAAAATCAGCAAAATGGGTTTACTTGGGAATAGTAGAGAATTGCAGTTTGAGACTAGCATGCTAAGGAAAGAAACTTTATTTTATTGAGGAAAACGGGAAGTTGGGAGAGGTTGTAATAAACAATGAGTCCATTGGAGGAAAGTGAGAGTTTGAAGTGTAGTAGCTTTTCATTGGCTGAGCTGGTACAGCCTCTCATTGGCTAGGTTGTTGCAGAACAAAGTTAACCTTCAAAGGCCAGCCTTTGAAGACAAACAAGCTAAATGAAAGAAAAAGGTAAATAGAGTTATTTTATTGAAATTCTACAAGGGGATTCTAAAAGCACAAAACAAAAGCTTTGGAACCTAGAGCTTAAGTAAAGGAGTGATTTTTATTTTAATACTGGGGCTCTGGTTAGTGGAATAAAGATTTAGAGGGTTCCTGGAAGTATTAATACATACTGAATGTCTGGTGGTGGAATGAGACTGAGGTTAGTCTGCAAACTGCTTGCCTCATAAGATGTCACTGAATTTTGGAGCAAATTTGGATTGAGGAATTTGGGGAGTAAATCAGTCTTTTGACAGTGGAACTAAAACTTCAAGTAAAGGGATAGGTGGTTACTCAGACCTAAATGGGTGTTCCCAGATAGCTCAGTGGTAAAGAATCGGTCTGCCAATGCAGGAGACCTAAGAGGCTTGGGTTAGGTCCCTGGGTCAGGAAGATCCCCGGAGAAGGAAATAGCAACCCACTCCAGTATTCTTGCCTTGAGAATCCCATGAACAGAGGAGCCTGGTGGGCTACATTTCCTTCTGCAAAGCCTTTAGTGGAGTTTTGAGGGTTGCAAAGAGTTGGACACAACAGTAGAGACTTAGCACATATTCATGCATAATGTCAACATCCAACAATCACATATAAGTTTAATAGAATTATATTTTATTTTCTTTAGATCACATCAGATCAGATCAGTCACTCAGTCGTGTCCAACTCTTTGCGACCCCATGAATCGCAGCACACCAGGCCTTCCTGTCCAGCACCAACTCCAGGAGTTCACTCAGACTCACATCCATTGAGTCAGTGATGCCATCCAGCCATCTCATCCTCTGTCGTCCCCTTCTCCTTTTGCCCCCAATCCCTCCCAGCATCAGAGTCTTTTCCAATAAGTCAACTCTTTGCATGAGGTGGCCAAAGTACTGGAGTTTCAGCTTTAGCATCATTCCTTCCAAAGAAATCCCAGGGCTGATCTCCTTCAAAATGGACTGGTTGGATCTCTTGCAGTCCAAAGGACTCTCAAGAGTCTTCTCCAACACCACAGTTCAAAAGCATCAATTCTTTGGCGCTCAGCCTTCTTCACAGTCCAACTCTCACAACCATACATGACCACAGGAAAAACCATAGCCTTGACTAGATGAACCTTTGTTGGCAAAGTAATGTTTCTGCTTTTGAATATGCTATCTAGGTTGGTCATAACTTTCCTTCCAAGGAGTAAGCATCTTTTAATTTCATGGCTGCAGTCACCATCTGCAGTGATTTTGGAGCCCAAAAAAATAAAGTCTGATACTGTTTCCACTGTTTCCCCATCTATTTCCAATGAAGTGATGGGACCGGATGCCATGATCTTCATTTTCTGAATGTTGAGCTTTAAGCCAATTTTTTCACTCTCCACTTTCACTTTCATCAAGAGGCTTTTTAGTTTCTCTTCACTTTCTGGCATAAGGGTGGTGTCATTTGCATATCTGAGGTTATTAATATTTCTCCTGGCAATCTTGATTCCAGCTTGTGTTTCTTCCAGTCCAGTGTTTCTCATGATGTACTCTGCATATAAGTTAAATAAACAGGGTGACAATATACAGCCTTGACATACTCCTTTTCCTATTTGGAACCAGTCTGTTGTTCCATGTCCAATTCTGACTGTTGCTTCCTGACCTGCATCTCAAGAGGCAGAGCAGGTGGTCTGGTATTCCCATCTCTTTCAGAATTTTCCACAGTGTATTGTGATCCACACAGTCAAAGGCTTTGGCATAGTCAATAAAGCAGAAATAGATGTTTTTCTGGAACTCTCTTGCTTTTTTCATGATCCAGTGGATGTTGGCAATTTGATCTCTGGTTCCTGTGCCTTTTCTAAAACCAGCTTGAACATCAGGAAGTTCACGGTTCACATATTGCTGAAGCCTGGCTTGGAGAATTTGGAGCATTACTTTACTAGCGTGTGAGATAAATTTGAAATATTTGATATCTGATATGAAAATAATATTTTCCCTATTTAATGGCCTATATATTTAATTAGTGTTTACAAAGCTCAAAATAATATAATGAATAGATTTTTAAATTCATTTGTATAAGTATTATTGACATCATTGAATTCTTTTCCTTCAGGGAATTTATATTCTAGTAAAGCACTAGGAGATTCTAAAGGTATCTTTAGATAAAACACAGGTTGTTAAAAATGTAGATTCCTCTTAATTAATTCTTTCTTGATGCAGACTGAATATACGTTCTACTACCTTGGGGTGAAAAATGCAATCTTAACCTCTATGATTTTGATTGAATGCTTCTCAAGTCTTCTCTTCCACCTGAATTTTTTCATGAACCCAATGTTCTTACACAGCACTAAAATGGAAAATGGGGCTGGAAATTGGCTGTCACATCCTATTCAGGCTAGCGCTGCAGTCTGTCAGTCTACTGCTTCATCTTCTCGCCGCCACCTGGTGTCACCATCAAAAAATAGCCCTTCATGGGGCTCCCCAAGTGGCTCAGTTGTGATGAATCCTCCTGCCAATGCAGGAAATGTGAGAGACTCAGGTTCAATCCCTGGGTCAGGAAGATTCCCTGGAGCAAGAAATGGCAACCTGCTCAAGTATTCTTGCCTGGGAAATTCCATGGGCAGAGGAGCCTGGTGGGTTATAGTCCATACACACACGCAGTCTGACAATGGCAGCTGGCCCTGGCAAGATCTCATTCTCTCTCTCTCTCTGCAAAATCAAGTATAATTCCTCTCTCTCAAGATTAAATTCAAACAAAGGAATCCCATACTTGAGTTCGTTAACTCTCAACTCTTTCAGGTTACATATATATACACCTCCCTCTTCTCTACCACCACCAACCAAACGCTGGAGGCAGCTGCTGGTTCTCACAGTAACGTATCTGATCTCTTTTAGGCTGAAATCCTCTGTTGTATATCCCATCCCCCCAAAATTCATATTTTAAAGTCTGAGATTTACGTCCTCAAAAACACAGATTTTACTACATATTCACCCCCTGGTCAATGAGACCAGTTGGTGCTTCCCATCATTGAGGGAGGGGGACGGTACCCTCAGTGAGCTCCTGGGTTCTTATGCCAACACTTCTAAAAAAACCTACCTTCTTTCAATGACAGTGACAACATTCTAAGGACCGTCCTTCTCTGTATCATGGAATTTTCCATAGATTTTTTTCATATTTAAATTTGTAAGAGGGCATGAGTCAGTAATTCACATGGAATATTTTTCTTTCTAGTATTTTTATATTAGTTTGCTCCTGTTCTGAGATTCTGTTGTGCAGTGTACTCCATCTGATCTCTCCAAAGTTTACTTAAAAAAAAAAGACATTTGTCCACATCCTCCCTTAAGAGAGGTTTCAAGCCACCTCATCCTTTAAAGACCTCATGTTGGCCTGAGAGTCATAAAGCAAATGATTACATTGGTCACATCCTCGTCTCCCTCTGACTACCCGCATTGAATCTCCTGGCACCACCATTCAGTCTGGCCTCACGGTCATGCTAACCACAACCCGAATCTCACATTTCTCTCCACTTTGGTTTCTCTGATGGATGACACAGCTTGAATTGACCCTACGCACAGTCTGTAGCTGTGTTTGAAGAAAGGGAAAGGACTCTGGGAAAGGCCAGTTTCCTGGCACAATGCCGCCAGAAAATTATCCCTTTAGGAAACAAATGAGCAATCTCTCTCTGATGTTTTCCTGTTTCTCCACTTAGAACTGCTTCTTACTAGCACACTTAGGTGAAGAAACAAAAGGCCATGCTTGGGAAAATCTTCCCTCAAATCACCACTTTTCCTGAGGAGAAATTCCAGCCTTCATTGCTTTCCTGTACAGGATGCTTGAGTCTTTCTTATATCCAGCTTTGGTTGACAATATGGAGCAAACTTATTCTATCCAAAGTGGTGGAATCAGAAGTAGATGATAGGGGCTTTCCTGAAAGGAACTGATGTGAGTGGAATGCAGTCAGAAATGTTAAAAAAGAAGTACATTGATTAGGACAATTTAACTGTGAGAACAGACTCAAGAACCATCCAGAGAGTGAATCAGAAATGACTTTGCCTATATTAAAATTTTGCTCTCAGAGACCTTACAAGACCTTGAAGGAGAAGGACTTGAAAAAGCAAGCTTGAGGTCCAAGAAACCACAGAGCCAAGAACTTCATAAAAGAAAACAAAATTGCCATGGAAGACCTCGTTCTGGGTTTACAGTTTCTGATGGGACATTATTTGGAAAGAGGAGCTAATATTTATTGATTATTTGCTATAGGACATTCCACCATCTCTAAAGATGGTGACAATCTCTAAAGAGTTATTATTATTTATAATTATTTTACAAGATAAGGAGTATAGTTGTTGTTGTTGTTGAGTCACTAAGTCGTGTCCAACTCTTTGTGACTCTATGGACTGCAGCACACCTGGCTTCCTGTCCTTCGCTATCTCCTGGAGCTTGCTCAAACTCATGTGCATTGAGTCAGTGATGCCATCCAACCATCTCGTCCTCTGTCATCCCCTTCTCCACCCGCCTTCCATCTTTTCCAGCATCAGGGTCTTTTCTGATGAGTCAGCTCCTTGCATCAGGTGGCCAAAGTATCGGAGCTTTAGCTTCAGCATCAGTCCTTCCAATGAATGTACAGGGTTGATTTCCTTTAGGTTTGACTGGTGTGATCTTGCAGTCCAAGAGACAAGAGTCTTCTCCAACACCACAATTCAAAAGCATCAATTCTTCGGTGCTCAGGCTTCTTTATGATCCAATTCACACATCCATACATGACTACTGGAAAAACCATAGCTTTGGGTTGGCCAAAAACTTTGTTCCAGTTTTTCTGTACAATGGCATGGAAAAACTTAAACAAACATTTTGACCAAGTGCCCAAAGTTACATTGCTGGTAAAGGGCTAAAGAAGAATTCAACCTTGGATATAGGGTAACCGACTTGTTAGAGAACCAATCTTGGATACAACCATACCAAACAATAAAGAGCATAACAATAAACCAATAATTAATAGTCAGGCACCTGTATTGTTAAAATTGGTTTTATTTGAAATTGTATAGTGCTTCTTATTTACTTTTTTATTACATAAGTGCTATTAGTGAAACAAAGAAATAATTAGATGAGTTAACAGTGGCAACTGGTAGTAATTAATCAATAGTAGGATTTATTAAAAATGATATTCAGGAAAGAATAACAGTATTTTAATAATTTTTATATCCATGATTCCACTGAGCAGACACGACTGAGCAACTGACACTATATTCATGATACAGTAGGATATTTCTATTATTTCTGTTTCCTCTTTAAAAAATACTTTTCTGAACTGCCGGAAACCTTTAGGAACTCTTTTCTTCTTTTAATGCTCATGTTCAGTTGCTCAGTCATGTCTGACTCTTTGAGACCCCATGGACTGTAGCCCACTTGGCTCCTCTGTCCGTGGGTTTTTCCAGGCGGGAATACTGGAGTGGGTTGCCATTTTCTCCTCCAAGGGATCTTCCCAACCCAGGGATTGAATCCGTGTCTCTTGCACCTTCTACATTGACAGGAGGATTCTTTACCACTAGCGCCACCTTCTCCTCTTTTACATAATAGTAAACTGAATACAGACAAAAATAAAATGTGTATTGACTTGCAGCTTTATTCTTATCAAGTGCAGATTACCCTGATTCTTGACATCCTCCCAGTGTGATGACATAAAGCTATTTATCCTCTCTACAGAAAAATTTGAGCATGAAATACTTAGCAGCAGAAGATAAGTTTAGACTTACATAAAATTAGTTTTTGGATCCCAAAATATGTCCCCTTTGTATGTACATCCTGTTTTGATAGACCAGCTGTTTGTCTATCAGGTCCTTTGGGTCTACAAATACCACATAGGCTCTCTGTGTCTAAAAAGGCCATCATTTTAAAACCCTGGCAGGCACAATGAATGTTGTCCTAAGTTATGCTTTTTCTTTAGGGAAAATTCTTTTAAATTATTATATAGATAATTTAAACATGTGAAATTAAAGTTGGCGTCTTAGTAAAGAAATTAAGACAGTTCTATTTATTTTGACTGCCCTTTGTTACTGATGTTTTTTGAATTCTGAAACAGTCTTTTCTCCTCCAAAAAAGTCATTTTTTAGTGTATGAGTTTAACAAACTATGGATAATAATGAACTACTCAAGTGCAATCGGTTCATTTTTTTCTAGGTTTCTTATGCCCTCTTCAAAGATCAGCAAACAATTTTGGAAATGCAGCATATAAGTGTATGTTTTGCTATTCTCCTTTTCAACATTCTCATCCTCAAAGTGTTTCCCAGTTGGATGACATTCTTCTTGTCCCATATTTTGAACATAAATGTTACAGCAGGCTCACATTTAAACATCTTTCCATGTCAAGCAACAATGATAGCCATCTTGAAAGCACATGTCTAAGAGGCTATATTCTTCCATTTCTAGAAAGTCGAATTTTATTAATTGTACATTTTGAGGAACTTAAAAGTTACCCTAAACTTTCTTTCTGTAAACTTCAGTATCATCAGTAGGCAAATCACACACATATTTAGCGATGTTGTATACTAAGTATGCATGGATTTTCAGGTAAGAAGTTTTCCTTGAATAAAAAGTTTATATACTAAATGAAATTTGTCAACATTGCATATAAATGAAAAAAGTTTAGTTTGTATTTGACAAGATATCAATGGTCGTTTTATGTTTTCCGTGGTTTCACTAAAATCTTCACAGAAATCCAGATGATTTGATTTCTAAAAACTTTATTGAGCTATATGTCTGTGTGTGTGTGCTCAGTCATGTCTGGCTGTTTGTGACCCCAATGACTGTAGCCCACTAAGCTTCTCTGTCCATGGGACTTCCAAGGTAAGAATACGGAAATGGGTTTCCATTTCCTTCTCCAGGGGATCTTCCTGAGGCAAGGAACAAATCCGTGTCTCCTGCACTGGCAGGCAGATTCTTTACCACTGTACCATATAACTGATATGCAAAAATTGTACATATTTAGTAATTTGATGAGTTTGGACCCTGCATATAACCCATGAAACCCATTATCACAATTAAGATAGTAACCATAGCAATCACTTAAAAAAATTCCCTTGTGTTCTTTTATTTGTGTGTGATGAGGACACTTAACATGAGATCAGTTCTCTTAATTTTGAAATACTGTATTGTTAAGCATAGGTACTTTGCTGTATAACAGATCTCTAGAACTTACTCATCTTTTGAAACTGAAACTTTATACTCACTGAGCAACAATTTCCCTCCTGGCAATCAGAATGCTATTCTCTGTTTTGATGAGTTTGACTCCACTATTTATATAAGTGGGATCTTTGCCCCTCTGTGACTGGTTCATTTCACTTAGTATAATGTTCTTTAGGTTTATCCAAAATGTAACTCCATTCTTCAAATCAAAATACCAAAGAACTAGAATAAGTATCTTTTTCATTGCATTTATCCAGCATATCACTATATCATAGAAACTATGATTGTTGGTGAGATCTGACAGGATCTGTGCTATACCATAAGGGGCCAACACACTGTTATTAAAATTTTTGCTTGCCCATAAAGTATTTTAATTGCAATTGCTGAATCAACAAATGTACCTTTCCTCAGTATCACAAAGCAGTCAAGGAAGGACATAACCTGTGATCATTGGTGTGTTATGCCCACTCTAATGTGATGGCCACTCTTTTTGACTGAATATTTTTTTTTTTTTTTTGAGGAGACAAACTTCGTTTGATTTATTTTATTTTATTTTTGGCTGTCTGGGGTCTGTTGCTGTGTGCAGGCTTCCTCTAGTTGCGGTGAGCGGGGCCTATTCTCTCTTGTGGTGCACAGGCTTCTCATGGCCGTGGCTTCTCTTCCTGTGGAACACAGGCTCTAGGCATGCGGGTTCAGTAGGCGTGGCATACAGGTTAGTTTCCCCGCAGCATGTGGGATTTTCCTGGACCAGAGATTGAACCCGTGTCCCCTGCATTGGCAGGCATACTCCCAACCACTGGACCCACCACCAGGGAAGTCTAACCTTTGTTTGATTTAGAATTACTTGGCTGTTCTCATCCTGGACTTCTGAGACTCAGTCTCCACGTGTGTTCTCACATCCTCTTCTCAACATACTCAAACTCTAACCATTTTCTGCCTATAGTGCTGTTCTGTTTAATGCTACAGACAGTCATGCTTTCAGTCCCTAGTTTTTGAACTGCTATATAGGTACTATACTTTCCCATAGATTTTCACAACCAGCACAGGAAAACAAGATTTTCATATTCTTGGGAGAGGTTTTCAGGTGCAGGGGTGTTTTGATGCCATAACTGGGACAATCTGAATCAACCAGGACTGCCTGGATCTGACTCAGGTTGCCTTTCACAACTGATATTGGTTTCTCTTCAAGTAACCCAATCATGGACACCTTGATTCCTGACCACAGCTTCACTAGTTAGTCTTGACTTTGTGGGGCTTCATGAGGTTGTATGCCAAGACTTTGGTCTGTCTATGTGGACAATGACAGATCATGGAGACGATGACAAATTCTGGAGACAATGTATTACACATAAAAGCCATGTCTACCTTCCTTATCTCAGGGAGATTTGCCAAAGATAGGGTTTATATATATTTGTTTGCTCTGGATCTTAGTTGTAGCATACAGGATCTTGAGTTGTGGCAGGTGAACTCTTAGTTGCAGCTGTGGGATTTAGATCCCCAGACCAGGCATTGACCATGGTCTCCCTGCACTGGGAGCATGCAGTGTTAGCCCATGTACCACCAAGGAAGTCCCCAGAGTTGTATTAATATAAGTTATAATTCTTCTGGATACAGTGAAGACAGTAAAATATCTCTACAGAAAAAAAGGGGGGGGATTACTGATGGGAATTTACACATACTATCATCTTTTGTACTCATAAGAAATTTGAAGAAAAAAATTGAGCTATTTGCAAATTAAGTACTTGCAAGATTTGAATCTCAGTGTGAAGACTGGTACATTCAGGTTTAATTTATAGGACCCCCAGTTATAAATTACAGAGTGATTGTTGTAAAGTTCATGTGGCATCTGGAATATAAATTTAAATGTTTGCTAACAAGTGCATCTGCATAAAATTTGAAATTATATTGCTGATGGTTTAATTGAGGAAATAATAGGGAAAATTAGTTTAGTTTCTTGGATTTTAATGGGTATGTAATTTTTAAAACCAATTAACCTCGAGTCTTATCTTACAGAGGGCAATTCATATTTTCCTATACATAAGTAGTCAAAATAATTGGTTATGGACATCTTTCCTTGGCTGGACTTCATGTAAGCATCTGGCTTCCATTTCCTCTATACTGTTTGCTGCAGTAAGATGATTATTACAGAATAAAACAATCCCAGCATTTGCAGACATGCTGCTGGGTATGGGTGAGTATATTCACATACACATATAAAAATCTCTGTGTGTGTGTGTTAGTCGTTCTGTTGTGTCTGACTCTTTGAGACTCCATGGACTATGGCCTACCAGGCTCCTCTGTCCATGGGATTCTCCAGGCAAGAATACAGGAATGGATTGCCACGCTCTCCTTCAGGGGACTCTTCCCCACCCAGGAATTGAACCTGTGTCTCCAGCATCTCTTGCATTGGCAGGCGGATTCTTTACCCCTAGTGTCACCCAGAAAGCCTCCATAGATTCACATATTCTTCTAAAACAGAGCTATCTGTTTTGTCTTTACATATCCAATTTGGGCTACAACTTTACTTGTGTTTACTTTGATGTGTGCTAGGAGGAGTCTGGTGGGCTGTCATCTATGGGGTCGAATAGAGTTGGACATGACTGAAGTGACTTAGCAGCCGCAGCAGCAGTCTATTATTTACCTTAGTTTTGGGGAACTACGCTGAATTTTTTTTTTTTTTTTGTCTTAACCTTTTTGGAAAGGAATCCATCTATTATCAGTGGTTTTATTTTTCTTTTACTGAATCTACACATACTGAATTTCATGTGTTAATTAATACACCTAAGTCTTCATAAATGTATTTTCACACTTAAGTTTCTTAAAAGCCTAATCTAGTTTCTGCTCAGCATCACCTACTTGTCACAAGCCGAGATCTATTTAAATTTCCCATATTCATGCAGATCAAAATACTCAAAACTGTGCCTTTAGTTGAAAAGCACGTCTCAGTTAACTTAATTAGCTGCAAGCACAAATTGCATTTTGCTGTTCCCCCAGAAACGTGCCTCTTCCACATCAGATTTTAAGAATGGATTCAGGGCAATTATTTGCCAAAAAGAAGTCCAAATGCATGGTTATTATTTAAGGCCCTTCCAGATCAATTCCTACCATACTCTTTCAACTTTGACTCTTGCTTTCTCCCAACATGTATTTTATATTCTCAGAATTGTGTTTCACTTGAAATATCGGTCCTTTCTGGTGGTTTGGCTTTACTGATTTCTTCTACCTGGAAGCTCTCTTACCTCTATTACTACTACTACTACTAAGTCGCTTCAGTAGTGTCCGACTCTGTGTGACCCCATAGACAGCAGCCCACCAGGCTCCCCCGTCCCTGGGATTCTCCAGGCAAGAACACTGGAGTGGGTTGCCATTTCCTTCTACAATGCAGGAAAGTGAAAAGTGAAAGTGAAGTCGCTCAGTCGTGTCTCTTACCGCTACATCTCTTTAATCATGCCCTCTCGTCCAAGCACAGCTCAAATACCAGCCCTGCAATGTTATCTTCCTGTTGTCCTAACAAGCAATTCTGAGCATCCATTACAGTCTCTACGTGTCTATTGCACTTTCTCCGTTACACCCTGAAGCCCTGGAGAGTGACTTGTGTTTTGTGCCATCTCTTTCTTACCGGACTAGTCAGCTTAGCACAGCCCTTCATGGCCTGAAGTCCTCCCGACCCTGCCGCCCCCAAGACCTGTCCATCGAACAACTCATTCCAATCCACTTCTTTGTTTTTTATAAATAGAAATTAGTTAAAACGGCACAGAAATTATCCTAAGAGCCACTCTTTAGCCTTTACAGGAATGACTAAATGACAATCACGTCATCTTTTTCTAGTATGTCTCAGAGTCTATCTACTTGACTGGCAGATAATTTCCATTTCAAGTTGTTCCCTTTCCTGGAAGTGACTATGGGTCCTCAATACCATTCATGTTTGAATTTGTTCGGTCTTATTTGTACTGATTGTCTTAGCTTTTAGTCTCTTC
Source organism: Bos javanicus (assembly GCF_032452875.1). NCBI lineage: Eukaryota > Metazoa > Chordata > Mammalia > Artiodactyla > Bovidae > Bos > Bos javanicus. The sequence continues at coordinate 33,129,474 of NC_083881.1, read as the reverse complement.
TTTTTTAATCTAATGTCCTTTTAGTGCAGGCGACATGTCACATTTGTCATGCAGAAGTGGTTTCTCTGTCAGTGTGCTTGCCCCCCTCTAAAGGCATTAGCAAATTATCCCCTATAACCTGGGACTGCAGGCCAGGGAGTGACCCTGTCAGTGTCATCCTTACATTCTCTGTGGGGACTTAGGATACTTAAGAAACACTCAGATACTTGGGGTTGGAAACAAATGGATAGATGCTTTGTGACCAGTTCTTCATAGCCATATGCATTAAGTTTGTCATTTAGATACCATGATATTTTTCCCCTTTTTTCTCTTTTATCTATTACTACCTATTACTTTCACTCTAGTAAAATTGGATTATTTTTATCTCCTTAAATATATTCGGTATCTAGAGTACGCTTTTTTCATATATATCCCTTTATTCGCTCATCCTAAGGAACCAAATATTACAGCAGTATATAGATAATACATTGTAGTAGTTAAAACCAGGGACCCTCTAATCAGATGAACCTGGGTTTGAATTCTTGCTTTATCCCTTATTTTGTCACCGTGTTTTATTTTCTTTGATAATTTACTTAGGGTTTCTAATTCTGCTTCCTTATCTTCAACTGAAGATAACAGTAAGATCCATTTCTCAGGATCCCATCTGAGAAATAAATGCATTAACGTAGGTACACTATTCATACTTTGCCTTGAATGTATTAAGGTCCCAATAAATAGTAGTCATTAATAGTCATTATTGTTCTAAAGGACTCCTATCCTAATACATGAGATGGTCTTGATCTTGGGTGGCCTCAGCCTGCAGCAGCTTGAAGTGAGGCCTCGGCTCCCCAGCCAGAGATTGAAGTCAGGTCATGGCAGTGAGAGCACCAAGCCCTAGCCACTAGGCCAGTGGTTAGTGACAAGGCTCTGGCCCTTTGGCTTTGCAGCAAAAGAATCCCCGTAAGGATGGAAAGTAGTGAAAGAAAGTATTTATTAGAAGGAAAAAATAATACAGTATGAATAGATAGACACACAGGCAGACTCAGAGGGAGAGTTGCTGATGGCTGCTGGTAGTTGCTGACTACCATCGGAGAGCACCCCGATGGTAGTTTGAATCACTTTTATAGGTCATTTCTTTCAGTTTTCCTTTGGCCAATCATTTTGATTTGATGGGTTCACAGTCCATATTTGGTGTATCTCAGGATCCTCCCATGTGTGTACATCATCTCTTAGACAGGGTGGATTCTGCCGGAAAGGTGTATGGGTAGAGCATCCTTAGCCTCACTTCCCTTTGACCACCAAGAAGCCTTTCTGCACATGCATGGTCAGGGATATCTCATGACTTCAAGAACAAGAAATATGTGGTCTGGGCAGGGTCCAGCCTCCAGTCTTAATTGTCCCGCTATTCTCACCTTGGAGTTTTGGTCCACAGGGAATGAATCTCCAATCGCTTTGTGCTGGGTGTGGGGGAACATCTACCTCCTGCCTCAGTATAAGTGAGACAGACTAACCCACAGATATCCCTTCAGAATAATAAAAATGCCTTCCAAACCAAGAGCAAGACATGGAATGGTTAATGTTCTTTCTTTGATTTCTTGACATTTCTGCATGCTCTTTATGCTACCTAGGATTATGAAGCTTGATAACTTATCAATCCATCAAAGTCTGGTAAAAACAAAAACTGGAAACCAAGTATAAATTAATGATTACCTCCATGCATTTACTTTTTAATTTTATCATCATTATAGAAAGTTGCTGTGTGCTAAGTAGATAAAGCCAGAGTTGCCTTTTTAAGGCTACATTTCAAACGATAATAAAAATGCACATATCCCTGGTTTTGTTGTATGAAATTTTAAAGAAAATTAACTGTTTACTTTAGCATCAAAATATCCTAGCCTAAAGTTTGAAAAATTGGAATTACATCAGAGATTGTTATTGGACTTCCTTAGCTCTCTAAAGTTCTTCCCTGGTGGCTCAGACAGTAAAGAATCTGCCTGCAATGCGGAAGACCTGGGTTCAATCTCTGGGTCGGGAAGATCCCCTGGAGTAGGAAATGGCAACCCATTCCAGTATTCTTGCCTGAAGAATCCCATGGACAGAGGAGCCTGGCAGACTACAGTCCATGGGATCACAAAGAGTTTGACAGGACTGAGCGACTAACACACACACAGACAAACACACACAGCCCTTTAAAATCAACTGGATGGAACTTATTTCATTTGTTTTGAAAGACAATTATTTTTTTTTCTGTTGTGTCCTTGAAATATTCAGAGGTGGCTTTGGAATGGCAGCTTGCTGTATAGAGGATTTCATTCTTTTCACTCCAAAATTTGTTGATTATTATCTCTCATATTTTCACCTAGAACTTATGGTCTTCTAATTAGAACTAGCCAAACACTTGAAAAAATAAAATGGGTAACATAACTACTTTGACTTAGAAATACAGGGAATTGATTTGGGTTCAGGGTCTAACTATAATGTTTAGGGGCAATGTGAATTCACCTTGAATTCCCAGCTGCCTTTGACACAGAAGTTGATGATAAACAATCTTCTCTGATTCAGTCAAGGATCAAAGTTATCTTCACATGGGTTTCCCTGACTTGTTTGCCTGTCTCATATTGAGCTCAGGCCTTATTCACAAATCTGGTATGATTCATTACTTGAGTCCACTCTAGGGCTGTCACCATGAAGCCCACAGAGGGGGAAAAAATAAAAGATTTCCAGTAATCGGGTAGAGAAAGGTGTGGATCTGAAACCTTCCTCAACTTTTCTAAAAGGAATCATTTTACTGGAATGAACTCATGTTAGGGGGGTGAGAGTTGGTTCCTTATTTTTAATTTTAAGGGGATTTACACTGAATTCTTCCTTCTTAGCAAAACAGTGGCACCAGTGAGGGCTTTACCTGCCAGCATTAGCTGATGTAAAACAGACGTGAAGAGCCCGCTCCATTGTCTACCCTAAAACATCCACTCATTACACACACTCCAGTTGTGACGAAGGATCTGATTTTGCTGTAAATGTCAGCCAAAGCCTGGTTTGCTTTTTCCCCATCAGGATTTCAGAGGTTACTCAAAACAATGTTTCACAGAAATTAGAAAAAGACGGAGGTTTTCTTAATGAGAATCTAATCTCTGTGACTTGCTTTTTATTATAGCATTCTCATACACAAGGTTCTATTGACCCACCCTTCAATAGTTAACCTGTGAAGTCAGCATTGAATGTCTGGCTCCTCTGTAAACTAACACCCATTTGTGGCCATCAAAGTATGATTTCAAAGGCTAGCTACTTTAAGGAAAACAAGCTATTTTTTAACACTGAAAAAGAGCACCACAAACCATAATCAGATGTGCAGTATTTTTCCTGTATTTATAATATCAATGCACCATTTTTTTAAGGACTCCCCTGGTGGCTCATGTGGTAAAGAATCCACCTGCAATGCAGGAGACTAGGGTTTGATCCACCAGTCAGGAAGATCCCCTGGAGAAGGAAATGGCTACCCACTCCAGTATTCTTGCCTGGAGAATTCAATGGACAGAGGAGTCTGGTGGGCTACAGTCCATGGGGTCACAAAGAGTCAGACATGACTGAGCAACTAACACATACACCACTTTAGAACTAATTAATTTCTCAAAGTACAAGGGATTGTAGCAGATGATGGCTATTGTGTTTTGATTACATTTATTTGGGGGGACTTTAAGCTTTGGAAACAAACACTTCTTTTGTAAACACAATAAAACCATGTCTTTTATTCACCCATTTAGCAATCATTTATTGCTTTTGCTTTATTTGTGCCCAATCACGTTGTCAACAATTTTATACATGATTAATGCAATAAAAATGTGGACAAAATGATATAAGAATCGTAACAAATCCTACTTAGAGATCAATTAACTTTTATTAACAAGAGTAGTTCTATCTTCTACAACGTGAGGCCTGGGGAGGTGGAGGTAAAGACAGACTACCGGGATGTTAGCCCTAATGCAAGTTTTTGGGAAAACCTCCAAATTTGGATGTTTTGGAAATTGTTTCAGGCAATTTTTCTGTCTCTTGTAATAGAATGAGATGAATAAGAGTAAAAATAATTCATAGGATCTGTCTTCTCAATATACGTCAACAAGATTTTCTTGAACATAATTTTCATTTTTTTCTTTTTACTTGATTTTCTATCTGAAGGATAGTTTCTTCAATTCTTCCCCACTAATTCAAAAACAGTATCATTTTTGTGATATCAACTAATGTTCTAGCTTTTACGTAAATCCTAACCAAGTCGATTCATTTCTTATTATTCATTAGTTTTGGCCACCTCTGGTACTAGCATTGAACCTATTAATCTATTTGTGTTGTCCACCAAGCGAGAGTGAATTTCTTGAGTTCCTGATATGAGACCAAGTGTTTATTTCATATCTCTAACTTCTCTACCCACCACCATAGGCATGCTGAATGTGTATTAGAAATAACAGAAGACACTTAATAATGATTTTGTTTAATGCTAAAGTTTTTCCAGTAAGAGGTTACTCAACACCCTGGAGACAGATTTTATGACTCACAAAGGCAACCCATCTCACTGTTGTACATATCTAATTGTTATGAAGTTCCTCCTATTCAGAGTCAAATTCTCTTGCATCTTGTCCCAAATGAGGCATCATTGGCTAGTAATTTTTAAAGTCATGTTTCTATAGCAGGGACAGTAAAGCAAACACATCTGCATCTCTGTTGAACCCAACTATTTGCTCATCTAACTGGAGGCACGGCAGAGCAAGATGTGTTTTCTGGGCTCTGATACATATGAAATTAGACGTACTTTAGCACATAAGTGCTGTTTGGTTGAAATTAGATGCATTTTAGCACATAAGTGCTATTTGGTTGGTGGTGCTTGGTTTTTTATTTGCTGTTGCTGTCCAAGAAAGTTCTTTTTAGGACGGAAATGAAGAATACAAATAACACAGAGAAAGGAGCTTCCTCCTGCCCCAAATGAAATGAAAAAGTATAAGCTATGGGGAAACAGTGGAAACAGTGTCAGACTTTATTTTCGGGGGCTCCAAAATCATTGCAAATGGTGACTGCAGCCATGAAATTAAAAGACGCTTACTCCTTGGAAGGAAAGTTATGACCAACCTAGATAGCATATTCAAAAGCAGAAACATTACTTTGCCAACAAAGGTTCGTCTAGTCAAGGCTATGGTTTTTCCTGTGGTCATGTATGGATGTGAGAGTTGGACTGTGAAGAAAGCTGAGCACTGAAGAATTGATGCTTTTGAACTGTGGTGTTGGAGAAGACTCTTGAGAGTCCCTTGGACTGCAAGGAGATCCAACCAGTCCATTCTGAAGGAGATCAGCCCTGGGATTTCTTTGGAAGGAATGATGCTAAAGCTGAAACTCCAGTACTTTGGCCACCTCATGCGAAGAGTTGACTCATTGGAAAAGACTCTGATGCTGGGAGGGATTGGGGGCAGGAGGAGAAGGGGATGACAGAGGATGAGATGGCTGGATGGCATCACTGACTCGATGGAAGTGAGTCTGGGTGAACTCCGGGAGTTGGTGATGGACAGGGAAGCCTGGCATGCTGCAATTCATGGGGTCGCAAAGAGTCAGACACGACTGAGCGATTGAACTGACTGACTAACTGATGAAGTTCTTTCAGGTACTACAAAGAAGAAAAGCATTAAAGATGGGACAGAAACCCTGAGAACAATATTTGATTAAAATGATGAAGTTTTGTAAACTTATTGGGAAAAAAATAGGCATGAATCAATTGGTCTCTCTTCCTTGGTTTTTTATCAGTTGAGATATTGACACTGAATAATAAAAACATAAGGGCCTTTATGGTACTGACTATTATTCACTCAATCTAAATTTGCTTGTATTTTTTGCTAGCATAAAAAGGCCAGTGGTTAGTACGGCAAATGATTTGCTTCTTGATCAAGTTCAAAGAAATGCTAAAAGCAATTAATGCAGTGGCATTTTTTTTTGTTCTCTTTAAACAATAAAAGAGTGAAATATAGTGAAATATTGAAATAATGAAGACAGGTTAGATGATGAATTTTGGTAGTTGCTAACTTATTGTAAATTTCCAGATACACTTTTCAAATATAAATCTTAAAATCATGCTGCTGCTGCTGCTAAGTCGCTTCAGTCATGTCCGACTCTGTGCGACCCCATAGACGGCAGCCCACCAGGCTCCCCCATCCCTGGGATTCTCTAGGCAAGAACACTGGAGTGGATTGCCATTTCCTCCTCCAATGCATGAAAGTAAAAAGTGAAAGTGAAGTTGCTCAGTCATGTCTGACTCTTTGCGACCCCATGGACTGCAGCCTACCAGGCTCTTCCATCCATGGGATTTTCCAGGCAAGAGTATTGGAGTGGGGTGCCATTGCCTTCTCCACAAAATCATGCTATTTCTTCATTAAGAAGCCATACAAAAAGCCAACTTCCCCCTCAAACCCTGCAAATAGTAATTTAGTTATTCATGATACAGGTAATAAATACAGGTTCTTTGCAAAGCCAGAGTATATAGCTTCTACTGTGAGAAATTTCCTTCCACAAAATACTAGGGGAAAACATAAGAAGCTAAACAGCTAGAAGAGCATAACATAAATGCTAATGGAAGTTCATAGAAAATATTATGGGAAATCCCAGAACACATGACAAGTATTCAGGTGAAAATAATACGTGGAGCTAAAAATCACAATGGGAAATAGAGACTACTGCATTTTGTTTTAAAAATGTGAGTTCATGATTAATAATCTTAACAGCATTTCAAAACACAGATGTGGCACACATTTCTTTAAGAGAAATCATGATTTTGTATCTTTTAGGTGAAAATTACAATAAGGAGCAAACAAAGAGAATATGAAATGCTGCAGACTTGAATGGGGAACTGTGACAGTGTGGTTGGTAATTTGTGTCAAGGCACTGGTACCTGAAACTCTGTCCCACTGCTTCCTTTAAAGGATGCTACAAATTGAACATGTGAGCAACTTTGCCTGCCTGACCAGCCTGGGCTTGTGGCAGCATCATTTGCATCACTTAATTCTGCTCAGAGAGGTAATGGCTATTGGGTGATTTAACAAGAGGGTGCATAAGGTGGTCGTGACATGGATGTCAGTGACAAGTGATTCCTTGCTAGTAATTTCTATTAAATCAAAACTGGATCATTTGTAGAGCCGTGGATGGACCTAGAGACTGTCATACAGAGTGAAGTAAGTCAGAAAGAGAAAAACAAATATATATTAACACATGTATGTGGAATCTAGAAAGATGGTATAGATGATCTTGTCTGAAGAACAGGCACAGAATTAGAGAACAAAAGTATGGACACTAAGTGGGGAAAGGGGTAGTGATGGAATGAATTGGCAGATTGGGAATGATACATATACATATACTGTTGATTCTATGTATACAACAGATAACTAATGAGAACCTAATGTGTAGCTCAGAGAACCTCTACTCGGTGCTCTGTGGTGGTTTAAATGGGAAGGAAATCCAAAAAAGAGTGGATATATATACATGTATAGCTTATCCACTTTGCTATACAGCAGAAACTAACACAACAGTGTAAAGCAACTATACTCCATTAAAAATTAACTAAAAATAAATCTAAACTTTCTGTTACTCATTAATCAATGGCACAAGACTTCAAATAATAATTTTCCCAGGCTTCCAGATCACTGTATCTCTGTTTGATGAATCCTCAAATGACCCTTTCTGCACAAGATAATAAGTGAGTGACTATGAAATCTATAGCACTGATATCAAGATCTCTACCAGCAGTGTATATAACCATTAATTTTATTTGATATCTCCAGAAAGTTTCAACCTTTTTTTTTTAAACTGGAATGTATTGTACCAAAAATATTGAAAAATAAAGTAAAACCAAACAAAGAGAAAGAAAACCCCAAAGTGTTCATTTTGATTTCTTTCTGGAGAAATATTTTTCTACTCAAATTCTAGATTTTTTTAAAATTATTTTTTATTGGAGTATAGTTGATGCATAATGTTGTGTTTCTGCTGTACTAGATTATTAAAAAAAAAAATCCATTGACTATAAAGGTATCTTCTTTCTAAAAGAGTACATCAATTTATACTCTCTTAAGTGCTGGGCACATAAAGGCAAACAAACAAATGAAAATGATTTTCCTCTCAAAAGCTCATAGATAACAAGTTTTTAATCTTCCAGTGTTTTCTTGTAAAAGTTGCCACTACCCTAAAGATAAACTTGAATATGTGTATCTTAATTCTAGCTTTATTTCTTAGAACCTCAAGACTAGCCAGTAGAATAAGTACCTATTTTCCCCAGGAAATGAACCAAGTGTACCTTAGGTTTGCATATGTTATTTAAAAGGTAAAATGTAGATAAGGCTTTTCTGAGAAAAAGCAACTCAAATCTGCTTTAGTTTGGCCAATGAAATTCTTATGTTTTTGCCTCTCATTTTCACTGCCAAAATCCCATTAAAAATTGAAAATAAAACATCTATTTATTAAAGAAATATACCTGTAAGTGTGGAATAACAGGAAAAAATAAGATTACCATGACTAGGTCAGATATATTGAGATATTCCAGAGAGATCAAAGGCAGATGAACCTAAAATTTCTGAGAGAGATAGAGAGAAGGAGACTGACTTAGGTAAGTTGGAGAGAGGGGGGATGATCATTATAGTGGCAAAACTGGTGATTTCTATCAATGCTACAGAAAAATGCTGAACTTGTAGACAATTCTAAAGAGGTCTCTATCTGAGTAATTAAGCATGGGGTTATTGGTGGATAATCAACAAAAAGACAGTGTAGGAAGCAAGGAAGTAAACTAGCCAGAAAAACTTCTCCAAGTAAATAATATGGAAAAGAACAAAAGTGAAATTGAAACACTAACTCCAGACAAAATAAAGGTAACAGTAAAACAGTAACAAGCTGGAATCAATATTGCCGGGAGAAATATCAATAACCTCAGATATGTAGATGCACCACCCTTATGGCAGAAAGTGAAGAGGAACTAAAAAGCTGCTTGATGAAAGTGAAAGAGGAGAGTGAAAAAGTTGTCTTAAAGCTCAGCATTCAGAAAACGAAGATCATGGCATCTGGTCCCATCACTTCATGGGAAATGGGGAAACAGTGAAAACAGTGTCAGACTTTATTTTTTTGGGCTCCAAAATCACTGCAGATGGTGACTGCAGCCATGAAATTAAAAGACTCTTACTCCTTGGAAGGAAAGTTATGACCAACCTAGATAGCATATTGAAAAGCAGAGACATTACTTTGCCAACAAAGGTCCGTCTAGTCAAGGCTATGGTTTTTCCTGTGGTCATGTATGGATGTGAGAGTTGGATTGTGAAGAAAGCTGAGTGTCGAAGAATTGATGCTTTTGAAGTGTGGTGTTGGAGAAGACTCTTGAGAGTCCCTTGGACTGCAAGGAGATCCAACCAGTCCATTCTAAAGGAGATCAGTCCTGGGTGTTCATTGGAAGGACTGATGTTGAAGCTGAAACTCCAATACCTTGGCCACCTCATGTGAAGTGTTGACTCATTGGAAAAGACTCTGATGCTGGGAGGGATTGGGGGCAGGAGGAGAAGGGGATGAAAGAGGATGAGATGGTTGGATGGCATCACCAACTCGATGGACATGGGTTTGGGTGAACTCTGGGAGTTGGTGATGGACGCGGAGGCCTGGTGTGCTGCAATTCATGGGGTTGCAAAGAGTCGGACACGACTGAGTGACTGAACTGAACTGAAAACAGTAACAAAAATCGAATGAAAAATTTAGTTTATGCTTCAGATCAGATCAGTCGCTCAGTCATGTCCGACTCTTTGCAACCCCATGACTTGCAGCACGCCAGTATCAGAAAAAAAAAAAAAACAAAGAATAGTACATACATAAAATATTAACAGACTGCTATGATAAAGAGTAATTGGTAACTACAAATATTTCTTAGGTATTAAAATATGATGGCCATAATTTAATAGGAGGGCTGAATTATAGCAGTCTATGGTTAAAGGTTTATATATATATATATAATGCTGCTGTTCAGTTCCTAAGATGTGTCCAACTCTGTGACCCCCATGGACTATAGCTCACCAGACTTCCCTGTCCTTCACTATCTCCCAGAGTTTACTCAAAGTCATGTCCATTGAGTCAATGATGCCATCCAATCATCTCATTTTCTGTCACCCCATTCTCCTCTTGCCCTCAATCTTTCCTGGCATCAAGGTCTTTTCCAACTTCGAATCAGGTGGTCAAAATATTGGAGCTTCAGCTTCAGCATCAGTCTTTCCAATGAATATTCAAGGTTGATTTCCTTTAGTACTGACTGGTTTTATCTTGCTATCCAAGGGACTCTCAAGAGTCTTCTCCAGCACCACAATTTGAAAGCATCAATTTTTCAGGCACTCAGTCTTCCTTATGGTCCAACTCTCAGATCCGTACATGACTACTGGGAAAACTATAGCTTTGAATATATGGACCTTTGCTGGCAAAGTGATGTTTCCACTTTTTAATACTCTCTCTATTTTTGTCATAGCTTTCCTTCCAAGGAGCAAGTATCTTTTAATTTCATGGCTGCAATCACTGTCCACAGTGATTTTGGAATCCAAGAAAATAAAATCTGCCACTGTTTCCCTTTTTCCCCCACCTTTTTGCCATGATCTTAGTTTTTTGAATGTGGAGTTTTAAGCCAGCATTTTCACTCTCCTCTTTCACCCTCACCAAGAGGCTCTTTAGTTCTTCTTTGCTTCTGCAATTAGAGTGGTATTATCTGTATATCTGAGGTAGTTGATATTTCTCCTGGCAATCTTGATTCCATTTTGTGATTCATCCAACCTGACATTTCTCATGATGTACTCTGCATGTAAGTTAAATAAGCAGGGTGACAATATACGGCCTTGACATACTCCTTTCCCAACTTTAAACCAGTCTGTTGTTCCATGTCTGGTTCTAACTGTTGCTTCTTGACCTGCATACAGGTTTCTCAGGAGACAAGTAAGGTGGTCTGGTATTTACATCTCTTTAAGAATTTTCCAGTTTTTTGTGGTCCACACAGTCAAAGGCTTTAGTGTAGTCAATGAAGCAGAAGTAGATGTTGTTCTGGAATTACCTTGCTTTCTCTACGATCCAACTGCTGCTGCTAAGTCACTTCGGTCGTGTCCGACTCTGTGTAACCCCATAGATGGCAGCCCACCAGGCTCCCCCATCCCTGGGATTCTCCAGGCAACAACACTGGAGTGGGTTGCCATTTCCTTCTCTATGATCCAACAGATATTGGAAATTTGATCTCTGGTTCCTCTGCCTTTTCCAAATCCAGTTTGTACATCTGGAAGTTCTTGGTTCATGTACTACTGAAGCCAAGCTTGAAGGATTTGGGGCATTACTTTGTGAAATGAGCACAATTGTATGGTAATTTGAACATTCTTTGGCATTGCCCTTCTTTGGGAGTGAAATGAAATTTGAATACATTTTTATATTATATGTATGCATTTTTTCAATCCATGAGGTTATAAAAGGAATAAAGCAAATTTGTTGATTCACTACCTAGTATTAACAAATCAATTTTTTTCTATCACTACTCAAAGGAAAATGAAAGCTGTAAGTAGAAAACATGCAGTGAAATGGCAGGCAAAAGACAAATATATCAGTAAACATGTTAAATTAAATCAGTTAAATCTTCACATAAAAAAAGCACAATTTAAAAAATTCGATTTAAAAAATCAGCTACACTTTTTTTTATTACTAGATACACATGACAGAAAAATTACCACTAAAAGAATGGACCAAAATATATGAATAACCTGGAGTGGTAATAGCAAAAATTGATTAAATAAAATTTAAATAAATATAATTCTAGTAAAAAAGCATTTGGTTGTACTGTGTGTAACTTACAGACTTAAAAGATGAAAATTGTCAAGAGGATCTAGCAATCATGGGTCTTTATGCTCTGAGTGATGGGCCATTAAAATTTATAAAGTAAAAACTGTGAGATGTAAGAAGAAAGTCATAAAATCACAGTGTGGTGGTTTATAATACAACTCTAATGATGCCTGCCTTACTGATATATCCAGATGGGATCATTTTTCTTTTGACTAAAGAGCACTCTTCAGTATTTCCTTTCCAGTGGGTTTGAAGGAATGAATTTTTTGTTTTGATTTGTCTAAAATTATTTTTATTTCACCTTCAGTTTTGAAGTACAGTATCACGGGCTATAAAATTCTCAGTTGCAAGTTATTTTCTTTCAGTGCTTTGAAGATATTGTTTTCTTATCCTCTGATTTCTATTTTTATTTTTCAGCTGTTTATATTACTGTTCCTCCTTTGAGAACACTATGCTTTTTTTCTCAGACAGCTGTCAGGATTTTTATTGTCTTCAATTTTCACTTTTGTTTATTATGATTTGGTGTAATGTTGTTCTTTATTTTTAAAAATATCCCTTTTACAGTATGAATTTATCTCAGACTTAATTTCCCCATTCCTCATTGCCAAATGTTTATTGTACTTCATTCTTGCTCTTCTTCTAGAACTGCAGCTGTAAATAGTTTTTTCTTCTAATCCATGCTCATGAGATTTCTTTCCGTTTTTTTGTTATTTTCATTTTCTTCAATTTCTTTTTATAGTTTTTAGCATACAGGCATTTTACCTCTTTGGTTAAATTTATTCCAAAGTATTTTAGTCTTTTTTTGATGAAATTGTAAATGTGATTATTTTCTTAATTTCTTTTTCTGACAGTTCATTATTGGTATGCAGAATTTTTGTATGTTGATTTTGAATCCTGTACTTACTGAATTTATTAATTCAAACTGTTTTTGGTGGAATTTTAAAGTTTTATATATATGTATGGCTTAAAGCTCAACATTCAGAAAACGAAGATCATGGCATCCGGTCCCATCACTTCATGGGAAATAGATGGGGAAACAGTGGAAACAGTGTCAGACTTTATGTTTTTGGGCTCCAAAATCACTGCAGATGGTGACTGCAGCCATGAAATTAAAAGACGGCTACTCCTTGGAAGGAAAGTTATGACCGACCTAGATAGCATATTGAAAAGCAGAGACATTACTTTGCCAACAAAGGTTCATCTAGTCAAGGCTATGGTTTTTCCTGTGGTCATGTATGGATGTGAGAGTTGGACTGTGAAGAAGGCTGAGCACCAAAGAATTGATGCTTTTGAAGTGTGGTGTTGGAGAAGACTCTGGAGAGTCCCTTGGACTGCAAGAAGATCCAACCAGTCCAATCTGAAGGAGATCAGCCCTGGGATTTGTTTGGAAGGAATGATGCTAAAGCTGAAACTCCAGTACTTTGGCCACCTCATGCAAAGAGTTGACTCGTTGGAAAGGACTCTGATGTTGGGAGGGATTGGGGGCAAGAGGAGAAGGGGACGACGGAGGATGAGATGGCTGGATGGCATCACTGACTCGATGCACAAGAGTTTGGGTGAACTCCAGGAGTTGGTGATGGACAGGGAGGCCTGGCGTGCTGCGATTCATGGGGTGGCAAAGAGTCGGACACGACTGAGCAACTGAACTGAACTGAACTGAACTGAAATATTTTATTTGTTTTTTTTTGTTGCTAACTCATGTCCTACTCTTTTGCGTCCCCATGGACCGTAACCCACCAGAATCCTCTGTTCATGGGTTTCCCAGGCAAGAACACTGAAGTGGGTTGTCATTTCCTTCTCCAGGGGATCTTCTCCACCAGGGATCGAACCCATGTCTCCTTCATTGCAAGGCAGATTCTTTGCCACTGAGCCACAATTCACCAATGAAAGTCATTTGATGCTGCATCTTTCTTTGTTGGTAGGGTTTTGAGTATTGATTCAATATTCTTTGGCCTGTTCAGATTTTTTATTTCTTCATGATTTAGTCTTGATAGGTTTTATGTTTCTAGAAATTTATTCATTTCTTTTAGGTAGTCCAATTTGTTGATGTATGATTGTTCATAGTACTCTCATGATCTTTTGTGGATTTTTTGCTATTAGTTGTAATATTTCCTGTTTCACTTTTGATTTTATTTACTTAAGTTCTCTCTCTTTATTTCTTTGGTGAGTGTAGCTAAAATTTTGTTAATTTTGCTCAAAGCTAGCTCTTAAGTTCATTGATCCTTTCTATTATCATTTTAGTCTTTTTAATTTATTCCTGCTCCGATCTTTGTCATTTCCTTTTTTTACTCATTTTGGGCTTAGTTTGTTCTCTTTGTTCTAGTTCTTGAGGTGCAAACTTATTAATTATGTGAACTGTGTTTTCCCCTTAATGTAGTCATTTATTGTTTTGAACTCCCTCTTAGAATTGTTTTTGCTGCATTTCATAAGTTTTGGTATGTTTATTTTTATTTTCTTTTGTCTCAAGGTATTTTTAATTTCTATCTTGCTTTCTTCTTTGACCCATTGATTTTATAGTAGAATGTTGTTTAATCTCACATTTCTGTGAATTTTCCAGTTTTCTTCCTGTGATTCACTTCTAGTTTTATATACCAGTGTGGCTGGAAAAGATGTTTATGTGATTTCAATCTTCTTAAATTTGTAAAGAGTCACTGACATACTATCTGTCCTAGGGAATGTTTCATATGTACTTGAGAAGAATGTCTATGCTGCTGTTATTGGATAGAAATATATGTAAATGTCTATTAAGTCTGCCAGACATGTGTACAAACTCATTCCAGGAAGATTCTGGTGACCTTGGGTTGGCCACAGGGAGAACTCAAGAGATAATTTTAACCTCTCCTGTCTCTGGAGAGGACTGCAGTCTATCCCTGAATGTGTGCTAAATTAGAAGACTAACCCCCAGGGCAAAGCTTTTAAAGTGTGCAAATAACCCTTGTTCTGGGAAAGATTGGGAGATGGATGTTTCTGTCTGTTCTCCTTGCACTGAGCCCTTGAGGGATGATTGGGTAAGAAGTGCTTCTTACTTGGTTAAGAAATGCTCCAGTAGTTGTGTGGAATCAGGAACTCAAGTCCCATCGACAGCAGAGCTGGGAGATTAAGAAGAGAGTGTACCTTCTGGGCAGTAGCCACAAAAGCTGGGGCCCCAGGTATGTGTGGAAGCTCTTTCCAGGGAGCAGGACAGAGGAACAGTGCAAAGATAGCACTTATCACCCTCCCTGAATATTAATTGGAAGGACTGATGCTGAAGCTGAAGCTCCAAGACTTTGTCCACCTGACGTGAAGAGCCACTCCTTGGAAAAGATCCTAAGGCTGGGAAAGATTGAGGGTGGGAGGAGAAGATGGAGACAAAGGATGAGATGGTTGGATGGCATCATCAACTCAGTAGACATGAGTCAAACTCTGGGAGATAGTGAAGGACAGGGAAGCCTGGTGTGCTGCAGTTCATTAGGTCACAAAGAATCAGACATGATTAAGTGGCTGAACAACAAAATTCTCCCAGGTCTTTGGAGAGGATTGCCCTTTGACCCCTTGTTGTTTTTCAGTTGCCAAGTCATGTCTGACTCTTTGTGACCCCCTGGACTGCAGCACACCTTGACCCCTGCTGGTGCTGCTGCTGCTAAGTTGCTTCAGTCGCGTCCGACTCTGTGCAACCCCATAGATGGCAGCCCACCAGGCTCCCCCATCCCTGGGATTCTCCAGGCCCCTAGATGCAGGTAAAATTAGAAGCCGACCCTCAGGCCACAGCTTTTAAGATATACAAATTGGCCTCTTTCAGAGGCGGACTGAGAGACAGCTGTTTCTGACTGAAGTCTCTGTTCTAAGCTCTGGGGGTAGCCGGTTAAGAACTATTTTTCTTGTTTGCTACAGCCCCAGGGTCTCTGGAATACAGCCCTGATGGCTCCCAGAGACAGTCGATCAAGGGGTGCATCCTCTTGGTGGCACCCATAGAAACCAGGCCTCCAGACTGTGCTCAGATTGTGCTCAGCTCCTTTCAGGAGATACCTTGGCCTGGAGCAAGATAGAGGGAGAATGTAGAGATGACTCCAGCCGGCCTCTCCAATCACACTCAGTCCCCCAGTGCATGCTAGTTTAGGACCTTCAGGCTACAGCTTTTAAGATATGCAAACTGGCCTCTTTCTGGAAAAGGCTGAGAGACGTGAATTTCTGTCTCCTCATTCTATGCTGAGCCCTTGGGGGATATCCATGTGAGTCCTCCCAAGCCAGTAAGAACTATTTCTCTGTTTGTTATAGTCTGCTGTATCTCATGGAAGCAATCACCTTTGAAGTGGTACTTTCATTTTGTTGCTTAAATACTTATAAATAGATTTTACTTTAATAATGCTTAATAGTCTATAACAAAAATGAAAAGTTACAAATGCTTATTTTATTTACCATTTATACATCACAATTATTATTTGCATATTTAGCTATTACTGGACTATCTAAATAAACCTACTTTCCTGGAATAATGATATTTCAAGAAGAAATGAAATACATGAGAATTCTTCTCTCTGACCTGTATTCCTATTAAAATCTTGGTAAATATGTACATATATATATATCAGAAACAGAAAAATTAATACGATTTAATATGACTTTCCTGGTGGCTCAGCAGTAAATAATCGACCTTTAATGCAGGAGACTGCCTGCAGGAGATGACACGGGTTCAGTCCTTGGGTGGAAAAGATCCCTTGGAGAAGGAAATGGCAACTCACTCCAGTGTTCTTGCCTGGGAAATCCCATGGACAGAGGAGACTAAAGGAGTCAAAAGAGTCTGACATGACTTAGCAACTAAATCAACACCTATATAAATATGTGTAGAAATAATCCTTAAAACTAGTAAATACATCTTCAAAAAGCTATCTATGGATTATTTTCAAAACAAAGTTAAATAAAAATGATTCAGTGTACACTCAGATTTTTATCTGGATCTTAAAAGTTGGGATCCAATGCTTTAAATTTAACTTGGATGACCATTAGAGTAAAATAAATATTTTTTCATATGAATGAAGAATCTATCCTTCTGATATAAATCAAGTTTTTTAAATTGATTGGGGGTTATTTTTGAATTTAGCTGACTAATTGTCAGAATATGTTGAGGTGAATTTTTTTCCTAATTTGTAACAACAGTAACAACAAAATCAATCATCTGTTGAGCACTTAATCTATGCTGAGTATTTGACAGATATTTTATGTTATTATTTCCAAATTTTACAGAAAAATCAAAGATATACATAGTTTTCCATTTTACATATGACAATAAGTATATCACTGTGATTAAATTAGTCACTGACACTCATGCTAGTTAAATTTAGCAGACCACCTTCTAAACCCAGGGCTAACCAACCGAAATTTTCATTAAATCTGATGTAACATATTAATAGATTCTTCTACTTTCATATCAAAAGTGTATTTACAAAGAAATCATACTTGTATAAGGTGATTTGTTCTTTTCATTTAATTTAAAATAGATTTGCAACTATATTATTATTTTTATTGAAATTCATAAGCCTTTCACTGAGAAAGGCTTATAATTTTCTGTTAAGAAGTATTTTTGAAACAGTTTCTTATATTATGGATTACATTAAATAGCATATATATTTTAGTGTGAGATTTAAAAAATTATGTCAGTTAGATTTCCTGGACCCTTAACTATGCATATGTTGCCTTAATAATTTAAAAATCATTCTTTTAAAATACTTGTGTTTGTAATCTGCTCTATGTAAGGGAAATAATTCAGCCTAAATTTAAAATTTCCTCTATCCTTTTACATTTCTAATTTCCCACATCTGCAAATTTAACTTGATATTTAACACTTTGATGAAGGGGAAGACAGTGATAAGGATAACATTTTTCTCTAATTAATTTTTTGTGGATATTTTTATTTTTATGTTTATATTCAAATTCTTTATTCATTATTCCAATAACTCGATGTTTATTAGTTCTCAATTATAGCAATCTGTCATTTCATTATTTTTTCTCTACTTTTGGATTTTTACTTCGACTAATCTTTTGATTAGCTGGAATACACTTTGAGTACTTTTTTTTAAAGGAAGGTTAAATGTGTTTTATATTTCTAAGCACACATGTCACTGAGATTTTTCCACATGAGTAATAACCTCTGCATTCAGGATTCTTGGATTATAAAATGTTTCTCTTCAAGTCTCTGTGAACGAGGTTTCCTTTCAGTTTGGCATCTAGTTCCAGAATGAGTCTGTTACTCTCATAATTATTTTTTTGCTGATACATTGTAGACTACATTTTTTAGTTCAAAAACATTTAAAAAATATATTTATGATTATTTTGTTTCATTTTCTTTTCTTTATGAACAGTGATTGCTTTTTACATTTAATTTTGATCTTCTGTTATCTCTCTTACTATTCCCAGTATTGTCCTTTTTTCTTTTGTCAAAAACTTCTCCATTATATCAATAAATAGGTTTCTTCAGAATCAATTTAGCTTAGTTTTAATTCTGCTTGGTTTTTTTACACTTCTACATTTTTTTTTCTTATTTTACCAATTCCTTTAATTCTCTGCCTGTTCCTGTTCTTATTTAGCTTGATACATATTCTTTGAAGCCTACAGCATTTTTATGGCTACCCATTTTCTTTGGGTTCCCCTGCCTGTTCTTTATTTTGACACCATGACCTTTCATCATGTAAGTAATGTGTTCCCCTGTTTTGTTCTATTGTTTATTCTTTTTCCTATTTACTAGATTACATCAATAACACAAATGACACCTCCTTTCCAATAACTCAGTGTATTTCTACTCTTCTCTTGTGTGGTAAACTTTTTTCCTTATGTTGTAGAAATTCATGTACATGTATAAAGAGATTCTTTTTCTTTTTATCGTGCTTGATATAATGATACCATGTGAATCAGAGTCAAGAGACAGAGACCACACTAGTTACTTGAACTGTGAAAATTTAATATAAAAATTTATTAACTAGGTGGATGTTTAGCTCTCAAATGATGCTTATCTGTTAATTAACTTCATTGTGAGAGGCAACGTCTACCCTAATGTGTGTGCTTAACTCTGTGATGGAGGACTCTGGCTTCTGCAGAATCCTGTATTATCACAGTCAGAGGCCACAAGAATCCATACAGATTTCAGTCTGCTCAGTGAGGCTTCAGACTCACCTCCTCTTTACATTCATCTTTTCTTCTGTTCTGCCTGCCTTGTGGGATCTCAAACTCCAGCAGCAGTTGTAACAGCTTTGTAGAAAATATTCTTCTGGACACAGATGATTTCCTACAACTGTGATTTCCTATAACTGTATAAAGTCAAAGGAGAAGGCAATGGCACCCCACTCCAGTACTCTTGCCTGGAAAATCCCATGGGTGGAGGAGCCTGGTGGGCTGCAGTCCATGGGGTCGCTAAGAGTCGGACACGACTGAGTGACTTCACTTTCACTTTTCACTTTCATGCATTGGAGAAGGAAATGGCGACCCACTCCAGGGTTCTTGCCTGGAGAATCCCAGGGACCAGGGAGCCTGGTGGGCTGCCCTCTATGAGGTCGCACAGAGTCGGACACGACTGAAGTGACTTAGCAGCAGTAGTATAAAGTCAAATTCCTGCCACACACCTTCCTCTCTGTCTCTCTCATCTCCTAATGGTACTGCTTCTCCAGATGAGCCCTGATTGATTCTGCCATACAAGGAAATAAATATATCTAGCCAGATGCAATAGATATGTGGATTGCCCCAGCTTCTTTCACCATTCTTGAGAACACTGCTAAAATTTACACATTTTCTTGGCCAGAGAATCTGAAAAGATAGTACTACATAATATTTACAGCTACATGCTTTATTATAAACTAGATTGCATAGCAGAAAATTATTTTCCTATTTCCCCACATTTCATGAAGAGTTTTGTTTTCTGGGATACTTCTGGAACCTGTAAGGTATTTCTAAATACGTTGTACCCTATTGTGGTCTACCTCAGGTCTTATTTTTCCATTTAAGTTTAGTTTCAAAATGGATTAAAGAGATGTATGATAGTTAGGGAGTTTGGAATTGACATGTTCATGCTGTGATATTTAAAATGGATAACCAACAAGGACCTACTGTATAGAGCAGGATACTCTACTCAATATTATATAACAAGCCGGGAGGTCTTGAGGGCAGGAGGAGAAAGGGATGACAGAGGACGAGATGGCTGGATGGCATCACTGACTCGATGGACGTGAGTCTGAGTGAACTCCGGGAGTTGGTGATGGACAGGGAGGCCTGGCGTGTTGTGGTTCATGGGGTCGCAAAGAGTCGGACACGACTGAGCGACTGAACTGAACTGAACTGGGAAATGAAATCTATTTGAAAAATCTATTTCAAACAAATCTATTTTTAAAATATTCAAAATCTATTTTAAGAAGAATAGATACATGAATATGTATAACTGGATCACTGCTGTACACCTGAAGTTAACAAAACATTATTAATCAATTATACTCCAATATAAAATAAAAATTTTAAAAATAAATAAATACAAAAAGAGAGATGTACAATATGGAGGTGTTGATGGAGGCAGTAGACTTGTACCATCTTTAAAAAATTCTTGAACTGTAAGTTCAAGGAGGTAATAAAAGCATGTATTGCATAGTTTCATACTTGGTACAGTTCCTGATTTTTCCAAGCTAGACAGTTATTCAAAAGGTTTTAATATTTCTTACTAATTTTTATTGACTGGAGTATTTTTATTACTTCAGATCACATTTTTTTCTTAATTAATTTGCATTGATGGTAAAGAAATAGACCCTTTTGAGATTTTGGTCAATTACAACCTTGCTTCTGCTTTTGAAATTACTGCTAATTTGTGTTTTCTTGAATGTAGTTATATCATTTAACCAGAAGTGAAAGAAATACCACCATTTAAACCTGAAGCCTTCTAATAGTTCTCTTTTTTCCTTATAAACATACAATTACAAATTATTACTAAAGCTGGAAGTATATATAAAAAATAGAAAATATGGATACAAAAATAAAATAGTTAAGAGACATTTGAAACCCAGAAAAGAATAATGTTAAAATATTGTGGTAGACCCTTCCAGATAATTTCCCTTAAAAGTAAGCATCTTTTAATTTCATGGCTGCAGTCACCATCTGCAGTGATTTTGGAGGCCCTAAAAAATAAATTAAAAGATGCTTACTCCTTGGAAGGAAAGTTACGACCAATCTAGAGAGCATATTAAAAAGCAGAGACATTACTTTGTCAACAAAGTTCCGTCTAGTCAAGGCTATGGTTTTTCCAGTGGTCATGTATGGATGTGAGAGTTGGACTATAAAGAAAGCTAAGTGCTGAAGAACTGATGCTTTTATTGGAGAGGACTCTTAAGAGTCCCTTGAACAGCAAGGAGATCCAACCAGTCCATTGTAAAGGAGATCAGTCCTGGGTGTTCATTGGAAGGACTGATTCTGAAGTTGAAACTCTAATACTTTGGCTACCTGATACGAAGGGCTGACTCATTTGAAAAGACCTGATGCTGGGAAAGATTGAGGGCAGGAGGAGAAGGGGCCAACAGAGGATGAGATGGTTGGATGGCATCACCAACTCAACGGACGTGGATTTTGGTGGACTCTGGGAGTTGGTGATGGACAGGGAGGCCTGGTGTGCTGTGGTTCATGGGGTCACAAAGAGTCCGACACGACTGAGCTACTGAACTGAACTGAACTGAAAAAATAAAGTCTGTCAGTGTTTCATCGTTTCCCCATCTATTTGCCATGAAGTGATGGGACCAGATGTCATGATCTTAGTTTTGTGAATGTTGAGCTTTAAGCCAACTTTTTCACTCTCCACTTCCACTTTCATCAAGAGGCTCTTTAGTTCTTTTTCACTTTCTGCCATAAGGGTGGTGTTGTCTGCATATCTGAGGTTATGGATATTTCTCCCGGCAATCTTGATTCCAGCTTGTGCTTCATCCAGTCCAGCGTTTCTCAGGATGCACTACGCATATAAATTAAATAAGCAGGGTGACAATATATAGCCTTGACGTACTCCTTTCCCTATTTGGAACCAGTCTGTTTTTCCATGTCCCGTTCTAACTGTTGCTTCTTGACCTGCATTTCTCATCAAGTTTAAACTTTTCAGACATTATTTCTTAGGGTACATTTTTAAAGCCACCCTTTTTCTCTTTTCCTTCCAAGTTTCTCATGACTTCTGTTCAGTTATCTTTCCTCTATGTTGACTCATTTGGATGATTTCTCTTGTTCTGTCTGTTAGTTTATCAATTCTTTCCTATCTTCCTCTATTCTGGAGTTGTTTTCATCCACTCAATGCTTTTTTTTAAAGTTTTTGGAAACTTTTGGAAAATTAATTTATGTTTTATTTACAGAATTTTGTTGTTTTCTGTCAAACCTCAACATGAATCAGCCATAGGTGTACATATATCCCCTCCCCTTTGAAACTCCCTCCCATCTCCCTCCCCATCCCACTCCTCTAGGCTGATACAGAGCCCCTGTTTGGGTTTCCTGAGCCATACCACAGATTCCTGTTGGCTATCTATTTTACATATGGCAATGTAAGTTTCCATGTTACTCTTTCCATACATCTCACCCTCTTCTTCCCTCTCCCCATGCCCATAAGTCTATCCTCTATGTCTGTTTCTCCATTGCTGCCCTGTAAATAAATTCTTCAGTACCATCCACTCAGCTTTGATTTCAGTTAGTGTATATTTCAGCTCTAAAATTCTACTTCATTCTTATATCTTCTATATCTTTGCTGAGCTTTCTCTTTGCTGAGGTGTTCTGTTGTTTGAAAAATCTGCTTCCAGCTTGTTTTTAGTTGCTTGTTGAAGTATTTTTATCATGGTTGCTTTAAAATATTTGTCAGATTATTCTCACATGTCTGTCATCTCAATGTTAACATATAGTGAATATATATATATATATATATATATATATATATATATATATATATCCCTTTGAGGTCTTCCTTGTTCTTGGTATGATGAGTGATTTCTGATTGAAACCTGGATATTTTCATGATATGTTATGAGTCTGGGTCTTACTTAAACCTTCTCTTTCACTGGCTTTGTTTGATACTTCTCTGGAAGAGGGAAAGCTGTCTCATACTGTTTAAAAGTTTAGATTCCCCACTTTGCCTCTGTTAACACCTGATCTGGTTAGGAAAGGCTCTTCATCGTTGCCAGTCATGGATGCTTGTGTTGCCACTGACACACTGGTGGGATGGCCTCGTTACTATTGAGAGGTAGTAAAGGTCCTCAGTCTTCACTAAGCCTGCTCTATCACCATCCCACTAGGAAATGGGAAGGCATGGAAGTCCAGACTTCCCATATGGTCTCCATTTACACTGCAAAGGGGTCTTATAATGACAAGAGGGGATGAAAGTCCCAGGTCCCTACCGGCACCCTCAGATACCACCCCTGCAGAGGCATGGGGGCACCTCTTTATGGCCTTGAGGGGAGGAAATTTAAGCTCTCACTTGGCCTTTGCTGGCATGAGTGCTAATGGGGTCATAGGTTTTTCTCTAGATTTTGGCTGGAGTAAGGTAATTATTACACCAAGACAGGCGAGTCACGGTGGAGAGATCTGACAGAATGTGGTCCACTGGAGAAGGGAATGGCAAACCACTTCAGTATTCTTGCCTTGAGAACCCCATGAACAGTATGAAGAGGCAAAATGATAGAATACTGAAAGAGTAACTCCCCAGGTCACTAGGTACCCAATATGCTACTGGATATCAGTGGAGAAATAACTCCAGAAAGAATGAAGGGATGGAGCCAAAGCAAAAAGAATACCAGCTGTGGATGTGACTGGTGATAGAAGCAAGGTCCGATGCTGTAAAGAGCAATATTGCATAGGAACCTGGAATGTCAGGTCCATGAATCAAGGCAAATTGGAAGTGGTCAAACAAGAGATGGCAAGAGTGAACATCGACATTCTAGTAATCAGTGAAC
Organism: Bos javanicus; assembly: GCF_032452875.1. Taxonomy (NCBI): domain Eukaryota; kingdom Metazoa; phylum Chordata; class Mammalia; order Artiodactyla; family Bovidae; genus Bos; species Bos javanicus. The sequence goes on along the minus strand of NC_083881.1, from coordinate 33,105,730 downwards.
TGAAATGGACTGGAATGGGTGAATCTAACTCAGATGACCATTATATCTACTACTGCGGGCAGGAATCCCTCAGAAGAAATGGAGTGGCCATCATGGTCAACAAAAGAGTCTGAAATGCAGTACTTGGATGCAATCTCAAAAACGACAGAATGATCTCTGTTCGTTTCCAAGGCAAACCATTCAATATCACAGTAATCCAAGTCTATGCCCCAACCAGAAACGCTGAAGAAGCTGAAGTTGAATGGTTCTATGAAGACCTACAAGACCTTTTAGAACTAACACCCAAAAAAGATGTCCTTTTCATTATAGGGGACTGGAATGCAAAAGTAGGAAGTCAAGACACACCTGGAGTAACAGGCAAATTTGGCCTTGGAATATGGAATGAAGCAGGGCAAAGACTAATAGAGTTTTGCCAAGAGAATGCATTGGTCATAACAAACACCCTCTTCCAACAACACAAGAGAAGACTCTACACATGGACATCACCAGATGGTCAACACCGAAATCAGACTGATTATATTCTTTGCAGCCAAAGATGGAGAAGCTCTATACAGTCAGCAAAAACTGTGGCTGAGACCATGAACTCTTTATTGCCAAATTCAGACTTAAATTGAAGAAAGTAGGGAAAACCACTAGACCATTCAGGTATGACCTAAATCAAATCCTTTATGATTATACAGTGGAAGTGAGAAATAGATTTAAAGGCCTAGATCTGATAGATACAGTGCCTGATGAACTATGGAATGAGGTTCATGACATTGTACAGGAGACAGGGATCAAGACCATCCCCATGGAAAAGAAATGCAAAAAAGCAAAATGGCTGTCTGGGGAGGCTTTACTAATAGCTGTGAAAAGAAGAGAATTGAAAAGCAAAGGAGAAAAGGAAAGATATAAACATCTGAATGCAGAGTTCCAAAGAATAGCAAGAAGAGATAAGAAAGCCTTCTTCAGCGATCAATGCAAAGAAATAGAGGAAAACAACAGAATGGGAAAGACTAAGGATCTCTTCAAGAAAATCAGAGATACCAAAGGAACATTTCATGCAAAGATGGGCTTGATAAAGGACAGAAATGGTATGGACCTAACAGCAGAAGATAGCAAGAAGAGATGGCAAGAATACACAGAAGAACTGTACAAAAAGATCTTCACGACCCAGATAATCACGATGGTGTGATCACTCACCTAGAGCCAGACATCCTGGAATGTGAAGTCAAGTGGGCCTTAGAAAGCATCACTACAAACAAAGCTAGTGGAGGTGATGGAATTCCAGTTGAGCTATTCTAAATCCTGAAAGATGATGCTGTGAAAGTGCTGCACTCAAGATGCCAGCAAATTTGGAAAACTCAGCAGTGGCCACAGGAATGGAAAAGGTCAGTTTTCATTCCAATCCCAAAGAAAGGCAATGCCAAAGAATGCTCAAACTACCACACAATTGCACTCATCTCACACGCTAGTAAAGTAATGCTCAAAATTCTCCAAGCCAGGCTTCAGCGATTGTGAACCGTGAACTTCCTGATGTTCAAGCTGGTTTTAGAAAAGGCAGAGGAACCAGAGATCAAATTGCCAACATCCACTGGATCATAGAAAAAGCAAGAGAGTTTCAGAAAAACATCTATTTCTGCTTTATTGACTATGCCAAAGCCTTTGACTGTGTGGATCACAATACACTGTGGAAAATTCTGAAAGAGATGGGAATACCAGACCACCTGAAATGCCTCTTGAGAAATTTGTATGCAGGTTAGGAAGCAACAGTTAGAACTGGACATGGAACAACAGACTGGTTCCAAATAGGAAAAGGAGTACATCAAGGCTGTATATTATCACCCTGTTTATTTAACTTCTATGCAGAGTACATCATGAGAAATGCTGGACTGGAAGAAACACAAGCTGGAATCAAGATTGCCGGGAGAAATATCAATAACCTCAGATATGCAGATGACACCACCCTTATGGCAGAAAGTGAAGAGGAACTCAAAAGCCTCTTGATGAAAGTGAAAGTGGAGAGTGAAAAAGATGGCTTAAAGCTCAACATTCAGAAAATGAAGATCATGGCATCCGGTCCCACCACTTCATGGGAAATAGATGGGGAAACAGGGGAAACAGTGTCAGACTTTATTTTTCTGGGCTCCAAAATCACTGCAGATGGTGACTGCAGCCATGAAATTAAAAGACACTTACTCTTTGGAAGGAAAGTTATGACCAACCTAGATAGCATATTCAAAAGCAGAGACATTACTTTGCCGACAAAGGTTCATCTAGTCAAGGCTATGGTTTTTCCTGTGGTCATGTATGGATGTGAGAGTTGGACTGTGAAGAAGGCTGAGCGCCGAAGAATTGATGCTTTTGAACTGTGGTGTTGGAGAAGACTCTTGAGAGTTCCTTGGACTGCGAAGACATCCAACCAGTCCATTCCGAAGGAGATCAGCCCTGGGATTTCTTTGGAAGGAATGATGCTAAAGCTGAAACTCCAGTACTTTGGCCACCTCATGAGAAGAGTTGACTCATTGGAGAAGACTCTGATGCTGGGAGGGATTGGGGGCAGGAGGAGAAGGGGATGACAGAGGATGAGATGGCTGGATGGCATCACTGACTCAATGGACGTGAGTCTGAGTGAACTCCAGGAGTTGGTGCTGGACAGGGAGGCCTGGCGTGCTGCGATTCATGGGGTCTCAAAGAGTCGGACATGACTGAGTAACTGATCTGTTCTGATCTGAAGTTAATTATTTGGCTTCCGTGGTGGCTCAGTTGAGAAGAAACCTCCTGCCAATGAAGGAATCATGGGTTCTATCCCTGGGTCAGTAAGATCCCCTGGAGGGGGAAATTGGCAACCCACTCCAGTATTCTTGCCTGGGAAATCCCGTGACAGAGGAGCCTAGTGGGCTATAGTCCATGGGGGCACAAAAGAGTCGGACAGGACTTGGCAAAAAATAACAACTACAAAGGTGATTATTCTCTGAAAGTTTTCTGTCTCCTTAGACTGCTCATTTTCTGGTCCTTTACTAGAGAGACTGATCTTTTTTGGGCCTTTTGCTACTCTTATTGCTATTTCTGAGTTGCTGGCCTCTCAGTTCCACATCTGGGATGGTATGAGAGAAAAAGAAAGCCTAGGAAATTCACTGCTGTATTATTTTCTGAGACCAAGTATTTGGCTGGTCTGCCTTTGTCCACATTTCATCTTCCTCTTCTCCTTCTCCTCCTTCTTCATTTTTGAAAATTATATAATTTATAATTATAAATTATAAATATATATATATACTTTATATTTATAAATATAGGATTTATAAATATAAATTATAATATAGAATTTATAATTATAATATCCAGGGTTTGTTTTTGAACTTAGGTAGTACAATAAAGAAATGTATGTGCAACTCATCTTTGCCCAGTTAGGAGCCATCCCAGGTCTGGTATGTCTACATTTTTATTATTTAACTACTTTGTTGTCATTCAGTTGCTCAATCATGTATTACTCTTTGCAATCTCACAGACTGCAGCAGGCCAGGCTTCCCTGTCCTTCAGTATCTCCTGGAGTTTGCTCAAACTCATGTCCATTGAGTCAGTGATGCCTTCCAACCATCTCAGCCTCTGTTGTTCCCTTCTTCTCCTTCCTTGAATCTTTCCCAGCATCACAGTCTTTTCCTGATGATTTGACTCTTGGCATCAGGTGGCCAAAGTACTGGAGCTTCAGCTTCAGCATCAGTCTTTCCAATCAATATTCAGGGTTTATTTCCTTTGGTATTGACTTGTTTGATCTCTTTGCTGTCCAAGGGACTCTCAAGAGTCTTCTCCAACACCACAGTTTGAAAGCATCAATTCAGCTACTACTTTGCATATTTTTGTGTTTTTTTACTTCCAAAATGGCACTTTTAAGTTGTTTGAGGACATTTTTATATTAAGGTTGGGCTCCCCTGGTAGTTCAGATGGTAAAGACTCTGCCTGCAATGCAGGAGACCCAGGTTCGTTTCCTGGGTTGGGAAGATCCCCTGGAGAATGTGATGGCAATCCTCTCCAGTATTCTTGCTTGAGGAATTCTTTGGACAGAGGAGCCTGGTGGGCTAAAGTCTATGGGGTCGCAAAAAATCAGACAAGAATGAGCAACTAACAACAAAGACATACATTAAGGTTATTACTTCTTTTGTCCTATATGAGCAAATATTTTATGAAACTTTTTATTTGACTATTAATTTCATTTATGGTGTTTTTTCAGCCACATAAAGTTTAAAACTCTCTATGGAAAAACATTTGTAACAGTTATCCTTTTGAATTCGTCCATTGTTTTGAACTCATGTATTTTATGACCATTCTGCAATTCAATAAATTTTTTATGAAAATTTTTTATTTTCTTATTTTAAATTTGTTTCTTTTGGTTTGTTTTACATTTAATTCTTTAATCCATATGGAATTTGTGTGCGTAATAAGATAAAGCTATAATGTAATATTTTGTTTTATGAAAGAGTCAACAAATCATGCCACTATCTTTATTAAATCATTTTTTCCTTTCTTTAGAGCCTAGAATTACCTCCATGTGCTCTGATTTCCATGATGTGATGCTATTTTCTGAGTTTTCTGCTTTGGAATTTCTTATAAAGCCACCATTCCGTTTAACCAGAGGCCCTAATCTTTTATCTCTGCCTTGCTTTGTCAACAAGGAAGATCTCACCCCCACAGTTCATTAATTCCTAATGCCCTCTACTTTTACTTCCTCTGACTGACTATCAGGTATCAGTCAGATATCAGTTGAGACAACTGACTATCTGGGAATAAAAAGTCAAAGACGTTATTTATTTCTCTTTTGCTAAAAAAAAATGACATTTCCCATTATTCTATAAAAGAAGCCTTGTTTATGGTGCCCATGCTAGAGAACATTGAAATAAAATGGTGAGAGAAACAGAGTATTTAGAGAAGAGAGTCAAGAAAGTTCTTTTATAATTCATCAAGATGAATTCTGAAAGTTTCTTGCATTTTATTTGTCCTTAACTAAACTTAGCATTAAATACAATAACTAAAACACTATTTTATTAAGGGTAATTGATTTTGGAATAAAGCAAATATGATTTTGAAGCTACCTGGTTTCCACAATATAGACGTCAGATGTCCAAAAGAAAGTCAATTTTGCTCCTTTGAACCTTGTTTTCTTTATCAATAATATTGGTTACCAGAGGCGAGAGAGAAAGGGGAAGGGGCAAGATCAAGGTAGAGGATGAAGAGATACAAACTACTATGTATAAATAAACAAGCTACAAGGATATATTGTACAGCACAGGAAATAAAGCCAATATTTTATAATAACTTAAATGGAGTATAATCTGAAAAATTGTTGAATCATTCCTCATTATCTGTGAGGGTTTTGCTGTTGTTGTTCAGTTGCTCAGTTATGTCTGAATCTTTGAAACCCCATGAACTGCAGCATGCCAGGCTTCCCTGTCCTTCACTGTCTCCTGGAATTTGCTCAAACTCACATCCATTGAGTCAATGATGCTATCCAATCATCTCAGCCTCTGTTGCCCTCTTCTCCTGCCCTCAATCTTTCCCAGCATTAGGGTCTTTTCCAATGAGGTGACTCTTTGCATCAGGTGGCCAAAGTATTGGAGCTTCAGCTTCAGGATCAGTCCTTGCAATCAATATTCAGGACTGATTTCCTTTAGGATGGACTGGTTGGATCTCCTTGCAGTCCAAGGGACTCTCAAGAATCTTCTCCAGCATGACAATTTGAAAGCATTTATTCTTCAGCACTCAGGCTTATTTATGGTCCATTTTAGACAAGTTATTTAATCTTATGTATCTTAACTTTCATCATCCATAAATGGGTCTAATGTTAGGAGTTACTTTGTATAGCTATCATGCCTGACACATAACAAATTCTCAGTAAAATAGTAACTCATTGGCTTGAATTCAAGCTCGTCATCTTCCAGATGGGGAAGCTGATCCAGAGGATGAACTGAGTTGGCAGAGCAAGGACTGTGTGTGTGTGTGTGTGTGTGTGTATGTTATTTGCTCAGTCATGTCCAACTCTTTGTGACCCCATAGACTGTAGCCTACCAGGCTCCTCTGTCCATGGAATTATCCAGGCAAGAATACTGGAGTGAATTGCCATTCCTTTCTCCAGGGGATCTTCCCAACCCAGGAAATGCACCTGGGTCTCCTGCATTGCAGACAGATTCTTTACTGTCTGAACTATCAGGGCATCTTCTACTACAGTTCTCATTTCCTGATTCTCTGGACCCAAGATGGCCACCAAAGAGTCTCAGGGTGAACCCTTCCCACAGAGGAAAGGGAATTCTGCTGTAACTACGAGGGAAGAATTATCTGATCTATAAATTAACATACATAATGTCTGATTTTGAGGCATCTACAAATCCAGAATAGGCAAATCTTTGAAAAAGACGTTTTGTTTTGTTTTGCCTTGGCATCTTTCCTGCTTGATAATTAAGAAAATTGAAGTGAAAATTGAACTATGTTGATCATAAAAATTACATGTAGCAACATAAATTTCAAAAAGACGAGACTTTTTTTTTTTTTTTTCAAAAAGAAGACATTTATGCTTCCTGTAACTACTCAATATATTCTGCTTTTTCTGTCAATGGAGTATCAGGTTCTAGATAAACAATTCCACGGAGATTTGTAGGGGGGAGGACAATACTACTTAATTTTAATCTTTTCCCCAAAAGCAATGCATTATAAAATATGGTTTAGAGTTTAAACTGATATAAACCTTGTTAACAGTCAGGAGGAAAAAAAACCCGGTCTATGTCAGACCATATGTTCTGTTGTTTTCTTAATTTGGAAAATACAGAGAGTGCTAGTTCTTCATGTTCAGCAAGCATGTACAGACCATTCTTTCTAGCTACACCATCATTCCTTTTAAAAAAACAGAACATGCTCCATGAATAGGCCTTTCCATAGGGCCTCAATTTTATTTTTCCAGAGTTTGGAGAAGCGTTATCCATCAAGTTCCCTCCACCGTTGAGAATAATGCTGTTTTTGTCACACACGGGGTCTATTTTGAGCTCAAATATGCACACCGACTGTAGACTATAGGCTTGCAGAACTGTCAGCACAATGCCCCATTACAAGCTGTCCCTATAGCAAGATGACTTCATTTTTGCAGGCTGTTCTGCTTACTACATTCTCCTTGGCTTCACAGTTCAGCGTAGTCAAACAAGGTGATGGCATTTTTAAGGCTCCAGATTTTATTGGTCTTCAAATTAAGGTAGGTGGCCAGGTGCTATTTTAGAGCTTCATCGGGGCAACCTCATGATAAATTTGAGTACATCGAAACTATAAGGGGGCACTTATTTTATACTGGAAACATAAATACTGGTTTATGAAAACGGCTGCTGTAACAGGAAGTGACTTCATATATCATTACTTGAAATAAGATTGTGGGAAGGTCTAGCTTTAATCTGAATGATCGTTAAAACCTGGGACATATTGTTTTTCAAGGAGACCGTATTAGAATCCAAGTGACGTCTGTTTGCATTTTGAGTTTTTTACTTACTGAATGCTAGTAAAAACCCTGTACTTTAATTATTTCACACATATTTGTATGTTTTCTAATTTTCTATGAAGACACAACATTAGAGACATATACCATGATCCATAAGCAATTATGTCTTCTCTTTGAGTTATATCCTTTGCCCAGAAATAAATTTTGCTCAAAATTAGAGCATGCCTGTACATGAGAAAAGAGCCTCATGTGAAGATTAGGGTAGGTGGGGTTAAGTTAAAGGATAGATATTTGAATTCACAAGACTTGAAAGGAATTCTAAGCACCAGCAGAAGTGTGTGAGTAAAGAAAGGATCGTTTAACATTTTCGCTTTTCTTTTCTTCTTCTAAAATGGTAGCAACGGGTGTCTGTGTGCTCAGTCGCTTCAGTCATGTCTGACTCTTTGCAACCCCATCAACTGTAGCCCACCAGGCTCCTCCGTCCATGGGATTCTCCAGAGAAGAGTACTGGAGTGTACTCTTGCCATGCCCTCCTCCAGGGGATCTTCCCAACCCAGGGATCAAACCTGCTTCTCTTACATCTCCTGCATTGCAGACTGATATTAACCACGGAGACAATACATGCAAAGAACTCAAGAACAACAAACATTATCTATCCTTCCTCTCAACAAATCCTCTGCCAAGTTCTTTTTGAACCTGCTTTGTGTTTTGCAAAATAGTATCTAAGTAAAGTGTTAGTTGCTCAGTGATGTCCAACTCTTTGACAGACCCCAAGGACTGTAACCCTCCAGGCTCATCTGTCCATGGAATTCTCCAGGCAAGAATACTGGAATGGATAGGCATTCCCTATCTATCCCAACTGACTCAGGGATAGAATCCAGGTCTCCTGCACTGGCAGGTGGGTTCTTTACCATCTGAGCCACCAGGGAAGCCCATATAAGTAAAAGAATGTGCAATGTGTACATACATTTATGTCATTTATGTACCTGATTTTAAATGTTCATGACTAAATGCAGCTAAAAACTAAATTATCAAATGTATAAAACATTTTTTTTCTTTAGGTAAAAGATTTTAGAATTTTCAAATTCGCTTTGATTAACTCATCTACTACTTTATATAATTCTTTACTTTGTTAACTGAATTCAGTGAAACACATTCTGTGTGGGAATTCATTTTCAAGAGCAGAAATGGCTCAGACGTCTATTGGAAGTTCATTTATTCTTCTAGCCATCTCTGTCCCAGGTGGGTATGCAGCTGTCCAAGTTTTAGAGCTGTTTTGCAGATCATTTAGAACAATTCAGAGTCAATAAAATATTAACAGTTTGGAAAGCAGACTATTAAGAATACAAAAATAAAACTGTGATTTTCAAACAAGTTTTGTAAATAAGTAAACATCAACAAAAATTTGAGGATCTCATGACTTCACTTTAATAATTAGAAAAATGCAGAAAAATTAATGTCTAAGTAAAATTTTTAGCTAGAAATTTTAGGGCATTAGGCCCTATAGATCAGAGAACTGGGGATTTAAAATACTCATAAAATATTGGCATTCATTTCAAATATGATTAACTCAGAGGACACAATAAACATAAATAAGTGTTCTCCAGGGTTCTGGTTAGTCTTTTTATTTTAAGCCTACTGTAGTCTGAGAGAGACTGATTTCTTGATTTTATAAATACCGTATAAATTTACAGTTGCAGATTTTCACCTTTGGTTCAATCTTTATCTTGTACTTTATATCTAATATTCTATTAGCTCTACTTTTTATAAAAAAGAACTTTTCTGGATTTCATGATAACCATTAGGAACCAAAACTCTTGTCATTTAAGCCTTTTCCAGGTGACAAAAGAGAAATGTGATGATAAATAATTTGTTTTAAACTTTAAATGAAAGGCAGCATTCTCTTCTTTGCTTCATTGAGTTTAGTTCAGTTCAGTCGCTCAGTTGTGTCCCACTCTTCACTACCCCATGAATCGCAGCACGCCAGGCCTCCCTGTCCAGCACCAACTCCCGGAGTTCACTCAGACTCACATCCATTGAGTCAGTGATGCCATCCAGCCATCTCATCCTCTGTCGTCCCCTTCTCCTCCTGCCCCCAATCCCTCCCAGCATCAGGATCTTTTCCAATGAGTCAACACTTCACATGAGGGGGCCAAGGTATTGGAGTTTCAGCTTCAACATCAGTCCTTCCAATGAACATCCAGGACTGATCTCCTTTAGGATGGACTGGTTGGATCTTCCTGCAGTCCAAGGGACTCTCAAGAGTCTTGTCCAACACCACAGTTCAAAAACATCAATACTTTGGTGCTCAGCTTTCTTCACAGTCCATTTCTCACATCCATACATGACTACTGGAAAAACCGTAGCCTTGACTAGATGGACATTTATTGGCAAAGTAATGTCTCTACTTTTAAATATGCTAACTAGGTTGGTCATAACTTTCCTTCCAAGGAGTAAGCGTCTTTTAATTTCATGGCTGCAGTCACCATCTGCAGTGATTTTGAGCCCCCCAAAATAAAGTCTGACACTACTTCCACTGTTTCCCCATCTATTTCCCATGAAGTGATGGGACCAGGTGCCATGATCTTAGTTTTCTGAATGTTGAGCTGTAAGTCAACTTTTTCACTCTCCTCTTTCACTTTCATCAAGAGGCTTTTTAGTTCCTCTTCAGTTCAGTTCAGTTCAGTTCAGTTCAGTCGCTCAGTCATGTCGGACTCTCTGAGGCTCCATGATTCGCAGCACACCAGGCCTCCCTGTCCATCACCAACTCCCGGAGTTCACTCAGACTCACGTCCATAGAGTCAGTTATGCCATCCAGACATCTCTTCCTCTGTCGTCCCCTTCTCCTCCTGCCTCCAATCCCTCCCAGAATCAGAGTCTTTTCCAATGAGTCAACTCTTTGCATGAGGCAGCCAAAGTACCGGAGTTTCAACTTTAGCATCATTCCTTCCAAAGAAATCCCAGGGCTGATCTCCTTCAGAATGGACTGGTTGGATCTTCTTGCAGTCCAAGGGACTCTCAAGAGTCTTCTCAAACACCACAGTTCAAAAGCATCAATTCTTCTGTGCTCAGTTTTCTTCACAGTCCAACTCTTCACTTTCTGCCATAAGGGTGGTGTCATCTGCATATCTGAGGTTATTGATATTTCTCCCGGCAATCTTGATTCCAGCTTGTGCTTCTTCCAGTCCAGCATTTCTCATGATGTACTCTGCATAGAAGTTAAATAAGCAGGGTGACAATATACAGCCTTGACATACTCCTTTTCCTATTTGGAACCAGTCTGTTGTTCCATGTCCAGTTCTAACTGTTGCTTCCTAACCTGCATACAGGTTTCTCAAGAGGCAGGTCAGGTGGTCTGGTATTCCCATCTCTTTCAGAATTTTCCACAGTTTATTGTGATCCACACAGTCAAAGGCTTTGGCATAGTCAATAAAGCAGAAATAGATGTTTTTCTGGTACTCTCTTGCTTTTTTGGTGATCCAGCAGATGTTGGCAATTTGATCTCTGGTTCTTCTGCCTTTTCTAAAACCAGCTTGAACACCGGGAAGTTCACGGTTCACATATTGCTGAAGCCTGGCTTGGAGAATTTTGAGCATTACTTTACTAGCGTGTGAGATGAGTGCAATTGTGCGGTAGTTTGAGCATTCTTTGGCATTGCCTTTCTTTGGGATTGGAATGAAAACTGACCTTTTCCATTCCTGTGGCCACTGCTGAGTTTTCCAAATTTGCTGGCATATTGAGTGCAGCACTTTCACAGTATTATCTTGTAGGATTTGAAATAGCTCAAATGGAATTCCATCACCTCCACTAGCTTTGTTCATAGTGATGCTTTCTAAGGCCCACTTGACTTCACATTCCAGGATGTCTGGCTCTAGGTGAGTGATCACACCATTGTGATTATCTGGGTCATGAAGATCTTTTTTTGTACAGTTCTTCTGTGTATTCTTGCCCCCTCTTCTTGATATCTTCTGCTTCTGTTAGGTCCATACCATTTCTGTCCTTTATTATGCCCATATTTGCATGAAATGTTCCCTTGGTATCTCTAATTTTCTTGAAGATATCTCTAGTATTTCCCATTCTGTTATTTTCCTCTATTTCTTTGCATTGGTCACTGAGGAAGGCTTTCTTATCTCTCCTTGCTATTCTTTGGAACTCTGCATTCAAATGGGTATATCTTTCCTTTTCTCCTTTGCCTTTAGCTTCCCTTCTTTTCTCAGCTGTTTGTAAGGCCTCCTCAGACAACCATTTTGCCTTTTTGCATATCTTTTTATTGGGGATGGTCTTGATCACTGCCTCCTGTACAATGTCAGGAACCTCTGTCCATAGTTCTTCAGGTACTCTGTCTGTCAGATCTAATCCCCTGAAGCTATTTGCCACTTCTACTTACAGCCGTAGGGATTTGATTTAGGTCATACCTGAATGGTCTAGTGGTTTCCCCTACTTTCTTCCATTTAAGTCTGAATTTTGCCTTAAGGAGTTCATGGTCTGAGCCACAGTCAGCTCTCAGTCTTGTGTAAAACTAATATGGAGAAAATTGCCAATAAACAAAGAATCTGTTTTATATACTTTTTTTTCTGACTAATAAAGTCAGAAATACTAATACCTTACTAACTAAGGTAAGTGATGGCCACCTACATCAGTAAGTTTAATATTTAATTCATTCAGCTAACATATTTTGAAAACCAATATTTGGGCTTCCCTGGTGGCTCAGTCAATAAAGAAAATGAAAATAAAAGTTGCTCAGTCGAGTCCGACTCTTTGTGACCCCATGGACTATACAGTACATGGACTTCTCCAGACCCGAATATGGAGTGGGTAGCTGATCCCTTCTCCAGGGGATCTTCCAGGGATCAAACCTAGGTCTTTCACATTGCAGGTGGATTCTTTACCGGCCGAGCCACCAGGGAAGCCCAGTAAAAAATCTGATGCAATGCAGGAGATCTCTTGCAGAACAGTAGACCTGTGTTCGATCCCCAGGTTGGAAAGATCCCCTGGAGAAGGAAATGGCGACCCACTCCAGTATTCTTGCCTGGGAATTCCCACGGACAGAGGAGCCTGGTGAACTACAATCCATGGGGTTGCAAGAGTCAAACAATACTTAGTGACTAAACCACCACCACCAAGGGACAATTTTTTGAATGAGTAACTCAGTAAGCAAGTACTTAAAGTAGGATGATAAGATACAGAGAGGAAGAAATAGCATGTGTAAGGAAAAGCCAGCTTGTAGAGCCCCACAGTTACTGTTTTATTCTTGACGTTGAGTTTGAATCCCACACTTCCCTTTACTCTGGGCTTCTCTTTCCTATTTGCTCCCTGGAAATACAGAATCAATGTGAAGAATCTGAAACCTTAGGAGAGCACAGAACCAGAGCAAATGCCTGGTTCCCAAATGTCTGACGGATGTAGAGTCTCCTGGTGGATCTGCATTGGACTGTGAGGTAATGAGAGCAAAACTTGAATTACATTAACCCCCTGAGATATTGGGTGAGCTAGAAACTGTTTCCAGCCTATCTCAGCTAATAAAACTACCTCTAGGATTGAGATTAAGAGTAGATAAAGATAATATTTAATGTACCAGCATAGATGCTTATGTACTGTAAGTACTGTACCCCAAATTTCCCTTTCCTTTGATATATAGAGACAATGAAAAGACCACTGGTTGCGGATGGACTTGAAAGTCTGTCATACAGAGTGAAGTAAGTCAGAAAGAGAAAAAAAATACGGTATATTAACACATATATGTGGAATCTAGAAAAATGGAACTGATGAACCTATTTTGAGGGCAGGAATAGAGAAGCAGACATAGAGAATGGACTTGTGAACACAGTGCGGGAAGGAGTGGGTGGGATAAATTGAGAGAGTAGCATTGATATATATCGACTATCATGTATAAAATAGATAGTGGGAAGTCGCTAAATAACACCGGGAGCTCAGTTCGGTACTCTGTGATGACCTAGGGTGGGTGACATTGGGGAGTAGGAAGGCGGGAGGCTCAAGAGGAAGGGGATATATATTTATATATAACTGATTAACTTTGTTATACAGTCAAAAATTAGCACAACATTGCAAAACAATTAGACTCCAATAAAAATATAAATACAAACACCAAAAATGAAAAAAGATGTTGCAGAAATTAAAAAAAAAAGGATTAGTGGTTGTCAAGAGCGGAATTGCAGGGAAAAATGAAAAATGAATAGAAGTGGACTTGGGGACAGTGAGAAAACTCTGCATCATGTTATAAAGATGGAAATATATCATTATACGTTTGTTTGAGCCCTGGGTCCAGAAGATCCCCTGGAGAAGGAAATGACAACCCACTCCAGCATTCTTACCTGGAGAATTCCGTGGACAGAGGAGCCTGGTGGGCTAGAGCCCATGGTGTCAAAAGAGTCAGACATGACTGAGGAACTAACACAAAAAAGCAAACAGAATGTTTAATACCATGAGTGAAATTTAAGGCGAACTATTGACTTAGGTTGATTATGATGTGTCAATATAGGTTCATCCTTGGTCACAAATTACCCTTCTGGTGAGTGATGTTGACAATGGGGGAGGCTGTGTATGTGTGGGGGCAGTGGGTATATGAGCAATCAATCCTGTTCTCAAACTTTTTGTGAACTAAGACTGCTTTAAAAATAATCTTTAAAAGAAAAAAAAATTTTTTTAATTAAGAGGGGATAAAACTGGAAGATTCTTTGGTGTAAACTTGAAACTATATTTCACTTGGTGAATTTTTCCTATTTCTAACAGGAGTAAAAACTACATTTTAAGGGTTACCAAGTGATATTGAAATGCTCCTGGCAACTGGGAGAAAGCAAGTAAAGTTTTAAAAATAATGCAAAAGAGAAATTCTTCACGAGATTAGATAGGAGGTGGAAATTATTCTTTATGTTATACTGCTGCTGCTAAGTCACTTCAGTCATGTCTGACTCTGTGTGACCCCATAGACGTCAGCCCACCAGGCTCTCCTGCCCTTGGGATTCTCCAGACAAGAACACTGGAGTGGGTTGCCATTTCCTTCTCCAATGCATGAAAGTGAAAAAGTGAAAGTGAAGTCGCTCAATCCTGTCCGACTCTTAGCGACCCCATGGACTGCAGCCTACCAGGCTCCTCCATCCATGGGATTTTCCAGGCAACAGTACTGGAGTAGGGTGCCATTGCCTTCTCCGTTATATTATACTAGGGTCTTAATATATATAATCAGTTATGTGTATAAAAGTCACATGTTTAAGAAAAGCTTATTGATGACTAACAAAAGAAATATTTTATGACAAGTCGTGTGTCTTAGTCATTTTTATATCTATAGAGGGTAATGGAGTAGCAGCTATAACAGATAGATACTTGGTAATGTTTGTTGAGAAAATGAGTCAGTGAGCTGAGTGAAAGTATAAATTGTAGGTCTATTTCTACACTAATGGAGCTTCTAGAAATTTGCGTCCTTTTTTAAATAGTAAAACCACAGTTTCTTCTCAAATCAAAGGGAAAATGCAAGCCTATTCTTTATTGTTATCTGTTAAAACTATGGTCTTTTCAGGTATTTATTTACATAAGATCACCTTCCAGATGTGCTGTTTGGTGCCACATGGGAAACATTTATCTTCACATGCTTCTAAATCTCTCTTATATGATTCATACTGAATTTCAGTCCAACCACTTGAAAAAAAAATAAAAAACAAACATTCATTCCCTAAGGTGCTCAAGTTCATGCAGTCTCAATACACCCTATAAAGGGCCATAAACCATGTGTGGCAGGACTCTAGAATAAATAGCCCCTTTAAAAAACGGAGCTGCCAACAACATTGAGATTCCATTTTTAAATGATTTTCTGCAAAGTAAACATTTTTCAGGCTTGATCTCTGTGTAATTTTTCACTGGCATTTTTCAAGCTAGAAAAGACCTGCACATGTTCTTTTTGTAAAGAAGGGTTTACTACTCCACTGTGTCACTGAGTCCCAGGGAGCTAATTTGTTCTAAAGACAACATTACTACATCAATACAACGCAGCTTAACCTCCAACTAACCTTATTCTGTTTGCTTTCCACATCCCCACTGAGGTTCTCAGCCAAAACGTCCCCTCAATTCTGGATTCGTTTCTCCCTAGGTGGAAAGTATGTGCATATCAACTGTGCTGCTTTTGAAAATCAGAGAAAGGCAATATTCACACAATCCAACAATCGCACGCACAAACACACACCACCCCCCCGCCCCCCGCCCCCCGCCTTGTCCCTATCGTACAAAATATGGAATCACTTTAGGGAGGCAAAATACTTAACACAGAGATCTACCTTAAAGCAAAGTCCCCAAAGAGAAATTGTAAGAAAGAAACAGAACAAACCCAAATCCACTGTTTAGTGTCTTGGCTTGTCTCTTCATTGTTTCTTTTCTAAGGCCTTTTGCTCTAACAGCTTTTCCCACATGAGCAGATGATGACAGTTCTTGGTGAAATGAGTTCTTACCCGAATTTTATCTGTTATTTCTCCCTTAGCTCTTCTTCTCTCCCAGAGCCAAGATAAAATAGAAGCATTTTCAGTGTTTCTTCATTTACGGAATTCTCAGATTTAATTGATTTGTCTACACTTGAACATGTTAGAACTAGGTCCTCCTCTGTGCTGGTAAGGTGATGTTATTTTCCAATTTCCCCCTGAAAACTCATGAAACATTGGTATGCTGAAACAGTTTTGAAAAACTTTGTTCAGACTTATGCTAGTTAGGCCAGTTGACAGGTTCTCAATTTCTTTTGCAAAAAGTAAAAAGTCTAATCAGAAATAGTAGCATGAAAAAGAGAATGTTCTCTGTTACTTTAAAAGGATCAATTTAGACACTTAGGTGGTTTGCTGAATATTGTGATCAAATCAGACTATTTCAGATGACCATATATGCCCAAGAAGCTGATACTAAGATGTCAAAAAAAAAAAAAAAAAAAGAGAGAGAGAGAGAGAAAATAAAGAGAATATAAACCTAAATGAGCTTGATAACTGAAGAATCAAAATGAATATCTGTTACCCTCAGAATGACAGATTTTTCTACAAAATTTGTCTCAAGCCTGGACAAGAATTCATAGACATTTTTTATAGGGAAAATTTGATATTTTTAATATAAGATGACATTGTTCCATCACCATCATCTTAATTTTAAAATGTCTGTAAGCCAGTGCTTTCTTAAAATTTAGAATGTTATCAAGTCCTCGTGGATGTTTGGCAAACAGAGAAGTCATTGTAAAATGTCTTAAATGTAAATTTATCTGACCAGAATGGTCAATAGATGAACTACAGAATCCAATTTCTAAAGTTTTTAAGACTATAAATAAGATTTATGTTCGGTTCAAGATAATTTACATTACTTATATTTTATTGAATTCAATTCCTTGAGAATTGATCATGCAGGTATTACTAATGACAATGGATTTTTGGAGAAACAAACAGACATCGGCTTTGCCAGTGGAATTGTATCCTCCAAAAATTCATATTGAAATCTTAATCTTCAGTAGCTCAGAATGTGACCTTATTTAGAGACAGAGATTTTTATGGGATTAATGAATTGAAATGAGATCCTTGAGAGGGGTCCTAATCCAATATAGCTGGTGTTCTTATAAAAAGAAGAAATTTGGACAAAGAAGGAGAATTCCATGAGAAGAGACAGGCAGCGTCTACAAGCCAAGGAATGCCAAAAGTTGCTAGCAAACCACCAAAAGCTAGGGGAGAAGCATGGGACAAACTGCCCCTCACCATCCTCAGAAGGAACCAATCAGGCTGACACTGTGATTTTGGACTTCTAGCCTCCAGAATTGTGAAATAAGAAGTCTCTGCTGTCTAAGTTGTAATACTTTATCATGGCGGCCTTAGCAAACTTACATGTCTGATAAAGATCATCTCTTTTGCTGATACTTTCCTGACTCTCAACGTCTAAGTTTACATATTTAATTCAGTGATTTTATATACTTGTTTTACTCAAAGTTACCCGTGAAGGTTTTTTCAAAACACAAATGTTTAGGCAAAACCTCAAAATCAGATCACTGATGTGGAGGTTAGAAATCAATATTCATAAAAAGTTCCAAAGGGGCATTGCTGCACACCTTGTTTTGAGAATTACTGATCTGAAACAGGAGTGGATCTCACAGTTTTGGGGGTATGGTTCCTTCTTTATTTTGGAAGAGGGTACTCTGGTTTTGTCAGTCTTGGGAGCTTCAAGGCAGTAACTTCAACCTTGGCTACACATTAGATTCATCCGGGGAAGCTTTTAAAAACCACAATTGCAGGGTGTACCCAGATCAAATAAAAAAGAATCTGTGGGGTGAGATCCAGACATGGGCATTTTTTTTTTTTTAATTCCATGTGGTTACAGTATGTACTCAGTGCTGAGAACCTCAGGTTTAAGGTTAAGAAGTAAAACTTGTGGGCAATGACGAATCAGTTAATTAACATTGCAGAAGATCAGTTAACTCTCTGAAACCCAAATAAATCAACTAACACTCACCTCAAAACATACTGAGCTGGTTCTTTCCTCCTTTGTTCTCCATTTCTCCCTTTGTCCGCATCTTCTCTTGATTTCTTTCTCTCCATTAGCTTTTGTCTTTTTGGGTCACTTGATTCTTTTCCTTTCCTTCTTATTCCACCTCATCTCTCTTCCAACACTAACTTGAAAAAAAAAAAAACATGAAACTGAAGACGGACACATGCATCATATTTTTGGTCAAGCTTTATTACGCTTGATCTTCTTTTGGAAAGTGTTTGAGCTGAAATATTTTCTCTTTCTTTAAGAAATAAGGGCTTACTGGGTGACTCAGTGGTAAAGAATCTGCCTGCCAATGCAGGAGATGTAAGAGACGCAAGTTCGATCCCTGGGCCAACGATCTCCTGGAGAAGGAAATGGCAACTGACTCCATCCAGTACTACTATTGCTTGGGAAATCCCATGTACAGAGAAGCCTGGTGGGTTACAATCCATGGGGTCACGTGTGATTAGTCAGGACTAATCACACATGTGCATACACACATGCTCTAGAGCCTGGGAACTGCAGCTACTAAGCCCACGTGCACCACAATCAGAGTCCCACACACCGTAACTAGAGAGTGGCCCCCACTCACGCTACTGGAGAAAAGCCCACACAGCAACGAAGATCCAGAACAGCCAAAAATAAGTGAATTAGTAATTTTAAAATTGGAAAAGAAATAGCAGCATATTTCAATCCACATGTTTCATGTTTTCTTAAATATCCACACTCTTCAGTCCCCACCCTCATTCCCTCCTGCCCTTGAATGAGTGATTGTGGATATTCCATCACCATAAGATGTCTCAGAACATTATTGGGTTACACATCAGGCTCTGGCATTAAAGAGCTTGGGAACATTTAGGGGGTGCTCATGTTTTCCCATTCCCAATTATACTTCCCTGGTGCAGCCCTGAAGAACTTGGAAGGCTTTCTAAGGAGCATGGCAGTCACTGCTAGATAGAAGACGGCAGGGAAGTATGGTATGTTGCACTCAGAAGAAGGCGTTGAGAGGGTAACAATGAGTTGTGTCACCACTGATGAAACTTCGAATGGTGCCAAGGGTTAAGAACTGCCAACAGAACTTAAGACTGAACAGCAGGTAAACTTACTGGGGGTTGAGTTTAACTCCCTGGCATTCTTTCCTAGGAAAACTCGTCTTCAATTCCTCTGGACTGATGGCTTCATGCTCTTTTTTCTTGTATTGAATACTATCCTTTTGTAAAGGAAGAAGCTCTGTTTTACTTAGGTCTAGCTGGCTCACAGAAGTAATTCCTCAGTCAAAGGAGAGTGTACTGCAGTCTTTGTAAGACATCAAATCTACTCCCCAAACAGCAAACCAGTATTCATGGTATATGAGTCCAAGCAGAGAAAAAGTTATCTGTTTGCCACTCATTCTAAACTATTTTAGTTTTTCCTTTTGGAGGGGGGAAGCCCTTTCTCACTTTATCCTCTTTTTCTTTCTTTATCCTAACAATTGTAGTAAAGAGCATAGCTTTTAAAAATGTCTCCTGTTCCATGGATCTGCATGCACACACAAAATCAAATTTCATTATAGTGTTTTTCAAAAGTTTGCCAGTTAGAAATATTCAGTAGAATATGGAACTGGAAAATAGAAGATATCCACATAATTACCTGATCCCATTTTTTAAAAGTTCACCAAGTAACCAGGTTTTCATCCAAAATGACCAGTTGTTTTGGTGGGTTCTTTGTAACAGTCATTATTTATTTTTCAGGAAACATGCTCATTTGCTTAGTTAAGGTCTGGGATTTTTTTTTTCTTCCTGCTTCGTGATAAGTACTGTAACTCTCTATTCTTAAAATTTGTGGTTAAAAAGGAAACACAAAACTGCCATTTGGAAAATAAAAAATTCAATAACTCAGTCAACTATGATAACAGGATTTTTTATAAAAAGGGTCATGTTAAAACAAGGAACCACCCTCTTTCTACCTCCCTCCCTCCCTCCAGCATACAGATAGATAGGCAGACACCAATCTTATTAAGCTCAGTAAGTAGACTAGTATCCCAGCTTGGCTGTACTAACTACTACTAAGTCACTTCAGTCGGTCTGACTCTGTGCGACCCCATGGACTGCAGCCCACCAGGCTCCCCGTCCATGGGATTCTCCAGGCAAGAACACTGGAGTGGGTTGCCATTTCCTTCTCCAATGCATGTAAGTGAAAAGTGAAAGTGAAGCCGCTCAGTCATGTCTGACTCTTAGCAGCCCACCAGGCTCCCCCGTCCATGGGATTTTCCAGGCAAGAGTACTGGAGTGGGGTGCCATTGCCTTCTCCGAGGTTGGCTGTAACAAAGGTCTATAAATTAGGTGGCTTAAAACAATGGAAACGTGATCTCACAGTTTGGGAGCAGGGTAGAAATCTGAAATTAAGGCATCAAGCAAGTTGGTCCCTTATGAGGGCTGGAAGGAGGAATCTATTCTATGTCTCTTGATGAATCTGTTCTTTGCCTCTCCTGGCACCTGATATTCCTTGACTTGTGGAAACATTACTCCAATCTCTGCCTCCTTCTTCACGTGATATTCTGCCTGTGTTTCCCTGTATCCAAATTTCCCCTTCTTATTAGAATACCAACAATTTTGGATTACAGCCCATCCTAATCACCTGATGGTCACCTGAATACATTTTCAAAGACTTTTTCCAAATATGGCCACATTCATAGGTACCAGGAAAGGACTTTATCGTGTTTCTGAGGGACACAGTTCAACTCACAATTGTGCCTTATAGGAAAATTTTGCATATGTCCTAATACAACAGCTGAATTTCAATGTTAGCAAAGCAAACTTTGGGGTAAAGAAAACTGTAAGTATGTATCCAGCATAAGGTGTGCATACAAAATATTTCTGCCTATTTAAAAACTACTCAGTTTGAAAGTGAAAGTGTTAGTCATTCAGTTGTGTCTGACTCTTTGAAACCTAATGGACTGCCAGGCTCCTCTGTCCATGGAATTCTACAGGAAAGAATACTGGAGTAAGTTGCCATTTCCTTCTCCAGGGATCTTCCTGACCCAGGAATTGAACAGGGTAGTGGAGTATGGCTCCACTCATATGGCAGAGTATGGCTCTTTGCCATATGAGCCGCCAGGGAAGCTCAGTATTACTTTAGGACTTCTCTGATGGCTTAGTGGGGTAAAGAATCCACCCACAATGTAGGAGACACAGGTTCGATCCCTGGGTTGTGAAGATATCCTGGAGGAAGAAATGCAACCCATTTCAGTATTCTTGCCTGAAAAATCCCATGGACAGAGAAGCCTGGCAAGCTATAGTCCAAAAGATCGCAAAGAGTTGGACATGACTGAATGATACACACACATAGCATTATTTTGGTCCTAATTCTAGTTCTCACTTTCCATGAATTCTAGCTTTGTTATTTACTTATTTTTATATCGGTGAAATTCATGTGTTAGTTTTTATTTTTGTTTTAGCTTTTAACCTTTTATTTTGGAATATCTTAACATATACAAAAGTAGAGAAATAATGTAATGAATGTACATGCTTCTATCCTCCAACTTAACTTTAACATATGTCTAATCCTAAGAGGATTACTTTCACACCTCTTACCCACTTTCCACATCCTTCTATATTATTTTGAAGCGGAGCCTAGACATAATGAACTGATATATTTTAAACATAATATTCCAAAATGTGTCTCTGAACATTGGAGCCACAATGCCCTTACCTTTTCTACAAACCTGACAACTCATTAATATTATTAAACATTCAATGCCCAAATTTTCTTACACCTTTTCATTAGAGTTCGTTTTTTTTAATCAGCCTTTAAACTACACTTAATGACAATGTATTGTAATTAGTTGATATTTCTATAAAATCTTTTTTTAATATTTATTTATTTGGCTGCCTTGGGTCTTAGTTGCAGCACCCAGGATCTTTGTTGCATCGTGTGGGCTCTTTTGCTGCAGTGCACATACTCTCTAGTTGTGGTGAGCAGGCTCTGGAGCACATGGGCTCAGTAGTTGTGGTGCTTGAACTTAGTTGCTCCATGGCATCAGGGATCAAACCCTGGTCCTCTGCACTGGAAAGTGAATTCTTAACCACTGGACCACCAGGGAAGTCCCTGAAATCTCTTTTAATCTTTTTCATTTCCTCTATTTAACACAAATTTCAAAAAGTCATATGTGATGTAGTGCTGTGCTAGTCATTGACTAAATGTACTGGTCTACGTAAGATAAGGAGATTGCTCCAGAATGACAATTAAACACAGCTTCCATCAGCTGAACTACAGAGTGCGCTTAGTGCGTAATTGACTTACATTCTGACACGAGCTCCTTATTTCATCATGGACAAGTAACAAACAGTTCCCAAACCTTTTGGGTTTCTGGGTACCACACTTTGAGAAGCAGCATTGTCTGGGTGCTGTTCACTGCATCCCCAGAATGTCAGTTAAGATGCTCCTTTGTTTGCGGTCTCTATATATTTTTTCCTATAGACTGATAGTCCATTTAGTTTCTTGGTCAGATTCAGAATTAATGTTTTGCAAGACAGCTTCTTAGATAATGTTGTATATTTTCACAAGCAGGCTTGAATATCTTGCTATCTCATCTTTTATGATGTTATTTGCCTTTTAGTAATTATTCCTTAGATTTATTAGTTCATAGGTGATGGAAAAAGAAAATAGTCTAATTCTCTCATTCTTCCTTCATTTATTAGCTGGGAAGTTCCTATATTGAGAAGTTTCTTTTTATCCACTCCTGGGTTACTTTGAGATACAGTTTATATAGAAAAGGCAAGATAAATCTTTTTCTTCATTACCAGTTTTCAAAATACTGAAGTGGTTTATTCACTATCTTCTGAAGGGAATCAGTGAAGGTAATGATGGATATGTGTGTGTGTGTGTGTATGTGTGTGATATGTCATGATTTTAAACATATCAAGTATTTCAATACACTGTACTTCCTGTTATGAATGCTCAAATGATCCCATCTTTGGCCAGTGGGAGCCTTTTCAACTTGATTCCTGAGTCCTTTTGATATACCCTTCAGTAACTTTAATAGATTTCTTGATATCTGGTGCAACTCAATGCCCCAGGTTCAGCTGTGTATCCCTCGTGCCTGACCTGAAATCAGTCAAGTCTCTAAGAAGCCCTGAACCTTTTATGGCCTCTGTTTATTGACTGCATTTTTATAGTACTGTTCTGGGATTCAACTGCCCATTAGATAGTATTTTTAACTTCTTCCTATATTTTATAAAGGACATTGTTTTTTTCTGAAATAAAGATTATCATAGATGCAACAGAGCCCTTATAGTCTTTGAGTTGCTCAGATAAAACCCAGATGGTTGGTCATAATATCCACAATAAAATTTAATTTTAAAATTTAATAAAGGGAACTTAACGATGAAGTTGCTAAGGTCCCTAAAGGTACATTTTGGATCTTCATCTTCCCATACATACCATTAAAGGTACAGCTGAATACCTGTGAGATTCAGTCCTATTTAGCTAGGACGGTAGGTCCAACTGTAAATTCCCCTATAGAGATTTAGCCAACAATCTTTCAACAAACTAGTGCAGGCCAACTTTGGGGGGTTTTGTTTTGCTTTTAAATCACAATGTGGAGGAACTCTTAAGACAGGCTTGGTTTCAAATGATGTTAATTCCAGATTCATCTATCTGTTTATTCTTTTGGCATATTTATTGCACACTCCTTAAGTGTATAGGGGGCTGGAGATTCAGAAGTAAAAAAGATAAGGAATTTGCCATCAAATTACTGATACTACATGGGAATATTAAGTTTCAAACAGTATCTAAGATTTACACAACACGATCTAAGCAGCTTAAGGCAAAATTAAACATTTATTTTTTGAATCTTTAGTTTAAAAAGGTAATTCAAATATACAATATGTTACGATTTTATTATTTTTCATTGTTAAGATAGATTATGGAAAAAGAAAAAAAATCAGATTAATAAAAAGAAGTATATAGTTTAATGAAAACAATGGGACTTTGAGTTAAAGAAAAAAAATGGGTCTTTATCTGTTAAAACTGTGAGGCCTTTAAATGTGAAGTGCCAGACATCTGGTTACTACAGCCTCAGGGCCACAGCAATAAGCAGGCAAGAAAAAAAGGAGTGTGTCATTCTTACAAATCCTGACCTCAGACTTGACACAAAGCCAAAGTGTTTTAGTACTTGGCCATGTTATTTTATTGACACATGTCAAATAATTCTAATTTATGGCCATATAATCCTACATCTTGAGGTTCAGCTTTGCAACACACAATGGAATTCAGTACAATGATAATGTTAATATTAGAGCCAAGTAAAACGAGAACTCAGGTTTTATGTTGAGCTTCAGGAGTAACAAGGAGAATCATAAAGCATTTAATTGTTTTCGTTGTTTTACTAATTCTGTGGCCTGTGAATGTAGTTAGAGCTTTACTAGACATAGCGTTTTTTTACATTAAATAACCAAAGACACAATTTGATTTAATAGCATATGAATATAAAATATGTCATAGGCAAAAGTTTGAAGTTTACATCAAATAAATAATAATCCATGGAAAGCTTTCTCAGTAAGGGTTCATCTTGATGAAAGAATTTACACATTATTTTTGATAGATGAATATCTTATTTTTGAATTAATCTAGGAAAAATATTCTCAATTTCACTCTGCCATGTATGCCAGTATTGAATATCAGTGTTATTGGCCATTTTCTCATTTATTTTCACATATCAGGTGATTTTCCATTTAAACCAATAACATCCTATTAGTTGGTGTTAAATTGGATTCAAAGTGCACAAAATGAACAACTATATGCTAATGTTATGAATAGCAAGGCAAAAATTCTAAGATAAAAATTAGCAAACAGAATCCAACTGTGTATTTTAAAAAGAAATTCTTGTAAGACTGTATGTATGGTTCAATATTAGGAAATTCACTAGTTTGATCACCACATTAATAGTTCTATGAAGAAAAATCACACATCAAACATTTAAATAGTGAGAAAGCATTCAATAATATTCCTTCCTTGACTTTTTAAACATGTACTTCTGCCCCCAAGCTAGCATTTTACATAAATGGGAAACACTGGACCAGTTCCTACTAAAAACAGGGATAAAAAACAGGAATACCTATGTTACATTGGAGATATTAAACTATGCAGTCAGAAAGGTGGCATTTAAAATAGTATTCATAAAAGTATACTTTTTGAGTTACAATTTTAAATATCATCTTCTTTTCTATTATAACCTTAACTAACTCTGTATGTGTGTTTATGTATGTGTAAATGGATGAGAGGATATGTAGACAATAGCTTAGGAAGAATGCTCATCAACCAACACATTAATGGTGATTATTTATGATATATGAGGGGATATTTTGGAAAGCTCAGATATTTTAAGGTCAGACAGTGAAGAATCTGACTGCAATGCAGGAGCCCTGGGTTCGATCCCTGGCTTGGGAAGATCCCCTGGAGAAGGAAAATGTTACCCACTCCAGCGTTCTGGCCTGGAGAATTCCATGGACAGAGGAGCCTGGTGGGCTGGTCACAAAGAGGTGGACACAAATGAGTAACTAACAGTTTCACTTCAAGAAATAGAAAGAGCCTCTTGATGAAAGTCAAAGAGGAGAGGGAAAAAGTTGGCTTAAAACTCAACATTCAGAAAACTAAGATCATGGCATCCGGTCCCATCACTTCTTGGCAAATAGATGGAGGAACAGTGGGAACAGTGGCAGACTTTATTTTTTGGGACTCCAGAATCACTGCAGATGGTGACTGCAACCATGAAATTAAAAGACGCTTGCTCCTTGAAAGAAAAGCTATGAGCAACCTAGAGAGCATATTAAAAAGCAAAGACATTACTTTGCCAACAAAGGTCCGTCTAGTCAAGGCTATGATTTTTCCAGTAGTCATGTATGGATGTGAGAGTTGAACTCTAAAGAAAACTGAGCACCGAAGAATTGATGCTTTTGAATTGTGGTGTTGGAGAAGACTTGAGAGTCCCTTGGACTGAAAGGAGATCCAACCAGTCCATCCTAAAGGAAATCAGTCCTGAATATTCATTGGAAGGACTGATGTTGAAGCTGAAACTCCAATACTTTGGCCACCTGATGCAAAGAACTGACTCATTGGAAAAGACCCTGATGCTGGGAAAGATCGAAGGCGGGAGGAGAAGGGGACGGCAGAGGATGAGATGGTTTGATGACATCATCAACTCGATGGACATGAGTTTGAGTAAGCTCCAGGTGTTGGTGATGGACAGGGAACCCTGGTGTGCTGCAGTCCATGGGGTTGCAAAGAGTCGGACGTGACTGAGTGACTGAACTGAACTGAACTGTAGCCCACAGGCTCCTCTGTCCATAGGATTTACCAGGCAAGAATATTGGAATGGGCTGCCATTTCCTTTTTCAGGAAATCTTCCTGACACAGGGATCAAACCCATGTCCTCTGCATTGCAGGCAGATTCTTTGCAGTAATCCACTTGGGAAGCCCAGAATAGGCCATATCCTTGGTGTAAAAGACTATACCTGGGTAAAAGATTATGCTGGGTTCAGGCACTTGAATTTCACTACTATGTTCATTAAGTAGGTTATGATTCAGTGATTTAGAAAGACATTTGTTTCCCACCTGCTTCTACCCTTCAAAAATCTATTTTTCTTGGCAGAGTCATATCCAGAGATTTGGCTCTATATGAAGTTTGCATTTCCATTAATTCTGAAAAAAATATAGTCAAAGTTTAATGCGTACTTAAATTTTAGTTCAGTTTGCTCTTTTTATAGGCCCCAAGCACAGGTGTATCCAGCTTACACTGGTAATTATGTTATGATATTATGTTATTTTAAGCAACAATATTGCTTTTGCTGAGAAATAGATTAAATGTGTATAGAAATGACTTTGTATAGGGCTTTGTTGCTGAAATTATTCAGGTGTTACAATAATAAAGTCACCTATATTTTAATAAAACAATAATTCATGAAATATTTATGACATCATCTATTCTGTCCCTCAGAGCATTTTAATTTGTAACATTTCTGTAATGCAAACAAAATATGAGTGGATACACAAACAGAATCTGGTAGAGCCAGCTACAAGGTGTAGACTCTAAAAGTTATTACTTTATAGGAAGACTTTGACTCTTTAATTATTTAGCAAATTATTATTTAGCTGACATATTGTGCAAGGATCACATTACGTATGTAAAAATGTAGTAAATGTCTATCCTACTAAATTGAAGTATTAGACATTATGGAGATTATGAAGAAATTAAATAAAAATTCCACTGTCAATGAATGAGACATATATTTACAGATATGACAGAGAGACATCAGACATTTCTAGAGATGAGGATTTAGAGGATCTCTTGCTTCCCTGGTGGCTCAGAGGGTAAAGTGTCTGCCTGCAATGTGGGAGACCTGGGTTTGATCCCTGGGTCAGGAAGATTCCCTGGAGAAGGACATGGAACCCCACTCCAGTCTTCCTGCCTGAAGAATCCCATGGATGGAGGAGGCTGGTGGGCTACAGTCCATGGGATCGCAGACTGGGACACAACTGAGTGACTTCACTTTCTTTCTTTCATTTTATCCAAACTCTTCATTTCACAGTTGAGGAAACACAGGTCCCAAGGGGAGAAGTAACTGGCCTAAAATAGCTGGGGAGCCTCCAAAGGAAGAGATTCAAGGCACAAGCAGTCACACCTAAGGCAAATGAAAAATCAACAGATTGATATTAAAAAATACATAGAACATATAAAAGAATGAATTAATGCCATTTGCAGCAACATGGATGAACATAAAAATGATCATACTGAATGAAGTAAGTCAGAAAAAGACAAAAATTGTATAATATCTCATAAATTTACTCTAAAAAATAATACAAATGAACTTATTAACAAAACAGAGATAGAGTCACAGATGTAGAAAACAAACTTATGATTAGCAAAGGGAAAAAGGGAAAGGGATAAATTAGGAGATTGGGATTGACATATACACACTACTATGTTTAAAATAGATAACCAGTAAGGAGCTACGGTATAGCACAGGGAACTCGACTCAATATTCTGTAGTAACCTATATGGGAAAAGAATGCAAAGAAGAATGAATATATGTACATATATAACTGATTCACTTTGCTGTACTACTGAAACTAACCCAACATTGTAAATCGACTATACTCCAATAAAATTTTTTAAAAATACATTGAAATGACTAAATCAAATGAAAATATGGGACAATATTTGCAACATATGGGGAAGATGTAGCCTCATAGCCTGGACATCAATTGGGCCATGACTGACTGTCTCTTATCTCACAACCATGCCTCACACCCTCCTGTTCCAGTTCCTGAGAGAAACAAAATCCATTCACTGGCATTCACAGAACCCAGCCATATGATATCAGTACATCAGCTCAGGAGTGTCACTACAGGTCTGAATGGTGGTGCGTTAGGAGCCAGGGCTCAGAGTTCATGCTGACTGACATCCCTCTGGCTTTACTCTCATCTCTTTCTTCCTTCTATCTTTCCCCCTGTTTTCTCCCAGGATAAAAACAAAAGATAGCAGTCCTTATCTTTGAGAAGTGGAATTTTAGAAACAGAAAAAATAACTTCCTATAGTTTTTTAAATTTTATCCTGTTTCTATTATTTTATAATAAAAAATCAAAACAGTAAGCCTTCATACTAAAAAAAAAAAAAAAAGCAATTAGTTTGATGCAGTCCACTTAACGGACCACAACCTAATGGTGTTCAGTTTTTTAAAATCACATGATACATGCAATTGACCTTCCTTTGATAAAAAAGTTAAGATCAAGGGATGGAACACTTTATTGGTAAGAAGACATCTAATTACCAACTCATACAATTTTTTAATTTTCTAATTATTTGTTTTTATTGTTATGATATCTTCCTTCTTTATGTTTTGACAAGAGAAAAATATTGTTTTTTAGATATTTTCCACATGTAACTCATTTTAAACAAACAAAATTTGTTATTAAACTCAAGGCTATCTTCAGTTTACCTATTGATAAACTGAGCTGAGCTAGAGAAAATTGAGTGCCTTACTTCATTTCAAGGTATGACCAAAAACAATATTTTGGCATGGGGATAAAGTAACATTCTTGTGTTAGGCAACAAGAAGTGTGCTTAAGCTGCCTCTTCCATCCATATGGGTGACCTAGTAAGAACTCTGACCTCTCTAGAAGCATGCATTACAGTCACCAAACGCGGCCTGTCATCCCTTCTGTCTTTCTTGTAGCCTGGAGTTGACCCAGTAGAACTAATCTGTGTTTTATGAAACTTATATTGTGGTCTACTAATGGGTCATGAAATGAGTTTAGTAGATTGCAATCAGGATTTGTTTTTTAAAAAGAGAAATACAGTGATACAGTAATAAAGAGAAATACAGTGTTTCTAGATGTGTCGAGTGAGCTTGAAGGAGCAAACATGAAGATCTTTTACCTCTATTTACCTGTATTAGCAGAGGCTACCATAACAAAATATCACACACTGGATTGCTTAAACAGCAGAAATATATTTTTTCACTGCTTTGGAGATCAGAGTCTAAGACAAATTTCCTGGTAGAGTTGGTTTCTCCCAAGGCTTCTCCCTTTGGTATGCAGACAGCAGCCTTCTCATTGTGTCCCCATTGGCCTTCAGCCTACACGTATTCATCCTTCGTGTCTCTTCTTTTTATACACCAGTCTATTGGATTAGGGCCTTAACAACCTCTTTGAGACTTCATTACCTCTTTAAAGCCTTTATCACCACTAGTCACATGGGGGTTGGACCTTCAATATGTGAATGTTGCCGAAGACGCAATTTAGTCCATAACACCACCCTCCTTACTCTTTCCCTAAACCCCCACCACAGCTTTTGATGTAAATGCTAACATTGGAGATATCTTCTGCTATAGAGCAGAAAAATATTTGACTCAAGGTTAATGTAGAAACAAAGTAAACAAAAACTTCAAGGGGAATTAAAGCCAGTGAAAATGTAACCATGCAGGTTAAATGCATTTTAAGATAATTAAACAGCAAGGTTTCTTTTGATTATTTTGAACTCACTGTTCTTCCCTTCAATAGCATACCTGCAGAGATGTTCATTAAATTTAAATTTAAAAATTGCATTTCAGAAATGTAGCTAGTTTCAGGTTTGCTAGATTATAAAGTGAAAAATTACTTTGTATTTTTTTTTTTATCTTTTGGCCCCATGGCATATGTGATCTTAATTTCCCAATCAGGGATTTAACCTGCAATCCCTGCTTTGACAGCACAGTCTTAACAACTGGACCAGCAGGGAAGTCTCTTACTTTGTATTTTAAAAACAAAATTTAAACATATTTGGCACCTGATTATCATAATCTTTTCCCAGAAAAAAGAATCACAAAGTTTTACTTTTTTTTTTTTTCTATAGAAAGCTTTCAGATATCTCTATGATGCAGTACTGTGGTATAACCACGATAGAAAACCAACACATCCATGAAATACAAAGAACATTCCTAGATATTAAAGGAATTGTATGAAAATAAACAAAAGATATTCAAACAGCCTAGTAATGAATTACTTAAAAAATAGAAAGGAAAAATGGTTAACTATTTAAAGAACATGTACATAC
Organism: Bos javanicus; assembly: GCF_032452875.1. Taxonomy (NCBI): domain Eukaryota; kingdom Metazoa; phylum Chordata; class Mammalia; order Artiodactyla; family Bovidae; genus Bos; species Bos javanicus. The sequence goes on along the minus strand of NC_083881.1, from coordinate 33,075,221 downwards.
AAATGAATCCAGGTGAATGTTAAAACTGAACATAAATGAGGAAAACATGAATGAATATGTAATTGATTTTTGGAGTATAGAAACACTTCTAAATATGAGAACATATAAAAGAACTGTCAAGTAAAAGGTTTTAAAATACCACTTTGTAAAAGATGAATTATTTCTTTTTCCAAAGCCAACATTAAGTTGTTATGAACGAGAGAGTGAACTGAAACATTTGCTTGTTTCTTTCCAATATCCACTCAAATGACATAAATTGCTAAAGGAACAGGAGTGGTAAATTCACAAGGTCAAAGAGAAGAGAAGTGAAGATGATGCAACAGGACTTTGAAGCTAAGAAGGAAAAGGACGAGTGATGACTGGCTTAGCAAACAGAGAATGTAGAATTCTAAGTCAGCAGCAAGGAAAGCTGAGAAGCAACTTGGTGTCTACTGCAGACCCCAAAATTTCCAGAGTTAGTGGTAACAGGCACCTCTTGAAGTGGAAGGGAGGCTTGAGCTGACACCCGTCAACCGAACAAAAATGCACAACCCAGGGACTTCCCTGGTAGTCGAGTGGTTAGGACTCTGTTCTTCCAGTGCAGGGGGAGAAAGTTCAACCCTTGATCGGGAAACTAAGATCCCACATGCTGCATGGTGTAGCCAAATTTTTTTTTAATAAAAAAGTAAAGATATTAAGAAATGCACAACTTAAAGGTTGAGAATTATGTTTTATTTGGAGGGCATACTGAGGTCTTAAGTGCAGGAGACAGCTCTTAGATCATTCTGAGGGACTGCTCCAAAGAGGTAAGGGAGACCAAGATAAAAGATATATAGGAGTTTTGGCAAGAACTGTAAGGTAAGCGGAACATCAAAAGACTATTTTTAGTTAAAGACGAACTAGACATCTTAATGTATTTAGCACTTTCCTTTGTATGGGAAGACACAAGAGTCTGGGCTCACTGAAATCATTCCTTTGATATGTACCTTGACTATCTAGGGCCAATCCTGTGTTCTCCATTCTGAATCCCCTGAGGGTGTGCAGTAGAGGCAGTGATAGCAGTGGCTGATGACTTGATGGCCTGGCCTGACCACAACATCCTGTGTTTACTGAAGTGGTGAGTGACATTCTTTGTCCACAGAAGCTAGGAAGGAGGAGAAGTTCTGTTTAAAAAGCAGTTGTATGCTATGCTTAGTGACTTAGTTGTGTCTCACTCTTTGCAATCCCATGGACTGTAGCCTGCCAGGCTCCTCTGTCCATGGTGTTCTCCAGTCAAGAATACTGGAGTGGATAGCCATTCCCTTCTCCAGGGGATCTTCCCAACCCAGGGATCAAATCCAGGTCTCCTGCATTGTAAGTGGATTCTTTACCACCCACTAATCCATGCACCGATGAAAAGCAGATGGGAGACTTCCCTTTTTTCAACCTGGCAGAAAGTGAGAGGCATATTCTCTGAAAGAGCAAAAGAGATGTTTTCTATGTTGGAGGACACCAGGTATAATTGTAGGCAGAATTATTATGCTGAAAATAGGGAGATTAAGGAAGTATACAATTGAATGCTAAGAAATCTCTCCCTTTGCTCCTCATTTAGACTCAGCTCACAGAATTTTGGTGGCCAGATCTAACCTTGTGGGTGGGAAAAGTAGAGGAGGATTCTTTTGGGTGGAATATTGAACAGCCCAATAGAAATCAAAAATTACCTACATAATGCCTTCCACCCCCAGGGAAATAACATTAACAGCAACAAAGACTGCCCAGGGCATCATTACCCTACGGTGAAGCCCACAATTGGCAGCTGTGTGCCCAGAAAGACTGTATCAGTGATTTAGTTTCTCTTGCACATTAGCACACAGCCAAAAAAAACTAGAGAAAACCCCAATATGAAATATATATTTAAAAAAGCTACTTAGAAACAATACAGAAGATTCAAGGATATAGAAGCTTTAAAAAAAAAAACAACATTCTCAGAGGGATAAAAGAATGATGCAGCATCTGAGAAGCATCAATGGGATAAAATTCTAAAATTTTACTTTAAGAAAAGGATCAACCTCCCAAAAGGAAATTATAAATGCGATAGCAACTTAAAAAAAAAAAAAAGAATGATGAGGAAATCTTTCAGAATGTAGAGGAAAAATATTTTAAAATGGAATATAACAGGGGAAACATAAGAAAATCAGAATATTTGCTACTTAATAAATATTAAAGAGAGAACACAGGAAAATAGAGGGACGAAAAGCAAGTAAAAATATTTCAAGAACATTTTTCCTAACTAAAGGACAAGTCTCTGTTATGAAAGAGTACATTGAGTTCTTATTACAAATGGATAAGATGGAAACACACCAAGATATAACAACATGAAATTTCAGATATGCTGAGACTAAGAGAAAAATCCTAAAATCTTCCAGAAAGAAAATAAAAATCAGATTATATTCAAAGGATAAAAAAATTGGAATGAAAGCAGACTCTCAACAATAACCTTTATAGCTAGAAGAAAATGGAACAATGCTTTCCAAATTCTGAGGACAATTCCAACTAGAATGTGTCAGCTTCAGGATTATTATCTGGGAAGTTTCTTCCATTTTGTTAGGGAGTCCATGATGTCAACGTCATTAGTTTTCTTTTGGGGCTGGTCAAGATGTCACAGAATAAAATTTTCTAAACTCTGGATGGGAGGGTGTAAACTGGTAGCCAGAATTCTGTGAGCTGAGTCCAGGAAATGAGTTGTGTGTCAATATCTGGACTATAAGAATTCTTCATACAGCCAGCCGATCTCTAAAGTGTGTGGAGAATGAAGATACTTTCAGATATGCACTAGTTCAAGTGGTTTTCAGTCAAAGCAAGGGATTAAGCAAAGAAAGCAAAAAGCACAGAGTCCAGAGAAGAAGGGCTTAAAGTATGAATGAGGTGAGAAACAGATCTGTGAGGATCCTATCTGCACAGCACACCCAGGGAACAGCATGTCAGACTGCAGCTGCTCAGAGGCTCTGAGCTAATAACTTCCAGTAGATTAAATTGATAGGATTTGTGACATGTGCATGCTCAGTCATGTCTGACTCTTTGGGGCACATGTGAATCTTCCCAACCCGGGAACCGAACCCTCATCTTCTGCACTGGCAGGCAGATTCTTTACCATTTCTACCACCTGGGAAGCCCCCAATTGATAGAATATTTATTTTAAAAAAATAACTATTAGGAAGAAATGTATGCCATTTAAAGAGTGTTTGGGGAGGAATTAGACTGTCCATCTTTCATAATAAAGAGTCAAAAGGTAGTGACTGATGCTTAAAAATTCAAGAAATGGAAGTAGAGATATCAATACAACTGCCAAAAGAAAGAGTGAAAGCAAATTTTAATCCCTCTTAGAATAAAGACATTTATAGTGGGAGACTGAACTATAGACAGACATTTATGATAGGGATATAGATAGTTGGATAAATAGTTGATAGGAAAACAGATGAGATGATAGAATGATAAAGCTTTCTAGAACTACTTACCCCTAAATTATTTGCATGTATATCTTTAAAAAATTTTAAAATAAACTAAAAACATGTAGAAATTGAAAAGCAATAGTCAGCAGTAGAAACTACTTGTAACAAATATTACTTTAAGCTAATATTCATAAATTTCAAACTTTTAAAATTAAAAAAATCAGTAACAGTCCAGTAAGAAAAAAAATGACCAGAGGAGAGATAATATGCAAGTAAGAAATGTCAAAAAGTACACTCTTTTTAAGTAAAAAACAACTGAAACAATAATGAGCTGTTTTTTACCCCATAAAATTGAAAAATATTAACAAAGCTACAGTCTTCTACACTGAAACAGATGGTCTTGCATGGATTCCTTTATTGGATCTATGAAATGACTTTATCTTTCCCAACAGGCATTTACCAATAAGTATAGAGAACTTTAAAAATTCTCCTTTTATTTAACCAGTAATTCAATTTCTAGGACTCTTTCCAGAGGAAATAAAATCAGAATTGTAAATAAAGTTTTATGTGTGGGGAGATTGGAAGCAACTTAAACATTCAAAATTATGCTGTTTCTGTGTGTTTCTTAGTCTGGAGCTGTACATACTAGTGTTTTCACTTTGTGAACATTTGTCAAACTGTAGAATAATGATTTGTTCACTCTTCTGTGTCTGTGTATATATAATGCAGTAAACGAAACAGTAAAAAGAAAATGGTTAAACACTTAAAAACCATATTTTTAAAAAAATCAATAAAATGAAATGTTCACATTATAAATGAAAAAGCAGAAGTATAGATGGTATTACATATTTTTTGAAGTAACAGCATAAAAAGTAAACACACAATATGCTATAGAATTCTGTTATAGGAACATATTCTTATTTTATAATGACATCTAAAGTAATAATATTGAAAAAATTACATTTGTGTAACAAGTTTTAGCAAAATTTTTGTAATTTGTGATACATTTTCTCTTTTCTTTATCAAAGGCTTCTGTTATCCAAGTCATTGTATAATGAGTGCAATACATTTTCTCTCCTTTGGTGTTTATTTTCTGACAGTCTTAATTGCTCTTCTGAACATACAGATTTTTACAATGAGAATATACAAGAGAGTTTAGCAATGTTACTGGATAACTAGAGAAAAATCATGAACATTTATTTATAACAAAAATTCACAGTAGGAAACAAGATGCAAGGCACAGGAGCAAGAAACTAAAATTTAAAAGAACAATGACCAAAAATGTCTATGGATAAACCTAAATTATTTATAATATCTCTATTGTAAAATTTAAAAATCTCTAATAAAGGATTTCCTTAATTATTGCATATGAGCAATACAATCAAATATGAGCAGGATTTGTATGTTTCTTTTTGAAACTTAAAACTGATTCTAAGGTGCATATGAACAAGGTTTCAAGAAAATTTTTAGGAAAAAGAACACCAAAAAAGAAACTTTCTCTACTAGATATTGACATGCTATAAAACTATAAAACTTAAAAAGAACAGTGGTTTTGGCAATTGTCAAATAGGCCCACTGAACAAAACAGAAAGCTCAGATTCAGGCTTTTTACATATGACAACTTGATAAAGATGGTGTTACATAAGTTTCAGAAATGAGAAATGATTCAGTAAATGATAAGGAATAATTAGTTCACAGCACGGGACCAAGATAAAGTCTGATTCCTGTCTTCCACACCATATATTACTCCAAATGAATCCTTGGACTAAATGTGAAATAAAGGAACAGAGGAAGTTACACATATAATAACTGACCATAAGTAAACATAATACAAATAATAAGGAATTTAACAATATCACAAGTATAGACTCTATTCAAAAAAGAATAGCAACACCAGTATTAACAGATAGGTAACAGAATAAGATATTCACAATCTCTTAAATTGGCCATGATTTAAAAGCTAGTATATACAACGATTCCTTGTAAAACAGCAAGAAAAACAAATACCCCAAATACTGGACAAAGAACATGAAAAAAATATTCGGCCTCACTCGTAATCAGATAAATATACTTCAACTAACAAGAGAACTTCTTAACTCTACTACAATGGCAAAAGAAAAAAAATTTTTTTTTAAATCCCTACTATAGGGAGATATATAGGGAAACAAAAGCCTTCAAGCATTTCTGATGAAAGGTTTAATCAGAGCAAGATTTCTGGAGACAAATCTGATAGCACTTAATGAAATTAAGTATGTGTTAACCCAATAATACAGCAATTCCATTCCTGGATGTGTAGCCCTGAGAAATTTTCACACAGCTCCCTAAGAGGATGAAGGATGTGTTGACATGAAGTTGGAGGCCATCCAGGTCTCCATCCCAGGGGAATTGATGAGCAAATTGTGATTCAAAATAGGACAGAACTCTCTGCAGCAGTCACTAAGTAAACGTGACTACTGGAGGAAAGAGAACGAGAAGGAGATTGATAGTACGCCATATATGAGAAACCCAATAAAACATACACACACAACAACATTGCGTATTTTTCAAGGAGATGTGTATACTTAAGGACCACACAGGAGGTAGATTAGCAGGATGATATTAACCATACGAGAGTCACAATGCTTGTACAGCTTGGGAGTTTGAAAGAAAATGGAAGAAAGAGGAAGAATCAATATAAAACAAAAGAGGAGCCTTGTAAATTACAAATGATAGCATGCCAGCAGTTGGAGATTATAATTAATTCTGTGACCTTGAATCTTTATTATATAAATAAATATACATTTAAAATTCTAGTCTGTATTTTTCAACCAGCACAGCAGGTGATTCTTAAACAAGAGGGCTATGGACAACACTTGGACAAGCACTGATGAAGTCTGAAATGCTGCTGCTAAGTCGTTTCAGTCGTGTCCAACTCTGTGAGACCTCATAGATGTCAGCCCACCAGGCTCCCCCGTCCCTGGGATTCCCCAGGCAAGAACACTGGAGTGGGTTGCCATTTCCTTCTCCAATGCATGAAAGTGAAAAGTGAAAGTGGAGTCGCTCAGTAGTGTCTGACTCTTAGCAACCCCATGGACTGCAGCCTACCAGGCTCCTCCATCCATGGGATTTTCCAGGCAAGAGTACTGGAGTGGGGTGCCATCGCCTTCTCCCACAATGATGAGCCTTGTGATTTCACCTTACAAACAGGCCATGCTACTTCTCCATGGTACCCAGAACTCTTAATTCCCCATCCCCACCCTAATCCCTGGGCCTGGAAATACACTCACCTTCTCCCAGGTGTTTAATCAAACACTAATCTAGTTCCTGCTATGAAGGGATTTTGTGGTTGTAATTAAGGTCTCAAGTCTGTTGACCTCAAAATAGGGAGATTATCTAGTAAGTTATTTAATCACAGGAGCCCTTTCAAAGTAAGGAATTTTCTCTAATAGATCACAAACCAAAAAGTGAGAGAGAGACACTTTCTAGCCTGGAAGAAAGCCACGTTTTGGCTGTGAAGTACCCTGTGGCAAGAAATTAAGGGTGGCTGCTAGTTGTCGAAACTGGTCTCCGGCCAGGAGCTGGAAGGAAATGGGGACCACCGTCTTTCAGCTGCAAGGAGGTAAATTCTGCCAACAACCTGTGAACTCGGAAGAAGAACTCAAGTTTCAGATAGAACTATAGGCTTGACCAACACATTGATTTCAGCCCCTGAGCAAAGAGTCCAACCATCTGTGCCCAGACTTGCCACCTACAGAAATTGTTATGTAATTAATCTACATCTTGTAAGGCCACTAGGCTTGTGGTAATTTCCTGAGGCAATAGAAAATTACCATAATCTCTGGGTCTTTGCCTGTGTTACTCTCTCTGTTCCTGCTGATATTCCAAGGCTTTTCCTCTGCTCACCTGGCTCTGTGATCCTTTATGCCTCAATTCAAGATTCCTCTCTTTTGAGATGTCCTTGATATCTATTCCCCTATAAAATATGTATTTCTACTACTTCACTGATAATGTATTCTTTTTAATAATATACTTACATGACTGTTTCTCCTGCAAGTAGAAATTTGTTGAGAACAGAAACTGAGTGCCATTTATCTTTATGTCCTTAGTCCCAAGGACAAAGAATGGCATATTCTAGGCTGCAAGTAGATGCTTATTGAATGAATGAAAGTCAAGAGAACAGAAGATAAAATCCAGGCTTCTGGGTGACTGAAAGAATGGTAATTCCATCAACTAAAGCTAGGTATATGTGCATGCTAAGTCGCTTCAGTTGTGTCCAACTCTTTGCGACCCCATGGACTGTAGCCTGCCAGTCTCCTCTGTCCATGCAATTCTCCAGGCAAGAATACTGGAGTGGGTTGCTATTTTCTCTTTCAGGGGATCTTCCCAACCCAGGGATCAAACCTGCATCTCTTATGTCTCCTGCATTGGCAGGAATGTTCTTTACAACTAGCACCACCTGAGAAACCCAACTGGTACAGTGACCATGTAATTTATTGTCCAACTGGGGCACTTATGAGTGAAAAGGTGTGCTACTAACAATTACTCAAGGATAACTAGGACTGTTCCTGGTTGAACGGTAATATACATTTAGCTTCTCCTACATATAGACTACAAAAAAACCCAATGTTGTGTAAAAGTGTATCTCCTTTAACTTGGCAAGGCACCGCATTTATAAACACTTGGTGTAGGACTTCCCTGGTGGTCCAGTGCTTAAGACTTCACCTTCCAATGCAGATGGTGCAGGTTCAACCGCTGGGGAGCTAAGATCCCACATGCCTCGTGGTCAAAAACATAAAACATAAAACAGAGACAGTATTGTAGCAAAATCAATAAAAACTTTAAAAATAGTCCACATTAAAAAAATCTAAAAAATAAACATTTAGTGTGCTTAAGTTGAGGATGTTTCATTTCTTTAGCATAATTTCTTTGTCTCCCATATACCTACTCAGATCTGGGTTTCTCTTTGTTTTTTTGTTCCTTAGAACTGCCTAAGGAATGATTTCCTTCACTTTGCTCACCGAATTAGTTCCAGTACTGAATATTTACAAGATAGGACACAGCTTAGCGACTGAACAAAAACAACAAGCATCTGTATGATTATGAGCAAAGCATACTTCTCAAAGTTTAAAATCAAGCAGTTGTAGCCTCGACCAACACCTTGATTTCAGCCCCTGAACAAAGAATCCAACCAGCTGTGCCACCTACAGATACTGTGATGTTATTGATGCATGCTGTTTAAGGCCACAGTATATGCAGATGACAAGTCAAGGACCATAATTTTTATATAAACAAAGGAGCTATTTGTAAGAATAACAATGAGCTCCTGACATGTCAGACATTTACTAAACAAGATGTATACACTAGTTCTTTATGTATCTAAGTTGTGTGGTTTCCTGAACTCTTCTGTGCATTGAAAATATCATATATCATATAATGAAAGTGTGTTCAATTTTTAAAGAAAATTATGCATCAGATAGTTATAAAATAATGATGATGACTTGACCTTTCATTCTACAGTGATATATAATCCTTGTGAGCACACTGAAAAATTCCAGCTTTGTCACTTACTGATTATGCAACCTTGGGAAAATTCTTTGGTCCCTTTTTATTTTGGTTTCCTATACTTAAAATGGGCTTCCCAGGTGGCGCTAGTGGTAAAGAACCCACCTGACAATGCAGGAGATATAAGAGACATGGGTTCAACTCCTGGGCTGGGAAGGTCCCCTGGAGGAGGGCATGGCAACCCACTCCAGTATTCTTGCCTGGAGAATCCCATGAAGAGAGGAGCCTCAGGGTCCAAGAAGTCCATAGTCCAAAGAGTCAGGCACGACTGAAGCAACTTAGCATGCATGCATGCCTAAAATAGGAATAATAAAAGAATTTTCTCATGGGACTGTCATTAGGATTAAATAAATGAGCACAAATAATTTCAAAAGAATCTAGCACAGAGTAGTTGCTAAATAAGCAGTTTTCATTTTGCTGTAATATTCCATGTTTTCAGAGTCTCCTAACATTTAAAGAGATTAAACAGAGCTAGTTGTGAAGACCTAAGATTCTTGATCTTAGTACAATGCACTGTGGCTATTTCCTGATACAATGGTATATTTATGGATGTTGTATTAGTAGCTAGTTGAAGTGGCAGTCTGTATCTTCCAAAGATGGTCATGCAAATGACTTCTATCCCACCTCCTCTTTTGAAATGTGACTTTGCCATTCTCCTGAGGATGGAGTTTATTTCTCTACTCCCTTGAATCCTGGTGGGCTCTGTGTGACAGCTTTGCCTCATAGAATATGGCTGAAGTGACTCATTGCCAGTTCTGGGTGTAGCCCTTAACAGCCTCACAGCTTCTCCTTTCTGTCTCTTGGCATGTTTCCTCTTGGTACCAACAGCCATGCTATAAGTCCAAGTCTAATGAGAGACTGTGTGTAAGTGCCTTGGTGGTTTGCCAGCTGGGCACCAGGTCAAGAGCCCACATCCTGCCAACAATGTAAATGCCCACTTTAGCCATTCTCACCCATCCAGGCTCTGGATAACGACAGTCCAACATAACATGACATCACATGAAGCAGAAACCCCAATAAACTCATAGAACTGGGAGAAATTATAAAAAGTTTGTCACTATATTGGGGCATGGCTTATTATGTCACAGTGGACAACTAATAGTTATGTGTCTACATTGTTTACATAGAGTTTTACGGCAGAACCAAGGTTTTATCACTATTTAAAGCACTATTTCTCTGGGAAAGGTTTAGTGGATTCTTAGCAGCTGGCATAGAAATCAGATTTAGATAATGTATTTGTAAGTCAGCACCACACGCATTAAAGCTCATCCAGACTTTCAGCAATACTTGATTTTTTTGTGGGCAGAGCTCACCAGGAGAAAAGCTAAGAATATGAGTTGGACATGCCTTGTTACTGGAATTCAGTGTCATCCTATTTTCCTCCGTGTTCACCCTCTTCCTCTCTTCCTTTCCTTGATCATTTGAATGTCTAGCTGCTACCTATGATTACCTATGACTCTCCAACTAGGAAAGATCTTGACTCCAGGTTTTTCTTTCTCCCATCAGACAAATCAAAACCTATTTTCAGTGAACTTAAAATACTCTAATAAAACATGAATGATGAAATGCTACTGAGACTAGCATGGTGTATATGTAACTCCCTTCAGAGATATCTGCATTTCAGTGAGAGTCATAAACTCAATTCAAAGTAATGAATGCTTAATGGTGAAGGTAAATAGAATATTTTTTAGGCTTAATCATCATTCTTACCCAGGACATTTATGAAGACACTAGTTAAGATCTGCAAGACAAACCCAACAGTGGATATAATATATATATATATAAAGCAATTCCAGAGAAATAATTAAGTCACGTGATGATGTCAGTGTCAGTTGTAAACATTTTTTTTCTTTTGAACTAGTAGACCTTAGTTGAGTCATTTATACACATCCATTAGGTATACACATTTGAATTTCTAAAAGGATATTCACATTTCACATGGTATATTTCTTGGCTGAAATCCAGCTTCACACGCTGATTTACATAATGCAGTTTGAATTAAGACAGAGGCTCTGAAGCCAAACACCAACTTCCCTCTATAAAGAGACTATAAATAGTTTCCCGATGAATATAGGTTCGTGGCTGTCTTCTGTCTTCTTCTGGCCTTAATTGCTGGCTTTCTGATTTTCAGCTATTTTATAAATGTAGCTGTTCATGTTCTCAATAGAAAACAGCCTTTCACTATGAAATTCATTAATTAGCATTCTATTTGTAGTTCTATTGTGAAAATTAATCCTTCATTTACCTTAAGTTAAACATTCTGCCTGTTTTGGAACTCTGTATTCCTACTAAGGCAAGTTCCTGTGGGATAATGAAAATATCTGAATTTTGCATACACTTGCAAAATTGCAGGACATTATCTCCTACGTAATGACTATCATAAACTAAGGAGCCTGCTGCCTAAAGCTAAAGAATGATTTATAGATGACAAATGGTGAGCATTACCCCAGTTAAACTATTGGTTAAGAACAATTACTCTCATGGACAGTAATCTATGTTTAGAGTTTAAGTATTTCAATCTCTCTAGATAATTAACCATCTAATAAGCTTTGGTATAAGAAAGACAGATTGGGGGGAGGAGCCAAGATGGCAGAGGAGTAGGACGGCAAGAACACTTTCTCCCCCACAAATTCATCAAAAGAGCATTTAAACACGGAGTAAATTCCACAAAACAACTTCTGAATGCCGGCAGAGGACATCAGGCACCCAGAAAAGCAACCCAACTCTTCGAAAGGAGGTAGGAAAAAATATAAAAGACAAAAAAAGAGACAAAAGAGGGAGGGACGGAGTTCCATCCCGGGAAGGGAGTCTTAAAAAGAGAGAAGTTTCCAAACACCAGGAAACCTTCTCACTGCCGAATCTGTGCCGAGCTTTGGAAGCACAGAGGGCAACATAACAGGGAGAAAAAATAAATAAACAATTAAAACCCGCAGATTGCGAGCCCTATGGTAACTCCCCCAGCGTAGAAGCAGCGCAGACGCCTGCATCCGCCATTAGCAAGTGGGGGCTGGGCAGGGAGGCGCGGCGTAGGCTGCATCGCTTAGAGTAAGGACCTGGCCTGAATCCCCTGAGCGCTATCTGAGCAAAATAATTTGGGCTAGCAAACCAGACTGTGGGATATCTATCACGCGAAAAGCCAGCCCTAACCTAAGACACCACCAGGCCCGCGCATGGAACAAAGGACTGAACAGAGATAGCCGGCTGCAGACGTTCCCCCTCCGGTGACAGGCAACCAGAGCCGGAAGAGGGCAACTGCAGCCCCAGAGAGACATTATCTATAAAACTGTAAGCAGGCTTCTTTGCTAACTAAAACTTCTTGGGGGTCTGGACGGTCAACATTTGCCTGAGAAGGTGCGCCAGTTGTACACCTAGATAACCGAGCGGCAGGGAGGTGATAAGTCGCAGCAATAGCGCTCGCCAAACACCTCATCACCTGAGCTGCTCGGACCTGGGAAGGGCGCAAAACGCAGGCCCAACGGAGTCTGCGCCTCTGAGGACTACCCGAGTGCCTGAACCTGAGCGGTTTGGACCTGGAAGGTGCAGGCAGCCCAGGGCCAGCCACGGATGGTTCCCAGCGGAGCAACCTAGAGCCTGAGCAGGGAGGCTACATGCGCTGTGAGCGGGGGCAGACCCAGTGTGGCTGAGGCACTGCAAGCACACGCCAGTGTTATTTGTTTGCAGCATCCCTCCCTCCCTCCCCACAGTGCGACTGAACAAGTGAGCCTAAAAAAAGAAAAAAACAAAAAAAACTGTCCTCCAGCGACTGAACAAGTGAGCCTAAAAAAAAAAAAAAACCAAACTGTCCTCCACCGTCCCCTTTGTGTCAGGGCGGAAACCAGACACTGAAGAGACCAGCAAACAGAAGACGCTATAACAGAGGGAACTGCCTTGGAAGCTACAGGCAATAGATTAAAACCCTATGGTTACTTCCGACTACACAGGAAGGGGCCTATAGATCTTGAGAAATATAGGTCGGACCAAGGAACTAGCCAAAAATGAACTGAACCCACAATACTCACAACAAAACCAGAGAAAGTCCCAGATATATATTTTTACTATTTTTACGATCATTCTTTCTTTTTTTAAAATTTTTTAAAAAAATTTTCAGTCCTCTATTATTCCTTTAATTTTCACTTTTATAACCTATTACTTGGCAAAAAAAAAAAAAAAGACCCTATTTTTTTTTCTTTTCTTCAGCAAACTTCATATATATATTTTTAATAATTTTTTGACCTTTTTTTTTTTTTCTTTAACATTGTATTTTTGAAATTCCAAACTCTACTCTAGATTTTTGATTTTAGCTTTTTGGTATTTGTTATCAATTTTGTACCTATTGTTTTTTTTTTATAATTTCTGTGACTTTTTTTCATTCTTTCTCTGTTTCTTTATCTTCTTCTTTTATATAACATTGTATATCTGAAATTCCAAACTCTACTCTAGATTTTTAATTTATGCTTTTTGGTATTTTATATCATTTTTGTACCTGTATTTTCTTTATAATTTTGGGACTTTGTTTGTTTTTGTTTGTTTGTTTGTTTTTCTCTCTTTCTTTTTCTTCTTATTTTTTTTTAACACTGTATTTTTGAAATTCCAAACTCTACTCTAGATTTTTAACTTTTGCTTTTTGGTATTAGTTATCAATTTTGTACCTATATTTTCTTTATAATTTTCACGACCTTGTTTGTTTTTGTTCATTCATTTTTTCTCTCTTTCTTTTCCTTCTTCTTTTCTTTAACATCGTATTTTTGAAATTCTAAACTCTACTCTAGATTTTTAATTTTTGCTTTTATGTATTTGTTACCAATTTTGTACCTTTAAGAACCCAATCTTCAGTACCCATTTTTCACTAGGGAGTGAGATTACTGGCTTGACTGCTCTCTCTCCCTTTGGACTCTCCTTTTTCTCCACCAGGTTGCCTGTGTCTCCTCCCTAACCCCTCTCTACTCTACCCAACTCTGTGAATTTCTGTGTGTTCCAGACCATGGAGAACACATAGGGAACTGATTACTGGCTGGATCTGTCTCCCTCCTTTTCATTCCCCCTTTTATCCTTCTGGCCACCTCTATCTCCTTCCTCCGTCTTCTCTTCTCTGTATAACTCTGTGAACATCTATGAGCGGTCCAGTTGTGGAGTGCACATAAGGAAGTGATTATTGGCTAGTCCACTCACTCCACTATTGATTCCACCTCATCTCATTCGGGTCACCTCTAACTCCCTCCTCCCTCTTCTCTTCTCCATGTAACGCTGTGAACCTCTCTGGGTGACCCTCACGGTAGAGAAACTTTTCATCTTTAATGTAGATGTTTTATCAGTGGTGCTGTATAGAAGGAGAAGTTTTGAAACTACTGTAAAAATAAGACCAATAACTGGAAGCAGGAGGCTTAAGTCCAAACCCTGACTCCAGGGAACTCCTGACTCCAAGGAACATTAATTGACAGGAGCTCATCAAATGCCTCCATACCTACACTGAAACCAAGCACCACACAAGGGCCAACAAGTTCCAGGGCAAGACATACCAAGCAAATTCTCCAGCAACAAAGGAACACAGCCCTGAGCTTCAAGATACAGGCTGCCCAAAGTCACCCCAAAACCATAGACATCTAATAACTCATTACTGGACACTTCATTGCACTCCAAAGAGAAGAAATACAGCTCCACCCACCGGAACACCGACACAAGCTTCCCTAACCAGGAAACCTTGACAAGCCACCTGTACAAACGCACACACAGCGAGGAAACGCCACAATAAAGAGAACTCCACAAACTGCCAGAATACAGAAAGGACACCCCAAAATCAGCAATTTAAACAAGATGAAGAGACAGAGGAATACCCAGCAGATAAAGGAACAGGATAAATGCCCACCAAACCAAACAAAAGAGGAAGAGATAGGGAAACTACCTGATAAAGAATTCCAAATAATGATAGTGAAATTGATCCAAAATCTTGAAATCAAAATGGAATCACAGATAAATAGCCTGGAGACAAGGATTGAGAAGATGCAAGAAAGGTTTAACAAGGACCTAGAAGAAATAAAAAAGAGTCAATATATAATGAATAATGCAATAAATGAAATTAAAAACACTCTGGAGGCAACAAATAGTAGAATAACAGAGGCAGAAGATAGGATTAGTGAATTAGAAGATAGAATGGTAGAAATAAATGAATCAGAGAGGATAAAAGAAAAACGAATTAAAAGAAATGAGGACAATCTCAGAGACCTCCAGGACAATATTAAACGCTACAACATTCGAATCATAGGGGTCCCAGAAGAAGACAAAAAGAAAGACCATGAGAAAATACTTGAAGAGATAATAGTTGAAAACTTCCCTAAAATGGGGAAGGAAATAATCACCCAAGTCCAAGAAACCCAGAGAGTCCCAAACAGGATACACCCAAGGCGAAACACCCAAGACACATATTAATCAAATTAACAAAGATCAAACACAAAGAACAAATATTAAAAGCAGCAAGGGAAAAACAACAAATAACACACAAGGGGATTCCCAAAAGGATAACAGCTGATCTTTCAATAGAAACTCTTCAAGCCAGGAGGGAATGGCAAGACATACTTAAAATGATGAAAGAAAATAACCTACAGCCCAGATTATTGTACCCAGCAAGGATCTCATTCAAGTATGAAGGAGAAATCAAAAGCTTTTCAGACAAGCAAAAGCTGAGAGAATTCTGCACCACCAAACCAGCTCTCCAACAAATACTAAACGATATGCTCTAGACAGGAAACACAAAAACGGTGTATAAATTTGAAACCAAAACAATAAAGTAAATGGCAATGGGATCATACTTATCAGTAATTACCTTAAATGTAAATGGGTTGAATGCCCCAACCAAAAGACAAAGACTGGCTGAATGGATACAAAAACAAGACCCCTACATATGTTGTCTACAAGAGACCCACCTCAAAACAGGGAACACATACAGACTGAAAGTGAAGGGCTGGAAAAAGATTTTCCATGCAAATAGGGACCAAAAGAAAGCAGGAGTAGCAATACTCATATCAGATAAAATAGACTTTAAAACAAAGGCTGTGAAAAGAGACAAAGATGGTCACTACATAATGATCAAAGGATCAATCCAAGAAGAAGATATAACAATTATAAATATATATGCACCCAACACGGGAGCACCGCAATATGTAAGACAAATGCTAACAAGTATGAAAGGAGAAATTAACAATAACACAATAATAGTGGGAGACTTTAATACCCCACTCACATATATGGATAGATCAACTAAACAGAAAATTAACAAGGAAACACAAACTTTAAATGATACAATACACCAATTAGACCTAATTGATATCCATAGGACATTTCATCCCAAAACAATGAATTTCACCTTTTTCTCAAGCGCACATGGAACCTTCTCCAGGATAGATCACATCCTGGGCCATAAATCTAGCCTTGGTAAATTAAAAAAAATAGAAATCATTCCAAGCATCTTTTCTGACCACAGTGCAGTAAGATTAGATCTCAATTACAGGAGAAAAACTATTAAAAATTCCAACATATGGAGGCTGAACAACACGCTGCTGAATAACCAACAAATCACAGAAGAAATCAAAAAAGAAATCAAAATTTGCATAGAAACGAATGAAAATGAAAACACAACAACCCAAAACCTGTGGGACACTGTAAAAGCAGTCCTAAGGGGAAAGTTCATAGCAATACAGGCATACCTCAAGAAACAAGAAAAAAGTCAAATAAATAACCTAACTCTACACCTAAAGCAACTAGAAAAGGAAGAAATGAAGAACCCCAGGGTTAGTAGAAGGAAAGAAATCTTAAAAATTAGAGAGGAAATAAATGCAAAAGAAACAAAAGAGACCATAGCAAAAATCAACAAAGCCAAAAGCTGACTCTTTGAAAGGATAAATAAAACTGACAAACCATTAGCCAGACTCATCAAGAAACAAAGGGAGAAAAATCAAATCAATAAAATTAGAAATGAAAATGGAGAGATCACAACAGACAACACAGAAATACAAAGGATCATAAGAGACTACTATCAACACTTATATGCCAATAAAATGGACAACGTGGAAGAAATGGACAAATTCTTAGAAAAGTACAACTTTCCAAAACTGGACCAGGAAGAAATAGAAAACCTTAACAGACCCATCACAAGCACGGAAATTGAAACTGTAATCAAAAATCTCCCAGCAAACAAAAGCCCAGGTCCAGACAGCTTCACAGCTGAATTCTACCAAAAATTTAGAGAAGAGCTAACACCTATCCTACTCAAACTCTTCCAGAAAATTGCAGAGGAAGGTAAACTTCCAAACTCATTCTATGAGGCCACCATCACCCTAATACCAAAACCTGACAAAGATGCCACAAAAAAAGAAAACTACAGGCCAACATCATGATGAACATAGATGCAAAAATCCTTAACAAAATTCTAGCAATCAGAATCCAACAACACATTAAAAAAGTCATACACCATGACCAAGTGGGCTTTATCCCAGGGATGCAAGGATTCTTCAATATCCGCAAATCAATCAATGTAATACACCACATTAACAAATTGAAAAACAAAAACCATATGATTATCTCAATAGATGCAGAGAAAGCCTTTGACAAAATTCAACATCCATTAATGATAAAAACTCTCCAGAAAGCAGGAATAGAAGGAACATACCTCAACATAATAAAAGCTATATATGACAAACCCACAACAAACATTATCCTCAATGGTGAAAAATTGAAAGCATTTCCTCTAAAGTCAGGAACAAGACAAGGGTGCCCACTTTCACCATTACTATTCAACATAGTTTTGGAAGTTTTGGCCACAGCAATCAGAGCAGAAAAAGAAATAAAAGGAATCCAGATTGGAAAAGAAGAAGTAAAACTCTCACTATTTGCAGATGACATGATCCTCTACATAGAAAACTCTAAAGACTCCACCAGAAAATTACTAGAACTAATCAATGACTATAGTAAAGTTGCAGGATATAAAATCAACACACAGGAATCCCTTGCATTCCTATACACCAATAATGAGAAAACAGAAAGAGAAATTAAGGAAACAATTCCATTCACCATTGCAACGGAAAGAATAAGATACTTAGGAATATATCTACCTAAAGAAACTAAAGACCTATGTATAGAAAACTATAAAACACTGGTGAAAGAAATCAAAGAGGACACTAATAGATGGAGAAATATACCATGTTCATGGATTGGAAGAATCAATATAGTGAAAATGAGTACACTACCCAAAGCAATTTATAGATTCAATGCAATCCCTATCAAGCTACCAACAGTATTCTTCACAGAGCTAGAACAAATAATTTCACAATTTGTATGGAAATACAAAAAACCTCAAATAGCTAAAGCTATCTTGAGAAAGAAGAATGGAACTGGAGGAATCAACCTACCTGACTTCAGGCTGTACTACAAAGCCACAGTTATCAAGACAGTATGGTACTGGCACAAAGACAGAAATATAGATCAATGGAACAAAATAGAAAGCCCAGAGATAAATCCACGCACATATGGACACCTTATCTTTGACAAAGGAGGCAAGAATATACAATGGATTAAAGACAATCTCTTTAACAAGTGGTGCTGGGAAATCTGGTCAACCACTTGTAAAAGAATGAAACTAGAACACTTTCTAACACCATACACAAAAATAAACTCAAAATGGATTAAAGATCTAAACATAAGACCAGAAACTATAAAACTCCTAGAGGAGAACATAGGCAAAACACTCTCTGACATACATCACAGCAGGATCCTCTATGACTCACCTCCCAGAATATTGGAAATAAAAGCAAAAATAAACAAATGGGACCTAATTAAACTTAAAAGCTTCTGCACATCAAAGGAAACTATTAGCAAGGTGAAAAGACAGCCTTCAGAATGGGAGAAAATAATAGCAAATGAAGCAACCGACAAACAACTAATCTCAAAAATATACAAGCAACTCCTACAGCTCAACTCCAGAAAAATAAATGACCCAATCAAAAAATGGGCCAAAGAACTAAATAGACGTTTCTCCAAAGAAGACATACAGATGGCTAACTAACACATGAAAAGATGCTCAACATCACTCATTATCAGAGAAATGCAAATCAAAACCACTATGAGGTACCATTTCACACCAGTCAGAATGGCTGCGATCCAAATGTCTACAAGCAATAAATGCTGGAGAGGGTGTGGAGAAAAGGGAACCCTCTTACACTGTTGGTGGGAATGCAAACTAGTACAGCCGCTATGGAGAACAGTGTGGAGATTCCTTAAAAAACTGGAAATAGAACTGCCTTATGATCCAGCAATCCCACTGCTGGGCATACATACTAAGTAAATCAGAAGGGAAAGAGACACACGTACCCCAATGTTCATCGCAGCACTGTTTATAATAGCTAGGACATGGAAGCAACCTAGATGTCCATCAGCAGATGAATGGATAAAGAAAGCAGTGGTACATATATACAATGGAGTATTACTCAGCCATTAAAAAGAATACATTTGAATCATTTCTAATGAGGTGGATGAAACTGGAACCTATTATACAGAGTGAAGTAAGCCAGAAGGAAAAACACCAATACAGTATACTAATGCATATATATGGAATTTAGAAAGATGGTAACAATAACCCTGTGTACGAGACAGCAAAAGAGACACTGATGTATAGAACAGTCTTATGGACTCTGTTGGAGAGGGAGAGGGTGGGAGGATTTGGGAGAATGGCATTGAAACATGTATAACATCATGTATGAAACGAGTTGCCAGTCCAGGTTCAATGCATGATACTGGATGCTTGGGGCTGGTGCACTGTGATGACCCGCAAGGAGGGTATGGGGAGGGAGGAAGGAGGAGGGAGGAGGGTTCAGGATGGGGAACACATGTATACCTGTGGTGGATTCATTTCAATATTTGGCAAAACTAATACAATTTTGTAAAGTTTAAAAAAAAAAAAAGACAGATTGTTCCAAGTAAAGCCTTTATAATTTACATGTTTTGTTTGAGAATTCCAAAAGCCTTCCATATGCCCAGTCTGGTGAGGTTCTAATTTATTTTCAGTATTTTCAATTGGTTAAAAAAAAAAAAAAAAGTACTTCTGCCAACTACTACTACTGATACTGTTCCTCCCTGGGTGAACATTTCTACAAGATTTACCTGAATCACCTACTTTATACATATTTAAGGCACTTAAAATGATGATTAGTCATTAAAAAATATGTTACCTCAAAAGTTATTTTTTAAAGCAAGAATTTAAAATTAAATTTCAAGCACAAATTTGCAGATGCATTGGTTTTCAAGACATAAATGTGAACACATCACTCACAGTGTAAATTGCCAATAATCTCAAAGTATGGTAAAAACTATAAAGATACTTTATAAAGTTGCTATAAAAATATTTACAGCTCAAAAATATTGCATGGTCCTCTAGCAATCAAGTACCAGAGTGAAGTCCAAGGTTATCTGGATTAGGTCGGCATCTTTCCAAGAGAATGTGGGCCCTTAATCTCAAAATTCTCCAAGCCAGGCTTCAGCAATACGTGAACCGTGAACTTCCTGATGTTCAAGCTGGTTTTAGAAAAGGCACAGGAACCAGAGATCAAATTGCCAACATCCACTGGATCATGGAAAAAGCAAGAGAGTTCCAGAAAAACATCTATTTCTGCTTTATTGACTATGCCAAAGCCTTTGACTGTGTGGATCACAATAAACTGTGGAAAATTCTGAAAGAGATGGGAATACCAGACCACCTGACCTACCTCTTGAGAAACCTGTATGCAGGTCAGGAAGCAGTTAGAACTGGACATGGAACAACAGACTGGTTCCAAATAGGAAAAGGAGTAGGTCAAGGCTGTATATTGTCACCCTGCCTATTTAACTTGTACGCAGAGTACATTATGAGAAACGCTGGACTGGAAGAAGCACAAGCTGGAATCAAGATTGCCGGGAGAAATATCAATAACCTCAGATATGCAGATGACACCACCCTTATGGCAGAAAGTGAAGAGGAACTAAAAAGTCTCCTGATGAAAGTGAAAGAGGAGAGTGAAAAAGTTGGCTTAAAGCTCAACATTCAGAAAACTAAGATCATGGCATCCGGTCCCATCACTTCATGGGAAATAGATGGGGAAACAGTGGAAACTGTGTCAGACTTTATTTTTTTGGGCTCCAAAATCACTGCAGATGGTAACTGCACCCATGAAATTAAAAGACGCTTACTCCTTGGAAGGAAAGTTATGACCAACCTAGATAGCATATTCAAAAGCAGAGACATTACTTGGCCAACAAAGGTCCGTTTAGTCAAGGCTATGGTTTTTCCAGTGGTCATGTATGGATGTGAGAGTTGGACTGCGAAGAAAGCTGAGTGCTGAAGAATTGATGCTTTTGAAGTTCCTTGGACTGCAAGGAGATCCAGCCAGTCCATTCTAAAGGAGATCAGTCCTGGGTGTTCTTTGGAAGGAATGATGCTAAAGCTGAAACTCCATTACTTTGGCCACCTCATGCAAAGAGTTGACTCAATGGAAAAGACTCTGATGCTGTGAGGGATTGGGGGCAGGAGGAGAAGGGGACGACAGAGAATGAGATGGCTGGATGGCATCACTGACTCGATGGACGTTAGTTTGAGTGAACTCCGGGAATTGGTGATGGACAGGGAGGCCTGGCGAGTGCAATTCATGGGGTCGCAAAGAGTCGGATATGACTGAGCAACTGAACTGAACTGAACTAAATCTCATTGAGTAACCTGATTCCTGGGAAATCTTCCTTTTTATGGGAGATGCAGGCTCTGGGGAGCCACAGTCTTTTGTGGTTCCACTGACTCAACTAAATAGCTTTTAATTCAGCACAGTATCTCATGTGTTCATTACATTACTTCAATTAGAAGTATGGCAGGCTTTATTTGTTTTGAGTTTTAAATATTACTTTTTTTTAGGTTTAAATGACCATCAATATTTGCTACAGATCATATTCTCTACCTTCTCCATTCCTCTATGCTGATTTGTTTTTTCCATTGATTATTGCAATCCTTGAGCACTTTTCTGAAAAAGAGTCTGTCAATTGTATATTTCTAGTGCTGATACATCTTAATGTATACCTGTGATGGATTCATTTTGATATTTGGCAAAACTAATACAATTATGTAAAGTTTAAAAATAAAATTAATTAAAAAAAATCTTAAGAATATTTTAAATTTCTCATCATTTTTACCATCATCAGAATTTTGTTAATATCTTGTTCCTTTTTTCCAATACAGATGAGCCTAACGAAATTCTACAAGCAGTGGGATGAAACCACTCCTTAATTTCTATGTCTTATATTCAACCAATCCTCCTGCCAATGCAGAAGATACAGGAGACAAGAGTTTGACCTCTGGGTAGGGAAGATCCTCTGGAGTAGGGAATGGCAACCCCCTCCAGTATTCTTGCCTGGGAAATCCCATGGAGAGAGGAGCCTGGCAAGCTATAATACATGAAGTCACAAAAAGTCAGACATGACTGAGTGACTGAGAACATACATATTCAACCCAACATCCTGGCTTTGTCAGTACTGAGATCAGAGCCTTCTGAGCAAACTTTTTAAAAAGCCATTATCTTAGCTTATTTTGGGTCAGAATCTTCATCCTTAATTCATATTTTCATACTTTCTTAGAGAAAGCTTATAGAACTTCACATTTAAAATTTCAAATTTGCTTATAACCTATTTAATATGCCACCTATTCAACATAACATTTACCTAGATAATAAACATTTCTATCAATTATTTGGATGTTTATTCCAAAATAAAGGAACAAGTTAAAACTCTTAATAGAGGATTATTCAGCCTTCAAACCTAAGAAGTCATTTCTCTCTAACTTTACTAGTAACCATGAATATTTAAATATAATCTTTATACCAATCTGATAGGCAAAAAAAGAGCAGCAAAGCCCTTTGAAATATTTCAACAACCACATTTCCATGAACTGAAAAGGAAAACACAACATAAAAATTTCCAGTTAAAAGAAACTATGACAGCTCCAGGAAGGATTAGGTTATGCATTTAATAGGTCCCACTGGACTAGTCTATTGGCAATTTGCACACCATGATCACTTAAGGATTTTTTAAAAGTAACCAAATCTTTCACTGTTTTTCCTTCAAGGTTTTTACCTTTGGATTTACACTTAGAAGGATTTCTGAAGTTCTAAAAAATTTTTTTTCAAATAAAATAAAAGTTTTTTTTTTTTTTTTTTGTTAAATGATGGTCGATGATAGGTTAAAATGGGATCATGGTGTAAATGCTGTAGATTCTTCTCAGTTCACAAGATTTTATTTTATGAGTCATATGTACTTCTGGAAATCAGATCTGAAATTCCTATAATCAACTACAAAAAGAGGAGGCTCCACTGAATTGCTGATGGTAAGAAGTGCCATGTAGCAGTTGAACTCCAGAGATAGAAATGACAGAGTTGCACTCAAGGTAGGAGAGAATCAATTTCCCTAAACAAAACGTTGTGGTCAATCCTTTTGTTTGACTTAAAAGCCCCTGACCTTTCAAAAAAACTTCTTTCAGACACAAATATTCTATTCCACGTGAAATAGAAAAGAGAGCTTTACAATGGAAAGAATTGGTTCTCTCTCCCTCTCTCTTTAACTCCAGTGAAATAAGGGAAAACTTCCTTTGTGTTGGTGGCAATGACATTCCAAATTTTATCCCATTACTAAAATAGACTAAAACGACCAAAAAGTTTTTCTAAAATATACATTCAGCTTCTTTTATGCATTCAGTTCAGTTCAGTCACTCAGTCGTGTCCGACTCTTTGCAAGCCCATGAACCGCAGCACGCCAGGCCTTCCTGTCCATCACCCACTCCCAGAGTCCACCCAGACCCATGTCCATTGAGTCGGTGATGCCATCCAACCATCTCATCCTCCATAGTCCCCTTCTCCTCCTGCCCTCAATCTTTCCCAGCATCAGGGTCTTTTCAAAATGAGTCAGCTCTTTGCATCAGGTGGCCAAAGTATTGGAGTTTCAGCTTCAACATCAGTCCTTCCAATGAACACCCAGGACTGATCTCCTTTAGGATGGACTGGTTGGATCTCCTTACAGTCCAAGGGACTCCCAAGAGTCTTCTCCAACACAACAGTTCAAAAGCATCAATTCTTCAGCACTCAGCTTTCTTCATAGTCCAAATCTCACATCCATACATGACCACTGGAAAAACCATAGCCTTGACTAGATGGACCTTTGTTGACAGAGTAATATCTCTGCTTTTATGCATTAATTTAACCAAAATCCTGTCCTCTATCTTGATTTCTTTCTGTCCTCGGTTTAGAAAATTCCAAGTTCCTGTTCCATTATATCTCAAAGATGAGAGACTCAGTAATGATTTTCCTTTTTGTTGTCCTTGTTCAGTTGCTAAGTCTTGTCCATGGACCGCAGCACAACAGACTCTTCTATCCTCTGCTATCTCCTGGAGTTTGCTCAAATTCATGTCTGTTGTGTCATTGATGCTATCTAACCATGTCATGCTCTGCCAGTCCCTTCTCCTTCTCCTCTTCAATCTTTCCCAGCATCAGGGTCTTTTTCAATGAGTCTGCTCTTCGCATCAGGTGGTCAGAGTATCAGGGCTTCACTTTAGCATCAGTCCTTTCAATGAATATTCAGGGTTGATTTCCTTTAGGATTGACTGGTTTGATCTCCGTGCAGAGATTTTCAACAGGTCTTTCCTTTAGCTTTTTTTAATACCCCACTTCTAGACAAATGTCAAGAAGACACAAGAAGTAGAAAGTTTTATTAGGATAGCAGAGTCTTATGAATATCATTTTAGAATATGGACACCCCAGACCAAAAATTTAATTGGCACCTGTTTGTATGTCAATAAAAATTCAAAAAGTAAGAAACAAATCCCCTGGGCCTAAAAGAAGGAAAGAAATCATCAGGGAAATTCCATTTTGATATATCAGATCCATCTCAGAAAGATGGAGAAAGACTATGTTGATAATCCCAGTGCCTGTCAAGTTTATTATTTGGCCAACATTAAAAAAAGAAAAATCTGGTAATAGACTATTTTCTCTTATTTGACTTTAAACAAGTAGAAAATTATATCCTGAGAACACATGAATATATCCTAAAAGGATATGCATGATTTTCTCCTCCTTGGTGTATTATAATACTGTGGTGTCGATATTTTTATATGACAGAATGGGTGGAAAAGAATCTCCCATCCAAAAATCACTGAGAACTTTATGTGCCCTATTTTTTAACTCTTTAAAATAACTACCTTATCCCTTTACCGCAAAAACCTTCTTTTTTTGACTTTTTTCCTTGGGAGCCCATTAAGATTTCTTCAGTATATTTGGTGAAAAGAGAAGCGTTTCAAAGTGTATGATTCAGTCCACTGTTTGGAAACTTGGACTAGGAAGACGACACATTTTTATACCCTATAAATGGAGTGTGACTGACTAAGAAGCTACTATTCTCAGACAAGTCATGGGATGAGAATATCTGTTAGAGTCTTTTTTATTCTTAAATGAAGTATAGTTGATTTACAATTTTTTTCAGGTGTACAGCAAAGTGACTCAGTTATGTATATATATTACAGAATACTGAGTAGAGTTCCCTGTGCTATATGGTAGGTCCTCATTGGCTATCTCTTTTATATACAGTATTGTGTGTGTGCTCAGTCGTGTCCAACTCTTTGCAAACCCATGGACTTTCACCCTGCCAAGCTTTTCTGTCCATGGAATTTTCCAGGCAAGAGTACTGGAGTGGGTTACCCTTTTCTCCTCCAGGGAATCTTCCCAACCCAGGGGTTGAACCCTCATCTCCTGTATTGGCAGGCAGATCCTTTATCACTGGGCCACCTGGGAAGCCCTATATATATATATAGAGAGAGAGAGAGTAGGGAAAGTGAAGTCACTCAGTCGTGCCTGACTCCTTGTGACCCCGTGGACTGTAGCCTGCCAGGCTCCTCCATCCATGGGATTCTCAAGGCAAGAATACTGAAGTGGGTTGCCATTTCCTTCTCCAGGGGATCTTCCCGATCCAGGAATCGAACTCCGATCTCCCACATTGCAGGCAGACGCTTTACCCTCTGAGCCACCAGGGAAGCCTATATATATATATACATATATAGTAGTGTGTATATGTGAATCCCAAACTCCTAATTTATCCCTCTTGGTAACTATAAGCTTGTTTTCTATATCTGTGAGCCTGCTTCTGTTTTGTAAATAAGTTCATTCAGATTCTGCATATAAATAATATCATATATGTTTGTCTTTTCTCCCTCTGACTTCACTTAATATGGAGAATATCTGTAAGCTTCTACAACTCCTGACAAAAAGATATCTTCTCATTTCTCTCCATACTTTGGATTATCCTTTATTGAAAAATTTTAAATAAGCATTTGATTATTAGCTTCTATAGTATTTCTACAGAATGAATGTGTGGTGGTGTGAAGAGGAAGTATGTTTTATTTTTATTCAGCCCAAGTTGTGGGGTTCTGTATTTAGAATCTTTCATTTAAGCTATTTAATATTTTGATTGCTTTCTGATTTCTTATGAAATAGTTAGATAGTTTCCTGGACCTGTTTCCAACAGAGTAAGCATTAGTTCAATGTGACTTTTTTTTAATAAAGATTTTTCAAATTATATGTTTATTTTGGGATGTGCTGGGTCTTTGATGCTGCACATGGGCTATCTCTAGTTGTGGAGAGCAGAGCCTACTCTCGGGTTGCGGTGAACAGGCTTCTCACTGCAGTGGCTCCTCTTGCAGAGCGTGGGTTCTAGAGTGCATGGTAGTTGTAGTTGTAGGCTACAGGAGTTGTAGGCTTAGTTGCTCCGAGTCTTGTGGAATCTTCCTGGACCCTGCATTGGCAGGTGGATTCTTAACCACTAGACCACCAGGGAAGTCCCCAGTGTGACTCTTAAAGGCTTAATAATTTTGATATGTAAATGTAAGACCACTGATTAGGAAAGAATAAAGGTCTTTGCCTGTGAGCAACAGCCATGAAGCTACTCAAAAAATCTATAGGACCTCTTCCTCAGTTTTTGTACTCACTTGTTTGTGTTAAGTTCCAATGTGATGATCCATCTGAAAATGAACTCTTTGGAAGGGTAATGCCTGAACCCTAACTTGTGGTCTTTAGTTTTTGTTGTGGATTTCTATCTTACTGTCATTTAGTGAGTCTTTGTTTTCTACAAAAACATCACAACAGAGCCAGTGTCTAGGCCACACACACAAACATTCTAGACATTCTTTACATTGTTGATGGAAGCAGCCCAGGTAATGACTAAAAAGACTTGAACACGGAGAGCCTTTCATTTTAAGCCCTTTAACATTCCAACGTTCCTGTGAATGAAATATAATTCATATTTATGAATGGAGCTAATAAGGAAAAATGGATCCCCTGAAAATATAGTATCATAAAACAAAAATAGAAATACTTTGAGTCCTACAACAAACGGCTTCTTTTGATACTTGTCCAAACTTGCTTCAGAAAATAGCAGGGTTTAGGAATTCTTCTAATGCCTCTTTCCCCAGATTAAGCTTTCAGAAAATCCTTACACATTTGTTAAATAGACTTAGAAATTTATTGTTATAGAGAGAAGAAAGAGGAGCAATTAAAATCACTAGTTACTGTACCATGTAAAATTATAAAGCTTTTATATCACTTTTTCCAGTGATTGTTTTGTCTATTACTGCGATAGTATTAATTTTTTGGATTTAAAATCCAGAGCTTGGGCCCATTGGAAATAAATTCATAATGAAAAGAAATCACTTGGCTTATAATGTTTATTATTAGTTATTTTTTTCTCCCCAGTACCTCTTAGAGACATTTCATGTATTTTTATTCATCCAAGCCTAATCTAATGCCTTTGTAGGCAGTTCAGTCCAGTTCAGTTCACTCAGTTCAGTCGCTCAGTCGTGTCCGACTCTTTGCGACCCCATGAATTGCAGCATGCCAGGCCTCCCTGTCCATCACCAACTCCTGGAGTTCACTCAAACTCACGTGCATCAAGTTGGTGATGCCATCCAGCCATCTCATCCTCTGTCGTCCCCTTCTCCTCCTGCCCCCAATCCCTCCCAGCATCAGAGTCTTTTCCAATGAGTCAACTCTTCGCATGAGTTGACCAAAGTACTGGAGTTTCAGCTTTAGCATCATTCCTTCCAAAGAACACCCAGGGCTGATCTCCTTCAGAATGGACTGGTTGGATCTCCTTGCAGTCCAGGGGACTCTCAAGAGTAGTCTTCTCCAACACCACAGTTCAAAAGCATCAGTTTAACCAGACTCTAAATATTTATTTATTTTTGGCCATTTGTATATTTTCTTTGGAAGAAATATCTATTCAGTTTCTTTGCTTATTTTTTAATTGGGTTATTTATTTTTTTGCTATTGAGTTGTGTTTCTTGCATATTTTGCATATTAAACTCTTACTGGATATGTGATTTCCAACTATTTTCTCTGATTCTAGAAGTTCCTTTGTCATTTTGTTGATGATTGCCTTTGCTGTGCAAAAGTTTTAAAGTCTAATATATTTTCATTTTGTTTATTTTTTATTTTGTTGCCATTGCTTCTGTTATTAAATCAAAAGAATTATTTCTAAGATTAATGCCAAGGAGCTTAACCCCTATGTTTTATTCTAGGAGTTTCATAGTTTCAGGTTTTATGTTCAAATTGATTTTGAGTTGATTTTTGTGTATGGTGAACTATAAGAATCCAGTTTTGCTCTTTTTCATGTGAGTATCCAGTCTTTCCAACATAATTTATTAAAAATGTATTATATATTTTTGGCTTCTTTATCATACTTTACATGTGTGGCTTTATTTCTGAGATCTCTATTCGGTTTCATTGATCTACATGTATGTTTTATCCTAATACCATATGATTTTGATTAGTATTACTTTGTAATGTATATAATCTGAAATTAGGAATTGTGTTACCTCTAGTTTTTTTCTTCTTCCTCTAGACTTCTTGGGCCATTCATGGTCTTTTGTCATTCCATCCGGATTTTAGGATTATTTACTTGTTCTGTGAATAGTGCCATTGGGATTTTGATAGAGATTGCTTTGAATCTGCAGATAGCTTTGAGCAGTGTAGGCATTTTGACAACATTTATTCTTCCAATCAATGAACACAGAGTATTTTCTCATTTACTTGTGTTCTTTTCAGTTTCTTTCATCAATATCTTACACTTTTCAGTGTACAGATCTTTTGCCTCCTTGGTTAAGGAGGCCTCTTTAGTGGAATCCATCTTGGCTAAAAGATGTGTATACACACATTCAAGGATGCTGGGATGTAGCAAATATGAACTCTGAAGCAGGCAAATCAAAAGGACTGGCCAAAGGAAACCCAGAAGTGCCCCCATAGAAGTAATTCAAACTACCATGAGAGTGCAACTCAGCAACTCTCCATCTCAGCCCGCCCATGTGTCTATCCACACATGCTGTACTCTTTCCTCCTAATAAACACTCATTTCACTACTTTCCACCTTAGTATAAATTATTTTCCTGCAAAGCCAAAGGGCCCGAGCCTTGTCATTGACCACTGGCCTAGTGGCTGAAATTTGGTGCTTTCACTGCCATAACCTGACCTCAATCTCCAGTTGGGAACCAAAGCCCTGCTTCAAGCTGAGGCCACCTGAGATCAATATCATTTACTGAACAGGGACCTTGGGTTTGCAGACCCTCCATGACAGATAAGAAAAAGTAAAAGGTTAAGGTATCAATTAAAGTTAGGTATCAATGAGTTTTAAAAAAGCACACTTGAAGATACTTTTGAGAAGTTTATCTCTTCAAAGAAATAGCTCTTAAATAAAACAGATCAAACACCAACTAGATAATTTCAGTTCTCTTCCAAAAATGCAAGGGTTTCAGCCAGATAGGAGTCACTTATATGACATGTCACTACCCCGGGAGTTGGTTCAGTGCTCTAATGGCTAACAATCACAGCACAATTACCAAATTGACAAATTTGACCTTTAAGGAAGCTGTATTTGTGTTGAATTCAAACCACCTTTAAATACAAAAAAGTATATTTTTAGATGTGGTAGAAATGCATCATAGAGTTGGCAAATAATATAGCCTATTTTCTGACTGAGTGATGTATTCCACTTCACTTGGTTCAGTTCAGTTGCTCATTCATGTCCAACTCTTTGTGACCCCATGGACTGCAGCATGCCAGGCCTCCCTGTCCATTGCTAACTCCGAGTTTATTCAAACGCATGTCCATTGAGTCAGTGATGCCATCCTGTGGTTTCAGCATCTCCTCCCACTAGCAGATGCTGAAACCACACACTCATTTTTTTTTTTTTAATTTGAGTAAATTTTCATCTTTCTGGACTTTGATTTGGATTTATGGGGGAAAAAAATGAGGCGATTCCATTCCACGTAGCTAAAGCAGTAAAGTTGATATGGCAAAGGAAGCCACGGGAAGCCACATTCTCTACCTAGTTCCCACCACAAAATCACAAACGGACACTTCACACGAAGCCACTCACCACACTGCAACCACATTGGCTGACCTTATTCTAGTCCTTATTTCTTTCACTGGCATTCCTTTTCTTCTCTCATTCTAGTAAAATTGCATATAGAAAGATGGAAACTCGATACATAGACATTATTCCCCTTGTTTTAAACCTGTAATTGACAGATTGCAAGGAAAGCAAACTCAAAAATCAAGGAAAAGACAGGACGTGTTCTGTTTCAAGCCACTCTGTCTTAAACTAACTCTTTGATACAAAGTGTTCAGATATGAGAGGTACTCATTATTTTAACCACATAGAATATTTCCTGTGAAGGCACAAGGCATTTCTATGAAGTCAGATTTGACAAATGAGCATCAATCCTCATAAAACAATGATTATTTCCCCTTTCTCACTACATTTATACTTGTATTAGTTTCCCAAAGGCATTTAAATGGCTACTGTCTTTACATGAACCTACAGCAGATTTCCTGAGTCAGAGATAAGGCCCTTGTCCATCTGCAAAGGATAATCTCCTGGCAAGAATACTGGAATGGGTAGCCATTTCTTCTCCAGAAGATCCTTCTGACCCAGGGATTGAACCAGGTCTCCTACATTGTAGGCAGATTCTTTAATGTCTGAACCAGCAAGGGAGCCCTAATTTTACACATGTATTAGCTTAAAGAAGTTCTCAGCTACCCTCCCTTTTCCACAAATAGGGGGTTAAGTGTTAATATTGGATTGTTCAATTTGAAAATATTGTATGAAATCACTTTGCTGGAGGTAAAGTTCAATTAAAACCTGAATGTAACTAGAAAGCTCTCTCTCTTTGGATATTTAATTTTTCAGTTCAGTTCAGCCACTCAGTTGTGTCTGACTCTTTGCGACCCCATGAACTGCAGCATGCCAGGCCTCCCTGTCCGTCACCAACTCTTGCAGCCTACCCAAACTCATGTCCATTGAGTTGGTGATGCCATCCAACCATCTCATCCTCTGTCATCCCCTTCTCCTCCTGCCCTCAATCTTTCCCAGCATCAGGGTCTTTTCAAATGAGTCAACTCTTCACATCAGGTGGCCAAAGTATTGGGGTTTCAGCTTCAACTTCAGTCCTTCCAAAGAACACCCATGACTGATCTCCTTTAGGATGGACTGGTTTGATCTCCTTGCAGCCCAAGGGACTCTCCAGAGTCTTCTCCAACACCACAGTTCAAAAGCATCAATTCTTTGGCACTCAGCTTTCCTTATAGTCCAATTCTCATATCCAAATATGACTACTAGAAAAACTATAGCCTTGACTGCTACTGCTGCTAAGTCGCTTCAGTCGTGTCTGACTCTGTGTGACTCCATAGATGGCAGCCCACCAGGCTCCCCCATCCCTGGGATTCTCCAGGCAAGAACACTGGAGTGGGTTGCCATTTCCTTCTCCAATGCATGAAAGTGAAAAGTGAAAGGGAAGTTGCTCAGTCGTGTCCGACTCTTCGCGACCCCATGGACTGCAGCCTACCAGGCTCCTCCATTCATGGGATTTTCTAGGCAAGAGTACTAGAATGGGGTGCCATTGCCTTCTCCAATAGCCTTGACTAGACGGACCTTTGTTGGCAAAATAATGTCTCTGCTTTTGAATATGCTGTCTAGGTTGGTCATAGCTTTCCTTCCAAGGAGTAACCATCTTTTAATTTCCTGGCTGTAATCACCATCTGCAGTGATTTTGGAGCCCCCAGAAATAAAGTTTGTCACTGTTTCCACTGTTTCCCCATCTATTTGCCATGAAGTGATGGGACTGGATGCCATGATCTTAGTTTTCTGAATATTGAGCTTTAAGCCAACTTTTTCACTCTCCTCTTTCACTTTCAAGAGGCTCTTTAGTTCTTCACTTTCTGCCATAAGGGTGGTATCATCTGCATATCTGAGGTTATTTGGTAGAAACCTTCACAAATGATACATACAGGAATGGTGATTTTTTTCTATTAACTGTAAAAATTTTTAAAATTCATAATAAAATGCTATGAAATCATACCATAACATTTTCATTTTAATTTATAAAATATATATTTACTCATCAATATTGTGATGCAGAAATAAATATTTTCTTTGATGATATCTTTCCTTACTAGAATTTGAGGTCTTCCTTACACAACTATGCTTTTGTTATAATATCTATGAATTCAGGAATTAACTTTTCAAAGTAGAGCTGTGATTTAAAGATGCATTCAAAGTAACCTGAATGCAAAATGATTCTAAATTTGTGAAACTTTTTTAATAATTGACTTTCTCTTACCTAATTCAATTGCAATATTTTAAATGACTTTCCTTTATTAGTTAAAAAATTAACTTTTGATATAATCAATAGTTTCAAAAATGTTTTCTGATTTATCTTTCTCTTCACACACATATTCACTAACGTGTTTTTAAATTGTATTATGTAATTACAACAAATTCAATTGGCAAAACATAGATTTGGGGACAAGTACAACTGATTTTTCTTTTCTTTTTTTTTTGTGCTTAAAAAAGAGAGCACTTTGTAGAATTTGTAGTCTATTATTATTTGTCGGTTCACTTATATTATAAACTTTCCAAGTGTTTCTTTACTGTTTAATTGGCATCTAACACATCACATTTTAAAATAATTTTTCCCATTTTTGCCATTATATATAATAAAGCAAGGTCTTCCTCAGTGGCTTAGAAGTAAAGAATCCTCCTGTGATGCAAGAGACATGGGTTCAATTCCTGGATTGGGTAGATCCCCTGGAGGAGGGCATGGCAACCCAATCCAGTATTCTTGCCTGGGTAATCCCATGGACAGAGGAGTCAAGTGGGTTACAGTCCATGGGGTCGCAAAAGAATCGGACACAACTTAGCGATTATACAACAACAAAAACATAATAAAACAAAAACAGTTTCATATATCTTACCACATTTAGAGGGTATTTTCAAAAAGGGCTGACAAAAATATAAATGCATGTAAATGAATATAAATGCAAAATTCACTTTGGGAGACCAGTGTGAGTATTTAAAAAAGGCACCAAAGTTTCTCCCGAGTAGCTACTGGTTATGATTTGTGTAATAAGGTGGATCTAGTTTGAATGTCTCTGGGTAAGTAGAAGCCAAGGTTTGTGAGTTTATTTATGCTTCTTGATTCTCCTAAGCTCTGCTGCCCAGAGTAGCTAGTTCGAGCTTCTGAAAGAGAGAGACCGCGTCTTCTGAATCTTTGTATCTTCAGCAACCAGCAGTATGCATGTCAGGTAGTAGGGACTCAATAGTGTTTGTGGAATGAATACTTTCCAAATGTACTAGACCCATGTAGCCTAGATCTCTCCAATTCTTTCTTACAGTCCTCACAAGACAGTCAAATTCTGCAGATTTTGTCTTCTTTATTTCTACCAGAATGTAGACAACAGGGCAGAGGCTCTGGGTATCTCTCTGACTTCTGTACCTTCAGCACCATTCAATGACTGACACATCATAGGCACTCCGTAAGTATTTGAGGGATGAAGTCAGTGCACATGATTTAAATCCTTCCTATCTTCTCTTTCTCCACTGCTACTGGCCAAATTCAAGTTGTCGAGAGACAGTGTAGACTGAAGCTGAGAGCATTAAGTACCATCAACTGAGATCTTACTGAAAATAACACTGTTATACTGAGCAAGCTATATAGTCTTAGTAAGTCTCTGCTTGCTAATCTTCAAAATGTGAGCAAACCAAACTATTGCTGGTTTAGAACATGTCAGGGTATCTTCTTTATTTGCTTATGCTGAATTGCATGATTTATTCTTGCCTGCCTGTGGATACATAATCACCTTTAAAGACTCTGCTCAAGCATCACTTGCTCTAGGAAGCTTTTCTTATCTCTAATCTGTTCTTGTCACTGTTGATTTTCACCCCCAAACTCCCTCCTCGTGTGAATCTGAACACACCTTCTTTCCCTGTTTACTATTCAGCCTCTCTATCACTGCAATGCAGCAAGTCATTGCTTTAATTTATTAGCACTTATGTCTTCCTCTATTGGAATGCAAGCTCCTGGTGGATAGGGTTGTGTCTTGTTGACATCAGTATTTATTTAGAATGTGCAATCAATACATTTTGTGACAACTAAAATAGTTTGCACGTTAGGGTTATTTTTCCATCACTGGGTCTCTTTAGATCCAATCATATGAGAAAAATAAATACCAAATTCAAAATACTTAATCAAGTATTTTAATAAGACTTTTCAGCTGGATGCTTCAGAAATAATTGCAATAGGATGTGAAAGGGAAATATTGTTGATACTCAGTAAATAAAGTGATGGACAAAGATGAGCATGATAAATTTAACTCCAGTTTACCAGAGAAGATTTATAAATACTTACAAAAGTATATAAAGAATAATAATTATCTTTCATATTTGCACATACAAACTTGCCTTTATATAAATGATCCATTCAATTGCCTAGCAAAATACATAAGCTGTTTTTCTTTTTTTAATAAAAATCATTGCTTTGGTTTTAAGTAATGAAAATAAGTGATGATTTTGACCTCATTCTGGAGTCAATAAAAAATAGCATGGAGAAGTTTGGACAATCAATTGGTCTGGCCTTTAAAGAAACCAAACCTATCATTGTCCCTCATTACACAGTGAATTAATTTAAAATCCATGCACCTAAGGAGACAAAGACCCCTTGCAACATGGCCTTATCCTTCCTGACATGCGTTGCAGGCATTAGTTACAGTGAAATAATTTCCATCCTGAAAAGCAGTGTATGTATTCATGACACTTTGTCTTGCCCTAGAGTTTTCTCTGCTTTGAAATCTTACCCAGCTGTCAAAACTTGAATATCGCTTTCTCAATGTGACCTTTGTAGATTTCCAAAACTAGAGGTAAACTCTATGTTCTTTGAGGTGCCACGGGACTTCAGTTATCCCTGTTATTACCATCAACATTCTGTAATTCAGAATATGTTTCCCATCATAAGAACTTTCTGGAATACTTGATAACATACAGATGCAGAATGTTCGAAAACTTCAGGGGAGGCCTATGGGACTCTTACTAGTACCCCCAGGGAAGTTATACTGTAGGGAACATTTGAAAAACACTGTTAATGTGTATTTTAGCCATTTGGGTAAGTCTTATCACTCTTTAAATTCATTTCAATGTCTTATTCAATTTTTTTGACTTTAATCTTCCAACGTTTTATGCAATATTTTCTATGCATTATTAATTAAAATTAATCTACTTAAATTGAAAATTATCATATATGGAGTAGGTATTTTGCATGTGCCTAAAAATCCTTTCGGAAAAAGTAAACATGAACAATAGAAACAAACAGATATTTGGGACAGTCAAGTAGAACAGTTCACTTGAGAAATAGCGTAATGAATTTAGGGCTTCTCTGGTGGCTCAGTGGTAAATAATCTGCCTGCCAAGGCAGAAGAAACGGGTTCAACCCCTGAGTTGGGAAGATCCCCCAGAGGAGGAAATGGCAACCCACTCCAGTATTCTTGCCTGGAGAATCCCATGGACAGAGAAGCCTACAGTCCCTAGGGTCACAAAGAGTTGGACATGACTGGGACTCAGTCACATAGTGAGTTGAGGACATTGGGGGCTTCCAGATCTGTGGCTCATCAGTTTATAACCAACATTTTCATTTAAGGCTGCTCATCTTTAAAATGAGGTTGACAGCATTTACGCTTTCTACTTTGTCAAATGAGACAGGGTGTGAAATTGCTTTGTAATCGTATAAATACTAGTTATTACTGTAGAAGCAACTGTGTTTTGGAAGTTTATGAATCCTAGGAGTTGCATGCTTAAATGGGCTTAGATAGAGGACAAAGTTCTTAAAAAGTGAAATTAGAAAGGTAAAAGGGAGCTTATTACATGGTTTGACTTTATCCATTTTCCTGCAGGGCTCTTTCCAAATTAAAGGCCTCTGTGAGGGTGGTGATATTTACTAGTTGGTGATTGAAAGATGCTTAGACTTTTCTGCCAACTTACTGAGTTGGCCAAAAAGTTTGTTCACGTTTTTCCATACAATGTAACAGAAAAACCCAAATCAACTTTTTGGTCAACCCAATGCTTTGCAAAACATTGGCTCAGCATTTCTGAACCCCAAAGTTTGCATCTTTCCAATGTTATATTTTAGTAAATTTATTCATGAAGTTCAAAACCCATGTCCTGCCTTTATATATGTCCTTTCTTCCATCTTTCTTACAAACCAGACTTTTGAGCACAGACAGAGCTCTAAATTGGAGTGGCTGAATGTTTGGTAGCATTTTTAAGCTTGTTAAAATGAAGAATGGCAAGGATGGAATTTAATATTCTTAGCATAGATTACCGGGGAAGGCAATGGCACCCTACTCCAGTACTCTTGCTTGGAAAATCCCTTGGATGGAGGAGCCTGGTAGGCTGCAGTCCATGGGGTCGCTAAGAGTCAGACACGACTTCACTTTCACTTTTCACTTTCATGCATTGGAGAAGGAAATGGCAACCCACTCCGGTGTTCTCACCTGGAGAATCCCAGGGATGGCTGAGCCTGGAGGACTGCCGTCTATGGGGTCACACAGAGTCGGACACGACTGAATCGACTTAGCAGCAGCAGCAGCAGCATAGATTAATTAAAGCCCAAGGCCAGAAACTCATAGAAGAGGATAAGTAATAAACTCAAGCCAAACAGGGTTTAAATAATACTAATGAGCATATTTAGTTTAAAAAAAAATTAATGCTTCAGAGCAGAGCAGTAAAGTCATATAATCTAGTTGAGTAAGATTAGTTTTAGGAGTAAAGGGATATTTAAGCTTATCAGGCTAGACTGTTAAGGGAATCCTGGTCAGCTGGGATGTGTAAAGGTGACCCAGAATGCCTATTCTTCTTTCAGACTGTGGACTGTGATTGTAGTCAAGAAATTAAAAGATGCTTGCTCCTTGGAGGGAAAGCTATAAAAAACCTAGACAGCATATTAAAAAGCAGAAACATCACTTTGCTGACAAAGACCCATATAGTCAAAGCTATGATTTTTCCAGTTGTTATATGTGGATATGAGAGTTGAATTGTAAAGAAGTCTCAGCACCGAAGAATTGATGCTTTCAAATTGTGGTACTGGAGAAGACTCTTGAGAGTGCCTTGGAATGCAAGGAGATCAAATCAGTCAATCCTAAAGGAAATCAACCATGAATATTCATTAGAAGGACTGATGGTGAAGCTCTGATAATTTGGCCACCTGATGCGAAGTGGTGACTTATCCGAAAAGACACTGATGTTGGGAAAGATTGAAGGCAAAAGGAGAAGGGGGTGACAGAGAATGAGATGGTTGGATAGAATCACTGTCTCAATGGATATGAATTTGAGCAAACTCAGGGAGATAGTAAAGGACAGGGAAGCCTGGCGTGCTACAGTCCATGTGGTTGCAAAGAGTCAGATATGACTCAGCAACTGAAAACAACAATTAATCCTGGAGGCTTATATTGAGAATCCACAACAGAAGTTAGACCAATGAACTCTAGTGGGGAATTATGGTGCCAAGAATTAGGATGACACAAGCAACAGAAAAAACTGGGAATTCTAGACGAGTTTTAGGGTTGCCTTGGAGATCCAACCAGTCCATTCTGAAGGAGATCAGCCCTGGGATTTCTTTGGAAGGAATGATGCTAAAGCTGAAACTCCAGTACTTTGGCCACCTCATGCGAAGAGTTGACTCATTGGAAAAGACTCTGATGCTGGGAGGGATTGGGGGCAGGAGGAGAAGGGGACGACAGAGGATGAGATGGCTGGATGGCATCACTGACTCGATGGACGTGAGTCTGAGTGAACTCCGGGAGTTGGTGATGGACAGGGAGGCCTGGTGTGCTGCGATTCATGGGGTTGCAAAGAGTCGGACACGACTGAGCGACTGATCTGATCTGATCTCTGCCTGAATCAGAGCCCAGAAGCCTGAGGAATAGTCTAGTCTAGAAGCGATTGCACCTTTAACTAGTTTGTATTTGCATATGCCTTTGGGTATGTGGAGGGTGCCGATTCTTACAGGTTTTTTTGGTTATAGAATATGTCATCAAGATGTTGTGG
The DNA here is from genome assembly GCF_032452875.1 of Bos javanicus. Taxonomy (NCBI): domain Eukaryota; kingdom Metazoa; phylum Chordata; class Mammalia; order Artiodactyla; family Bovidae; genus Bos; species Bos javanicus. The sequence continues at coordinate 33,036,816 of NC_083881.1, read as the reverse complement.
TATTCTAGGAGCATGGTTAAATTAATTTTCTTCTTTTCTTTCTGTTTTTTTTATTTTAAAAATTGAGATGAAATTCACATACTATAAACTTAATTTTAAAGGGTACAAATCACTGGGTTTTGTTTTTATTTATTCAAGCTTTTAAAATTTGTAATTCTTTAAACAATTTTTAAGGGATGTACTCCATTTACAGCTATTACAAAATATTGGCTATATTCCACGTGTTGTACAGTGCATCCTCAGTGAGTTTTAATACATTCACAATGCTGTACAATCACCACTTCTATCTAATTCCCAAACATTATCACCCCCAAAGAAAATCCCATAGCCATTAAGCAGTCACTCTCAAATTCTCTCCCTGCCCCTGGAAATCACCAGTCTGTTTTCTGTCTCAATGAATTAGCCTATTCTGGATATTTCAATGTGGGACCTTTGGTGTCTGGCTTCTTTCACTCAGCATAATGTTTTCAAGATCCATGTACATTGTAGCTTGTTATCCATACTTCATTCCTTTATGTTGCTGAATAATACTTCATTGTATGTGTACACAACTGTTTGTTTCTTTGTTCATCTATTGATGGACATTTGAGTGGTTTCCACATTTTAGCTATTATAAACGGTGCTGCCACGAACATTTGTGTACAAATTTTTGTTCAAATACTTGTTTTCAACATGCTGGGTATATACACTGGAGAGGACTTGTTTACTCATATGGTAATTCTATGTGTAACTGTTTGAGAAACCATCAAACTTTTCTACAGTGTCTGCACCATTTTACATTCTTACTAACAAAGTCTGAGTGTTCTATTTCTTCACACCCTTACCAATGCTTATTTTCCTTTTTTTTTTTAAAAAAATTATGTCTATCCTAATAGGTGTGAAGTGAAATCTCATTATGGTTTTGATTTGCATTTCCCTAATGACTAAGGATGCTGAGCAAGTGCTTGTTGGTCATTTGCATACCATCTTTGAAGAAATACCTATTCACATCTTTTGCCTATTCTTTCATTGAGTTGGTGGTCTTTTTGTTATTGCATTCTAAGTGTTCATTATGTATTCTGTATACTGGACCCTTATCAGATATATAATTTGTAGACATTTTTCCCCATCATGTAGGTTCTCTTTTTACTTTCTTGGCAATGTCCTTTGTTGCACAAAAATCTTAAATTTTGATAAAATCCAATTTATCTTTTTTTTTTTTTTTGTATTGTTAGCCATGTCTGTTGTGTCATATCTAAGTATCCTTTGCCAAATCTGAATTCTTGAAGACTTATTCTTGTGGGTTCCTCTAAGAGTTTCAGAGTTTTAGCTCTTACATTTAGATTTTGTTCCATTTTGAGCTAATTTTTGTGAATGGCATGAAGTAGAGGTCCTACTTCAGGGTTTTACATGTGAATAGTTATTCCAGCACTATTTATTGAAAAAATTATTTTTTCATCATTGATAGGTCTTGTTGTCTTTATCTAAAATCAACTGGCCATGGAAGTATGAGTTGATTACTATAGCTTGGTAGTACGTTTTAAAATTGGGAAGTGTGAACTCTCCAGCTTTGTTCTCCTTTTTCCAAATGGTATCATTTACTCCTAATAATTTTTTAATAGGACCTATCTCCAAATACAGTCACATTGGGAGTTAGGGCTTCAACATACGAAGTTTGAAGTGACATAGTTCAGTACACGACAAATATGCTGTTACCTGTGGGCTTTTTTTTTTTTTTTTTCATAAATATCCTTCATCGTGTCGACAAAGCTCCCTTCTATTCCTAGTCTGCTGACTGTTTTTATTCACGAAAAGGTCTTGCATCTTGTCAAATGCCTTTCTGCATTTGTGTATATGATCACTTGGTTTTTCTTCTCATTCTATTGATGTATTATTCCAAGCTATATCTCACCGATTGATTTTTGAGTTTTGAATCACCCTGCATTCCTGGAATAAATTTCACTTGGGCATGGTGTATAAACCTTTTAATATGCTGCTGGATTCAGTTTACTAGTATTTTTTATAGCGTTTTTACATCTATAATCATAAAGGCTTTTGGCATGCAGTTTTCTTTTCTTGTGGTCTGTTTTTCTGGTTTTGATATCAGGGTAATACTGGCTTCAAAAAATTAGTTGAGAATTGTTCTCTTCTCTTCTATTTTTAGAACTGCCTGAGAAAGGTTGGTGTTTTTTCTTCTTTTAATGTTTGATAGGATTTACCAGTGAAACCATTTAGTCCTCCACTTTGATAGTCTTTGATTACTGAGTCAATCTCATTATTTGTTATAGATTTATTTAGGTTTTCTACTTATTCTAGGCCAGTTTTGTTAATTCGTGTCTCTAGAAATTTGTTCATTTCACCTAGATTATCTAACTGATTGGTATTCACAGGTTCACAGTGTTTGCTTATGATCCTTTTATTTCCGTGAGCAGGATTAATTTATAACATGACATACACTGAAACCCACACAGTACAGTGTCTACATATTAAATCATGTGTTATACCGACGTCTTCTAGAGTGACAGTGCCCAGAAATCAAGAACTTACATGTTCTTCTTTTAAAGTAATTTTATTTATGTATTTATTTTTGGCTGTGCAGGCTCCCCATTGCTTTTCTCGGACTTTCCGTAGTTGCAGAGAACGGGGTTACTCTTTATTGTGGTACAAGGGCTTCTCCGTGTGGTGGCTTTTTTTGTCGTGGAGCATGGGTTCTAGGTGTGAGGGCTCGTGTTCTAGTAGCTGCAGCTCTCAGGCTCTAGAGCATGGGCTCAAGAACTTACGTGTTCTTTGCTTAGCACCTGGCTTCCCAAAACACTCATGTAAAGTGCTTTCATTTGTAGAGAAAATATTGCTTTCCATCTTACTATGCATCATGAAAAACTGAATACCTTAAAGGCTAAAATGAAATAATAGAGTGGAAACATTAATGACATCTGCTATTATGGGCTCTTAGTATTTTCTGGGCAACACACTAAACACTTTATATCATTTAATCCTCATCACAACTCTCCAATATAGGTACTACTGCAACCCCATATTTACAAATGCAGGGAAGGAAACTAAGCCTAAAAAAATTTTTTTTAAAGAAAAACATGACACATAAGATCACAGAATAAGGGGCAGAAGTGAAACTTGAGCCTAGGTCTTTCTGCTTTTCCTTCCAAATGACTACATAGAAGCAGTAGAAATTAGTCTTGGTGTTTTTCCATAGTTTGTGAACATTTGGGCACTTATTTCTCATAGAAGAGTCAGTTTCTCAGTTCTCCCAGTGACTGAGTTGGGTTGAGCATTTTTGAGTTGTGATTATTTCCTGCTTACACAATGAGAAATGTCACAGAATTTTAAGGTTGTTGACTTGCCTGAGACATTCTGGAAAGAAGTAAAACCATTTCATAGCTGAATAGCATAGTTATTTCAAGGCAAGAAAGTTTACGAAGTTCTAAAAATTTCAATGTAGCATGAAGCACATGAGGCAAAACTGTAAAAACAAATATACCATATTTCAGTCTTTAATGACTCAATAAGGTTTTTATTATTCCAAAGTGGATTTACTTAGACCAATAAATCCAATAATCTAGCTAAAAGGTTCCTTTATTTTCTTTTAGCAGCTAAGCAATGAAATGAATTCTACCTAATGACAAATGTATTAAAAGCAGATAATAGCATTTTTAGGGAGAAGCTAAGAGAAGGCTCACTGTGCCCAGAATTATCATTGGTCTTACTGTAGACATTATACAAAAAGATTTCTGATATTTTTGTTATAAAGATGGCAGTTTTATGCATCTTGGAGCTTGTAACTCTACCAGATAAGTATACACTTGATTTTATAATTGATGGAAAAAGGATGCAAAAAAAAAAAAAAAAATCCAGGGCCATTATAATTTGGAACATGTAGTTCCTGATTTTAAACCACTGTCATCTCATTAAAATGTTAGATTTATAATACATAACTCAAGATAAAAATGGAATAACTGAAAAAATACTGTAATGTGTCTTAAACCAAGGGCTAGTAACAACAATATGAAAGTCTATACATGAGAAAACACAAAGGTAAAATGCCTCTGTCATCATTTTAAGTTTCATTATTCAGCAGTTAATGAACTCTCTCTTTTAGAGCAGATGGAAGACAATCCCATTTTTATGATTTATGAAAAACTCTTGCACAAACATTTAAGCCAAAGCCTTTGACTGTGTGGATCACAATAAACTGTGGAAAATTCTGCAAGAGATGGGCATACCAGACCACCTGACCTGCCTCTTGAGAAACCTGTATGCAGGTCAGAAACCAATAGTTAGAACTGGACGTGGAACAACAAACTGGTTCCAAATAGGAAAAGGAGTACGTCAAGGCTGTATATTGTCACCCTGCTTATTTAACTTATATGCAGAGTACATCATGAGAAACTCTGGGCTGGAAGAAGCACAAGCTGGAATCAAGATTGCCGGGAAAAATATCAATAACCTCAGATATGCAGATGACACCACCCTTATGGCAGAAAGTGAAGAAGAACTAAAAAGCCTCTTGATGAAAGTGAAAGAGGAGAGTGAAAAAGTTGGCTTAAAGCTCAACATTCAGAAAACTAAGATCATGGCATCCGGTCTCATCACTTCATGTCAAATAGATGGGGAAACAGTATAAACAGTGGCTGACTTTATTTTTTGGGCTCCAAAATCACTGCAGATGGTGATTACAGCCATGAAATTAAAAGATGCTTACTCCTTGGAAGGAAAGTTATGACCAACCTAGACAGCATATTCAAAAGCAGAGACATTACTTTTCCAACAAAGGTCTGTCTAGTCAAGGCTATGGTTTTTCCAGTGGTCGTGTATGGATGTGAGTGTTGGACTGTAAAGAAAGCTGAGCACCGAAGAATTGATGCTTTTGAACTGTGGTGTTGGAGAAGACTCTTGAGAGTCCCTTGGACTGTAAGGAGATCCAACCAGTCCATCCTAAAGGAGATCAGCCCTGGGTGTTCATTGGAAGGACTGATGTTGGAGCTGAAACTCCAATACTTTGGCCACCTGATGTGAAGAGCTGACTCATTTGAAAAGACCTTGATGCTAGGAAAGATTGAGGGCAGGAGGAGAAGGGGATGACAGAGGATGAGATGGTTGGATGTGATCACCGACTCGAGGAACATGGGTTTGGGTGGACTCGGGGAGTTGGTGATGGACAGGGAGGCCCGGCGTGCTGTGGTTCATGTGGTCATGAAGAGTCGGACATGACTGAGCGACTGAACTGAACTGAACTTGCACTTTTCCTCCAAATATTTTTAAACCTAATTAGGAGAACAAATTATTCTAAGCAGGTATTAATGAAGATGGAAATTTGTCAAGCTGAACGTGGGACAGTAAAATGCTAGTGTCCCAAAGATTACTACTGGAATCCCTTCCCTGTCAATTATTTTTCATACAACACCTTTTCTCAGGAATCTCGGAACATAAATGATGGTAACTAAGTAGAAGGAAATAGAATTCTATCAGGAAAATTCTATTATATTTTGCTTTCTCTGATCTTATAGTTTCGAAGAATGCACAATTTATATCAACAGCATAGTTAATCACAGTGAAACAGTGATTCTGAACTCAGACTATCTGGTTGGAGGCCTGTCTTCACCTAGGTATGATCTTTTTTTGTCTGTTTTTTCACCTGTAAAAAAGACAAAAATAATATCTACCACATAGAGTTGTTGTGAAGATTGAAAGTTTTATTAAATTCTTAGAACATCATCCAGCACATGGTAAGATGCCAAAATATTACCTGTCCTTTTTTTTTTTTTTTTTTTTTTATAAACTACTTCAATGGTCTTCTACCAAATCTCTCTGGTGCCAATCTTATTGCTATTCCATCCATCACCTGTAATTGGCTACAGTGATCTTTCTGTAGGAAGATGACTAGAGATGACATCTCTTTGGTGATATGTCTATCTTCTCAGTACTCTTTTCTTCACAGCATTTAACTTCATCTAATACATATTTTCCTTTCACAAATAGCTTTGAAATATGTATATATTTTACACAAACACATAGAACATTTTGCTTATTCATTACCTTTATTTTTTTATTTTTCTCTTTCCCAATCAAATATACACTCCAAGGACAAGAATTTTTGTCTGTTTTGTTCAATATGGGCAAGATGTGTAACGGCAAATATTGCAGTGTAATGTAGTCTGGATGTAAAAGTCCGACTTTATTGGGGAAATGCAAAAGTCAAAAAATCATTAAAGAGGAACACAATTCCCATTCTCTCACAATCTCCCAGAGAAGCCTTCAAGATATTCTTGGACACACAATAGGGTTGTGCTCCATAGGATTAAGCATGGTCCCTAGTCATATCTTTTACAGTGAGAATGGCCTTGTGTATGTCTATTAGTCAACAGTCAGGTCTCTGGCACCACAAAGTCTGAGTAGAAGCAGTTGTCTGTGAGCACCAGGTGTTAGCATGAGCAGAGTCTACTTGCTGAATGGCAGAAAGGAGGCCTCCTTCTGCCTTCTGCCATTCCCTTGGAAAGTTGGGTTCAGTGGCTGAGTTCAAAGACAAGCTATATTCCACTAATAGAGTAGAAAACCCTCTCTCCTGACCTAATAGACACAGAGCCTCAAATTTCGGGAGATTCATTGCCAGGCATCCTGAGGTTCCAAGATAATTCCTCAACGGTAGTAACTTACACCTTTATCAGCTTACATTTTAGTAGAGGCATGTAGCCAAGGGCAAGTCTTAAGCTATAATCATATAACAAGAACAACCATTTCTTTCAGTCTACAAATTTCCACTTGTGGCTAAGCCCTGAGCAAAGTTTTTATATATATTATTTCACTTAATATTTAAAAGGACCATATAAATATCATAAATCACATATTATGTGGAGACATGTGGCTGAGAGGTAGTTAAAAATTGTTATTTAAGATGCTATAGTAGCTTTCAGGTGAACTAGGACTTAAACCCAGATATGAAAGAGAAAGTTAAAGTGTTGGTTGCTCAGTGGACTCTTTGTGACCCCATGGACTGTAGCCCCCCAGACTCCTCTATCCAAGGGATTTTCCAGGCAAGAATACTGGAGTGGGTTGCCATTTCCTTCTCCATGGACTCTTCCTGAACCAAGGATTGAAACTGGGTCTGCCACATTGCAGACAAAGCCTTTACCATCTGAGCCACCAAGGAAACCGGGGTAAATCTCAATATATCTGACTGCAAAGTTTATGATATTTCTAGAATAAAACCACACAGGTCTATTTCAATGAGATGCAAAATAAGCATTTTTGGTGAAAATTATTTGGAGATGAAAAGGCTTAGAGAGAAAGTGAATGAAAGGAGAGACAGGTGGATCAGAAGAGAACACACTTAGTCTAGTCCACCAACCTGTCAACTGAGGCTTACTCCTCTGACATCATGGAATGATATTAAGAAGAAAAATATTGATCTCTGCAATATTACGACATACTTACTGCCCTGATTTCTGTTGATATGTCTCAGTCTAGGGAAAATCATTTGTAGGAGGGTCATTAACATTTGCTGAATGTTTTCATAATTAAAGACCACTACGGCTCTTGAAATTTAAGCGAAATATGATACGTAAACCCAAATAGCTCCCTGAGGTTTAAATACTCAAATGGGACATTTATCTCCACATTCATCTTTGCTCACTCCTAATCTTGAATGTCCTTGATTTCCAAGTACACACACAAATGTGTATATCTACATGCACATACATACACACATACACACCAAAGCCTAATATCATATCACGTATTCCAATTCTTAAAAATCCTTTCTACTTCCAAGCACTGAGGTTTCTCATTCGTCCTTCCCTATGGGTTGTATGGCCTCTAGGTGTTTTACTGGCTACTCCCTTTTTTCCCTTCCCTTCTCCTCTCTCAGACAAACTCCCTTTACTTTTTCCATGCAGAGTAAATCAACAATCACTACTGGCTTCCTGGGCTAAGACACCAATCCATGCCTTCAGGATTTTATCTTTTACTCCAAGTGTTTTTTAATGTATTTTCTTGAACAAAGTCTATATCCTACCTTTATTAGCTATCTATTACCATTCTCTCCTCCAGGAGATCTTCCCAACCCAGGGATCGAACCCACATCTCTGGTGTCTCCTGCATTGCAGGGGATTCTTTACCACTGAGCTACTAGGAAAGCCCAACTATGTAAAAAAAATTATTCCCCTAAACTAGCAGCTTAAAACAAAAAACATTATCTCACCATTTCTGTGGGTCAAGAATTCAGGAGCAGGTTATCTGGTGGGTTTGGCTCATGAGGTTGCTATGGAGACAGCCTCGAAAGCTATAGTCATCTGAAGGCTCAACTGGGGATGAAGGATGTCCTTCCAAGATGGCTCCCTCACAAGGCTGTTGGTAGGAGGCCTCAGTTCTTTGGATTCAGTTGTCAGGAGGCTCCAGTCCTCACAACGTGAGGCTTTTCCATATGGCTGTCAGAGTAGCACCACAGAAAGCATCCAATTTTCACTGGAGAGGGTAATTCTAGAGAGGAAACCTCAATGCCATTTATACCCTCTTCTTGGAAGTTCCACACTGTCACTTCTGCAAAGTTCTATTTGTTAGGAGTAAGTCAATATTTAAAGCCCAATAACTAGGGAAGGCAGATTGAGTTCCACACCTTGAAGGGAGAAGTATCAAAGGATTTGTTGACATGTTTTAATGCAATCATACTTTTGAAAAGAAATTCTCATGCTAGAATGCATTTTTATTCTTATTACACATAAAAGTTTGCTATAACTGAGTATAAATTCTTATAGTAATGTCTATTAGCATAAATGCTGAAGCAAGTGAAATACTTGCTTTGGTCTAGAGATGCCTATATTTTACTAGAGGAAACATTTAATGAATATTGCAAGTAACCTTTGCAAGGACTTTGCCTTATGAGCTCTTTAGTGAGTGTGGTCAGGGCAGCAAACATTTCTTTCTAAACACCAACCGTGCTGAATGGAAAACAAGTGACAAGTGCAATAAGCATACACAGTGTTATGATGTGTCCACAATGTCTGTCTAAGTATGATGACTGGTTTAGTATGATTGTGACTTTTGTAGTCTCCTCATGGATACTGCCAAAACTTTTTTCACTAGGAACAAAAATGTTGAGAATCACTCTCCAATTTTTGGTAGTTTTACCTTAAGATGAAAAAAATAACAGGGGACAGGTAATTAAGTCTAGTTAATATACAGTCATCCTCTGTTTTCTCCCCCCCCCGCCCCCCGCCGCCCAAATGATGGTTCTATCAATTGAAAAGTTAACAAAAAACAGTCTACTAATCAGCTGTTTTGCTATTATGAAAAACAAAAGATTAATTTGCCATTTCTATTGTAAAGGAACTAAGGTGATATTTTGACATCAAATAAGACTTTCTCTCTTAGGCCTCTTGAGTGAAATTATATCCAGATACACTGGCTTTATTTAATTTAGTATCTTCTATTAAAAGTAAACAAAGCCTGTCTGAGAGGGAAGCCAAATGTCCCCAGGACCACTGCCACTGTATTCTGCTGTTACCACATGACATGATAGATAAACAGCTGTGAGCTACTCTCACTGAGAAATCCAGGGGCCCTCAATGAAGATGTACCTTTCCTATGGCTAGATGAGGAGCATGGTGGGGATTAGACTCCAGAATGGCTGACTCACCATTGTGGATTTGAATTTTCACTTACTGTCTTTGTTCAGGTTGGAAAAGTCCCTTCTGTGTGGCCAGTAAAAGATATGAGGAATGCAGGGCTCCTGGGTGGGTGGATTCCATTGCGGGTTTCTGCCAACCTTCTTCTTGGGGCTGTGAGATTCCAAATGAGACACAGGACAGCTGCATAATCCTCTTAAGCACCATATGAGAGATTCACCATCACAACCCCCCCCCACCCCACACCCCACACACACACATAATACTAAGCCATAATATTTAACTCATCAGGAATAACCGTTGGGCTTCAGAATACAGTGGCACTGTTTAACCAACATAATTTCAAGGAGTCGCATAAAAGCATAATTACTGAGTTCTAATCTTTCAAACATATCTCTGCAAGGTGGGATTGTTGATTTCAGCATAGTAGCCTTTTCAAACTCTGGGAATGTGTGTGGGTATGGGTTTATGAATTTTCATTCACTGATTTATATTTTCAGGCTCAATCATTGATATCTCTTTCTCTGATGACATAAGGACAGAAGTAAACTATTGCAAGAGGAAAGTTTTAAGAGAAATAAGAACTCCATATAACTAAAATACCATGGACAAGCTGTGCCTCTAGCTTCCAGAAGAAAAAAAGGGTTCTAGATAAGCCAGGTGAGGCACCCTTGATCTGCTTGAATTCTGTGTTGTGTGATGGACTCCAAGACAGTGCTCTTGGCCCCCAGGAGAGTCACTGACAGTTTTTGTTCCTCAAGTGGAAATGGGGATAGACAAGCATGGACTCACACAAAATCCTTTGAACTGGGTCTGAAACTGATAAATGGTCAGTAAACGTCATCTATCATTATTGTGCAGGAAACAGGAGGAAAAAACCCAACCATTTACTAGCTATTGAGTGCTGCTGTCTTAAATTTTTTAAACCTTTTTTAGAGTCCAGCCTTTGGCTATGTTGTCAGGACTTTTTGGTATATTCCCTAAAGTATGTCATAACTTTATGGCCACAAATACAGGCTACAGAAGAGTGGCTTACCCTATTATCAGTCTTAGAAGACAAATCTTTAGTGGACAGAAGAGTTTTAATTGTAAAGAAGTTTTTTTTTTTTTTTTAAGCTATCTAGATGAGATTTAGGTAAAGAATTTTCCTGCCAAAACAGGAGATGCAGGTTTGATACCTGGGTCAGGAAGATACCCTGGTGAAGGAAATGGTAACCCACTCCAATATTCTTGCCTGGGAAATCCCAGAGACAGAGGGCCTGGTGGGCTACAGTCCATGTTGTCACATAGTCGAATACAACTGAGCAACTCGCATTTTCACTTTCAGAGAGACCCGTTAGGAGGCAGATGACATTTTAGACCTATTAAATGGGGATGACAGAGGATGAGATGGTTGGATGGCATCACTGACTCAATGGACACAAGTTTGTTTGAGCAAGCTTCAGGAGTTGGTGATGGACAGGGAAGCCTGGCGAGCTGCAGTCCACAGGGTCGCAAAGAGTCTGACACGACTGAGCAAATGAACTGAATGAACTGAAATATTAGGAGACAAGAGGTCGTGGTGATGGCAGGGTCATAAGAAAAGGCCAGATTCTGAATATGTAGTATTTGAGGTTAGATCCAATAGGATGTCATGATAAATTAGCTGTAATGTGAGAAAAAGACATGTGTTTACATGACCATCATTTTGTTGATTTGAGCAATTAGAAGAATGCAGTTGCCTTTTACGGAGGTGGAGGGGACTACTGCAAGGTGGCTTGGTGTAGGAGGAGTGTCTAGAGCTCAGTTCTGATATTTTATTTTTGAGATGACTCCAGCACATCCAGGTGGAGACACAGAGGTGTTAGGTGGTGTAGTGTCAGATAAAACATGGGACACCCAGTTAAGCTAGAATTTTAGATGAATACAAAACAAATATTTCATGACACACACTTGTACTAAAAAATTATTCACTGTCAGAAATTCTAATATTACTGGATGTCTTATATTTTATTGGACAAATTTGGCCATGCTATCAAGTGGGCAGTTGGATCATGAGAGGTCAACCTAAAGAAAAGCCATAAGGTTGGATAATATCATTGAAGAAATGAGTTTGACTACAGAGCAGATTGATCCAAGAAGTGAGTCATGGCACATGGAATAGACATCATGTGATGAGGAGAATGGTAAAAGTTACTAAGAAGGAGAAGACAGAAAGTTAAAAGGGAAACCAGATAAGTGTGGTATAATAGAAGCCAAAATAAAGCAGTAGTTTCAAGGAGGAATGATTAATCCTGTTTATCCTGAAAGAGATGGGAATACCAGACCACCTGACCTGCCTCTTGAGAAACCTATATGCAGGTCAGGAAGTAACAGTTAGAACTGGACATGGAACAACAGACTGGTTCCAAATAGGAAAAGGAGTACATCAAGGCTGTATATTGTCACCCTGCTTATTTAACTTGTATGCAGAGTACATCATGAGAAACACTGAGCTGAAAGAAGCACAAGCTGGAATCAAGATTGCCGGGAGAAATATCAATAACCTCAGATATGCAGATGACACCACCCTTTTGGCAGAAAGTGAAGAGGAACTAAAAAGCCTCTTGATGAAAGTGAAAGAGGAGAGTGAAAAAGTTGACTTAAAGCTCAACATTCAGAAGACGAAGAGCATGGCATCTGGTCCCATCACTTCATGGGAAATAGATAAGGAAACAGTGGAAACAGTGTCAGACTTTTATTTTTGGGGCCCCAAAATCACTGCAGATGGTGATTGCAGCCATGAAATTAAAAGACGTTTACTCCTTGGAAGAAAAGTTATGACCAACCTAGATAGCATATTGAAAAGCAGAGACATTACTTTGCCAACAAAGGTCCGTCTAGTCAAGGCTATGGTTTTTCCAGTGGTCATGTATGGATGTGAGAGTTGGACTGCGAAGAAAGCTGAGTGCTGAAGAATTGATGCTTTTGAACTGTGGTGTTGGTGAAGACTCTTGAGAGTCCCTTGGACTTCAAGGAGATCCAACCAGTCCATTCCAAAGGAGATCAGCCCTGGGATTTCTTTGGAAGGAATGATGCTAAAGCTGAAACTCCAGTACTTTGGCCACCTCATGCGAAGAGTTGAGTCATTGGAAAAGACTCTGATGCTGGGAGGGATTGGGGGCAGGAGGAGAAGGGGACGACAGAGGATGAGATGGCTGGATGGCATCACTGACTTGATGGACATGAGTCTGAGTGAACTCCGGGAGCTGGTGATAGACAGGGAGGCCTGGTGTGCTGCGATTCATGGGGTCGCAAAGAGTCGGACACGACTGAGGGACTGAACTGAACTGAACTGAACTGATTGCTGCTAATAGGTGACAGATGATAAAGAGGACTGGGAAGCCATGTATTAAAGAAGAGATGTTGACTGAGATCCTTAATGACAAAAACTTTTTTTTTTTTTTTTGCTGGGTTGTGAAGGGGAAAATCTGACTAAGACTATGTTCAGAATTCTTTTGGATATGAAAAGGAAGGGAAATTCTCTCAAGGAGTTTTATAAAGTATAGAAAAAAATTATATCACTACCTGGAGATAAGAGGGGAGGTCAAAAAGTTCATTTTTTTACTAAAAGAAGCAAATGTTGATATGGGGACCAGTATAATCCAAAAGAGTGAAAACATAATGATGCAGGAGCTGGAAGGGATAACTGTTCCCAGAATATCGTTGTATTAAAAAAAAAAATAAGAATGGGATAGAGAGACAAAAGGGGGAACTGTCTTTGGCTAAAGACATAGGTTAGCAAAAGTATGTGTTAATGTACACATGGACATATTTCCAGGGGAAGAACAGAGACATGGGTACAGGGAATGGACTGTGGACACGGTGGGGAAAGTAGAGGGTGGGGCACACTGGGAGATCGGATTGATGTATATACACTATAATGTGTAAAACAGATAGTGGGAACCTACTGTATAGCCAGGGAGCTCAGCTCGGTGCTCAGTGGTGACCTAGATAGATGGGATGTGGAGTAGAAGGTACAGGAGGGACGGGATATCTATGTATCTATCTATGTATCTATCTGTCTTTAAATATATATTCAGTTCAGTTCTGTTCAGTGGCTAAGTTGTGTCCAACTTTTGGGACCCCATAGACTGCAGTATGTCAGGCCTCCCTGTCCATTACCAACTCTCGGAGTTTACTCAAACTCATGTCCATTGAGTCGGTGATGCCATCCAACCATCTCATCCTCTGTCACCCGCTTCTCCTCCTGCCTTCTATCTTTCCCAGAATCAGGGTCTTTTCAAATGAGTCATCTCTTTGCATCAGGTGGCCAAAGTATTGGAGTTTCAGCTTCAACATCAGTCATTCCAATGAATATTCAGGACTGATTTCCTTTAGGATGGATTGGTTGGATCTCCTTGCAGTCCAAGGGACTCTCAAGAGTCTTCTCCAACACCACAGTTCAAGAGCATCAGTTCTTTGGTGCTCAGCTTTCTTCACAGTCCAACTCTCACATCCACACACGACCACTGGAAAAACCATTGTCTTGACTAGATGGAACTTTGTTGGCCAAGCAATGTTTCTGCTTTTTAACACATTGTCTAGGATGGTCATAACTTTTCTTCCAAGGAGTAAACGTCTTTTTATTTCATGGTTGCAATCACTATCTGCAGTGATTTTGGAGCCCCCAAAATAAAGTCTGCCACTGTTTCCACTGTTTCCCCATCTATTTGCCATGAAGTGACGGGACTAAATGCCATGATCTTAGTTGTCTGGATGTTGAGCTTTAAGCCAACTTTTTCACTCTCCTCTTTCATTTTCATCAAGAGGCTCTTTAGTTCTTCTTCACTTTCTGCCATAAGGGTGGTGTCATCTGCATATCTGAAGTTATTGATATTTCTCCCAGCAATCTTGATTCCAGCTTGAGCTTCATCCAGCCCGCATTTCTCATGATGTACTCTGCATATAAGTTAAATAAGCAGGGTGACAATATACAGCCTTGATGTACTCCTTTTCCTATTTGGAACAGCCTGTTGTTCCATGTCCAGTTCTAACTGTTGCTTCCTGACTTGCATACAGATTTCTCAAGAGCAGGTCAGGTGGTCTGGTATTCGCATCTCTTTAAGGATTTTCCACAGTTTATCATGATCCACACAGTCAAAGTCTTTGGCATAGACAATGAAGCAGAAGTAGATGTTCTTCTGGAACTCTCTTGCTTTTTTGATGATCCAGCAGATGTTGGCAATTTGATCTCTGGTTTCTCTGCCTTTTCTAAAACCACCTTGAACATCTGGAAGTTCACGGTTCATGTATTGTTGAAGCCTGGCTTGGAAAATTTTGAGCATTACTTTGCTAGTGTGTGAGATGAGTGCAATTGTGTGCTAGTTTGGGCATTCTTTGGCACTGGCTTTTTTGGAATTGGAATGAAAACTGACCTTTTCCAGTCCTGTGGCCACTGCTGAGCTTTCCAAATTTGCTGGCATATTGAGTGCAGTACTTTCACAGCATCATCTTTTAGAATTTGGAATAGCTCAACTGGAATTCCATCACCTCCACTAGCATTGTTCATAGTGATGCTTCCTAAGGCCCATTAGACTTCACATTCCAGGATGTCTGGCTCTAGGTGAGTGATCACACCATCGTGATTATCTGGGTCATGAAGATCTTTTTGTACAGTTCTTCTGTGTATTCTTACCACCTCTTCTTAATATCTTCTGCTTCTGTTAGGACCATTTCTGTCCTTTATTGAGCCCATCTTTGCATGAAATATTCCCTTAGTATCTCTAATTTTCTTAAAGAGATCTCTAATCTTTCCCATTCTATTGTTTTCCTGTATTTCTTTGCAATGATCGCTGAGGAAGGCTTTCTTATCTCTCCTTGCTATTCTTTGGAACTCTGCATTCGAATATGTATATCTTTCATTTTCTTCTTTGCTTTTGGTTTCTCTTCTTTTCACAGCTATTTGTAAGGCCTCCCCAGGCAGCCATTTTGCTTTTTTGCATTTCTTTTTCTTGGGGATTGTCTTGCTCCCTGTCTCCTGTACAATGTCACGAACCTCTGTCTATAGTTCATCAGGCACTGTATCAGATCTAGTCTCTCAAATCTATTTCTCCCTTCCACTGTAAATTGTTAGGGATTTGATTTAGGTCATACCTGAATGGTCTAGTGGTTTTCCCTACTTTCTTCAATTTCAGTCTGAATTTGGCAATAAAGAGTTCATGATCTGAGCCACAGTCAGCTCCCGGTCTTGTTTTTGCTGACTGTATAGAGCTTCTCCATCTTCGGCTGCAAAGAATATAATCAATCTGATTTTGGTGTTGACCATCTGGTGATGTCCATGTGTAGAGTCTTCTCTTGTGTTGTTGGAAGAGGGTGTTTGTTATGACCAGTGCATTCTCTTGGCAAAACTCTATTAGCCTTTGCCCTGCTTCATTCTGTACTCCAAGGCCAAATTTGCCTGTTACTCCAGGTGTTTCTTGAGTTCCTACTTTTGCATTCCAGTCCCCTGTAATGAAAAGGACATCTTTTTGGGTGTTAATTCCAGAAGGTCATGTAGGTCTTCATAGAACCATTCAACTTCAGCTTCTTCAGCATTACTGGTCAGGGCATAGACTTGGATTACTGTGATATTGAATGGTTTGCCTTGGAAATGAACAGAGAGCATTCTGTCGTTTTTGAGACTGCATCCAAGCCAAGTACTGCATTTCAGACTCTTCTGTTGACTATGATGGCTACTCCATTTTCTCTAAGGGATTCTTGCCCACGGGAGTAGATATGATGGTCATCTGAGTTAAATTCACCCATTCCAGTCCATTTTAGTTCACTGATTCCTAAAATGTTGACGTTCACTCTTGACATCTCCTGTTTGACCACTTCCAATTTGCCTTGATTCATGGACCTAACATTCAAGGTTCCTATGCAATATTGCTCTTTATAGGGTCGGACCTTGCTTCCATCACCAGTCACATCCACAACTGGGTGTTGCTTTTGCTTTGGCTCCATCTCTTTATTCTTTCTGGAGTATTTCTCCACTGATCTCCAGTAGCATACTGGGCATCTACCGACCTGGGGAGTTCATCTTTCAGTGTCCTATCTTTTTGCCTTTTTATACTGTTCATGGAGTTCTCAAGGCAGGAATACTGAAGTGGTTTGCCATTCCCCTCTCCAGTGGACCACATTTAGTCAGAACTCTCCACCATGACCTGACTGACTTGGGTGGCCCTACACAGCATGGCTCATATTTTTCTTGAGTTAGACAAGGCTGTGGTCCATGTAATTAGATTGGTTAGTTTTCTGTGATGGTGGTTTCAGTCTGTCTACCCTCTGATGGGAAAGGATAAGAGACCTATGAAAGCTTCCTGAAGGGATAAACTGACTGAGGGGTATACTAGGTCTTGTCCTGATGGGTGGGGCCATGTTCAGTGAATCTTTAATCCAATTTTCTGTTGATGGGTGGAGCTGTGTTCCCTCCCTGCTATTTACCTGAGGCCAAAAGGAGAAGGCAATGGCACCCCACTCCAGTACTCTTGCCTGGAAAACCCCATGGATGGAGGAGCCTGGTGGGGTCTCGAAGAGTCGGACACGACTGAGTGACTTCACTTTCACTTTTCACTTTCATGTGTTGGAGAAGGAAATGGCAACCCACTCCAGTGTTCTTGCCTGGAGAATCCCAGGGATGGGGGAGCCTGGTGGGCTGCCGTCTATGAGGTCGCACAGAGCTGGATACGACTGAAGCGACTTAGCAGCAAACTATAGTGGAAGTAATGAAGATAATGGTGACCTCGGCAAAAGATCCCAGGCAGGTACTGCTACAGTCTGTGCTCTCAACCCTGCAGCAGGCCACCATTGGCCCACGCCTTTGCCAGAAACTCCCAGACACCCGCAGGCAGGTCTCCTGTGGGTCACTGTTCCTTTCTCCTGGATCCTGGTGCACAAGGTTCTGTTGTGCCCTCCAAGAGTATTTCCCAGTCCTATGTAAGTTCTGGCAGCTCTATAGTGGGGTTAATGGTGACCTCCTCCAAGAGAACTTACGCCATACCCACATCCAGAGCCCCTGTCCCTGTGTCAGACCACTGCCGACCTGATGCTCAAACACAGTTCTGTCTTGGTCTCTGTGGGGTCTGAGTGTCTCTGGCCTGAACGGGGTTTAATTCTAAAGGTGAATTTGCCCCTCCTACCATCTTGCTGGGGCTTCTCCTTTGCCCTTGGACGTGGGGTATCTCCTCACAGCCGCTGCAGTACCTACTGTCTTCCTAGGGTTTTTCTGATTTTGGACCTGGGGTGTCTCTACACAGCCAGTCCGGTGAAGTATAGCCACCGCTCCTGATGTTGGACATGGGGTATCTCTTCTCAGCTGCTCCAGCAAAGCACAGGCCCTGCTCCCGACCTTGGACATGGGATATCTCCAGTGCTGTGCAGCCGCCACTCGCCGCTCTAGCACCACAAAGCTGTAAACATACATATAGCTGTATCAGTTCTGTTCAGTCACTCAGTCGTGTCCAACTCTTTGCGACCCCATGAACCACAGTACGCCAGGCCTCCCTGTCCATCACCAAATCCCAGAGTCCATCCAAACCCATGTCCATTGAGTCGGTGATGCCATCCAACCATTTCATCCCCTGTAGTCCTTCTCTCCTCCTGCCCTCAATCTTTCCTAGCATCAAGGTCTTTTCCAATGAGTCAGCTCTTTGCATCAGGTGTCCAAAGTATTGGAGTTTCAGTTTCAACATCAGTCCTTCCAGTGAACACCTAGGACTGATCTCTGTATACATACATACATTTAGCTAATTCACTTCATTGTATAGCTGAAACTAACACAACATTTTAAAGCAATTATACTCCAGTTAAAAACAAAAGATACAGGGCATCAGTGATAACCTGTGATAAGGTGGCATTTAGGGCAGGGGTGCAGTGAAGCTAGAAGTGGTGGTATTTAATGGAAGCTGACATTTACCTGACTGTGTCAGTTTTCTCAGTGAGGAGGTAAGGCAGACAGTACTTTGGTGAAAGTGAAGGTTGATGAGAAAGCATAAGGCCTAAACCACTTTGTTTCTTGTCTCTCAACTTTTTTGCAGTTTCATCTTTTCTGAATTTGTTCATTCCTCTCTTATAAAACTTTTGACTTTCCGTCTTTTTTTCTATCCTATTTGGTAATACATGTGTTGTATCTCCTCTCAGAGATTATAACCTCTCTGAAGGCAGAGTTCATGCCAGTTTATCTGTGAATTCCTATGGTTGGATTGCAGTAGATGGTCAATAAAGATTTATTAAGAGAATTAAGCTTTTATGATAAATAAATTTATTTATTTATTATAAAATGAAATGCACTGTAATGTCCAGAAACTCTTTTACTTAAGCTAAAATATATTCATCTTTTTTTTTCCCTGAAGATCTACTCTGTATTGTAGAATATTCAGACAAGTTAAATCAATTATTTGGTCCAGCAGTTATAAAAAAATATGCGTTACAGAAAACTCTGTAAGAATGTATTAGCAACACACACTGAACCAAAAAAAAAAAAAAAACTTTAGTGTGTATAAAATTATCAAATAGCATAAACATATCAATTGCAGTTCAAAGAAAGAAAAATTCTTGAAGTAAAGCCACATAGATTGCAAATTGTAAGCAATGTATTCTACATAGACCTTTAAATGCAATCTTAAAACAGAGTTTTTAAATGTTGCCAACTCTGTTCTTCTAAAATATTAACCAGATAAAATTATGTAACTATCTTCCAAAGGGTAAAAATATACAAAGATTTATTCTCAAGAAATCACCATATAATAGGGGCTACAAAGTGTTGATATATTAACGTATTTACAAATAAAATAATAATCAGTTGTACTTGGTGAGTAGATTAGGTATTAACTTCAAAAGATTATATAATTATGGCTCTGGTTTATTTTACTGTATAGATCTAACCACACACTATGTAAATTTAAAAGATATTATATTCACTGTTTATGTAATTGTGTGGTATTTCCTCTAAAATTATAGTGATAATATCTATAATTAAATAAATGCTCTCTCCAATTACTGAAAAGTCTCATAATCTTTTTGCCACTGTAAACAAAGAGCTATTGTACCATCTTTATGAGAGATAGCCATTCTTGACATTTCCACACATTTCCACTTTCTTTTAGAAGAAAGAAGTAACCAATTAATTCAGCAAACATGAGTTATCACATAAATACATTAAGCTTCATATTAAGCTTCAATAATTAGGGATAAATGACACTGTATTCCTCCACTATTACAGATTGGCTAATTGTCTTTTCAATTTATATACTGTGCTTTTAACACTAAAACTGTTCCACATTTTCAGATAGAAAATGAATTTTTAGTGATTTTTAATCAAATTATCTATCTTCCATTGGCTCAAAAAGTCCCCAAAATGTCAAAGAAGCAACTACATCTGGATTCATCTTCAAACTATTTGATGTAACTATTTTCAAAAGGCTGGCTGGCTTAAAGTCTAAGGTTATTGTAAACAGCTGACTTGCAAACATGTGACTGTTGAAAGCTATCAGCCCTGATCATTTTATTCTTTTGAGTTTCATTTTATCTGCAAATTCATTCTTTTCTTTTCTGGGATTAAGCTCTTTTTTTTTTAAATTCAGGAAAAATTAACTTTTGGTATGATAGGAGGCTGAGATTTGACATTTAAATATATATAGCACCTATTATTTCTAAATCTTCAGTGTCTGTAAATACTCCCTGGCTGTGCTTCCTGTGGGGGGCTGTCATTTTCTGCGGCTGCTTCCTTACTTCTGGACTCCTCTGCCTTCTCTAACTGGGACTACTTCACTGGAGCTGCCCAGCATTATTGCTTTCTATGACTAAGACAGAACTAGAGAACACTCAAGTGGAATGCTCTGCAGAGTCCATCCTGTCTACCATCTTGCCTTATGGCTGAAGAATGAGGCCTAGGAATGGGATTTAACCTGACTTATAAGAGGCTTCCCTGGTGGCTCTGACAGTAAAAAAAATCTGCCTGCAAAGTAGGAGACCTGCAGTTTGATCCCTAGGTCAGGAAGATCCCCTGGAGAAAGGAATGGCAACCCACTCCAGTATGCCTGGAGAATTCCATGGACAGTGAAGCCTTGCGGGCTACAGTCCATGGAGCAGCAGAGTCGGACATGACTGAACGACTGACATACATTGAATAATGAGATAATCAGGACAAGAATCCCAATCATATTACTCTCAACTGAGTGGTCATATTTTCATGTACTTTAGGTTAAAATTTACTTCTCCATCTTCCTTCGACAAGAGTTGCCTGAATTCATTTTTCCTTACTTTTCACCAAAGATTTCAAGCTAGAGTATGGTTCTGTTTTCCTTCCTGTGATCATATTCATGTTCGTGAACCTAGCTTAGAGCTTGCATGAGTACCTGCAATATTGGTATACCAGCAGCACTTTGGTGATCTGTTTTTTTTTTTTTTTTCCCTCCAAGCAAATGTTATCTAAGCAGTATAAAACTTCTCTTCTGGGTTGGTTGGTGACTTAACTGATGCTTCTCAGTCTCCTCTGTGAACTAAAGATGATAATATTCACACTTAGCATCACAAGGAAAAGTAGCCTAGTGACCTTTGTCGATGTTCGCTATGTGTCAGATTTCTGGGTCTAGAAACATTATTCTATTTTCATAAATACTTTATGGTTTGGTTCTAATACTTGCTTTGTTTTACAAATGAGCAAACTGAGGTTTAGGAAATTTAATTAACCTATCCAAGATCTTGCAGCAAGAAAGTGGGAGAGGTAGGGTTTGAACCAAGGCCCTTCCAGTGCACTATTCAAGAGTTCTTAGCACACACCCAGAGAGGACCATACATGCAACCCCTCACACTCAGTCACAGCATTCTACAAGTGGGAATGGTTATTTGGCATTATTTTGAGATATATCCATTTTGTGGTTCTCTAAAATCATGACAAGGGACATTAAGGAGAAGGGCATATACCTTCATTTTTAATACGCTCTATTCACCCATAGTGTAACTTTAGGCAAGGTTCTTATACTAATGGTTTCCCTTCTTTGTTCATCTTATTAATAAGTCACTTAACACAGTCACACAGTCATGTCCAACTTTTGGCAACCCCATGGACTGTAGCCCACCAGGCTCCTCTGTCCATGGGATTCTCCAGGCAAGAACACTGGAGTGGGTTGCCATTTCTTCCTCCAGCGGATCTTTCCAACCCAGGGATTGAACCTGTGGCTCATGTCTCCTGCTCTGGCAGGTGGGTTTTTTACCACTAGCATCACCTGGGTTATCTCATAGAAAATGTGGGTTTAGGATTTAGGAATCTTCTTCTAGACTCTGCATCTGACCCCTAGCCTCATCTCAAAGTAGAGACACATTCTGCTTCAAAATTTTTACAGGATAATCTGAATAAAAGTGGTATTAAGAGTGTTAATACCAGGTGTTATTTAACAATATTATAAAACTTTAAGCTAGAAATAATCATCCTTCTTAAAAGGGTAAAACATTTCAGTATGTGGAAATATATTTCATAATCAATGTTTCTTGTACCTAATCCTTGGACTGTGTTGGGAATTAAGATATAGTATATATTTCTTTACAGATATTGACTACAGTCCAAGAACTAGGCAGAAATAATAGCAGAAAAAGAGAACTAAAAAGATGCTTACTAGTGTAGCTGCTGCTGCTAAGTCGCTTCAGTCGTGTCCGACTCTGTGCAACCCCATAGATGGCAGCCCACCAGGCTCCCCCGTCCCTGGGATTCTCCAGGCAAGAACACTGGAGTGGGTTGCCATTTCCTTCTCCAATGCAGGAAAGTGAAAAGTGAAAGTCAAGTCGCTCAGTCGTGTCCGACTCCTAGTGACCCCATGGACTGCAGCCCACCAGGCTTCTCGGTCCATGGGATTTTCCAGGCAAGAGTACTGGAGTGGAGTGCCATTGCCTTCTCCGAACTAGTGTAGCAGTTTATTGTAATGACTAATCTTACAGTAAGATTTTTAGAATCTGAAGAAAACATATGCTAGCTAGTAGTGCAAGCTATATAATATTGTGAGTTCTTAATTTAAGCTTTGGAAAGTACTTCTTGAAGATTTGGATCAAGTCTTGGTGACTTGGTGACCAAAATTTCACTTTTCCGAAGTGACTGTAGAAGAAAAGACATTGTTTGAATCTTCATATTGCATCTATTATTTGTTCTTTAGATGACCTTTGTTCCTAAAGTTACTATATTTAAAAACCACCTCCAAAAAATCAAACAAGAGCCACTTCAACAAGACATGGCATGTTAAGGAAATCACTTTAAGGTATTGTTTGCAGAAAAGACACATTTATTTAAAAGTCTTATATGAAGAGGCTGTCTTAAAAACCAATGTTAGAGCCTAAACATGAGCAATCATTTGGTGATAAATATTAGATTGGTTTCTCATGCCAAAGTAAGGCCTTGGAATTTGTTTTCCAATTAGGCACACACACCAATTTATGTTTATTATCTGTCTTCCATATTGATAATAGCTTACTTCTCACAAACTTTCTGTTGTAGAATAAGGGACAGACCTGATCTAACCCCCAAAACAGACTAACAGAAACCCCAGAAAACGCAAATTCTTTCAGTAGCTCTGGAATTAATTAGATACACTGACCATTTTGGAAACTGAAGTCATTAACATGCTTTTAAAAAGATAGTTTTGCTCCCTCTAAACTTTGCCAGCACAAGGAAATAAAAACAGCCAGAAGTTAAGTAGGCAGATCACTCAAAGTTATGCCTTTCGAAGATGGTCCACAAGGAAGAAACATGTTAGAAAAACTGTCCATTCTAGGCGCCCCCCATTCCAAATCCACAATAAAAGCACAAAATGTTACCACATGGGACCATGAACCATTAAGTGTGGGTTGAGGGGGAAGTTTGAGCATGTTAGTAGTTTACTCACGCAACCTATTTGGATGTCTGAGTTTACTTTTAATTAAAAATGGGGATTATGTCTAAATACTTCAGAGCTGTTGAGAGTCTGAGCTAGGTTATCACCTGAATTATAGTGAAACCTCAAACAGGTGAAATGTTTTAACTTCAACGATAATGGAAGGCCTGAGGGACATAAAATCATTAACTTATATTCCAGAGACTAGGGGATGCCAGGAATTTGAAATGATTAGGATATGAAATACAATGCACAATGAAGAGATAGTTCCAGATGGCATCTCAGTGTCTCTTTGCCATGGGATGTTAGAGCATGGGAAATCATGCAGGCACCCACAGAAAGCACGCCTCCCGGCATTACAAACATTTTCTGGGGTGCTCATGTGGAACAATCAAAGAGAAGTGGCCTCTTATCTATTAGCCAGATTTAAGAGTATGCCTCACTGTACATTCTTTCTCTACAGAAAACTTCCCTGAAGTTAGAATTTATATAAATTTTTAACATGCTACCCTGAAATAGGAAGACTTTGGTTAGGTGAGATAGTAAATTTCTTTCTTTTAATCTACTCAGAGTTTGGTCTTCTTTTGCTGTGGACTGAAAATATCCCAACTGATATACTGAACTTAAGGAAGTAATCAGCAACACAGATATAATTTTTGTATAAAAGTTGCTGTGTTAATTATCATGTAAAAAAATGGAAACAATAGCAACTTGTTTAGTGTAATCATGGCATGACACAGACTAAAGATACTCGGAATATTCCAAAGAATAGTCAATGACACTGGAAAACAGACTACGCTAATTTCTCAATTCTCAGTTGTATATAGAGGATAAGGCCTGAGTTTTATATATATATAAAGGCTTCCCAGATGGTGCTAGTGGTAAAGAACCTGCCTGTCAATGCAAGAGACAAAAGAGATGCGGGTTCAATCCCTGGGTCAGGAAGATCCCCTTGGAGAAGGACATGACAACCCACTCCAGTATCTTGCTGGAGAATTCCATGGACAGAGAAGCCTGGTGACCTACAGTCCGTGGTGTTGCACAGAGTCAGACATGACTGAAGTGACTTGGCACACATATATGTGTGTGTGTGTATATATATATATATGTATATATATGAAGAAACAGTTGTTAGCATTTTTATGTTTATCTCCTTGTTAATAAAATAAATATACATATATTAAAAGGATGTAAATATAAAAATGCTAACAATTGCTGTATCTTAATTTTAGATAATTTAAATTTGTCTCATTACCTTTCTAAGTGTTTGAAATTGATTTACAGTGAATAGGAAGTATTTTATAACCAATAAAACACATGTATATATTTAAAGAAGTGCTTCAGGAAATGGAAAACCTTATTTATGAGAAAGTAACTGGGACTCCAGCTAAGAGTAGTTGGGATCCTGGAAGGAGAAATTGAAAAATCAGTGATTAATGGCAACATATTGATCACTTTGCATAAAACTAGAGAAAAGACTTGCCCTTCCATGCCTGGCATGTGATAAGCAGTTTCCACATGTTATGTGCTAGGAAGCAGAGCAGAGGGGAGAAATAGACATCTTTACATGATTTTTTTTTTTTTTTTTTTTGCAGTGTGATGGGGCGTATCTATTATTGGAACTCTGGAAGAATAAGGAAGTTGGCATGATGACTGAGTGTAGGGTCATGACCTCAGCATTTTCAGCAAGTGTAACTCATGCATGTGGCTCAGCTCCCAAGCTCAGCTTTCCCAATGTGGTGTTTCCTAGACCCACATTCTTGATGCTTGAGAGTTATTCTCCTCTTAAACACTGAGCCATGTGCTAGAATCATATACCTCCGTCTCAGAATATTTGACCAACAAAATGGATTAAAGTTGTGTTTGCAAAGGTGGGTTATAATGATTTTACCTATTGAGAGTTATTCATCCGTGTGTTGTTTTTATCATTTCAGATGTTTGTGGAAGGAGAATGTGATTGCTAGCCAAAATCTACATTATGTCATCTGCTCTGTTCTATAAACACATTACACACACTGTACGGACATATGCCGTGGGCTGTGGTTAGCTAATTATGTTTAATGCAAATACACACATGTACATTCATTTTAAAGGGATTAATTATAAGTGCAATATTTTAGTCATGAGGGCTTTTGGAAAGACCTCATCCGAGAAGTACATCAAGCCATTTACCAGTTGTTTTTTTTTAATGACTGCAAACTATTTGGAATATTGTATACAAAAGTGATTCTTGAGAAAATATTCACTAAATACATTGCATATGAGATAATTTGGCAAAAGTGCTCATCTATATTACAGATGTATTTGCTCCAGGTGCATCTGTTGTTAAAACATAGCACTTCTATTTTTATTTCAAATCTAGCATACAAACTATTTCCAAATACAGTCATTTGACTAGTAAAGATAAACAATGAAGCATAGCATTTGCCCTGATAACAAATAACTGAGCAAATGCATTTGTTCATAGGTAAAGTTAAAAAAAAAATATTAAATCCATCATGTCAGACAGGCACAATGTTCATATCGTTCATTCAAACCACTGTGCA
This sequence comes from Bos javanicus, assembly GCF_032452875.1. NCBI lineage: Eukaryota > Metazoa > Chordata > Mammalia > Artiodactyla > Bovidae > Bos > Bos javanicus. Next base: position 33,010,800 of record NC_083881.1, on the reverse strand, counting down.
CTGCTGCAGACACTTCTGCCTGCCCACTCATTGTCTGTCCTCCCCTTCACCTGTGGTGACAGCACCTGATTTTGACTGAGACAGTATGTAGCCAGGTGAACCATTGCATTTCCTAGCCTCCCTGGCAGCTACAAGTGGTCATGCAATCATCTTGGCCAATGAAGTGAAAGTGGAACTTTGGGGAAGGGAGCTCTAAATAAGTTTTTTAAATGGACCTCAATTCCACTTGTATACAAGTTTTGTTATTCCACTTCTTTCTGCCTAAACTGCTGGATGCAGAGAATCCAACCTGTGAATACAAGGCAACAACCATATATAGGAAATCTGCACCGTGGGCTCTGGACAGAAAGTTGGAAGGAGCCTACATTACTGCTGGTGTTACAGAGTCTCCTATAGCAGTTTTGAGCAGCCTACCTCCAGGCATCTTGTTTCATGAAAAAAATAAAATCTTGTGTCTCAAGTTCCTGTAATTTGGGTATCCTGTAAATGAGGCTAAAAATGCATTATTTCCCAATAGAAGTACCAATTATGATTGTTAACAGAAATTTATTGTTAATAGATGTTGCAAACTCACGTAAAAATTGCGCATTCCCAGTTCATAAAACAATAACAACAAAAATGTTTGAGTGACTCAAAATCAAATCAGTGTTTTGGGTAACTCAAAAAGAGTTCTTTCACATCACCCAACACATTGTTTCTTTGGCTTTAGGCAAGGGCTTTTTACTTCTGAAGACTATTCTTCCATATAGTGGAAGAATTTGAAAGTGAAGTTGCTCAGTCGTGTCTGACTCTTTGCGACCCTATAGACTGTAGCCTACCAGGTTCCTCTGTCCATGGGATCTTCCAGGCAATAGTACTGGAGTGGATTGCCATTTCCTTCTCCAATTAAAGCATTTAGAGTCTCTTTAAAATCCATGGTGTCTTAACATAGATGTTTGCAAATGGGTTTCATGTATCCTAAGGTTGTAGATTTGTTCCAGTATTAAATAAGATATTTTAATATCATGAGTTTATGTTTACATGAAGGTGTAAGTTGATGTTCTCTTTTTTTTTTCAAATTATGAATTTTTAGAAATTGAAGTATAGTTGATTTACAAAGTTTCAGGTGTCCAGCAAAGTAATTCAGTTATAATATACATTTTTCATATTCTTTTCCATTGTGTTTTATCTCAGGATATTGAATATAGTTCTCTGAGCTGTACAGTAGGACTTTATTGCCCAGCTGTTCTATATGTAGTAATTTGCATCTACTAACCCCAAATTCCCAGTCCATCTCCAACACCCCCTTGGTAACCACAAGTCCTGCCATCCTGCAGTCCATGGATTTACAAAGAGTCAGACACAACTGAACAACTGAACTGACTGACTGATTCTCTGTCTGTGAGCCTGTTTCTATTTCGGAGAGAGGTTTATTTGGTTCTACTGTCTTTAGAATCCCACTTACAAGTTGAAAGAGCTAACCTAGCTCCAACCCTCACATCTACAATTCAGTCATCAGGAAAGATAAAGGCTTAAAAGAAGGACATGCTACCTCCATTTAAAGATGCTTAGCAGAAGTGGTAGACGACACTTGCTTTTATTCCATTGGCCAGAACTGAGGCATGTGGTCACAGTGAACTGCAAAGGAAGCTGGGGAGTTTAACCTTTAGTGTGTGTAGCTGTGTGCCTCCTAAAAATAAGTGGAGGAGGTTCTGTTATTCTGGAAAAAGAGAGAATGGATAATTAGAAGACAACGAGCAGTGTATGGCAAACCAACCTAAGAATCTTATAATGAATTCTGTTAGGCATAGATTCCTGCCAACTTTCAGGAGGAAGAAACACCATCAGATTTGTTCTTTTAAAATGTCATGGTGCAAAGAGTAGATTTGAGAGTGGCAAGGGAAAAAATGAACCAATCAATCGGTTGAGAGGCTACGGTGATAAGAAATGACAATCATAGGGGATATGGAGGATGGAGGATAGTTTTCCAAGATAATTGGAGGATATAATTTAAAAATTTTGATGACTGATTGTGAAAGGATAAGGGAAAGATAGGAAGAATGATTCTTAAAAAAAATATGGTCACATCCAACAAGATAAGAAAGAATTTAGGAGTGAACTTCTAAAAATGGATATAAAGTATCTCGATTGGGCAGAAGTAATTGCTACATTTAGCGATCATGGTTGCTGTGCATTTGGGTGCTTTTTTCAGAGGCACCTGCAGATTTGCTCAGTTTAAACTACTATAATCTCAGTAAAGCAAATCTATAATTTTGGCTATGTTAGCGAAATGGCATAATCTTCATTCACTAGATCTTACCACATACAGGAAAAGAGACAATACTAACAAAACTATTAGAGCTTATTGTATGCCATTTTAATTCCCACACAGTATGTGCCAAGCACTGTGCCAAATTCTCCTACTCAGTTTTCTCAACTTAATTATAATAAAAATAATAAACCAAGTAACTTTCCTTGACTATTTACTCTGTCTCAGGCATTATACTAATCACTCTAAAAATATATTCTCATTTAGCTTCACAACAACCTTAAGAGTCAGGTAATACTTTTCCCATTTTACAGCTAAGTAAATGAAGGTTTAAAGAGTTTAAGATACACACATGAGATGATACAGTTATTGACTATCTGGTCCAAACTCTAAACTCTGTTTAAACTCTAAACACTATACCTAACTATTTCCTTAATGTCTAATTAAGCGGATACTAAGTTATGTCCTATGAACCCTAAGGACTGGTATTCAACTTCCATATCATACACAGAATTTATACTAGCAAGTGCTTCTTTAAACTCTGAAATATTTATAAATACTTAAAATGGTGGTGTAGAAGGACACAGAGCTTCATGTGATAAGTCTCTGTGCCTTTGGCAAGAGAATTTAAGTCTCTGAGTAATGAAATGATGGGAAGATCAGTACCAGAAGTTGATCAGAGGAAGAGATATCCTGCTGTGGTTTTGGAGGCTCTCCAAATGTATCAAATGTAAATCATTCTATTTAGAGCGCCTTTAATGTGTTTCTGTTCTTCCTTTCCTCCGTGACTCTTCAATAGGATAATGACTCATGACTAATTCTTCACCATGGTATATATGAGTCAGTTTACTCCTGGATATTTTATCATTTTTAAAGGAGAATGTGCTACCACTCTGGAACACTTTTTGAAAGACATTAAAAGTATAGGTTGATACATGCTGTAAACTGTAAAACATTATAAGGGAAATTGAAGAAGATTCAAAGAAATGGTAAGACATCCTGTGCTCTTGGATTGGAAAAATTACTCTAGCTAAAATGACCATACTATTAATACTCAAAGAAATCTACAGATTCAATGCAATCACTATTAAAATGCTTGTGACATTTTTCACAGAACAAAACAAATAATCCTAAAATGTATATGGAATCAAAAGACCCAGAATTGCAATTCTGAACAAAAAGAACCACACTGGAGGCATAACTCCTCCAGACTTTAGGCTATAGTACAGAACTACGGTAATCAAAAGAGCATGGTATCAGCACAAAAACAGATGTATGGATCTATGGAACAGAATAGAGAGCCAGAAATAAACCTGTGCACCGATAGTCAGTTAATGGACAACAAAGGAGGCAAGCATATACAATGCAGCAAAGATTGTATCTTCAGCAAATGATGTTGGGAAAGCTGGAGAACTACATGTAAATTAATGAAACCAGAATATTCCATCACACCATATACAAAAATAAACCCAAAATTGTTTAATGACCTAAATGTATGACACAACACCATAAAACTCCTACTAGAGTACATAGGCAAAACACTCTTTGACATAAATCATAGCGATATTTTCTAGATCGGTCTCCTAAGGCAAAAGAAATTAAAAAAAAAATTAAAAAAAGGGACCTAATTAAACTTAAAAGTTTTCACGCAGCAAAGGAAACCATAAACAAAGTGAGAAGACAACCTATGAAATGAGAGAAAATATTTTCAAATGATGCAACTTGTTGACAAGGGCTTAATTTCCAAAATATACAAATAGCTGATACAGTTCAATATCAAAAACCAAACAACACAATCAAAAAAATGGGTAAAATACTTTAACAGATGTTTTTCCCAAGAAGATATATAGATGATCAACAGGTGCATGAAAAGATGCTCAGTATCACTGATTATTAGAGAAATGTGAGTCAAAACTACAATGTGGTATGACCTCACATAGATCAGAATGGACATCATTAAGAAGTCTACAAATAATAAATGCTGGAGAGGGTGTAGAGAAAAGGGAGTCCTTGGACACTTATTGGTAGGAATGAAAGTTGGAGCAGCCATTATGGAGGTTCCTTAAAAAACTAAAAATAGAGTTATATATCATATACAAACAATAAGGACCTACTGTATAGCACAGGGAACGTTGAAAAGAATATATATATATATACATATATATGACTATTCGTATAACTAAATCATTTTGTTGTACACCTGAAACATTATAGATCAAGGATACTTCAATTAAAGCAAAAAAATAAATAATAAATAAGTTTATAAGCAATCTTTTAGGGAAACACTAAACAGACCATTTAGTTAAGAAGCATTTTTGTGTTAGTTCTTCAGTCGTCTCTGACTCTTTGTGACTCCATGGACTATAGCTCACCAGGCCCCTCTGTCCATGGGATTTCCCAGGCAAGAATCTTGGAGTGGATTGTCATTTCCTTCTCCAAGGGATCTTCCCAACCCAGGGATCAAACCTGGGTTTTCTGCATTGCAGGCAGATTCTTTCCCATCTGAGCCACCAGGGAAGCCCTTTGCATAAATTAAGATGAAGCAAATTCCATAATAGATCTGCCTGTAACAGCAAAGACATATTCTAATATTAAACGTGAATGAAGGGGAGAAAAATCTATCATGTTTTTTATTAGTAATTTAATATATAGAGAAATATGGGGCAAGTTTCACAGGAGCCTGGATACCTTCATCAGCTGCCTTTCATCATTCTTCTACTTCTTGTTCGTCAGCACATACAGGCTCAGATTCTTAGCTACATTGTTAGCTTACATTTTAAATTTATTGTTCAGTAAATATGTCCTTCAATTGTTTCATGCATCTCAGTGGTGTGCCGGATTGTGTAAACTTAATGCCAAAGATAAGTTAGGTACACACATGGTTGAGAGTTAATAAATTTGGCTGCCCTTAAATAAAGTTTACTTCTCTTGCAAATATATTTAAAGTGCTGCTGCTGGTGCTGCTAAGTCATTTCAGTCATGTCCGACTCTGTGCGACCCCATAGACGGCAGCCCACCAGGCTCCACCATCCCTGGGATTCTCCAGGCAAGAACACTGGAGTGGGTTGCCATTTCCTTCTCCAATGCATGAAAGTGAAAAGTGAAAGTGAAGTCGCTCAGTCGTGTCCGACTCTTAGTAACCCCATGGACTGCAGCCCACCAGGCTCCTCCATCCATGGGATTTTTCAGGCAAGAGTGCTGGAGAGGGTTGCCATTGCCTTCTCCAAAATTTAAAGCACAGGAATTAAATGACACAAATCCTATTTACTACTGGAATTTAGCCCTATAAATCCCTAGCAGTGTTGAGATTATTTTGAAAGTTTAAAAGAAAAAGCATATGGTGAAAAAAAATTTTTTTGAAAACAGCCTTAAGACAGAAACACTCATTAAATATTTAAAAGATAAACCTTATATGGAAATTCAAATAGAAAAATGGAAAATAGAGGTGTAAACAGTAAGGGTATAAAGAATAGAAGCACAATTAACTAGAATCATTTTTTTTTGTAAAGTACAATGTAAATCTTTGATGGAATAAATTTTTTCTTGAGCTATGTACACAGGTACACAATACACACAGAACACACACAGGGTGGGTGGGAGAGGGGAGTCTGAGTTCTTAAGTTTTATCCTAGTTGACCAATGTCAGTGATTTAAACAGATACTAGCTCTGTTGGTGAAGAATCTGCCTGCAATGCAGGAGGCCTCCTACAACGCATCCCTGGGTGGTGAAGACCCCCTGGAGAAGGAAATGGCACCCACTCCAGTATTCTTGCCTGGAGAATTCCATGGACAGAGGAGCCCAGAGGGCTACAGTCCATGGGGTTGCAAAAGTTGGACACAACTTAGCGACAAAACCACAAACTTATATCAGGGGACTTTTGTGAGTGGTGTGTGTGTATTTTGGGGGTTATGTGTGAATGTGAATGTGTGAGTATATGTGGTATTTTTACATATTCTTTCTTAAGACATTAAGCTTTCTAATCCAGTTATTTCATGCTTTTATTGTGAATTTTCTAAAATTTTAACTGCTAACATTTTAATATATGTTTTAGGTTATTTTGGACTAAATAGTAATTTACTGGTAGTATAAATCTATTTTGCCCACTGGTTGGATCACTAGAATCTCTTAATGGCATTCTAAATCTGAAGCATCGTGTTACATCGTTATCCTACCGGATTTACAATTTACTATAGCTCGTAAAGTCATTATTATAGAGTGTCATAATTTTCTTCTTTCCCACTTGTCTTACATACAATTAGCCTTACTTTCCAATTATGAATCTATTTTATGAGTATATAGCCATCATATTGAATTGCAGTATTTAGCTCACATAATTCATATAATCACAAGCATTTCGCAATGTCAGTTTAATTACAAAATCAAGATCAGTTCAGTTCAGTCACTCACTAAAGTCCAACTCTGTGAACCCATCATTCCCAACTCCCACAGCTTGCTCAAACTCATGTCCATCGAGTTGGTGATGCCATCCAACCATTTCATCCTCTGTCGTTCCCTTCTCCTGCCTTCAATCTTTCCCAGCATCAGGGTCTTTTCCAGTGAGTCAGTTCTTCTCATCAGGTGGCCAAAGTATTGGAGTTTCAGCTTCAGCATCAGTCCTTCCAGTGAATATTCCAAACTGATTTCCTTTAGATGGACTGGTTGGATCTCCTTGCAGTCCAAGGGACCCTTGAGTCTTCTCCAACACCACAGTTTAAAAGCATCAATTCTTTGGCATTCAGCTTTCTTTATGGTCCAACTTTCACATCCATACATGACTACTGGAAAAACCATAACCTTGACTAGATGGACCTTTGTTGGCAAAGTAATGTCTCTGCTTTTTAAAATGCTGTCTAACTTGGTCATAGCTTTTCTTGCAAGGAGCAAGCGTCTTTTGATTTCATGGCTGCAGTCACCATCTGCAGTGATTTTGGAGCCCCCCAAAACAAAGTTTGTCACTGTTTCCATTGTTTCTCCATCTATTTGCAGTGAAATGACAGGACCGGATGCCATGATCTTAGTTTTTTGAATATTGAGTTTTAAGCGAGTTTTTTCACTCTCCTCTTTCACTTTCATCAAGAGGGTATTTTGTTCCTCTTCACTTTCTACCATAAGACTGGTATCATCTGTGGATCTAAGGCTATTGATATTTCACCTGGAAATCATGATTCCAGCTTGTGTTTCATCCAGCCTGGCATTTTGCATGATGTACTCTGCATATAAGTTAAAGAAGCAGGGTGACAATATACAGCCTTGATGTACTCCTTTCCCAATTTGGAGCCAGTCCATTGTTCTATGTCCAGTTCTAACTGTTGTTTTTTGACCTGCATAAACATTTCTCAGGGGGCAGGTAAGGTGGTCTGGTATTCCCATCTCTTTAAGAATTTCCCACAGTTTGTTGTCATCCACACAGTCAAAGGCTTTGGTGTAGTCAGTGAAGCAGAAGTATATGTTTTCCAGGAACTCTCTTGCTTTTTTGATGATCCAACAGATGTTGGAAATTTGATTTCTGGTTTTTCTGCCTTTTCTAAAATCAGCTTGAACATCTGGAAGTTCATGGTTCACATACTGTTGAAGACTGGCTTGAAGAATTTTGAGAATTACTTTGCTAGCTTGTGAGATGAGTGCAATTGTGCAGTAGTTTGAATATCCTTTGGCATTGTCATTCTTTGGGATTGGAATGAAAACTGACCTTTTCCAGTCCTGTGGCCACTGCTGAGTTTTCCAAGTTTGTTGGCATATTGAGTGCAGTACTTTCACAGCATCATCTTCTAGGATTTGAAATAGCTCAACTGGAATTCCATCACCTGCACTAGCTTTGGTTGTAGTGATGCTTCCTAAGGCCCATTTGACTTTGCACTCCAGGATGTCTGGCTCTAGGTGAGTGATCACACCATCGTGGTTACCTGGGTCATAAAAATGTTTTTTATATAGTTCTTCTGTGAACTATAGAACTATAGTTCTAACCACCTCTTCTTAATATATTCTGCTTCTGTTAGGTCCATACCATTTCTGTCCTTTATCAAGCTCATCTTTGTATGAAATATTCCCTTGGTATCTCTAATTTTCTTGAAGAGATCTTTAGTCTTTCCCATTCTATTGTTTTCCTCTGTTTCTTTGTATTGATCACTGAAGAAGTCTTTCTTATCTCTCCTTGCTCTTTAGAATTCTGCATTCAAAAGGGTGTATCTTTTCTTTTCTCCTTTGCCTTTAGCTTATCTTCTTTTCATAGCTGTTTGTAAGGTCTCCTCAGACAACCATTTTGCCTCTCTTTTTCTTGGGGATGGTTTTGGTCCCTGCCTCCTGTACAATGTCATGAACCTCTGTCCATAGTTCTTCAGGCACTCTGTCTATCAGATCTAATCTCTTGAACCTATTTGTCACTTCCAAGATTACCCAACCTGGGGATCTGGCAAAGGGACTGAGAAGTCCCAGGGAATTTGACTTTGGAGGCAAGTGGGATTTGATTACAGAACTTCCACAGGACTGAGGAAACAGACTCTTGGAGGGCACAAACAAAACCTTGCATGCATCAGAACCCAGGAAAAAGGAGCAGTGACCCCACAAAAGACTGACCCAGACTTGCCTGTGAGTGTCCAGGAGTCTCCTGGACATGGGTTGGCAGTGGCCTGCTGCAGTGTCTGGGACACTGAGGCAGTGCATGAACAGGACCTTTTGAAGAAGGTCACCATTATCTTCACAACCTCCACCATAGTTTGGTCTTTGGCCAAACAACAGGGAGGGTACAGAGCCCAGCATATCAACAGAAAATCGGATTAAAGATTTACTGAGCATGGCCTGGTCATCATGGTCAACAAAAGAGTCTGAAATGCAATACTTGGATGCAATCTCTAAAATGACAGAATGATCTCTGTTTGTTTCCAAGGCAAACCATTCAATATCACAGTAATCCAAGTCTATGCCCCAACCAGTAACACTGAAGAAGCTGAAGTTGAATGGTTCTATGAAGACCTACAAGACCTTTTAGAACTAACACCCAAAAAAGATGTCCTTTTCATTATAGGGGACTGGAATGCAAAAGTAGGAAGTCAAGAAACACCTGGAGTAACAGGCAGATTTGGTCTTGGAATACAGAATGAAGCAGGGCAAAGACTAATAGAGTTTTGCCAAGAAAATGCACTGGTCATAACAAACACCCTCTTCCAACAACACAAGAAAAGACTCTACACATGGATGTCACCAGATGGTCAACATCTATATCAGATTGATTATATTCTTTGCAGCCCAAGATGGAGAAGCTCAATACAGTCAACAAAAATAAGACCAGGAGCTGACTGTGGCTCAGACCATGAACACTTTATTGGCAAATTCAGACTTAAATTGAAGAAAATAGGGAAAACCAATAGACCATTCAGGTATGCTGCTAAGTCGCTTCAGTCGTGTCCGACTGTATACGACCCCATAGACGGAAGCCCACCAGGCTCCCCCATCCCTGGGATTCTCCAGGCAAGAACACTGGAGTGGGTTGCCATTTCCTTATCAAATGCATGAAAGTGAAAAGTGAAAGGGAAGTTGCTCAGTCGTGTTCGACTCTTAGCGACCCCATGGACTATAGCCTACCAGGCTCCTCCATCCATGGGATTTTCCAGGCAAGAGTACTGGAGTGGGGTGCCATGACCTAAATCAAATTCCTTATGATTATACACTGGAAGTGAGAAATAGATTTAAGGGACTAGATCTGATAGATAGAGTGCCTGATGAACTATGGAATGAGGTTCATGACATTGTACCGGAGACAGGGATCAAGACCATCCCCATGGAAAAGAAATGCAAAAAAGCAAAATGGCTGTCTGGGGAGGCCTTACAAATAGCTGTGAAAAGAAGAGAAGCAAAAAGCAAAGGAGAAAAGGAAAGATATAAGCATCTGAATGTAGAGTTCCAAAGAATAGCAAGAAAAGATAAGAAAGCCTTCCTCAGCGATCAATGCAAAGAAATAGAGGAAAACAACAGAATGGGAAAGACTAGAGATCTCTTCAAGAAAATGAGAGATACCAAGGGAGCATTTCATGCAAAGATGGGCTCGACAAAGGACAGAAATGGTATGGACCTAACAGAAGCAGAAGATATTAAGAAGAGGTGGCAGGAATAGACAGAAGAACTGTACAAAAAAGATCTTCACGATCCAGATAATCATGATGGTGTGATCACTGACCTAGAGCCAGACATCCTGGAATGTGAAGTCAAGTGGGCCTTAGAAAGCATCACTATGAAAAAAACCAGTGGCAGTGATGGCATTCCAGTTGAGTTATTTCACATCCTGAAAGATGATATTGTGAAAGTGCTGCACTCAATATGCCAGCAAATTTGGAAAACTCAGCAGTGGCCACAGGACTGGAAAAGGTCAGTTTTCATACCAATCCCAAAGAAAGGCAATGCCAAAGAATGCTCAAACTACTGCACAATTGCACTCATCTCACATGTAAAGTAATGCTCAAAATTCTCCAAGCCAGGCTTCAGCCATACGTGAACTGTGAACTTCCAGATTTTCAAGCTGGTTTTAGAAAAGGCAGAGGAACCAGAGATCAAATTGCCAACACCCGCTGGATCATCAAAAAAGCAAGAGAGTTCCAGAAAAACATCTAGTCATGGTGGAGAGATCTGACAGAATGTGGTCCACTGGAGAAGGGAATGGCAAATCACTTCAGTATTCTTGCCTTGAGAACACCATGAACAGTATGAAAAGGCAAAATGATAGGATACTGAAGGAGAAACTCCCCAGGTCAGTAGATGCCCAATATGCTACTGGAGATCAGTGGAGAAATAACTCCAGAAAGAATGAAGGGATGGAGCCAAAGCAAAAACAATACCCAGCTGTGGATGTGACTGGTGATAGAAGCAAGGTCCGAGGCTGTAAAGAGCAATATTGCATAGGAACCTGGAATGTCAGGTCCATGAATCAAGGCAAATTGGAAGTGGTCAAACAAGAGATGGCAAGAGTGAATGTTGACATTCTAGGAATCAGCGAACTCAAATGGACTGCAATGGGTGAATTTAACTCAGATGACCATTATATCTACTACTGCGGGCAGGAATCCCTCAGAAGAAATGGAGTGGCCATAATGGTCAACAAAAGAGTCTGAACTGCAGTACTTGGATGCAATCTTAAAAACAACAGAATGATCTCTGTTCATTTCCAAGGCAAACCATTCAATATCACAGTAATCCAAGTCTATGCCCCAACCAGTAATGCTGAAGAAACTGAAGTTGAATGGTTCTATGAAGACCTACAAGACCTTTTAGAACTAACACCCAAAAAAGATGTCCTTTTCATTATAGGGGACTGGAATGCAAAAGTAGGAAGTCAAGAAACACCTGGAGTAACAGGCAAATTTGGCCTTGGAATACGGAATGAAGTAGGGCAAAGACTAATAGAGTTTTGCCAAGAAAATGCACTGGTCATAACAAACAGCCTCTTCCAACAACACAAGAGAAGACTCTCTACATGGATATCACCAGATGGTCAACACCGAAATCAGATAGATTATATTCTTTGCAGCCAAAGATGGAGAAGCTCTATACAGTCAGCAAAAACAAGACCAGGAGCTGACTGTGGCTCAGACCATGAATCCTTATTGTCAAATTCAGATTTAAATTGAAGAAAGTAGGGAAAACCACTAGACCATTCAGGTATGACCTAAATCAAATCCCTTATGATTATACAGTGGAAGTGAGAAATAGATTTAAGGGCCTAGATTTGATAGATAGAGTGCTTGATGAACTATGGAATGAGGTTCATGACATTGTACAGGAGACAGGGATCAAGACCATTCCCATGGAAAAGAAATGCAAAAAAGCAAAATGGCTGTCTGGGGAGGCCATACAAATAGCTGTGAAAAGAAGAGAATTAAAAAGCAAAGTGGAAAAGGAAAGATATAAACATCTGAATGCAGAGTTCCAAAGAATAGCAAGAAGAGATAAGAAAGCCTTCTTCAGCAATCAATGCAAAGAAATAGAGGAAAACAACAGAATGGGAAAGACTAGGGATCTCTTCAAGAAAATCAGAGATACCGAAGGAACATTTCATGCAAAGATGGGCTCGATAAAGGACAGAAATGGTATGGACCTAACAGAAGCAGAAGATATTAAGAAGAGATGGCAAGAATACACAGAAGAACTGTACAAAAAAGATCTTCATGACCCAGATAATCAGGATGGTGTGATCACTGACCTAGAGCCAGACATCCTGGAATGTGAAGCCAAGTGGGCCTTAGAAAGCATCACTACGAACAAAGCTTGTGGAGGTGATGGAATTCCAGTTGAGCTATTCCAAATCCTGAAAGATGATGCTGTGAAAGTGCTGCACTCAAGATGCCAGCAAATTTGGAAAACTCAGCAGTGGCCACAGGACTGGAAAAGGTCAGTTTTCACTCCAATCCCAAAGAAAGGCAATGCCAAAGAATGCTCAAACTACTGCACAATTGCACTCATCTCACACGCTCGTAAAGTAATGCTCAAAATTCTCCAAGCCAGGCTTCAGCAATATGTGAACCGTGAACTTCCTGATGTTCAAGCTGGTTTTACAAAAGGCAGAGGAAGCAGAGATCAAATTGCCAACATCCACTGGATCATGGAAAAAGCAAGAGAGTTCAAGAAAAGCATCTATTTCTGCTTTATTGACTATGCCAAAGCCTTTGACTGTGTGGATCACAATAAACTGTGGAAAATTCTGAAAGAGATGGGAATACCAGACCACCTGATCAGCCTCTTGAGAAATTTGTATGCAGGTCAGGAAGCAACAGGTAGAACTGGACATGGAACAACAGACTGGTTCCAAATAGGAAAAGGAGTTCGTCAAGGTATATTGTCACCCTGTTTATTTAACTTATATGCAGAGTACATCATGAGAAATGTTGGACTGGAAGAAACACAAGCTGGAATCAAGATTGCCGGGAGAAATATCAATAACCTCAGCTATGCAGATGACACCACCCTTATGGCAGAAAGTGAAGAGGAACTCAAAAGCCTCTTGATGAAAGTGAAAGTGGAGAGTGAAAAAGTTGGCTTAAAGCTCAACATTCAGAAAATGAAGATCATGGCATCCGGTCCCATCACTTCATGGGAAATAGATGGGAAACAGTGTCAGACTTTATTTTTTCTGGGCTCCAAAATCACTGCAGATGGTGACTGCAGCCATGAAATTAAAAGATGTTTACTTCTTGGAAGGAAAGTTATGACCAACCTAGATAGCATATTGAAAAGGAGAGACATTACTTTGCCAACAAAGGTTCGTCTAGTCAAGGCTATGGTTTTTCCAGTAGTCATGTATGGATGTGAGAGTTGGACTGTGAAGAAAGCTGAGCACCGAAGAATTGATGCTTTTGAACTGTGGTGTTGGAGAAGACTCTTGAGAGTCCCTTGGACTGCAAGGAGATCCAACCAGTCCATTCTAAAGGAGATCAGTCCTGGGATTTGTTTGGAAGGAATGATGCTAAAGGTGAAACTCCAGTACTTTGTCCACCTCATGTGGAGTTGACTCATTGGAAAAGACTCTGATGCTGGGAGGGATTGCAGGCAAGAGGAAAAGGGGACGACAGAGGGTGAGATGGCTGGATGGCATCACCAACTCGATGGACGTGAGTCTGAGTGAACTCCGGGTGTTGGTGATGGACAGGGAGGCCTGGCATGCTGCGATTCATGGGGTTGCAAAGAGTCAGACACGACTGAGCGACTGAAGTGAACTGAACTGAGCATGGACTCGTCCATGAGAACAAGATCCAGTTTCCCCCCAGTCAGTCTCTCTCATCAGAAAACTTCCATAAGCCTCTTATCCTTATCAGTTAGAGGGAAGACAGAATGAAAACTATAAAGTAAAGTGTCTGCCCGCAATGAGGGAGACCTCCGTTCGATCCCTGTGTCAGGAAGGTCCCGTGGAGAAGGAAATGGCAAACCACTCCAGTATTCTTGCCTGGAGAATCCCACGGACGGAGGAGCCTGGTAGGGTACAGTCTGTGGGGTTGCAAAGAGTCAGACACGACTGAGCGAGTTCACTTCACTTCAATTATGGGAGAGTACTATGGCAACCCATTCCAGGATTCTTGCCTGGAGAAGCCCATGGACAAAGGAGCCTGGTGGGCTACAGTCCATGGGGTTGCAAAGAGTCGGACACGACTGAGCAACTAAAACACAATATATAATGTATTCTTTTACTAAGTATTTTATTTTATTTATTTATTTTTGACTGTGCTGGGTCTTTGCTGCTGAGGGGTTTTTTCTCTAGTTGTGGTGAGCCGGGGCTAATCTCCAGCTGTGGATTACAGCCACTAGAGGGTGTGGGCTTCAGTAGCTGTGGCTCCCAGATTCTAGAGCGCAGTGTCAGTAGTTGAGGCACTTGAGCTTAATTACTTGGGCATGTGGGATGTCTCAGACCAGAAATGGAACTCGTGTCTCCTGAATTGGCAGGTGGATTTTTTTTTTTTTACCACAGAGTCCCCAGGGAAGCCCTTAATATATTCTTTAGACTTACAGGACAATGCCAAAATTATTTTTTTTCCTTGGATATTTATAGTTACTTTTGATTTTATTCCTTATAACAAAGGAATAAGAAACATTCTAGATTTCTTGTTTTAAATATCCAAGCACAATGAAACTACGAAGTTGAAAAGGGTGAAGAAAAAATATTTTTGTTCTCTCTTGAAATTTAATAAAAACTAAAGACATAGTTGGGTGTGAATGATTTCAGATAATCTGTTAATATTTGAGCATAAATAAAATGGTCCCAAATTCAAAGGCAGTGAGGCGACCTAAAATCAATGTTATCTGTGTAACTTAGAATCTAATTAAAATAAAACATTAACAACTTGAGGGGCAACTATGGGCCTTAAGAAGAGTACCAGCAATTGGATTGTGGAACTTGAATACATGAGTGAATCGGGAAATTTATTAGTTAATCCAGCAACATGAAACTGTAGAAAGCCCTTACGATGTAGAGTGGAGAGAACATAATTCAAACTCTAGTTCTTCCTCTTACAAACGCCTAAGTTGGATATGTTTCTCTCCAGAACTAAGTAACTAATTTTCTTAATAACACTTTCTGTATGAATTGTGTGACATCACATCCTTCTGCCACACTGGCTAATCCTCAGTTCTTAAATGTTTGATCTGAACTGTCCTTTTCCTGGGTCTACAGCTCTGTTTCCCCTTGATGATATTATGTGGTCCCAAGGCTTCAACTATTATCCATCAGTTGATGACTCCCAAGTTTATATTTCTAGTTTTAACCACTCTGTTAATTCCAAATTAACTATTGTCAACTATTGTCTTGGAATATCCACATAAATATATATGCTGTGCTTAGTCATTCAGTCACGTCTGACTCTTTGTGACCCCATGGACTGTAGCCTACCAGGCTCCTCTGTCCATGGGGATTCTCCAGGAAAGAACACTGAAATGGGTTGCCGTGCCCTCCTCCAGGGGATCTTCCCAACTCAGGGATTGAACCCAGGTCTCCCATTGCAGGCAGATTCTTTACCATCTGAATCACCAGGAAAGCCCATATGAATATATAATTGGCATATTTTTATCCTGTCAAAATAGAAGTCTTGACTTTCCATCTCACTTTGGTCCACTGAAACATCAGTAAATCATACCATAATCTACTGAAGTATATAAACCAGAAGTCTATAGCTCACCCTGATTCCTTCCTTTTCCTCATTTCCCAAAGTCCACTCTGTCAGCAGATCCTGTAAGTTTAATGTTCAAACTCTATCTTATATCCCCCTACTCCTTGCTTGCATGGTTGCCTCCCTGTCCAAACCACCGTCCTCTCTGTCCATGACTGCTGCAGTAGCCTTCTCCCAGGACTCCTGTTTCCAGAATCGGACCCTGTGCAAACCATTCACTGAATCACAGTCCCTCTCTTGCTGTTGCTACTGCTGCTGCTAAGTCGCTTCAGTTGTGTCCGCCTCTGTGCGACCCCATAGATGGCAGCCCACCAGGCTCCCTTGTCCCTGGAATTCTCCAGACAAGAGCACTGGAGTGGGTTGCCATTTCCTTCTCCAATGTATGAAAGTGAAAAGTGAAAGTCAAGTCTCTCAGCCGTGTCTGACTCCTAGCGACCCCATGGACTGCAGCCTACCAGGCTCCTCCGTCCACAGGATTTTCCAGACAAGCGTACTGGAGTGGGCGTGCCATTGCCTTCTCCCCTCTCCTTCTAAAACCACACTAACGACTTCCCACTGTATTTATAATTGGCAAATCCATTGATGTACCTTATTGGCCCTACATAACTTTCCCTGCCTGTGTCTCCAATTTCAGCTCTCCCCATTTTCTTTCTGTATCTGATTCTTGTCACACTGACTCCTTGTTGTCAAGCCCATGCCATCCTTTGGGATTTGCCCTGACTCTTCATGGCTGGTTCATTCCTAGTCTTTGGATCTCTGTTCCAATGTCACCATTGTAGAGACCTTTCTTTTTAAAAATTTTTTCAAATTTATTTTATTGAAGTATAGTTGATTTACAATGTTGTGTTAATTTTGGCTGTATAGCAAAGTGATTCAGTTATACATATTATACATTATTTTTCATATTCTTTTCCATTAGGGTTTATCACAAGATTGTGAATGTAATCCCTGTGCTATACAATAGCACCTTTTTGTTTACCAGTCCTGTATGATAGTTCACATCTGCTCACCCCAAATTCCCAATCCATCCCTCCCCCTACTCCCCACCCCCTTGGCAACCACATGTTTATTCTCTTCTCCTGTGAGTCTGCTTCTGTTTCACAGATAAGTCCATTTATTGCAGAGATCTTTCTTGAACATTCTGTACAAAGTATTTATTCAGATGCTTTCATTTTCTCTATTATAGCCACCTCCCTATTTCCTTCAAAAATGTGTCATAATCTGTAAAGATCTTATGATTTTTTTTTTTTACTTGTTCATTATGTTTCTCCCCTCCTCAGAATGTAAGTTCTGAGGGCAGAATCCTGTTTATACGACCAAATCTCCCACTCTACTGAGAGCTTCCTGGAATATAGTTAGGAATCAATTTAATCATTGCAACCTTAGTTTATTCATCAGCTGAGAAGAGGTGCCTACATCCTAGTGTTCTTAGGAATGTTAAATAAAACAATGTAAGTATTATCACAGGATATAAAACTTGGAATATTACAAACAAAGAAAAAAATCCAAGAGCAAGCAGCCATTACCAACACCAACCAAACATGGTAGCCATGGATCCCTAGGGTTGTTCCATGATGGTACGGGTCACAACCTGACAAACTTTGGGTAAGAAGCATTTTTACATTTTTAAATGACTGAAAAAAACTAATATTTTACAACCCATGAAATTTATGTGATATTAAATTTTAGTGATCATAAGATTTAGTAGGAAGTCAAGAAACACCTGGAGTAACAGGCAAATCTGGCCTTGGAATACGGAATGAAGCAGGGCAAAGACTAATAGAGTTGTGCAAAGAAAATGCACTGGTCATAACAAACAGCCTCTTCCAACAACACAAGAGAAGACTCTCTACATGGACATCACCAGATGGTCAACACCGAAATCAGATTGATTATATTCTTTGCAGCCAAAGATGGAGAAGCTCTATCAGATCAGATCAGATCAGATCAGTCGCTCAGTCGTGTCCGATTCTTTGCCACCCCATGAATCAGAGCACGCCAGGCCTCCCTGTCCATCACCAACTCCCGGAGTTTACTGAGATTCACGTCCATCGAGTCAGTGATGCCATCCGGCCATCTCATCCTCTGTTGTCCCCTTTTCCTCCTGCCCCCAATCCCTCCCAGCATCAGAGTCTTTTCCAATGAGTCAACTCTTCGCGTGAGGTGGCCAAAGTACTGGAGTTTCGGCTTTAGCATCATTCCTTTCAAAGAAATCCTCTATACAGTCAGCAAAAACAAGACCAGGAGCTGACTGTGGCTCAGGCCATGAACTCCTTATTGCCAAATTCAGACTGAAATTGAAGAAAGTAGGGAAAACCACTAGACCATTCAGGTATGACCTAAATCAAACCCCTTATGATTATACAGTGGAAGTGAGAAATAGATTTAAGGGCCTAGATCTGATAGATAGAGTGCCTGATGAACTATGGAATGAGGTTCATGACATTGTACAGGAGACAGGGATCAAGACCATTCCCATGGAAAAGAAATGCAAAAAAGCAAAATGGCTGTCTGGGGAGGCCTTACAAATAGCTGTGAAAAGAGAGAAGCAAAAAGCAAAGGAGAAAAGTAAAGATATAAATATCTGATGCAGAGTTCCAAAGAATAGCAAGAAGAGATAAGAAAGCTGTCTTCAGCAATCAATGCAAAGAAATAGAGGAAAACAACAGAATGGGAAAGACTAGGGATCTCTTCAAGAAAATCAGAGATACCAAAGAAACATTTCATGCAAAGATGAGCTTGATAAAGGATAGAAATGGTATGGACCTAACAGAAGCAGAAGATATTAAGAAGAGGTGGCAAGAATACACAGAAGAACTGTACAAAAAAGATCTTCACGACCCAGATAATCACGATGGTGTGATCACTGACCTAGAGCCAGACATCCTGGAATGTAAAGTCAAGTGGGCCTTAGAAAGCATCACTACGAACAAAGCTTGTGGAGGTGATGGAATTCCAGTTGAGCTATTCCAAATCCTGAAAGATAATGCTGTGAAAGTGCTGCACTCAAGATGCCAGCAAATTTGGAAAACTCAGCAGTGGCCACAGGACTGGAAAAGGTCAGTTTTCACTCCAATCCCAAAGAAAGGCAATGCCAAAGAGCGCTCAAACTACCACACAATTGCACTCATCTCACACGCTCGTAAAGTAATGCTCAAAATTCTCCAAGCCAGGCTTCAGCAATATGTGAACCGTGAACTTCCTGATGTTCAAGCTGATTTTAGAAAAGGCAGAGGAACCAGAGATCAAATTGCCAACATCCACTGGATCATGGAAAAAGCAAGAGAGTTCTAGAAAAACATCTATTTCTGCTTTATTGACTATGCCAAAGCCTTTGACTGTGTGGATCACAATAAACTGTGGAAAATTCTGAAAGAGATGGGAATACCAGACCACCTGATCGTCCTCTTGAGAAATTTGTATGCAGGTCAGGAAGCAAGAGTTAGAACTGGACATGGAACAACAGACTGGTTCCAAATAGGAAAAGGAGTTCGTCAAGGCTGTATATTGTCACCCTGTTTATTTAACTTATATGCAGAGTACATCATGAGAAATGTTGGACTGGAAGAAACACAAGCTGGAATCAAGATTGCTGGGAGAAATACCAATAACCTCAGATATGCGGATGACACCACCCTTATGGCAGAAAGTGAAGAGGAACTCAAAAGCCTCTTGATGAAAGTAAAGTGGAGAGTGAAAAAGTTGGCTCAACATTCAGAAAACGAAGATCATGGCATCCGGTCCCGCCACTTCATGGGAAATAGACAGGGAAACAGTGGAAACAGTGTCAGACTTTATTTTTCTGGGCTCCAAAATCACTGCAGATGGTGACTGCAGCCATGAAATTAAAAGACGCTTACTCCTTGGAAGGAATGTTATGACCAACCTAGATAGCATTTTCAAAAGCAGAGACATTACTTTGCCAACAAAGGTCTGTGTAGTCAAGGCTATGGTTTTTCCTGTGGTCATGTATGGATGTGAGAGTTGGACTGTGAAGAAGGCTGAGCGCTGAAGAATTGATGCTTTTGAAGTGTGGTGTTGGAGAAGACTCTTGAGAGTCCCTTGGACTGCAAGGAGATCCAACCAGTCCAATCTGAAGAAGATCAGCCCTGGGATTACTTTGGAAGGAATGATGCTAAAGCTGAAACTCCAGTACTTTGGCCACCTCATGCGAAGAGTTGAGTCATTGGAAAAGACTCTGATGCTGGGAGGGATTGGGGGCAGGAGGAGAAGGGGACGACAGAGGATGAGATGGCTGGATGGCATCACTGACTCGATGGATGTGAGTCTGAGTGAACTCCGGGAGTTGGTGATGGACAGGGAGGCCTGGCATGCTGCGATTCATGGGGTTACAAAGAGTCGGACACGACTGAGCGACGATCTGATCTGATCTGATCTGAAGGTTTTTGTGGAACAGAGACCCAATTTACATATTGTCTGTACTGCTTTCTTGCTACAAGAGCCGAGTTGGGTACTTGTGATAGACATACTATGTTTAAGACCAGGTTGTCATGTGAGAGTGTATTATATCAACTCATACCTATTTCTCTACAATGTATATTACTTTATCTTCATTTTGTTGATATAGAAACTAAACTTAAAAGTGAATCTGAGCTTTCCTCTTATTCTAGGGCCCAATCTGTCTCTCCACATCATTTAATGTGATTTTTACAACAATCATATGATACAACATTACGAAAATGTCATACAGCTCATAAAACACACAGCTAGAATTCACCCCCTGATCTGACTCCAAAGCCTCTTCTCTTTTCATTATATTATCACTGATTCTTTCATGGCTGCTGATTGTGTGTATTATCTCATTTATTTTTCCCACTCAAAGACATAGATACAGGTTTCCTACAAGCTGGCTGTTAACACTTATGACATTCTTAGCAGTTTAACTCAAGACACTAAGAAAATCATTAAAGATCTTGTGGTGTTATAAAGGAGCCAATAATTATAGGCTTTGCATTGGATAAATACATGGAAAGTCCTAAAAACATCCCTGGAGAACAACTCAGTGAACCCAATGGCTCAGACTAACAGCCTGCATTAAGAAACTTGATCATCTAAGATTTTTACTGGTTTAAAAGGTGAAAACTGCCATCTGTGCCTACTTCTTGGGCAACATGACTGCCAAAAGTTTATATAGTCAAGCAATAGGAAATAATTTTAAGGTAAAAGTGTAAAATGAAATATCAATTTATCTTCTAGAAGCTGAGGAACTTGAATAACCTAAACTTTGTTCCTCCTTCTTCTGGTTCAGGTTAAGTCATCTCAATGAAGCTTTTCTGGTTGCCCCTCCCCACTTACCCCATATCTGCTGTATCTGGTACACTTCTGAGGGCCCATGTCCATGCAAGTGACTGTGGATGTATTCATTCACAAGTCCATTTCCCCTACTTAGCTCCTCAAGGGTTAACACATCATTTATGTATCTCTATAATTTATACATGGGATTCCCAGGTTGCCCAGTGATAAAGAATCTGCTTGCCAGTGCAGGAGCTGCAGGAGACATGGGCTCAGTCTCTGGGTGGTGAAGATCCCCTAGAGTAGGAAATGGCTACCCACTCCATATTCTTGCCTGGGAAATTTCATGGACAGAGGAGCCTGGCGGGCTACAGTCCATGGAGTCGCAAAGAGTTACACAGAACAACCAAGCATTTATAATATAGGACAATGGCTAACATCTAATGCTTTTTAAATGTATTTTGTTTATTCAGTATAAACCACCCCTGTAGTAGGAAAATAAAGGTCTATTGCCAAATAGTGATAATACACTATACTTGGCAGGATCAGGCAAAGTGAAGGAAAATCAGCTTCAGTGCTTCTGGCCAGACTTCAGCTCTGTTCACATTTTCACATTCTATCTTCACAAACTTCCTAGAGATGGCAGCATCTTTCTTCACATAGTCCTGGCACTACTCCACACAAAAGCAGATATCACCTGAGCACAACAGCATCAGAGAAGCATAATTACTTCCTTTGCAATCTCTCATCTGTGGTTTAAGCCATACATTGAACCCTTGAGAGTTTTGGTATTGTGAAGTGATTTAAGCTGGACAGTAAATGCAATCATCATAATTTTCATTATCCAGTCTACCTTAACAAATATACACTTTGAAATGGTGTGGTTAACACAACTTTGAGAAAAGTCCCAGGATCTCATGCCATCCAAGTGCAATCTTTATGCAACTCCTTTCAACTGTCAGAATTTCTAGGATGACCACTTATCCTTGATATGGCATTGAGCCTGTATCTTAGGGAGTAAAACATTTTGATACAGGATAAAATTTGGTCTTCTACTGGATACTGATTTCTGACTGGTTTAAAACTTATTCCTACAACATCAAATCAACTTGTTCTATCGCAGTGGAGGGTGTTTAAAAAAAAAAAAAAAAAAAAACAGAAGGAATTTTTTAGAAGGTACCATTTCTAAAAAAATAAAAATAAAAAGAAGGTACCATTTCTTTCCTTTTTCAAGGTAAAAAGTCTAGTGCAGGGATTTAATGTGTATTTGATATGTTTATTAGAATCTGTGAACCATCTCTTACTACATTTTATTTCTAATAACAATAAAGTACTATAAATGCCTTAAGGATCAGTGTATATGTTACTACACATAGTTAACTTTCTGGTTGAGGCAAGATTCATTAGAAAACCTAAAAAGAAACTCTCCATGAATCATCAGAGAATAAATGGATTTAAAGTCTTTAAGTTTTAATGGATGTCCAAATAAACCCTTGGCTTCAAAATGCAAAATTCCAACTTCTTTAGATATAGATTAAGATCTCTGGACCATCAGTGACAATTAGAGGGAGGAAAAGAATTGAAATTGTATGGCTGTCAGAAGGAGAAAGTTAAGCAGAGTTCACAGGTTTGTACAGAACGATCAAATGACATGGTCCCTAACCACATTAGATAAGGAGGGAAACAGAATAACATGATTTGTCCTTTGTGGGAATCACTGTTTTCTGCAGCAAGCACATGAAGGGGAACCCATGAAGATAATGGGGTTGGTTACACTAGCCGGACCTGAGAGAGCGCCCTGTGCCTGAGTAAAAGGGCACTATGCCTTCACAGAAGTTCTAGAATGCTCACTTCAGGTTTCCTCAGTTCAGTTCAGTCGCTCAGTCGTGTCCAACTCTTTGTGACCCCATGGACTGCAGCACACTAGGCCTCCCTGTTCATCACCAACTCCTGGAGTTTACTCAAACCCGTGTCCATTGAGTTGGTGATGCCATCCAACCATCTCATCCTCTGTGGTCCCCTTCTCCTCCTGCCTTCAATCTTTCCCAGCATCAGGGTCTTTTCAAATGAGTCAGTTCTTCGCATCAGGTGGCCAAAGTACTGGAGTTTCAGCTTCAGCATCAGTCCTTCCAATGAATATTCAGGACTGATTTCCTTTAGGATGGACTGGTTTGATCTCCTTGCAGTCCAAGGGACTCTCCAGAGACTTCTCCAACACCACAGTTCAAAAACATCAATACCTTGGCACTCAGCTTTCTTTAGAGTCCAACCCTCACATCCACACATGACTACTGGAAAGACCATAGCTTTGACTAGACAGACTTTTGTTGGCAAAGTAATGTCTCTGCTTTTTAATATACTATCTAGGTTGGTCATAACTTTTCTTGCAAGGAGCAAGTGTCTTTTAATTTCCTGGGTGCAGTCACCATCTGCAGTGATTTTGGAGCCCCCCAAAATAAAGTCTGTCACTGTTTCCACTGTTTCTCCATCTATTTTGCCATGAAGCAATAGGACCAGATGCCATGTTCTTAGTTTTCTGAATACTGAGTTTTAAGCCAAAATTTCCCCTCTCCTCTTTCATCAAGAGGCTCTTTAGTTCTTCTTCACTTTCTGTCATAAGGCTGGTGTCATCTACATATCTGAGTTTACTGATATTTCTCCAGGCAATCTGGATTCCAGCTTGTGCTTCATCTAGCCCAGAGTTTCTCATGATATACTCTGCATATAAGTTAAATAAGCTGGGTGACAATATACAGCCTTAACATACTTCTTTCCCTATTTGGAACCACTCTGTTCCATGTCCGTTTCTAACTGCTATTTCCTGACCTGCATACAAATTTCTCAAAAGGCAGGTCAGGTAGTCTGGCATTTCCAGCTGTTGTTCAGTTGCTCAGTCTGGCTCTGCGACCACATGGACTATAGCATGCCAGACTTCCCTGTCCTTCACAATCTCCTGGAGTTTGCTCAAACTCATGTCCATAATTGTCTTATTTCTTCTAAAATGCCAATAGAGATTTTTTTTTTATTAAGCCAGCAATTGTGTTTTATCTTATTTTATTATCAAAACCAACCCATGTGACATTTCTATTTCCCCCACCTCGAATTCTAAGTATAATCTAAAGCTTGTACCTGTAGAACTCTCTGCATTAGTGATCCCATAATTAATATTTATGCATGGGCATTATTTTTAAGAGTTTTGACTCTGGAATCAACTCACAGCTCTGTTCCTCCATAACATATGACCTTGGACAAGTTATCTCTCTTAGCCCTCATCTCTCCCAGCTATAAAATGTGTAAAGTAAGTATCTATCTCATTGGTTGTATTTTTACTAAAAGAAATGAAGCTATTGAACACCTAAAATATTGTGTCTGGCACTGGGTCACAGTAAGTGCCAATGCATGGCATTATTCTCTATTTAATATCTGTTGTTGTTGTTCAGTCACTAAGTCATGTCCAACTCTTTGCAACCCCATGGACTGCAGCACACCAGGCTTCCTTATCCCTCACTATCTCCCAGAGTTTGCTCATATTCATGACCATTGAGTCAGAGATGCCATCCAACCATCTCCTTTTCTGTTGCTACCTTCTCCTCTTGCCCTCAAACTTTCCCAACATCAGAATCTTTTCCAAGGAGTCAGCTCTTTATATCAGGTAGCCAAAATATTGGAGCTTCAGTTTCAGCTACATTTTATCAATTAAAAAACAATTTCTAATTTCCTTAGTTTTTCTTCTGTCCACTTAGAAGTGGGGAGGGGGGTGATTTCTTATTCATCAATGTTTTATGTGTTCCTAGAAGAACTGAACGCTGCATTTGTGAAAAGCCACTAAAAATTAGGCTCAACAAAACAGCTTGAAAAGGAGAACCAGGAAGACATATTCATCTTGAGCCCTGTACAGAGGAATTCACCCAGTTCTTCCTCATTCTTCAAACTGAGGCTGGACATCTGAGACACTTTAATGCTCCTCATTTTCAGAAGTAAGCAGCTCAGTGTAGGCAGTTAGAGAAATAAAACAGATAGCTGTCAAATAATATCACCATATCAGATGGCAAGATGTAAAACCATCATAAAGGAAGAACAATCAAGCTTTGTCTGAAAGGTACAGGTTTCCATTTGTGGATTAAGCTGGTTCCAAAGTTTATGGTTTCAAAGGGATCAGTCCATTGTTTAAGTCCTTATTGCTCTAAAAGCACCGGGTTAAGTATAGCATTTTTTAAAATGTTATGAAGCATTTAAGGTTTGGCTTCTTTGTGTATTAGTGGGTCGAAAACATCTCTTCTGGCTAAGGAAGTGCATCCTGGGTCAGTCTTGGGATGGCTTTCAGCTTCAAGTCAATCACTCTGAAAAAAAAGCCAACTTTTATTCTTGCAGCGAAGCAGATGTTTATGGGTGAAGATGGCAGTGTTATGAGAAGACAGAAGAGGAAGGAAAGCTTAGGAAGGAGATGAAATATTACTTAGCTGCTTTTAAAGCAGCAAATGGCCAGGGTTCCGTGGCCTGCATTCCTTTGACATCTCCTTGCCCAGACATCCCATGACCTGGAGTCATTCTTTGTATGTTGATGTCATCCTAACCAGAAGCCAGATCTTGATTTGTTTTATAAAATGTATCCGGCCAGAGTTGTCTCCGCCAGGAACCACAGTTTCCATTTTGTTTTTGAACTCGGTGGATCTCTTATTGTACTTTCTTTTTCCAGGATTACCCTAATTTGACAAATCATGAATTCTCATTTGAAGTTTTGACCAAAGAGAGAGCATTTGAACAGTTCAATTCAGCTGCCTACAAAGTTATGATCAATCTACTATAAAGCCTGCTAGCAATTCATATGCTTTTAAAATCATGTTTAGCCTAGGACCATATGGAAAGAGCTTTGTGTGTATACGGGAATATTTTATCTTTCGCCTTTGTTTAAGGTACTTTGAATGCTCAGTGCAAATCGACATTTGGGAAAATAAACAGTATTGATGCTGTCTTTGACACAGTACTTACTCTCACAGTAAAAGTATCTCTTAAAGAACACTCTATTAAATAAAACAATGTTTATGCTCATCTGACATTTCAGCTTGTGAGGTTCTTTTGGCATCCCCAGTCAATTAATCTTAATTACCTTTACCAATTAAGGAGACCATCTATAAGAATATCTGGTTTAAGTGAATCATAGCTATCTGATGTGCATTTTTATTAGGCAAATGACGTAGCTATTGCTTCTTGATAGAACACGGAATGTCTGTGACTTATGATTAAACTGAAGATTTTCCTTTTGCCTGTTTGCTGTATAGAAGCCAAAACTAATGCAGTTTCATCTTTGCTTGAAGTTGTTTAGTTTGGGAGTGCCCTCACAAGGATCAGGTCTCATAGTTTTTTAAAACTTTATCAACCAGGATTAGAATAATTGAAACTGGAAAAGGAGTTAAAATTTTCCACCAAGTTGCTTTCCCTAAAGTAATCATTCACTTGTTTTGAAGAAGTTACCCAAACCAGTATGTTAAATATTTAATTAATCAATTTTTTAAAAGCACTTCTATTCTGGAAGGTGCTGAAGTGACTTAGCGTACAGCATTCTGGAAGGAGTGTGTGTGCTCAGCCACTAAGTTGTGTCCATCTCTTTTGTGACCCTGTGGATTGTTGCCCACCAGGCCCTTCTCTCCATGAAATTCTTCAGGCAAGAATGCTGGAGTGGGCTCCCATTTCCTTCTCCAAGGGATCTGCCTGACCCAGGGATTGAACCCACACCACTTACATTGGCAAGGGGATTCTTTACTACTGAGCCACCAAGAAAGTCCCTATTCTGGAAGGAGATGGGATAGCTATTAACCTAAATGCAGATGTTTTAACATGAGCAGTTCACTGTTCTCTTTGGTAATAAAAATTATTGTATGTGGTTGAAAGGAAACCATTTCATTGAGTAAGATTTTGCTTTCTGGGTGCAGGGGTAGGGTGTTGAGGGTGTGGATATGTTTCCTGGGTATAAATTCATAGATTGCGAGTATGACTACAGATTAGAAACACATAGGAGCTTATAAGACATTGCAAAGCTCAGACCACCCCCACTCCCCACGTCCCTTGGTGACTGTGAACCCTTGCGTCTGAGTGGGTGTGAGTGTCTAGGAGTCTAGATGCTAACAGACTAGGGAACTGGTCTGAGGAGGCACTTCTGAGATGAGGGGAGCGTAGTCAGAGTTTCCCACATGAATGGCCAATGAATCCAGGAGAGAGGCCCAGGACGGAAGACTCAGCACCCTGAATTTCAACTAACCTCCTACTTACATGTGCCTATCAACTGCAAACCAAGAATAACTGCAGGTCATAGAGAGGACAAAGCCAGGAAGAGAGAGGATGTCCACTGCCGACTATTGACCACACCCTTCCCTCACCTCAGCCTACAGAGACCCCAAGCTGGGGGAAAGAAAGAGGTTTTCTTTAGATAAAAATGGAAATGTTAATAGTACAACAAAACTTCCTACTCCCTGAAATTAGACTGCTCTATGCAGATGACACCACCCTTATGGCAGAAAGTGAAAAAGAACTAAAGAGCCTCTTGATGAAAGTGAAAGAGGAGAGTGAAAAAGTTGGCTTAAAGCTCAACATTCAGAAAACTAAGATCATGGCATCCGGTCCCATCACTTCATGAGAACTAGATGGGGAAACAGTGGAAACAGTGTCAGACTTTATTTTTTGGGGCTTCAAAATCACTGCAGATAGTGACTGCAGCCATGAAATTAAAAGACGCTTACTCCTTGGAAGGAAAGTTATGATCAACCTAGATAGCGTATTAAAAAGCAGAGACATTACTTTGCCAACAAAAGTCCATCTAGTCAAGGCTATGGTTTTTCCAGTGGTCATGTATGGATGTGAGAGTTGGACTGTGAAGAAAGCTGAGCGCCGAAGAATTGATGCTTTTGAACTGTGGTGTTGGAGAAGACTCTTGAGAGTCCCTTGGACTGCAAGGAGATCCAACCAGTCCATTCTAAAGGAGATCAGTCCTGGGTGTTCTTTGGAAGGACTGATACTAAAGCTGAAACTCCAATACTTTGGCCACCTCACGTGAAGAGTTGACTCATTGGAAAAGACTCTGATGCTGGGAGGGATTGTGGGCAGGAGAAGAAGGGGACAACAGAGGATGAGATGGCTGGATGGCATCACTGACTCAATGGACATGAGTTTGAGTGAACTCCGGGAGTTGGTGATGGACAGGCATGCTGTGATTCATGGGGTCACAAAGAGACAGACATGACTGAGTGACTGAACTGAACTGAACTGTGACTGAAAGGAAGCCAGGATCTCTCTGAAATTTCATCTATGGGAGAATGTGACCACTAGGATATTAGACCTTTGACCAGAGTTACTTAGTCATTTTCCATGAAACACCATGAAAGAAAGTCTGTCCTCATCCCAGTGTTCAATAGGACTTTCTAAAGAATGAACTAGACATCTGCAGAAGCTGAGACTTGGTGGTGTTTTCTCACCAAAGCAAGCAAAACCTGACCATACTAGGATTTGTTTGGCTGTGTCAAATCAGTGTGCTAGTGGGTAAAACCATAAAGAAATTCCCTGGTGAGAACAGAGACAATGGAAGCCAAAAGCAGCCTTAGGGCACTGGGGAAAGTATTGAGGGAGATTATGATAAGAAACAGATACCAAGGGTCAGAGATAAATAAGTAACCAACTAAATAAATGTGATGGTTGGTCAAAGACAAGAAGGAGGTCAGGATTATTTCCCCAGACACATGTGTTTAGTTCAGTGATATTATCATTTTGGTTAAAAAAAATCGTTTGACTCATGTTTTATAGTTTTGAAATATACAGAAGTTTATGTCTAGTTTTTTAGTTTTAAGACAAATATTGCATTTGATTTGAAACATGGAAAGCTTAATACAATTTTTTCTCTTTTAGCATTTGCCATTTGGGTAGTTTATTTTGATTTTCATTTCAGTCCTTGATGTGGCTATTCAGAAGTTCTTTGGAATGTCTAGAATAAGGGAAAAGTAACCTTTGTAAAATGGAATGGAATCAATAGTAATTCCATAGACAATTTCAAGTGCTGGGTTAATTTTTTTAAGGTTGATTTATAATGAAAGGCTGAAATCTAGAGAACCCAGGAATTTAGGGTCAGCACATCACTCAAATATTTTCCATTTCCTTGAGGGTGAAGGAAGAGAACAGGGACTGAGAAATGGCACATTTAATAGTTCTAAAGAAGGGATAAGTATTTTTCCTAAGACTTTAAATAAATGTCTTCTTATCCTTTGTAATAACACTTAGTGTTAGTTACACAGTCGTGGCTGACTCTTAGCGATCCCATGAACTGAAGCCCACCAGGCTCCTCTGTCCATGGAATTCTCCAGGTAAGAGTACTGGAGTAGATTGCCATTCCCTTCTCTAGAGAGTCTTCCCAACCCAGGGATCGAACCCGGGTCTCCTGCATTGCAGGCAGATTCTTTACCATCTGAGCCACCAGGGAAGCCCAGTGAATTAAAATTTCAGGGGAGCAATGAGTGGTAGCAGTTAAGTAGCTAAAGGGTGTAGTGATAGGAAATTGGCCCCAAAACAGGATGATCAAACCACACCCCCTCCCTGCCCCTCACCTTAAAGAGAAATACATGTTTCAAAACCATTTTGCTTTGTGGAATTTCAAATGTATCCTCCTCATCCTCAGGGTATCTACATTATTATTACTGTATTAACATGATTTATATTCATGAAATTTTTTTTTCCCTTTTCAAAGCTCAAAGTGATTTAATAACTTTAAATTGAACATAGAAAACAAAGGAATGGACACCTAAGTGGAAACGGGAATGTGGGATGAACTGGGAGATTGGGATTGACATAGAAACACAATTGATTATGTATGACTTCCCATACATAAGGCGCTAGTGGTAACGAACCTGTCTGCCAATGCAGGTGACATAAGAGACTCAGGTTTGATCCCTGGGTTGGGAAGATCCTTTGGAGGAGAGCATGGCAACCCACTCCAATATTTTACCTGGAACACAGAGGAGCCTGGTGGGCTACAGTCCATACAGTCACAGTCAGACGTGACTGAAGCAACTTAGCTCACACTACGTATAAAATAGATTACTAATGAGAACCTACTGTATAGCACAGGGAACTTACTCAGTGCTCTGTGGTGACCTAAATGGGAAGAAAATTGTAAAAAGAGGGGTATCTGTATATGTATAGTTGATTCACTTTGCTGTATAGTAGAAACTGACTAAAAATTGCTAAGCAACTATATGCCAATAAAAATTAATTTAAAAATATCAACAAAAGCTAATAATCCAAAATGCCAACCTGAAGACTTAGCAACTTAGCTGTTCCTAGTTCTTGTGGGGAAATGTAAGCTTATTAACATTTTCTTCACTCTTGGAGTTGGAGGGGCTATGGAAAATTGCAAGGATGCTTCTTCAGTCCTTTATGGTTCTAATTCTAGCATATCTGTTGGCTCCTTCTTGCAGTTCTTATCAGCATTAAGACCATGTATAGAAATCTGGGCTTCTCAGGTGGCATAATGGTAAAGAATCCACCGGCAATGCAGGAGACGTGGGTTTGATCCCTGGGTTGGGAAGATCCCCCAGGGGAGGAAATGGCAACCCATTCCAGGATTCTTGAAAGAATCCTATGGACAGAGGAGCCTGGTGGGCTACAGTCCTTGGGGTTGCAAAGAGTCAGACACGACTGAGCATATGAGCACATAGAAATCTACCTTCACTTCCAGAGTCTTAGTGAACTGCCGGAATAGTGGACCCACCTTCTCTGTTTTTTGGTGGGACAGGGCATGTTCTTACCCTTTCTATTGGATAGCAGACTGAGATGCTTGAGGTGGTAGGAAGGGTGGCAGACAGGACTCAGAGTTGTAGTCATCCCTAAGGGGGACTGTGATGCTGTGGGCACATAGCTCCAGCTCTCCTACTGTTATTTTTATGATTGGTGAAAATGACTGATTGGATAAATATCCACTTAATTGTCCGGTGATTTTGATGACTGCTCAAGACAATCAAAATATCTGTAGAATGTGCTATCCCTCCTGCTCCCCAAGCCAAGGTTTGTCTCATAAAATTTCTCTAGGTATTACAGAACTCTTATTTTACTTACCTGATATGCCTACTCAGGGTTATAAAATACATTTCACCAACATTTTAATCTTTTTAAGGTAGTGCTAGGGGATAAACCTTTTTTCAAGGGAATTGGTGAAAACATGGAAAATAAACCACGTTTTCCAATTAAAAACAAAATCTTTTGACTGTGCCTTGTGGCATGTGGGATCTTAGTACCCCCACCAGGGATTGAACCAGCATCCCCTGCATTGGAAATGAGAAGTTTTAACCACTGGACTGCCAGGCAAGTTCCATGGTTTTGCAAATTTTTAATCTCAGAAGTAATCCTATGACTATTTCTCAAACTGTTCAGAACTGGTTGGGAATAAGAAAGATGATTAATTAGCATGCTTCCAAACCAAAAATGATAATAGAATGTTTATGTTGGCCTTCTTTGCTTTCGGTCTGCTTCTTTCCCTTCTTAAGGACCAAACCCATATCCCTGGTTAGTCATCTTACAAATATATGACATGAATCCAAAAGTGACTTGGGTGGAATTGTCACAGACCCAACAGAGCAAATGTACCTTTCTAGAACAGGACCCAGGCATGAGTGTCTTTTACAGATGATTCAGTGCTACTGTCTCCATATAGGTAGACAAAGCTTACTATCGATTCAAAGAGGTCTAAGAAATACTCAGAAATTTAGAGGCTCTATTGGAGTCTATTATTATCTAATAAGATCTCAAACCTTTACTTTTTAAAAATTTATTTATTTTTAATTGAGGGATAATTGCTTTACAATATTGTGTTGGTTTCTGCCATACATCAACATGAATCAGTCATAGTCAAACCTCTACTTTTTAAATAAAAGACTCATTTGACTAACAAACTAGGTTAATGTCATTAATATTACTCGCATGCCCTAAGATTTCTCTGGGGACACAGAGTCAAAAATTATCTTGAAAATCTATTTTGTGTTGCTAATTATTAGCTTTTTTTTCTTACTAAATATATAGATACATCCTTTCAAATACTATTAGCAATTGAAATGTTTTATTGATTGAAAAGTGCACTCAAGAAAACTTACTTTCAAAATAAAATCAATCCTATGATTAAAATCTTTTTGTATTAAATTTTTAAAATCTTCCAATACATCTTATTCCCAAATATCTTTGATGATCTCCAATTGGGGGTTACATCTTTGTTTCTTCTGTTTTCTATTAGTGAAAA
The DNA here is from genome assembly GCF_032452875.1 of Bos javanicus. Classification (NCBI taxonomy): domain Eukaryota; kingdom Metazoa; phylum Chordata; class Mammalia; order Artiodactyla; family Bovidae; genus Bos; species Bos javanicus. Next base: position 32,978,395 of record NC_083881.1, on the reverse strand, counting down.
ATGTGGAAAGAAGAGATAAAACCAAGAGGAAGAAATTTCAAATGCAACAGACACACTGTATAGAAGATCTTTGGGGTATAGCTTAACTTTAAACTGTTAATAAGTACCATGCCACCCAGATCAAACGATATTTAACAGTAACAGCATCTCTGTTATTTGGAAATTTTTGCTCTTGGAAACTTCAAGGGGGAAAAAAAAGCTTTTTATTCGTGGAGTCGAGCATTTCAACAGGAAACGGGAGTTCAGACACTAAAAAAGCTTTTTTTTTTTTTTTACCCTGATACAAATTTTGCCATTGTGCCTTGATTGACAGCTATCCCACTGTCTATAAACAATCTACCGGTTGCCCCAAATCACCATTCCATACCCCATCCAGCATTTCAACATTGAGTGGTTTTGCGCTCAATAAAATTCCTTTTCATTTCGCCCCAGGTTGCCATGTCTCTTCAAACAGAGACAGAAAAGCCATGGTCTGTGTCAGACAGATTTTAATTTTCAGTCCTCATCCATTCGGGGGAACTAGACACAGCAAACAGACTCTGCCCCAAAACCTAGCAACCTGGAGTTTAAGCAGCCAATGCATCTGAGTCCCGGGATGGGGGCCTGGACCTGTTCACACATGAATAAAGAAGATTAAGATTTTCTTTCAAAGACGTGAGGCCTTTTTGACAGCCAGTGTCAACAGCGCTGTCTGCTTTCAATGTGAGCCAGTCTTCCAGCCCCGATTCCCACAGGGAGGTCCCGCTGATTTGCATGCCCCACACTGTCGCTCCGTGTCGGTATTTAATTGAAGAATAAGGGTGTAAAGTTTTGCAAACTCTTACTTACCCACAAAGAAAGGCTAACTTACAGGAATTGTTGAAAGAGAATACCAGTGAACATGAACACCCACGGGGAGCATTTAAAAAGTGAAGAACGGACCGGGAAAAGGAGGAACCGCGTTGCTTTCTATTATCTAATTGCAGAGACGTTAACAAAAGCTTTGTAGTCAAAATACATGTTTTGAAGTCACAGAAATCAGCTTTGCCTCTGCAGAAAGAAAAGGTGGGGGGCATAGCTTTTCTTTCCAAATAGGGTTATAAAATTGTACTAGCGAATAGACATTTATTCTGAAAGCATTCAGCAAATTCTATTTGCTCTAATAAATAGTTGAGGGGAAAATCCTTTTCCTGAGATATTACTGAAATGTTAAATAGGACTTCTTTGAACATAGTATTTGCTAATGCTCAGTAAAGTAACTGAGGGCTTTATTAAATAGTGTTTCATATCACCTTACATATTCTTAATAAAGCTAAAAAGGAAAAAAAGTCACGTCTACAAATGTTAATTTCATTAGTTTGATTAGCCCACTTCAATGACAAGTTCACTTAAACATGTTAAAATATAGACCATTTCTGCTTTGAAATTATATACTCCTATTAATTCAAATGTGTGGAATTATTTGGGGATGAGTTAGAATCACTGTTATACCTATTTACAGGAACATTTCTGTTTTTTATTATACAACAAATGTTTATGCAATCTGATGTCAACTATGTCTTCTTCAAGGCTGGATAAGAATGAGGGAAAAATCCCAGATGTGCTACCCACGTCTATAGATGCCATGCTTCATCAATGGCACATGCACGTTGACTTTCTTGTCCAGTGGTGTGAGGGGTTCACACTGATCTCTCCATTTTCATTCATTTGTTAAATACTTGTTTATTGCACATGTAGGCTTCCTTGATGGCTCAGTGGTAAAGAATCCGCCTGCCAGTGCAGAAGACATGGATTCCATCCATGGGTCCGGGATAGTCCCTGGAGAAGAAAATTTCAACACACTCTAGTATTTTTGTCTGGAAAATCCTATGGACCCAGAAGCCTGATGGGCTACAGTCCATAGAGTCACAGAAGAGTCGGACATGACTTAGCAACAAAACAATGAACAACAACATTGAGCACGTACTGTTTAGCAGGTGCCTGGGAGGGAACAGGAGGTAGGGGCTGCGGTATCCTGGGACCAGGTCCTACAGTCTTGGGAGATGCCTGTGTGCTCATCCCCTCCCAACTCTGGGTTTGGTGTCATCACGTTGGTATTTTGAAATTGACTGTGGTGAGAGTATTTATAGCACAGCTGTCAGCAATCCTACAAATCAGGGCTTCATTTTCCAATCTGTTATTAAACATTCACTAGGGTATCACTGCATAGAAGGACGAGTAAAATTGATAAAGTTCCTGCCTTAGGAGAGCCTCCAGCCAGGTGTTGCTTAGTTACCATTATCTGGAGATAATAGTGCATTTGTGGTAATAGATCAGGGAGAAATTACAAAAGGATTGACTCTAAAGTTTAGCTTCCTGGGTTTTTAGCAGAGTTGGTACAAGGCAAGAATGTCTGCAAGCAAAGAGGCAGACAAAATGGTAGGAACTGGGGGTTAAATCAAGGCTTGGACTCTTCGGGGTCATGGTAAAACCTAAGCTATAATAAATTCTCAATTTATGAGACAACCATAGAGAATGAAGGAATGTCAGGTGTGAGCCGTCAAAGATAAGATGTCTTTCAAGATGTCTTTCTAAGCCTGCATTAGGTCAATGCTATCTGATCACCTCCATACCTAACACATACACTGGCTGCCAATTAACAGCCCCTTATCCTTTCTTGATGTAAAGAGGTGCCCTAGGGCAGTCGTTCTCAAACTTTGATGTGTATTAGAATCACATGGAGACCTTTTTGACCACAGAAGGCAGGTTCTTAGCCCTAGAGGCTTTGATTTAGGGTCTGGAAAGGGGCCCAAAGAATCTGTATTATTTTTTTCAATTTTTAAATTAAAACAATTTTTACTTTATGTTGGAATATAGTTGATTAACAATGTGTTAGTTTCAGGTGTAGAGCAAAGTTATACATATACATGTATCTATACTTTTTCAAATTCTTTTCCCATTTAGATTACTACAGAGTATTGAGCAACCTTCCCTATGCTATACAGTAGGTCCTTGTTGGTTGTTTTAAGTATAGCCATGTGTACAAGTCAATCCCAAAATCTCAACTTATCCCTCCCCACTACCCTGCCTCTCTGGTAATCTTAAGTTCATTCTCTACAGTATGGTACTGGCACAAAAACAGAAATGCAGATCAATGGAACAGAATAGAAAGCCCAGAAATAAACCCACGCGCCTATGGTAAATCACTCTACAGCGGAGGCAAGACTATACGCTGCAGAAAATATAGTCTCCTCAACAAATGGTGCTGGGAAACCGGACAGCTACATGTAAAAAAAATGAAGTTAGAACATTCTTTAACACCATACACAAGAATAAACTCAAAATGGATTAAGCCCTGAATGTAAGACTGGATAGTATAAAATTCATAGAGGAAAACATAGGCAGACATTCTTTGACATAAATCGAAGCAATATCTTTTTTGACCCATCTCCTAGGGTGATGAAAACAAAAATAAACAAATAGAACCTAATTAAACTCAAAAGCTTTTGCACAGCAAAGGGAACCTGTACTTCTCACATGCTACTAGCTGATGCTATTGCTTCTGGTTAAGGGGTGACACTTGGAGAGCCACCGTTCCACTGCTCTTGAATGGAATCAAACATCCCAACATCACCTGGTTCAGAAGAGCAATAATCCATGTACCACTTTGGGGGCATGAACTGCCCCCATGCAGTTCATGGGGGAGACTCATTAATGCAGTAAGAGACTCATGCAGGAGACTCATTAATGACTGTAAAAATCCTAACTCCATGGGAAGATAAGATACAGCTAATTACTGCCCATTAATATATTTCTTCTTCAACATCATTTGGGCTTCATGGGAAATGCAATTTTGGAAGATATCTGCAGAATCTTTTGAACTTCAAATTTCAATTCATCATTTAAAACAAACACACATTTGGAGCCTACCAGGCTCCTCTGTCCATGGAATTCTCCAGGCAAGAATACTGGAGTGGGTAGCCATTATCTTCTTCAGGGGATCTTCCTGATCTAGGGCTTGAACCCAGGTCTCTTGCATTGAAGACAGATTCTTTACCACCTGAGTCACTAGGGAAGTCCTAGGTACTATAAAATATAGCAATTCACATACAAAATACTTTATTGTAACAGCAGTGACCACAATGTATATTCTTGTGCATATGCATCACTAATTATCATCTGGAGGAAGGTGTTTGAATTCAACCAATCAGGTCTCAGCAATGCTCTTTTTCCAGGTAGCTTCCCAGAACTGTATTTTAATACCAGCCATGAGTAAAAAACAATCAATTCTAATCATAGCCATTGCAACATAGATCATTTAAAAAGTATATAAATAAGTAATGAAAAATAGTTCAGAAATACTCTACTCATGACCAGGAAGAACAAGTTCACAAGATTATGCAACAAACAAATGGAGCAACCTCTGCTAATATGGTGTTACATCTTTCCCTTGCTTTGTCCCTTACTGTGTTCTAGCTGATTCAGCTCAGTGGTCAAAGAATTGGGTTTCAGTCAAATGTGACCTCATTTGTAGGAAGAGTAGGTGACTCTCAATGTTGTTCATTTGACTGGTTATCATGAGGGCCCATTGTGAAAAGACAGGCTCACTGCCTATCACACCATAGTGATATATGTATGTGATATATAGTAGTTGACTCATTTGGACCTTCAAAATCTATTCATATTCAGAAATCATCTTCACCGTCTGCTGTAAATAGCCTCATCAAAGACCTACCTCATGAAGGTTAAAATGTGATATTAGCTCAAAGGCAAACATCACCTGTTCTCATGAAACTGGCACTTTCAGCCTGGAAACTGAGTCTTTGTATCTCTGTTGATTTGTGCCAAATAATCACTCATTCTTAACCCAATATTTACTTCTTCAAAGTAAACATGTTTTTACTGAAATCAGTTGCAAAACAAAAGGCATAGGATATCTGAAAAGGCTGACTTTGAATTTCTGAATGCATCCTCAATGTTATGGAAAGTACAGCAAGTCAACTGAAAGAAAAGAGGAGTGAGAACTCTGTTAATCGGAAATAAACAAAGACAGGAAAGGATAACTGAGATGACAAGAATCAACATTGAAAGCATCAAAGAACTTCCTCTGAAATTATACTGTACACAAAATTGATGCCCAATCTCTGTAAATATCTGTGTAGCAGATGCTGCCTGACAATATTTAGTCAGAACTGGGTATGCTATTCTATTCATATTTTAATGAATCTACTATCGACTTAAAATACATGATAAAATATTTTATAGCTTCAGTTTCATTGGGATTCATTTTAATTTAGGTTAATTTGAGAAAATTATAACAAGCAGTTATTTATATCATGAACATGTATAGAATTTCATGAATGAAATTTTAATTGATAACATGTTTTTCATCCAGCTCACATCATTTTATGTTTCACAAGTAGAAGTCAATTTATACTTGAATTTACTGAAATAAATATGTCTAGACGCTGAAAGATTATAGGGAAACACGCAAAGATAAGGATAATAGATATAACACAAACACTCTGAAATTGATTCTGTTCTCTCAGATTTCAGCTCTTTATTGGAGTTCACTTTCAGATTGAAGTATAGCATCTGACAGCAGTCAAGGACTTGTCATTTTAAAACATAATTTTTACCACAAATCAGATCAGATGAGATCAGATCAGTTGCTCAGTCGTGTCCGACTCTTTGCGACTCCATGAATTGCAGCACACCAGGCCTCCCTGTCCATCACCAACTCCCAGAGTTCACTCAGACTCACGTCCATCGAGTCAGTGATGCCATCCAGCCATCTCATCCTCTGTTGTCCCCTTCTCCTTCTGCCCCCAATCCCTCCCAGCATCAGAGTCTTTTCCAATGAGTCAACTCTTCGCATGAGGTGGCCAAAGTACTGGAGTTTCAGCTTTAGCATCATTCCTTCCAAAGAAATCCCAGGGCTGATCTCCTTCAGATTAGACTGGTTGGATCTCCTTGCAGTCCAAGGGATTCTCCAGAGTCTTCTCCAACACCACAGTTCAAAAGCATCAATTCTTCGGCGCTCAGCCTTCTTCACAGTCCAATGCTCACATCCATACATGACCACAGGAAAAACCATAGCCTTGACTAGACGGACCTTTGTTGGCAAAGTAATGTCTCTGCTTTTGAATATGCTATCTAGGTTGGTCATAACTTTCCTTCCAAGGAGTAAGCATCTTTTAATTTCATGGCTGCAGTCACCATCTGTAGTGATATTGGAGCCCAGAAAAATAAAGTCTGACACTGTTTCCACTGTTTCCCCATCTATTTCCCATGAAGTGGTGGGACCGGATGCCATGACCGGATGCTATGAATAAAAGCACTTTATTCCAATAATTTGTTCTAGTGACTCCAAACCAACTTAGAGAATCATATGTATTGTTTCCACAATCCCTGTGACTAGTGTGGTTCATGTGAACAGCCTCTTGTTAATGGTTCTAAGAAAACTCAGAACAATCAGAAGCAATGAAGGTATTTTGTTCCCCATTAAAATTGAGGCTCAAGACAGAATCTTGGTTCTTTTTATATAATCTAAGAACTTTATCCTCCATCGCATAACATGTATTTAAAAAATTAAGAAAAATTTTCTTAGCTTTAAATGAGTTGGTTGGTAGAACAGGATAAGGATGGATAAAGAATGCATGCATGCTCAGTCATGTTTGACTCTTTGTGACCCCACGGATTGCAGCCCACCAGGCCCTTCTGTTCATGGGATTTTCCAGGCAAGAACACTGGAGTGGGTTGCCATTTCCTTCCCCAGGGGATCTTCCCAACTTAGGGATCAAACCACATCTCTTACATCTTCTGCATTGGCAGATGAGTTTTTTTACCACTGGCGCCACCTGAGGAGAACAGAAAGAAAGCCAAAGATTCCATTGGAAAGAATAAATTATTTTCCTTCTAGTCCAAGTCCCAGCAATAGAGTCTGCATTTGTGTTCTTTAGAAGATACTGAAAAGGTACAAGTGTAGACACTCAAGACACAGCTCACCTTGTCTTGTAGCTAAGGGGATAATCTTGTTATCATCAGATCAGATCAGATCAGTCGCTCAGTTGTGTATGACTCCTTGGAGGCGGAAAACTCAGAGCTGTCATTTTAGGGATTTCTCAAGACTTTGTCGTTTCAGATCAAATGCATATGAGTTTCACCATCTATCTCTCAGCATATATCCCGGTTTCCTTCAGCACACATGTATGCATGATACTGTAAATTGTTTACCTTCATTATAATTAGCTTAATAAATTTTTTCTCTAGCATTATACTAGGTGGTTTCTCTCAAAATTGAAATTAAGTGCAAAAATTTAATTCATTCTAGAAAAGCTTATCATTCTTCAAGCACCTTTACGTGTAATTCGACAACATATTCCATGGGCTACAGTTTAGATTTCCATGTTAGATTGCATTTCTTCCTCTCCAACCATCTCAGGTTCAAAAATTTAAGCAGATTGCTTTGTGCATTTGTACGGCTGTTATCACCATCATGTCAATGCTAACTTCTACTTCCTGAGCCCAACACGACCCCTCTGAAAAGCTCTGTATATTTGTCAATATCCTGGAGTTCTGAAAACCCCACGTGTTCCTTCCATTTAACCTAAAACTTCCTTTCTTCTCAGATTTCTGTCTCTAAACACAAAGTAAACAAACCTTTGCTTAAATTAGTCCATGTGCGAATGTTTAGGTCATTTGTTTCAGATCCACAAAGACTTCAAGTCTCTGCGAAATTTTGATAGATCTTTACCCAAACGCCAGTAGCCTGAACTCCAACTCTAGCAATCCCTGGGCTCAGTATCAGACACCCTGTCAATTCTGCATTTGGATATTTGTACTCCATTCATTTCTCCTTTCAGAACATAACGGAAGTATAGGAATAGCACTTTTGTTGGATGCTGACACGAAAATAGCTGTCAATCTGTGGCACTTACAACAATCTTAAGTTAGACTTCCCCGGTGGCTCAGTGGTAAGGAATCCACTTGCCAGTGCAGGTGACATGGGTTCAATCCCTGCTCTGGGAAGATCCCACCTGCTGTGGGGCAACAAAACCTATGAGTCACAACTACTGAGCCCATGCTCTAGAGCCTAGGAGCCACAATTACTGAGAGCACATGCTTCAGCTACTGAAGTCCTCATGCCCTAGAGTCCATACTCATCAACCAGAGAAGCCACCTCAGTGTGAAGCCCGTGCACTTCAACTAGAGAGCAGCCCCAGTTTTACTTTGGAAGACTCTCCAGTCAAAGAAAAAAAACCTGGGCCTTCCCTGACAGCCCTGTGGTTAAAACTCTGTGCTTCCACTACAGGGGGCAAGGGTTCAGTCCCTAGGAAGGGAATAAGATTTTGCATGCCTCACAACCAAAAAAAAAAAAAAAAGGAAGAAAAGCATTCAAACACAAATACCAATCAATAATGGTAATGATAATGATGAAGATGATTATAATAATAAATCTTCTATAGACAAATACAGAGACATTAGGGAATAAAAATGAGTACTACAGCAAACTTAAAAAAGGTTCAATGACATACTTCTGAAGTTATTTAAAATTTTCCAATTAAAACTCGTGTACTTTACAATAGCTAATAAATGGAAAAAACCTGAGTGACCATCAACAGATGCATGAATAAAGAAGATACACTGTGTATACAATATTATCCTGGCCTTTGTGACAACATGGATGGAGCTAGAGGACATTATGCTCAGTGAAATAAGTGAGAAAAAGACAAATAGTGTATGATCTGTCTTATTTTTGGAGTCTAAAAAAGAAATTTTTCTTATAGTCAAACTTATAGAAACAGAATAGAATGGTATTTACCAGGGGCTGGGGAGTAGGGAAAATGGGGAGAGCTGGTCAGAAGGTACAAACTTTTAGTTATAAGGTGAATAAGTTCTGAGGATCTCCTGTGCAACATGGTGATTATAGTTAATAATGCTGTACTGTGCTCAGTCGCTCAGTCATGTCCAACTCTTTGTGATCCCATGGACTGTGACCCACCAGGATCATATGTCCATGGGATTTTCCAGGCAAGAATATTGGAGTGGGTTGCCATTCCCTTCTCCAGGAGATCTTCCTGACCCAAAGATCGAACCCAGGTCACCTGCATTGCAGGCACATTCTTTACCATCTGAGCCACAATAATACCATATAGTATATTTGAAATTTGCTAACAGAGTAGATCTTAAGTATTCTTATCACACACACACACATACACATACAAGGTACATATGTGAAGAGATAGATAGATCATGGATTATCATTTCCTATTTAATATATTCACTATGCTTATTTGCTCAGCTGTATCCAACTCTTTGCAACCCCATAGACTGTAACCTGCCAGGCTTCTCTGTCCATGGGGATTCTCTAGCCAACAGTACTGGAGCGGGTTGCCATGCCCTCCTCCAGGCGATCTTTCCAATCCAGGGATTGAACCCAGGTCTCCCACATTGCAAGTGAACTCTGTATCATCTGAGTCACCAGGGAAGCCCATGAATACTGGAGTGGGTTCAGTTCAGTTCAGTTCAGTTCAATTCAGCCACTCAGTAATGTCCAACTCTTCGTGATCCCATGGACTGCAGCATGCCAGGTTTCCCTGTCCATCACCAACTCCTGGAGCTTACTCAAACTCACGTCCATCAAGTTGGTGATGCCATTCAACCATCTCATCCTCTGTCATCCTGTTCTCCACCTGCCTTCAATCTTTCCCAGCATTAGGGTCTTTTCAAATGAGTCAGTTCTTTGTATCAGGTAGCCAAAGTATTGGAGTTTCAGCTTCAGCATCAGTCCTTCCAATGAATATTCAGCACTGATTTCCTTTAGGATGGACAGGTTTGATCTTCTTGTGGTCCAAGGGACTTTCAAGAGTCTTCGCCAACACCACAGTTCAAAAGCATCAATTCTTCAGTGCTCAGCTTTCTTTATGGTCCAACTCTCACATCCATACATGACTACTGTAAAAACCATAGCTTTGACTAGATGGACCTTTGTTGGCAAAGTAATGGCTCTGCTTTTTAATATGCTGTCTAAGTTGGTCACAGCTTTTCTTCCAAGGAGCAAGGGTCTTTTAATTTCCTGGGTGCAGTCACCATCTGCAGTGATTTTGGAGCCCAAAAAGTTAAAGGCTGTCACTGTTTCCATTGTTTCCCTATCTATTTGCCATAAAGAGATGGGACAAGATGCCATGATCTTAGTTTTCTGAATGCTGAGTTTTAAGCCAGCTTTTTCACTCTCCCTTTTCACTTTTATCAAGAGGCTCTTTGGTTCCTCTTCACTTTCTGCCATAAGGGTGGAATCAGCTGCATATCTGAGGTTATTGGTATTTCTCCTGGCAATCTTGATTCCAGCTTGTGCTTCATCCAGCCTGGCATTTTGCATGATGTACTCTGCATATAAGTTAAATAAGCATGGTCACAATATACAGTCTTGACATACTGCTTTCCCAATTTGGAACCAGTCTGTTGTTTCATGTCAGTGGTAGCCTACCCCTTCTCCAGGGGATCTTCCCAACCCAGGAATCGAACCAGGGTCTCCTGCATTGCAGGTGGATTCTTTATCAGCTGAGCTACCAGGAAAGCCCTGGTATATGCACAGATACATCAAGTCATAATGTTGTGTATCATATTGCAATAAAGCTGGGGAGAAAAGAAAAAAAGAAAAGTGTTGCCTTATGTGGATTTTATAGAAGATGTTTTGGTACATATATTCAAAAATAGCCTATTTTTCTTGAATAGGATGATTGGGTTGAGATAATTTTAAGTTCCCATCTTCTAAAACACTTAAAATTATAAACATGATATTCAATTGTAAAAATGTTACTATGTCATTAATACTTGATTATTAACACAGATCCATTTTTAACCTTGAAGCTTCTCCTGCAGTTTGTGAAAAGGACATCGTTAATACATAGATTCAGACATTTCAGTGTTTCGCGATTCAGACCATAAGTATTCTAATGTTTTTGGTAAAATAAAATACCCAAAGTCTCTCTCTGTTAGTTGATATATATCTGTGACTACTTCACACCTCATTTGACAGAAATATTACAAGATCTGAGTTGGTATTTGTGGACAACTCTGTATATTTTTCTCAGGCAAAGAGCCAACAATAATTTTACTCGTCTACTGCTTTTTATGTAGAGCTGTCTTTGAAAAATGCTTGCCAGAAATACCTCAATGCAGGTCTAATCTTAGATGACTGCCAACGAACAGATATTATAGACAAACATGGAAGGGGTATGGAGAGACTGAAAAAAAATAAAACAGAACAAAAGTAATTGAATTTTAACGAAATTCAGACCAAAAATCAGTAAATGGTATATTAACAAAATGTAAAAGTACAAGGCAAAGCCAGCAGAAAAATAGATGGATAAATTTTGATAAGAAGAGATTTCACAATTAAGACATTTATGTGTTCATCAGGGAACTTTCATGGGGTTTCTAAAAGGACAGTACCCAAAACTCAGACTAAATGGGGGTGGATTCCCCCTGGGTCTTAAGAATTGTCTTGGCAGAGCTCTGGATACAGGCAGACCTTGCTAAAGCATTTCAAGATACTCCTTAGATCCTTTGGTCTGTTTCTGAGCTTGACTAACTTTCCCCAAATATTTCTGCTCCCTCATCTCTGCATCTATTTTCATTTGCTTAGTCCTTCTTCACTGAGTGACCTGACCCTCTCAATATCAATCTATTCTGAATACAAAGCTAAAAGGATAGTTTTTACAGTTTAGTATTTAAAAATATTCACTAGAATAGAATTTTAGAAGCAGATTTAAAGAGAATAATTCAAGTTTTGAATAGATACATGAAGTGGTTGCTTCACTGTTAGTTTGACTCAAAGGAAGTCAAGTTTTCTCGTGTGAATTTGGTTCTCTGGACTCTTGTGTCTCCTTTCATTGCTAACCCAATATGACCAGATCGTGTGTTTTCTCCCAGGATCCAAGACAAAGTCAGTTCTTCTTTTTCACTGCCAAATAAGTCTAAACCACGTCATACACACAAAAAAATATTTCCAGAAAGTTTTCCCTTCCAGAAATTGAAAAGATTGAAGATTATCTATTTAGACATCTTCTGCTTTATATAAGATACCATATATCTATATCAATATAAAGATGTAGAATTTGTGATTTTTTTTTTTTTTACTCTATTTGCAAGCTAACAAGATAGCCTGCCATGGTTTCTTGGATGATGGAAGAAGACATGAGACTAGGGACAGATACAAAAGGTAGTTTGTGACTCGCAATAAACCACAATAGTAAATAACTTCTCTTGTTGATTTGGTTGTTACTCATTTAAAAGTTATTACTTAGGATCAGTGGACAAGAATACTGACATATATGAAAGAACATCAGAAGAGAATTCCCGTCAGTGTTTTCGAAATTTGCCTTCTTTCCAAAGTGGAACAGAGTCTGCATTGTTCAAACAAAGAGTATCATCTGAAGCAATACAAATCTTGTAGGAGTGTTTTCTGAAAGACTCAGTTCCCACTCTTGCTAAGTGATTTAAGTTACCAAATATGAGAAAACACTAGTAAAGTGTCTGACTTGATAAGTAATCACTACACATATATTGGCAAATTATTATAACTTTGCAGTTTAACAGTACAGAATGTTAGCACAGACACATTAATAAATATTTTATATTATAAGCTGCCACAATCATATGATTTGATTAAGCATAACACACATTTCTGGAGAAGGCAATGGCACCCCACTCCAGTACTCTTGCCTGGAAAATCCCATGGACAGAGGAGCCTGGTGGGCTGCAGTCCATGGGGTCGCTAAGAGTCAGCGACTGAGCGACTTCACTTTCACTTTTCATTTTCATGCACTGGAGAAGGAAATGGCAACCCACTCCAGTGTTCTTGCCTGGAGAATCCCAGGGATGGGAGAGCCTGGTGGGCTGCCATCTATGGGGTTGCACAGAGTCGGACATGACTGAAGTGACTTAGCAGCAGCAGTAGCAGCAACACACATTTCAGAATTGATTCTGTTAAAATTGTATAACAATTTCTGCATCTCAAATTTATATACCATGCCCTCAGTGGTTTCCATAATGCTCATTTAGATAGAAAGCTTCCAATATCCCTATAGAGATATTATTCACATAAAATTAAAATTGTCACCTAATTATTACTGCATTATTGAATAATTTCAAAATAGCCTTTTTGTATAAGAATACATGGCATTCATACTGTACAAAGATGAATTACATTTAAATAGAGATTTTAAAATTGTGTTTCTATTATAGAAAAGAAATTAATTTTTAAAAATTCATAAGTCAAACACTTATTTTGAGAGTTAGAAGCAGGTTGCATGCAGTTATGGGAATTGGTGATGGACAGGGAAGCCTGGCGTGCTAGAGTCCATGGGGTCGCAAAGAGTCAGACATGACTGAGCGACTGAACTGAATTATGTGCAGTTAATAGTGTCAAAGTGAGATTCAGTCATGGAAAGCTGTTAGAAGTTGTAAAGTTGTTCAAATGAGCAATGCTGAATAGGGAGAAGACAAGGATGGCTGCATTGGATGGCATGGTTTCAACCAACGGCTTCACTGAGTCCAGTCCCCTACAAGCTCCACCACTAAGTAGTGAGTCAGCATAGACAAACCACAGCCTGCAGACCAAACCCAGTCCATTGCCTGTTTTTCTTAATGAAGTTTTATCCAAACACAACCACGCTCATTTGTTTATTATTGTAAACTGCTTTCTCACTGCAGTGGTGGAGTTGAGTAGTTATTACAGAGGTCATACAGCCTGCAAAGCCAAAAATATTTATCATCTGGCTCTTTACAGACTACAGAAAGCAGCAGAGAAAGGTAACTCCACATGTTTTATAAAACTTGAGAGCAGTTAGTCAAGTTTCTAGCTGATTTAAACAAAAAAAAAATTTGCTAAAGGCTATTGAGTAGCTCACAGCTTCATCAGGAGAGCTGGAGAGCTGATTAGAGCTCCCACTTCAGGAACAAGGTCAAAAAATCATGTTGTAGAACTAACCACTGCTATTGTCACTGCTGAGCATTAAGTGCTGCGGAACGCCCACCAATACGATGAGCATTGGCCACTGGTTGTTGTTCGGTTGCTAAGTTGTCCAACTCTTTGCAACCTCATGGAATGCAGCATGCCAGCCTTCCCTGTCTTTCAGTATCTCCCAGAGCTTGCTCAGATTCATGTCCATTGAGTTGGTGATGCTATCCAACTATCTCATCCTGTACCATCCCCTTCTCCTTCTGCCTTCAATCTTTCCCAGCATCAGGGTCTTTTCTAATGAGTAGGTTCTTTGTATCAGGTGGCCAAAGTATTGGAGCCTGAGTTTCAGTATCAGTCATTCTAATGAAGCCACTGGGGCCCAAACTTAACACCACTGCTTCTGCCTCAGGACTCAGACCACCATGACTACTTCCCGGTCAGAAAGTCTTGCGGACAGGTGGGTCTGACTGGAAATACTATAGCATTGAGCCAGTTAGTAGACATTTTCCTTTGGATGATAAGAAGTCAAAAGGGATTATTTAAGATGTGAATCAGAGATTCACAAAGGCCACACAGGCAAGAAGGCACATGAGATAGACTAGGTTAAAAAATAAAGAGACAAACAGGAGCACATAAAATCAATCTAAAGATAGACAGTTGCAATTATTTCACACAAGATGGCTATGAAATATTTTCCAGGGAAGTCAGGTCTTTGAAACGTTGATAGAATTTCAAATTTAAGTCTTTAATGCATAATCATACAATCACATGACTTCCGGTAACTTAGAACTTTTAATTTTTAATAACATGTTTGCACCATTAAATTGAAAGGTTGTTAGTATTGGCCAACATTATTTATTGTGACATTTGCATTAGTTTGTTTATGCTCCTAAATTAGGAGAACTTATATCAGATTTGGTCCTGTGGACTTGGATTCTCTCCAGAAGAAACAAAAATATAACTAGAATGTAGAGCTATTGAAAGTCTATAAAGAGGCTCTGGATGTGCTTAATGGCGTTTTCTAACCATGAAATTAAAACTAAAAGTATAAAAATTAAAAGATTAATATAATACATATATTTCCATGAACTAAAATGAAATATTCTCAAGTTCACCTTTTGTAGAATTCCTTGTCTATGAAGCTGATGGCAAAGATGCTAATAAATTCTCTCAGACCTTATGATTTCTACATGATCATAATATACAAAGAATTCAACTATGACCTTTAAAGCAAACTAAAAATAAACTAGTCTCTCAATTTCCTAATGTAAAGTTGCTAAGTATTTTGGGAAAAATCACAATTACCCAAAATCTAATCTAAACAATAAAATGAACGGTAGGAGAAAAGTGTAAAACTAAATAATCAGTTTAAAAGTTAGAGACATCATACACATCACTGTCACTAGGAATAAGCTTAGGGGAGCTTGAGGGAGATTTAAAATGTTCCAGAACCAAATTAGAAGGAAATGTGAACTTTGGCAAAGCCTAAATCCACACATGATTTTTTAAAATAACCAATCGTTTTCAGATTCGATCACGAAATTCATCTAAAATTATAAAGAGTTCTCTCCATTCTGCAGTAAAGTTTCATTTTGAGTTTTGTGCCTCTTGTTTTGTTTTGCAAATTACTGGGGAAGAAACCCTCATGGAAAATAATCATGCCATATATACGGACAGAGTCTTTCCAAGATAAACCTTGGTCAATCAATAGTAAAGTGCATATCATATGGGCTTTCATTTTGGACATTAACATTTAAAGTTTACATTTTCCCAAGGAACATTTGGACATGAGATTTTTCTTCATTGGCTTTAGAACCAAACAGAAATCTCACATTGAGATCTAGTAGCCCTGACTGTCCACTGTTAGTATCATCTACCTGACGAGCATCTCTGTTATGTCCATTCCCAAACCATGTGATACTTGAAAGTGCACATTGAAACTTGTTTGAGGACACATAGTTAGGCCCTTAAAGGGTCAAAGGTATATGATGCTAGGATGTATTGTCCTATATGCTTCAATAATATCACATCTAAAATATTCTGAAAATTACTCCATAGAGAAGCAATATGCACTGACTTCTCCAGTTGCTTGTTAACCAATAAAGACTTCTTGTTACCCATTTCCTGTCCCTCTCTGACTTCTTATGATTCCATCATTCTTGCAATTAATACATTTTCTTATAGTTATTTTGATTCTTATAATTCAGACATTTAAAAATAGTCCCAAAATATTTAAAAAGATACTTACTTCAGCTAGATTTGTTATCATATAAAATTAGAAACCACAAAAATGTCCGTCAATAAGAGAACAACTAGGTAAGTTAGGGATCATCACATACAATGATACACTAATTCTAAGTTATAAGGTAACTTTAGATGTATGGACTGAAAAAAGTGTACATGATATATTACATTTAAAAGGAAACTTTAAAATGTGTATAGCATGTCCTTTCTCTTTTTAAAACATATATACTTCATATCTGTGTTTACATATGCACAGAGGAAAAAATACTAGGATTAAAGAAGACAAAGGGACTTTCACTTCAGAGTCTACATAAATTTTAAAAGGCTATGAGTGAGTTGTACTTTCTAATATGTTTATTTTTCTCTATTTTTCAAGTAAAACATCCCACTATTAATTCAGTGGGTGTATGCAAATAACTTTGCCAACCACTGTAAAACCAGAAACCTATTGGGGAGTTTAAAATCTCAGCCTCAGGGTGCCTTTGACCTCAAATCAAAAGAAAATGTTTCCTGTTCAGTTTCTAGTTCAATATATGGTGCTTTGTGATTTTTTAAAAATCTACTATAAAAACATTGAATTACCCTTCCATCCCACATCACTAAATGACATTCTATTCATTCATGACTCGATTTTTTCCCCTAAAATTCTGATTTAAAAAAAAAAAAAAACTTATTTCATGTTTTATTCCTTTTCAGTTTCTTTAAATTTTTAAAGAGTACTTTCTACAATAAAGTAACCATGGTCAATTGGGATGTTCTTCAACTTCAATGCTATGGCAGTACTGAGGGAGGGCATGGAAAAATTTGCTTTAGATATTTTTGAATACTGATCTATTAGCAAGAAAAGATGTTCATTACATTTTACTTTGTGAGGAAAGCTTGCAGATTAATGTCACAACACGCATTGGTTGTGTACTTTCATTCATTCATTTCAGTCACTCAGTCATGTCCAACTCTTTGCGACCCCATGGATTGCAGCACGCCAGGCTTCCCTGTCCATCACCAACTCTGGGAGCTTGCTCAAACTCATGTCCATTGGGTCGATGATGCCATCCAACCATCTCATCATCTATTGTCCCCTTCTCCTCCTGCCTTCAGTCTGTCCCAGCATCAGGGTCTTTATCAATGAGTCAGTTTCTTGCATCAGGTGACTAAAGTATTGGAACTTCAGCATCAATCCTTCCAATGAATATTCAGTACTCTCAGAGATCATCATATACTTTCAAATACTGTATTGTCTTGGTAAAGAAAATATTTCAGAAAATCAGCTCTTCTTACATTCACTGCCAAATCTCTGTTGAGGACTTATTGTGTTCTTAGCATCCAAGTTCTTTTTTTGTAGGCTATGTCTTATGCATAGAAGCGGCACAAAGAGAATTTTATTTATAACCAAGTATTCTAACAATTGGAGTCAAAAATATGGTTACTTTAGTTAGATGTTAACATATTTGTACTGTTACCACCTTGACCTCTTTTGACCATATTTTGAAGCTTGGGCATATTAAGTATATATAAGATACTCAGCTTGGGTATCTAACTGTAGAGGAATCCCTATAGGCAATGTTCATTGGCCCATAATAAGGACATGATGTGATATTTAATGGACAGAGACAACGAGCAGTGTGCAATTGTTACCCTAGTTGAAATTTAGTTTTTAGGACCAAGACCTGATCACAGGTCACCTCTCCTAACATAAATAAGAACAGTTTATAGTCCATAGGATTTATCTGTACAGGGAGAAACATCTAAGAGCATTGTTACACCTACTGAAATATGTGTCTCAGGTCTACTTCAGAGAAATTGATGATATCTTCATAAATGATATGATTTATGATGAGCAAGACCCATCTCCTTGCCAATCACTTTATTGTCTTTAGTTAGAAACCAAAATAACTCCTGACGACCAGACTAAATGGAAAAGGTAACTACCACAGAGTACTTTGGGACTTCCCAGGTGGCACCAGTGGTGAAGAATCCACCTGCCAGTGTAGAAGATGCAAGACATGCAGGTTTGATCCCTGGGTCAGAAAGATGCCCTGCTGTAGAAAATAGCAATCCACTCCAGTATTTTGCCTGGAAAAACCCCTGGACAGAGGAGACTGGCAGGTTGCAGTCCATGGAGTCGCAAAGAGTTGGACACAACTGAAGTGACTGAGCATGCACACAAGCACTTTGCAGTTCATAACAGTGTTTCTTTTTTCCAATTAAGAGACTAACTAAAGAAACTGAAGTAAATCTTTGGGAGTAAAACTGATCATCTCTCTAAGATGTGATGAATTAGGTCTCCAACAAATCATTTCTCGAATATCATGTATATACTGTTTAAGTCATTGGTGCTGTTGATCACATATTTCTGGTTCTCTCTTTCAGAGCACCAGATAGAACTGTGCTTTGCTATGGTCTGTGAAGTTGAACTTGGCCAAGCAACTTGCTTTAGTCAATGAAATCCAAGCCCACTATTCTTTTTTCAATTTTTAGGAATTACTTTAAAAAAATATGTTTATTTTGGAGAAGGCAATGGCACCCCACTCCAATGTTCTTGCTTGGAAAATCCCATGGACGGGGAGCCTGGTGGGCTGCAGTCCATGGGGTCGCTAAGAGTCAGACACGACTGAGCGCCTTTACTTTCACTTTTCACTTTCACACATTGGAGAAGGTAATGGCAACCCATTCCAGTGTTCTTGCCTGGAGAATCCCAGGGACGGGGGAGCCTGGTGGGCCGCCGTCTATGGGGTCACACAGAGTCGGACATGACTGAAGTGACTTAGCAGCAGCAGCATGTTTATTTCAGAGCCTGGTTGAGGTTTGCCACATACTCAGTAAAACATCCTCTATAGTAAAACATAAGAGGACCCTATGGGGCCTTCCTAGGACAGAACCCCACCCCTCAACCTTCCATGAATTCAATTTGCCTTTTGTCTGTAGGAAAACTATAGGAAATCAAGAGATACCTGGAGTAACAGGCAAATTTGGCCTTGGATTACAAAATGAAGGACAAAGGCTAACAGAGTTTTGCCAAAAGAACACATTGGTCCTAGCAAACACCCTCTTCCAACAACACAAGAGATGACTCTGCACATGGACATCACCAGATGGTCAATACCAAAATCAGACTGATTATATTCTTTGTAGCTGAAGATGGAGAAGCTGTAAACAGTCAGCAAAAATAAGACCTGGAGTTGATGGTGGCTCAGATCATGAACTCCTTGTTGCAAAATTCAGGCTTAAATTGAAAGAAGTAGGGAAAACCACTAGACCATTCAGTTCAGTTCAGTTTAGTCACTCAGTCGTGTCCAACTCTTTGCGACCCCATGGACTGCAGCAAGCCAGGCTTCCCTGTCCATCACCAACTCCTGGATCTTGCTCAAACTCATGTGCATTAAATTGGTGATGCAACCATCTCATCCTCTGTCGTCCCCTTCTCCTCTTGCCTTCAATCTTTCCCAGCATCAGGGTCTTTTCCAATGAGTCAGTTCCTCGAATCAGGTGACCAAAGTATTGGAGCTTCAGTTTCAACAGCAGTCCTTCCAATGAATATTCATGACTGATTTCCTTTAGGCCATTTAGGTATGATCCAAGTCAAATCCCTTATGATTATACAGTGGAGGTGAGGAATAGATTCAAGGGATTAGATCTGATAGATGAAGTGCCTGAAGAACTATGGATGAAGGGAGGTTAGTAACATCGTACAGGAGGTGGTGAGCAAAATCATCCCAAATTAAAAGAAATGCAACAAGGCAAGAAGGTTGTCTGAGGAGGCCTTACAAATAGCTGAGAAAAGAAGAGACGTGAAAGGCAAAGGAGAAAGGGATAGATACACCCTACTGAAAGCAGAGTTCCCAGTTTAATCAGGGGAGTGAGAAAATGCAAAAACAAAGGAAAGCAGTCACCCAGGACAGAATAAAAACAGCTTACTCAATAAACAAAGTCAAGGACATTTAGTTCTTCCTCAAGGGCTATAGATAATATTCTAAGTCATATCTTGTGAACTGTCTTGTAGATAGATACTAAAATCCCCATCAGCTGTAGTTAATAACATGAAGACCAGACTCCAGCCATGGTATCAGTTGTCACAGTTCTGAGAACTGGCCTCAAAGAAATGGGAATAAATTAACTCTTGAACTAAATATTAACTGTACTTAAAACAATCATGCACTGATCAGACCACCAATGATCAGTTTCAAGATGACTGTCAGAGCTCACTGTATGTAGTCCCCTTACTTCACCACTGAAACTCCCGTTTAAAAATTCTTGCCCATGGATTGTTGGGGATCAGGGGGAGTTGATTTTCAAATGGCATGCAGCCAGACTCCTCTTTGAATAACAGCAGTAGAGTTAATTTAGGATGAAGCCTGTGTCATTCTAGGTCTTTGAGTGACCAAGATGAGTGGAACTCTGCTGGCCACAAGATGGATAGTGAGTATGAGAAACAAACTTCTGTTGGGCTAAAATTTAGGAGGTGATTTTTTAACTCCTGAAGCATAATGTAGTCCATCCTGACTAGATACAATACCTATCTCCTTTCAGTTTGAACATCTGCCTCTCCCACCCTTTCATTCTATGTCTAATTTCATTTATAACATCTGCCTGACTCATATCTAAGAAGACAGTATCCTTTGTGAATTTATGAGTTTGAAATGTCACTGAGATATAGCCAACTCTAATGTTATTCTCTAGGAGAATGAGGATGATAGATTACAAAATATATTTAAACCTTTTTCATGAGGTGGAGCATGGAACCCTGAAGAAAACAGACACCATATACCGTCATTTATTCTTTTGAAATACAAACAATATCCTATCATCCTATCTCTTTCTTTTATGTTCACAAAGATATTCCTGGAAAAATTATAAACTACAACTCCAATAATTCTTAAAAAGCATACTTCTGGGAAAAATACATAACAAACCAAAAAAAAAATAAAACCTGGATTTTAAAAATGCCACTTCTGTCTTTGATATCAGCAAAGCAATCACCAACTTCCCTCAGGCCTAAGACCATTAAGGTCTAATATTGAATAAACTGCCAAAGGATTTTGCTGTCAGCTTAGAGAACATAATAAGGAGAACACCCAGCACAGCCTCAGTCAGATCCATAACAGCTAATGTTTTAGAGACTGAAGAGGAAGCCTAGAAAACCTGGATGATCTGTTTGTTTCCCTTGCCCTTCCATCAAATGCCTTCCCAATTGCTGAGGAGTAAAATTCAGTTTTGAAATTTTCAGAATTTTCCTATTGTGTTTCACATGAGAAAATATTTATTGTTCATAGTGGAAGTGAAAGTCACTCAGTCGTGTCTGACTCTACAACCCGATGGACTATACAGTCCAGGGAATCTTCTAGACCAGAATATTGGAGTGGGAATAAACGTTGGGAAGGGCAACCTTTCCCTTCTCCAGGGGATCTTCCCAACCAAGCGATGGAACCCAGGTCTCCTGCATTTCAGGCAGATTCTTTACCAACTGAGCTATCAGGGATGAGGCAATTTTATTTGTTGCAACATTATCTAAAATAGCCAGAATTTGGAAGCAGCCTAAATGGCCATCAACAGAGGAATGGATAAAGAAGATGTGGTATCTATATAAAAGTGAAAGTCAGTTGTGTCCCACTCTTTGCAACCCTGTGGACTGTAGCCCTCTAGGCTCCTCTGTCTATGAGATTGTCCAGGCAGGAATACTAGAGTAGGTAGCTGTTCCCTTCTTCAGGGGATCTTCCCAACCCAGGGATTGAACCCAGGTCTCCCGCATTGCAGCCAGATTCTTTACCAGCAGAACTGTACCTAAATGCATAATGAAATATTTCTCAGCCATAAAGGAATGAAATTAGGTCATTTGTAGAGATTTGGATAGATCTAGAGTTTGTCACTTAGAGTGAAGTAAGTCAGAAAGAGAAAAACAAATATCATATGTTAACATATACATGTGGAATCTAGAAAATGGTTCAGAGGAACCTATCCAGGGCAAGAATAGAGATGCACACATAGAAAACAGATGTGTGGACATGTGTGTGTGTGTGTGTGTCTCTGTGTGTGTGTCTGTGTGTGGTGAGGGTGGCAGGGAAGAGGAGGTGGGATGAATTAGGAAATTGGGATAGACATCTATAGGCTACCATGTGTATAGCAGATAGCTAGTGGGAAGCTTCTATACAGCTCAGGGAGCTCAGCCTGGTGCTCTGTGATGATATAGAGGGGTGGGATGAGAGGAGGGAGGGAGGATCAGAAAGGAGAGGGTATCTGTATGCATGTAGCTGATTCACTTCATTGTACAGCAGAAATTAACACAACATTGTAAGGCAACTACACCACAGTTACGAAATATAATTAATTCCAGTACAAAATTTTGAAAGTGTTAGTCAGTCAGTCGTGTCTGACTCTGTGACCTTATGGACTGTAGCCTACCAGACTCCTCTTTCCATGGGATTTCCCAGGCAAGAATACTGGAGTGGGTTGCCATTCCCTTCTCCAGAGGCTCTTCCCAACCCAGGGATTGAACCCAGGTCTCCTGCACTATAGGCAGTTTCTTTACATCTGAGCCACCAGGGATGTGAAATATATACTTTGATTATAATTATTGCATCCTCAACTAACAAGCCACAGCATCCTGATTTTTTTTTTAAATAAAAGCAACAATATTTTCCTAAAAAATAAATTTCCTGAAGTTGTGTTCATATTTCCTTGAGTCTCCCCTTCCCTTCTGCTACCATGAATCCTGATCACTGGCAGATACTGATTTCTAAGCCTGGAAGGTACGTTAGAGTCTGATAATGAATATTTGGCAGCAGTTTTGGCAAGAATGAAAAATTTTCTTAATTAAAATGTTTCTTAAATGTATTTCAAATTGCTTTTGCAAACATGGACAGCCCCAATTGTAACTGTGGATTTTTTAATGTGCAAGTAAATATGTTGTGTGTTCTTTTCTCAGGCTGATTTGGAAGAGCCAAATCAAAGGATGCAATACGAAAACATCCAAAATAGGTTAGTTTAAATTATGATTACCAGGAAAAGTTTCTCTCAAATTTTATACTTAATATAATTCCTTTTTGTTAAGAGCATAAAAATCAATTACTGGTTTAGTAAAAGAAACAAGCAAAAAGCCCAAAACAAACAAAACAGAGAGGAGATGTATCTTTCAAACTCAGGAACTTTAAGTTCACACTGTTTTTTGGCTACATGAGAAATTAGAATGTAGGGAACTCATTAAGGAATCTTAATTTAGAATCAGAAAGTTCTGAAGAAACATGGAAATTAAATGGTCAACTCATCATTAACAGAGACTGGACTTCAGTTCATTTCAATCCCTCAGTTGTGTCCGACTCTTTGCAAACTCATGGACTGCAGCACACCAGGCCTCCCTGTCCATCACCAATTCCCAGAGTTTACTTAAACTCATGTCCATTGAGTGGGTGATGCCATCCAACCATCTCATCCTCTGTTGTCCCCTTCTCCTCCTGCCTTCAATCTTTCCCAGCATCAGGGTCTTTTCAAATGAGTCAGTTCTTCGCATCAGGTGGCCAAACTATTGGAGTTTCAGCTTCAACAACAGTCCTTC
Organism: Bos javanicus; assembly: GCF_032452875.1. Classification (NCBI taxonomy): domain Eukaryota; kingdom Metazoa; phylum Chordata; class Mammalia; order Artiodactyla; family Bovidae; genus Bos; species Bos javanicus. The sequence goes on along the minus strand of NC_083881.1, from coordinate 32,954,678 downwards.
CAAAGAAACCCCAGGGGTGATCTCCTTCAGAATATTCAGGACTAAACTTCTTTAGGATGGACTGGTTGGATCTCCTCACTGTCCAGGGGACTTTCAAGAGTTTTCTCCAACACCACAGTTCAAAAGCATCAGTTCTTCTGCGCTCAGCTTTCTTTAGAGTTCAACTCTCACATCCATATATGACTACTGAAAAAACCATAACCTTGACTAGACGGACCTTTGTTGGCAAAGTAATGTCTCTGCTTTTTAATATGCTGTCTAGGTTGGTCATAACTTTTCTTCCAAGGAGCAACCATCTTTTAATTTCATGGTTGCAGTCACCATCGGCAGTGATTTTAGAGCCTAAGAAAATAAAGTTTGTCACTTTGTCACTGTTTCCACTGTTTCCCCATCTATTTCCCATGAAGTGATGGGACCAGATGCCATGATCTTCGTTTTCTGAATGTTGAGCTTTAAGCCAACTTTTTCACTCTCCTCTTTCACTTTTATCAAGATGCTCTTTAGTTCTTTGTTTTCTGCCATAAGGATGGTGTCATCTGCATATCTGAGGTTATTGATATTTCTCCCAGCCATCTTGATTCCAGCTTGTGTTTCTTCCAGCCCAGCATTTCTCATGATGTACTCTGCATATAAGTTAAATAAGCAGAGTGACAATATACATCCATGACGTACTCCTTTTCCTATTTGGAACCAGTCTGTTGTTCCATGTCCAGTTCTAACTGTTGTTTCCTGACCTGCATACAGATTTCTCCAGAGGCAGGTCAGGTGGTCTGGTATTCCCATCTCTTTAATTGTTCAATAACTTTATCTAAGATGTACATTTCTAACTACATGATAATAATATGATTGTGACAGTAACTTCAAAAATAAGTTCATATTCCAACAAAAGCTTTCTTTGAAAATGATCATCAAAAGGAAAATGACTTACATAAAGGCACTCGTTACTTTCTTCAATAGTCTCTAGAGGAATAAAAATGTTACAAATGGAGTCTTGCATCCGTTTGAAGCATGATTATGAAAATACTAAAGCTGGTAACATTAAAAACCCCACAGGATCTTAGCCTCCCACCTCTGCTTACATACATTCCCACTGAAGCAATACCTAGCTGCTTCCAAGGATCTGAATTTGTGGCAAAGTTCTGAATTTTGCCCTGAATAGTGCCGCTAATTCAGAACATAGCTCTCAGTGGTGGGCATTCCCTCCTATGAAGCTTTACCCGTAGACTTTGAACTGAAGTTCCCTGGCTTTAATCCATTCCTATTATTTCCATCAGGTTGTATCTCAAAACTGAAACATTTTCATAAGAAAGCTATTTCATTCTCTTTTTATGGATTTTGTGCTGGTAAAAGCTTTCCTGGTGTTAAATACTTTTTTCTCAACCAGAGAAGGCTATATTATACATTAAACATAGAATAACATATGGTGCCTTCTCTCAAAAGCTCTTTTAATCTACTGAGTTGAACTGAATTTCAATAGACCATGGCTAGTTAAAACCAAATAAAAGACAGTGAGAGGATCATTTGATTATGGGTTTGACAAATCAATTGCCTGATATTTGAAAATGGATATGATTTGTTTTGCTGAATTAAGACAACTAAGTAAAGCAACATGTCAAGAAATCAATAATAAAAGATCTTAAAATAAGTTGCATTCCTTATTATTCAAAATCTCCCCCCTCCTCCTATAATCCCCCATCTCTCCTTCTCTTTTTCACATCTGCTTTGATAGCTCCTCTATTGGGATGAGTCAAAAAGTGAATGTGAAACTAAGGAGAAAATGCTTATTTCTCTCTGTTCTTAATTTTAAGATTTTTAAAAAAATTATATTCATCTTCTTTCATTTCTAAGATGAATTTATGTTGCTTGGCCCTTTCTAGTCTTTGTTCAAGATTCTTCAGCAATTGATATAGAGGTAATTTGCAAAGAACACTTTCATACAGTTTTTGACAGATACAAATAATTCTTGGTCCAGGATACTAAGAAGAAAAAGAAAACTCATCAGTCTTGTAAGTTGTTGGATTTACTGTGTGAATTTACCAAGAGACCAAGGTAAAGACAGTGTTCCTTAGATTTAGTTTATGTGAAAATAATCCATGGAGGCTCACTTGCCATCTGTTAGGAAACAGTGACAACTGTTGACTTTGAAATAATTTTTATAGGCAGCAGTAAATCACTCACCATTTTCTATAAACACTAAATCCCTAATAGGCTTAATGTTTGTTTATTCTTAACAAATAAGATAACTATTTGTTATGATAACTATGTTATGTTAGTAGAGACTAGCCCTCCAAATAATTTTAATTTAATATTAAAAAAATATAATTTATGCACCATAAAAGTCTATGTATATAGCTGATGATTTTTACTAAATTTATATAAATGTGCAACCACCATCATAACACAGTTTTAGAACATTTCTACCACTCCACAGAGTTCCTCCTGCCCATCTGTAGTCCTACTCCCACTATCAGCCCTAGTCAACTGCTGACCTGCTCCATCTTTACGAATTTCCCTTGTATAGAAATTTCAAGCCACATCAATAGAATATGGTTTCTTTTCTGCCTGGCTTTTTTCACTCAGCAGAAGGCTTTTGAGGTTCACACACATTATTCCGGGTATGAATAGTTCATTCCTCTTTATTAGTGAATAGTATTTCATTATATGCTTATACCACATTTTGTGCATTCGTGAACTAGTGGATAGGCATCAAGCTTGGTTTCAGGTTTTAAATAAATGACGTTAGGAATATGCAGACACATGCCTTTGTATCTACCTGTGTTCTCATTCTTCTCAGGTAAGCAACTATAAGAGTTGCTAGGGTATATGGTAATAACATACTTAACTTTTATGAAACTGTCAGTATTGTCCAAGGTGGTTATACCATTTTGTATTCCTAACCAAGGAAATAGGAAGCTTCTAATTTCTCCATATTCTCACCAACACCTGAGATACAGCCATTTCAGTGAAAGTAAAGTGGTATCTGACTGTAGTTTTAATTTGCATTTCGGCACCCCACTCCAGTATTCTTGCCTGGAAAATCCCATGGATGGAGGAGCCTGGTAGGCTGCAGTCCATGTGGTCGCTAAGAGTCGGACACGACTAGGCGACTTCACTTTCACTTTTCACTTTCATGCATTGGAGAAGGAAATGGCAACCCACTCCAGTGTTCTTGCCTGGAGAATCCCAGGGATGGGGGAGCCTGGTAGGCTACCGTCTATGGGGTCACACAGAGTCGGACACGACTGTAGTGACTTAGCATAGCATAGCATAGCATAGCATAGTGACAGACTGGTTCCAAATAGGAAAAGGAGTAAGTCAAGGCTGTATATTGTCACCCTGCTTATTTAAGTGCAGAGTACATCATGAGAAATGCCGGGCTGGAAGAACCACAAGCTGGAATCAAGATTGCTGGGAGAAATAGCAATAACCTCAGATATGCAGATGACACCACCTTTATGGCAGAAAGTGAAGAGGAAATAAAAAGCCTCTTGATGAAAGTGAAAGAGGAGACTGAAAAAGTTAGCTTAAAGCTCAACATTCAGAAAATGAAGATCATGGCATCCGGTCCCATCACTTCATGGGAAATAGATGGGGAAACAGTGTCAGACTTTATTTTTGGGGGTCTCCAAAATCACTGCAGATGGTGATTGCAGCCATGAAATTAAAAGACGTTTACTCCTTGGAAGGAAAGTTATGACCAACCTAGATAGCATATTGAAAAGCAGAGACATTACTTTGCCAACAAAGGTCTGTCTAGTCATCCGTCTAGTCAAGGCTATGGTTTTTCCAGTAGTCATGTATGGATGTGAGAGTTGGACTGTGAAGAAGGCTGAGCACCGAAGAATTGATGCTTTTGAACTGTGATGTTGCAGAAGACTGGAGAGTCCCTTGGACTGCAAGGAGATCCAACCAGTCCATTCTAAAGGAGATTAGTCCTGGGTGTTCTTTGGAAGGAATGATGCTAAAGCTGAAATTCCAGTACTTTGGCCACCTCATGAGAAGAGTTGACTCATTGGAAAAGACTCTGATGCTGGGAGGGATTGGGGGCAGGAGGAGAAGGGGACGACAGAGGATGAGATGGCTGGATGGCATCACTGACTCGATGGACGTGAGCTTGAGTGAACTCTGAAAGGTGGTGATGGACAGGGAGGCCTGGTGTGCTGCGATTCATGGGGTCGCGAAGAGTCAGACATGACTGAGCAACTGAACTGAACTGAGTAACTAGTGATATTAAGCATTTTCACAGTTGATAATTAGCCTTTCACATATTTGGTGAAATAGTTATTAAAATATTTTGACCATTTAAAATTGTTTTTCTTCTTATCATTGAGTTGTAAGAGTTCTTTTACATGCTGGATGCACCTTCCTTATCAGTATATAATTTATACATATTTTACCCAAGTGTTTGTCTTGACTTTTCCTTTTCTTAATTATGTCTTTTGAAAAGAAAAGTTTTTAGTTTAGATGTTTCAGCTGTATGACATAATGATTCAAAATTTGTATATATTTTGAGATGATCACCACAGTAAGTCTGTCACCATACATAGCTACCCTAGGTACTTTCAATTAGAATTTTCTCAAATCATTTGGAGTAGAACAGGCAGAGAAACATGGTAAATTGATTATTGGTGCATAATTGGACTTTTCAAATTAATATTTACCACTGTTCATAGCAATTTTATTTTTCTTTCTTGGGATGCCATTTTTTCTTTTTTTCTTTCTCAGCTATCCGCCTTGTTTAATGCCGATTTTCTTTCTTTTTTCCCGTAAGTTTTACTTTTATTTATTTATTTATTTTAATTGGAGGCTAATTACTTTACAACATTGTAGTGGTTTTTGCCATACATTGACATGAATCAGCCATGGGTGTACATGTGTTCCCCATCCTGAACCCCCCTCCCACCACCCTTCCCAGTCCATCCCCCAGGGTCATCCCAGTGCACCAGCCCTAAGCACCCTGTCTCATGCATTGAACCTGGACTGGCAATCTATTTCACATATGATAATATACATGTTTCAATGCTATTCTCCCAAATCATCCCACCCTTGCCTTCTCCCACAGAGTACAAAAGTCTGTTTTTTACATGTGTCTCTTTTGCTGTCTCGCATATAGGATCATCTTTACCATCTTTCTAAATTCCATACATACATTAATATACTGTATTGGTGTTTTTCTTTCTGACTTACTTCACTCTGTATAACACACTCCAGTTTCATCCACCTCATTAGAACTGATTCAAATTCATTCTTTTTAACAGCTGAGTAATATTCCATTGTGTATATGTACCACAGCTTTCTTATCCACTCATCTGCCGATGAACATCTAGGTTGCTTCTATGCCCTAGCTATTGTAAACAGTGCTGTGATGAACATTGGGGTACATGTGTCTCTTTCAATTCTGGTTTCCTCAATGTGTATGCTAAGCAGTGTGTTTAATCCCAGTTTTCCATCACTGGGAAATATAAAAATAGGTCAGGAAAGAATAACCTGGAAAACCACTTTGGGGAGATAAAAAGATACTTGTGACAAGAAAAGACAAGAAGTTTGGAAATTGAGAGTCCTGAGTAGCTTGCCCCCCACCATGCTAGAGACCATCGCCTCAGAGTCCTGGCCCTTATGAGCAATTTCTCATCAACAAGGATTACTTTTATATGACCTATTTGTGTATTCTAGTAATGCCAACATAGGACCCATAGCTTTTCTCTCAAAAGGAACAGGAATAAGATTTTCGTTCTGAATATACCATTTCATCCCATCTTCTTCACTATATTCTTACAGCAATCTTCAAATACACATCATTTTCATTTTGTTCCACCTGTAGCAATTTCAAACATAATGTCCCTGGAGGTTATTTATGTTCAAATTTTAAAACAATTTTTCCAAATAATCTTAGTTCCTTTACATTTAAATTATTTAATTCTTTTTTTTATATAATTTTATTTTATTTTTAAACTTTACATAATTGTATTAGTTTTGCCAAATATCAAAATGAATCCGCCACAGGTAAATTATTTAATTCTTAATTTTAAGATATAGTTTAAGGTTTTCCTTCGGGCAATTTAAAATTTTTACATGAAAATATTTACTTCATACTGTTAGTGATTTTAGGTTTTATAATAATGCAATTATTTTGAAGGTTTAAAAATGCCACTGGATTTTATTTACTCTTATGATTTGCATTTTTTTAATGTAGTCTAAGCTAAATGTTTTTCACATAATCTAAGGTAAGCACAGAACTCACTTATATTAAAGTGGTGTCGGGAAATTGACAATGTCTAGCCAAATTGTGTGTTCTCAGAGTGAAGCAGCAGTTAGAGAAAGCAAATGAAAGCTGGAGAGTGGGAATGAGTCTGAAACTGAACAGACATTCTTCTAACTGATCAAATGCCAACAGCCTTTACAGCATCTCCAGTAGGGAAAAACCAACAACAACACCAAATCTTAAATTCCTGTTGACCTTTTTTATTTTTAGCCCAAACCAGATAGAACAATGGAATTGGGGGTCATAAATAATTTTCCAGAGAATGAAGATACATAAAGCCTGAGTTCAGGATATTCTGAAGTCAATAGGTCAGACCCCAATAATAAACACAGAGGAGACATTGGCCAGAGCTGGAGTGTCTGAAAAATTAGCTACATGCACCCTTGTTTGAAAGCATGAGAAAATGGTCAAGCCCTGCCCGTGGTGATGGGGCTAGGATGAGGCAACATCTAAACAGCATCTTTCAGCAGTCTTATTTTGATGCAATAACTTCCAGGCATTCTGTAGTACAGCACTAATGTTACTGGAATCTCTACTAACATGTCTTTTCCCTTCAAAGTTCACAGCTCCAAACCATATCTGGATTATATTTCAGTCAGAGCAATGGGCAGAGGGGAACCCAAGCCACATTGAGAGTAAGAGTGACTGTTCCTGGGTGGCCTTGGAAATCAAAGGGGGACTCAATTTTGAACAAACTCTTCAGGGTCATTTCGGGAAAGCCATTAAGTGTTGGACACTATAAGCAGCACAACGGGCCTGATTACATTTGTTTTATCCACTACTGTATGCTCTGTTCCTGGTACAGAGCCTGTCCTGTAGAAAGTACACAAGAAATGCTTTTAAATGAAAGATTGAACAGAATAACTGGATTCCTCCTCTGTTCAAGATAACCTTCCCCATTTATGCAACACTTAGTTCACCAAGTGCATGAAGATTGAAAACTTTGTGATGTGTTGGTGATAACGAGATGACAATGCCAGCATAGGGTGACCAGTGGAGGTGGAGGTACCCCAATTTCCAAATTAAACTTTCTCAAAACTTTCTGATAGGATGGACAAATGCCCAAGAGGCAGAAACCAACTCCAAATGCAGCCATATGGACATACAGGACAACTGAGTCTCTTCTTATCAGGACACAGTCTGGCCAGAAGTTGAGGAGTCTCCAGGCAGAAAAATGTGTGATACAGATATAGTCTCACAGACATCCTGAGATTTACCCCAGATAGCTGGGAACCAGACGAACTTTCTCAATTTTCTTATAATTACTACACTTTTTTCTTTGGCAGATCTTAGAATAATGTCACAATTGAGCAAAAGCAGCCCAGTGAGAATGCTGGCTTATGTTTCCAACACTTCAGTCCTAATACTTACAAAGAACAAAGTCTGTACTCCAGGAAAGGGTGACTGTTATTAAGCTACATTGATATATAGTGTAGACTAAGTAGAAACAGAAATATTTAATGGTATTTTTATATTCCAAATCTACTTGGGACTGCAGATAATCTTCTTCAAGTGAGCTGTCAAATTACATTTTATATATATTTTTATAAAAATGACCATTAAGAGATAATTGGGAGCTTGCCTAGACTCCATGGCTGAGAAAAACAGGTTTGCATATTATTTCTAGAAATAATGGAAAATATTTAGCAATGCCAAGACTAAAAAAGGATGACCACATAATCAATTCTTTTAGTATAATATGCAATAGCTTAATTGGAAAAAAGTATTAATAACTATTAACAAAGTTGTTTGTTAAACATCAAAGCTTTTATTTCTAATACATGAGTTCAAACTTGATTGAAGTTAGACTAAATCTCTATAGTGAAATATGTACTGGTTGTATCAGCCTTATAAGCAAAGCGAAAGTTATTCTCTGACCCATCAGTAGACACATACTGCATTTATTTCTTCTGCTCAGTGGTGATATTACTCAGCTGAGACATAGCTGTTTCCTGACATGCTCAGTCCCTCAGTCATGTCTAACTCTTTGTGATCCCACAGACTGTGGCCCACCAGGCTCTTCTGTCCATGGGATTTCCCAAGAATACTGGAGTAATTTGTCATTTCCTCCTCCAGGGGATCTTCCCAACCCAGGGATCAAACCAGTGTGTCCTGCTACTCCTGCATTACAGGCAGATTCTGCTAAAAAACGTGCCTGAGTTATGGGACAATTTGAGACCACAGAGCAGAATGAATCAAATGCAAAGGTTTATGAGTGATCAAACTTAAACATGGAATTTGCTATCCAGTGTTCTAATTGACTGATCTCAAGAAACCTATGAAAGGGGCCCCTGTGAGTGTCTGACAACAGAGTGTTTTACTTCATTCTAGAAAGTATAGACTTTGGATACTTTCATTTTCTCTAAATAAAATAGAAAAGGCACGGATAACATAGTTCATCAGCATTTACAGAGTTCTCATGAAATGCCTCAACCTGGATTTTAAAGAACTAGAATTTTGAGGTTTCCTTCTTAGTCATAGAGCAGTTGAAGCCTCATACTTTAAAATCCTTAAGAGTTCATATTGAAGAAGATATATGAGTAAAATCATTCAGTAGGTCATCTTAACCTTTAGTGATTTGTATTTCCTGAAAACATGATTCTCTCTTCAATAAATCAGTAGAGAATGCCATTATCTTCCCCCCAAAAATGGCAGCCTGGATTATTCCATTGTATCCTTGATGCACAGAGTCGTTATTTAGAACATCATCCAAAAAAAGAAGATTAGGAGAGTTGGATGTCTTTATTAAAAAAAAAAAAAAAAAAAAAAAACCTGAGATGTAGTTATGTACAAAAGAAAAGAGGAGAAATTTTTATCAAGAACTCTGAATGAGTATATATTTCTATTAAAAAAAAATTACCACATTGTAGCCAAGTTTCATCAGCAGTTGCCATTAGCCAACTTTACTTGGAAATAAACATTCATAGAATGGAAACCCAAGTCCAAGAGCTCATATCTACTCAGATATTGGAAGGTAAAATAAAAATGAGCAGATTGCTGAATATGCCAAGTTTCCACAGGAATAAGGCTTACTCCTTGCAAGCTTACTTTTTGAAAAAGAAGAAACTCACCAAATTATGTCATTAGGAATTTAATTTACACACTGCAACATTCACCACCAGCAGCTATTTTTCTTGTTCCATTTGTTTTTCCACTCTGCAAAACCCAATCCAGATCCTTTTGCATGCACCATGTTTTCAAAGAAAAACAAATACTTTAAGTAAAACAGACAGACATACCTGCCACTAACAGTCAAGATTTATAATGTTTGTCAACCGACTACAAACTGAAATTTTTCATGTTTTCCCTCTTTGCATTCTAAAAAAGAAAACATTTAACACTTTTTACAATCATTACAGTAATTGAAAACACACGACACATAGACTTCCATTTGTACTCGTTAGTGCTCATCGTACATACACGTCTTCCCATTGTATTCATAGGCCATAGATATCTTTTTCTTTATAATACTTCATACAGTTGAAGAAAGAAAAACAATTTGATATTGACAAATCTGTTTTAATGCTTAAAGTTGTGCTGAAGAACATGAGAAAGTTTTACAGACTAGAACTGAGGGGCATTGTACAATGCTGTTCTGAAACCATCTAAAGGATCCCCTACAAATGGCCTCTAACAAGGCAGCAAGAACCAAGGGAGACATTCCTATAATGTGTATAGATCACGTAGCTCTCTGTCTGGAAGGCTTTGTAAAGAAAACACATTAACCTTAGTGACAGTGAAATAAGTAGTTTGGTTTCCTAAATGGTGATTTCCCATTAGGCTGTTAAGCTTACATGATACCTCCCTTCACAGAAGAGTATTATTAAGACCTGGAGCTCTTATTAAATTTTACATCTATTATTTAGACTAAAAAATGACAACTTATCCTACATCTACAAATGTGTTCATTTCTTTTCCTACCGTTGAACCTGTCACTTGACTGGTGACTAATACAGAATAAGTTTTATGACAAAACGCCACTCTACTGCTTTATCTCTTATTCATATCTATTTTTCTCAATGTGGTCTATGCTCATGAAGGAAAATTTTGTCTAATTGTCTTGATGAATAGGGGAAATAGGGAAGAGAAATGGCTGTAACTATGGGTATTGCTCTATTACAGTTGGTAAGAAAAAATTTCTTTAATAAGTGAATAGATGCAAATATGATATGAATTCTTTTTAAAATCAAAGGCAAGTATTGTACAAGAAAGAGTTTGGATTCAAAGACTTGGGAATGATGTTGGTGTCCTGTTTGTTACCAGAAGGGAAGTGGTTGTTGATGAGTCAGCTATTTATACCCATTAGAGCAGTATCTCTACTGTACAAATTAAATGTGTTTGTAATATCTATCTTTGAAGCAATTACAAATGACTTCAGCATTTCATGAGTATCTACTTTCAGAAGATAAAATATCAGAAGCATTTTTATATAGCAGAATATTTTGGAATTAAGCAATTGTATGTAAACCTCAGATTTCAATAAAAACAAAGATCTCAACTTTGAAATATCCCTCTTTTCCCCTTTGAGACAGAAGCAGCTATAGAAGTATTTTACCTGTTTGCCCATCAGCTAAGTAATTTCTTAACATGGGTCTATTTCAAAAATTCTTCTATGAGTTAAAAGATTAGCTCAAAGTTTCTTTGGATAGTGTCCAGTTACTTGAAATATAATAACCAGTTTTTAGTACAACTTTGAAATAGTTCTTTTATGAAAACTTATAGGTGCAAGCATACATGTCTTTTAGCTTGTTTCTTGGGTTTTGGGTCTTATTTCTTGGATCTTAAAAATATAACTGTCATTAAAGAACTACTTTAAAAATCCTTGTGATTAAAATAATAGTGATTTTTTTTTGTAGTTTAGTGGTCATCTATATTTCAAGTATATATTTTCAAGCTCTTAAATAATGAGATGGCTGGATTGAAGCAAATGAAGTCAGATTTTACCCTTTTTCTCACAAAACTATTTTGTTTACTAATTTTCTTCTTAAGTAATGGATAATATGTTCCATTATCAGTTTTCTGACATTCAACAAGCATCTGTCAGGTTGTTACTCAGTTCCAGATAGTGTGATCATTGTCCAAAACACAGAGCATATTGATTTCAAATGAGCACTTTTTGAGCATAAGATACATAGAGGCTACCAAAACGATGATCTTCCCTGGTGGCTCAGACGGTAAAGTGTTTGCCTACAATGCGGGAGACCTGGGTTCGATCCCTGGGATGGGAAAATCCTCTGGAGAAGGAAATGGCAAACCACTCCAGAACTCTTGCTTGGAAAACCCCATGGACAGAGGAGCCTGGTAGGCTATAGTCCATGAGATCCCAAAGAGTCCCACACGACTTGAGCAACTTCACTTTCACTTTCAACAAAGCTATTAAATCTTCCAAATCTGATTTCTGAGTTCCTTACAGAACATGTCACTTACATATTTTCCATTTGGGGAAAATAAAATGTAGATTAAGTTCATAAAATTGATCTAGTAGGCACAAGCACCATGTGACTATTAACTTTTTTTTGCAGATCTGTGCTTCTTTAATTTCTGAACTTTGCTCATTACAGTCTGACACAGATTTGAAGGGCCAGACTTAGCCCTGATTAGGATAGTGCCCCTTAGTCTGGGTTCAAGGCATTTGTAACTCGGGGAACAGGAAGTCCATAGAGAGGATTAAGAAAGTTCACGAACTTGAATATAAGCAACAATTGTTGTTGTTCAGTCACTCAGTTGTTTCCAACTCTTTGCAACCCCATGGACTGTAGCATGCCAGGATTCCCTGTCCTTCACCATCTCTTAGAGCTTGCTCAAATTTATCTTCATTGAGTCAGTGATGCCATCCAGCCATCTCATTTTCTGTTGTGCCCTTCTTCCCCTGCCTTCAATCTTTCCCAGCATCAGGGTCTTTTCTAATGCATTGGCTCTTTGCATTAGGTGGCTAAAGTATTGGAGCTTCAGTCGGCAACAAACTACCATACTATTTACAAAGGTTTGTTATTATTGTCTTTGTTGTTATTAACACAGTGTTGCAGATCTTTTGAAATATACATAAGAATTATTTGACTTATCTTCTTATTTAACATGTTAATAAAAAGCCCATAGATTACCATATCACAAATTTTCTAATGTTTTGATAGACTTGTGCTCAGTCGTTCAGTCGTATCCGACTCTTTGCAGTCCCATGGACTGTAGCCTGCCAGGCTCCTCTATCATTGGGATTTCCCAGGCAACAATATTCGAGTGGGTTGCCATTCCCTTTTCCAGTGGATCTTCCCCACTCAGGGATTGAAACTGTGTCTCTTGAGTCTCCTGCATTGCCAGGCAGATTCTTTACCACTAGCATCACCTTTGAAGCCCAATGCTTTGATAACTACATTTCAATGCATTTTTTTTTTTTTTTTTTTTTAGTCCTAGGTATTTTATTTTGGGCATTTAGCAACTTATTCTGGCAGATGGTTTTCACCATCCTGCCAAAGGGGTCCATGGCATAAAAGGTAGAAAACCTCCTGAGTTAGAGGATCATTTAAAAGAAAAACATGGGGGACAGACTCATGAGGATTTCCTTTTGCTATTGATGGCCCGTTCCATTTAACAAATATTTAATGAACAAAGCACAACTCATCATTGTGAGAATATTATTCCCAAAGACTGCTATGACCGCTGTCCATGATAAGACATTTAGAGAATATGAACAAATTACTGATTGATTGTGCTAGCCACACTAAGGGTACATCCAGGGTGTGTGTCAATATCCAAGATCACATACCAATTCAGAGGAACTTATACACTGCTAAAAATCTTCATAGAAAACAGAGGCCCCAAGATCCTATTATATTGATAGCAAGTTGGTCCTGCTCTGTGATTGTCTCAGGAGTTCCAGTCCTTTCTATGGTTCCCAAAGCTCTAGCTTGCCATAGTCTGTCTTTTGCCCTGGGTACTTTTGGTGTTCCATTCTCTTTAAAAAACTATTCCCAGGGCTTCCCTGGTGGTCCAGTGTTTAAGACTCTGTACTTCCAATGCAGTCGGTATGAGTTCGATCCCTGCTTGGGGAAGTTCCACATGAAGTACAACCAAAGAAAGAAAGAAAGAAAAAAAAACCTCTCTTCCCCCAAAATAACAACAGGCAAAACAAGAACTGTACTGGAGTGTATGAAATATCACAAGAGGTACTTGGTCACTGTAATTCCATTTCTGAAGGTAGATTCACCATAACCTCAAATTATAAAATTTAAGGTCTTTAAATAAATATTAAGTGACATTCTTTGTTTCAGAGTACTCACTGAATAAGTGTTCTAATGGTAATTCAGGAAGACAAAGATTTTATACTTAGTTATAGAAACATTACATACATACTGAGTATAAATGTACAATATATAATTATAAATATACTTCCTCCATATGAAGAAATGAACTTCATTTGCTTATGAACCATGGACAAATTTGCTGTTTCATATTTAGTGTTTACCATGTCAACTACTATCCCTGGTGGCTCAACAGTAAAGCATCTGCCTGCAAGCAGGAGACCAGGTTTTGATCCCTGGGTTGGAAAGATCCCCTGAAGAAGCGAATGGCTAGCCACTCCAGTATTCTTGCCTGGAGAATTCCATGGACAGAATAGCCTGGTGAGCTACAGTCCATGAGGTCGCAAAGCACTTTCACTTCATGTCAACCACGATGCAAAGCAGAGATAAATGAACTCACTGAGTCTGTATAACAATCCTATGGGAACTGAGGTAGCATCACACCTGTTATACAGAAATAGGAACTATGAATCAGAGACAGAGAGTAACTCACCTAAGGTCACACTTCAATGACATGACAGAGATTCCAACTCAGGATGTGTATTAGTCTTACATTGCCATGTAACCAATCACCACAAGCTTACAGGTTTAAATAAGATCCTTTTACCAGATCCTGTAAGTCAGAGGTCTGGGCATGGTGTAGTCAAGTTCTCTGCTCAGGACCTCACAGAGTGAGATCAGGGTGTTGGCTGGACTGTATTCTATCCTGTAACTCTGGGGAAGGACATGCTTCCAAGATCACTGGCTGTTGGCAGAATCCATCTCATTGTGATTGGAGGACTGAAGTACCTATTGTGTTGCTAGCTGTCAGCCTGGTACCACCATCAGCTTCTAGGGGCCACTCTCAGATCTTTGCCATGTGCTACCTCCGACCTCAGCAACAGAGAAATCCACCTAAAAGGTCAACAAGCGACATCTGAGAGGTCTGCAAGTGCCACTGGGGTTTCTGAAGGAAAAAATGCTTCTCACATTTCAAAATCCAGGTTTTCTGAGATGAAACCAAGACATAACACGATGACAAGAATATTGAAGAAAACGCAAGTGTGAAAGTCCTGAAAATTTCAAATTCCACAAGTATCAGGAGTCAAAATTATTTACAAATGACACAAACACTTCTGTCATATGCAACAACCATTCATTATTTCCTTTTCCAAGAGATCAGACTCATGCTACATCTGTGGGCACAAAGTATTCTATATTTCACTTTCTTTAGTAGGATAAACAATCAGTTTTGACAGCACTTTTTATAACTAGCCAGGGGAACATTTATGACTTAGAGGTAAATATACCAAAGGTTTGGGGAGACACGTTTTTGTCATAAAGCGAGAGGGTGAATTAAATACCTTTTAGTTGCCCCCAAACTTCTAGTAGAGTCAGATTAATTGAATTCCTAGCCTAGGAAGATCTAAATAATTACAGCCTTCACTCAGCTCTCAGAACACTTCAACAGACTCATAGCACTCACGAGACACCTATGAAGGTCCTTACATTTACATGTATGGTTTAAAATATATTTTAGATTATACTATGTTCCTTGAATATTATTCCAGAGACATAACAATCTCATTAATAGCAAGAACTATATTTTAGAATTCTTTTGTAATCTGCATCAGCATCTAACTCAATGTTAAAAATACACTCAGAGCTCATTAAACCATTGACTGATTGATTAAAAGTTACAAACTCCCAGGTTAGAAAAGCAACCATCCTGCTTACTTTGTGAGCCAGGACTCCCAGACCCTCTGAGCTTACATTGGAGTTCCTGTTCTCTAGTAAGGGCTGCCTATCAAAGCTTCCAAATTCACATAGGAACCCCATTATTCCCAGCAAGGTTTTCCATTGCCTAATTAATTCAACCCTACTCTTTCAAGATCTCCCAGTGAGTAGCACTATTGAATCAGAATGACTTAAGAGGCTGGTTCTCACAGCAAGGAGTTTTATGAACTGAGTGCAAACTAGAAGCAGTGATAAAATATTACCTGTCCCTATTGCTCTATTTGTACTAAAGCTGTTATTTTGAAATTGGCTATTCCTGTCTAAATACCATTCACATAGAACTAGGTTTTAAATCAGACAGATTTTCCAAGAAGCCAGACATGTTAGAAGGAAGAAGGGCAGTGAAATGATGAAGCAGAAACTGGTACTAAAATATTCACTGTGCTCCCCACACACTAAGGTTTAAAGGCTGAGTTTGTTCAAAATGTTCAGTTCTTATGGAGCTTGGTATAAATTGAATTCCTGGGAGGCCAGTTGATGTTTTCTCATGTAATAAAGATGCAAACAAGACTTCTTTTAGCTCATGGTCTATGTCTGGACCATCTCCAGATTCCCAGAGTCTGACTCTCCTTGGCCAATGGTGAGTGTGGTATACTTATCAATCCAGTTCTCTGGAGAAGTTTCAAAAGACTTCCCCTCTGAGACGATATTAATATCTTGCTTCTCTTAGCCTCCCCTTTATGACATGTTGGCCATTTATCTTGTCTCCAACATAAAGATAATAAGTACTTTGAAAATCACCTGTCTTTCCCAGTGGCTTTATTATGTCTCTCATTGTTAACATCAAAAATAGTAAGCCCAGGACTACAATTATTTACAAATCTGGAACAGCCTGAAGTCCTTGAGGAGTAGGCGATCAGGCTCTTATGTAGAAAGTAAATCAGTGAACAAAGGTAGAATAAATAACCTCGACTTGCGTAGGTGTGAGAACAAGATCTGTGAAATATAGTTACACATAAAGACACTTGACAGATAAAGAAAGACCTCCGTCTTACATCTGGAAGTTGAGTCGCATTTTCCAAAGCTCAAAACCAAATCCACTTCAATCTTACTTCCTGTTAAATGCAGTCTTTCATTTGAAACCCCACTCAATCACTGAATTTTCTGCTTATGATTTTTCCCCCCTCTTGCCCCACCTCTAGGTCATTTCTAAAACTAACTTTATTAAAGTATAATTTACACGCAATAAATGACATCCATTTAAAATGAATAATCCAAAGAGCTTTGACAGATCCATACATCACAACCAAAATACAAAGTGTTTAAATCCACCCTCAGAAGCTTTCCCATGTCCCTTTGTGATCCATTCCTTTGGCTGACTCTGGCCCTGGGCAACCACTGATTGGCTTTTTATCATTTCAGATTGCATTTTCAGTATTTCATATTAATGAAATCATTCAATATGTAATTTTTGTTCTTGACTTCCTTCATGTAAAGGTTTTAGATTCGTCTAATGTTTTGCATGGGCTTCCCAAGTGGCACTAGTGGTAAAGAACCCGCCTGCCAATGCAGGAGACATAAGAGGTGCAGGTTCAATCCCTGGGTTGGGAAGACCCCCTGGAGGAGGGCATGACAACCCACTCCAGTACTCTTGCTTGGAGAATCCTATGGACAGAGGAGCCTGGTGGGCGACAGTCCATGGGATTGAACAGAGTCGGACACGACTGAAGCAACTTAGCTGCACGCATGCAATGTTTCGCATATGTCCACACTTTGCTCTTTTTTATGGCTAAGTAGCAGTTTGTTGTATGAATATACCACATTTTGTTTATCCATTTACTTGTTGTTGTTGTTTTAATATTTATTTATTTGGCTGTGCTGAGTATTAGTTGCAGCACTTGGGATCTTCATTTCATTATGTCATACAGGATCTTTTCATTATGGGGCCTATCAAATCTAGGTCCCCTGCCTTGGGAGTGTGGCGTCTTAGCCAATGAACCAGGGAAGTCCCTCCATTCAGTTGCTGGTAGACTTTTGAGTTATTTTTAGTTTTTGACTATTTGAAATCAAGATTTGTATAGGCATTTATTTTTTCTGGTTAAATACATGGAAGTAGGATTGCTGGTTCATGGGACGGATGGATAGTTTTCTATTTGAAAATCTGCCAAAGAGATTTCCCAAAATTTTACATTCCCATCATCAATGCATGAGTTTTCATGTGGTTATAAAGTACCCCCAGTGACAATGTGTAGTTCAGCATCTGTTCATGTTTTCATGTGGTTATTTGCCATTAGCACATCTTTTGAGAAGTATTGAAACCTTTTACTAATGTTTTCATTGGGTTGTTAGTCTTATGACTGAACTGTAAGAGTTCTCCATATATTTCAGCTGTCATTCTTTTATCAGAAATATGTATTGTTATCAATATTTTGTTTTATGATTCATACTTTTTTATACTGTTTCTTGAGCATTCATGCTACCTATGCATTCTTGGCTCTCTCTAAGGCCACAAGGATTTTCTCGTGTGTGTGTCTATTTTTTCCTAAGTCTTGTTAGAAGTAAACTCCTTTCAAGAGTGGTCTAGTTTTGGTCATCGAATATCTCATTTATTCAACTTATGGATTCTGATATTTGTATCTGATAATTCTGGGAGAGTCTCAGAATTCCTAAGGGTAATAAATGGTCCATAGAGGAATGTTGAAAGAAAGTTAGATTTCTGGTGTAAAGCTATTTATTTAATTATTCTTTTGGTGACTCTCAGTTCAGTTCAGTCGCTTAGCCGTGTCTGACTCTTTGCGACCCCATGAATAGCAGCACGCCAAGCCTCCTTGTCCATCACCAACTCCCAGAGTTCACCCAAACTCATGTGCATCGAGTCAGTGATGCCATCCAGCCACCTCATCCTCTGTCGTCCCCTTCTCCTCCTGCCCCCAATCCCTTCCAGCATCAGAGTCTTTTCCAATGAGTCAACTCTTCGCATGAGGTAGCCAAAGTATTGGAGTTTCAGCCTCAGCATCAGTCCTTCCAGTGAACACCCAGGTCTGGTCTCCTTTAGGATGGACACTCTAGAAGCAGCTAAATTTCATCCATAGGATTTAAACCCAGAGGGGCCTTAGAAATCTTCTAGTCTGATCGCCACATTCTGCAATACAAGAAATTTATAAAATGTTAAGTAACTTTTCCATGATCACCCAATTAGTCCTTTGTCTTTTTCCTACACAGTTTATCTTGTTTATTATCAGTGAATTATCAGTTTATTCAGTGTACTATTATTTATCAGTTTATTATCGGTGAATGATAATCTGATCTTTCACATGCAGTTCTAAACTAACAGTCATTTCAACTAGTCTTGATAAAAGTCACTGAGAATATGCCTTAGTTTTAAATTTTAGTTTATACTATACCTCATAAAGCCTATCTGAAACTTCCTAATTGAATCAAGAATTTGCCTCCCACCCCCAACCTCAGGTGGCATCTTTCTAAATAATAGAATGTCAGAAAAATCTCCACTTACCTAAATATTTGCTACATACCTGCTGTATTAGTTCTCTGTTAGTGTTAGCATTGGTTGCTGAGTGGTGTCTGACTCTTTGCTACCCATGGGCTACAGCCTGCCAGGCTCCTCTGTCCATGGGATTCTCCAGGCAAAAATACTGGAGTGGGTTGCCATTCCCTAGTTATCTACTCCTCTCCTCAACTGGGAGCCTTGGTGCAGCACACATGGTGTACAACTGGATTCAGCAGCCTGAATTACCAAAGTAAAAGCAGCATTTTTCTTTTTCTTCTCCATACAAAGTTGAATTTGGATTTAAAAGACCCGAGATTCACTTCTGTTACATACTTAGTTGATGACCGAGGGCAAATATCTCTTGATGTTTCAGTTTCCTGTTTTTGGAGGAGCTTCGAAAAGGAGGAGGAGATTTTACGTGACATAATGTGTGTTAATTAAATGGCATCATATCTGGACATTTTCTAAGCTGTAAGTCTTATACGGCAGAGACATTCTGATTGCCTTTTGGATAGACCAGTGGGATCTGGGCTTAGGCTCATGCTTTTTGTCTTCTCTCCAAAAGAGTTAGTTGGAGAAGTTGCAGTTTGGTAGGGTCACAGACTAAAGTGGCCAGTTAGGAGGTCTTCAAAGCTGTGTGTCCATGATTCTTGGCTGCAGTCCACAGGGATGCTCATTACCATAAATACACTGCTACAGGTAAGTATTCAGATGTCACGAGACAGTCCATTTCTTCCATAGATCAGAAAAGCTCATTTTTCTGAAAGAACTAATAAAGAAACAAAAGAACTGCAAATGTCTTTTGGAAGCATTGTGAAAATTATGGACATTTGATCTCTGTCTAAAAATCCATAAATTCTCAATGACAACTACAACAATAAAATGGCTTTTAAAATTTTCTTAAATCCCCTTGGAGAATTAGAGAGGGGCTTTGAGAGTCTTAAAGGTCTTAAAGGACAGACTCCCCTGGTCTCAGTTTTCCCACATAAAAAAGTCCACACCCTCAGTTATCTGAGTTATTTCCTCGTAAACATCTCCCCCCAATCTTATTGATAATGCTATGGTTAAGAAAGGGAAGGTGGGGAGGCAGGTTATGGCTTTAATGACAATGACATGAAAAGGAAACCAGACACAGAAGAAAAGACCATAAAGGAAAATGTTAATTTAGATATGAGATTAGATTAAATACCGAAGTATTGACAAACTTGGCCTTGTCTATGGGTCTCAAGAAATTTATATGCTGGATGGCAAAGAGAAAAGCAGGGCTGCCCAAGGGTTGAACTTTCTGTGAGGCAAGAACCTCAGCTGTGAGGAAGCAGCTGAGTTCAGGACGGGAGAGGTTCTGGGCTGCTCTTCCCTCCCTCCTAGTTCCCACACCCCCGGATGTGGAGGCTCCCCCAGGAGACCTTTCTCCTGAGAGTTTCTGTAAACAAGTCAGCCAACCACTATGGGAGCTGATCTCCCTTCCTACCCAAAAAGAGATGTGAGAAAAATCAGTTTTCAACCTACTGCAGCACTGACAAGACTGGAACTTAAGAAATGTTCTCAGGGAAAACAAAACAAAAAGCCCACAACAGCTTGTCACACTGACCTCATCATGGAACAAGTATGAGAGGCAGTGGCTGTGTTTCCAAAGCTTGAATGAAGTACAGACTCATTTTCAGGGAAAATATTTCCCTCCCATCCCTCAGTGCACTAGGACATTTTGTCCTACTGTTGTAGGAAAGAAAGTAGGGCCAGAGGTCATGTCCCAGGTCTCAGGTGAGACCCTAGGATGGGCCACCAAGTGTGGGTTCTTGGCTTTGAGCTGGAAAGAATTGAAGAGCGAGTCATAATGAAATGAAAGGTTTTCACTCAAGAAGATACATACTCCACAGACAGAGTGTGGGCCAATTTGGAAGGTGGAGGTGCCAGGGTGCAGGGCTGTCAGTTTTTATAGGGGTAGATAATTCATAGGCTAATTAATGAGTGGGACTCATTGAGCATCACTGACTCAATGGATATGAGTTTGAATAAGCTCCAGGAGTTGGTGATGGACAGGGAAGCCTGGCATGCTGCAGCCATGGGGTCGCAAAGAATTGGACACAACGGAACTGAACTGAATGAGTGGGAGGATTATTCCAACTATTTTGGGGAAAGGGTAGGGATTTCCAGGAATTGGGGCACCACTCACTCTTTGGCCTTTTATGGTTGACCTGGAAACTGTCATGGCACCTGCGTCATTTAGCACATGCTGCTTTTTACGAGTGTATACTGAGATTTGAGGTCTATTGGAAGTCAACTCTCTGCCATCTTGGACCTAGTTGGTTCTAATCAATTTATGTTATGTCCTCCATGGCTATCATTCTTTTAAAGGTTGTGCCCTGCCCCCTTTCTGTCTCACTACTATCAAAGTGCCCCACCCAGTTACAGAAAGTTTGACTGAAGAAAAGGTATATTCCACAAAAATGACTTTCTATTGTGAATTATTATTGTAGCTTGTATTTATAACTTAATATGTTTTTGTATTTTCAGAATATGTCTGTGGACTCCCAGGCTTGAGAATAAACATTAAAATAGATAAAGGATAGTTTAGTTATGCCTAGTGTTGAATATCAGCACAGACAATTAAATGCATGATATATATTAAGTTGCTTAATTATTGATCCTAGTGGGATTAACACAGAGCCTGGCACATAGTAAGTGCTAAATATTTTTCTCAACCTATATTCACAAACGATTTCATATTCTATTTTGCACCATAATCTAGGTAAGAAGTTGTTGAGGTGGCCTAAATTTATAAGATGTTTATCCCTTTGTTTCTTCTTCTTCTTTTTTTTTTTTTTTGGATAAAAAAATGAGGTTTCAGGTAAACATACTAAGTTTTCTGTCTTAAGACAGGGTGTTATCACTTTCACGTCTCGAAAGATCCTCATCTCTTTCATTTACTTCTAGGCACTGTGAAAGGTCAGCTTACTGGGTGGTGCTAGTGGTAAAAGCAGGTTAGATGTAAGAGACTCGGGTTCAGTCCCTGGGTGGGGAAGATCCCCTGAAGGAGGGCATGGCAGCCCATTCCAGTGTTCTTGCCTGAAGAATCCCATGGACAGAGGAGCCTGGCAAACTGCAGTCTGTAAGGTCGAAAGAGTCGGACACGACTGAAGCGACTTAGCGTGCACGTGCACATGTGGAAGGTAGAAACCACACAGATGGCACTCCTTCCAAATGCACAGAAATGTTGAATAACACAGAATAAGAAAAAATAATGTTAACCATATAGGCAAGTTCAAAAGAAGGAAAGAAAAAATTCTCTTCAATGCAAAAGTGAGGAGTGAAGGCAAAACTAAGGCTATAGCTATGGATCTGAATAAAGGTTTTGAGGAGTGAGGTTTTGGGACCTAAGCTGAGTCAGGAGAGATGGTCTGGGGGTTGTAGG
The DNA here is from genome assembly GCF_032452875.1 of Bos javanicus. Classification (NCBI taxonomy): domain Eukaryota; kingdom Metazoa; phylum Chordata; class Mammalia; order Artiodactyla; family Bovidae; genus Bos; species Bos javanicus. The sequence goes on along the minus strand of NC_083881.1, from coordinate 32,932,485 downwards.
AGAGGGGACAGGATAAATCACAGAGGGCCATGAATAAACCTGGCAGGCTTGAAGGAATGCACCTTCCATGAAACTGGAACTAGAAAATTCTACCTACTGTCTAAGGAATTTGATATCTTCAGAGATTTCTGAGAGGCAGAGAGGGATATTAAAAACCCTAGTCAATAACATATGCCAGAGTGAGGTGTGAATTTGTACCATACTGTGGTTTGGGAAACTCACATGGAGGAAGTAACATAATAACTGGTGTGGATCTTAGGGTGCAGGCAGAATGCAAAAAATATGTAGAAATACTTCAACAACTCAGAATTCATGGCAGTTCCATGTAAGTAAATTCCACCAAAGATATGCTTGCATCTAAAATAAATGATTATCCATAGAAGGAAATGTACTAGCATCATAAAAAGACAATCAATTCAGTCAGTTCAGTCGCTCAGTCGTGTCCGACTCTATGCGACCCTATGGACTGCAGCACGCCAGGCCTCCCTATCCATCACCACTCCCGGAGTTTACCCAAACTCATGTCCATCGAGTTAGTGATGACATCCAACCATCTCATCCTCCGTCGTCCCCTTCTCCTCCTGCCCTCAATCTTTCCCAGCATCAGGGTCTTTTCCAATGAGTCAGCTCTTCACATCAGGTGGCCAAAGTATTGGAGTTTCAGCTTCAACATCAGTCCTTCCAATGAATATTCAGGATTGATTTCCTTTAGGATGGACAGGTTGGATCTCCTTGCAGTCCAAGGGACTCTCAAGAGTCTTCTCTAGCACCACAGTTCAAAAGCATCAATTCTTTGGCACTCAGCTTTCTTTATAGTCCAACTCTCACATCAATACATGACCACTGGAAAAACCATACCCTTGACTAGACAGACCTTTGTTGGCAAAGTAATGTCTCTGCTTTTGAATATGCTATCTAGGTCGGTCATAACTTTCCTTTCAAGGAGTAAGCGTCTTTTAATTTCATGGCTACAGTCACCATCTGCAGTGATTTTGGAGCCAAAAAAAAAAAAAAGACAATATATGCCCCAAAGTTGGGAAAAATAATGGAGCAGTTGACACATTATGGGCTTCCCCAGTGACGCTAGTGGTAAAGAACCCAATGCAGGAGACATAAGAGATACGAGTTCGATCTCTGGTTGGGAAGATACCCTGGAGGAAGGCATGGCACGTTATAACTGCAAAAGGAACTTTTGACAAAATGTCAGCACTTGAGGCTTCTAAGAAGCCAAGACAAAGGAGTACTATTCTTTTACAGGGTGTATGTGTGTGTGCTTGTGAGATTCTGATACAGTCTAGAGTGATTTAGGAAGGAGATACCCATTATGGCCCGGAGTCTGTGATTTATCAAGACTGAGAGACCAGTCTTGGAAAGAGAATGGATGCAGGGAACTTTGCATATGGGTGGGGCTGCAAAAGATATCTTTGCTGTTGTTTCAAAAGGAACTAGAAAAAAATCCGTCAGCCCAGTACAGCAGCCAGGGAACATTGCTGTTTACCTGGAACTACTGGTGACAAAAGACAAAGGGACCAGCATGAAACTGGGCTTCCCTCCCAGCTCAGTTGGTAAAGAATCCACCTGCAATGCAGGAGACCCAGGTTCAATTCCTGGGTTGGGAAGATCCCCTGGAGAATGGAAAGGCTACCCAGTCCAGTATTCTGGCCTGGAGAATTCCATGGACTGTATAGTCCATGGGATTGCAAAGAGTCAGACACGACGGAGTGACTTTTACCTCACTTCACTGAAACTGAAAGCCAGCCTGTTCCATATGGGATAGAGGGGCTCATATATATTTAGCCTGTGTGGGGAGCTAGTACCCTAAGGCCAAACACTCAGACGAGTTAAGCCCAGAGGTACTGGCAGAATTCAAAGCCGAACTATCTTCTGAGAATACAAACACGAACGGAGCACATGAAAAGCCCCTGAAGAAGTTCACAACCTTAAAACCACAACCACGGGAGAAAACAAGACATAAATCAGCATATGGAGCAAAGAAGAATTAGCAACCCAAAATCTGGTGCTGCGAACAATCTGATTTATATTGTAAGTATGTTTATAAGTGCAACAGAGTGCAAGGAAGAAGGGAAAGAGGTGATGATTAGTGTCATGTGTTCTCAAATACTTGCAAGTTGGAGAAGAGTTGGAGGCCATTTTGGACTAATGGAGATTTTAAGGAAAGCCACTTAAAGGACAGAAATAGAATGAACAGTTTCCAAGCTCATGAAGGGGTGGAGTGGAGAGCGATAAAAGTAAACTAAATTAACTAAATAGAGCAAAGGAAAAGAGGATAAAGAGAAGCAAAGGAAAAGGGTGGAAATAAGATGCGCACACACACACACACACATACACACCAAAATTGGTGAAAAGAAATTCAAATATATTAGTAATTATAATTTCTTAAAATAAAATATTCCATTGTATGTATTTTTGTAACTTGCTTTACCAATCTCATAACCCATAGACTTTTTGAATAACTCCAACATTTTTTGACACAGTTAATATCCTTGTTTATGTACATGTGTATATTATTACGCATACGTGTGTGTTAAGTCACTTTAGTCATGTCCAGCTCTTTGCGACCTGATGGACTGTAGCCCTCCAGGCTCCTCCGTCCGTGGAGATTCTTGGGGATTCTCCACCAAGAATGCTGGAGTGGGTTGCCATGTCCTCCTCCAAGGGATCTTCCAGACCCAGGGATTCAACTCAAGTCTCCTGCATCTCCTGCATTGACAGGTGGGTTCTTTACCACTAGCGCCACCTGGGAAGCCCGTGTATAACTATATATACACACTATTAGGAAATCTGTTAAATCAATAGGATATGATAGAAATGGAATTGTAGGATCAAAATATTGGCGCGTTTTTTTATTTTGTTAGTTACTATCAAGCCAATTTAACTTGCAACAGAAAAGTAATAGTGTCTGTTTCTGTGCCCCTTGGCCATAGTCGTTCATCATTTTTGTTTGTTTTGTTCTTTAATCTTTGCCAATATGATGAAAGACAATGGTTTATTACTATTGCTTAAATTTGTATTTCTCTTAATTTGACTTTTAGAGTCATTTGTATTTTTTGTTTCTCCATTTGCTTCCCCATCATCACTTTTAAACCTCACAGCCAGAGCTGGATATCAAAATCTATCATTCCTTCCACTGGGTTAAGCCTCCTCCCCTCAAACAAGTGGTTTCCAAAGCCCCTGCAAGGCACCGGCGGGCACCCTTACCCACTCCCAGCCTCAGCTCTGGCTGCTCCTTCTCTCTCTCTCTGCCCTACTGTCCCACTGGCCCCTTCTCATCTAGTGCTATAAATTATATAATATTCATGATATCATGTCATTTACTACACACAGTAATTTGCTATTTACTATATAGTAAATTTTTTCAACTCATCTCCCATTACCTTCTCTTGTTCTTTACCATTTTTCTTGATTCAGTTGTTAGATTCTAAAATATGGATTTGTATGGGCGTCCTTTGGTGGTCCAGTGGTTAGTACTTGGCACTTTCACTGCCAAGGGTGGGTGTTCAATCCCTGATCAGGGAACTAAGATCCTATAAGCTGTGTAGCATGGCCAAAAATATAGAGAAATAAATAAGATGTGGATTTATGGAGCATTTTTAAAAAATGAAAAGTGATTTTTATTATATGTGTAGCAGATTTTTTTCTGAACTGATTGCACATGTTCTTATTTTTTATGTTAAGACCAAATTTATTGATCTTGTGCCTTCGGTTTTTTTAAGTTGTGTGTTTAGAGGTTTTCCCACTCTGTGTGTGTATATGTATGTAAGACAAAGAATATTGCTTGTTGTTGGTTTTACAAGGATTAAATTATTAATATTTGCTGCTGCAGTCGCTAACGAACTATGCACCCTAAAGGGAATTCAGAATGAAAAACACTAAGTAACACTGAGCAGTTATTTCTGTAGCTATAATTTAATATAACATATTTAACTTTTTATTTTGATAGATATCAACTGACTATCCACTATAAGGCCGTAAGAAATAAGCCTCTCCTGCTTCATTTCTGTTCTCCTTCCTTTCCTTTCTTCTTGCCACCACCATGCAATAGTTAATTATATTAGTTTTTGGTTCTCATAGTAGTTAGCTTCATGATATTGAAAAGACACTTTAATTACCTGATTTATCAGCTTTTAAAACAAAGGATTGACGCTTGGCTCTTGAGCGAGGAATTAATTTTATTTATGCTATTTCCCCAACTCTCTACAAACGTATTTAATTTTGCCTATGTTGTATGTGTACTTTTTTTGGTGTTAGGAGCAATCTTTCAGAGACAGCCCAATGTAGAACCATCTCTATATCGCATTGTCAAAACTGGAAATCCAACAAGAATTTATGTCTCAACCAAAACAAATATACTTTAAAAGGGAGATTTTCCCACAGTCAATAAAGAGTTAATCAAGGGTTTTCAGAAGGAATTTAGACAGAATAAAAGCCTGTACAATAGAGAAAAGAATAAGTTGAGTGGTCTAAGTAGTATAAAATGACTCAGTTCTTACAGAGTACTTTTAAGACATCAATTTAAATTGTCTTCTTGAAGAAGTGTTAGTATATAATGTTGCGAGAAAATGTTGTGAGACAAAGATATTTGTGAAGTGAAATAAGAATGGTATGTTTTAGCTTCATCTGCCTAGTGCCTTATATAAACACAGTTTGTTTGCTCACTAGGAAGAATTAGTTGAATACACAGTCACTGGACAGCTTGACATCCTGTCAAGAGGTGGAGTCTGCACTACTTGTCTGACTATGCAAACTTTTCATTTTGAGTTAAGTGAAAGAGGCAGTTTCTAATGGGTTTGTCTTTTGCATGAGAACCTCTTCACATCTCATGTGACCCCAGGAGAAAATGCCATTGGGTTTTCTTGGATTAGAATTAGGACCACCAGAATTGGATGTGAGTTTTATTTGCTGGGTCAGGGAGAGCCTAAATGTCTATGGGGTGACAGTTGCTCTCTCAGAAGGAGTTTAGTTTCAGTTGCTTGCCTGCGTGCTCACTCGTGTCTGACTCTTTGGGACCCTATGGACTGATGTAGTCTGCCAGGCTCTTCTGTCCATGGGATTCTCGAGGCAAGAATACTGAAGTGGGTTGCCATTTCCTCCTCTGGGGATCTTCCAGACCCAGGGATTGAACCCACGTCTCTGCATCTCTTGCAATGGCAGGCGGATTCTTTACCACTTCACCATCTGGGAAGCCTCAGTTGTTTAGGAAGTCTCATATGGGCAGTCCCTGGGATGGACTTTTATATACACTTAAGCACTTGAGCCTGCCTGATGGCACCCCCTGGAGTGCATAACATTTATAGACAAGGGTTATCTTCTACTGTCTGAGTGTGCTGATCACAAGTGCATCTTAACATTGCTTAACTTAACACTGCTCATTCACTCATGCATATATAACCATAAATAAAGATTCCCACAGACTTGATTGTGAAGTAGACCTGCCATATCCCACTGGATCTCTAACACTGCTCAAACAGTATTTTCAATGTTCTGGAATACAGACTCAATATGTTAAAACCAGAGACAGACATTGCTGCCACAAATGGCCCAGCAATTCACAAGCTTCAGCTACCATGCTTAAAATGTCATCAATATTAATCACATTTACCAAATTGTGCTCAGTTGCTCAGTCATGCTCAGTCATGTCCGAATCCTTGTGACTCCAATAGACTGTAGCTCTCTGGGCTCCTCTGTCCCTGCATTTTATAGGTAAGAATACTGGAGTAGGTTGCCATTTCCAATTCCAGGAAGTTTCCCAATCCAGGGATCGAACTCACATCTCTTGCATCTCCTTCTTTGGCAGGCAGATTCTTCACCGTTGTGCCACCCGGGAAGCCTTTACCAAATTACCATCCTAAGAAAGCCAGTCTCCTTCCTACATGTTCTAACTGAACATAGTGCTTCCAGCTCAGAGATGATTTTCAATCAATATCTCCATTGTGTTAACGTTCCTGCAGCTTGGCTCTCAGCCAAGGCTATGCCCAAGACATGAGCCCTGTGTTCCTGGAGTGAATTCAGCCTTTCTTATAGGGTGCAGGTATTTAATCACTTCATGTCCACACAATATCACTGTGAGCCCTGGGAAGCATAACCACATTTCTGTTTTTATTTTGTCACTCACTCCCCTGACTGGTTTGTTTTCAGTGGTTTAACTCAGTCTTTAGCCTAGAGGTTGTTTCCTTTACATGTGTTGTACAAAAGTATGCAGGAATTTTGCCAAGAGGCAGTATAACGAATGTTGGAAATGGGATGGGTTTTAAGGTCAGATGGACCTGCATTTGAAATCTGGCTCTGTGACTCACTTATTAAGCAACCTAGGGAAGTTTACTTAACTTTTCAAAATCTTATTTTTGCATCTGTATGGGTGCATGCTATCCTCCCAATTTAAAAAAATTGAAAATTAGAAATAAAGCCATATATGTAGTAGATATTAAAAAATAAATAGCTTTTCTGTTTATGGGTATGTATGCATTGAAAGCAAAAGATTCACAGAAAAATTATGACATTAACAATACTATTAAGGGGGAAAAAAAAAGGAAAGAAAACATAGTTGTTACCATAAGAGAATAAGATACTCCTGCAATTTTTAGTTCTAATATTTAAGTTAATATATTTCATATGAAAAAGTATTTCACAAATTTTGAGTTACAGATGACTCAATCCAACAAAGACTTCAATCCACAGGGTTTCACTGGTGGCTCAGCTGGTAAAGAATCTGCCTGCAATGCAGGAGATCCCAGTTCAATCCCTGGGTCAGGAAGATCCCCTGGAGAAGGGAATGGCATCCCACTCTAGTATTCTTGCCTGGAGAATTCCACAGACAAAGGAGCCTGGCAGGCTACAGTCCATGGAGCTGCAAAATGTCAGACACAAGACAGTGACCATCAAGTGTGAGGATTATGCAGAGTGCCATGGGAAATTTAAGATGCATTGAAAAACCTTTGTTTTCAATGGTCATATAACCCAACATTGTGAGAGGGCAGAATAAGGACATTATAACATTGACATCATAAGCAAGACATCCTGAAAATTACCTGAGAAGAACTGAGAATGCTATGTCATTTTAAAGAAAGAACTCATATCTGGTTGGGGGGTGGGGGGAAAATTAGGGAGAACTTTAGAAAGGAGGAAATCTTTGAATTGAATCTAGCAAGATGGGTAGGAACTCCCCTATGGGGATGGAGAAAAGGCATTCTAGAAGAACAAAATAAAAATAAAAGTAGCTGCCAGTGGTTTACATTTTTCTAAGTGCCAGACATTCTAATAAATACACTATGTCATTTAATCTCTGAAGTGGTCCTATGAAGTAAGCATTATATCCTTTAATAAAATAGATCCAAGGCACAGAGAGGTTAAGTCATTGGAGCAAGGTGAAATAGCTAGTAAATAAGTTCAGTCTTTCTTGTTGAATCAAGATCTACCTGATTCTAAAGTCACAATAGTAAACATTCTTCAATGTTTCCTGTAGTATGTCTGTAAAAATTAGGTAGCAATTCATTTTCCAGCTAAGGCTGGAGCTGTGTGGGAAGGTCAAATGGACAAGAGCTTTATTGAAAAAACAAGACTTATTTTTAAAAAGCAGAGGGGTTTTGGAAATGTAGCAAAACAATTAAAATTTTGCCTTGAATATTAATTTGACTGTGGTATTTAGAATAGGGCCAGAGACAAATGAAAGTTAAATAATTATTTTGGAAGTCATTGCAGTAGTCTAAGCAAGGCATAATAAAATCTGAACTAACTTGGAAATAAGAAACATTGTCTAAGAATTATCAGATTATCTAAGAACTTTTTTCAATATAGAGAGTTTCCCAGGTGGTGCTAGTCATAAAGAACCCACCTGCAAATGCTGGAGAGGCAGGAGACAAGGGTTCAATCCATGGGTCGAAAAGATCCCCTGGAAGAGGGAATGGCAACCCTCTCCCATATTCTTGCCTGGAGAATCCCATGGTCAGAGAAGCCTGGCAGGATATGGTCCATAGTGTTGTGAGGCGACACGACTGAAGCAACTTAGCACAGTCATAGCACATTCGATATAGAAACTGAGTATTATTTCACAAAATAAGGATAAAGTCAAAGATTGCTGTTGTAAAATAAAGAATGTGACTGGCATTTATCCCTGGCTCCTGAAGTGAGACTGAATCTTTGGAATTTCCCAAGTGATAGTATCTTGCTATTCAGGAGTCTATGGGATCACATCTGAATTTATGCTAAGAGATGAGGTGACTCAGGATTTGGGCTGATTACCAGAAAGAACAGTCACATGAATAGGAAATTGAGATAAGAGATTGAGTTCAATCATATGGCCAATGATTTAATCAATCATGCTTGTAGAGTGAAATCCCAATAAAAGTCCTGGATGCCGAAGCTCTGGGGCTTTCTAACTAGTGAAGCCATTGTGGGAATATGACAAGTATTAATTCATAGGAAGAGAGGGCACAGAAGGTATGCATTCGGAACCCTTCTAGACCTTGCCCAATGTGCCTCTTCAATAGGCTAGCTCTGGTTTGTATCATACATAATAAAGCTGTAATCATATACTTCCCTGAGGTCTCTGAGCCATTCTAGCAAATTATTAAAACTGGGTGGGTGACGCTAAGAACCCCTGAATTGTATCCAGTTGGACAGAACTGTGGGTGACCTGGAGACCCTAAAGTGGGGCTGGTGTTTGAAGTGAGGATAGTCCTGTTGGGGACCATGTCTGTGGAGTCCGACACAGGTTAAACCAGGTGGTCAATATCAGAAAGGCACTTCAGGATACCAGGCAGAGGAGGTGCCTGCAGCCATGAAATTAAAAGATGATTGCTTCTTGGAAGAAAAGCTATGACCAACCTAGGCAGCATATTAAAAAGCAGAGACATTACTTTGTCAACGAAGGTCCGTCTAGTCAAAACTATGGCTTTTCCAGTAGTCATGTATGGATGTGAGAATTGGACTATAAAGAAAGCTGAGTGCTGAAGAATTGATGCTTTTGAACTGTGGTGTTGGAGAAGACTCTTGAGAGTCTCTTGGACTGCAAGAAGATCCAACCAGTCCATCCTAAAGGAAATAAGTCCTGAATATTCATTGGAAGGACTGATACTGAAGCTGAAACTCCAATATTTTGGCCACCTAATGCAAGAACCAACTCATTGGAAAGACCCTGACGCTGGGAAAGATTGAAGGTGGGAGAAGAAGGGGACGACAGAGGAAGAGATGGTTGAATGTCATCACCAACTTGAGGGACATGAGTTTGAGTAATCTCTGGGAGTTGGTGATGGACAGGGAGGCCTGGCGTGCTGCAGTCCATGGGATCGCAAAGAGTAGGACACAGCTCAGTGACTGAGCTGAACTGAAGCTATGGTTTATTATTAGTAGTAGTTTTCTAGAGTTGCCATGACAAAATGCCACAGACTGTGTGGCTTAAACAAAGGAAACTTTTTTTTTTAGAAGTTAATTTTTTCACAGTTTTAAAGATGAGAAGTGCTAGATCAAGCTGTCAGCAGGTGTCTTAGTCCATTCAGGCTGCTTTCTTGTAACTACACCATTCTGGAGGCTGGAAATCTAAGATCAGGGTGCAGGCACAGTTGGGTTCTGGTGAATCCTTTTGATGTCAGACTGTTGACTTCGTCTGTCCTCACATGGTGCAAGGGGCAGCAAGTTCACTGGGGTGTCTTTTTTAAGGGCACCAATCCCATTCATGAAGGTTCTGTTTTCATGACATAATTACCTCCCAAATGCCCCATCTCCTAACATCACCATCATCAGGATTAGGATTTCACATAGGAATTTGGAGGGGGCATATTCAGATATTAACATAGAACTGGATTCTTCTGAGAGCTTTTTCTTCGAATTCCAGGTCACTGCCTTCTTTCTGTGTCCTCACATGGCCTTTTTTCTTTACTGTACACTCTGGTGTTTCTTTCTCTTCCTATCAGGACCAGTCCTGTTGGATTAGACCCCTATGCTCATAACCTTATTTTAACCTAATCACCCTTTTAAAGACCTTGTCTCTCAATGTGGTTATATTCTCAGGTTATGGGAGCTGAGAAATCAACACGTGAGATTGGATGGAGAGTTCAATGGACAGTGGAGCCTGGCAGGCTATAGTCCACGAGGTTGCAAAGAGTCAGACACAACTGAGCATGCAAGCAATTCAGTCTATTAACTTTTTCGAGAACTAGCTAAGTATAACCCATCAGTTGAAAATATGAGGTTGGAAGCAATTGCCAAGGGAATAAGTATAAAAGGGAACAGAGATAAGAGCTAATAATAAAATACTTGGAGCCCTCATGTAACAAAATTACAGAGCCAACAATCAGAAATCTAAGAATACATGAGGAATAAGAATGACAATAAAATCCTTAACTATCCAAATCCCACAAATAGTTCCTGTTGGTTACTCACTTAATAAAAACATATCACTGTGATTATTGCAACAATTACCTATGTGTTGAGAGAAGAAGCTAATCTGGAAGGGAACTTCCAAAAAAGTGAATGAAGATGAAGAAAAGGAATGATGGGTATGGGCAGAAGAAGAACAAAGAACGAACATCCATGAGAATATCTATTTCATGAGGCCTTTTACTGAAAAGTGACCTCTGGTCCATGCTTAAAGGATCATTTGATTGTCTATCTGAATATCTCTGCTATCTTGCTGCTTGTTGCTGCTGCTAAGTCGCTTCAGTCATGTCTGACTCTGTGCGACCCCATAGACGGTAGCCCACCAGGCTCCCCCATCCCTGGGATTCTCCAGGCAAGAACACTGGAGTGGGTTGCCATTTCCTTCTCCAATGCATGAAAGTGAAAAGTGAAGGTGAAGTCGTTCAGTTGTGTCCGACTCTTAGCGACCCCTTAGACTGCAGCCTACCAGGCTCCACCATCCATGGGGATTTTCCAGGCAAGAGTACTAGAGTGGGTTGCCATTTCCTTCTCCATCTGCTATCCTAGATATCTGAAAAAAAAAAAAAAAAAAGCAACTTCTTCCTCACCCTCTTCCAAGGCTGAGGAAAATCTCTCACTGATTTTGCTTGAACTCATCAGTTTTGGGGAGAGAGGAAGAGATAGAAATAGAACTTTAATAGGCTTATTATTTATGCATATGAATAGAAGGACTACTAACTTTTTTCCATTATTATAAACACTTAGCAATCTATCTAGGAAGGAGGGTCCTTTCACCTCCTTCAAATTCCAGGTCACTGCCTTCTTTCTAATACCTGCTCACCAGGTATTAGAAGGCACAGAGGAATGAATAGTATCTATTGAAAATAGGCTTTACTAATGTACATGATTTAATAAACTCCAAAGCTATAGATTTTCCCAAAGAGAACTGTAATAGCAGTGAGTACACGAACAGTTTCAATGTTCTATATTACTTACAAACGCCTTAACAACCGTGTTGTTTCTTGAGCATGATTTTTTCACAAGCAGAGCTCTTAGAGTCACTCGAACTGTTGCTAGTCAGCTTCACAGATACCATGAAGGTTAATTCAAGAACAGAAAATGACATCACAGTGCTTAGGCTGAAGTTCAGTATATATTTACTCCTTTTGTTTTAGTCAAAGGAAGTAACTAGTAAGAACACCATATAAGTAACACATAAAGTCAACAATATATAATTCCTTTCCAACAAAAAAGGAATGAAACTTGTCTATGCTACTATATATCAAAAGATCCAAGCATTCTCTTGAAAATAAGGACAATGATTAACTAAGTTTTGAGTTAACTATTCAGTTATATTGGCTGAGCGTTTCCCTAGGATGTTAAGTATTCATTTTTATAAATAAGAATATTTTGTTGAGGTAATAATTGTGAACAGAGTCTGTATTTCTAAGTCAGCTGAAAGACTAGGCTTTTACTTTCTTCTTCAACAGATAATATAAGTGCCCATAACAATGTGCATAGAACCCTGTTCATAAAAAATAAATAATCAATTGTTAAGTCTAAGAAAGAAATTGAAAATTTTATTCAGGGCAATCTGAGGATTTTAAGCAGTTTTTCAGAAAGCTCAGAGGCGTTCCAAAGAGGTAGAGGGAGAGGCAAGTACATATGTGATTTTGGTGAAGGATACATGCAAGCAGGCACACGTCTGGTAGAAGATTAGTACTACTCTCAAGGTATAGATATTAGCTAATGGTTTTAGGGCTTTTCTATGTATGGGAAAATGGGAGAAACCAGTCCATACAATTTTTTTTCCTGAAAATACCTAACCAGTTCTGCCAGTTTTCCCAGAGCACAGAAAGTCTAACCCTGATCTTCATCCTGAATCCCATCAGTGCTGTAGGTCAGCGACTGCCATGGTTAATGACTTGATTCTGGTAGAAATGGTGATGGGCAACATTATTTTTATAGTCCCCTCCCTTTTGGTCTCAATTTCTTCCAAGATTTGAGAGGCATTTGTGACCAGTTTGTTCTATGGTGCTAGAAATGCTCATTCCTAGGCCAGGGGAGGATTTCATCGACTGGCCACTCAATGTGCTTTTACTGGACTAAGCTTTATCAATAGTAGCCAAAAACTCTGGACTGCCTGCCTTATTAGTTTGTTTGTTGTTTAGTCGCTAAGTCGTGTCCGATCCTTGCAACCCCATGGACTTAAGTCTGCCAGGCTCCTCTGTCCATGAGATTTTCCAGGCAAGAATACTGGAGTGGGTTGTCATTTCCTTCTCGAGGGGCTCTTCCCCACCCACGGATCAAACCTGCATCTCCTGCATCCTGGAAATGGGTCCCTCTTGTTGCTTCTTCCCATATCTAGAGCTAAACTAATATGCAGTCATTGATCTTTACGACTACATACTTGGTCAATCTATCAAGTCACCTAGTCATCATTATTTTTATCAGAGCCCCAGTCACACATTTGGTAATACAAGTGTCAACACAAATGAATCAGGAGATCTAAGAAAGAAATGGAAAATTCTATTCAGGGAAATTTGAGGATTATAACCCAGGAAGAGCATCTCAGAAAACTCCAAGAAATGTTCCATTCTTTACAAGTCAAGGCAGAATTATATAAGCTTTTGGAGATAGAGGGTTGTACATTAAACTATGGATTATACAGTTTACACAATCCAGAGCTAAGCCTCATGTGGCCCCACATAAGATCAAGAAGGAATGTTATCTTTTAAGGAGTTGTCTTGTTGATGTGGAGAACGTTGTGTTTTATGGTTGAATAGATATTTCTGTTCATGGGGGAGGTTTGGCCAATGCTTGATTCAGACACACAGTGCACAGTAGGGGGAAGAGAGAGTGCCAAAGGGCAGATAAATTTTTTTACGTTTAAATTTTTCTTGTCTTGTCATGAAATATGGATTTTATCTCACACAAGAAATAATCTTATCAAACAGGCAGAATACAAGTAATACAGCTATGAACATTAATAAGGTCATATGTAAGTAATGTCATCTGAGCAGTTACATGACTGGGGCTAGAAGAAGAAAACTGGATCTTTATGGTTGAGCCGGTACTTCTGCCATTGGGGAGGGCTGGTTAACACATAAAGCAGATGCAGGAAGCACAACAGCACAGGGGGAGGTGGGCCAAAGAAGCAGAGAATGAATTTTTATTTAAATGCTTCTTATCTTCCCTCAAAATATGAATTTTACTTCATCAACCCCTAACGTGTTACTTACAGAAATGAAACATCTTTAGAAGGAAAATGTCCCCAGTTCCTTTTCTAACTGGGGCATTTGATTTCTTTCCAAAAGCCGTAGTTCTTTGTAGCTTTTTATGACATCCATATTCTGCCTGTATCATGTTTATCCACAGACTTGAATTAGTTAGTCATTTGGTCTTAAGCAATTGTGGAGGAACTGGTTCAGGATAGGAGTATTTAAAAGCTTCTCTGCTATAAACTAAAGAATGTTTGTTGCTATGACTGTTATAACACAGTGATTGTAAAGTAAGACAGAATCTGCTGTTTTGTTTTGTTGAACTGTTTTTCTGAGCTGAAGCGATAAAACTGAGAACGTGGAGTTCCAACGTGGTTCACTTTACAAAGCTTACACAATTCACAGCATTTAAGGACATTTTAAACAGGAGAATGGGGGTTGCTGGGGAGGACCTGAATGATTTGGAAATAACATTAAATCACTAAAAGTATATACATTGTGTTGGAAGGGAACATTTTTTTCTTCTCCCCTTCTAATTTCTTAGGCTTGTCTAATAATCAAATTGACATAAGACAGAAGAACAGGAGAAAACCCCAGTTTATTAACATGTTAAATGTTACAGTACATGGGCTTCCTAGGTGGCACAGTGGTAAAGAATCTGCCTGCCAATGCAGGAACTGCAAGAGAAGCAGGTTCAATCCCTGTGTTGGAAAGATCCCCTGGAGTATATTCTTGCCTGGAAATTTCCATGGACAGAGGAGCCTGGTGGACTACAGTCCATGGGGTCACAAAGAGTCGGACAAGACTGAGTGACTAACACTCTCACTTTAATTTGATAACATGTGAAATTATAGTTTATTGAGGAAAATTTACTATGCCTGATGCCCAAGAGGTGGGCCTGTGTTAGTTCTGAATTTTGGCTGAACAGACATTCCAGAAGGGTGTCCCAGGCTTTGAGACACAGTCGAAGGGCCTCTGCTTTGTCTCTGGAGATATACAAGCTTATCAAATTGACATGCATGACAGGCACTGACAACAGATTGCTAAGTGTTTCTTAGAGAGGTAACACCAGTTAGTCTTCGTTTTTTTGTAACCAAGCAGGACCCTATGAGGTCTTCCTGGGATGGATCCTTCCCCCTTATTTTCTGCTGTAGCCCCTCTCTGAAATACCTAGATAATATTGCTGGTGTACCTGTTCTGAGTTGTTTTACAGATGCTAAAACCACCCTCAACAGGGAAGAAAGTAATTCTTTGAACCCTCAGATCTACTGGTACCTAAGGAATGATGTGAGAGTTGGACTATAAAGAAAGCTGAGCACCAAAGAATTGATGCTTTTGAATTGTGGTGTTGGAGAAGACTCTTGAGAGTCCCTTGGACTGCAAGGAGATCCAACCAGTCCATCCTAAAGGAGATCAGTCCTGGGTGTTCATTGGAAGGACTGATGTTGAAGCTGAAACTCCAATACTTTGGCCACCTGATGTGAAGAGTTGACTCATTGGAAAAGACCCTGATGCTGGGAGAGATTGAAGGCAGGAGAAGAAGGAGATGACAGAGGATGAGATGGTTGGATGGCATCACTGACTCAATGGACATGGGTTTGGGTGAACTCCAGCAGTTGGTGATGAACAGGGAGGCCTGGCATTCTGCAGTTCATGGGGTCACAGAGTCGGACACGACTGAGCTACTGAACTGAACTGAAGGAATGATAATGCCCTGTAACCTCAACATCAACCAATCAGAGAATTGTACATAAGCTGATCACACACCCTACAACACCCTCCCACCTGGCCTCTGAAAATGCTTTGCTGAAACCCTTCTGGGAGTCTGGGGTTATTTGGAGTTCTCCTTACTCTGCACTCCAATAAACCTTTCTGTACTCCAAACCCCAGTGTCTCAGTTTATTTGGCCTCACTGTGTGTCTGACATAGGAACTTGCATTTAGTAACATTGTATTTATTATCTGAGCAAAGTTACTGGCTACTCCAGACTTGGATCAGCACTGATAGAAGCAGACCATGGAAACAGCCCAGAAAGGAGAAGGAAAGCAAGGACTAAGTTGGTGGTAGTTTGGATGGAAGGGGAAAGGCTACATTAAAGAGTTAATTAGAATTTTCTGACCAATTGGCTGCAGGGTGCAAGAGAGAAGGGTCAGGTATTTAGATGTATCCCTTGTGGAATCAGGGTTGACTGCTGAGCTACAAGAGTTGGTGAAAGCTCACAGTTGCAGTCATTTGAGAATTTCCAAATTCCAGGGTTCTTGGATTACTGAGAGATCTTTTTTTCTAATCTGTTTGGGTAGATTTGTAACAGACCAAGCCAGCAGTAGAATCTGTCTTTTCTTTTAACTTGGGACTCACATAAGCCACTAAGTGTCTTAGTGTCACATAAGACACTAAGGGAAATGAGATGAACTTCTTTGCGTGATCAGAAGTCTGATTCATGTGCAGAGGTGAATGAATAAGTCTTCCATGATTAAGATCTTGTAAAACAAACGAACAAAAAAACCCTTTTCATTTTCCTACTTGAAATAAAATTAAGTTTCTTATAATATTAATGATGTGGTGAAAGGAGTGACTATGAGGGTGCAAAGCCAAGCAATATATAAAATTTTCTGCCTAAAAAGAAATCTCTAATCTGGCATTGTAGCAAATGGATGTTACATACAAGCTTCTTCTCAATCCCCACATAATTGATTTTTTAGAACTATGACTTAAGACCTTAAAAAACTAGCAAGACTCTACAGGGTGCTCATGCCACCCCTGCCCCCCATTTCCTATTTGTAGAAGAATGCTTTAGTCTCCTAGGTCTTTGAGTTCCAAAGAGCCCTGGTACAAGCAGTTAATAATTAGGGACTTAAAAGAATGCAGAAACAAAGGAAATGTGGTTAAACCAGAAAAATAATGACAATAGTTCAGCAACAAGAGTCCTAATTTCTCCTAAAGGGATACACATAACATTCTGATACATAGATTTGAGTAGTTTTGCAGGAACTGTACACCCACCACCATCCCACAACTACCACCACCACCAATGAGGAGTTTGGTGACTACATGCTGACCGCAAAGAACTAGACCCCAGACTGGTTGGGACCCGAAGGTTGATGATTAAGATTCCTGAAACATCACCCTGTTACCTCACCACCAACCAATCAGAAGAAAGCCACGTCCCCTGCAACCGTTACCCTGCTATGCCCCCTGTGTTGCCTTTAAAAGCCTTCTCTGACAGCCCTTGCTGAGTTTGAGTTTTTAAACATGAGCTGCCCATTCTCCTTGCTTGAAAGTGGAAGCATTTAGTCACTCAGTTGTGTCCAACTCTTTGTGACCCCATGGACTGTAGCCTACCTGGCTCCTCTGTCCATGGAATTCTCCAGGCAAGAATATTGGAGTGGGCTGCCATTTCCTTCTCCAGGGGAGCTTCCTGACCCAGGGATTGAACCTGGGTCTCCTTCATTGCAGGCAGATTCTTTGCTATCTGAGCCACCAGGGAAGCTCCTCTCCTTGCTTGATGCTATTCCATAAAAGCTGTCCTTTCCTTCATCACAACCCAGTGTCAGTAAATTGACTTTGGTGTGGAGCAAGTGAGTGGACTCAAGTTCAGTAACATTTTGGGGAGTAAGCTATATAATCACAGAAAAACTACAGCTACATCAAGTTTCACTGAAGGATAGCAGGTAGAACCTAAGAGGAGAGGTCTTGTGTTTACTGAGGTACCAGAAACACACACACACACACACACACACACACACACTCTGTCTTTCTAGAACTAGAGTTACAGGCATGGCTTAACAGGACTAGGACACAAATCCCATTCCTCTCGTATTCCAGGAGGCTGGTTTGTTTAAAGGGCATCTGAGGGGAATTATCATAATTTCTTTAATACCACCTGGTCCTGAACTTTCCCACAAGTCTGGTGATGGAGAGATTTCCCAAGGAGTTCTGTTTTAAGTATTTATATCCATCTGACTTCCAGGAAAAAGCCAAGAAATTGACAGAGAAACAAAGGATCCCCTAAAGACACTTAGAGATGTACCAGACTGCAATGTTGCACATTTCTTATGACAACATAATATATTAGATTGGAGTGGGTTTGCCTGGATGAGAATCAGAAATCTGGGGAAACAAGGGCTCTGTTAGCATATGCAGCCTTCACCCCACCATGGAGCCTTGTTTTGCTTAGCACACTGTGGATTTAAAGTTATGGCCTGAGTGGCGATTCCCAGCTCTCTTGATTTCTCATGAGCACATATATTCACATGCCCCAGACAAGATCATTTCCAGTTTTCAGCACTTGCAGTTCTGGGAAGAGAGAGCTAAACGATGTGAGAGCACTCCCAGTGGGAGAATACATACAGATAGTTGTTCTAGAAACAATAAAGCTAGAGCAGTAAAGGGAATTGAAGGTTAGGCAAGTTTGAAACCTCAGACATTGTGTTCAATTAATTATAACAGAAGGGCCTTAGCATGGATTCCAGCTCAAGTCTTAAGTATATAGTGGCTGGATGAGACTCATAGGAGAAAACCATTATTTCTGGGGCTCCTTATGAAAATGAACTCCATAAGAAGCTCTTATTTTCTTAGAAAATATTAACACCTCAAAAAATTACTGTGGGAAGTGGTTAGAGGTGGGAGTTGGTGCTGCAGGCTCGGTAGGGACCCCGGAGCTGAGATGTGGAAGGGGCCGCGCCGATGACCGGAACTGCCGCGCGACTTGAACTCGCTGGAGCAGGTGGAAGATCTCAAGGCTTTCAGGAGGAGACTTACTGAAATTGTGTGTATATTATTGTGTATATTCTGGACACTGGGAACACAAAAGTGAGAATAGATGCTCCCACCCCAGGCTCCCAGTTTCTGTACAAATTATTCATGGATTTGACAACAGAAACAAAATGAGAGAAATGTTATACTTATAACTAATAAGTCAACTCTTTTCTTAGAGAAGAAAGGCAAAAGATTATCTAAAAGCAAGAAGATATTCTCAAAAATAAATTTTATGCTACTCTAATGCAGGTAGCTAATATTCTCTCCTCCAAGTTTGATCCGATTTTTCAAACTGCCACTTGTCCTTAATGTTGTTGTTGCTCAGTCACTAAGTCATGTCTGACTCTTTGCAACCCTTGAACTTAGCATGCCAGGCTCCTCTATCCTTCCCTATCTCCTGAAGTTTGCTCAAATTCATGTGCGTTGAGTTGGTGATGTCATCCAACCATCTCGTGCCCTGCTGTCACCTTCTCCTTTGGCCATCAATCTTTCCCAGCATCAGGGTCTTTTCCAATGAGTCGGCTTTTTGCATCAGGTGACCAAAGTATTGGAGCTTTAGCTTCAGCATCAGTGCTTCCAATGAATATTCAGGACTGATTTCCTTTAGGATTGACTGGTTTAATCTCCTTGTTGTCCAAGGGACTCTGAAGAGTCTTCTCCAGTACCACAATTCAAAAGCATCAATTCTTTGGTGATCAGCCTTCTTTACAGTTCAACTCTCACATCCATACATGACTACTGGAAAAACCACAGCTTTGACTATATGGACCTTTGTGGGCAAAGTGATTTCTCTGCTTTTTTAACACACTGTCTAGGTTTGTCATAGCTTTCCTTCCAAGGAGCAAACATCTTTTTTTAACTGAGACTTCTGTTCTTGAAAGTCTGGAGTGCAGATCCACTCACTCTGATTCGCATCCCAGAGGCAGCAGTTTGAAAAGCACCTGCCTCCTCTGAAACTGAGATACATTGACTAACTTCAGTGCACATGCTGGAGGGGCAGAGGTCTGGAAGATCTTTCTCTAGGGAAGGAGGGCACAAGTCCCCCCACCCCCACCCCCCGCTTCTCCAATCTCTCTGGCCTAGAACTGGCAACCATATTTCCATCACTCTCCATCACCCAGCTCACCCCGTGTGCTCCTCTCCAGAGTTCTATTCAGGATTTGCTCTGCCTACTTGACTGGCTCACCTGACCCTTTAAAGCAGTTCCTGCTCTGCCTCACCTGCCCTGCCAGGTGACTTCTGCCAGCACTAGACACCTTTCCAAGAGGCTCCTGCTCTGGGAGGTAGCCCCACACACCAGTGCATCCACAGAGGTCATGGCCGGTCTTGTTTGCTGCTTGACTCTATGTGAACACTGGGCTTCCCTGGTAGATCAGAGGAAAAAGAATCTGCCTGCAATGTGGGAGACCCAGGTTCAATTCTTGGGCCGGGAAGATCCCCTGGCGAAGGGAATGGCAACTCACTCCAGTATTCTTGCCAGAGAATCCCACGGCCAGAGGAAACTGACGGGCTACAATCCATGGGGTCTCAAAGAGTCGGACATTGAGCAATGATACTTTCACTTTCACATGAACATTATCTTTCATTGCCTGATATCTAACAAGTCAAAACCCATGTGTCATATATTTTGGTGGAAGGGTATATCTGGTTCTTGCTACCCACATTAGATGAAGTGGAAGTCCCATGGCTCATAAAAGTGTAGCTCTATTTCTACTATTCATAGAAAAATAATTTTCAGAGTAGCAGAAGTCATTTGGGGCCATCAGCAATTTGAAATGAGATGTGTTATTTTGCACACATCATCAGTGTAGATTGCTCATCTTATGTCTTGGGGGAGCATGTCTCTTCAGGTGAACAGATCATCCAGACAGGTTTGTACGGCTCAAAATTAAGCATCCAGCTCATCTTCTGACAGGTCCTTCAATTATTTAACTCATGTCCCATTGGTTTTAATCAGGAGCTGGTATTTTCTGTGTCTTATTAATTTCACTTCACATTCAGATGATTTCTGCCATTTAGGAGCCCATATTTCAAAGAAACCTACACCGCACAGGGATGTTTATTACTGCAGCCCACCCATACTCCGTTAGGAGCCACATTTACTTTTAAAGAATTCTGTACCTCATTCAAGATGTGAAGATATTCATTTGTTTTGGCTTTCCGCAACCTTCCTCAATTCATCTGCATTTCAGAATGTTTGGCAGATATTCTTCAAAGACTGTGGTTTAGGGAAGTAGCTGTTTTCCATTTTCACTGCAAATAAAATTAGCTTTTTTTTTTTCTTTTCTTTTGGTTTGGTTTCAGCAAGGATCATGGATTTCAAAAGTGCATGACTATCATTCACTGAAAGCCTTGCCTCTGTTAATGAAGCTGTAAGTCTTCTTCCATTTATTAAAGTCTGAATCCTCACCTTTCTAAATATGGAGAGCAAGAGAAGGGTGAGGTAGTCACTTAGCTTTCAATTATTTTTTAACACTTCCTCTTACATTGATCTCTTTCCCCCATCACTAAAACACTGGCCTAAGCCTTTATCATTGCAAGCTTGACTACTGAAATTTACTTTTTATGTATTATTTAAAACCCTCCTTGTTTAACAAGAATGATCATATTGACTTACAATGTGAGATGTGGTTGCAAGACTAGAGGTTAACTTTTCAGTCAGTCTTATCCTGAGCATCATATTTAAAATTGCCATCTATTCAATCCTGAAGGAAATCAACCCTGAATGGGTTGGTTTGGCAGGACTGATGCTGAAGCTGAAGCTCTAGTACTTTGGCCACCTGATACAAAAAGCTGACTCATTGGAAAAGACCTTGCTGCTGAGAAAGACTGAAGGCAGGAGGAGAAGGCAGTGACAGAGAATGAGATGGTTGGAAGCCATCACTGATTCAATGGACATGAGTTTGAGCAAACTCCAGGAGAAAGTGAAGGACCGGGAAGCCTGGCATACTGTAGTTCATGGGGTCACAAAGAATTGGACACCACTTGGCGACTGAACAACAACAAATTCACTCATGAAACTATCTAAATTCAACTTATCTTGCTCTAATTGCTCTTTTTTTTAAATAGAGGTTACAGAAAAGCTCTTTTGTATATATAATAAAAATATATCGAGGTATATAATTAAGTTACATACTAAATACTCTGACTTCTAATAAATGTTTGATTTCCTTTTTTATTATGTTTATTGTGTGTCTCTCTTTCTTAGAGGGTGTGTTTAGAGGAGCAAGGAATCTATTCACCTAGAACAGAGCTTGACATTTGAGAGATGTTAACACATATTTGTTGAATTAATAAACAGAGCTATAGGTACGTTTTGAAGTTTCATTTTAGCCTCTTAACTTTTATGAAAGACCTACATTAGTGCCTGTTTTCGCTAAATAGGAGAATTCTGAAGAGAATTTTGGCTTTGATGATAAAAGGTGAAAAGTGAAAATTGCACCTGGCATTTATTAATACTTTGCAGTGAGTCTTTATGGAGGCGTCACCCCGAACAGTGAGAGGAACGCCGCCAAGCGACTCCCTAGGAACTGCGCTCAGCACCCAGCTACCAGAGATTTAAACTGCTGTCTGTGAGCATCTGCGCTCTATCTTGGTTTATCCTGTGTATTCGTTAGCAAGATGTGTCCTATGGTAACTGCTTATTCACTTTATACCATTTTGGCTTAGGAAAATTTCCGTAGGAAAGCTCTATTTCTGATAGAGAGGAAAACTATTTAAAAACAGATAAACCATGTAATAAAGTAAGAGAAACAAATAAATGAGAAGATGGAACTAATTTCTGTGTTTGCTGAGTTTCTTAGCAGAAATATAGGAATGTGATGAGCCACTAAGCTCACTTTTAATATAGATTAAACATTATCTTTTACTTAACATTAAACTCAAGAGAACGATTACAGCAACCTCTTGCCTTTTCTCTCTGCTCTTGAAAATTCAGCCTTATTCCTACAGGATTGTCCTCACTAACGCGCTGTTATATAACTGAGCATATTGTCTTCTCCAAAAGTTCACAGTATGCCCATGCTTGCTACAGGATAAAATGTAAACTGAGTGAAATTCAAAATCACTGTCAACCTGAACCTAATTTATCCTATGTTCTTTTTGGTCTTTTAACTTATCAAATGTTAAACTCCAAGGTTATCTACTTACTGGCCAAAATATTAATTAAAAAAAAAAACTTTTAAGGAGTACTGTGTATCTCTTCTTCCTCTCTTTTATTTACACAGTTCATGCTGTCTTAGCTCGCTCAGGCTGCCATAACAAAACACCCCCACAGACTGAAGGACTTAAACAACAGACATTTGTTTTCTAGCAGTTCTGGACAATGAATAGAAAGTCCAAGGTTAAGTTCCTGGCATGGTTCAGTTTTTGTGAGAGCTCTGTTCCTGACCTGCAGATGGCTGCCTTGTCAGCGTGTCCTCCTAAGAGGGAAAGACACAGTGAGTGATAGAGAAAGCAATCGCTGGTATTTTTTCCCCCTCTATAATGACGCCAGTTTTATTGAATCAGGGTCCCACCTTTATGATCTCACTTAACCACAATCACCTTTATAAAGACCTTAATCTCCAGCTTAGTCACACATGGGGTTAAGGCTTCAACCTACAAATTTGGGTGATCAGCCCTATACACCTGTATATTCATTCTGCATTGTCTTTGATTTGTCAATTTCTCTCTCCCTCTTTCCCCTCTCTGGCAAACTATTCCTCTTCTAAAACACTTTACATATCGCTCATCAATTGTTTTCTCCTCCTCTAAGTGCCTATGAAAACAGAGCTGCTGCTGCTGCTAAGTCGCTTCAGTTGTGTCTGACTCTGTGCGACCCCGTAGACGGCAGCCCACCAGGCTCCTCCGTCCTTGGGATTCTCCAGGCAAGAACGCTGGAGTGGGTTGCCATTTCCTTCTCCAGTGCATGAAAGTGAAAAGTGAAAGGGAAGTCGCTCAGTCGTGTCTGACTCTTCGCGACCCCATGGACTGCAGCCTACCAGGCTCCTCCGTCCATGGGAGTTTCCAGGCAAGAGTACTGGAGTGGGTTGCCATTGCCTTCGCCTATGAAAACAGAGAGAGGCATTCAATTGGAAGTTAATCACAAACTACTGCATGCTCTTTCTATTGCTGAGTTTGTATATTTTTTATCACTTGTGCTGATTAACCTTTTAAGTGTTTGTATCCTTTCTTTGTAACTAAATTGTAAGGTTCTTGGTGTCAGAGACTGTGATGTATCTCTTCATATTCTATAAGCACCTAGCATGTATTCAGGACCTATATGCCAATTTTAATGTTTCATAACTATCAATAATTTTTAAAGCATTTGCATGTATTAATATAATAACGAATTTGAGTCTCATTAGATTACCTTGATAGGTAATACTAATCCCATTTTAAAGATGAAATGAAAACTCAGAGAAGCTATGCAACTTATCCAAAATAACGCAAGTTAGCAACAGCACTAAGTCTAGGCTCTAAAGTTGATCTTTGTTTTGATCTTTCTCCAGCCACACTTACTAATTTATGTTTTGTAGAACAAGAGTTTCTTTAGCTGTCCCTCAAATAGCACAACCAAAATAATATAAATAATATGCCCTTTCGGCCACCCAGGTGGATTATCTCTAATAACTGGCAGTTGAACAAATGGTGTGGCTGGAGTTATCATCACTTGCCTCTAGATCATGACACTGGGTCATCAGTTGATGCAGTGTTAGTCCTTAAAGGCTCATTGAGATTCAGAGGCACAACAAGAACCTGCGCTTTCCCTGGAGCTGAGGACTCAAGGCCTGCAATGCCCCTCCTCATAAATGACCACTCATCGTCTCTGAGGTCTCTATTACTATACTTTCAAATGCAGGACCTGACCCCAGATTGAATATGCAGTATCCTCCTCGAGTCTTTCACTGTGACGATGGGCCCCAGGAGGGATGACTGTAGCAGGAGCCGCCTTCCAGCCTTAGGGAAGAGGCCCTGGCATTCAAGGCATCTGTGGGCCAGAGCCCCTGATTAACAGCCTCTACTGCCTCTGCCCTCCTTTGAATTCTTCTCCTCTGGATTTGATCATTTGAAGAAAAAAACTGCCAGACCCACCCCTGGGATGGCATTTTTATCCGTGGCCTAGAATTTGTATTAAAGTAGCAGACAAGAGTCGGACACGACTGAAGCGACTTAGCAGCAGCAGCAGCACGTTATATAAGTCAAGATACATAAGAGATGATACTTCCTTGGAAAGAGACTGAAGGCTGTGCCTTCAGAGAGAATGGGCTTGGAATCTGAGTCTAGCTCTAATGACTGGTGTGCAAGCCTGGGTGCTAAGTCGCTTCAATTACGTCCGACTCTTTGCAACCCCACGGACTGTTCCCACCAAGCTCCTCTGTCCACGGGATTCTGCAGGGAAGAATGCTGGAGTGGGTTGTCATACCCTTTTCCAGGGGATCTTCCCCACCCAAGGATCAAACCTGTGTCTCTTAAGTCTCCTGCGTTGGCAGGCAGGCAAATTCTTTACCGCTAGCATCACTAGTGTAAAATTTGGCCACTTAATTTCTTTGGGTTCATTTATAAAATGCAGATAATCTTTGCCTTAGATGATTGAAAGAGATTGAGAGATAATGTCCATTAATAGTCTAGAATATTGCAAAGCCTAGGAGGCCAGTGATATAGAACTGCTACTGAGAGATAGGTTGGGAAATTCTTTCTCCCACTTGGAGCCACCTTGGATGGTAATGAGAAATGTTGCAGACTCATGGCTACCAGGAATGAAATATTAGGTCAGAACTTAATAAGTTGTCTCATATAATACAGACCCCTTTCAGGGATCACTACCTTGATTGAAGACAAAAGGAGAAGAGAGTGTCAGAGGATGAGATGGTTGGATAGCATCACCAATTCAATGGATGTTAACTTGGACAAACTCTGGGAGATAGTGAGGGACAGGGAGGCCTGGCAGACTGCAGTCCGTGGGGTCGCAAAGAGTTGGACACAACTTAGTGACAGAATAACATAATACAGAAAAATGCCTCTCAGGGCGTAGTTTGGTCTGAATCAGGGGCATATAGCACATTTGTGATCCCAGGAGTTACCTGCTCATCTAAGACAGACCATCCCACCAGTTCTCAGGATGAGGGAGCACATATAAAGTCCATCCCAGTTTAACTTTAGATGGTCAACTTTTACAACCCCAGATTGGAAACCTTTTCTTCATTTTTTCAAGAGTTGTGCAAAGAGAGAACAAGCAGCATATGTCTTGATTTTCCTTTAATTTTCCTTCAGCTACAAGTGTTAACCCAGAAAGCACAGAGAGTATAAGGGATGTCACAGACAATTTGTATGTAGGTGGCACAGAGTCATCAGACTCCCCTCCCAACCCTAGTACTTCCAGTGTTCCTATCTGGAGGGTCAAGGGAACCAGTATCTCCATGCATCCACTCTCCAGTCAAAACCTGAGAGGTGAGCTGAAGGCAGCTCACGGCACCCGGCGAGATCTATTAATGCATCTCTTCCCAACTGTGTGCTCAGTGATGACTCACTGATGCTTGGAATCAGCCATAGTGAGAGGACCCTACATTACAGGCATAAACTATAAATTGAGGCCTATTATTAGAGGAGATTAGGTTGATTAATGGGCTTTGCTGGTGGCTCAGATGGTAAAGAATCTGACTGCAGTGCAGGAGACCTGGGTTTGATCCCTGGGTTGGGAAGATCCCCTGGAGGAAGGAATGACAACCTACTCCAGTATTCTTGCCTGGAGAATCCCATGGTCAGAGGAGCCTGCGGGGCTACAGTCCATGGGGTCACAAAGAGTCAGACAAGATTAAGCAACTAAACACAGCACACACAGCTTGATTAATATTAACTCCTACTCCACTGACTATGACCTTCAGCAGCCTAAGGGTCTTTAACAAATGCAGAATCTCAAATGCAGACGGGATATGATTGAACTTTGATATCTCTTAGAGGAGGAAGAATTAGTATAATATTTCACACCCTGCAAAGTTAGAGCTTTTGGATTATTGGAAGTGTATTTACTTAATGGCTCTGAAAAAAGAAAGGTTAGCCCTTCAAGTCAATGTTGCTGACAGATGACTGAAATAATAAACACAAACCTTGCAAAGGCTCAGCCCGGGGAGGCCCACACGTCACTCCAAACCTCTTTGGTCTGGCTATCAGGCTGGAAA
The DNA here is from genome assembly GCF_032452875.1 of Bos javanicus. Lineage (NCBI taxonomy): Eukaryota > Metazoa > Chordata > Mammalia > Artiodactyla > Bovidae > Bos > Bos javanicus. Next base: position 32,905,976 of record NC_083881.1, on the reverse strand, counting down.
TCTCAGACTAGGGCTGGCAGTGAATATTTCCACTGTTTCTGGGGTTTGGCTCAGTCAGGGATACCACAATCTCAGTTCACTTTCTTCTGTGGTGTTGCTTGACTTCCGATTCCATAAGAACCGTGTAGTCAAAGGATCAGGCAAACAAAACAAAGAGCATGAAAAGGAAAACAGGAAGGGAATTTGATGAACAACCCTCAGCGAGGATCTGGTTGGTTTAATTTTCATGGCAAGTGTGGTCATGTATTTCAGACCAACTCAAGCTCCCCTCCCCCTAACCCTGTTCCTTGTTATCCCCTCACGCTCTGCTTGACGAGATTTCAATGGAGAGATGCAGAGCCGATGCCATAAATGTGTTTTGACTTCTGCCAGCTCATATGAGGAACCCTGGTAGGTAACAGTGAACCTGTCTTTGGAACCAATGAACTTGGCAGATGAAGACCTTCAACTTGGAGTGAAAGCAAATTTGGTGTCTTTCCCATGTATCTGTGATCAGAACATCCAAGGCTTTTTTTTTTTTTTTTTTCTGCCTAAAGGTGACCTGTTCTGTTGAGATGCAATTTCAGAAAATAATCAAGGGGCAAGCCTACAAGCTCCTTCTGCTTTTGCCAAAGATGCTCACTCCAGAGTAGAGTACAGACAACCCACAGAACGATGGGCATCCACTCAGGAAGTCATGCCCTCTCTCCCCCTTCATCTTAATGCAGCACTAACATCTACATAGAAGCAACTCTTAAGTATTTTACCACAATTTTCAAGGAAAAAAAAAAAAAAAGAGGTGTGACTGAATAGAGGCAGGCAGGACTGTCAGGGAATGAGGTACCAAGTTGGGAGGTATGCCAGGATTAGCCATCATCTCTTTCTCTAGGTTGATCAAAGCTCAAAGCTGCCTGGCCCTGGCTCCACATGGGAAATGCTTTGCTTTCACTGTGAGGCAAATAGTTGGTCTGCTGGCCTCCAAGGAGGTCACTGACCATGCCGTCCATCCAGGAACCTGCCTTTAATACCTATACAACCTCGGCCAGCCTGGAATGGTACATGTATTCAAAGTCTGTCCAAAAGTCTAAAACTAAACTGGAGAGGACCAGAAAATTTCTCTCTAAAGATCAGACAATTGTAAATATTTACTTTGAATCCCATACTGCCCAGTCTCATCCAACAGAGGAAAAATTAGATAGTAGGCCTTTCCCAGTGGGGACAGGAAAACTGGGGTCTCACGGTGGTCTGCCATACATCTAATCACTTAGTCATTGCAGCCAAGCTGATGCCATTCCATGTGCTCATGAAGAGGGGACAATGTAATAACCACATCCTTGGTTTCACACATCAGACAACAGGGGTTCAAATCCTTGGCTCCACCACTTCTTGGCTTGAGTGACTACTCAGAGTGTTAACTCTCAAATCCTTCATCCACCAAGTGATGAAGATATTAACTGACTGATTTGCTCAGGGGCTTCCCAAGTGGCACTAGTAGTAAAGAACCTGCCTACCAATGCCAATGCAGGAGATGTAAGAGACACAGTTTCAATCCCTGGGTCGGGAAGATCCCCTGGAGAAAGAAATGGCAACTCATGCCAGTATTCTTGCCTGGAGAATCCTATGCACAGAGAAGCCTGGTGGGCTACAGTCTATAGAGTCACAACGTGTCAGACATGACTGAAGCAGCTTAGCACACACATGACACTTGACCCAAACTTTGTCTCACAGTAAATACTAAATATGAATAGCTATTCTTACTACTGAACATATTAAAAAAATTAAGCCTCTCCCAACATACATTATAAAACAAAATGCTTCCAGGCGACAGTGTTTATAGTCAGTGGAAGCCCAGGGTTCAGCGAGCCAGGCTGGACTCATCTGCTTAAGGCCACTGGAGCAGTTTTCTCAGCATCACTGCTGGCTTATCTTCTTGCTATGGCATTCGAGGTCTCTCCCCATCGATAAATAGTGATACCCCTTGTGATAATCTGGCTCTTTAGTTTAATGCTGTTGGTTTTGAACTAATAACCAGGGTATTAATATGATTATTAATATTCTTTCATCTGCTCTTGTCATCAGTCCTTTCAATATAAACAGTCTGGGTATATGTGGAGCCTTGCTGATAGATTTCAAGTTGGGATGATGCATGAGGTGACCTCCTTTCCAGGGTGATGATACTCTTGTTGTTTGTTTCCCCAAGGAAGAGTCAAGCTTAGGAAAATCCACTAGTCAAGCTAGGATTCTCCAGCTGCCTGCACTTATCTAACCTTAATGCTTATATAACAGTAATCACCAGCACTGCATGTGAATAATGTCTAATGTGTGACTCTATCATCAAGTAAGCTGTGACATCCAGACTTCCTTGGTGGCTCAGATGGTAAAAATTTGTCTGCAATGCAGGAGACACAGGTCGATCCCTGGGTTGAGAAGATCCCCGGGAGGAGGGCATAGCAACCCACTTCTGTATTCTTGCTTGGAGAATCCCATTGACAGAGGAGCCTGACAGGCTACAGTGCATGGGGTTGCAAAGAGTCAGACACCACTGAAGCAACTTAGCGCGCACACACACACACACACGCACAGGTCAGCAGGAGCTCTGCACACAGTTATGAACCCAAACATCTTTAACCTCTGCTGTCTTAATTTACAGCATCCAGAATCACTGACGCAGAAAAAAGAGAGAGAGAGAGTGGAGAATTCACACCTCTACTAAATGCCTTGGGCTGGAAATGCTACATAACATTTCCAGGGCTGGTCCATTGGTCAGAATTAGTCACACGAACCTTCCTAAATGAAAGGCAAAATCTTTCCATATGCCCAGGAAGAAGAGAGGAGTGGTAGATGAGGTGAGGAATACTCACTTCTATCACAGGTCCAAAGAAAGACATTTCACAGCAAGTTTGAACAGTAAATATAAAAGATGCTAAAACCTGGCTCATAATATACTTCAGATATGCATATATTTGTTTTCTACAGTGAAACCTACATTGCCACAGCTCCATTTCAGCCCCTAATATGATCTGACTATGTGCTCTGTGGATTTTTTCCTGTATATGCTCATGATCTTTGCCTAAAAAGTTTTGCAAAATAGGATCATAAAATTTCCACAAACACAGTAGTTCCTCTTTCACTCAGGATCCAGGTGGGAAACTTTAGGCCAGTCATTCAGTCAAATGCCTGTGGTTTGTGAAGAGCCCTCAAGCACAGCTGCAATGCTCGGTGCTGGGAAACTGCAGGTCCACTGGGACAGCTGCGAGCTCTGTCAGAGCTTCCATTTTAAGCCATCAGTTGGCCACTTCCCTGGAGAAGCCATGTATGTTGCAGAGTCATTCACTCCCCTTGCCATGGTGAGGCAGTTTTGGAGAGAAAATTGTTAAGTATTGGCTGAATTTGCCAGACACTGGGCTGTATAACTACTGACATTTTGCGTGGAACCCTTCAGGATCTTCAGACACATTTTTAACAATTAAAATAGTGAGAAGAGTCGTCAAATTATTGCTTCTGCCCAAATCCAAATTCCCTTAGGTTGGCTTTGTGGAGATCAATCCTACAAACATCAAATACTCAAAAGAGACAAAGAGCCATCGTAGACATTTTTTAAAAACAAACAAAAAATAGTGGTCAGAGAGCCAAAAGCAAGAACCGGACAAATATTTGGAGAACAGGCAAGCCAGCATTTACAGCCAGGAAACAGCTCTGTCCCTGGGACCTGGGAAAATGATTGAGGCTCTGCCCTCTCCCCAACTCCCCACCCCCAAGAAGTACCTTCTAAGACTTTGGCTTCAGCAGCTGGTGAAGATGGTTATTTTCCTTATAATCAATTAAAAACTTATGTTTGATTACTTTGAAGAAAAAAAGGAAAATAAGAATGTTGCCTCAGGACAAATTCTTAAGTCTTTTCCTAAGGCTTTAGTTGTCTCTTCATCCCTGTTAATCAAAGAAGGCATTTTCAAGGTAGATGCTTCCACACTCTGACTTTTAGTCAGATTGGTAATGCCTTCCTTTTTCTTCCTAAATAAGGGAAACTATGTTTCTTCTCTTCCTCCCACTCCCATATAGTTGCTTTTTCTTCCAGCTACAGACAGGAAGTTTCTAGAGTCTCATTAAACTAGACCACTAAAGGCTGTTCCACAAATGAGCCCATGCCTGTCTCTTCCCTGAAATCCAGCTGTGCTTAGAGGAACCGGGGACCTTGAAGTGCATTGCTTTTGACCTTCTGCTTCTTAGAAACTGTGTATGGGGTGGGTGGACATACAATCTTTACTCCTGAATTCATTTTGTCAGTCCCCGAGCACGAGAGTGTGTGTTCCTGAGGCGTCTGTCCTGCTCTCACTGCACAAGTTCTCACTGGGTGATGCCGTCTACTGTACTGACCTCTATTATCTCTGGTGGGTTGTTTTTATGTGGGTGATTCTCCAAGTCTTGGTTACATCCCCAGTCTAAGTTATACATGTTCCCAACTGAACTCAGTATCTTTCCTTCATTCTAAACGTATTTCTAGAAGCCTTTTTTTGTGTAGGGTTTTCAAGCCTACCCCACCAATAACTCTGAAGTCGTGTTAAGAAACACAAAAGAGACAAATTAAGAATGATAGCCAGGATGACTGCCAAGAGATTCAGATTTCATGTGTGACAGTTGAAAGAGGAGCTAGGAAAGCAATCTGGGGAAATTTCCTGTTTGGGGTTCTAGTTGTTTACTGGCCTTGGCCTCTGAAAATGATTACTGGAGTTGACAAAGAAGAGAGGGCAGAGGTTTGTGTGTGTGTAGGTGTGTATGTGAGTATGTGACCTGACCAGTTGGCATTAATGCAGATTCTGTCCTTTCAAAAGTGAGCATATACCTAGTCTGGCTCCTTTTTTATTATTTATTTGGCTGCGTTGCATCTCAGTTGCAGCACATAAGCTCTTCCTTGTGGTAAGCAGGATTTCTCACTGTGGCGCACATGGGTTCTTCGTTGCAACTCGTGGGCTTCTCTCTAGTTGTGGCACACAGGCTCAGTTGCCCCGTGGCATGTGGGATCTTAGTTCCTTGATCAGGGATCGAACCCATGACCCCTGCATTGGACAGCAGATTCTTAACCACTGAACCACCAAGAAAGTCCCTGAGCCCTCTTTTTGATCAGCCTCAACCTTGGCCAATAAAAACTAGAGACTCTCAGTAGGTATGATTTTACCCACCTAATCCTACCCCCCATTAAAAGGCTTGAACAAATACAAACAGAGTTTCTAAGTCAAGGCATCATAGGATAATTCCACACCCCCTATATGTTCCTGTCTGGGAAAGCAGAAGCTGACAAAAGAATCTACTCTCTGTTCCAGCTGACCTGAAAATAGAGTTCCTGTCACTCAGCCTCTGAGGGAAGATGGAAGTCAAACTTCCATGAGTACCAGTGAGCAAAATCAGATGGTTTCACATGGATCAACTCCCCTTATTGCTTTTAATAAATTGCCATTTCCCTGACTCTGGCTCAAGTCCTGGACATCCCTCGTCCCTCCTCCTTCACTCCCTTTAAAACATCCAGTCACTTCATACAAATCGAAGCTGAGTTCAGTTCATGCTGAACCCTCTTCTCTATTGAAGTAATTTATCATGGAATAAAATCTGTCCTTGCCACTTTAATTCATGTCTAGTGGTAGCATTTTCAGGAATATACACTCTGATGGCCTGGTGGATCTGGTTTCTGAGTTTGACATGGCACTTAGTAGGGTGACTGTCTCTAGGAAAAGTCAGAAGACAAGAGGTGGACAAAAATTGACCCAGTGATGGCTGGAGGGAAGTCTGGCTCAGATGAACGCACTGGGGTGATGTGTTTTAAAGAAAGTCAGTTCTCAACAGGGAGAACATTTGTATTCTCAGAACTTTTTTGAAGATATTTTTCATGGTAAGGATTTTTAAATAAAGGAGTGGTATGGTCCCATAAACTTACTCCCATGCCTTCTCTCTTTTCTGTTCAAAAATAAACTAATTTCTAAGCCTTTAATTTGTTTCTACCCCTCTGCTGCTGCTGCTGCTGCTGCGTCGCTTCAGTCGTGTCTGACTCTGCGCGACCCCACAGACGGCAGCCCACCAGGCTCCTCCGTCCATGGGATTTTCCAAGCAAGAGTACTGGAGTGGGGTGCCATTCGACCCCTCACTCCCCCAAAAAGAAAAAACTCTTATGAAAATTCGTCTCATGAGTTTCTATGCACACAAAAATGTTAATATAAGAAGGTTTATTATATTATTTCATTTAGGACTCTGACTTCATTCATACAATCAGAATTTCTTTGTTTATTCTTTAGTCATGTTCTGGCCTTTAATGTTTGTTTCTTTGACAGTTGTACACACAGTTTTAGAATTTAACTGTATGCCTTAAAGGTCCAGAAAGTAAACTTAGATTACAACAAGTCAGATAAAACCGACGATAAGCTAAATAAAATATACTTAGTTCCATTCACTTAGTAGCATCAATGCATAACTCATTCCAAAAGCGGGCATATATCAAATTTAAAATGGATAATCTTAATTGGGTTCAATGATTGGATAAATGGTCAAACAATTTTCATTGCATATGCTTTGGGCCATGCATTTCATTCCTTATTGATTTACTTTATGGAATTAAGATATCAATTATTTGTTTTGGTAGGACTAGGGAGGATAATCAGAGGAAGGGGCAGTGGTGGAGAACATGCCTCTTGCTGCTGCACAAAAATATATATGGCAGTTGATGACATGATAGCTAACTCCTATAGAGACCTAAATGGCTTATCTTGGCACGTGCGGATAAGTATGTTTATTAATCTAAAAAATGAGAAAATATTATAAAAATATAAGAAGTAGAAAACCCTAGACAAGTTAAAATACAGAAAAATTTTAAAGTTATTTGAATCAGGCAATATTTAATGTATCAAATAGTAATCTTAATAACTAGGTATAAAGTAATCTAAACCCAGGACACTAACCATGTCAAAAGGCAGCAGGCAGCCTGACCACCCCAGAATCCTTTGCCAGGGTTAGTGTTTTGTTGATTACACACTTAGGCACCCCCTGGTTACAAGAGTACTTGTTTATTATTGATATTATAAAAATAACCATTCTTTAAATGATTACACGTAGTAAATAAAATTAGAACTATACATAAGGATTTGATTAATTGCCATTTCTTTAAGGACCACTTGTAACTTCTTCTGCCTGCTTCACAGACCTGTAAGAGATAAAGAAAACAAAAGAAGATGCACTTAATGATATGTCTACAGCACAACATGTGAAAAAGAAAGACTGGGATTTTCATGCTTTCCTCTACTCCATCTGAACTTTTACAGTGTGGCACTGACCTTAGAGGACTACCTCTAGTAACCATATTTAACTGTCATTATGTCCATTTCTGGTACCTCTGTATAACATCTTTGCATATAAAGTATGCAAAAATAACTTGGACTGGTAAAACAGATGGACTTCCCTCCTAATAGCGCCAATGAGAAATACCTGCAAGGTGTGTACACAATTACTTTCCGTGAAGGAATTCTGAGACTGAAGTTAGAAAACTAGAGCAGCATAAAGTGAGCCAGCCTGATCCACTTTGGCACTGAAATTATCCGTCCACACTTCTTGATTGAAAGAACTGCTTTTTTCCCCAGAAAAATATAACTAGAATGTCAAGGGAATATGTCCATGCTTCAAGAATATTTTATATGTTTTTTAATGCTTTTTACCTGAGTTATATTTACTATTCATTGACTAGATCATAAACACATTGAAAGAAGAATATTAATCTCTGAATGACTCCCAGGACTTGAAAGAATCCTTTGTGTGTGGTGTTTGATTAGTAAGTAGTTGTTTGACAGAAGAGAAAGGAGGAAGGGAGGAAGAGAGGTAAGGAAGAAGGAGTTGGGTTATTTGTGTGCATACTTCTCCTTTATCTAGAATATTCCACTTATGCCAACTAATCTTGCCAACTCCTTTATCTCACTCTCTCCTTTAGAGCTTTTTTTTTTTCTTTTTGATGAGGACGATTTTTGAAGTCCTTATTTAATTTGCTACAATATTGCTTCTGTTTCTATATTTTGGTTTTCTGGCCATGAGGCATGCGGGATCTTAGCTCCCAAATCAGGGATTGAACCAGTACCCCCTCACTGGAAGGCACTGGACCATCAGGGAAGTCCCACCCTTCAGGTCTTAAAGACCATTTTCTCAGGGCTCCTCACCACTAGGCAAGCTAGCATTCTCCAGCTGCATGCAATTATCTAATCCTAATGCTTATACAATCGTAATCCTCAGAATTACATGAGAATAATAATACAATGTGTGACTTTATCATCAAGTAAGCTGTGACATTGGGGATTCTCTGGTAGCTCAGATGATAAAGAATCTGCCTGCAGTGCGGGAGACAGGGTTTCAATCCCTGGGTCGGGAAGATCCCCTGGAAAAGGCAATGGCTACCTACTCCAGTATTCTTGCCTGAAGAATTCCATAGACAGAGGAACCTGACAGGCTATAGTTCATGAGGTTGCAAAGAGTCCGACACGACTGAGAGAATCACACACACAGACAAGCTGTGACATCACCTGTGACAGTGATGTGTCCTCTGTCATAGTTACTGACTCATCGTAGGTCTTTACTTAATACAAATCAGATGAATGAGTTTACACCTTTGAATCTCTTAGACTGAAGGGCAGTATGCCTGGATGTCATGCAAAGAACATTTTAAGGCCCAAGAAAGAAAATCACATATTCTTCACATCCCTGCAATGGTAGAGTTATTATATAGAAGGGAGATAAAGTTTTTGATTGTGAAATGAAAAGACCAAACCAGAAAGAAGACAGCTACAAGGATTCAGATTTTGGGACAAAATAAGAGAGTGGTTTCTTTTAAAGTAGGTTTTAAATATTTTTAACAGCATAAGAAATTCATGTTTGTTATTTGTGGTCACCATGCTGTACATGATGTCCCCAAGATTTATTTTATAACTGGAAGTCTGTACTTTTCAACCATCTTCATCCATTTTACCCACTCTCTGCCTCTGGCAACCACCAATTTGTTCTCTGTATCTATGAGCTTGGTGTTTCATTTTGTTTAGATTCCATGTATAGATGAAGTGATGTGGTTTTTGTTTTTATCTGTCTGAATAATTTTACTTAACATGATGGCTTCAAGTTCTGTCCATGTTGTTGCGAATGGCAAGATTTCATTATTTTTTATGGCTGAATAATATTCTGTTGTGTGTATATGTGTGTACACTTCCCTGTAGCTCAGATGGCAAGGAAATCTGCCCACAATGCAGGAGACCTGGGCTTGATTCCTGGGTTGGGAAGATCCTCTGGAGAAGGAAATGGCAACCCTCTCCAATATTCTTGCCTGGAGAATTGCATGGACAGAGGAGCCTAGCGGGTTACAGTCCATGAGGTTGCAAAGAGTCAGAGACGACTGAGCAACTAACACTATATATATATATACACACCACATTTTATTAATCTATTCATGTATTAATGGATATTTAGGTTTTTCTCTATATCTTGGTTATTGTAAATAATGTTGCAATGAACATGGGGTGCAGATAGCTTTTCAAGACCTTTTTAAACTATCCAGGCAATATTTTGTAGATGTAAATACAGCTGACCCTTGAAAAAGATAGCTGTGAACTGTGCAGGTCTACCTATATGAATATTTTTTCTGATAAATATGTACTACAGTATTACACAATCCAAGATACTGAATCCACAGATGTGAAATCACAGATATGGAGGGCTGACTGTGAAGTTATATGTGGACTTTCAACTATGTGAAGAATCAGTGCGCTAACACCCACACTGTTCAAGGACCAACTGTATATGATTGTGTCTATGCATTAGACATAACAAAAAATGAACTGTATCTAGTATAGTGTCCTATGACTCACTTTTTTATAAAACAATATTGTAAAAATGTTTACACATCAGATTATATATAGATATGACTAGATAGAACCAGTTAATATCAGTAAAAATCTATGTATGTGTTGAGTTAACACATCTCATTCTTTATAACAGATCACAGAATCCCATTATACAGATTGCTATAATTTTTAAAATCAATCTTCCCTTTTTGGCCATTAGACTGTTTCCATTTTTTATGTTTTCCATGTTTTATCATAAAACAGTTTCCAGGTTTTATCATAAAGCATGTGTAATAAACATATTTTGACAACCACACAACGGTACACTGCAGAAATTGTTTCTTTAAGTGATTTTTTAATACAAAATGACTGGGTCACTGAGCAATGACAGCAGAGCACAGGAGGTGGTGTACCACCATCACACGGAAGCTGGCTAACCGTTTGGTAGGGGTATTTCAAAGAAGGGGTGAGCATGAAACGGGAAGAGAAGCAGATCGTTCTCAGATTCTTATTTTGATATTTTATGATTCTATGAGTGCTAAGGACATACGCAATGCTTTACTCCTCCTCGTAACATCCTTGAGAGAAGATACTGAGAATTTTTCATCTTTATACATCCAGTTCATAGAGTAACCTCATGTCCCAGGATATGAAATTGTTTTGAGATGCTATGTCTCTAAGACATATTTCATAGTATCTTAGGGTTAGCACAAAGAGCATATATCTAAAGTGATCTTCCTGCCATGGACAAGAGATTTAAAATCCTCACCCCACTTCCTCCACACAGGAGAACACAGACTCAATGAGGAGCCTGAGATCCACAGAATGGCACAAAAAGAAAGAGAAAACATCATGGAGGAGGAAAATCTTTTTCTCATTATAGGTCATGAAGACTATGCATTTTTTAAAAATCTAGATTTGAGCCATTTTAAGTGGTGCCCATCATTACCAGACATTGACATTAAGTGCCCTGAGCAAACATACCGGAGTAGACCAGTGCAGGACAAGAAGAGCACGGAACACAAAGAAGAAGATCGGCAGAACCTGCACAATGAAAAAAAAAGAGGTAATGTACTGGACCAGGAAAAAAAAAAAGTCAAGGAAACACAATTCCCTTGCGGTTTGATCAATTTCTTATGAGGATTAACTGAAATCAATATCAAAACTACACTCAGAGTATATAGTGATGGCAATCATACATAATTTAACTATTTAAGTATGTTGGTTCTCATTTCATAAGCCATTTTCAATTTAAACTTCTTCTGATTTTAAATAAAAACTAGGGCAAAAGGCCCCTCAAGAGAAGTGCTATGAATATATACGTGGATTGCAAGAAGATCTCGTCTAATCATAGTCATAATTCTTAGATCCAGCATGGGTCCGGCAGCAAAGGCATGCTTTACAGACTACTACCCTAACACAGTATGTTCAGGTCTGGATATATTCATGTCACATATTATGATGCTATAACATTTGTAATTTAACATAATCATCACAAAATTATTATGAGATTTACATAAAGTGGTATGTATTTGCATGTATATACTATATTTGTAATGCCTGGCACATAATGTTTGTTGTTGCTGTTCAGTCACTAAGTTGTCTCTTTGCGACTCCATGGACTACAGCATGCCAGGCTTCCCTCTCCTTTACTGTCTTCCTGAGTTTGCTCAAATTCACGTCCTTTGAGTTAGTGATGCTATCTAATCATCTCATCCTCAGCCACCTCCTTCTCCTTTTGCCTTTAATCTTTCCCAGCATCAAGATCTTTTCCAATGAGTTGGCTCTTTGCATCAGGTAATCAAAGTACTGGAACTTCAGTTATAGCATCAGTCTTTCCAATGAATATTCAGGGTTGATTTCCTTTAGGATTGACTGATTTGATCTCCGTGCAATCCAAGGGATTCTCAAGAGTCTTCTCCAGCACCACAATTCAAAAGCAGCAATTCTTTGGTGCTCAGTTGTCTTGAGATATCAGTTTGATCCCTGGGCTGGGAAAATCCCCTGGAGAAGGGCATGGCAACCCACTCTAGTATTCTTGCCTGGAGAATCCCACGGACAGAGAAGCCTGGCAGGCTACAGTCCATGGGGTTGCAAAGAGTTGGACACAACTGAAGCGGCTTAGCATGCACGCACAGCTATCTTTATGGTCTAACTCTCACATCCATACATGACTATTAGAAAAATCATAGCTTTGACTATATGGACCTTTGTCCACAGTAATATAATGTTACACACATAATATTATATGCTAAACGTGATTCCTCTGAATGCATCCTTGAGGCAGAAAGGCAGAACCTAGTAGGACAAGGGGACATGAGTATTCTAATTAAAAGAGGAGGGAAATAAAAACAGAAGATCAAAGAAAATGAAATAAAGGCAGCAAGGGAGATAAGCCTTCACATTTCTTGAAGAGAAAGGAAATAGATTAAACCCAAGTTTTCCAAAGCAGATTTTGGAATGCTAGTCCTGAAAGGTGTTAATATAGATAATCCACAAATGGTTCCTTGATCAAAGACTTTTCAACAATAACATACCATCTGCTTTTTTGGAGGCTCAAAATACACACAAGCATATTAAAGGCTCTTCGAAGTCCCATAATAAGGGGAATTATTTAACCTGATATTTTATCAAAGTTATCTGATAATAGATTTTCATATAACTCACTTTTAAAAATTCTACAGAGATACATTGTAAATACTGCTTCAGCTAGAATAGAGGCATGTCAGTGCAAAACAGAAAATTCAGTAACCAAAGAGAAAGCATAAGTTTTGCACTCAGCTTTGAGTTCAAATTCTGACTTTACCCCTTCTCATACATCTGACTTGAGTCAGTTAGCATCGCTCAGAGTCCAGCACAGACGAGGGTTATAAAGGCAGCACCTCTGGAAGTATCATTAAGCACTGGGCATTTGACAGTTTTAGAAAATTCAAATTTAGATGAAGAAGAACTACAAACATTTGGATTGAAAGTCTCGACCTTTATATGTAGATACTGGAGAACTTGATAAATTTTTTGAAATTTTACACATAGAGAGGCTTTGAATTAGAATAATGATGCATTCACAGTTGAATATTCTTCACCACTCAAAGATATTAGAGATCCTGGCAGGAGAGCAGTTGAATTAATGCTCTGCATTAGTGGTTCTCTTAAATTCTGTGTATCAGAATTATCTGGAAGGCTTTTAAAACACAGATTGCTGGAGTCCACTATTAGTTTCTGACTTAGCTGACATTGGGTGATGCCCAAGGAAATTGCATTTCTTACAATTCCCATGAAAGGCTGAATATCAATGTTCTATGTAGCATGGACTTTAGGTTGAAGTCAACTGTGATCTGGCATACTTGAGGAAAAAGGAGTAATGATGTGTCTGGGTACTAAAGGAAGATGGAAGTGTGGGTTTAACAGAAACTAGAGAATCTGAAAGATAAAAGGTTTGGGACAGACTGTAGACTACAGTAATCTAAAATCTTAGAGTAGGATACTATTTTGGATTTGATAAGAAAAAAAAGTTACACTGCCTTAGAAGAGCATTAGACTGGAGAGGGCCAAGGAATTTTAATGGTAAGACTTTGGATGCCAAACTCAAATGAAAGTTAAAATTTTCTAATGATAAGAGTGTGGTAGAAAGGAAACCAATGAACCAAATGTCAACCCGTCATGAGAGAACAGAAGTGACTGATGAGATGATAGTGACAAGGAAAGACACAGGGCAGCAGGACAGATGGCATGAGCCTAAAAAACATTCAGGCAGAATATTAATGCCACGTCATGGTGCTTAATACATGGCAAGTGAAAGGAATAGCTTTTCCTGGTGAAGGCTAAAAGGGAAGCAGTGTCTTCTAGGAACCATTTGAATAAGACAATAAAGGCATGGAGCGTGTTCTTTGAATAGCACCAAAGTGATCAGTTTGCAAATCAAATTCCTGTTCCATAGGCCACAGTGGAAAGATCTGGGAAATATGTCAACAGTGGTTAACAATACAAACACATGAGAAGATTTTATTTTGATAGGGGCCATGGGGGCAAGGCAGAGTGGCCAAGGACAACAGGACTAAAAGGCAGAAGTAGCTGATCTCAAGTTTCTGAACTGAACTTCGGCATAACATCCTCGTACCGCAACTGACTTAAGCATCCAGCTGTATACTGCTGTGCTCTGTGCATCAGGCCTGCCTGTACGGGGGAGAATATTCCCCAAACTCGTGGGGACGTAAGAAACGAGGCAGCTTTGGTGAGGGGAAGAACAAGCCACGAGTAGCTGTAAAGTTTAGATAAAGAGTATCTTAATAAAGATAGCACATTTGTTTACAGACTAGAACCTGTAATTCTTTTTTCTTGAGTGGTTTATTCAGTGAAAAACAGCCACACAATCAGCTGAGGTGATGCATCACAAATGCACACATAGAGATGGCTGGATATGCTGCGTGAATGCACCATGTTCATCGCAGTTCTAATGGAAAAATCATTACTACAGATGAACAACACGCTGAACATAGGAAACGTCACTGAATGTATCGTGTTTTGCTATGTATACTAATAAACCACTCGTGATACACATCTGTCTATGTTTCTAGACATTATGACTACTGAATAATCAGAAGAGGAGACTGAGGCTTGGCCTCTGCTCAAGTGATCTTCAAGTCACTTAACCAATTTGAACTAAATTCATTCAGCCATCCATTCATTCATTCAGTAAACATTTATTAAGTAAATACTGAATGTATATTTATTAAATAAATATGTGTTGAATACTTAACAGCATAAAATAAGAATGGTAAGACCAAAATTTCCGTAATAGGTCTATTTTTGGAATTAGAGTTCCAAAGAATAGCAAGAAGAGATAAGAAAGCCTTCCTCAGCAATCAATGTAAAGAAAAGGAAGAAAACAACAGAATGGGAAAGACTAGAGATCTCTTCAAGAAAAGTAGAGATACCAAGGGAACATTTCATGCAAAGATGGGCTTGATAAAGGACAGAAATGGTATGGATCTAACAGAAGCAGAAGATATTAAGAAGAGGTGGCAAGAATACACAGAAGGACTGTACAAAAAAGATCTTCACGACCCAGATAATCACGATGGTGTGATCACTGACCTAGAGCCAGACATCCTGGAATGTGAAGTCAAGTGGGCCTTAGAAAGCATCACTACAAACAAAGCTAGTGGAGGTGATGGAATTCCAGTTGAGCTATTCCAAATCCTGAAAGATGATGCTGTGAAAGTGCTGCACTCAAGATGCCAGCAAATTTGGAAAACTCAGCAGTGGCCACAGGATTGGAAAAGGTCAGTTTTCATTCCAATCCCAAAGAAAGGCAATGCCAAAGAATGCTCAAACTGCTGCACAATTGCACTCATCTCACACGCTAGTAAAGTAATGCTCAAAATTCTCTAAGCCAGGCTTCAGCAATATGTGAACTGTGAACTTCCTGATGTTCAAGCTGGTTTTAGAAAAGGCAGAAGAACCAGAGATCAAATTGCCAACATCTGCTGGATCATAGAAAAAGCAAGAGAGTTCCAGAAAAACATCTATTTCTGCTTTATTGACTATGCCAAAGCCTTTGACTGTGTGGATCACAATAAACTGTGGAAAATTCTGAAAGAGATGGGAATACCAGACCACTTGACCTGCCTCTTGAGAAATCTGTATGCAGGTCAGGAAGCAACAGTTAGAACTGGACATGGAACAACAGACTGGTTCCAAATAGGAAAAGGAGAACTTCAAGACTGTATATTGTCACCCTGCTTATTTAACTTATATGCAGAGTACATCATGAGAAACGCTGGACTGGAAGAAACACAAACTGGAATCAAGATTGCCAGGAGAAATATCACTAACCTCAGATATGCAGATGACACCACCCTTATGGCAGAAAGTGAAGAGGAACTAAAAAGCCTCTTGATGAAAGTGAAAGAGGAGAGTGAAAAAGTTGGCTTAAAGCTCAACATTCAGAAAATGAAGATCATGCCATCCGGTCCCACCACTTCATGGGAAATAAATGGGGAAACAGTGGAAACAGTGTCAGACTTTATTTTTTCTGGGCTCCAAAACCATTGCAGCTGGTGACTGCAGCCATGAAATTAAAAGACGCTTACTCCTTGGAAGGAAAGTTGTGACCAACCTAGATAGCATATTCAAAAGCAGAGACATTACTTTGCCAACAAAGGTCTGTCTAGTCAAGACTATGGTTTTTCCAGTGGTCATGTATGGATGTGAGAGTTGGACTGTGAAGAAGGCTGAGCGCCGAAGAATTGATGCTTTTGAAGTGTGGTGTTGGAGAAGACTCTTGAGAGTCCCTTGGACTGCAAGGAGATACAACCAGTCCATTCTGAAGGAGATCAGCCCTGGGATTTCTTTGGAAGGAATGATGCTAAAGCTGAAGCTCCAGTACTTTGGCCACCTCATGCAGAAAGTTGACTCATTGGAAAAGACTCTGATGCTGGGAGGGATTTGGGGCAGTAGGAGAAGGGGATGACAGAGGATGAGACGGCTGGATGGCATCACTGACTTGATGGACATAAGTCTGAGTGAACTCCGGGAGTTGGTGATGGACAGGGAGGCCTGGTGTGCTGCGATTCATGGGGTCGCAAAGAGTCGGACACGACTGAGTGACTGAACTGATGTGGATGCAACTTATAAATTACAAAGCCTCATATAACTAGGGGCTTCCCAGGTGGCGCTAGTGGTAAGGAACTCACCTGCCAATATAGGAGACATAAAAGACTGATTTTGATCTCTGGGTCTGGAGGATCCCCTAGAGGAGGGCATGGCAGTCCACTCAAGTGTTCTTGCCTGGAGAATCCCATGGACAGAGGAGTCTGGTGGGCCCAGGGGGTTGCAGAGTTGGACACAACTGAAGCAACTCGGAAAACTATTTTAAAAGTTAATAAATGGAAAACCTTTATGTCCTAACATGAAGGGGAAAGTCATGTCATTTACCCTTATGAATATAGAGAAAAGTTGTTTTTGGTCTGAAGAATGTTTAAATATACTAAAGCAGATATACAGTTTTGGGATATTTAGTCAACATTTCAAAACAAGTCATTTTGAAGAAATTTGGCAGCATGCTTTGAACAGCTGTTCTATTTTTAATAGCATACTATGGGACTGAAACTGTGCTTAACGTAATTACTAAATGTTATTTATTTTATACTGTCAAAATTCTAATTTTTATGTTTATCATATATGCCTCCCTTAATTTTCTGGATGGCTTTGCCTGTAGATAATAATTTGGAGCACAGTGTAAATATAACTATCTCAAGTTGAAGTTTATATTAAAAGCAGATTTCCTACTCAAATATATTACTGCTTGTTTCTTTATATGTCACTTTCCCTTATTTTCATGTTTTATAGTGTTTTCTTTATGATACAAACTCTTCCTTTCTTTATGATACAAACTCTTTCAGTGCTCAGCTAAATAATTCTTTTCTTGATATTATCTACACACACATTCCTTCTCCCTCCCTCCTTTTATAAGCTTTTGGAAATGAAATGACATTTCAGAGTAGAACATATGGCTTTGGATTAAGTTAGAATGTAAATTGTACTTACTAATTGTACATCCTTGGAAAAAGGTTTTTAACAAATCGGAGTTTATAACATCAGTAATATCATTTACACATCAATTTGTCATAAGAATTAAAGGAGATACTACATAGCACATAACAACAAAAACGTAAAAAATGTCAGTCCTTTTTCATTTTTTCCTTTTGTAGAGAAACTTGTGTTTCTATATGAGCTTTAAAATGTCAGTGACTCATAATAGACTTTAAGGAAAAACTGAATACTATAATTCTAAATATATTCCCCAAATAGATTTTGTAGTTTTGTTAGGCTATATGACAATTTTCCCAGTTTATTATTAAATTATATATCTATTAGAATATATGCTAATTGTTTCAGTGAAAAAGATTTATTATGCCATATTTTTGAAACTCTGCGCTTACTACTCCTATTCTATATTTGTATACCTTCTATATTATGTCTTGGAGAAGGCAATGGCACCCCACTCCAGTACTCTTGCTTGGAAAATCCCATGGACAGAGGAGCCTGATGGGCTGCCGTCTATGGGGTCACACAGAGTCGGACCCGACTGAGCGACTTCACTTTCACTTTTCACTTTCATGCATTGGAGAAGGAAATGGCAGCCTACTCCAGTGTTCTTGCCTGGAGAATCCCAGGGACGGGGGAGCCTGGTGGGCTGCCGTCTATGGGGTTGCACAGAGTCGGACACTACTGAAGTGACTTAGCACAGCATATATTATGTCTATTATTACAAATAATTTCTTAAGCTGCAGTGTCTATTTTCAGGTTACGACTTCTTGCCAGACCCTAATAACAAATATTCCATTACTTCCTAAGAGATTTTGCAAGTAAACTTTTAGTCTAACCAAAACAATGAAAATATAGCATCTTCTGTAGGAAATAATTCATTCTTGAATTTTTTTTTTTTTGAAAACTTAGTTTCAGAAGTAAGCGCTTGAGTCTTAAGTAGCAGGAAAAAGATGAATGAAATAATAATGTTGGTTGAGATCAAACCCTGAATGGTGGCAAGTATTCCAATGAGTAGATATAAGATGAACTCTCAGAGCCTGTGATAATATGTAAGAGCATTGCATAAGACTATCGTGCCACCAATGAGGGGGCTTCCCAGGTGGTGCTGGGAGTAAAGAAACCACTTTCCTGTGCAGGTTAGACATAAGAGACGCGGGTTTGATCCCTGGGTCAGGAAGATCCCCTGGAGGAGGGCATGGCAACCCTTTCTAGTATTCTTGCCTGAAGAATCCCATAGACAGAGGAGCCTGGCAGTCCTTGGGGTCGCAAAGAGTTGGACACGACTGAAGTGACTGAGCAGCAGGCACCACCCATAAGCCCACTCAAGAGAGAGGTCCAAAATCGTTCTCTCCTCTGCAGTGTCAAGGCATATTAAAGGCAAGGTATTGAATGGAAAAGACATATGATAATTAGGAAAAACGGAAGAGTGAGCTATAGCTTCACAAGTGGAAAGATAAATCATTCCTGGTTAGTAAGGAAAAGGCGAAAAGTATTTGGCAGAGAACCTTGAAGGATAGCAGTCTCCTTTATCCCCATGTAATGTGTCTCTGAGAGTTAAAATCTGAGCATTGGACAACTGTAGCTGCACCTGAGTGTGAATCCCTTCTCTGCAACTTATGAGCCTGGGGACCACAAGGGAAGGAAGGACTTTAAATGTAAAGGCACCTCCTGGCTGCCCGGCCCAGGGGGCCCCCGGCTAGTGTCAGCCTACCGGTGAATAGGTAAGCCCTCAGTGCTAATACGCTGGAGGGACGACTTCAGAATGGGGCTTGCCAGCACCGGTGTCCTTGCATTAGAGCAAGCTCCCCACATGGCTTTTTCCGGCCAGCGTCTATATCCTTGAGGCAGGTGCTGAGGGGTCCCAGTTGCCTCCTCTCTCCTGCCTCTCCAGGAGACCCTTTGAGGTCAAAATGTGGGCTTCAGCCAGGCTCCTTTCAAATCATTGTTTCTGAGCTGTCTTGTTTAAATACAGCCGTTTCTGATACCTGTTATGAGATTTTTGACAGCTATTGCATGTGACAAGGAAGTTTTAATAAACAAAGCAGGTAGTCTGAAGCATGTAACCTTATATACTGCTGAGTAACTTGACACATTTTTCCTTTATACTTAATAATAGTTTATTTGGTGAGATTAAATTTTATATGTTATTAAATGTTACCCTTTAAAAGTTTTCTAGGAGCTTAGAAATCAATTGAACCATTCATAATATCAGATTTTACCACAGACGTGGGAAGCATTTCCAAGTAAGAATGCCACATGAATAATCCAGAGCCTTGGCTTCTAGAAATTGCAAAAACTTATTTATCACCAAAATAATCATATACAATCAGTTTATAATGAAAATTTCACTTTAACACGAGAATGTTTTGTTTCTAATAGATCATTAACAGTAATTATTAACTTACTTTTATATTTATTGGTTAAATATTAATTCTTAAATATTTATGATAATAACAGATACAAAACATAGATATGTTGATATATTTGCAGATGTGCTAAATATTTATGTAATAATAACAGATACCAAATATACAAATGTTGATATATTTAATTCAGAATAATTAGTGCCTGGGATGAGTTCAGATACCCTAAATGTTTTAGGACAAGCTTTAGAATTTTCTGTACATTCATAGGAGGTTGAATATGAAAAGTGAGACAAAAATTATCAAGATTTTTTTAGTCTTCAAAAATAACCTACTATAGTTTGCCAGAAGTATTTGTCTTTCTTAAATTTAAGATCTCGTCTTTCTAATTACCCTTGTGCTATTACTACTGGATTAATATTAATGCTTCATTCTTGGTTGTTTCTAGTGTGTGCATGCCTTTTCTCTACAAATACATGACTTTTAAAGGAAAACAAAGTATCTAGTATATGCAGAGTACATTATGCAAAAGGTCAGGCTGGATGAAGCTCAAGCTGGAATCAAGATTGCCCACAGAAATATCAATAACCTCAGATATGCAGATAATACCATTTGAATGGTAGAAAGTAAAGAGGAACTAAAGAGCCTTTTGAAAAAGGTAAAAGAGGAGAGTGAAAAAGCTGGCTTAAAATTCAACATTCAAAAAACAAAGATCATAGTATCCAGTCCCATCACTTCTTGGCAAATAGATGGGAAAATGCAGAAACAGTGTCAGATTTAATTTTCTTAGGCTCCAAATTCAATGCAGACGGTGACTACAGCCACAAAATGAAAAGAACTTGCTCCTTGGAAGAATAGCTATGACAAACCGAGACAGTATATTAAAAAGCAGAGACATCACTTTGCTGACAAATGTCTGTATAATCAAAGCTGGGGTTTTCCTTTATGGTTGGAACATAAAGAAGGCTGAGTGCCAAAAAACTGATGCTTTTGAACTGTGGTGTTGGAGAAGACTCTCGAGAGCTCCTTGGACAGAAAGGAGATACAACCAGTCCATCCTAAAGGAGATCAGCCCTGGGTGTTCTTTGGAAGGACTGATGTTGAAGCCGAAGCTCCAATACTTTGGCCACCTGATGTGAAGAGCTGGCTCATTAGAAAAGATCCCGATGCTGAGAAAGATTGAAAGCAAGAGGAGAAGGGGCCACAAAGGATGAGATGGTTGGGTGGCATCACTGACTCAATGGACATGAGTTTGAGCAAACTCAGGGAGATAGTTAAGGACCAGGAAGCCTGGCGTGCTGCAGTTCATGAGGTCACAAAGAGTCAGATGTGACTTAGCGACTGAACAATAAGTCCTGTTAGTCTTGTCTCATTTGTCCCTGAGGTGGGTATAGTTGCATTCTAGTCTGTATTTCTGATGCCATGTCCCTAATACTATCAAAGTCCTGAAAATTTCAAGTATCATGTACCCCTGACACTTTCACATAATTGTCTGTTAACTCATTTGAGTCTTTCAGTTATCTACAGTCCATTGCTCCCCAACCCACCCTTCTACCCTTCACTCGGCAGCGTTAGTCCTTATCTTGAGACTGGTAAGATAATCAGCCGTGGTACCCTAACTCCGCTGCCTCAAGCATTGTGCACATATGAATTTTGGGAGACTATCTGGAAAGAAATGACTAGAAGTTAGGTTAAGCAGAACAAAGGTTTTTCTTTAAGGTGAGAAGTTGGGCCACATCCTGGGTGGACAGTAGAATCCTACTGCCTTTCTTGCCGCCCTAAGTAAACTCTGGCTCTCAAGAGTCACAGCATAAACTGTGTGAACCCCTGGTAAGGGGGAGAGAAGGGAGGTACTAGTGAAAGATGAGGAAAAGGAGGTAAATATCACTGGACCCAAAGAGGAGCTCTTGGTTCTGCTCCTGCTTCTGTTTTAACGGGATGATGTGGCAAGATGACAGTCTCTTAGAGCATCAATTTCTTCTCCACTAAGTTGAGAGAGTTGAAGTGGAAGGGATTAGACTAGGTTTGCACTTCGTAAAATCCCAGAATACATGTTCTTCGAGCAGTTAATAGGCATTTTGCAATTTATAGGCTTTCTAGAAAATAGGAGTTAATGGGCATTCTGTAAAAAGGACTTCAGTAAATATAAAAAAAAAGAAAAACTGGGATAAATACAATCAAGCAGGGGCTACCTGGTGACTTTACTATGTAAATATTTTAGAAGAGACTCTATAGTATTTCAAGTCAACAATGAACAATATTTCCCCCTATTTTAAGCCAGGATGCTGGTTATACTTGATCTGTTTATTTAGAACTGTAGAGCTGCCTTGCTCCTCTTGAAAAGGGATGTCTTACAATTGAGAGCCTCTCAAATATAATGATATCTAGAATTTCTCAATAAAAAGCAGAGACATTACTTTGCTGACAAAGGTCCGTATAATCAAGGCTATGGTTTTTCCAGCAGTCATGTGAGAGTTGGACCATAAACAAAGCTGAGCACTGAAAAACTGATGGTTTTGAACTGTGGTATTGGAGAAAACTCTTGAGAGTCCCTTGGACTGCAAGGAGATCCAACAAGTCCATCCTAAAGGAAATCAGTCCTGAATATTCATTGGAAGGACTGATGCTGAAGCCGAAGCTCCAGTACTTTGGCCACCTGATGTGAAGAGCTGACTCATTTGAAAAGACCCTGATGCTGGGAAAGATTGAAGGCAGAAGGGGACGAGAGAGGATGAGATGGTTGGATGCCATCACTGACTCTATGGACATGAGTTTGAGCAAGCTCCAGGAGTTGGTGATGGACAGGGAAGCCTGGCGGGCTGCATCCCATGGGGTCACAAAAAATTGGACATGACTGAGCGACTGAACTGAACTGAACTGAACTGATAATTTCTCAAAACTTATTTTACCAAAAATGTGTTTTTAATAGTTTTTCATGAGATTGGATTTAAAGAAGCAGATACTGTCTGATTCTATAACCCATTACGAAGATATCATACTCTGGAGGCAAACAAAGAGAAAACCAGGCTGTAAAATCAAGAAAAATAGGAGAGGAGAAATACTTCTAGAATAAGAGTATGTGCTGTGCTGTGCTGTGCTTAGTCGTTCAGTCATGTCTGACTCTTTTTGACCCCATGGACTATTTCCTGCCAGGCTCCTCTGTCCATAGGATTCTCCAGGCAAGAATACTGGAGTGGGTTGCCATGCTTTGCTCCAGGGGATCTTCCCAACCCAGGGATCAAATCCAGGTCTCCCAGATTTCAGGTAGATTCTTTACAGTCTGAGCCACCAGGGAAGCCCCAAATGAGAGTATAGACAGCTCAAAAAATCTGCTTGTCTAAATACACAATGAGAACGTAACACAGGGAAAAATCACTAAAATCAACTTTTTAAAAACTCTGGAAATTAGTGAAAGCCTTACAATAATCCATAGAACATTCATTAAAGAAAATCAGTTGAATCTCAATAGGAATAATAACTATGCAGGGTTTTAACTTATCCGATATTAATATCCTTCTCTCTGGTTCTGTAGGAGCCTTGCAAATCAGAACCCTCACAACAATGGTAACTATGAAACAAGCAGCCTATGGTCTACTAGAAGGGGGCAAAACAGATGTAGAGTTCCCAAATATCTAGAGATTCGTCACTATTTGACGTATATGGAAATGCCTCACTTGTATTTTTTTTTTTTTTTAACATCACTCAGTGAGATACTCTGTCTGTATAGCATTTGTCAAAAACAATCAGGGGTAATAGTTTTATATGGCAGCTGCCTGAGGCAAACAAGAGACTTACCAAAAAATTAAAAAGAAAATACAGTAAATGACATGTCCACAGGAAGTTTTCAAAAACTCAACATAGCTGTGTAGCTCTAGAAGGCCACACAGATGTTCAGTGCTATGCATCTATTCAGGAAAGATCTGATAAGGATCTCACCTCTGGTTGACTTAGAGGCTCTATTTAAGCCATGCTGTAAACTTCTGGAATGTTCATGGCATACATCAATGCTTTGTCCAATCATTGTGCAAATCATATGAGCACCGTGCTCAGTCGTGTCCAGATCTTTGTGACTCCATGGACTGCAGCCTGCAGGTGCTCCTGTCCATGAGATTCTTCAGGCAAGAATACTGGAGTGGGCTGCCATTTCCCCTTCAGGGGAATCTTTCAAGGATTGAGTCTGCATCTCTTGCATCTCCTGCATTGGCAGGGAGATTCTTTACCACTGTGTCACCTGGGAAGTCCAGTCATTAGCTGATATCTAAGTTACTGAGCAAAGACTTCAGTGGCTGTATACAACAAACTATATAGGCTTTACAAAATGAGTTTAGGAAAGTCAGCAAACAGGAAGTCACGATATCACATATGGCAATAAATGTGAAAGCATGGCCCATAAGTGGGAAAAAAACACAGTCAACAGAAACTCCCTGAGGAAGCTAAGATGATGGAATTTCCAGACAAGGACTTTTAATCAACTACTAGAAATATATTCAAGGCGCTAAAGGAAATCATGTCAAATAATTCAAATATGAGAATAAACTCTTATACAGTGGAGATTGGCAACAAAGAGATACAAATTATAAAAGAATAGGTCAACTGAAATCCAGTCTGAGGAACACACACACACATGCACACAAGAAAAATGAACAGTTACTCAGAGACTTTATAGGACACCAGCAAGTATACCAAATACATACAATTGGAGCAAGAATTAGTGACTTGCTTCCAAAGAATTGTATAAAAAGTTGGATTAAAAGTAACTTTACAAGGGAGAAGCCAGCAAACAGTACCATGGCCTGGTGATGTAGGGTATCATCATGTCAGTTGCATATACTCTCTAATATTAAATGATGAGGGTGTTTCACCTTCTTGGTCTTTTCTCCCAAAATACATAACCACAGTCTAATCATGAGAAAACTATTAGACAAATCCTAATTAAGCGGCATTCTACAAAATTCTTGACCTGTATTCCTCAAAAGGTTCAAGGTCATGGAAAATAAGGAAAGACTGAGAAACTGGAAAGACCAGCAGGGATTAGGGAAACACGATGAGTAAATAAAGTCTGCTGCTGCTGCTGCTAAGTCGCTTCAGTCATGTCCGACTCTGTGCGACCCCAGTTAATAGTAGCATTGGTTTATTAGTTTTGTAAATTTACCAACGTATTATGACATGTTGACCTAAGGTTAACTGTAAAGGTAATATATAAATTTTCTGTATTATTTTGGCAATGTTTCTGGAATTCTAAATTATTCTAAACTAAAGAATTAAGAATAAAAATATAATGTAGATTTTGGGTCATGCTTTTGTAAGAAATAAATATGCATGTTTAAATTTTTAAATAGCATTAACACAAAAACATACACAGAAGGAAAGAATATTGAAACATAACACACTAAATTATATAATATTACTATCAAAATTAGTTTTGATATGTTTTCAATGAGATTGCCAACTGCAACCTTTTAACACTAACTTCTGTTAATTCAAAATATACTTAATGAGAATGCCCAATGTTTATTATAATTTGGGGTTCCTAAAAATATAGGTAGTTTAAGTTGGAACCTAACAGTCAAGATACAAATCTGAGAATCTGATCTCTGATGAATATATTTATATTTTTCATCCAAACCCTAGAACAGATAGTAAACTACCTTGCTGTTTTTGACAGCTGGAAAGTCCAGCTTTTTGTTTCCCTTTTCACACCTGAGGCTGCTTTTCCAGGTAACAGACTTTGTACAGCATCATCCTGCCAGCCTCCCGGCCTTAAGCAGACCCAGGGTCAAATCTGCTGTTTTTATGTACAGTGAGATCTCAGACCCCAGGGCCTCAGACCTACATCCAAACCTGAGGTCTCAGTGGGTCACTACCATATTAGTTCCCACTTCATCTGGCTCTTATTTCTTTATTTTGGGCATCTCTGCTGATTTGTTTCTTTGGTTTGGCGTTTCATTTGTTTGCTCATTTTCGATTTGGTTGTTCATGTCAGGAAGATCCCCTGGAGAAGAAATGCAACCCACTTCAGCATTCTTGTCTGGGAAATCCCATGGACAAAGGAGCCTGGCAGGCTACATCCATGGGGTTGCAAAGAGTTGGACACTACTTGCTGACTAAACGACAACAATTCATTTTTAAAAATCCAAAATGTAGTCAGAGGGTGCTGGCTGGCTTGACTGAGGCTGTTTAATGACGTGTGCCTTTGTAGATGTTGAACCTACTGACTAGGGGACCTGACCCTCAATCTTACTCCACACTTATTCCCTTAAATTTAAGCCTTTCTTCTTCTCCATCCTCACATTTGATGTCTAAACTTAACTTACAGATAGAAATGCAGCCTAGAGAAATAAGGTCCAGAGATTAACAACACCATGGAGAAAATTCTGAAAACACAACCCTCTGATTCATTCATTCCAGTAGTTCTCAGTCTTTAGAATAAGCAAAGATCAACTGAAGAGCTTATTAGAAATGCAGAATTCAGAGTTCCATGCACAGAGATTCTGATTGACTAGGTCTGAAGTGGAGTCCAGTAACATGAATAGCAAACAAGTAACCTGGTAGGTGCAAGTGCCTATCATTTCAGTTACTTAGTGACTTCAGATCATAATCTGAGCAATTAAAAACAAGCATAGTCCTGACATGAGTTTTTAAAATTTCTGATGTAGACTTTTATACCAAAATCAGAGTAGAAAGAAAAAGTCTACTTAAGGAGTCTGCTTCTCTTGTTTATAATAAAAGTTTTTAAAGCTTCCCATTGAATTATTCAAGACATATTTTCCTAAATGGTGCTCTTTTATAAAACTTACTTGTGATAAGTCTTAGTTTTAAATGAGACAATAAGAAATATGCACCACTACGAATATTCTGACATTATTTTGAAACTTTCCGCCAAGATAATTTTGTCTCAGGAGAAATCTGAAAATTCCATAAAATTATCTACAAATAATTTATAGGAAGTTGAGTCAAGAAACAGGTGTTACCACTAGAATGATGACTCTTGTCCTTTTCCTATTCATACATTTCTAATATATGAGCCTCTAGACGCTAAATCAGACACTGGGATGACATAGATTTATGTCATTTATTTTCTTTCACTGAGAAAATAAAGAGGTAAATGATTTGTATATATCTTGCCAGCTGTTCCACAAACCTCATACATTGAATACAAACTGAAACAGTAAAGAATCTGCCTGCAATACAGGAGACCCGTGTTCGATCCCTGGGTCAGGAAGATCCCCTGGAGAAGGGAATGGCTACCCACTCCAGTATTCTTGCCTGGAGAATTCCACTGACAGAGGAGCCAGGCAGTCTGCAGTCTCAGAGTCAGACACGACTGAACGACTAACACTTTCACTTTCACTTTCATCATAACCTCAGTGGCTCCATCTTACACTTGACCCAGTACTTAAATGTTGGATCCTGCTCTGGAAAAGTACTTGCATCTCTGTGCTATGAGTTTGGCTACATTGCCAACTAGCATTCCATTTCCAGATGGCTCCTATTACCACTTAATTATTTTCAAATCCTGATTTTATTTCAAACAATTTACCATTGTCAAGGGTCACCTCCAAGTACAACATGGCTGAAATCAAATATTTTTGGTTCTAGGTCTATGGTTAGGAGAGTTGAAGAATGACCTTCTTCAGAGTAATTGATAGACCATATGGCAAAATCTATAGCTAAACTCTAAACCCAACATTAAAATTTTAATAAAACTATGGATATTTTATGACAATTATTCAGTTGCAATTATTATTTATTTATTGATAAACAAGTCAGTACCAAATTAATCTATTTATTAATTCACTAAATTTTCAGATATTTATTGAGGTCTTAATATGTAACTAAATAAGACAAGAACAGAGTCATTTCCTCTATGAAGTTGCATTCTAATAGAAGATAAGATGATTACAACTTATCATGAAAATCTTGTGAAAGTATATGCAGAAAGACAATATGATTAGATGACAAGAGTTGAAGAAAGTTTTGGGAATTTTTAATTTCCTTTGCATTATTAACTTATTTTCTAGACTTAATACTGATTGGAGACATACAGACTTGAGGGAAAGGAATTAAGTCTGAATTTAGACTTGGATTAAACACACTTTTGATCAATATTTTCTTGATTTTAGTTTTAGTTCATTAAAAATTATAGCACACACATAGAATTAATACACTATGCATCTTATAAGGGTGTTGTTTACCTGGTCATGCTCATCTTGGGCACATATGTGTTGAATCTAAGAGAGTTAAACTATCCCAACTATCCCAATTACATACACTGCCTTTATACACCACACACATGAACACACACACACATTCCCTTGAAGGGTTTGTTTAATGCAAAATTTACAAAGACCTAAAAAAATCTGATGAAAACTATTAAATCCAAACTCTAGAATGAGAGTTTCCATATCTTTAAATGTGTGGGGAGTAAGGGGTATAAACGTGCTTGCCTTTGTTTTCGTAAAAGTTGTGGGCCACTTGTTCTTTTAGATTTGGGGGATTCGGTTTTTATCCTACGCTGCCCTTTTCCTAGACTATTTTACTTAGGATCCCTTGTGTTAAAGACCTCCTAAATGACTCTCCTATTAAAAATAGATTAAAAGATAAATTACTCTTTATTTTCATACTTGCTTAAACTACACTCTACTTTCTGAGTCTTCATCAGTTGTTTTCTAAAGAAGGTGCTTCCCTCCACTAGAGTCTGTACAATGACAGTGTCTTACTCACTGCATTTCGGATGTGCCAGCTGAATGCCACTGCAGTTGTCTCCTCCTCTCACCTGAGCTCTCACCATATAGGTCCCCCTCCTGGCTATGTTCTTTCTAGCCACATAAGCCTACAGTTACACAAGCAGGATCAGGATATTTACAAATGCCTTTTCACCTGGAAGAGTGATTCCCTGAATCTCTCTGGTACAGAATCATGTTACCTTGTAACATATCAGGTATCTCCGATGACTATAGTTCAAGGGAACAGTTATTTGATCACTTCACACCAATTACCATGAGGCCTAGGTTATTATTTACAATTTTTATTTCTCTCTACAGGCTACAAAAGAAAAAAAAAAGGTAAAATTCTGATATCTTATTGTTTTAAAAATCAACGTTTTTCCTCAATGATCCAGACACTAACCTCTCATCTACAATGCTGAACCCATCTGTCTGAGAATGTCAATAACTCCTAGAGAGCATGCACTGAATTACCCCAAGTTATAGTCATTCATTCTTTATTATGGTTAAAATCCAATGACTTAAATCAGGGGCTAGATATACTAACGATCTTAAGTACTATTACAACATTAATCTTTTTATGAACTTAGAACAGTTTTACATATATCAATTTATTCATTTAACAAATACTGATAATTTCAACTATAATATTGAGCAGTTCCTAATATACTTCAAAACATTTTAATAACCACAAGTTATATGGATATAAATATATAGTATTAATATAAGAGTAACATTTCAAATAGACATTTTATATTGGTCTTCAGAAAGAATAATGCCTGTTTTAAGATACTACACCTCTTTTCAGAAAGTTAAACTTATAGGTCTCTGCACCACAATTAAAACATCACTGAATCAAGATTTATAGGCAGAAAGTATAGCTTCACTTTACATGTGCTCCACAAACAAGTTTGAATTTTTTGCAGATATTGTTTGATGTTAGGAAAAGAATGTACCATCATCATGAATGTCCTTTCGCTAAAAGCAATTTGTCAATAAACATCAGTGTCTACTCACGTTTCTCTTGTTCTGTCTCTACTCCTTCGCTTTCTGTGTCACTTGGCAGGATCCACGGTTGATGAACCACCTGCAGTTGCTTTAAAGAGTCATCCTGCCAAAGAAGAAACTTATTTGGATTAAATTCTAGAATGATACTGTGAATATGGGTGAACACTTCAGTTCCTATGAATTACATGTCAAAAAAACATAACGAGAATTTCCTCACAACAGAAAAGAATTCTAAGCTTAAATTCCTTTCCATTTCATGGACATGCCACAAACTCTGAACTCATTATTTTTAACTTTCTCCTTTTAATAAGATTTAATGTCTTAATAAGAAATATCTAGGACTTCCTTCGGAGAAGGCAATGGCAACCCACTCCAGTACTCTTGCCTGGAGAATCTCAGGAATGGGGGAGCCTGGTGGGCTGCCATCTATGGGGTCGCACAGAGTCGGACACGACTGAAGTGACTTAGCAGCAGCAGCAGCAGGACTTCCTTGGTGACTCAGATGGTAACGAATCTGCCTGCGATTCAGGAGACCTGTGTTCAATCCCTGGGTCAGGAAGATCCCTGGAGAAGGGAATGACAACCCACTCCAATATTCTTGCCTGGAGAATTCCATGAACAGAGGAACCTGGCAGGCTATAATCCATGGGGTTGCAAAGAGTTGGACACGACTGAGCAACTAACATACAACACTAGACTATGTTTCTTCCTGAGTTATTGTTTTTATGAATTCCTGGCACTCATTGTGGGGAATATAATAATGAAATATTCAATATAAAACTGCATAAAATGTGTCTGTTTGCCATCAAGGTTCCAATTCCTTTAAATGTGATTAAGGATTAGTAGGATTCAGAGAACAGTCTCAACTTTACCCTTTAGTACTACTTCACTACCTTCTTCCTCTTATTACTTCCTATTTTCATTAATATAGTTCTTAAGTACTTCCTTGCTGCTCCACACCTCCATCACTGACCTAAGGCAGTCCCTCATCATCTCGCATCCTGACTGTAGTTATAGTCATCTACAAGTTTTCTAGGATTAAGATTCATACCTTCCCTAATTCTCTCCACCATTTCCTTGCCATGGTGAGATTTTAATAATGGCACATGATGCATTCATTACCTCATTTATAACCCTCGAGTGGTCTTCTCATTATCCCCAGCATAAAATCACAACTCAAGGCCCTTCATGCTTCATGCTGGTCTAGCCTCTGATTTACCACCACTTCCATCTCCATTCCACCTTGACTGACACTTCCACTCCAGCTATCATTAACTGGTAGTTCCCCAACTTTCTCATTCTCTCTAATTTACTAAGATGTTTTCCTATGTTATACTTCCTGCTTAGGATGCACTCTATCTGTCTCAAACATTAACAGTCCTCCCAGGGCTCAGTTGTCATCTCCATCGTGACGTTGTATGAGTTTCGATAAGTGCTCTAATGATCGATGTGCATGCATGCCTGCTAAGTCGCTTCAGTTGTGTCTGACTCTTTTGTGACCCCATGGACTGTAGCCTGCCAGGCTCCTCTGTCCATGGGATTTCCCAGGCAGGAATACTGGAATGGGTGCCAATTCTTTCTCCAGGGGATCTTCCTGAGCCAGGGATCAAACCCAAGTCTCCTGCATTGGCAGGCAGATTCTTTACCACTGAGCCACCAGGAAAGCCCTAATTTATTTTTAGGATTTAATTTTTTTTTCCAATACTGGATTTGGTCCTGCAGGAGTAAAGTACAGAAGCAGTACAAATCTGAAAAATCTTAACTTTAGAATTCCATAACAGTAGAGAGAACTACAGAAGTAAATTTTCAAAAATCTTCACATAACAGAAAGGGATATCACATCCCTGAAGTTTTTCACATGGCGTCTCCGGGTTTAAAGAATATGAAAAATGATCTTTTTGGTCTTATAAGGTAAAATCAAATGGCAAAAGCTCTTTGTTTCAAACAGAAAAAAGTTTAAAGTGATCATGAAAAAAATGTTTTTAATTGAAAAAGCATTTTGGCTATTTAGCTTTTTGGTCCAAATCCTAAAATATGTTTTCATAAGAAAAGATATGACCAGTAAGTCAATAGTGTTACTTTTTCCCACAATAGTTCAGAATATTCAATAATACTACTGATTGGTTTCTGGTCTTAATGGTTTTACTGTTGAACAGATAAGCTATTCTTAGTTTATTACAAATTATTTAAAGTACAAATGAAACATCAGCTTGGTAAAATTTGTAGTTTGGGAAGAACTTTAAAATGTTGAGCTGTTGGAATCAGAATCGTAGAGATAGTATAAATATTTCTGTTAATAGATCATTTAAATGTTTTACTTTGGTTTTCCCTTGAATACAGTTAGTAATATAATGCACCTGTTTGCTTCATCAATGCCAACAGGCAAAACTATGTATGGCCAAAGTTCAGCCCATCAGACTACTTATAATTCTTTTTGATGGGGTCAAGGAGCTAAAATTGTGAACATTTTTAAAAACAAGAGTTGACATGTTCCTTTTTTGCCAACTTATTCAAAAAATTTTCTACAGGAATACTTAACTCTTTCTGAGCATAGTACAAACTATTTCATATTCCCAAGAGCAAGTTCTTTGGATTGCTTTTAGAAGAAATGCCATTCATCCTGTTTCTAAAACACTTTCACCATAAGTATGTAAATGTCCAGGGACCAGAAGTGGTGGGAAATAGTGACATGTATCATATGGAAAACAGTCTCTAGCCCTGTATCAACATATCATTTTATCTGCTAACAGAGTAAGTGCTTTATAAACTTTAGCAGTATTGTTATTCCACATGGCTGGTTTATTTTTGGATTCTCTAAATGCAATCCATCAGTGATTGATGTCATGTGTGGCCATAGGTTATTCTGGTTTTTAGAGAGGAAAAAAAATGGTCCTCTGCTCAAACGCTCACATTGGATAATTTAACTCTAAGGCAACTAAATATTTCTTTCTCTTTGGTTAAGAATGACAATAATACAGAAAACATCAGCATCAACCTTTCAAAAGGGATTATCACTTTTATTTTATTTCTCTAAAGATCTTTACTTCGAGACTCTAAAAAGTAAGTATTCCTGAAGCATGTTGCAAATAAAGCAAAATAATACTATATCCCACTTACATACATTTAATAGACTGCAAAACTGATAGAGAATTAAATCTATACTTCTGTTAAAATAAAATTCTCCCTGTATAATTTATATACTTAATACAGTTTGGAAATAATTTTGTATTTGTTAATGAAATGGCTAGTATCATCAGGCTGAACACTGTAATTATTTTGCGAATTATATTTCTGTAGCTTATTTCTTTTGCATATCATCCGAGGACAATTAAAACATAAGAACAGGGAGACTTCCCCAGTGGTCCAGTGGTTAAGACTCTGCCTTCCAATGCAGAGGATGCTGCTGCTGCTGCTGCTGCTAAGTCGCTTCAGTCATGTCCGACTCTGTGTGACCCCATAGACAGCAGCCCACCAGGCTCCCCTATCCCTGGGATTCTCCAGGAAAGAACACTGGAGTGGGTTGCCATTTCCTTCTCCAATGCATGAAAGTGAAAAGTGAAAGTGAAGTTGCTCAGTCGTGTCCGACTCCTAGTGACCCCATGGACTGCAGCCTACCAGGCTTCCCCATCCATGGGATTTTCCAGGCAAGAGTACTGGAGTGGGCTGCCATCGCCTTCTCCGAATGCAGAGGATGAAGGTTCCATAACTGATCAGGAAACTAGGATACTGCATGCCCCAGGGTGCAGCCAATTTTTTTTTTTAACTAAAATAAACACAACATTGTAAATCAACTATATTTCAATTAAAATTAAAAATAATTAAGAACAGGAAAGTGATACATTTGAGAAAATATAAGTTTGAATGAACAAGATCTGGGAAAAGAAAAAAAGTAGCAATAACAAAGTTACAACAATATGGTAGATTATGAAAAACATTACAAAATAAACACAACCTGCTAAAAAAAATTTACCCAACAAATTTGCTACATTACACTACATATTGGTATTGCCCTCTGAAGAACTGTACAAAAAAGATCTTCACGACCCAGATAATCACGATAGTGTGATCACTGACCTAGACCCAGACATCCTGGAATGTGAAGTCAAGTGGGCCTTAGCAAGCATCACTACGAACAAAGCTAGTGGAGGTGACGGAATTCCAGTTGAGCTATTCCAAATCCTAAAAGATGATGCTGTGAAAGTGCTGCACTCAAGATGCCAGCAAATTTGGAAAACTCAGCAGTGGCCACAGGACTGGAAAAGGTCAGTTTTCATTCCAATCCCAAAGAAAGGCAATGCCAAAGAATGCTCAAACTACTGCACAATTGCAGTCATCTCACATACTAGTAAAGTAATGCTCAAAATTCTCCAAGCCAGGCTTCAGCAATATGTGAACCGTGAACTTCCTGATGTTCAAGCTGGTTTTAGAAAAGGCAGAGGAACCAGAGATCAAATTGCCAACATCTGCTGGATCATGGAAAAAGCAAGAGAGTTTCAGAAAAGCATCTATTTCTGCATTATTGACTATGCCAAAGCCTTTGACTGTGTGGATCACAATAAACTGTGGAAAATTCTGAAAGAGATGGGAATACCAGACCACCTGATCTACCTCTTGAGAAATTTGTATGCAGGTCAGGAAGCAACAGTTAGAACTGGACATGGAACAACAGACTGGTTCCAAATAGGAAAAGGAGTTCGTCAAGGCTGTATATTGTCACCCTGTTTATTTAACTTATATGCAGAGTACATCATGAGAAACGCTGGACAGGAGTCAAGATTTCCGGGAGAAATATCAATAACCTCAGATATGCAGATGACACCACCCTTATGGCAGAAAGTGAAGAGGAACTAAAAAGCCTCTTGATGAAAGTGAAAGAGGACAGTGAAAAAGTTGGCTTAAAGCTCAACATTCAGAAAACGAAGATCATGGCATCCAGTCCCATCACTTCATGGGAAATGGATGGGGAAACAGTGGAAACAGTGTCAGACTTTATTTTTCTGGGCTCCAAAATCACTGCAGATGGTGACTGCAGCCATGAAATTAAAAGACGCTTACTCCTTGGAAGGAAAGTTATGACCAACCTAGATAGCATGTTCAAAAACAGAGACATTACTTTGCCAACAAAGGTTCGTCTAGTCAAGGCTATGGTTTTTCCTGTGGTCATGTATGGACGTGAGGAGTTGGACTGTGAAGAAGGCTGAGCGCCAAAGAATTGATGCTTTTGAACTGTGGTGTTGGAGAAGACTCTTGAGAGTGCCTTGGACTGCAAGGAGATCCAACCAGTCCATTCTGAAGGAGATCAGCCCTGTAATTTCTTTGGAAGGAATGATGCTAAAGCTGAAACTCCAGTACTTTGGCCACCTCATGCGAAGAGTTGACTCATTGGAAAAGACTCTGATGCTGGGAGGGATTTGGGGCAGGAGGAGAAGGGGACAACAAAGGATGAGATGGCTGGATGGCATCCCTGACTCGATGGACGTGAGTCTCAGTGAACTCCGGGAGTTGGTGATGGACAGGGAGGCCTGGCGTGCTGCGATTCATGGGGTTGCAAAGAGTCGGACACGACTGAGCAACTAATCTGATCTGATCTGATAAAAGAAATGTTCACATATTGAGTTATAGGGAAGTCTTCTGGCTTATGCATGAGTTAACTTGAATCTGATCCTAACTAAAATAGCCTGTTTGTGGCCTATCAAACATACATTGCACGTCTGCTTTAATTATTAGAGAAAAGGACACATTGACCAAAGAATGAAGAATGTCCATGTTAAAAATAAAGATTAA
This sequence comes from Bos javanicus, assembly GCF_032452875.1. Taxonomy (NCBI): domain Eukaryota; kingdom Metazoa; phylum Chordata; class Mammalia; order Artiodactyla; family Bovidae; genus Bos; species Bos javanicus. The sequence continues at coordinate 32,870,714 of NC_083881.1, read as the reverse complement.
ATGCCTCTCTTTCTGGGACACCAATGCTGGGCCTCCTTCAGTGATAAGACTCCCTTCCCAGGTGCCAAGGCCACACTGACTTGCTGTGTACTTGCTGGACTCTTCTTTTTTTTGAAACCTTGAAGAAATGTAGCCCTGACTTGTTTGATGTTCTTTGTTCTGACAAGATACAAAACTGTGCTGAAAATCCTGCATCTCCTGAACAGTTTCTCAGAGTCATCTGGGATGTAGGCTTCTGGGCCAGTCCTCAGTTTGGCTCAAAAAATACTTTTTTCTATGTTTCTTATTGATTACTGATGATTTTCGTGACACCTCCATCTTATTTCTTAACTCACTCCTTTTTGTGGTTTTTCTATTCAAGGAAATTATAGGATGACATTGTAAAAACTTTGAAAGTAACAAAAGATGATTGGGTAGAGTCAATGAAAAACAAGTCATTTTTCTGGCAAGCCCTTTCATTTGTCTGATTTTATGAAGGCACTCTTTCATTGACTTTGAGCTATGTTATAACTGTGCAATTTATAGAAATGTATAGTAGTGCAAATAATTCTTGTCTGTATAAAAGCAAATTGCATCTACCTGAATGCACTTGATTAGTATTTTTTACATCTATTTATAACTTCATTTGAACATTCTTTATTAGACTACACATGTGAGGATTTGAATTCTCCTTAGAACTGGCTGTAACATCTTATTGGTTTCCTCATTCATTAGTGAGTTAAATAAATTTTGACATATTCATTTTATATCTCTATGAAAGCCATCATTGTCATAACTTTTTAAAAATTACTATCCTTAACATGTATTGATTCTTACTAAATATCAATGACAAAACAGGGTTTCCCTGAAGAAAAGCTTTGTTTTCTATTTTTCTAGAAATGAGAAATAAAATTATGATGCTGCGTTCTAGTTATTTCCATTTTTAAAAAGTAAATCCTTGTGCATGATAAAAAGCAAAGACCTCTTATTATTATAGGAGAATAATGTCATGCACACTCCTTCAAAAGTATAGTTGGAACTTCAGTAATGATCACAGAATATACCACAGGAAGAAAAGATGCCAAAATCGGCATGAAAAGCAACTCTAAATTATTTGGCTGCAAAGAATCAACCCTCTTTCCAGTTTAGATGGTACAGCTGACAAAATCAACCTCAAGAGATTTGAAAAGACCTGTCTGCTCACGGTGCTTCTTTTCCTGTCTGACACCCTCGGAGACTGTGATGCTGCGTCTCGACACCTTGAGTTAGTCTCCCCTCCTCTGTGTGCTGTCTCCGGCCTTCAGATAACTTCCTGAAGTTATGAGGAACCACTTGAAACTGCTCTGGTGTGCGTGCATGCTCAGTCACTTCAGTCCTGTTCAACTCTTTGAGACCCCGTGGACTGTAGGCCACTAAATATCTCTGTCCATGGGATTTTCCAGGCAAGAATAGTGAAGTGGGTTGCTATTTCCTCCTTTGGGGGATCTTTCTAACCCAGGGATTGAACCCAAGTCTCCTGTGGCTCCTGCATTGGAAGTGGATGGATTCCCATAGAGCCATCAGGGAAGCTGCTCTTGAACAAGTTTAAAAAATTATTAACTTCAGTCTTGAGCTCGTTACAGATACTCAATCATTTAAACTGACAATATTCATCTGATGAATACATATGCAAATGAATACATTTCTCTAATAATTAGGAGATTTTTAAGCAGTATACTATGCTTGTTGGTGTTGTTTAGTCACTAAGTAATGTCCAACTCTTTGTAACACCATGGACCTGTAGCCCACCAGGCTCCTTTGTCCGTGGAGTTCTCCAGGCAACAGTACTGGAGTAGGTTGCCATTTCTTTCTCCAGGGGATCTTTCTGACCCAGGGACTGAATCCGTGTCTCCTGCATTGGCAGGCGGATTCTTTACTGTTGAGCCACCAGGGAAACCCATATTGTATGCCACTTTCCAATTACTCCTCTTGGAAATGCGATATTTTAAATGGTTTAGCTTCTCTACAAAAGGTATGGCAAGCTTTGCAAGTATTTGGTTTTAAGTTGTTTTCAATTATATATACATATATTTTTTTGAGTGAATGTTAACATTATAATTGTAACAGCTAAGACTTTTGCAAAGTGAAAATTTTATTCCTACCCTGAGTTATTAAGTACCTTACATGTAAAGAACACATAATTTCTTTTTAAACTGTTAGAACCATTTTGAGGATCAAGAGAAGTAAACTATTATAAAATATCTTCTTTTCATTTTTCCAAGAATACAAATCCTATCTGAAAAAATAAATAATACATTAAAAATATAGAAAATATAGACATTTCATTTTAGCTTTCCCTTTAGAGGAGACCATATTGTCTCCTTAATTTTGACTTAGGTCTGAACAGAATTGCCTAACATCATGTGGTTATGATTCTATCTAATTATAAGACTAAATTTACAAAATACAAAAAAAAAGGGGGACTTTGATGTGCAAAGAGCTGTTCAAACTTTAGCAAGAAATGTTAAATATAATAAAAATGTAAACTCTATGGTTTATTTGAGTTTTAGTGTGTACTAAATAAAAGCAAATGCTTGCTAGATCACTTTTAACTTCAATGCTTCTAACATTTATAAATACTGCTCCTCACTGTTTGCTGATTCTACTAACAAGAAGGAAGGCAAAAGCAAAATAAGAGTGTAAGTGAGAAGAAACAAAAACTATCATTTTATGCCTCACATTCTCAACATTTTTGCACTGGCAAGGAAGAAGAATTTAAATGTATATTTTCTACAGACCAAATGGAATGATTAACATCTGCAAAAAAAGAAACTATCAATAAATAGTTCATTCATTAAGGTCATACTTAGTTTTTATGTAAAGGATGATTGTTTACTGGTTTTAAAAAGAGCTAAAATCTAAATATCAACCAATATTAGATCAAAAGTACTATGTGATACTGACCCCCTAGAAAGGTAAGGCTTACCTTGGGTAGCTCACACACAGTCCTAAATTCAAACTGAAAGTGAGCAATGAATCTCAGAAGCTAGAGAGATTATATACCCTAATCAACCAAAAAATACTATTCTTGAAAGTAAATGAATAAACAGTAAATAAATAAATAAATTTATTAATAAGAATTTCTCCTTAACCTATGTTATACAAAATTGGGGATTTTCTATGATGTATGCAGTTACTAGGAATAGCATCGGAAAGAACACGTCAGCTTGTCAAACTGTAGGGTATTTATGAATCACACAGAATTCCTGGTAGAAATGTAAATTTTGATTCTTTGGATCTGGTGTGAGTGCTGAGATTTGGCATTTCTTGCAAGCCCCCAGGGGATCCAGTGTCACTGGTCAGAGGAACTCACTGAGGAGCAATGCCCTGCTAGTGCTTCCGATGTGTGTTGGTTGCTTAGTTGTGTCCGACTCTGTGACCCCATGGACTATACCCTGCCAGGCTCCTCTGTTCATGGAATTCTCTAGGCAAGAATACTGGAGTGGGTTGCCATTCCCTTCTCCAGGGGATCTTCCCGACCCAGGGATCGAACCTGAGTTGCCTGTGTTTCCTGCATTGGCAGGTGAATCTTTTTTTTTTTTTTTAAATCACTGAGCCATGGGGCCTCCCTAGTGGCTCAGACGGTAAAGCGTCTGCCTGCAATGCAGGAGACCTGGGTTCGATTCCTGGTCAGGAAGATCCCCTGGAGAAGGAAATGGCAATCCATTCCAGCACTCTTGCCTGGAAAATCCCATGGACGGAGGAGCCTGATAGGCTATAGTCCATGGGGTCGCAAAGAGTCGGACACGACTGAGAGACTTCACTTTTTCACCTTCAAGCCACTTGGGAAGCCCTTGTCCCATAAAGTATTTACACAATTGCATATAACATGCACATTTAGATTGCACATGTATAATGAGAAAATAAGGATCTTTTCCTTGGATAAGAACCATAAAATTAAACTGTCTCTTTTTAAAAGTTCTATCACATATGCAGCCCTTTTCCTGTACTGGCATCTCAGTGGTCTCCTTTCTCTACAGTACTAGATCCATACAGGACACATTTAAAAGGTATTAGGCACCCTTTTTGTGGAGGTGACCTACTACCCTTAGTCCCTGGTGGGGAATGCTGACCAAGGGCTTGAGCAACCATGGAATCCTAAAGGGAGGTTCTAAGTGTACATACTGAAAATAGTATCTCTATCTTCTTGGGAAACATTAATTGCTTTAACGTATTTATCTAGATTTCAACATCAAGTACATTAAATTGAAATTTAAAGTTGATGCACCAACCCTTCAAATTTTTTTCCCCCATATATTTTGATTTCTAACCTGAGTTCAGAACATCTACCTAGTTATTCCCTTGCTTTCCTTTTGCTACCCTTTCTCCATGTGCCTTTGGTAAAATTTCAACCACCTCCACACGAGCATGCAAACCAGAGATGTTAAAAACTTAAAGGGGGTGCCATGTACTCGAACTGTCCTCTTTGAGTGATATCTGGAAGCAAGAATGACTTTAAGTATGGGTACACTGTTCTGAATAAACATATGAAGTACCTACTACACTGAGCAGGCCACTCAAAATGGTCTTTGAATGGATTCATGCATGTAAGAATAAAATATTTAGAGAAACAGTTTCTGTCTCACTGAGAAGCAATATTCAAACCAAATATTTGCTACTTCTATGACTTCATTGCCAAACTGTTTCCCAGACTCCTTCACCTGCAAAAGATTCAGAAGGCTAATTTAGTGACCATTATGGTTTGGCTTCAGACCAAGTTTTATGGAGTCTGTCCACTGGCTTATCTGAGAGTTCTCAAATGCAGTTTGCAGACAGAGCAAAAACACATCCCGAGACACAGAGAATCCTTGGCTATCTCCAAAATAAAACCAGGAGTCTCAATGCCTTTGCAACAAAAATCTGCCAGACATTTTTATTGTCAAGATAGCACTTTGCTTAATGACTTGTAGGGATAACATCCTTGATGAACATTTATCACATGAATGAATGCCAGTTTGGTACAGCTTATTCTCTCTGTAAGAGCAATGATCGCGTCTTATTTTGTTGTGCACAGCCAATATAAAACATGTGTTTCTCATTTATTAGGATATCAACAAATGCTTGCTAATGAAAATACACAATAGCCTTAGGTTTATACCATTTTACATTCATTTTCAAGATGAATTAAATATAGGATCTCCTCACCAGAGAGGAACATAACACCATTTTGATAACCTACTATATACTTTTTTTTTTTGTAGGGATGACCAGTGAATGGGTATAGACTGGAAACCCTATAGGCAGATGGAGAAAGCCCAAGTGGGTGCCTCACTCCATATGATAGACTTAATTCAGACCATGTACAAGACCACCTGAAAACTCACTTCTTCCATGTAGTTTTTCAATGACTGTCCTCCACTGACCGCTTCTCCCTAGAGGCAGAGAGGAAGAGAGTTTGAAAAAGTCAGGAGAAGGAGAAAGAATAAAAGAAGAGTCACGAAAAGTAGTAGAATCTGGGAGCAACACTAGATCTATACTATTCCCCCACCACTTTTTTTGGTTGTTGTTGTTTAGTTGCTAAGTCATGTCTGACTGTTCCGCAACCTCATGGATTGTAGCCCACCAGACTCCTCTGTTGATGGGATTTCCCAGGCAAAAATATAAGAGTAGTTGCAATTTCCTTCTCAAGGCAATCTTCCCAATCCAGGAATCAAACCCACATCTCCTGCTTTGGCAGGCGGATTCTTCACCACTGAGTCACCAGGGAAGCCCCACCTCAGTTGATACTTGTGGGGTCAACTGTTTGACAAATTCTTACTCAGAAGGAAATAATTTTTTCAAGGCAACAATATATCTTTCAGGTAGATTTTAGGTTATATAAAGAAATACCACCTAGCGGATCTATAATAACTACACCTTAGGCATTAGTCGCTCAGTCATGTCCAACTCTTTGACCCCATGGACTGTAGCCCGCCAGACTCCTCTGTCCATGGGATTCTCCAGGAAAGAATACTGGAGTAGGTAGCCATTCCCTTCTCCAAGAGATCTTCCTGACCCGGGGGTCAAACCCAGGTGTCCCGCATTGCAGGAAAATTCCTTACCATCCGAGCCACGAAGGACAACTTAGAACTGAATGTTAAATGACTAGCATCCAAATTTCTGTTATTAACTTTATAAATATGTACTTAAAACTAGGCTAATAAAAAACTCACTAATTCTGTATTCAATAAATCTGTGTGAAGACCTAACATTATATAAATATATATGTAACAAGTCATATAAAAGTTATACATATATACACACACACATATATACACCTATATAATAACTATATGGAAGTATAGTTGATTTACAATATTGTGTTCATTTCAGATGTACAGCAAAGTGATTCAGTTTCGAAAAAGATATACTTTTATACTTCATGGCCAGAAACATTTGGAAATAAATTCTGAGATACCATGAAATGATAAATTCTAGGACACCATGTGTGTTTAAAAGATAAGTAAATAAATATGAATAAAGCTTACATTTGTTTCTATAACTTTTCAAAGACCCTCCTTTTTAACTTTTCAAGGCTCTCGTATGCATGATCTTATTTGATTGATGTTTTTACTACAACTTGAGGGTAAGGCATTCTCAGGCCAATTGGATCCATAAAGAAATTGAAGACAGGGCTGCAGACAGCAATGCTTAAAGGCCAGGAGCCAAAAAAGGCATTGCTGGGTCTGGAGTCAACCCTGACACTCTTATATCTTGCTGAAATGAAAATTCTAAAAGGAAAAATTAAATTCACTTTAGTTTTTTTTTTTTTTTAATGGTGATATGAGACCCAGCTTCAACCCTGGGTTGGGAAGATCCCCTGGAGAAGGGAATCGCTACCCACTCCAGTATCCTTGCCTGGAGAATCCCCATGGACAGAGGAGCCTAATGAGATACAGGGTATGGGATCGCAGAGAGTCGGACATGACTGAGCAACTAACACTTTCACAACTTCACATACTCCAAAGCATTTTCAGAGGGTTAAAAATTTTTTTTTTTCTCATAACAAAAATTAATCTAGGAATAAAGTCCTGGGATTCTTTAGAAATCACAGATGGGGTCATATTTTTTCACAAATTATGGTTTTCACTAGCAAAAAATTAATATGCTGTAGTTTAAATGTTTTCAAATGCTTCCAAGTTTGTGGGATTTTTTAATGGATAAGATAATGAAAGAGATAGGATACTTATATTTATTTAAACTAAAGCATAAACTGTTAGGAAAAACCAAATCCAAATAAATCTCCCAAACTGTGAGAAATTTAATCAAAGCAGGCAGACAGGGCTGGAAACTTACTTCAGATAAACTGCTTTTTACAGTTGAATTAAGTATACTATCTCCCCTCATTTGGACAACTGGTCTAGAAAGAATGCTGTGGGTTCTTCCAATTTGGCTCTTCCTCCTGACAGAACCAGTGCATTTCTGCCAATACTCCTTTCCTCTTTGCCTGTGCTGTTGGGGTGAGAGGCATTTGTGTGTGCTAAGTCACTTCAGTCATGTCCAACTCTTTGCAACCCTATGGGCTGTAACCCTCCAGGTTCCTCTGCCCAGAGGATTCTCCAGGCAAGAACACTGGAGTGTGTTGCCATGCCCACCTCCAGGGGATCTTCCTGACCCAGGGATCAAACCCAAGTCTTTTCTGTTTCTTGCCTTGGGAGGCAGGTTCTTTATCACTAGAGCCACCTGGGAAGCCCAGGGATGAGAGGATGAGATGGCAAATGGTTTGGAATTAGATAGAGACCTGCCTTTTGGAAGGGCCAACAGCTAAGGCCTAACAGTGAGATGCTGGAAAGCAGTCCCTAGGTGCTCACTGAAAAGAGCGATTTGTTTTCCTTGGATCTGCAACGTGGTTGTTTTCCCCAATTGTCTGGAAACTTGCAGAATCTGGGCTAGACCTGGTGATGACTGAGGGCTTTCTTGATGACCAGATGTAACAAAAGCACTGTGTATCCTCCAGGGCTTCTCGATAGGGTTTCTTTTTCCCAAGGTGCCAGGTCCTTTTGAATATCTACACTAGAGAAAAGGGAGCAACCCACACAACACGATTTGTTTCAAAGGCCACACAGATTGGAGTCTGGCTGTAACCACCTCTCAGATCACTGACATGGGTAGCCCTGATGAATGAGGAGCATGAAGTGAAAAATTTCAGGAGGAAAACAGAGGGAATGGGTCTTTTGAGAGGATGATAAACATAGCACAGAGCCAGGTGAACCAAATAGAGAATAAGACATAAGAATCTCTAAGTCTTGGGGTCAGAGGAGATGGCACTGGTTAAGAGGCTTGATTCGACAACTCTGTCCTCAGTTCCCCATTTCCAACATAGCGCTGCTGCCATGCTGACTTTCTTCCTTACCCTACTGGTGGTGCGAATGAAATAAACCCACTTCCAAAGCATAAGGCTCTCAACTTCGGTCATCTTTTTCTCAGTTTTAAAGAATTGGCATTTTAGATATCAAGTCATTCTACGAACATAATATGATATTAATCACCTGGAAATGAATCAAAAGTACCTAAATGCAATTTCCCTTGAAAAAACAAAGAGAATAAAGGGGACAGAAGGGAGGCAGACCGGGGCGTGTGAAGGAAGGAAAGGGCAGAATACATGGAAACTGTGCCTGAAAAAAAAAAAAAAAAAGGAAGAAAAGGTATTTCCTGAAATGTGGTTTCAGTTATCATGAATCTTAATATAACCAACAGTTGAGATAAAAATGCTTTGAATGTGAATTACAAAATATGTTATAAACTCAGCGAAAGGAAGAAAAAGAGGCTGATATGATTATTGCTTAACTTATGACACGGGATCATGGCTGTTAAGAGATGGAAGGCTCTAGTCACTCTCCTAGTGTTTTTTCCAATTAAGAAAGCATTCTTAGTGAGATGGAATATTCTAGAGACAGAGCTAGGATTAGACTCACACTCTCCCAAATCTATCACCATTTTCCAGCATACAAGGCTGCTCTTGTTTCTATCAGTAAGTATTTCCTGTTCCTCTCTTACTAATCTTTAAACAAAATATGTACAGACTTGCACTTGCATGTAGGGCACATTTATTCTCACACATTTTATGTCTAATACCTCTGGTATTCATTTCCTTCACACAAAGTTCCAAGAGAACCCTACTTCCACCAGAATGTTCTTTCTTCCCACGTTTTTTTCAAATGAAACTAAAAAATAATTTTGATACAGAGGAGACTCTCTTAAGAAGTACCTGGGGGTACTTATAACCCATAGAAGAATGGGAGCTTCATATAAATGGCCAAGACATTTCTAAACCTAAGGGACCCATGACACTTTACTCTTTTGTTTCAAAAGTGTTTATTAAGCACCTATTCTGTGCCACACAATTTACCAGGCTTGGGGACAAAGAGGTGAATAAGAACTAATCCCTACCATAGAAAGTTTACCTTGAGAAAACAGATCTACAAGTTATTAGAAGATAGAGCAAAAGTTACTTGACACAGGTAAGCCCAAGGTGCTATAGGAAAAAAACAGAAGGAAAAGGCATCTCGTCTTTTATTAAACATTTTTTAAACATTTATTAAACATTTATTAAACAAGCATGTTTTGAGAACATCTCTGTGCTGGGAACTCTTATAACCACTTGATACATAGGATGAAGGAGTCAAAGGAGAAAGATTAAAACTGAGCAAGTTATTTTTAAGCTTAGTCCTAAAGACTTAGTTGATTAGTCAGATGAAGGAACTGAATAAGGAAGAGGACTCATACCAGGCAGAAGACAAATTCTGTACAAGGGCCCAGATCCAATGCAGCAAATACCTAAAGCCACAAGTATTACAACGAAAATTACCAATACACCATGCATTTTGAGACAGACAGATATTAATATCATGTCATTTCCTAATTTTATACTATACTTTGCTGTAATATAGCTGCTAATAAAATGGTTATATGGAGAGTCTGTATGTGTGTGTGTGTGTGTGTGTGTGTTATTTGTATGTCTTTGGCCATGCCAACAAGGGATGGAACCTGGGCCCCTGCAGTGGAAGCACCATGTGCTAACCACTGGACTGCCAGGGAATTCCCTGTTGGGTTTTCTAAAGTGCATTATACAGGGTTACTAAATTTGTGATAGATGATAAAAAGATTGAAGTTCAACTTTCCAAACATCAGCAAATTTGACAGATGGAAACTACTACTGGTGTCCAAGACAATAGGCAGTGATCCAGGTCCAATTTGTAAAAAATTGGGTGCCACAATTTAGAAAATCAAAAATTCTGGGCAAGTTCTGAAGTCTTTTATATCACTGAGGTAGTCAATAAATTAATAGCTAACTTGCGCTTTCAGACTGAAATATATGAACATATGTTCTTTCTAATTGACCCCAATGTCTTTTCATATTGTTGAAAAATATTTTTTCTGAAACTTTGTTTACAATCTCATGAACAAATATAGCATCAGCACAGACCCTCTTTCTCTGAAAATGACACTGCATACCTGGCAACAGTGAGCCAGACTGATATACTCTAGGAAATTCATTGTATTTTAAAGAAAAATAAAGTCCTTTGGACATCTAAAAAAACATATTGCATGATTTACAAGGGGAAAACTTAGATTATCATTAGACTTTAACAGCAGTGATTTATAACAGTAGAAAAATGAAGTAATATGTTTAAGATACTGAAGGAAAGAAAATGTGAGCCCAGTAATCCAATGGAGAGTGAACTTCAGAAAACCAAAATGCCTAGATCTAAGAACAGATGGTGAGCATTAACTATAGTTACCTGTCCTAAGACCACAAGACAGCTGAAAAGCAGAGAATATATTACGCATTGGCTATATACTCTTGACAGTGTGGATTTTGTACAACTATTAAAAAATTGGGGAGAGAATAGAAAAGGTAAATGCATTTTTTTCAGTATTTTATATTGGTAGATAGGCTGATATTTTTATCTTGAGACTTCTGTATATAACATGGAATAAAACAAATGAGTTATTATGGAATATTTTAAATTCCAATATCACCTTTATCTTAGAATTGTTGGTATGGAAAAAAGGAGCTAAAGCTATAATACAAAAAGAGTTTAAGTCTTAGCACTCTCTACTTTAAATTCAAAGTGTCAGTGAACTAACTGTCCACTCAAAGGCACTGGAAACAGGGCCGCCCTGGTGGCTCAGTGGTAAAGAATCTGCCTGCCAATACAGGAGACATAGGTTTGTTTCCCGGTCTGAGACGATCCCACATGCCATGGAGCAACTAAGCCCGTGCACCCCAACTACTGGGCCCATGCTCTAGAGCCCGGGCTGCAACTATTGAGCCCATGTGCCACAACTACTGAAGCCTGAGTGCCCCAGAGCCTGTGCTCTGCAACGAGAAGTCGCTGCCATGAGAAGCCAGAGTACCGCAACTTGAGAGTAGCCCCTGTGTGCAGCAACTAGAGAAAGCCTGCATGAAGCATGAAGACTCAGCCCAGCCAAAAATAAATAAATAAATAAATAATTTTTTTAAAAAAGACACTGGAAATAGTAACTCAGGAGCAATGAGTATCCCTGGTATCCAGATTGTGGTCTGAAACATCAGTTCTCACTAAAAGAAACTAGGACTTTTCAAAAAAAAAAAAAGGTTGATCCCATATTTGGGGCAGGATACATATAATATTAGCTTGGAATACCTTGTGCTACCCAACAGCAAGCCAGCTATCAGAGACTACCAGGGGTAGTATGGAATGACAAACAAATGCAAGGAAGCTTAAAGAAAGAATTATTTATCTTCATCATCTTGAAAACTAGCAAGTAAAGGAGAGAAATCAAGCATGTATCCTTGCCTTTCTTAGGAGAACTGTATTCCTGGCCAATTACACAGTAACTTGAGAGAAAGGGTCTCTTAGCAAAAGCATTCCAACAAATAAATACAAAAGGAAGTGATGAAATTAAAATATCATCACTTTTCAGCTATCAATGAATAAACAGATATTGGTATCAAGCATCTATGGCTGCTAAGATGATAACATTAAAAAAAAAAAAACAACAACTAGATATCATGTGTCTCCTCTAGCCATGCTAAAGAGGAGCTTTAGTCAGTTTCTGGATAAATACAGGAAAATACAGAGAACTGAAGAGCCCATTGAATTGCACCAAGAATATGAAGTTAGCAAAATTCAGACTGAAGAAAATCTGACAGGTCAAGTGGCCAGGGTTCTTTAACAGATAAATTGTAAGAAAATGTAAAAAATGGAAGGGTAATATAAAGTTTAAAAAAGACTTAAGCAGGGAAAGGGAAGGTGGGATGAACTGGGAGACTGGGATTGACATATATATAATAGCATGTAGAAAACAGGTAACTAATGAGAACCTACTGTAGAGCACAGAGAACTCTACTCAGTGCTTAAATGGGAAGAAAATCCAAAAGAGCGGATATATGTTTATGTATGACTTATTCACTTGGCCACACAGCATGAAATAACACAAAACTGTAAAGCAACTATATTCCAATGAATTAAATAAAAGAGAGAGACAAAAGACATGTCTGACTTTTGAAAGTTGGCGAGGTTAGCAATAGGGGCTTCCCTAGTGTATCAGATGGTAAAGAAGTTGCCTGCAATGAGGGAGACCTGGGTTTCATTCCTGGGTTGGGAAGATCCCCTGGAAGAGGGCATGGCAACCCACTCCAGTATTCTTGCCTGAGAATCCCCATGGACAAAGGAGCCCGGTGGGCTACAGTGCGGTGGGTCACAAAGAGTCAGACACAACTGAGGGACTAAGCACGCAAAAGGTTAACAATAGTGTCAGAGAATGCATGTTTAGGGCTTCCCAAATGGCGCAGTGGTAACGAATCCACCTGTCAATGCAGGAGATGTAAAAGACACGGGTTTGACCCATGGGTCAGGAAGATCCCCTGGAGTAGGAAACGGCAACTCATTCCAATATTCTTGCCTGGGAAATCCCACGGACAGAGGAGCCTGACGGGTTACAGTCCATGGGGTCGAAAAGAGCTGGACACAACTGAGCACAGAGCATGATGCACATTTAGGTGATAAAGCTACTTTTAAAGCACAAGTTGATTATTATAAAAGTTAGAATAGTTTTTATTTGTGGGGAGAGGCGGGAGTTGAGATTGGGAGAGGGTATACTGAAAGGACACCCTAGTTGTCCGGCAAAGCGTCATTTCTTGATTTGAGGAATATTCTCATTATAAAAGTAATTAAGCCATATATTTGAGTGATTTTCTTTATTTGTGTTTTGTAATGAAAAGATATTTTAAAACAAACAGCCATTTCTAATATTAAACTATATTGTTATAGGCATAACTGTAAGGTCCAGCCAAAACTCTTAAAAAATCAGGGTGAAATGTTATAAAGTTCTATTTATTGCTGGCTTTACCTACATGGTGACATACCCAATTCCCCATTTAAGCTAAATCTTTTGTTCTATGTAAAGAGGTAATTATTGGTAATATATCTAGAAAAGCAGTTAAAGGACACTCTTATCATTCTAATTCAATCTTAAGCTAATCTAATTATAACAGTGACCTCATAAAAATCAGTTGGCAATTTTGATTTTTACCATTTGAAATAATTAAGCCTTTAAATTCTGTTCCATTAAGCTTTTAAAAAAATCAATAGATGTCACTCGGGAATCTGTAAAGTACCTGTATAAATTCTCTGAGGTCAGTGAAAAACGAATGTCAGTCTCATAATTTAAACCAAACATACAATGTGTTCTTTTAAAATTAAATTAACCTGTGTCTTTGCAAAATGCCTAAATGGCTAAGGTGACCAACTTCCTGAACTGTGACTCAGATGGGCGCCTGCAAGAAAACTGATATCCAAGGCTCATGAAATACCAAGACTTTAGGTCTCTCTTGTTCTCAGTTCATGTTTCCTTAATTTAAAAAAATGATCAGTGTTTTCGATAAGTAATAATACTCGGCACTGAGGGAAACATACTTCTATAACCAAGAGAAATATGTTTGCATGGACCCAATCTTGAACACAATTACATGGACACAATCTTGTGCTGGTTTCTTTTAACATATGTCTCTGATTTTTTTTCATTCAACAATAAAAAAAAAAAAAGATCAGTCACACAGTTCAGACACCTTTGAATATTTTAATACACATTAAAGGGCTACAGAATAACTTAAACATTGTAAGGAAAATGAAAAATTCATTGTAGGAAAAATGTCTTGTAAATAAATGCAGGTAGTATAATGCAGAAGTCCATTTGAAAGTTAACACATTTATTAGAAAAGGGCTAAATGTTTTGGGTTTTTTTTTGAACTGATTCCTTACATAGTCCAAAAAGCATATCTGCAGAATTAAGGTCCAAACCAAATAAACCAAATGCATGGATTAACATTATCTAGCCTGTCACAAACTCGACAACTGATGTCATCAGCAGTGTTACTAGGACAGTTGTGACACACTTGGGGGAAATGTGTAGAAACAGAATCAACTGTCCAAGAAACAGCGATGACTTCCAAATAAATCAGAGAAGTGACTTGGAGGGGAAGATAAAAGAGGTCTTTAACTGACTCAAAGTATCATAGTATTACCTCTGAAAGTTTACCTATTGTTTCTAGGATAGTTTGAAAGGCGACTCTCACAAGTGTGTCCAAACTCGCCACTTGTGTTTAATGTACTACAGTATTTCTTTTGCTTAACACTCCAAGTTCGACGCCTGGGTTGAGAAGATTCCCTGGAGAAGGAAATGGCAACCCATTCCAGTATTCTTGCCTGGAGAATTCCATGGACAGAGGAGCCTGGTGAGCTACAGTCCATAGGGTCACAAAGAGTGGGATACGACTGAGCAACTAATGCACACACACACAATATGGGTTTAATGCGGGCTGGTCACTGGACTGAGATTTGGCAGGTGTTTTTTTTTTTTTGGCTGAGTCACACAGCATGCAGATTCTTAGTTCCCAGACCCTAGGAATGGAACCTATGCCTCCCGCATTGGAAGCACGAAGTCTTAACCACTGGACCACCAGAGAAGTCCCTGAGACTTGGCCTAGAGTCTATGTATTGTCGGAAAGAGGCTAAAGGTGGTAACCTCCTAAACAGGCAAAGGTGTAGTGTTTGGAGTCAAGCAAATACGTGTTTAGACATCAGTTGTGCTGCTTATGCCTATGGGCATTGGACAAGTTACATAAAAATTTCCCTGGGCCTCAGTTTCCTCATCTGTAAATGGTGATAACACCATGGACTGTCACCATTATTAATCAGGATAATAAGTATTAGCACTCAATTAGGTTTTTAGTAAAAGAAAGAGAAAACCAACCATATACTATGTAAGGTAGGAAAACTAGGAATATGTTTAATTCTTCAAGAATATAGCTGGGGGGTATGTGATAGAATGGATTGAGAAACTGGGCTGGACATATATAGACTATTGATACTATGTATAAAATAGATAACTACTGAGAATCTACTGGATAGCACAGGGAAATCTACTCAATGCTCTGTGGCAACCCAAATGGGAAGAGAATACAAAAAAAATTTAAAAAGAGGGAATATATGTATTTGTATAGCTGATGTACTTTGCTGTACAGTAGAAACTAGCATGATATTGTAAAGCAACTACACTACAATAAAAATATTAATAAAAAAGAATATAGCCAGGAAGGGAACCTGACTATGGGGAAATCAGATGCTATTTTTTAACTTCTATATTCTTATTTTCATTCTCATCAAAAGTCACTTTAAAAGAATCTTGCACTTTCATTGACAGGTAATTTTTGAATGACTTCAAATATAAATAAATTTTCAGCAGTAAGTTCAAGGGTAAATGAAGGTTGACTGATGCTGAAATGAACTGTGAAAGTCTTAGTCGGTCAGTCATGTCCCCATTTTTGCAACCCCATGTACTTTAGCCCACCAGGCTCCTCTGTCCATAGGATTCTCCAGGCAAGAATACTGGAGTGGGTTGCCATTCCCTTCTCCAGGGAATCTTCCTGACCCAGGGACTGAACCCAGGTTTAGCTGTGTTGTGGGCAAGTTCTTTACCTTCTGAGCCACCAGGGAAGCCTAATGGTGAGATAAAAAAGGACTTTAAAAAGCCTGTAACATCAGAAGGAGAAAGAAGCAAGTAACACAAGTCAAGAGAAATGAATTGATGAGAAAAAGGAGTGAGCCAGCATCCTTAACAGGACTTTGCTCCTGACCATCTGTCCTTCTTCAACTCAAGACCCTCCCCAAACTGCCAGCATATTGAAAAACCTCTACACACCCCCACCAGTCAGTTTCTCTGTTTTTCATACTATTTCCTTTCCTCCTTCTTCCTGTCCTGCCTTCCCTCTTCAGCCATCCCTCTGTGCATTCTTTCATGACCTCTTCCTGATGCCACTTCAGTTCAGTTGCCCAGTCATGTCCAACTCTTTGCAACCCCATGGACTGCAGCATACCATGCTTCCCTATCCATCATCAACTCTCGGAGCTTGCTCGAACTCATGTCCATCGAGTCAGTGATGCCATCCAACCATTTCATCCTCTGTCGTCCCCTTCTCCTCCTGTCTTCAATCTTTCCCAGCATCAGGGTCTTTTCCAATGAGTCAGTTCTTCGCATCAGGTGGCCAAAGTATTGGAGTTTCAGCTTCAGCATCAGTCTGTCCAATGAATATTCAGGACTGATTTCCTTTAGGATGGACTGGTTGGATCTCCTTGCAGTCCAAGGGACTCTCAAGAGTCTTCTCCAACACCACAGTTCAAAAGCATCAATTCTTTGGCTCTCAGCTTTCTTTATAGTCCAGCTCTCACATCCATACATGGAGGCCACCTAAGAAGATCCTACTCTCAACAAGTCCCAGTTCAGTGCCACTGTTTCAGCAGGACTTTCCTGACCCATGTGTTTGAGTTGCCCCTGCCCACATGCCATGTCTTCCCATGATACCTACAACTAAGCTATACTGCCCGCCTGGGCCTGGAGTCATCTCTCCTAGTGGTCCAGCGGTTAAGACTCTGTGCTTCCAATGCCAGAAGCACCAGTCTGATTCCCAGTCAGGGAACTAAGATCCAAGATGCCCCCATGCCTTATTCTTGTACTCCTTCCAGTTCTGCACTGTAACTTGGCATAAAAAGGAGAGCAGGAAGGCAGTGCTGGCCCCAACTTCATGTCATTTTCCCCTTTTCCTCTTGCTTGCCCCGCTGAACCACAAGGGGCTTGATGAGTCTTGTGTGGATACCCCTGCTTGCATCCCCAAGCTTGTTTACACCCCGCCAAAACGTCTACCTCTTGTCTACTCTTAAAACTGAACTCTTGGGAAAGATGAACTAGGGGAAAGGGGACCATGAAGGTCCAGGAAGTGAGCTTAGAATAATTTGGGCAGCAGATTCCAGGATTCTGGTACTTAGCATGTGGTCAGGCTCCAGCTGGACATGTCTCCTTAACCCAAAGAACTGCTTTTCCCATGCAGAAGGGCACAGACTTGGCTGGTCAATGAGGGCACTGAGGCTCTCTGACAGTAAACACACTAATTCTTCAGTGTCTAACATTTAACGCAGGGCTTGACATCTAAAAATTATTCCCAAATACTTATAGAATGGAGAAGCATTATTTTAAAAAAGCACAGATTTTTAATTTAAGGTGCTAAATAATCAAAAGGTAGTAGAAGATGTGGTTAGAAGCACAGAAAGGTAAAGACATTGTGGAAAAGTTTCAAACATTTCAGAAATGACAGAATTGGAGATTCTTGTAGCAAGACATAGGGAGAAAGGTCACATTTAGATTTATTTAAGATCCACAGAAAATACAGCCCAAATATGAGCTAGAGAAAGATATTTTAGAAACACAACATTGTAAAGCAATTGTTGTTTTTTATTGTTTAGTCACTAAGTCACGTCTGACTATTTGCGACCCCATGGGCTGTAGCCTGCCAGGTTCCTCTGTCCGTGGGATTTCCCAGGCAAGGATACTGGAGTGGGTTGCCATTTCCTCCTCCAGGGGATCTTCCTGACCCAGGGATCAGACCCATATCTCCTGAATTGGCAGGCGGATTCTCTACCACTGAACCACCAGGGAAGCCCTAAAGTAATTATATTCCACTAATGAATAAATAAATAAAGATTGACTATTTGTTTTGAGTTGGATAATGGCTTCAAAACAGAGACAGACAAAAATAAACTGAAGATAGAAGAATAACAAGAAAGGAGTGAGATTCAGTGAAATTGCCCATCAAAAAGAGACCTCAGTCCCACCAGCTATAGTGGTCTGAGAAGCCAGCCACGACAAAGGTTTTTCTAGGATGGATAGAATGTTTTGTAGTGTGATTACTACCAAGAAATCTTGATAAAACTTAGAGAAGAAACAAAGTAGGAAAAGATGTGGAGAAATCTGTTTACTGAAGGTATCACAACCATACTCTGCTCACTACAATATGTACCAAATCCCATCAGCCTAGTTTCACATTTTTTGTAAACTAGAGAATGATGGAGAGTTTATACGGATCACCTAACATCCAACAACCTTCAACAACCTTAAGAACTGCAATATAGATGCTTCATTAAATCTAAGACCAGGCACAGAGTGTGGAGTTCATGATGCTATCCTAAGTCTCTTTGATGCAGTAGAGTTTTCCCTTTATGGTATAAAACCATTGTCCCCTTGGGACCGAGAGCTCCAAAATGTTCTATAGGAAGACATTTCTGTTAATTCGTAGTCCAAAAGAGTGAATTTAATGTGCCTTACAGAACAAAGCTAACTCTGGGGCCTCGAAAACAGCCAAACCACATCATAGAGGGTAAGAAGATACCTTCCATTCTCATGAAGGTATGCCCATCTTTAGAACCAAGTTCAAAGCAAACATCTTTTGAAGTCTTACTGAACACGACTGAACACTGAGGTTTATTACAATGTTTTTGCATGTGTTTGCATTTTGTGAAAACAGCTAGATCAGAAGCAGTGGAGCCAAAAAGATTTCCTGCCAGGTCTGGGAATCTAAAAGCCAGAAATGTCAAGAGAAAAAATAATTCTTATAACATGTGTAGCCTAATTTTACACACTTTCAATGTTCATTGAGATAAACACTTGAAATCCTGGATACACTTTGACAATGAACTTCAGAGCCAAATATTTAGCCCGTCTCCAAACCATGGCAATATTGCAGGTTAGAAGTTAAATGTAACTCATCTTAGAGTCACTGCCAGTCAGTTAAATGTATCACTTTATTTAATAGTAAAACCAAGTCATGAAAAAGCAGCCTCTATATTTTTAAAGATCACAAGTCTTCTAGGTTACAGTTCTCTTGACTCCTGTAGAATGCTCTTTGAAGCTCAGAGATGACACAAATCAAATTAATCCAGGCACCTGCCATGCAGAGTTTTGCCTTAGAATATTTGAGGACTCTTTGAACACTCATCTGGCAGAACACCTTACTCAGGGCTGACTGCCATGAACAACCAAGCAGACTGTGCCTCAGCCAAGGAGGCCAGTGGAAGCACATGCTGGCCACTTTTGTAAATAAGAAAGAGCTTTGACGGCAAGTGACTTAAAACAAGGGGCTTCCCTGGTACCTCAATGGTAAAGAATCTGCCTGCAATGTAGGAGACCCAGGTTTGATCCCTGGGGTGGAAAGATTCCCTGGAGTAGGAAATGGCAACCCACTCTAGTATTCTGGCCTGGAAAATGCCATGGACAGAAGAGCCTGGAGGGCTACAGTCCATGAGGTCACAAAGAATCAGACACACACACACAGACCAAGCATATATATCTCTGTACTCAGTCCTCACAATATTCTTGTGAAACACTTATCTCTATTTTACAGATAAAGAAACATACTGAGAAAATTCAAAAATAGAGCTGAACCTCAAATCCCATGTTCTTGAAGCCTATGCTCTTTCTAGAACACAGTAAATGAAATCAACCACTGCTTTAGTCAAATTAAATGCTTAAACTGTGACAGATGTTGCTGTAAGCACCTACCTGGACTTCTAACTCAGTTTTCTGTCCATTAAGTTAGGCTGATTATTTTCAACTTCTTGGGTTTGCTAGTCCAGGGCCAGCCCAATAGATTATTTACACTAAATATCGTATATGTATGGGCTTCCCCTGTGGCTTAGCAGGTAAAGAATCTGCCTGCAATGAGGGAGACCTGGGTTTGTAAATTTTATATGTATATTATATTGTATATGTATATGTCTATATAGAATTTTTAAAATCATGCTTTATTCTTTTTTTTTTTTCTTGCATTTTGATTTTACCTTGTCACCATGGTCTTCTGAAACATCTACCATATCAAGATTAAAGTCTTCCCCCCCAAAAAAGTCTTCCCAACTTCACGTTTCTCTAGACATTGGCTCTGCTCAAATCTGCCTTCTGCTTTAAAAATTAGTCATATATGTTACTCAGGCCATTTTTCTCATCATGCAATATAAACAGGCATTGTTTGCTCTAACGTCCTCTGTATTTGTACTCAGACCATTCCTCTTGGTTTGGAAGGGTCCTTCCCAAGTTTCAGGCCCTTTCCCTCCTGCCTTTTCCATGAAACTTTTCTTGAGCGCTCCAGCATTTATGCTCAACTGTCTTTTTTAATTTAAAGTGCTTATACCAGGTTTACACTTCTTTTGCTTTTCTCATAGCATCTAATATTCAAGTAAATAAACAGGCAAATCTTTACTGGATGAGTAACTGTGAAAAGTTGTTTCTAACTTGAAAAGTTCAGAACCTGTTATAGAGGACAAAAAGTGAACTGGAATGCAGACTTTTCTCACTATGTGGACTTCTGACACTATGAGCTTCGATGACAACAGAATGAAAACAATCGCTGAGCACAAATAAATCATAGCATCCCATCTTCAGACACTAAGGGCTGCTCACAAAAACCACAGTGAACCCAGTTTACAAAGCCGTACTTGAGTGGCGCGGGCAGGATGGTCTGGTAGTTGTAGTGCTGCTGCTGCTGGCTGAGGATCTGCAGCTGCAGGAAGAGCTGCTGCTGCTGGAGCAGCCGGGCGTAGTTGGAGTCCATGTGCGGCTCACTCCTCTCCCCCTTCTGATCTGGCGGGATGTACTGGTGGTACTTCAGCTTCTTCACCCGGGGCTTGGGGTCTTTGCACTTTTTGCTGCGGTGTTTGTCATTTGGATTCTTGGGATGGCTTTGCTTCACCAGTGCTGGCCCAGGCTTCGCTGAGGATGTAGTGCTTGGGGGGAGGACAGGTGCTGTGGACCGTGGCGGGGGCTGATCTGCAGTAGGAGTTTTCAAGAATTCAGGAACTGCTGGGGACACTGGAGTAAACTGGGCTGGAGTGTTTGTAGTCACAGGAGATGGCGATTCACTAACTTTTGGCTCACTTGGGGACTCGGCTGACCCCTGCGACTCCTGGCTGGCTGGCTGGTCCGGAGACAAAGCATCACTGCTGTCTTCGTCAAATGAGAAATTGCCCTGAGTTTGGAGATAGTCCTCTTTCCCAACGCCTATAATTGCTTCCTTAACACTGGAGTCTACAGGAAGGATGTTTTTCTCTACCAGCTCCATAGGACCAGGTCTTTGAGCAATCTTTTCATTCAGAATCATCAAATCATTCATATTCTAAAGCTCTGGCATTCTTCTTGGAAATGAAAATAGTTAAAGCTAAAATAATTGGGTTTTATTTTATCATTACTATACAGAATGACAATAGTGACTGCTCTGCCAGTCTTACTGAGAATAGTCACAGGAAAAGTAAGTAGAGGTTCTATAGGATCTACTGAGTTTAGAACCACTTTCCACATTTGAGCAAGTCATGGCCATTTGTTAATGAAGCCTACCTACCAAATATAATCTAGTACTTAAATAGATGAGACTATAAGAACAGTACAATAAAATAGCCTAAGCACAATTTGCATCACCGATTCAATGGACATGAACTTGGGCAAATGCCGGGAGACGGTGAGGGACAGGGAGGCCTGCCATGCTGCACTCCATGGGGTCACAGAGTCGGACATGACTTAGTGACTGAACAACAGTTTGCATGTTCTGCATGATCTCTGTTTAGAGTAAAAAGAAGCGCAGTTCTGAAAGGCCTCCAGGTTCCCACACAGACAGCAAGCCGCCACAATCCCTTATCACACTCCCTGCCTGAATTTGGCATAAAGTTAGCAGACTTGAAAAGCTCAATTAAAGATAAATAGTTCTTAACAATGCTGCTACACTCCCTGAATTCACAGAACTAACGTAAATACGTTCATATATTACTTGTTTCAGGAGAGGATATTCCGACATGACAGCCCCGGAACATCAACTGCTGACTAAGGGTTGTGGTTTACATTCAACTTCGTAAGAGAGTCATTCTTGGTACTGTCCTGACTCTGGGCTAGCCTGGGAATCTGCTACTCTAACACAAAGGTTAGGGTTATCAGAAATCCCCAAGCCAAAAGGAGAAAACCAAACCAATCCACACGGGGGGCGGAAAAAGGAGTCAGTTTTGTCGTTTACATGAAATGCTTGTCTTCGTGACTTTCCTTACTACCATCACAATATGCTAAGCTCATCATTTTGTGATCTCTGCAAAGAGACAAAAAGCCCCTGAAGGATGAGGGCTGAGCCTCATCACAGAGGTGTCCCCAGTGCTATCAGAGGGCTCGGCATCTAGCAGGCACCCTGTAAATATTTGCTGGACAGCAAGGAGATCAAACCAATCAGTCCTAAAGGAAATCAACACTGAATATTCATTGGAAGGACTGATGCTGAAGCTCAAGCTCAAGCTCCAATAGTTTGGCTACCTTACATGAAGAGCCAACTCATTGGAAAAAGACTCGGATGCTGGGAAAGATTGAGAGCAGGAAGAGAAGGGGGTGACAGAGGATGAGATGATTGGACGGCATCACCTATTCAGTGGACATGAACTTGGGCAAACTCCAGGAGATGGTGAGGGACAGGGAGGCTTGGCATGCTGCAGTCCATGGGGTCACAAGCAGTCAGACACAACTTGACAGAACAACAACAGATACTTGCTGACTGACTGAACTGACTACTTCAACCCAAAAACCCACAACAATCGGGAACAAGTTCAGTAACTACCCACTTTAGCACTTGATATATAAATGACCTCAGTTCATCCTGCCTGCATAAGTGTATACAGTTGGTTCTATGAGTAAAAATACCAAGTTCAGAGAGACTGTATTACTTGCCCAGTATATATCTCAGAGGGGCCTCCCTTATGGATCATTTGTAAAAAATCCATCTGCAATGCAGGAGACAAGCGTTCGATCCCTGGGTTGAGAGGAAGAAATGGCAACCCATTCCAGTATTCTTGCCTGGGAAATCCCATGTTCAGAAACACCTTGGGCTACAGTCCATCGGGTCACAAAGAGTCGGACATGACTGAGTGACTAAGCACACATATCTCAGAGCTAAAACTCCTAACGCAAGTTGTGACCTTGGGTCTCGAGAACTTCAGAGTCCATGTTCTACCCACTGTACATTGTCTTGACTTTCAGAACAGATATGAAATTTGGTGTGGTCTAAATTTAAATTTTGGAAAAGCTCTGCACAGACTCAGCATAATATTCAAGGCGGGCAAAGTTTTTATTTTTAACCTAGCAAATTTGTGAAGGTGAGTTGGTAAGGAGCAGCCTGCCCTACTGCCTCCACAGCTCAACAGTAGACATTGTGGAGAGATACAGAAGTTACAGAACTTTCCTATTGATGACATAGGGCTTAATCTTCATTTTTAAAGGTGTTTTAAAAGACCTTGGTGGATTCATGTTGATATATAGCAAAACCAATACAATATTGTAAAGTTAAAAAATAAAAAAAAAAGAATAAAAGAACTTGGTTATAAGAAAACTTCAAAAATAGATAATAATGAAAAATGTTGCTACTTGTTGCACAGCAAGACTAAAAATGTCATCAAGTTCACTTCCCCTTTAAAAATCACATTTTGACTATGAAATGGAAGTGCACTGATAAGAGGCCTATTTTTATGTTATGGTGGAGGAGTTGTTTCAATTTGTGAAGCGTATACTTGGTATGCATCTGATCACCCTATGTGTGTAAATCATCTAATAAGCCTCTGTCAACTGTGTTTAACTAAATAAGAGTTCTCTTTCATCAGTATATGGAAGACATAGCCATATGTAAAGACTCCAAATTTTCAGAGAAACAAGCAGTTCTGTTCAAAATCATATCCATCAACACCATTTGAGTTACTTAAGATTTTGAGGAGGATATTTATTTATAGACAGAATGTTTGGAGTGTTGTGGTATGCAGATTCACTCCTGAACTAGTGCTGTTTAGATGAACAGTTTAGATGAATTCCTTAATATCCTTCCAGTTAACATATCAGTTTAGTTCAGTCCAGTTCAGTCGCTCAGTCATGTCCGACTCTTTGCGACCCCATGAATCACAGCACACCAGGCCTCCCTGTCCATCATCATCTCCCGGAGTTCACTCAAACTGACGTCCATCGAGTCAGCGATGCCATCCAGCCATCTCATCCTCTGTCGTCCCCTTCTCCTCCTGCCCCCAATTGCTCCCAGCATCAGAGTCTTTTCCAATGAGTCCACTCTTCACATAAGGTGGCCAAAGTACTGGAGTTTCAGCTTCAGCATCATTCCTGCCAAAGAACACCCAGGGCTGATCTCCTTCAGAATGGACTGGTTGGATCTTCTCGCAGTCCAAGGGACTCTCAAGAGTCTTCTCCAACACCACAGTTCAAAAGCATCAATTCTTCGGCGCTCAGCTTTCTTCACAGTCCAACTCTCATATCCATACATGACCACAGGAAAAACCATAGCCTTGACTAGACGGACCTTTGTTGGCAAAGTAATGTCTCTGCTTTTGAATATGCTATCTAGGTTGGTCATAACTTTCCTTCCAAGGAGTAAGCGACTTTTAATTTCATGGCTGCAGTCACCATCTGAAGTGATTTTTGAGCCCAGAAATATAAAGTCTGACACTGTTTCCACTGTTTCCCCATCTATTTGCCATGAAGTGATGGCACCAGATGCCATGATCTTAGGTTTCTGAATGTTGAGCTTTAAGCCAACTTTTTCACTCTCCTCTTTCACTTTCATCAAGAGGCTTTTTAGTTCCTCTTCAATTTCTGCCATAACGGTGGTGTCATCTGCATATCTGAGGTTATTGATATTTCTCCTGGCAATCTTGATTCCAGCTTGTGCTTCTTCCAGCCCAGTGTTTCTCATGATGTACTTTGCATAGAAGTTAAATAAGCAGGGTGACAATATACACCCTTGATGTACTCCTTTTCGTATTTGGAACCAGTCTGTTGTTCCATGTCCAATTCTAATGTTGCTTCCTGACCTGCATATAGGTTTCTCAAGAGGCAGGTCAGGTGGTCTGGTATTCCCATCTCTTTCAGAATTTTCCACAGTTTATTGTGATCCACACAGTCAAAGGCTTTGGCATAGTCAATAAAGCAGAAATAGATGCTTTTCTGGGACTCTCTTGCTTTTTCTATGATCCAGTGGATGTTGGCAATTTGATCTCTGGTTCCTCTGCCTTTTCTAAAAACAGCTTGAACGTCTGAAAGTTCACGGTTCACATACTGCTGAAGCCTGGCTTGGAGAATTTTGAGCATTACTTTACGAGCATGTGAGATGAGTGCAATTGTGTGGTAGTTTGAGCATTCTTGGGCATTGCCTTTCTTTGGGATTGGAATGAAAACTGACCTTTTCCAGTCCTGTGGCCACTGCTGAGTTTTCCAAATTTGCTGGCATCTTGAGTGCAGCACTTTCACAGCATCATCTTTCAGGATTTGAAATAGCTCAACTGGAATGCCATCACCTCCACTAGCTTTGCTCATAGCGATGCTTTCTAATGCCCACTTGACTTCACATTCCTCGATATCTGGCTCTAGGTGAGTGATCACACCATCGTGAATTATCTGAGTCGTGAAGATCTTTTTGTACAGTTCTTCTGTGTATTCTTGTCACCTCTTCTTAATATCTTCTGCTTCTGTTAGGTCCATACCATTTCTGTCCTTTATCGAGCCCATCTTTGCATGAAATATTCCCTTGGTATCTCAGTGAACTTAAAACAACAGACGCACACACACCCTCCAAATACAAGGTACTTAGCTAAGATGCTATTTACATTTTCCAACATTTAAGAAATTCTTGGGACTTTCCTGGCAATCCAGTAGTTAAGACTCATGGTTCCACTGCATGTGGTGGGGGTTCAATTCCTGGTCAAGGAATGAAGATTCCACATGCCACATGGCACGCCAATATAAAGCAAAAAAATCTTTTCCATTAAACAGAGATAACTTCTCTTTATCCTTCAAGACTCAATTTAGAATCAAAAGTGTCCTCTCACAGCATCCCTCACCTCCGCATTGCACACTTGGCTGAATGCCTAGAAGTGCTTATCAAATATTTGGGGAATATTGCTGTAAATATTTATATGAATATATCCATGATTTATGAATGATCCTGAATGAATTAGTGTCAATTCTAATTTTTTAAAAAGAAAACTAAGAGTATATTTTCTACATTTATCATGAATAGCAGCCAGAAATTTAGAATTGCACTTTTCAAAATAGAAAAGTTGGTCCTAAATGAATTAATTCTGAATAAGTGGTCTATATCATCTGAGTACTTATATCTCTTTCAGGCAACAAATGTGGGAAAAAATAAAGTTTCCCAGCTTGCCTTCCTTCAGTCAAACACACACTCTGGTCAGCGTACTGTACTTGATGCTGAGACTTCAGATGGTGTGATGGAAAATACAGGGCTGCTGGTAGCTCTGTACTGTTTACACTGGGAATGGTCTCTCTTAGTTTTAAGCCACAGATGCTCTTGTGTGTGGACTGACTTCTTACAGTACCAAGGATATGACTGCCACCTGGGTCCCCAGGTGGCTTGGGCAATGGTGGGAGGTTGGACATGCAGAGAAAGGCAGCCATCTACTAGAATGAAAAAGGTAAGCTATGGAGCCATCTGGACCTGTGTCAAAGCCACCCTACTGCTCTGTAGCTTCATAATCTTAAAAGATAGCTGAGTCTCCTGATAGCAGTTTCTACGGCTGTGAAACGAGTGTGGACAAGGGATGTCACCTGCCATTTCAGTCAGTGAAGGATTTCATAAAGCCATCAGTCACGGCAGCTGTCCCTGACGGTGTGTGCTGCAAGGAATTCAGGATGGAGAACACAGGATACTGGCCTTAGATAGTTAAGATGCATATCAAAGGAATGCTTTCAGTAACCCCAGACTCTTGCATCTTCCAGTACATAGAAAAGCACTAACCTCATTAACTTGAGATGCTGACTTTTTGTGATTAGCAGCAATCTTTTGATGTTTGACTGCATGGGTTTTCTTGTTTTGTATTTTCGGCAAAAATTCCTACATATCCTGCCTCTTAGTCCCTCAGAGCTCTCTGAGAGGCTGCCATCTCAGGCTACAGTCCTCAAAAAGACCACAAAATGAAACCTAATTCTCAACTTTCAGGTTGTGTATTTTTTTCTGTTGACACTGGCATAACAATGCCTATTGCATATGATGATGATTTCACAAAATACTATGTGTGAAGAATAGAGCACTTATTGCTGTTATTGTGGTTTAGTCACTAAGTCGTGTCCAATTCTTGGTGACCCCAGGACTAGAGCCCATCAGGCTCCTCTGTCCATGGGATTTCCCAGGCAAAAATACTGGAGTAGGCTGCCATTTTTTTTTCCATGACATTCTTTAATATGTAAAGGTAATGCTCTTTATGCCACTGGCTTATTATTCTTTTACTCTTATTACTGACACTGCCAATTCTTTTGTCAACAATCCATATGGAGTTACAGAAGATTTAACATTTTCAATGTCAGAAAGGTTCAACAGCAGACCTCACTCATCTGAGATACAACTTTTCCTTGACAGTGAAATCATGACAGTTCTTCCAGTGTTGCACTCAGGCTGTATTTTGAAGCCAGTGACTCTGACTGATCCTGTTATTTTCTAGAAATATCCCTTACACATGCCTGCTGAGAAATATTTACTGGAAGTTGAAAGGAAGACATTCGAAATAATGCGAGTATTTTAAATGACATAGCACACATTGTTTCATCAGAATAAACAAATAAAAAAATACATTCCAGTTGTCCTGCACAATTTCATTTTCATAGTTCAGGAATTTTCTACAAGCTTAAATATTTCCAAGAGATTTTGAACACACAAAAATAGATTAAGTACTATTTGTTAATTAAAGTTTCAGTAACCATTAAAAAGCATCTTAATGTGCCGATCCCATGGTGAGCCAAATGACACATGTAGTACAGTTGCCCTGAGAAATCTGATCTGCCTTGGTTTTCGTGTAAAAGCAGACATTTTACACAATATATACTACTTCTGTGACTGGTAGACTATGACATTCATATCTCCTTAATTTGGAAAGTGCTCAGCACACAGTCTGTTGTGTTTATTATCTCTGTGACCTTAGGTAAAGTTATCATATGAAGAAGGTCTTTTGTTTACTTATAATGTGGTTGTTCTCTAAGATACATGCACTTAGATTTTTATGAGGGTTAGAGAATGGTACCTGACACTTAGTAAGCATTCAGGAAAAAAAAAAAAAAAAAAAAACTCCCTTTTGGATAATGTGGGGAGATTCCTTAGAAATGTGCAAGGGAATTGTGCAGTGGTTCAGTGCTCAGGTTTTGGAGAAACACCTAGATTTGAATTGTATATATTCTTTGCGACTGTGGGTAAGTTATTTAACCTCTTGGAGCTTAGAATACAGAAAAACTCAGCATGATGCCTAACACATACAAGCACTTATTAAGAGGCAGAAGGACATTATCTGTTTTAGAGGTGTGTTTTAAGATCAAAAGTATGCATTGTACATAGTTGATGCTCAATAAATTTCTGTTGAAATTATGTTTTTTAAAGTTTCAAAAGAAGAATTTCAATGGTCAAGCCTATCAGAGTTGCCTTTGCATTTCTGTATCCCAAAAGTTCTCCATACAACTAGTACAGTTTCAGTTAACTAGACATTAATTCACTGTGACCAGGAAAGACTTAGGTATTCTCTCCCAAGCTCTAGGTTTATTCAAGGTAATTTGGGTGGGTGGGTTAAGTTTACTTAACGTCTTTGGCTTCAAGGTTCCGATCTTCACCTGCTGTTTAACATTCCTTTCCAGATTCTTAAAAGCCCCGTTTACATCGAAAAGGAATTTTATGCCTTAATACAAAGTAATCATGAAAGAACAGACATGTCAACTTCACTCCCTCCCAGTAGCAGGTTTTGGCTTCTTTTCCCCACTTTGAACTAAGATAGCAATTTAACATAGCTTTAGAGAAAAAAAATGTAAAAGCAACACTTTCAGGATATACTTTTCCATTTCTAGGGTCAACAGTATGTGTTATTAGTTTACAGTATGATTTTTCCAGTAGTCATGTATGGATGTGAGAGTTGGACCATAAATAAAGTTTAGAGAGCTGAAGAACTGATGCTTTCGAACTGTGGTGTTGGAGAAGACTCTTGAGAGTCCGTTGGACAGCAAGAAAATCAAACCAGTCAATCCTAAAGAAATTCAACCCCAAATACTTACTGGAAGGACTGATGCTGAAGCTGAAACTCTAATACTTGGGCCACTTGATGAGAAGAACTGACTCATTTGAAAAGACCCTGATGCTGGGAAAGATTGAGGGCAGGAGAAGAAAGGGACAACAGAGGATGAGATGGCTGGATGATATTAACAACTCAGTGGACATGAGTTTGAGCAAACCCTGGGAGATAGTGAAGGATGGGGAAGACTGGCGTGCTGCAGTTCATAGGGTCACAGAGTCAGACATGACTTAATGATTTATTAGTTTGTTTTTTTCCATAGCATAATAAGCTCCATGTAGTTCTATATTTTTTAATAATTTTAACCAAGTTACTCCTGGTATTTTTTTGGAAGTAATATTTTTAAGTTACCATATGCACAGAATTACTTGAAAGAACTTGGTAACCACATGCTAGACATCAACCACAGACATGAGAACTTGCTAAGAATGTGGGAGGCTCATTCTCAGAGCTCCCTGCTCCTGACTATAGCACAGCTTGACCCCTCCAGCAGTCACAGAAAAGCTTGGCACCACTGGCAGTGACTCTGTTCCTTGCCAGGAATAGAACACCAAGAAATGTCACGGAGGGGCCACGCATGACAGATCAAATTTACTAATCAAATTTTAAAGGAAGGTCGTATCAAATGTACCTGAAGTTCCTAGCTTCCTAACTTCTTTGTGCTTTTATTTTGCAGAGATAGAAAGATATACTATGTCAACTGGTAAAACAAATCATCAAACATGACTTCTGTAGCACAAACATCAAGTTTGATTCTCTCCTGAAATCTTATCTAACTGTTCAACCTATGGAAGACGCTCCTATTTTTAAACTGACATTATGTATACAGTCTGCATCATAAAATTTACTTAACAGTTTTCAACTTGGTGTACAGATAATCTTCCTAAGAGACCAGAATGTCCTTAGAGCTGAAACCATTTCACTTCACACCTTTCTTCTATGAAGATTTATGCAATGAGTGTGGTGAAAGAGAACATATTAATAACTTAATAAACAAATCAGTTGATTAACAAAACAGGGTATGTGCTCTAATAGGACACTAAATTATATATTCAGTGTTCACAGGTACATCTATATGATCCAAGGGTGTACATTTTCTGTAAAATAGTGATCATTTGATCTAAAAGAACATGTTTTCCGTATTCTAGTGTTATGACCTAAAACATACTGTCATTTCCTTTTAGGCATTCCTTGAAGAACAAAATAAGGTACAGCAGTACAGAACTTTATAAGATACCATCTATCATTTTCTAACAACAACAAATCAATATTCTTGGTGGACTGGCAAGGAATTGGATCCACACTATTTAAAAAAAAAAAAGAAAACTACCTAAAAACTTATGGAGAGTATCTTGATATTAAAAACACTCACAATTCAGGAGCTAGCTAAAAAGAAATGCTGGCCTAATCATACCACAGCGTGTTAAAATTAAGAAACATTTCCCCTTTAACCAGTCAGTCTCATATCCATAGGCTATGACAGCTCACTGAAATTTTGTGTAAGAATGGGAGAAAATTCCTCCACTAAATTTGGAATATCCTAATCACACATTGGGCTTTCCAGGTGGCACAGTGGTAAAGAATCTGCCTGCCAATGCAGGAAACACAGGAGAAGCAGGTTCGATCTCTGAGTCAGGAAGATTCCCTGGAGGAAGAAATGACAACCGACTCCAATATTCTTGCCTGGAAAATTCCATGAACAGAGGAGCCTGGCGAGCTACAATGTATGGAGTTGCAAAGAATCAGACAGGACTGAACACTGATCAATCACACATTATATACGCCTCTGTGGATTCTTTATGAAGATATAAGTTTCTGGGATGCAGGCTCAGGAATACCAGCTGTGCACCCACAATAGGCTTGCCATTGATATCCCTAAGAAGTGACCTATCAGTCTCTACAGCATCATTCTCTGTATTTCTAACTGGAATCTTAATATCAGTGATGTGCTGGTAAAAGCTCAACAACCAGTTCTCCAGGGGAAAAGTTAAGGCTCTAATATTATGCAGCATTTGCTGATTTCTGTAACTTAAATATTCCCAGTGGGCTGATTTCAAGCTATCAATGTGATGTTGGGCTTCCCAGGCAGTGCAGTGATAAAGAATTCACCTATCAATGCAGGAGATGCAGGTTCGACCCCTGGGTCAGGAAGATCCCCTAGAGAAGGAAATAGCAACCCACTCTAGTATTCTTGCTTGGAAAATTTCATGGACAGAAGAGCCTGGCGGGGTTCAGTCCATGGGGTCACACATGCACGCAATGTGATGTCACCATACAGAGTTGGGAAGGATGGCATCACCAGCTCCTAGGAGCCACTGTGCCAACTCTAGCACAGCATGCGAAATGTTACATCTGACAGTCTGGTCAAAAGAAGACAACAGCCTAGACGATAGATGTCTTTCCAGGGAAACTGTTAAAAAAGTTTCAAGGAGCTGTTCATTCATAGAATTCTAAAGGGAGGGAACTGAATTTAATGAGACATCAACACAATCTGTGGGAAGCAAAAGGCACTGAATTTTGATCACTCTAAGGAAGAGCTCCCTAACAAGGAACAGTTTGTTCTTCATCTCGGGGTCTTAGTTTTCTTTAACCTGGAGAAGTTGAGGAAAATCTGGAAGATCTGAAAGTAGATTTTGAGAATGGAATCGCTGCTCAGCTTCTCTATATAATTTGAGCCTGTGATGCTGTAACTGCAGTTAAACTTGAACATAATGAACCTGGTGATTTGATATTGTGGGATATATCTGAATTTATACGAGAAAGTTCCAGAAATTGCAATATGATTACCTTTTTAAAATAACAATAAATATTTTATATTTAAAAATGTTCAACCATTGTAAATTTTGCTAATAATTTCAGGAAGCCATGTCATAATAAAATAACTCATACATTCCTTCTAACCCCTGTAGCTATCTACTCAAGCTTGGAGATGTTGTTTGTTTCCTTTAGTGTAGCCAAATATTTCTCAATTTCACATTTTTTTTCCTAACAACTATTGTTAAATCTTTATATCAAACAAATCCTAACCTACCATTTAGGAGACTACTTGTAATTCAATCTCCTAACCCTTGAACAAATGTGAAGTGCGAGACTTTTAACTTTCTGTTGAGACTCTGTAAACAATCACTTCACAAAACCTACCTTTTTCTATTAAGGCTCACCAAGGACTAAGTCCTTTAGCCTTTGTGATGTTTTCAAGCACAGCAGTAAGCTGGTCCACTTGGTTCTTAAAGTGATCTAAAAATAATAATCCTTTTCTGAACCTTGTTGCTGTCCTGGCAGTCAACTCTAATCCCTCCATCCAATATTAGGACATGGTTCTACTTGAAACGCCATGTAATTGAAATTACAAGCTCTGTGTTCTTCCTGGAACTAAGCCAGAATGCTTGAAATCAGCTAACAGCATGCATATATTGAGCTAGGACCTGTCAGGTTACAATATGGGATAAATTATGGTCATTGTTTCAGTTTACCCTAGGGTCCACTAGCATTAAACACAACACGAATTTCCTAAAACACTGAGGTTTCCAATATGAGAGTTCCTTTCCAAATTCTTCTGTCTTCTCCAATGATAATGCTTTGTTTTCCTAATCTTTTATGCATGGTGCTTTCCAGCTAGTACATGCTCAAACAATTTTAGAAGAACAAAATATAATATAGAATCCGTAGGCTTTAGAATAAAAGAGAATGTCTCTTGAATCCAGTTCTAACACGTACTAACTATGCAACTATGGATAAATGAACCTTTTAGAGTTTCTATTTCTTAATCTTGAAAATGGGGGATAATTAGTCCTGCTTAGCTGAGATACTATGAAAATAGAGGCAGTGTCTGTAAAGCCCCTGTGTTAGTAGCTGAGTCGTGTCTGACTCTTTGTGACCCCGTGGACTGTAGCCCATCAGGCTCCTCTGTCCATGAGACTTTCTAGGCAAGAATATTGGAGTGGGTTGCCATTTCCTTCTCCAGGGGATCTTTCCAACTCAGGGAACATCTCTGAGATCTCCAGCTCTGCAGGCATATTCTTGACCATCTGAGCCACAAAGGAAGAGCACAGAGCCCTTAGACCACTGTCAGAATGGAGTGACACTGAATTAGTGAGCCATGATGATGATGAGGATGAGTAACTGATTCTAAAAGATGATTTCCCTGGACATGCTGACTCTCCGGGGCAGTGGACCAAAGCAAATCAGTCTACTGTATTCATAAAGACCAGAATTTTCAGTTTGTGGATCATACAAAGCTTCAGTTTTTTACTGCGGTAAAATAAACATAACACTTATGATCTTGACCATTTTAAAGTGTATAAGTCAAGGAAATTAAGTACATTCACAATGTTGCACAACCATCAGCACTATGTAATTACAGAAAATGTTCATCTCTCCAAAAGAAAACCCCACACTACTAGACAATGACTTCCCTTTCTCCCCTCCCTTCAGCCCTTGGCAATCCCTAATCTACTTTCTGTCTCTATGAATTTGCCTACATGATCTTTTGTGTCTGGCTTCTTCCACTTAGCATAGTATCTTCAGTGTTCTTCCACATAGCATGCATCAGAAATTTACTGTTTATGGCTGAATAATATTCAGTACAAAATTCTATTGTACAACTACATTTTGTTTGTCCATTCATTAGTCGATGGGCATTGGGTTATTTTTACCTTTTGGCTATTGTGAATAGTGTTACCACAAACAGTCATAATAAGTTTTTCTCTGAGTATCCATTTTTAATTATTTGGGGTATATACCTAGAAGTGGAATTGTTGGGCCATATAGTAATTATACATTTCACAGCTTTAATTTTATGCCCTAAAAAATTGAAAATTAGGAATTTTTAAAGTTAAATATAAATGTATCACATGACCCATCAATTCCACTCTTAGGAATCTCCTATGAGAAATGAAAATATGTATTTACAGAAAGATTTGCACGTGAGTCTTCATAGCAGCATTGTTCATATTAGTTCAATATTGGAAACAACTAAAATGTCTATAAATTCATGAATTAATAAAATGTGGTATATCTGGCAATGAAATATCACTAATTATCAATAAAAGAGTGGATTACTTATCATATTACAACATGGATGAACCTCAAAAACATTATGTGTAAGAGACCAAACATAAAAGACTACATGCTATATAATTGCATTTGTATTAAAAGTTCTGAACAGGCAAATCTATAGAGGTAGAAAATAGATTGGTGGTTGCCTGGGACTAGGAATAGGAATAGAGATTAACTGTAAATAATGCATGAAGAATCTTATCAGGGTGATGGTAATGTCTTAAAACTGGATTATGATGGTGGTTGTACAGCTCATCATATTTGCCAAAAATGATTGAATTATATACTTGAAATAGGTGGATTTTATGATAGATAAATTATATCTTAGTAAACTAAAAACAATCACATAGAGGAAAAGGCAAGTTAAAGAGCTTGCTAGTCCTCTTTGTCATTCATTGCTACTCTAGGGTCATATATTCATCACCCTATTCAAAGATTACAAAGACTCCTAATTGGTGCCCTTGCCATTTCCTTTTATGGGTTGTTTTTTTTTTCTTGCTTGCCATTTCTATAATTGTTCTCCATTCAAATTTAACCCTATCAAGTAGCCACCAGGTTATTCCTTCAAATATTTCAAAATTAACTGAACATGCCCAGAAGTGACTAGTGACCTGTATTGCCCTCAACCTAGCATGCAGGAGCCACAGTCTACCATGACGTCCACAACTCAATACCAAATCATTCACTACAACACAGTAGGTTTCTATGGCCCTTGCAATAATACCACTTATTCTAAACTCCACAACTTTCTTACACATCTCTTTCTTGTCTGGTAATAATGATAGAAATTCTATTTTCTAGTATTTTATTATTGGTAAAAAATATCTTGTTGATAATCATAGAATTCATATTGTGGAAATCTCTGAACTCATATCAAACACAGTTAAAATTATTTGGTTGCTGATTTTGCAAGCCATACTGCCACCTATATGCTAAAATTCTAAAGGACATTCAGAACAAGCCTAAAGAAATTCTAATTCTGTGATTTGGGGCAACTTACCCTCTCTAGGTTTCTTTTCAAATTTTTAAGCTGGGGGTGACAATAGCACTTACTTCCAGGGTTGTTGGAATAATGTAAGAGTGTTTTATAAGCTGAAATGCATACATGAATGTTAGTTATTGCTATTTGAAACCCAACCACAGAGATGTGTAAAGACAAAGTTGGCCTTGTTACAGTCTCCTTTACTGACTGTGTGAAAACACATCAAAAGTTGACTATTTATTTGACATTTGCACATCATAGCTGAGCAAAGACTGAAAAACCACAGATAAAATGAGTATGTTATGCTTGAATTTCCAGTATACAAAAGATGATTTATTAAGTTTCTTTGCTTTCCTTTTATGTCAACAGCTGTATGAAAAAAACCCACTTGCCTAAGAAATAAAAAACATCAGTCTTCACTTGTCTAGCAGAAAACCAGTCAACAGTAGAATGAGGAGGTTTTCCTACATGTTAAAGAGGTGATGTTGAATGGAAGTTCATGAACTAATTTCATTCTGTAGAATCCGCCTTCCAGGACAAAATTTCAATAATTAAGCAGCTTCATAAAAAGAGAGATTAGTAGAAATTTGACATTTTTCAAACTTGGATTATGAGTAATAAGGCTAAAATTTAATGTTTTTTTTAAAAGTGACAGTGATAAGATTGGCATGCTTCAGTCAAGTATAAAACATCTCCTCATGAAATTTTGAACTATTTTTATTTATTAATGACATATTGCACTTATGGGATTTTATTTCTTCTCTCTCTCAAGTTGAAGAGTAATTCAAAGATGCAGTCAAATATTTAATTAAATCTATATGGACTGAAAGACTAAATCGATATTCTTGTAAGTGATTTAAAGAATGAGAAATTATAACTGTGGCCTCATATCTAATTTTATCAGTCTTGAAAAAAGTTTAATATCTTTTTGCTTAATATAACTGAATGTGTTTGTGTTTGTTACTTGAGCAAATCAAACATGATTTTCTAGACCCTGTGCTCAGTCATGTCCAACTCTTTGTGGCTCCTGGACTACAGCCCATCAGGCTCCTTTGCCTGTGGGATTTTCCACTCAAGAGTAATGGAGCAGGGTCCCGTTTCCTACTCCAGGGGATCTTCCTGACCAGGAGATCGAACCAGCATCTCTAGTGTCTTCTGCATTGGCAGGCAGATTCTTTACCACTACTGCCACCTAGGAAGCCCTTTAGGGCCTTGTGTTAGTTGCTCAGTCATATCCGACTCTTTGTGACCCGATGGACTGTAGCCCGCCAGGTTCATCTGTCCATGGAACTCTCCAGGCAACAATAACGGAGTAAGTTGTCATTCCCTTCTCCAGGGGATCTTTCAGACCTAGAGATCAAACCTGGGTCTCCTTCACTGCATGCAGATTCATAACCATCTGAGCCCCCAGGACCTTAAAGGCATTCAAAACCTCTTATAAATTTCCTTGTAAGAAAAACAGCTTTTATAATTTTTTCAATCCTTGAGCTCTGGAAGTGTTTAAGAAAAAGGACAAAGCATTCACACGATGCAAAAGAGACAGAGAGCTACATGTTAAAGTTAATGCTCTATAAGAATATAGAGTAAATACAAATTTCTGAATAATCTGAATAGTAATTTTCAAAGCTCATTTATAGCAGGGCAATTATTTTTGAAACAAATCTTAAACCTAAATCTTAAGTATGAGAGAGATTAACACTGGAGTCACTCTAGTTGAAGGGGACCAGAGCCCAGAATGGGTCTCCCTACAGCACAATACATGCTCTTCAGCTTCCAAAAACAGGTGGAAAAGTGACTAAATGAATTCTAGGAGTGTCACAGAGTGTTCAGTCTTAGGTTGTTCAAATTGCTTTAACAAAATATCACAGGTTGGATGGCTTCTACATAACAGAAATTTATTTCTTACAGTTTTGGAGGCTGGTAAGTCCAAGATCAAGGTGCCTGCAGAGTCTTTTTTAGAAAGGCACTAATCCCATTCAAGAGGACTCCATCCTCATGACCTAATTACCTCCCAAAGGCCCCACCTCAAAATAGCATCACATTGGGGTTTAGAGGAATAGGTTTCAACACATGAATTTTGAGGGGACACAAACATTTGGTCTACAGCAGGTTGCAATCACATTTCCACCATTAGTTATGTTTTTGTTTACCTTTAGTATGGGGCTTTCCTAGTGGCTTAGATGGTAAAGAATCTGCCCACAATGCAGGACACCTGAGTTCAATCCCTGGGTTGGGAAGATACTCTGAAAAAGACAATGGCAATCTACTCTAGTATTCTTGTCTGGAGAATCCCATAGACAGAGAAGCCTGATGGGTTACAGTCCATGGGATCACAAAGAGTCGAACATGACTGAGTGACTAACACTCAAATCAACTCAACTCAACCTTCAGTAAGACTTAAAAAATGAAGATAAACTTACCTCACAGAGTAGCTGAAAGAAAGTGAAAGTGTTGGTTTGCTCAGTTGTGTCCAACTCTTTGGATCTCATGGACTATAGCCCACCAGGGTCCTCTTGTCCATAGAATTCTCCAGGCAAGAATACTGGAGTGGGTGGCCATTCCCTTCTCCGAGGGATATTCTCCACCCAGGGATAGAACTTGGGTCTCCTGAATTGCAGGCAGACTCTTCACCATCTGAACCAAGTTAGTGTTGGTTAAGGTACAGCACTTCACATGGTTGTTAACAAGTCCATGTGCCTGACACACAGTTAGGCCAAACAAACTGAAACATCTGAGTTTGGAGCAGAGAATGGTTTACTGCCAGGCCACACAATGAGACAGGCGGCTCATGCTCTGAAAGGCCCTCATTCCCTGAAGGGTTTCAGCAAAGCATTTTTTAAAAGACAGGTGAGAGAGGGGGAGGGTCAAAGGGTATGCAATCAGCTTGTGCACAATGCTCTGACAGTCAGGTAGATTCATTCCAATCCCAAAGAAAGGCAATGCCAAAGAATGTTCAAACTACCGCTCATTTGCTCTCATCTCCCAGGCTAGCCAAGTACTGCTCAAAATTCTTCAAGCAAGCCAGGTTTCAACAATACATCAACCATGAGCTTCCAGATGTTCAAGCTGAATTTAGAAAAGCCAGAAGAATCAGAGATCAAATTGCCAATATCTGCTGGATCACTGAAAAAGCAAGAGAGTTCCAGAAAAACATCTACTTCTGCTTTACAGACTATGCCAAAACTTTGACTGCATGGATCACAACAAACTATGGAAAATTCTTAAAGAAGTGGGAATACCAGACCACCTTACCTGCCTGCTGAGAAATCTGTATGCAGGTCAAGACACAACAGTCTGGTACTGTTGGAACAACAGACTAGTTCCAAATTGTAAAGGAGCACATCAAGGCTGTATATTGTTACCCTGCTTATTTAAATTAAATGCAGAGTATATCATGAGAAATGCTGGGCTGGATGAAGCACAAGCTGGAATCAAGACTTCTGGGAGAAATATCAATAACCTCAGATACGCAGATGACACCACCCTTATGGCAGAAAGTGAAGAGGAACTAAAGAGTCTCTTGATGAAAGTGAAAGATGAGCGTGAAAAAGTTGACTTAAAACTCAACTTAAGAAAAACTAAGATTGTGGTATCTGGTCCCATCACTTCATGGCAAACAGATGGGGAAACAGTGGAAACAGTGACAGATCTTATATTTGGGGGTTCCCAAATCCCTGCAGATGGTGACTGCAGCCATGAAATTAAAAGACGCTTGCTCCTTGGAAGAAAAGCTATGACCAATCTAGACAGCATATTAAAAACCAGAGACATTCCTTTGCCAACAAAGGTCAGTCTAGTCAAGGCTATGGTTTTTCCAGTAGTCATGTATGGATGTGAGAGTTGGACCATAAAGAAAGTTGAGTGCCGAAGAATTTATGCTTTTGAACTGTGATGTTGGAGAAGACTCTTAAGAATCTCTTGGACTTCAAAGAGATTCAACCAGTCAGTCCTAAAGGAAGCCAGTCCTGAATATTCATTGGAAGGACTGATGCTGAAGCTGAAGCTCCAATACTTTGGCTACCTGATGCCAAGAACTGATTCATTAGAAAAGCCCCTAATGCCTGGAAAGATTGAAGGCAGGAGAAGGGGACAACAGAGGATGAGATGGTTAGATGGCATCACCGATTCAATGGACATGAGTTTGAGTAAACTCCGAGAGTTGGTGATGGTCAGGGAAGCCTGGTGTGCTGCAGTCGATGGGGTTACAAGGAGTCGGACATGACTCAGTAACTGAACTGAACTGAGGTACCAGGGTGTTGTCATAGGGGTTAGCACTACCAGTCCTTAGGCTCCAGAAGTCCTGGAGCTATGTGTTCATGGTCATCAAGTAGTTAACATCTTCCATTTGGTGGGGTAAGGCAGGCAGTTTAACATCTGGAAAACAATTCAGAAAGTGTGCATCACATACTATTATCTAAATAATTTAGGGGTATCGGGGAGGGCTTGTCCCTGGAATGCCACATATTTTCTTGTTTGGTTACCTGGTTACCTCCAGGGTACCCACTCTTAAGGAGAAACAGTTTCAGAGAAAAAGAGTTGCTATCCAGTCTTGTTTCCCTTTCCATACTTTTATCAAGATCTATCACAGTGAATCTCAAGCAGGAAAGCCTGGCCCCTAGATTTATAGTTTACTATCATCCACATAGTGCTTCCCTGGTGGCTCATAGTAAAGAATCCGCCTGCCAATGCAGGAGACATGGGTTCTATCCCAGGGTCAGAAAGATCCCCTAAAGAAGGAAATGGCAACCCACTCCAGTATTCTTGCTTGGGAAATCCCATGGACAGAGGAGCCTACCATTCATGGGGTCACAAAAGAGTTGGACATGACTTAGCGACTAGACAACAAAAACAAAAATTGTTTTTTACTGTTGTGTTAGTTTCTGCTGCACAACGTGAATCAGCTATATGTATACATATATCCCCTCCCTTTTTGAGCTTCCCTCCCATCTGAACTGAACTGAACTGAACTCCCATCTCCACCCCCCATTCAGGTCATCACAGAGCACTGAGCTGAGCTCTGTGTGCTATGCAGCAGCTTCCCACTAGCTAGCTCTTTTATACATGGTAGCGTATATATGTCAATGCTACTCTCTCAATTCATCCCACCCTCTCCTTCTCCCACCCCGTGTCCACAAGTCTTTCTCTACATCTGCGTCTCTGTTCCTGCCCTGGAAAAATCCTTTCTTGAAGAACAGATTCTACATGAATATTTCTTAACTTTTATGGTCTCCAAGAATAATGTCTTGGAGACATAGCAATATGTGAACCATGAACTTCCAGATGTTTAAGCTGGTTTTAGAAAAGGCAGAGGAACCAGAGATCAAATTGCCAACATCCACTGGATCATCGAAAAAGCAAGAGAACTCCAGAAAAACATCTATTTCTGCTTTACTGACTATGCCAAAGCCTTTGACTGTGTGCATCACGATAAACTGTGGAAAATTCTGAAAGAGATGGGAATACCAGACCACCTGACCTGCCTCTTGAGAAACCTGTATGCAGGTCAGAAAGCAACAGTTAGAACTGGACATGGAACAACAGACTGGTTCCAAATACGAAAAGGAGTAAGTCAAGGCTGTATATTGTCACCCTGCTTATTTAACTTCTATGCAGAGTACATCATGAGAAACGCTGGACGGGAAAAAACACAAACTGGAATCAAGATTGCCAGGGGAAGTATCAATAACCTCAGATATGCAGATGACACCACCTTTATGGTGAAAGTGAA
This sequence comes from Bos javanicus, assembly GCF_032452875.1. Lineage (NCBI taxonomy): Eukaryota > Metazoa > Chordata > Mammalia > Artiodactyla > Bovidae > Bos > Bos javanicus. Next base: position 32,829,505 of record NC_083881.1, on the reverse strand, counting down.
GAGGAACTAAAAAGCCTCCTGATGAAAGTGAAAGAGGAGAGTGAAAAAGTTGGCTTAAAGCTCAACATTCAGAAAACTAAGATCATGGCATCTGGTGCCATCACTTCATGGCAAATAGATGGGGAAACAGTGGAAACAGTGTCAGACTTTTTTTGGGGGGGCTTCAAAATCACTGCAGATGGTGATTGCAGCCATGAAATTAAAAGACGCTTACTCCTTGGAAGGAAAGTTATGACCAACCTAGATAGCATATTCAAAAGCAGAGACATTACTTTGCCAACAAAGGTCCGTCTAGTCAAGGCTATGGTTTTTCCAGTGGTCATGTATGGATGTGAGAGTTGGACTGTGAAGAAGGCTGAGTGCCGAACAAATGATGCTTTTGAACTGTGGTGTTGGAAAAGACTCTTGAGAGTCCCTTGGATGGCAAGGAGATCCAGCCAGTCCGTTCTGAAGGAGATCAGCCCTGGGATTTCTTTGGAAGGAATGATGCTAAAGCTGAAACTCCAGTACTTTGGCCACCTCATGTGAAGAGTTGACTCATTGGAAAAGACCCTGATGCTGGGAGCAATTGGGGGCAGGAGAAGAAGAGGACGACAGAGGATGAGATGGCTGGATGGCATCACCAACTCAATAGATGTTAGTCTGAGTGAACTCCAGGAGTTGGTGATGGACAGGGAGGCCTGGAGTGCTGTGATTCATGGGGTCGCAAAGAGTCGGGCATGACTGAGTGACTGAACTTAACTGAACTGAATTTTTTTTTTATCATTTTTCAAATTATTTTTTTCTTGACTTCAGTTGAGGTCTGTCTCCTTAGGCAATAAAACCTTTATATTAATATTAATATTCTCCTTAGATTGACTGATCCTTCTAGAAATTCCCTTTTAGGACATATCTGCTTTCTTACTATTGGAATGCAAATACTTTCTTAATAAATGTTAAAAAAAAATCCGTGAAAGTTAAAGGAAATGATGAGTTCCCAAAATTCCTACTTAAAGAAAATAAATAAAGGCATCTGATTCACAATTCTGAAGAAACACGAATAACTTTTTATAGTTGGGACATCATAGAGAGTTACTTATAAATTACTCATCTTCCTTTTTCCCAAGAAGCTCATGTTAATTTGAATCAAATGTCCCAATGTACAGAACAAAATAACTGGAAGCAAAGCTATCAATTATGTCTCTAATTTAGAACATTCATGTGAAAATTATTTAAGCCTTGTTTCAGAAATGCTGCAAATATCACTAGATGAAATGCTTTTTATATAAGCAAACTAAATAATCTTCAGAGACTGGTGAGTAGGTTCCTGTATTCTGGTAAATGATATACCAAGGTTTCTTTGAAAAGCCGAATGCTAAACCTATATTTAAAAAAAAAAAATCACAGAAGTCACATGCTGTGATAAACACTAGCTAGGTACTGTATGATGGTTATATTCCTTGACTTTGCAAAATAAGAGTGAAAGAAAGGGCTTTCTCTATATTATTAATAAAGCATGTAATAACTAAAACAAAAAGAGTGGGCATGGCAACTGAAGCTAACACTCCAAATCCAGATGAAACAGTGGTTAAGGGAGCAGACCCTGGACTTGGGCCGCCTAGGGTGCGTGCACTCTTGGGTCCTTTGCTTACAAATGGAAGTATGGAAAGTTATCACATCTCCCTAGCTCTCAGTTTCCCCATCTATAAGTTGGATAATCATTTCATTTCAGTCGCTCAGTCATGTCCAACTCTTTGCTACCCCATGGACTGCAGCACACCAGGCTTCCCTGTCCATCAACAACTCCAAGAGCTTGCTCAAACTCATGTCCATTGAGCTGGTGATGCCATTTAACCATCTCATCCTGTCAACCCCTTCTCGTCCTGCCTTCAATCTTTCCCAGCACTAGGGGCTTTTTCAATGAGTCAGTTCTTTGCATCAGGTGGCCAAAGTACTGGAGCTTCAGCTTCAGCATCAGTCCTTCCAATGAATATTCAGGACTGGCTTCCTTTAGGACTGACTGGTTGGATCTCTTTGCAGTCCAAGGGACTCTCAAGAGTCTTCCCCAACATCACAGTTCAAAAGCATCAATTCTTTGGCACTTATCTTTCTTTATGGTCCAACTCTCACATCTATACATGACTACTGGAAAAACTATAGCTTTGACTAGACAGACCTTTGTTGGCAAAGGAATGTCTCTGTTTTTTAATATGCTGTCTAGATTGGTCATAGCTTTTCCTCCAAGGAGCAAGCATCTTTTAATTTCATGGCTGCAGTCACCATCTGCAGTGATTTGGGAGCCCAAGAAAATAAAGTCTGTCACTGTTTCCATTGTTTCCACATCTACATGCCATGAAGTGATGGGACCGATGCCATGATCTTAGTTTTGTTTTGTTTTTTTAAACGTTACATAATTGTATTAGTTTTGCCAAATATCAAAATGAATCCGCCACAGGTATACATGTGTTCCCCATCCTGAACTCTCCTCCCTCCCCATACCATCCCTCTGGGTCATCCCAGTGCACTAGCCCCAGGCATCCAGTATCTTGCATCGAACCTGGATTGGCATCTCGTTTCATACATGATATTTTACATGTTTCAATGCCATTCTCCCAAATCTTCCCACCCTCTCCCTCTCCCATAGAGTCCATGAGACTTTTCTATACATCAGTGTCTCTTTTGCTGTCTTGTACAAAGGGTTATTGTTACCATCTTTCTAAATTCCATATATATGTGTTATTATACTGTATTGGTGTTTTTCCTTCTGGCTTACTTCACTCTGTATAATAGGCTCCAGTTTCATCCACCTCATTAGAACTGATTCAAATGTTTTCTTTTTAATGGCTGAGTAATACTCCATTGTGTATATGTACCACAGCTTGCTTATCCATTCATCTGCTGATGGGCATCTAGATTGCTTCCATGTCCTGGCTATTATAAACAGTGCTGCGATGAACATTGGGGTACACGTGTCTCTTTCCCTCCTGGTTTCCTCAGTGTGTATGCCCAGCAGTGGGGTTGCTGGATCATAAGGCAGTTCTATTTCCAGTTTTTTAAGGAATCTCCACACTGTTCGCCATAGTGGCTGTAGTAGTTTGCATTCCCACCAACAGTGTAAGAGGGTTCCCTTTTCTCCACACCCTCTCCAGCATTTATTATTTGTAGACTTTTGGATCGCAGCCATTCTGACTGGCGTGACATGGTACCTCATAGTGGTTTTGATTTGCATTTCTCTGATAATGAGTGATGTTGAGCATCTTTTCATGTGTTTGTTAGCCATCTGTATGTCTTCTTTGGAGAAATGTCTATTTAGTTCTTTGGCCCATTTTTTGATTGGGTCATTTATTTTTCTGGAGTTGAGCTGTAGGAGTTGCTTGTATATTTTTGAGATTAGTTGTTTGTCAGTTGCTTCATTTGCTATTATTTTCTCCCATTCTGAAGGCTGTCTCTTCACCTTGCTAATAGTTTCCTTTGATGTGCAGAAGCTTTTAAGGTTAATCAGGTCCCATTTGTTTATTTTTGCTTTTATTTCCAATATTCTGGGAGGTGGGTCATAGAGGATCCTGCTGTGATGTATGTCAGAGAGTCTTTTGCCTATGTTCTCCTCTAGGAGTTTTATAGTTTCTGGTCTTACGTTGAGATCTTTAATCCATTTTGAGTTTATTTTTGTGTATGGTGTTAGAAAGTGATCTAGTTTCATTCTTTTACAAGTGGTTGACCAGATTTCCCAGCACCACTTGTTAAAGAGATTGTCTTTAATCCATTGTATATTCTTGCCTCCTTTGTCAAAGATAAGGTGTCCATATGTGTGTGGATTTATCTCTGGGCTTTCTATTTTGTTCCATTGATCTATATTTCTGTCTTTGTGCCAGTACCATACTGTCTTGATAACTGTGGCTTTGTAGTACAGCCTGAAGTCAGGTAGGTTGATTCCTCCAGTTCCATTCTTCTTTCTCAAGATAGCTTTAGCTATTTGAGGTTTTTTGTATTTCCATACAAATTGTGAAATTATTTGTTCTAGCTCTGTGAAGAATATTGTTGGTAGCTTGATAGGGATTGCATTGAATCTATAGATTGCTTTGGGTAGTATACTCATTTTCACTATATTGATTCTTCCAATCCATGAACATGGTATATTTCTCCATCTATTAGTGTCCTCTTTGATTTCTTTCACCAGGGTTTTATAGTTTTCTATATATAGGTCTTTAGTTTCTTTAGGTAGATATATTCCTAAGTATTTTATTCTTTCCATTGCAATGGTGAATGGAATTGTTTCCTTAATTTCTCTTTCTGTTTTCTCATTATTAGTGTATAGGAATGCAAGGGATTTCTGTGTGTTGATTTTATATCCTGCAACTTTACTATAGTCATTGATTATTTCTAGTAATTTTCTAGTGGAATCTTTAGGGTTTTCTATGTAGAGGATCATGTCATCTGCAAATAGTGAGAGTTTTACTTCTTTTTTTCCAATCTGGATTCCTTTTATTTCTTTTTCTGCTCTGATTGCTGTGGCCAAAACTTCCAAAACTATGTTGAATAGTAATGGTGAAAGTGGGCACCCTTGTCTTGTTCCTGACTTTAGAGGAAATGCTTTAAATTTTTCACCATTGAGGATAATGTTTGCTGTGGGTTTGTCATATATAGCTTTTATTATGTTGAGGTATGTTCCTTCTATTCCTGCTTTCTGGAGAGTTTTTATCATAAATGGATGTTGAATTTTGTCAAAGGCTCTCTCTGCATCTATTGAGATAATCATATGGTTTTTATTTTTCAATTTGTTAATGTGGTGTATTACATTGATTGATTTGTGGATATTGAAGAATCATTGCATCCCTGGGATAAAGCCCACTTGGTCATGGTGTATGATCTTTTTAATGTGTTGTTCGATTCTGATTGCTAGAATTTTGTTAAGGATTTTTGCATCTATGTTCATCAGTGATATTGGCCTGTAGTTTTCTTTTTTTGTGGGATCTTTGTCAGGTTTTGGTATTAGGGTGATGGTGGCCTCATAGAATGAGTTTGGAAGTTCACCTTCCTCTGCAATTTTCTGGAAGAGTTTGAGCAGGATAGGTGTTAGCTCTTCTCTAAATTTTTGGTAGAATTCAGCTGTGAAGCCGTCTGGACCGGGGCTTTTGTTTGCTGGAAGATTTTTGATTACAGTTTCAATTTCCGTGCTTGTAATGGGTCTGTTAAGATTTTCTATTTCTTCCTGGTCGAGTTTTGGAAAGTTGTACTTTTCTAAGAATTTGTCCATTTCTTCCACGTTGTCCATTTTCTTGGCATATAATTGTTGATAGTAGTCTCTTATGATCCTTTGTATTTCTGTGTTGTCTGTTGTGATCTCTCCATTTTCATTTCTAATTTTATTGATTTGATTTTTCTCCCTTTGTTTCTTGATGAGTCTGGCTAATGGTTTGTCAATTTTATTTATCCTTTCAAAGAACCAGCTTTTGGTTTTGTTGATTTTTGCTATGGTCTCTTTTGTTTCTTTTGCATTTATTTCTGCTCTAATTTTTAAGATTTCTTTCCTTCTACTGATCTCAGTTTTTTGAATGTTGAATTTCTAGTCAGTTTTTTCACTCTCCTCTTTTACTTTCATCGAGTCTATTTCCTCTTCACTTTCTGCCATTATCATATGCATATCTGAGGTTATTGATATTTCTAGCAATCTTGATTCCAGCTTGTGCTTCATCCAGTTCAGCATTTCTCATGATGTACTATGCATGGAAGTTAAATAAGCAAGGCAATAATATACAACCTTGACTTACTCCTTTCCCAATTTAGAACCAGTTCATTGATCCATGTCCAGTTCTAACTGTTGCTTCCTGACCTGCATACAGATTTCTCAGGAGGCAGGTCAGGTGGTCTGGTATTCCCATCTCTTGAAGAATTTTCCACAGTTTGTTGTGATCCACACAGTCAAAGGCTTTAGCGTGGTCAATGAAGCAGAAGTAGTTTATCTGGAATTTTCTTGCTATCTTGATGATCCAACAGATGCTGGTAATTTTATCTCTGGTTCTTCTGCCTTTTCTAAATTCAGCTTGAACATCTGGAAGTTCTTAATTCACATACTGTTGAAGCCTGGCTTGGAGAATTTTGAGCATTACTTTGCTAGCATGTGAGATGAGTGCAATTGTGTGGAAGTTTGAACATTCTTTTGCATTGCCTTTCTTTCGGATTGGAATGAAAACTGACTTTTTCTAATCCTATGGCCGCTGCTGGTTTTTCCAAGTTTGGTGGCATATTGAGTGTAGCACTTTCACAGCATCATATTTCAGGATTTGAAATAGCTCAACTGGAATTCCATCACCTCCACGAGCTTTGTTCATAGTGATGCTTTCTAAGGCCCACTTGACTTCACATTCCAGGATGTCTGGCTCTAGGTCAGTGATCACACCAGCATGATTATCTGGGTCATGAAGATCTTTTTTGTACAGTTCTTCTGTGTATTCTTGCCACCTCTTCTTAATATCTTCTGTTTCTGTTAGGTCCATACCATTTCTGTCCTTTATTGTGCCCGTCTTTGCATGAAATGTTCCCTTGGTATCTCTAATTTTCTTGAAAAAATCTTTAGTCTTTCCCATTCTATTGTTTTCCTCTATTTCTTTGCACTGATCACTGAGGAAGACTTTCTTATCTCTTCTTGCTATTCACTGAAACCCTGCATTCAGATGGATATATCTTTTCTTTTCTCCTTTGTCTTTCCCTTCCCTTCAGTAACCATTTTGCCTTTTTTGCTTTTCTTCTTCTTAGAGATGGTTTTGATCACAGCCTCCTGCACAATATTATGATCCTCCATTCATATTTCTTGAGGCACTCTGTCAGACCTAATCCCTTCAATCTATTTGTCACTTTCACTGTATAATCATAAGGGATTTGATTTAGGTCATTCCTAATGCGCAGGCGGCTGTGACCAGTGCACTTAGCGCAGCCGAGAGGAGCTACCCCACGTCCGAGGTCAGGGTCAGAAGCCGGGAGGACCCCATGCCCGAGGGGAGGCGGCCAAGAGGAGTTACCCGACGTCAGAGGTCATGGGCAGCGGCCGAGAGTGCCAGGCTGGGACGGCACAGGAACGGCCGAGAGTAGCTACCCCATGTCCAAGGTCAGGGGTGGTGGTCGAGAGGAGCTACCCCATGTCCAAGGCAAGGGGCAGCAGCCAGGAGGACCTACCCCACACCGAGGCCAGGGGCTGCGGCTGGGAGGAGCAATCCCACCTCTAAGGAGCTGTGGCTGCACGGGTGCAGGAGGGTCTAGAGGAGCTATTCCATGTTCAAGGTCAGAAGGGGCGGCTGTGAGGAGATACCCCTCATCCAAGGTAAGGACCAGTGGCTTTGCTGGAGCAGCCGTGAAAAGATACCCCACGTCCAAGGTAAGAGAAATCCAAGTTGGACGGTAGGTGTTGCAAGAGGGCATCAGAGGGCAGACACACTGAAACCATACTCAAAGGAAAACTAGTCAATCTAATCATACTAGGACCACAGCCTTGTCTAACTCAATTAAAATAAGCCATGCTCGTGGGGCCACCCAAGACAGGCGGGTCATGGTGGAGAGATCTGACAGAATGTGATCCACTGGAGAAGGGAATGGCAAACCACTTCAGTATGCTTGCCTTGAGAACCCCATGAACAGTATGAAAAGGCAAAATGATAAGACACTGAAAGAGGAACTCCCCAGGTCAGTAGGTGCCCAATATGCTACTGGAGATTCAGTGGAGAAATAACTCCAGAAAGAATGAAGGGATGGAGCCAAAGCAAAAACAATACCCAGTTGTGGATGTGACTGGTGATAGAAGCAAGGTCCGATGCTGTAAAGAGCAATATTGCCTAGGAACCTGGAATGTTAGGTCCATGGATCAAGGCAAATTGGAAGTGGTCAAACAAGAGATGGCAAGAGTGAACATCGACATTCTAGGAATCAGAGAACTATAATGGAATGGAATGGGTGAATTTAACTCAGATGACCATTATATCTACTACTGTGGGCAGGAATCCCTCAAAAGAAATGGAGTAGCCATCATGGTCAACAAAAGAGTTCGAAATGCAGTACTTGGATGCAATCTCAAAAACAACAGAATGATCTCTGTTCGTTTCCAAGACAAACCATTCAATATCACAGTAATCCAAGTCTATGCCCCAACCAGTAACGCTGAAGAAGCTGAAGTTGAACGGTTCTATGAAGACCTACAAGACCTTTTAGAAATAATACCCAAAAAAGATGTCCTTTTCATTATAAGGGACTGGAATGCAAAAGTAGGAAGTCAAGAAACACCTGGAGTAACAGGCAAATTTGGCCTTGGAATACGGAATGAAGCAGGGCAAATATTAATAGAGTTTTGCCAAGAAAATGCACTGGTCATAGCAAACACCCCCTTCCAACAACACAAGAGAAGACTCTACACATGGACATCACCAGATGGTCAACACTGAAATCAGATTGATTATATTCTTTGCAGCCAAAGATGGAGAAGCTCTATACAGTCAACAAAAACAAGACCAGGAGCTGACTGTGGCTCAGATCATGAACTCCTTATTGCCAAATTCAAACTGAAATTGAAGAAAGTAGAGAAAACCACTAGACCATTCAGGTATGACCTAAATCAAATCCCTTACGATTATACAGTGGAAGTGAGAAATAGATTTAAGGAACTAGGTCTGATAGATAGAGTGCCTGATGAGCTATGGACTGAAGTTCGTAACATTGTACAGGAGACAGGGATCAAGACCATCCCCATGGAAAAGAAATGCAAAAAAGCAAAATGGCTGTCTGGGGAGGCCTTACAAATAGCTGTGAAAAGAAGAGAAACAAAAAGCAAAGGAGAAAAGGAAAGATATAAGTATCTGAATGCAGAGTTCCAAAGAATAGCAAGGAGAGATAAGAAAGCCTTCCTTAGTGATCAGTGCAAAGAAATAGAGGAAAACAACAGAATGGGAAAGACTAGAGATTTCTTCAAGAAAAGTAGAGATACCAAGGGAACATTTCATGCAAAGATGGGCTCGATAAAGGACAGAAATGATATGGACCTAACAGAAGCAGAAGATATTAAGAAGAGGTGGCAAGAATACACAGAAGAACTGTACAAAAAAGATCTTCATGACCCAGATAATCATGCTGGTGTGATCACTGAACTAGAGCCAGACATCCTGGAAGGTGAAGTCAAGTGGGCCTTAGAAAGCATCACTACGAACAAAGCTTGTGGAGGTGATGGAATTCCAGTTGAGCTATTTCAAATCCTGAAAGATGATGCTGTGAAAGTGCTGCACTCAAGATGCCAGCAAATTTGGAAAACTCAGCAGTGGCCACAGGACTGGAAAAGGTCAGTTTTGATTCCAATCCCAAAGAAAGGCAATGCCAAAGAATGCTCAAACTACCGCACAATTGCACTCATCTCACACGCTAGTAAAGTAATGCTCAAAATTCTCCAAGACAGGCGTCAGCAATACATGAACTGTGAACTTCCAGATGTTCAAGCTGGTTTTAGAAAAGGCAGAGGAACCAGAGATCAAATTGCCAACATCTGCTAGATCATCGAAAAAGCAAGAGAGCTCCAGAAAAACATCTATTTCTGCATTATTGACTATGCCAAAGCCTTTGACTGTGTGGATCATGATAAACTGTGGAAAACTCTGAAAGAGACGGGAATACCAGACCACCTGATCTGCCTCTTGAGAAATTTGTATGCAGGTCAGGAAGCAACAGTTAGAACTGGACATGGAACAACAGACTGGTTCCAAATACGAAAAGGAGTACGTCAAGGCTGTATATTGTCACTTACTTATATAACTTCTATGCAGAGTACATCATGAGAAACGCTGGGGTGGAAGAAGCACAAGCTGGAATCAAGATTGCCAGGAGAAATATCAATAACCTCAGATATGCAGATGACACCACCCTTATGGCAGAAATTGAAGAGGAACTAAAAAGCCTCTTGATGAAGGTGAAAGAGGAGAGTGAAAAGTTGGCTTAAAGCTCAACATTCAGAAAGATCATGGTATCTGGTCCCTTCACTTCATGGGAAATAGATGGGAAACAGTGGAAACGGTGTCAGACTTTATTTTGGGGGGAGCTTCAAAATCACTGCTTACACTGTTGGTGGGAATGCAAACTAGTACAGCCACTATGGAGAACAGTGTGGAGAGTCCTTTAAAAACTGGAAATAGAACTGCCTTATGATCCAGCAACCCCACTGCTGGGCATACACACTGAGGAAACCAGAAGGGAAAGAGACACGTGTACCCCAGTGTTCATCGCAGCACTGTTTATAATAGCCAGGACATGGAAGCAACCTAGATGTCCATCAGCAGATGAATGGATAAGCAAGCTGTGGTACATATACACAATGGAGTATTATTCAGCCATTAAAAAGAATACATTTGAATCAGTTCTAATGAGGTGGATGAAACTGGAGCCTATTATACAGAGTGAAGTAAGCCAGAAAGAAAAACACCAATATATATGGAATATATATGGAATTTAGACACATATATATGGAATTTAGAAAGATGGTAACAATAACCCTTTGTACAAGACAGCAAAAGAGACACTGATGTATAGAACAGTCTTATGGACTCTGTTGGAGAGGGAGAGGGTGGGAAGATTTGGGAAAATGGCATTGAAACATGTATAATATCATGTATGAGACGAGTTGCCAGTCCAGGTTCAATGCATGATACTGGATGCTTGGGGCTGGTGCACTGGGACGACCCAGAGGGATGGTATGGGGAGGGAGGAGGGAGGAGGGTTCAGGATGGGGAACACATGTATACCTGTGGCGGATTCATTTTGATATTTGGCAAAACTAATACAATATTGTAAAGTTTAAAAATAAAATTAAAAAAAAAAATCACTGCAGATGGTGATTGCAGCCACGAAATTAAAAGATGCTTACTCCTTAGAAGAAAAGTTATGACCAACCTAGATAGCATATTCAAAAGCAGAGACATTACTTTGCCAACAAAGGTCTGTCTAGTCAAGACTATGGTTTTTCCAGTGGTCATGTATGGATGTGAGAGTTGGACTGTGAGGAATGCTGAGCACCAAAAAATTGATGCATTTGAACTGTGGTGTTGGAGAAGACTCTTAAGAGTTCCTTGGATGGCAAGGAGATCCAACCAGTCCATTCTGAAGGAGATCAGCCCTGGGATTTCTTTGGAAGGAATGATGCTAAAGCTGAAACTCCAGTACTTTGGCCACCTCATGTGAAGAGTTGACTCATTGGAAAAGACTCTGATGCTGGTAGGGATTAGGGGCGGGAGGAGAAGGGGACGACAGAGGATGAGATGGCTGGATGGCATCTCTGACTTGATGGACGTGAGTCTGAGTGAACTCCGGGAGTTGGTGATGGACAGGGAGGCCTGGCATGCTGCGATTCATGGGGTTGCTAAGAGTCCGACACGACTGAGCGACTGAACTGAACTGAACTGAATAATTAAGTATTTTATAATTAAGACGGAGAAGGCGATGGCACCCTACTCCAGTACTCTTCCCTGAAAATCCCATGGACGGAGGAGCCTGGTAGGCTGCAGTCCATGCGGTCGCGAAGAGTCGGACACAACTGAGCGACTTCCCTTCCACCCTTCACCTTCATAGATTGGAGAAGGAAATGGCAACTCACTCCAGTGTTCTTGCCTGGAGAATCCCAAGGAAGGGGAGGCTGTTGGGCTGCCATCTATGGGGTCTCAGAGTCGGACACGACTGAGGCGACTTAGCAGCTGCAGCAATAATTAAGACCGAACGGCAAACAACAAGGAATACTGTGTATAAGTTATCTAGCAAAAGTTAGTATTAAATAAGTATTAATTATGACATTTTTATACCTTATTCAGATGAAAAGAAAAATTCAGAATAAGAAAAGGATGGGTTCTCAAAAATAAATGACACTACATATTTTATTTCTAAATACATTCTTACATTCCTATCTCACAATAACCACCAAAATAGATTCAAAACTGATTACAGAATTTAAGGGGAATATGTAGACAACTTTTAGGTAAATATTTCATATTGGGGAGGGGAGACTATGTGTAAAAAATGGAAGAAATCAGAAAGAGAAAAGCATAGCTTCAGTGTAATTAAAAAAAACTATCATGGACAACATAAAGTAAAATAAAAATGACTAATTACATCTATAAAACAGAACAAGTCATTATGCATAATGAATACTAATAAGTCAACAGGAAAACAAACAGCCCAAAATAAATATAACTGATGGCAAGAAAAAGCAATTCATAAAAAATAAAAATACATATCTAATAAGTTTATGTAAAATTTATTCATTTGTAATCAAAGAAATTTACTAATAAAGAAACCCAACTTTAAACACTAAAAATATTCCATATTACATTTACCAGTAAGATAGATTTTTTTTTGTACAATTTTTGTGTATTCACTTAAACATTTTAAGGGAACATTTCATTCCAGTAAAGGTTTAGGAGAGTCCTGGTTAAAGGGAAAAATGAACATTCTCTGGTATGTATCAAGGACTTAAGAATAGTTTATACTCTTTGATCTTTTTAGGAATCCAGTCTAAAGAAAACTAATGATGATTTTGTGCAGTTATCTCCAAAACATTTCTTCTAAGCCCCAAATCTAAATGTTTCCCATATTTTTTCACATAAAAACAAACACAGAAAATAACATTTGTACAACACACAGCAGGACATGGAATTGCTTATTTGCACCAGAATATGACTCAGAGGATTTAATGGGAAAGCTGGAATGCCTGGATACCAACACACCTGTTCCCAATTCATGACCATCCAATTCACAACCATTAGCCTGGGATGAACTAACTGAGACTATCCAACCAAAACACCTAACATTGATTCAAATATAACAACTCTGAAATATGGTTTGACACTAAAATTAAAGTCTTAAACTTTAAAAATGTAAGAGGATATTTCGTCTGCTGCTGCTGCTGCTAAGTTGCTTCAGTCGTGTCCAACTCTGTGCGACCCCATAGACGGCAGCCCAACAGGCTCCCCTTCCCTGGGATTCTCCAGGCAAGAACACTGGAGTGGGTTGCCATTTCTTTCTCCAATCTATGAAAGTGAAAAGTGAAAGGGAAGTCGCTCAGTCGTGTCTGACTCTTCGTGACCCCATGGACTGCAGCCTACAAGGCTCCTCCGTCCATGGGATTTTCCAGGCAAGAGTACTGGTGTGGGGTGCCATCGCCTTCTCCAGATATTTGGTCTAATAGATACTAAAACAGATAAGTCTTCAAAAATATATGGGTATTAAAACAAGGCATTAAAAAAATTTTATGTCAGATTATTATCATATGTAAAGAAAAAACATAATCAAAGTTGCTAATGGACTATTTTTCAAAGTTTAAGTTATGACATATTTACAGATATATATATATGCATAAAATATTGGAAAAACAAAACTAAATATGAAAATTCATCTATCTTGTGGTTTTTCTGATTTTAAATTATATTCTTTACTGAATTTTCCAAAAAATTTTATATAAATACTATTATATTTATAATTTGAAAGCAAACAAATTTGAAATAAAGCTTTAATATAGATAATAGGAAGTTATACTGAATTGTAGTTTTGAAATATTTTGCAAATCTAATATTGATATAGATGTTAATCTTTTATTAACTTTTGGAAATCTCTCTAAAAATCTGTGATGCATGGAAAAGAGAAAAAAAGAGTTCAATATCTTAAAGGATGGATATTCAGTATGACCCAACAGTCAACATCCTTTCAAACATAGCTCTTAAAATAATCTCTTTCTCTAATGCTCTTCTAATATACATTATAGTTCAATGTAATAGCAGGAATATATTATATTTTTTTCCATTTGAGTCAGCAAACTCCTGAAACTCTGACTTTATATGTGGCTACATCTTATAATAAATTAAAAAAAAAATCTTGATTAAATTAATGTGGTTGGGAGGGCAAAGAAGCCCACAAATATTTAAGCATCTCTAGGAAAGCACTTTGTATCCAGTCATTTCTATGTAATTGATGTAGATTTTATAGCCAAAGAAGAAGATGAACATGTAAGGAAAATCCTTTTTATGAGGATCTTAATGTTTTTCCATCCTCACTAAGGGACTGAACGTTAACTTCTTGTGCTTCACATACAAAGAGACCATTTCGACACACACCCTGCACAGTTCATAATCAGAATATGAAGTTTTTACCTCACTATACAAACATCCATATTGCTTTTCCTCTGCTTCAGTATATTTATATACTGACCAAATGAAATTAGCAGGGCCTGGAAATCATTTTAATAGAGAATTAGCAATCACTTGAAAATACCGAAAATGTCAAAATACATTTTCTTTTCTGCCCATCCGATTTATAAGAATTAATGTACCATAACTTCCTTATCCATTCATCTGCAGATGGATATCTATAGGTTGCTTCCATGTCCTAGTTCTTATAAACAGCCGGTGCTCTAGGACAACCCAGAAGGATGGGGTGGGGTGGGAGGTGGGAGAGGGCTTCAGGACGGGGGGCACATGTATGCCTGAGGCTGATCTGTGTCAATGTGTGGCTGGGGTTACCAAAGTGATTGTCCTCCAAATAAATAAAATAATTAAAAAGAAAAGAATTAATGGAGTCATTCTGAGTTGGGATCTCAAGTCTTTAATACCATGTTGTTATACATCTTCCTGAGCATTGTTTTCTTAGAAATTAATTGTACTTATTATACATGAGTACATATTAGGTCATTCTTCCTTCCCCAACTATCTTAAAAATAAAATGCAGAATTTAACTGACCCCAAGAAATAATTTCATAATTTTACTAATGGATAAATAGTGAAATTATGGAGAGAAAGTGATTAATTACAAAACTATAATCAATGTTTTACCACTCATTATATCATACATATCATCTCAGGTCATTTTTTCCAGGGAAAATGTGACATTTAGAAGTTACATTTTAAAAAATCATAGTTTTAAAAAGTAATATTTGTATAGGTTTGGGCAAATATTTCCATCCTCAGTGTGTTAGTAATCAACAGACCTAAAAATGTCAAAAGGAAAAATCTTAGTAGATGCCAAAATTTGGTTAGATAACTTGTCTACTATAGTACTTGGTTTTAAGCAGTTTATTGGTGTCCTAAATCTGTGAGTAATGAAAACTATGGAAAATTCTATAGGGTAGAGGGAAAATGAAACAGTAAAAACCTTTAGGGTGGAACAAAATGCATACTAATTTCTATTCATTAGCAGACAATTCACTACTCCAATTACCTGCCAGCAGTTTGTAAATATTGCTTTTCAAGAAACACAATCCACCATAATTTATTATTTCTATTGGTGAGATGATCATGAATATTAATCTTTCCTTCTTTATTTTGCAAGAGTGCAAGTTAAAATATATTTAATTTTAATTCCATAAATGCTGTGTTCCCATTTTGCACAGGCTAGCCGTACAGCGCAAGAAAAAATTAGAGCTTGTTCATTAACTTATACTTTCAACATTTTGTTCACTGTTCAGCTATTTAAATCAATTTACATAAACCACAAACTCTCTAAAATATGTGTAACAATTTACTCATCATAAAATTATATTTGGGTATGAAAAAGAATTTTGAAGATGTCTTATTAAAAACATTTAAAATGTCAAGTTGTGAAGATGATGAAACATAGTTTTTATTAGGGAAGGGTTGTTTGTAGGGAGGAATACCACTAATAAGAAAAAAGGTGGAAAGTAGGAGTATCAAAATTCATAGTTAAAGAAATTGTCTGCTGCTGCTGCTGCTGCTGCTAAGTCGCTTCAGTCATGTCCGATTCTGTGCGACCCCATAGACGGCAGCCCACTACGCTCCCCTGTCCCTGGGATTCTCCAGGCAAGAACACTGGAGTGGGTTGCCATTGCATTCTCTGAAAGAAATTGTCTAGAAGTCCACTAAAAATTTATACCCATATCTTATACTGGAAAGCTATGTGAACAATTGTTTTTATGCTTGTCAAGTCTAAGTGGTAATTTTATATCTTATTTTTACTACAGTTTAGTTGATTTAGAATATTATGTTAGTTTCAGGAGTACAACACAGTGATTTAATATTTCATAAGTTGCATTCCATTTAAAGTTATGATAAAATATTGACTATATATTCCCTATTCCCTGTGCTGTACCATATATCCTATACCTCATTTATTTTATACATAGGTAATTTTATATCTTTTAAGTGTATAGATCTCTTTATGGTATGCTTTATGAGAGAAGAGGCAATGATCTGGGAGAGAAGAAATGGTGTAAAAGGAATGACTCTCCAAAGGGACCTACACTATTTGGTTTCATGCAGGTTTCTAGAGTAGAGAAATACAAAGCATTTGTGCAATCTGCATATTGTAAAAGTCATATGTGGATGTCTCATCTCGCAATGCAACGGACATGAGTTCAATCTCTGGTCAGGGAAGTCAGATCCCATATGCTGTGGGGAAATGAAGCCCGTGTGCCAGACCATGTGCTACAACTAAAGAGTACGTGTGCACAATGAAAGAACTCACATGATGCAACGAAGATTCTACATGCCACAATTAAGACCCAACACAGCCAGATAAACAAATAGATTTTTTTTAAGTAGTATGATTTCAGTGAATGGCAAATTTTTCCTTGTCTCAGCAATAAGTGATCACTGAGTGTAGTGGAATTCTTTTTTTTTTTTTTTTTAACACAATTCCAAGAGCACCCAAGATTTGTTATAAGAAGATTCCACCGTACTTATTAACAATCCGACAGGGACTAGAAATACAAGTGGAACTCTTTGCTGACCTATCTACTTCACTGGCTGAATAAAACTTTTAAATATTAGCAAAATCTATTCACCTTCTGTACAATAAAAATAAATTCCCTTAGAAACAATGTCTTTCTTATCAAAGCTCTTTTCTGAATTTGCATATCAGCTGTATGCATTACTGGAGACATGCACATAAATGTTTCTTTATCTTCATGTTTTCCAATGACAGTTGTTATCAAAAGAATATTGTATCTAACCCCAATTTACTCTTTTTTTAAGTTCATATTCATGGAATCTTGAGAAAATAATATATGTCTGGGAAATTCCAACTTCAGACAATCAGGTCCACACCTTGCTACTTGAGAATAGAAATAGAGTCATTAAAGATTGCGGGGGGGGAGTCATTATTTGTCCCTAGAACATCAATTAAAAAAATGGTTTATTTACTAATCCAGAAAGCACACTTAATATTGTCAAGTCAAGCCTAAAAGTAATCAAATTTCACCTCTAATCCAACTAAGTATACATCTACTTTATTAAGATGATTCTGTAATCACTTGAATCTAACTTCTGTATCAAGTTTGCCAAAGAAATATTTTCTGCTACATGTATTATTTTCCTCTTTGTTTTCCTTTGAGTACCCTCTGAATTTTAAGATTCCCTTCTTGTCAGGCTGCTCTGGTTTCTCATACTCCTTCACCTGTCAAGGATCCAAACAAGATTAGTCTTTTATGCTCCAAATTTAATGATCCTTTGCTTTCATAGAAATTTGTCTTAAGATTTAGTTCCTCAAATCACTTTTTCACCTTCAATCTAATGAATAATCCTATCTTTAATATTGGGTATTGATAGTGGGGGCTTCCCTGGTGGCTCAGATGGTAAAGAATCTGCCTGCAATGTGGGAGATCTGGGTTCGATCCTTGGGTTGGGAAGATCCCCTGGAGAAGCGAATGGCTACTCACTTTAGTATCCTTGTCTGGGAAATCCCATGGACAGAGGAGCCTGGTGGGCTACAGTCCACGGGGTTGTGAAGAGTTGGACACCAATGAGCGATTAACACTTTCAGTGTTCTAATTTTATTCTTTCTACATTACATGTGCTATTTAATAGTGGCTCCTGTGCCTTAAAAACTGTATGGACCCTAAAAGTACTGTGAGAGTTTGGGCACTGGGAAATTTGAGCGTATCACAGAAGGGATGTCAAACCTAAGTGATAAGTCACAGGACTTGCAAAATTCAGAGAGGATATTAAGTATGTGAAAATGCTTAACAATAAGAAAGTGCTATACAAATAGGTGATATTATTATTATTACTACCATAATTCTACTTAGTTTTACCTATCTCCTCGAACAGATAAGACTCTTCAGAAGGAAAATATACTAAAAATACAACTTTCAGTAACTCTACAGGAGCCTTTCTATTAATTATTCTTCTACTTTAAGAAATGATGAATGACTAGTTACATAAAGTCTAATAAAGAGTAAGCTTATGAAGGGCTGATCAGTATTGACCAATTAATGCAATAAATAAGATACTTACAAAGGAAAAAGAAAAACAATCAGTAAAATACTGAATGCCAAATGTCTGTCTTAATTATCTTTTCATCTTCCTATTATGCTCACATGCTTGTTTAATACTTTCAAAACAAAATAGAATTTTGAAGACAAACAATAGGAACTATAGAAGGGATATATGTAAACACATAGCTGAATCACTTCGCTGTACAGCAGAAACTATGAAACATGGTAAAGCAACTATACCCCAATAAAAATTAAGTTTAAAAAAAAAAGATTGCAGGAGTGAACTTGCAAAGATAAGGTTGAAAAGATAAGATTTGAATAAAGTAAATGTTTCCAGGGAAACCTCAAAAGGGAGAGGGAGCAACTATATGAACTGTGAAATTTAAAACTCATTGATAATAAGTCTTCATGGATCACTGATTTTAAAATTTTATGTACTCTATTTTATGCACAAAAAAGTCAACCAAAAGGTATCTGCTGCTTTGTATTTTCTTCCTAAGGCTTCGTTTTTTGTTGTTTCAATTTTAATGAACAGATTTATTTGACAAATCCAGCTTTAATCTTCACAAGATGTTGATATGTGGAGACATTCCAGAACACAGAAGGAGGGGGAGAGGGAAATTCCATAAGAATGATCTGCTTATTTGGGGAGGATAAAAATGTAAATCTAAATGTTGCTTTTACCTCACTCAAATATTCACAACATATTTTAAACGCAGGTTAAGCCACTGGGGAAAAAAGTTTCCAAGAGTCTGTTACCCACTTATTAATATCCAATACCCAACATGGAAAGTTAGCAAATAGAGACAGCATGTGTTGAAACAAGTCTAAATGGTTTTCAACATTTGTGGCATGTTTATATTTTTGCAGGAAATGACTCAAAATTTTCTTTGAAGTATTTTGTATTTCTTACAGTAATAAAGGGGGAAAAAGTTCTGTTTTGTGTCAATTCTCCATTAATATTTAGATAAAGCCAAAATTTTCTTCTTGTTTACCAAAAATACAATTGTAAGAAATATTATTTAGGGAATTTCCATTTTTAATGTAACATAATTTTTTAATCCATGTTTTTTTATAATAAAAGCAGCTACCATCTAGAAACTATATTTGAGGTCCTACTGTTAATTTATCCACTATTGTGTATATTCCACACACTTCTCCCCCAAATTAGATGGTTAAGTTTACATTTGACTGTAAATGGAATTACAGAATTTTTAAAAATTCAAAATAAAGTGAATGTGTTAAATTGACTTAGAACAAATTTCGGCATTAGAAAAACACTAGTGAGCACCGTGAAAAGAAGGCAAAACTTTCTGAAGGTCAGTGTGAAATCACTCATAAGTTTGACCAAAAAACTATTATTTTTTCTTCTTTGGGTTATTAGGTACTATTAAATAAGCCAAATACTATGGACAGGATAAATCTTGATACTAGAAAAAGAATCTAACTGTATCCTTTGAGAGATGAGAAAGGCTGTGCTGGAATTCACAGATGATAAAACAAATCTTTGCAAAAAGTGATAAATGACAGACTATCCCAAACTCAATGATGACATGCTTTTATCATCATGAGATTATGAAAACATGCTGAAGTATATAAATGTCAGAAAATCCCTTTTAAAAAGTTAACACAGACCTGGATTAGAATCCAAATATAATATTTGTATGAATATATACTCCATTATAGTCTCTGATGTGGGAACATTATTTGAAACCTTTGATTTAGTTCTGGCATGATCCACACTTTACAGGGGACTTGAAAAACAAGAATGTGTTCAGAGAAAGCATCCAGAAGAACTGAACTACACAATAAGAACTGGTTAAAAGAACAGATTGTTTGGGGCTGGAAAAAAAAGTCTCAGTTGGGACATGACAACAGCTTTTACTATTTAGAGATGAGTTTAGCAGAAGAAGAACTGGACTCAGGCTGTTACTCCATGAGTAGAACGAAGACCAATGGTTACAAGTGATGGTGAGAAATGTAAGAAAAAGTCTAACAAATAGGAATAATCTGTTTCTAAAAGAAATAGGAAGGCACTAGAAATATCAAGAATGTGCAGTAGAAGGGAAACTGACCAGTGCTCAACTCCTGACCTCACTGCTTCTTTCAGCTTTGAGATCTTGATCCAGTTACTAAACTTCTCTTTCTGTTTCCTTACCTATAAAATGGATGTTCTTGAATTGGATAAAAGTGGTGTAGCAGGTCAGAATCCTGAGATAAGGGGGAGGAAATCTTGAACTGGGGGTTTCCCTGGTGACTCAGATGGTAAAGCATCTGCCTGCAATGCAGGAGATCTAGGTTCATTTTCTGGGTCAGGAAGATCCCCTGGAGAAGGGGATGGCAACCCACTTCAGTACTCTTGCCTGGAGAATTTCATGGGCAGAGGAGCCTGGCAAGCTACAGTCCATGGGATTGCGAAGAGTCAGACATGACTGAGCGACTAACACTCTTGAACTAGATGGGCATCATAAATCTTGAACTAGATGGCCACCATGGTGCTTTCTATTTCTAAGGTTCTACTATTTCATAATAAGTGAAAATACGATATTTTTCATCTCATGGTAAGAAATTATTGCCTAATAATTTTATTTAATCAACAAATTTATTTAATCAACACATAGCTACTATGTCATATAATAGTGCCTACTATATATAGGCACTCCTCTAAGAATATAGAAGAGAAAAATGCCCAAAAACTTTGTCAAGATAGACCTTAAATCAGACAATAAATGAAACAAGTAAATCATACAATGTAAGAGAAGGTGATAAGTACTATATACAATAACAGAGAAATGAGAGATTTTAAACAAGGTCTGGGAAGCTTCCATGAAAAGCCAACATATGAAAAAAGATACATTAATTTCATCAAAATTTTTACAATAATTTTATTATGAAATCCATTGAAAAATGGATTCAACCAAGTCTTGTGACCCAAATAATGTTCCAAATAATGCAATCTCATCAGAGAATGTTATGGACTGAACTGTGTCCCTCCCACAATTCAAACGTTGAAGTTCTAAGCTTTAGTTCTTCAGAATGTGACTCTATTTGTGAGGTAATTAAGCCAGATGAGATCACTGAAATGGGTCCTGACCCAAAATGACTGGTGTATTTATGAGAAGAGATTAAGACACAGCCATGTACAGAGGGAAGACCATGTGAAAACATAGGGAGAAGGCACCGTCTGCAAGCTAAGGAGAGAGGCCTCAGAAGAAACCAACCTTGCTCACACCTGGATCTCACTTTCACCTCCAGAATCATGAGACAATACATTTCTGTTGTTTAAGCACCTCTAACAAACCAACACAGAGAATACTGTGGAATTTCCTAGGCAAGAATACTGGAGCAGGCTGTCATTTCCTTCTCCAGGGAATCTTCCCAACCCAGGGATCAAAAATGCATCTTCTATCTCCTGCATTGGCAGGCAGGTTCTAAACCAGCTGAGTCACCAGGGAAGCCATTGTAGTATATTAACCCAGTCTAAATACTAAGTTTAGGATAATTCAAGATTGCAAAGCCATTTTTATAGCAACTCAGACTTCTTTAAAAACTTTATATTTAGACTATATATGTAGATTTCAGTTTTTCTGTGTCTATATTTGTGAAGATCCTCATCCTTGGAAGAAAGGCTATGACAAACCTAGACAGCATTTAAAAAACAGAGCCATCATTTTGCCGACAAAAGTCCAGATAGTCGAAGCTATGGTTTTTTCAGTAGTTATGTACAGATGAGAAAGTTGGACTATAAAGAAGGCTGAGTACCAAATAATTGATGCTTTCAAATTGTGGTGCTGGATAAGACTCTTGAGAGTCCCTTGGACTACAAGGAGATCAAACCAGTCAATCCTAAAGGAAATCAACCCTGAATATTCACTGGAAGGACTGATGCTTAAGCTGAAGCTCCAATAATATTTGGCCACCTGATGTGAAGAGCTGACATTGGAAAAGACCCTGATGCTGGGAAAGATTCAGGGCAGGAAGAGAAGGAGGTGATAGAGGATGAGATGGTTGGATGGACCAACCATCAGCTCACTGGACATGAGTTTGAGCAAACTCTAGGAGATAGTAAAGGACAGAGAGGCCAGGTATGTTGCAGTCCATGGGATCACAAACAGACTCGACTTAGTAACTGAACAACAACAACAAACGTTGTACCATTAAATTGCACTGAAAATCTTGAACCTAATGGTTACCTGGGAGTAACCATGGGAGAAGAGTGGAGAAATAACTCCAGGAAAAAGAGATGGAGCCACAGCGAAAAGAGATGGAGCCACAGCGAAAACAACGCCCAGATGTGGATATGACTGGTGATGGAAGTAAACTCCGAGGCTGTAAAGAGCAATATTGCATAGGAACCTGGAATGTTAGGTCTATGAATCAAGGTAAATTAGAAGTGGTCAAACAGGAGATGGCAAGAGTGAACATTGACATTTTAGGAATCAGTGAACTAAAATGGACTAGAATGGGCAAATTTAATTCAGATGACCATTATATCTACTAATATGGGCAAGAATCCCTTAGAAGAAATGGAGTAGCCCTCATAGTTAACAAAAGAGTCCGAAATGCAGTACTTGAGCGCAGCTCAAACATGACATAATGATTTCTGTTCATTTCCAAGGCAAACCATACAACATAACAGTAATCCAAGTCTATGCCCTGACCAGTAATGCTGAAGAAGCTGGAGTTGAATGGTTCTATGAAGACCTACAGACCTTATAGAATTAACACCCAAAAAAGATGTCCTTTTCTTCATAGGGGACTGTAATGCAAAAGTAGGAAGTCGAGACCTGGAGTAACAGGCAAATTTGGCCTTGGAGTACAAAATGAAGCAGGGTAAATGCTAACAGAGTTTTGTCAAGAGAACACGCTGGTCACAGCAAACACCCTCTTCCAACAACACAAGATATGGACATCACTGGATGGTCAATACTGAAATCAGATTGATTATATTCTTTGCAGCCAAAGATGGAGAAGCTCTATACAGTCGGCAGAACAAGACTGGGAGCTGACTGTGGCTCAGATCATGAACTTCTTTTTGCTAAATTCACACATAAATTGAAGAGAGTAGGAAAAACCACTAGACCATTCAGGTATGACCTAAATCAAATCTCTTATGATTATACAGTAGAAGTGACAAACAGATTCAAGGGATTAGATCTGATAGACAGAGTGCCTGAAGAACTATGGACAGAGGATCATGACATTGTACAGGAGGCAGTGATCAAGACCATCCCCAAGAAAAAGAAATGCATAAAGGCAAAATGGTTGTCTGAGGAGGTCTTACAAATAGCTGAGAAAAGAAAAGAAGCTAAAGGCAAAGGAGAAAAGGAAAGATACACCCATCTATATGCAGAGTTCCAAAGAACAGCAAGGAGAGATAAGAAAGCCTTCCTCAGTGATCAATGCAAATAAATAGAGGAAAAGAATAGAATGGGAAAGATTAGAGATCTCTTCAAGAAAATTAGAGATACCAAGGGAACATTTCATGCAAAGATGAGCACAGTAAAGGACAGAAATGGTACGGGCCTAACAGAAGCAGAATATATTAAGAAGAGGTGGCAAGAATACACAGAAGAACTACAAAAAAGATCTCCATGACCCAGACAACCACGATGGTGTAATCATTCACCTAGAGCCAGATATCCTGGAATACGAGTCAAGTGGGCCTTAGGAGTCATCACGATGAACAAAGCTAGTGGAGGTATTAAAATTCCAGTTGAGCTATTTCAAATCCTAAAAGATGATGCTGTGAAAGTGCTGCACTCAATATGCCAGCAAATTTGGGAAAACTCAGCAGTGGCCACAGGACTGGAAAAGGTCAGTTTTCATTCCAATTCCAAAGAAAGGAAATGCCAAAGAATGTTAAAACTACCGCACAGTTGCCCTCATTTCACATGCTAGCAAAATAATGCTCAAAATTCTCCAAGCCAGGCTTGAACAGTACATGAATCGTGAACTTCCAGATGTTCAAGCTGGATTTATAAAAGGCAGAGGAACTAGAGATCAAACTGCCAACATCTGTTGAATCACAGAAAAAGCAAGAAAATTCTCCAAAAAAATCTTCTGCTTTATAGATTATGCCAAAGCCCAGACCACCTTACCTGCCTCCTGAGAAATCTGTATGCAGGTCAAGAAGCAACAGTTAGAATCAGACATAGAACAACAGACTGGTTCCAAGTTGGGAAAGGAGTACATCAAGTCTGTATATTGTTACCCTGTTTATTTAACTTATATGCAGGGTACCTCATGCAAAATGGTGGGCTGGATGAAGCACAAGCTGGAATCAAGATTGCCAGGAGAAACATCAATAACCTCAGATATGCAGATGACACCACCATTATGGCAGAAAGTAAAGAGGAACTAAAGAGCCTCTTGATGAGGGTGAAAGAGGAGAGTGAAAAAGCTGGCTTAAACTCAACATTCAAAACACAAAGTTCACGGCATCTGGTCCCATCACTCCATGGCAAATAGATGGAGAAACAATGGAAACAGTGATAGACTTTATTTTCTTGGGCTCCAAAATCATTGCAGATGGTGACTACAACCATGAAATTAAAAGATGCTTGCTCCTTGGAAGAAAAGCTATGACTAACCTACACAGCATATTAAAAAGCAGAGATATCACTTTGCTGACAAAGGTCCATCTAGTCAAAGTTATGTTTTTTCCAGTAGTCATAAGGATGTGAGACTTGGACCATAAGAAAGCTGAGTGCCGAAGAATTGATGCTTTTGAACTGTGTTTTGGTGGAGACTCTTGAGAGTCCCTTGGACTGCAAGGAGATCCAACCAGTCAATCCTAAAGAAAATCAATACTGAATATTCATTGGAAGGACTGATGCTGTATCTGAAATTCCAATAGTTTGGCTACCTGATGCGAAGAACTGACTCATTAGAAAAGACCCTGATGCTGGGAAAGATTGCAGGCGGGAGGATAAGAGGACAACAGAGGATGAGATGGTTAGATGGCATTACTGACTCAGTGGACATGAGTTTGGGCAAGCTCCAGGAGATGGTGATGGACAGGGAAGCCTGATGTGCTGCAGTCAATGGGTTGCAAAGAGTTGGACATGACTGAGCGACTGAACTGAACTGAATGGTTACCTCCCAATGTACTTTGTGGAAGAGATATAGTTTAATCAAAATATCAGAAGGACTTCACAACTAATAATATCATGCTTAAATTATACCTGGGCTTCCCTGATAGCTCAATTGAAAAAGAATCCCCCTGCATTCAGAAAGATCCCTTGGAGAAGTGATAGGCTACCCACTCCGGTTCTTGGGCTTCCTTTGTGGCTCAACTGTTAAAGAATT
This sequence comes from Bos javanicus, assembly GCF_032452875.1. Taxonomy (NCBI): domain Eukaryota; kingdom Metazoa; phylum Chordata; class Mammalia; order Artiodactyla; family Bovidae; genus Bos; species Bos javanicus. Next base: position 32,803,986 of record NC_083881.1, on the reverse strand, counting down.
TGCCTGCAATTTGGGAAACCTGGGTTCAATCCCTGGGTTGGGAAGACCCCCTAGAGAAGGGAAAGGCTACCCACTCCAGTATTCTGACCTGGAGAATTCCATGGACTGTAGAGTCCATGGGGTTGCAGAGAGTTGGACACGACTGAGCGACTTTCACTTTAAGGTATATGTAAACTTCCAGGATATGCAAAACATTTATTTTTCTATCATGATATGCTGTTGCTGCTGCTAAGTCGCTTCAGTCGTGCCCGACTCTGTGCAACCCCATAGACGGCAGCCCACCAGGCTCCCCCGTCCCTGGGATTCTCCAGGCAAGAACGCTGGAATGGGTTGCCATTTCCTTCTCCAATGCATGAAAATGAAAAGTGAAAGTGAAGTCGCTCAGTCGTGTCGGACTCTTAGCGACCCCATGGACTGCAGCCTACCAGGCTCCTCCGTCCATGGGATTTTCCAGGCAAGAGTACTGGAGTGGGTTGATTTATTGAAGTTTGAGATGGCAGCTCATAGTCTTTTAGAATGTTCATGTGCACAACCAAGCAGTTAATAATACCAGGACTTAGGTTCCCCCCTCCGCCTTATTCAACTCTTCTCCAATTGCTGAAAGAGCTCAGTGGAACTTTGTAGCTTTGCTGTGTACCTGTATTCAAGCTGACCACCTACTTAAAGGAGCATCTCCATGACTATGTGGGCTATGTAGATGCACATTTTAACATATTCTTTAAATGACATTGCTTCCTATTCCTTTCTATCCCTTTTAGATGTTCCTGTTAGGGATATACATTAGTTTTAGAGATAAAATTAAGTCAATGAATATACTTACAGGTCCTGTTAATTTAAATGCTTTCTCAAATTCTTCACCCTCTTCCATTAGTGCTTCTTCAGTCCCAGGTAAAGAATCTATTTTCACAAAAAGAATGAATACGTTAGAAAAAAAAGAGTAAGCTGGAGTCACATATTGCTTAATATATGAACTTATCTGATATATGTTAATATATGATACAATTTTTATATATAAATCATAAACTCTCAGATATATAAACTTATCATGAGAAGGATATGAAAGTAACTGAACAGGATGTTGAAAAATCATAGTATTTGAGATTTAAAATAGTGTGTAGAGTGTTTTTTATTTAGCGTACAATGTATGCAAACCTTTAGCATTTCTAATTTGCATGCTTGCATGCTTGCATGCTCAGTCACTTCAGTCATGTCCAACTTTTTGCAACCCTATGGACTGTAGTCTGCCAGGTTCCTCTGTCCACGGGATTCTCCAGGCAAGAATACTGTGGGTCACCATTTTCTTCTCCAGGGATCTTCCTGACCCAGGGATCGAACCCGAGTCTCTTACATCTCTGCATTGGCAGGCGGGTTCTTTACCACTAGTGCCACCTGGGAAGTCCATTTAAAAGGGTGCAATGAAGTCAGGACTGTGCAAGAGCTGCAGTCATCTTAGTCAGATCAACTCTTCTTTTGGCATATTATTTAGTTAATTGTTGGAATTTAATGTTCTTTTTCTGTCTTGTAATTTTTATTTGCTTTTTCCATCAACTGTTTTTTTTTTCTTTTTTTGAGGGGCCACAGTATTTAAATTCCAATTTGTATTCTCTTTTTTAAACAGGATGAACAGTTCTGAAAAGTTGGGAGAAAGGTTGTTGTTGTTGTTATTTCATTGCTAAGTCCCGTCCAATTCTTTGTGACTCCATGGACTGCAGCCCACCAGACTCTGTCTGTGGGATTCTCCATGCAAGAACACTGGAGCGGATTGCCATGTGCACCTCCAGGGCATCTTCTCAACTCAGAGTCTGAACCCATGTCTCTTTCATCACCTGAACTGTCAGGTGGGTTCTTTACCACTACCACTACCTGGGAGAAGAGTAATTATTATTAAATGACGGTTAGTATTCCATTTTAATGTATCAAGGAACAAGTTGATATTATTTGCTTGACTAGATTGATGATAGGGTATGTAATGACTTTCAAATATGTGAATAAAAAGATGGTAAACTTTTCCATATGTCTGCCAAACTAAATTAATTATAACAACAAAGATTTCTACAGGTTCTAGAGAATTCTTCAATAGAGATAGATACATAAAGCATCTAGAAATAGCTTGTGTTTTAATACCTTCCATTCAAATAAAAAAATCAGTTATAAGGAGGGTATTTTAAATCACCAGCAGCTTTAAACATTGATTGATTATATTTATTAATATTTTAAAGAACCATATGCATCCTTAAAGAAGGCCTTCCTTCACATTCCCACACACAAGTGGAGACAGATTTTTTTTTTTGTTTCATAAAATGTGTGCTCTGAGAAGAAAATCAGAGCCTTAAATCCTCTGAGTCCTTAATGGCCAGTCAAGACCATAGAGACAATGGAAAGCTTAGTACAAATCTATAATCACAATTGTTAAGTCATGGAGCTCTAGCTCCAATAATTCAGAATTTTATATTCAAGCAAAAAAAATCAGGATAAATGATGAGAATTGTACCACATTAAAAATATTAATCCATGAATAAAGGAAACTTGAATCCATATCTATTAAAACCCCATCATAAATGTGACAATAGATAGATTCTTTACTTTAGAATGCATAAATTAGTATAATTTAAGTCCCCCAAGACTGAATTATATTCTGCTGAACTGTGATCAAATATTACTATAATTTTAGTATTCATTCGGTATTTTTTCCATTTTATTATATGTTGAAATTGCTATTTGTGTGGAATATTGACAATAATATTAAAATGTCCGACCCTACATCATAAAGCAAATTATTACATTTACAGAAGAAAACTCACTCTCGTGGATTTGCTAGGATTTTTATAGTTGGAAATACTATATGCCAGGCTTTTAACTAGGAGCTGTTAAAACAAGTTGAGCAACAATTCCAGAAAAATAAACGACCTAATCAAAAAATGGGCCAAAGAACTAAACAGACATTTCTCCAAAGAAGACATAGAGATGGCTAACAAAACACATGAAAAGATGCTCAACATCACTCTTTATCAGAGAAATGCAAATCAAAACCACAATGAGATACCATCTCATGCCAAGTCAGAATGGCTGCTATCAAAAAGTCTACAAACAGTAAATGCTGGAGAGGGTGCGGAGAAAAGGGAATCCTCTTACACTGTTGGTGGGAATGCAAACTACTACAGCCACTATGGAGAACAGTGTGGAAATTCTTTAAAAAACTGGAAACAGAACTGCCTTATGACCCAACAATCCCACTGCTGGGCATACACACCGAGGAAACCAGAATTGAAAGAGACACATGTACCCCAGTGTTCATCACAGCAGTTTACAATAGCCAGGACATGGAAGCAACCTAGATGTCCATCGGCAGACGGATGGATAAGAAAGCTGTGGTACATATACACAATGGAATATTACTCAGCTATTAAAAAGAATGCATTTGAATCAGTTCTAATGAGGTAGATGAAACTGGAGCCTATTATACAGAGTGAAGTAAGTCAAAAAGAAAAACACCAATACAGTATACTAACACATATATATGGAATTTAGAAAGATGGTAACGATGACCCTATATGTGAGACAGCAAAAGAGACACAGATGTAATGGACTCTGTGGGAGAAGGCAAGGGTAGGATGATTTGAGAGAATAGAATTGAAACATGTATATTATCATATGTGAAACAGATCGCCAGTCCAGGTTTGATGCATGAGACAGGGTGCTCAGGGCTGATGCACTGGGATGACCCTGAGGGATGGGATAGGGAGGGAGGTGGGAGGGGGGTTCAGGATGGGGAACAACACATGTACACCCATGGCTGATTCATGTCAGTGTATGGCAAAAACCACTACAATATTGTAAAGTAACTAGCCTCCAATTAAAATAAATTAATTATTTAAAAAAAAAAAAGAATATGAAGATTTGCTAAAACAACAACAACAAAAAAACCATGGTACAACTCAATAATGGACAAATAGTTCAATGGGCAGAATAGAATTTTTAGGTCCAAACCCATAAGAGCTTAGTTTTTGATAAAACAGTACCTCAAATTTATGTTGAAAGAACAGACAATATAGAGATGGTGTTGACTCACTCTACAAATAAAAATAAAATATGATCTCTATTTAACCTCAAATACAATGACAGACTCAAAATGAATCAGAGAAATAAATGTGGAAGATAAGATTATCAAGTTAATAGAAGACAATGTAAAGGAAAATTTTTTGTTATTTAGAGGTAAAACCTAGATTAGGAACAACAGAGGGTGTATGCCACCACCATTCTTATTCACCATTGCTTTTAAGGTTTCACTGTATACAAAAAGAAATAAAATGATCAGTATAAAATTTTGAAAAAAAAAAAAAACACAACAATTTGAGCAAGATAATCTTCTATGGCTCTCTCTCTTGGAGTTTACTTGAACACATTCACACAGTATGGATTTTTTTTTTAATAAAAATTAACATTTGTAAAAGGCTTGGCAATGGTTTTACATTTTGTTCTGTTCTTGTTTTAGTTCCATTCTTCCTGGTTATTGTTGCCACATCTAGTGAGATCTACAGTGTGGTGAGGTGTGAAGTACGCCAGAATATTCGAAAATTTACATATCCATCATATTTACATATCTGACCATATTTACATATCCAACCATATTTATCCTTGCTAAGTAGAAAGGATCCTTCTAAATAACCCAAATCTAGTGATAGAATAGCAGTATAATAAGCTACTTGGAACAATAAATATTGTGAAAACAGGATGAACCTAGAGACTGTCATACAGAGGGAAGTAAGTCAGAAAGAGAAAAACAAACTTTGTATATTAACACATATACATAGGATCTAGAAAAACGGTATAGCTGATCTTATTTGTGAGGCAGAAATAGAGACACAGACGTAGAGAACAAATGTATGGGCACCTGTGCAGGTTAAGGTGGCACGGGATGAATTGGGAGACTGGATTGACATATACACACTATTGATACTATGTATAAAATAGATAACTAATGGGAACCTACTGTATAGAACAGGGAACTCTACTCAATGTTCTGTGGTGATCTAAACAAGAAGGAAATCCAAAAAGAGGGGAAATATGTGTACATACATATAACTGATTCATTCTGCTGTACAGCAGAAACTAACACAACATTAAAAACCAACTATACTCTAATTCAAAAAAAAAATAAAAAACACCTTAGTGTTGAATGCTTGGAGAGGTGCACTTCATTTTTAAAGTGCTCTGAGTACACTGCTTATTACCAACTATTGGCGGGCACATATGTGTAAACTGTTGCTCTGTCAACTCCAGAGCAATTTTTTTCTAAGTATTAATTTAAACGATTTTCAAAATACAAGCTATGAATTTTTTTAGCTTTTCTGAATCACATGGAAAGGAAAATGATGTCTATTCCAGAGCATTTTTCCCTAAATATTAATATAAATGATTTTCAAAATACAAGCTATGAATTTTTTGAGCTTTTTTGAATCACATAGAAAGGAAAACGAGTCTCTAAATTTGTTAAATGTTAGTTTATCTCCTCATTTGAGAGAAGAAACTGAAGAACAGAAAGATAAAGTAATTTTGTCAAAATCTAATAGTCTCTGGCACCACTTGCAGTTGAAACTTAGCCTCTGTGGTCGATGGGGCCTGCCAGTAAGAACCTAGAGATCTGTAGGGTTTGTCAATGATGTTTAACTTCATTTAATGACTTCCTGTCATTATTTATACTTTTGCTGTTTGTGTCACAACAGGTTTGTTTAAAGCACAAAGTTACACCTGCTCATAGAAATATTTGTTTATTGAGCCAAGTTCAATGTGGATGCATAGTTGACATAAAAATCACATTAGCACTTTGGATCTAGCGATCTGAATAACTTAAGTAGAAAAGAATGTACTGAACCAGACAGCATATTTTGGAATTTGTTGATTAGGTCTCTAACATCTGAATGTGAAGAATGCAGGATATAAGAAGTTCAAGAAGGGAGCTTAAGCTTAATGAATACCTTTTTTCCCCAGTGAATGCAAGTAACTATAATCAACATATTACTGATTTCCTTGTTTAATTTTCTAAAAAATTTAAATCCCAACAATCCTCAGTTATAATGTAAATGTGATTGTTGAAGGATATATTATCTGTAGATCAGTGGATTGGAGTAGTTTTGACAGAATTCAAAAGTGTGTGTGTGTGTGTATGTGTGTGTGTGTGCGTGTGTGTGTGTGTGTGCTCAGCTGCTCAGTCGGCCAGCTCTTTGCAACCCCTGGACTGTGGCCCACCAGGCTCCTCTGTTCACGGAATTTTCCAGGCAAGAATACTGAAGTGGGTTGCCATTTCCTTCTCCATATCTATATATACATGTGTGCATATACGTATATAATGGGCCAGTAGTTAACACCTGTTTTGTATCTAGTTTTATACTGAGCATGATAGAGAACACAAGAAACTCTCAAGAAGCATATAATCCAATTGATGAGAGAACAAACACACAAGAAGTAATTCAAGAACAATTAGGGGCTGGAAACAGGAAAACATTTAAGTTTTGCTGTTGTCGTGTCCTGGCTATTATAAATAGTGTTGCAATAAACACTGGGGTACATGTGTCTTTTTGAACTATGATTTTCTCTGGGTCTTTGCCCAGTAGTGGGATTGCTAGGTCACATGGTAGTTCTATTTTTAGTTTTGTAAGGAACGCCCATTCTGTTCTCCATAGTGATTGTATCAATTTGCATTCCCATCAACAGTACAAGAGTAGTCCTTTTTCTTCACATCCTCTCCAGAATTTATTGCTTATTTTTTTTAGATTTTTTGTACAATTTTTTTTAGATTTTTTGACGATGGCCATTCTGACTGCGAGATGATACCTCACTGTAATTTTGATTTGCATTTCTCTAATAATTAGTGATGCTGAACATCTTTTCATGTGTCTGTTTGTCAACTGTATGTCTTCTATAATTACAACATGGAAGCAACCTAAATGTCCATCGACAGAAGAATGGATAAAGTTGTGAAATATATCATATATACAATAGACTATTAGTTATAAAAGGAACAAAATTGGGTCATTGGTTAAGACATGGATGGACATAGAGACTGTCATACAGAATGAAGTAAGTTAGAAAAACATATATTAATGCATATATGTGGAATCTGAAAAAATTGGTATAGACGATCTTATTTACAAAGCAGAAACAGAGACATAGATGTAAAGAACCAAAGTATGGATAATCAGGGGGAAAGGGGGATAGGATGAATTGCGAGATTGGGATTGACATATGTACACTATTAAAAAAAGAAAAAAGAAGAAAACATTGCTTGTGAACTGGACTTCAGAGAGACTTGACATCATCTTAGCACACAGGATCTGAATAGGCAGATGAGAAGAGAAAGAAATTTCTATGAGTCAAAGAAGAATGGCTTAAGTAAATGGACACTTGTAAGAAGAGCAGAGAAGAGAAACCAGGTTGACTCTAAAAACGAATGGAGTGTCCACTAATGGCCAGCGTGGGGCCCCTAAGTTGCTAGTGACACAGTGTATACCTTTCACTGTCAAGAATTAATGTCCGGCATGAGAGTGTTTCATCTTATCAGCACTAGGAAAGAGCTGAATGTGTAGAAGCTATTACCTTCTTTTTAGTATTGTGCTATACTGGTCCTGGTTTATGTTCTTATGATACCTTATTTTTTAACATTGATTTACATGTTTTTAATCTTTGACATATAAAAAGTATATTTAAAATATACATGCAAAATACTATATATAAGTTACAAAGCACAATGATAAAACAAACACCCCAAATCCATCACCTGACTTAAGAATTAGAACATTTCTAATAACCTTCATATACCTATGAATTCCTTCCTAATCCCATCTCTTTTATCCCCCTACCCCCGAGAATAGCCACCATTTCAAGTTTTTCATTCCCTTCTTTCAATATAATTCTACCACTTGACGTATGTTTTCCTAAAGAATATACTACTTAGACTTACTAGTTTTGAGCCTTAGAAAAATGACATTCTATGACTGCTTTTGTTCAATCAATATTATGCTTTTTTACAGACAAATTTTATTTTATTGAGATATGTATTTTTACAAGTCCTTGTTTTATTTTTTATTTTTAACAAATATGATGCTTTTAAGATTCATTCAGTTGTGAGTTGCAACCTACTCACGTAAGACTAGAAGGCCCAAATGCCACTTCAGATGGGTGGCTTGAAGTCAGCATTTATATTATATTTATATCATGGAAACCAGCAATCTGTACAAACCAGGGCTTTTCATTTTCAGACAATTGTTAACATTTACCAGCATACCACTTATATCATCCGTCCTGAGTGTAGCTGACATGCATTCAGTTTCCCACAGTATAACAATTCCACAGTTTATCCATTTTCCTGTCCACCATCATACTAACAAATTTGCTTACATTTCATGGTACATGAGACGTGCTTTCTAACATATTTATCCAGAAGTGAAGTCTCTGGGCTTCACTCAGATTTTAGGATAATGGAAAACTATTTCCAAAATTGTTTATGCCTCAGCTGTTGTATGAATCTCTTTTTGTCTCGGTCTTCACCAGCACTTGATTTTGTCAGATTTCTCAGTGTCACATAAAAAGTCATAAAACAGCATCTCTCAAGGGCCTTACTTTTCCTTGGTTACTAGAGTAAAATATTTTTCATATGCTCATTGGCCATTTGTGTTTCCTCTTCTGTGAAATATCTATTGCTTATTTTTCTATTGGTTTGCTGATCCTTTGTTTATTGAATTATAGATACACTTTACATTTTTTGAATATTAATCTTTGATCAGTGACAAATATAGTTTCCTATTTTGTAGCTTATCAACCTCTTTTTTTCCTGCCATTTTTTGATGAATAAGAATTCTTAACACTCTATAATTGAGCTTTTTTAATGTTTAGGAATTTTTGCATCTTGTTTAAGATGTCCTTCTCTAGCCAGGTGTAAGGAAAATGTTTTCCCATAGTTTCTCTTCTAATTATTACAATTGAATGTATGGACTGCTTCCTGATAGAACAACGAACGATGAAGCAGTGATATACCTTACATGCCACTGTAGTGGCATTACATGTACTTATTTATATATTCAGCAAACATCTTGAAGTGCCCTGGCATGAACTTAATATGCTAAGCCAAGGAGTTTGAATTTTGTTCTATAGAAAATAGAACCAAAAATAAATAAATTTTTTTTATTTAAATAAATAAAATTTATTTTTAGAAATATAATGAACCAAATGGGGTGAGATTGTACAAGGAAAATCTATTTATAGAGCTCTTACACTAAATGGAGAAGGACAAAGGCGTAGACTAGGCAGTCTTGGGGGAAACGAGACTGGCTTGGTGACAATGACGTAATTTGAGTTCAATTTAATGTAGGGCTGAGAGAGGTGAAAGTAAATCAAGTCTGATATTGACATTTCTGCCCAGAAGACTGAAAGGATCCACAAAATGAGAATGGGAGTAGGTGATGTAAGTTCCAAAACCAAGCTGGAATTAGTGACAAACTCTGAGAGTAGAAATGTGGTCACCCTGTATCTTAAACAAGCACAGGAGTTAAGAGGCTGCTTCTCACACTTCTTTTTCTCCTTTGCCCTTAGCTTCCTGACACACAAAACCTGCAGGAGTGGTGGGCGGATGACTGACAGCTATGGTGATTTGGTGCAAGAAAAGATGCTTGGTTTCATTTTCTTTTTAAAGACATCTTTAAGTGACACTAAAATCACAATATATCTTGTTGGATTTAAAACTCACCCAAAGACTCTGAGACTATTTCATCTGGAGATTGAAGTATTTGTGAAGTCTCTTCTGTCCTTTCTGCCAGGTTGTCTCCTTGAAGCCTAAATGATTAAAAACGGTTATTGAAACCTCCAGTAATGTTGACTCGTGAAATGTGAGCTATATGTTATTGGCAACATGACTATGAACTTCTAAATTCTAAAACCAGGCATGCTTCTTCCAAGTAGAAATAAAGCTTTACTGAAATCTTTGTCATATAGTGTTTTTTTTGCTTTTCTAACCTTTAAGCAAAAGGCTTTCATCTTTTCTCCTGTATCCATGGGAAGATTAGTCTAGGTAGAATCTGCTTTTCTTCTTAGCCTGAGGAAGATTTATAAGTAAATGTTTTCACGGACACTGCAATGGGGAAGTGAGTGGAAGAAAAGCAAGCATCCAACATAGTGTGCTCGCCTGACTTCTGGGTCCAGGGGCCTGAGAAGGTTTCCATGGTTACACAGAGGTTCATCAAATACAGTTTTCCAAACCAATCAAACCTGAGCTTAAAGGCCTGCAGGTCAAAATCTGTTTCATCAGGGGGCATGAAGATTCAATACGTGGATGGCCCAGGGTTCTCAAAGACACTGGGTCTTCTTCAGGAGAGGAAGATTGCACAGGGACTTTCATGACAATAGATTTCTGAGCTTCTATATCCTCACCTCTGTAGTGAGGTTAGTCTGGGCTTAGTTATACTGTGAAAGCACTCTATCAAAAGAGGTACAGCTCATCAATAAACATGGGAACTCTGACCTAAGGAAACAGAATAAGCTCTGCTAACACTGGAGGACAGTTATCAAATAATCCAAAGGTTGGAGGTTTCTGCCAGTGCCTTACTTTTTTTCTTGCATTTCCTGATGGTGAGTACCCTCATGGGAGAGTATTAATGAAAACATGACATATACTATTAATATTTTTAAAAATGCAAACTCAAATACAATCCATAACTGTACTAGAATTTTTCATAGTTAAAATCTTCAACTCTTTTATACCTTTATCTGTATATACCACAGTGGAATCCAATAATGTATATGCATGACTCTCTTTATTTTTTGTATAAGTATAAATATTGTGCATTATACTTTTATTCCTACAATAATAAATTTTACGCATTTATGTATGTATTATACATTTATTGTTGGTGGTGGTGGTTAGTGACTCAGTCATGTCTGACTCTTCCCTTGAGGCTCCTCTGTCCATGGAATTCTTCAGGCAAGAATACTGGAGTGGGTTGCCATTCCCTTCTCCAAGGCATCTCCCCAACCCAGGGATGGGGACCAAACCCATGTCTCCTGAATTGGCAGCACTGAGCCACCTGAAAAGCCCCATGACACATTTATACTTACATATTATCTTCTATACACAAAGTTACTGTATTATATAAGCTAATTAAATAATTCTCAAGAGTAATTTGCTGATAGTCATATAAAACTTTTCAGTCAAAAATCTTACACTTCTAATTAAGTTTTAATATTTACTCTAAAAAAAAGGCATCATTTTTAAGTGACTGATTTAGCTACATACTTCTCAAATCTGCCCAGTTCCTTCTTTTTATTTTGTTTACTTCTAATCATTGGGGTAAGTATTTTACTCATCAGCAACATCAAATATTCTTTTTTCATCAAAATGATCAAAGAGAGAATATATGTAGGTATACAAGACATTGAAGTGTGTAAATAAAGATTACTATTAAAAATTGACAATCAGTTACAACACATTTGGGTATCTACCATTAGGTTAAAAACCTAAATGATGACTCCCCTCTCAGCCCAGTGGTTATGACAGTATACTTCCAACACAGAGGACATGGGTTTGATCCCTGCTTGGGGAACTAAGATGGTACATGATGCATGGAGCAGCCAAAAAATTTTAAAATACCTAAACAGAAAATAAATCTCCAATAAAGGTAGAATAAAACAAGAAATCAAATCTAAGTTGCAATTTTTTTTATTCATGGCAAGCTTCAATAAAAACAAATACTTGTTTAGTATTTATCAATATGCTCAATAATAACCCAAATGTTGTGGCAATGTAAAGAAATAGGAACTGTCCTTGATTTCATGGAGTTCTCAATTGAGCTGAGTTGAAAAGAAAAATGGCCAGGATAACCACCAACAAATTGGGTGGCCTTGAAGCTGCCTCATCGTTGTCCGAACTGTACCCTCCAGACACCTTTGGAGTTGAATTCGCCGTGACTTGGCATCAACCCCATTGAGGAATGCCTCTGAGCCCCACTATCCTTGAGTGGTCTGCCAATGTTTCCCAAGCTGAAATCCACACAGCACTACTTCTGTAAGAGCTTAATAGGTGCTATGCAAACAAGGGTTGTGTGGGCAAGTCCGGGAAATACAGTTGCAATAAAAGTTAAATCACTTTTTTTTTCTTTTACATTACAAGAGTTGTACTCATACCCTCAAACATTTTCTCTTTGCTTTCTGAAACTCTCCTTCCATATTAAGCACTCTTCTATATTCTCAGCCTCTAAATAAAATGTTTCTTGCTCCTCCTGTCATAAGGAAAGCCTTTTCTCATCTAAGAATAGGACATCCCTTTTTCCTCTAAGAATATTATCGTACCTCCTCTTCAAAGGAGGCTGTGTAGCCCCTCAACCTCAGCTAACAGAAGGGTATAAAGATTAACTTGTATTCTCTCTGCCTGGGGAGACTTTGATCAGGCTCAAAATTTTCTTCTTCAACTCAAGTGTCACTATTATCTTGAATGAAATTTGTGTTTACGTATATGTACTGACTAATTTCAAAGTCCCTCAATCTCAAATCTGGAGTCTTTCCTTCCATTTCACCTTCCCCAACCCAAAGGACAGATAATTCAATTGCTTTGTCAGAAATCTTAAAATCCAGTGTTCTGTTCTCTGATAACAAACTCACTTCCTTTAGGTGATTTCACAAATTAGCTTTTTTATTTATTTAGTTTTGGCTGCACTGGGTCTTTGCTGCAGGGGGTGGGCTTTCTCTAATTGCTGCTCGCAGGCTTAGTTGCTCCACAGCATGTGGGACCTTAGTTTCCTGACCAGGGATTGAACCTGCGTCCCCCACATTGAAAGACAGATTCTTAACCACTGGGCCACCAGGGAAGTTCCTCAACTTCCTCTTCAATCAAATACATATCTGCATCTTCTCTCAGTTCTCTCCCGGGTTTTGCTCCTCTCCTGATTTCCTTCCTGCCCTACTCAGATGGGACCTATTGTCCCCTCAATCCCCATGCACCCACATCTTTTAGTCATTACTGCCAACCAGACCCTAATCCTGTATTAACCTGTCATTTTTGTTTACATGGCAGCTTAAAACTACTGGGAAGGATTATGACACTCTAGGACTGATGAGTACAAACAAATCAATAGTTCCCAACTTTAAACTTCAGCTTGTCGGTAGATTTTCTTCCATTCCTTTCAAAGTCTTCAAAAATATCACCTCTCTTTTGTGTCCATCCAAAAAATTACGTAATCAAAAATAAAGACCTTCTACTCCCACTCACACAGCACCTGTAGAAGTATCTTTACCCTGACTTGTATTCACCACCTTCCAAATTCACAAGAGAGTGAGAGACCCTCTCCCCTGTCCAAGGTTTAGATCATCCATCAGGCTGGTGATTTGGGTCCCATCATCTCATCTGCCTCTTCATTTATTTTACGCACCACCACTCATTCTATTCATCTCTGTGGCTCATTTCCCACAGCATAGAAATAAGCTCACTTCTCTTTCAACCTTAAACAAACAAACAAAACAACATCCCTTCCATAATTATCTAAAACATCTACCTATTGCTTTTTCTAGCTCATTATTCTTTGAGTCAAACTCCTTAAAAATGCTTCCATCAATGCCTTTTAAAAAAAATCAAAGTATAACATAAGACATCCTGTTAGTTTCAAGTGTACATCATAGTGATTTTATATATATACACATAAATATATATAGCAGTCAGTCAGTCAGTCAGTTCAGTAGCATCTGACTCTTTGCGACCCCATGAACTGTAGCACGCCAGGCCTCCCTGTCCATCACCAACTCCCGGGGTTTACTCAAACTCATGTCCATTGAGTCGGTGATGACATCCAACCATCTCATCCTCTGTTGTCCCCTTCTCCTCCCACCTTCATTCTTTCCCAGCACCAGAGTCTTTGCCAATGAGTCACTGCTTCGCATCAGGTGGCCAAAGTATTGGAGTTTCAGCTTCAACATCAGTCCTTCCAATGAACAGTCAGGACTAATTTCCTTTAAGATGGACTGGTTGGATCTCTTTGCAGTCCAAGGGACTTCCAAGAATCTTTTCCAACACCACAGTTCAAAAGCATCAATTCTTCAGTGCTCAGTTTCTTATAGAAAGCTGAAATATGTATATAAATGTGTGTATATATATATATATATATATATATACACATATACATTTTGAAAGGGTCACTAAGAAAAGTATAGTTACCATCTGCCACCAAGCAAAGTTATTACAATATTATTGACCATATTCCTTATGCTCTACTTTGCATCCCCATGACTCACTTCTTTTATAACTGGATGTTGATATCTCTTAATCTCTTTTACTTATTTTGGCTGCCCCTCAACCTCCCTCCCGTCTAGTAACCAACAGTTTGATCTCTGCATCCATGAGTCTGTTTCTGTTTTATCTGTTCCTGTTTTGTTTTCTAGATTCTACATATGAACATGTGAGTTGTCCCATATCTTGGCTATTATAAATTGCAAATAATGCTGCAATGAATATATGGGTGCAAATATCTTCCTGAGTTAGTGTTTTTGTTGCGTTTCCAGAGAAATACTCAGAAGTGGAATTGCTGGATCACATGGTAGTTCTATTTTTAATTTTTTGAGGAACCTCTGTGCTGTTTTGTAAAGCAGTCACACCAACTTACATTCCTACCAACAGGGCATGAGGATTCCCTTTTCTCTGTATCCTTTCCAGAACCTGTTATTTTTCGTTTTTGATAATAGCTGTTCTGACAACTGTGAGGTAGTGACTCATTGTGGTTTTGATTTCCATTTCCTTGATAATTAGTGATGTTGAGCATCTTTTCAGGTGCCTGTTGGCCATCTACATATTTTCTTTAAAAAAAGAAAAAAGGTCTATTCAGGTTCTCTGCCTATTTTTTAAATCCAGTTTTTTAAGTTTTTAAATTTTGAGTTGCACAAGCTCTTCATATATTTTAGATATTAACTCTCCACCAATGCCTCTACTTCCACAGTTTCAATTCACCTCTCAATCTATTTTAATTTGGTTTGTCCTGCTGCCATTCTGAGACGATTGGCTACACACTAAGACTGCCTGATCTTCTACTTGCCACACACAGAGGAAAACTTCCTGATCTTGTTTTTATTTTACTTTCATTTCTACTTTGTGTGAACACTCTTTTCCCAGTCTGTACCATCTCCCTGAATCAGTTCACCCACTCTTTTGGTTTAACTACATGTAGGGTGGTTTTTCAAATCTTTATCTTGAGTTTTCAACCTGAGATTGGTATAACCAAATACTAACTGGACATTTTAATTGAACTAACCAGAAACATCTCAAAGCAAATTGTCCAGAGCAAACTCTTCTGCATCATACCCTGCCTTGTATGACACATGGCTAATCAATCTGATTCTTATTAATTATACTTCCTAAAGGAATTTCCTGAATCCAGTACTTCTTTATTCTACTACTACAATCACACTGCTCATCTTGACTTGCTCGGATTATTACATAGTTTCCTTGATGATATTTATACACAGAAACTGTTCTTCAAAAATTCATTTTCCATATGGCTACCAGAAAATTCCAAACAAATCCTCATGCTTTATTATTCTCATGCTTTAAATATTTCGATGCAAGGGATTTTAACACGAGTATTCTTAAGGGATCCATAAACAGGTTTCAGGGGAATCACTGTAATTCACAATAAATGGAATAAAAAGTTTTTGGTGGATGTGCCCTTTTTTGGACAGGGAGACAGTAACCTCAACCAGATGCTCAAAACTAATCTTTGACTCAAAAGACTTTAAGAACTACCATTTTTACTGGAGTCTCTTGTGCAAAATGAGTTATGGTTTCCTTACCAAATCATTCAAAAGTCTCTATTGCACGACCCCTACCTGTGTCTGCAACTTCACCTTCTTGGATATTTCACCGTGGATTTTATACTCCATAAACTCCAAACTGCTTTTACTTTTGTGCAGATATTTTATTAAGCCTCTCTGGCTTATAATTATCTCTGGCAGAATTTACGTTCCCCTCATTTACTTTTTGGCTTAATCCTAGGTTTTAATTACAGATTCTCCTTTTTTCAGTTTTTCTTCCAGAAGTCTTAGTACCTATGCAAATCTTTACCATAGTTCTTACTTTACTATGTTTTGTTTGCTTTGATGTCTATCAACACACACCAAGTATCTTAAAGATGAGTTTTATTTTTCATATTTTTATGTCTCTAAAGCCTAGTTCAGATTGAGATACATTGCAAACTCTGAGAGAGATTTCTTAAGGTATTTTTTAGCGATGAGCTCACCTTTGAGAAAAGGAGGAAAAGAGGACCCAATCTATGTATAAGGAATTTTCTACAGGATATCTGAGTATATTTACATTCTCTTGAAAAGAGGTAAAAATCATCCTGCATCTCTTAACCTGGTTCACCCTAATACAGATGTAAACCAGAGGCTTACGTGCAATCCAATTTATGGTCTGGGGTGGGGGCAGGAGTGAGGAACACAGAGTGACACATAAAAGAAGAGAAAGGTGTGTTATTGAGTCATACCCTTTACTGGTGGTTGCTGCTCAATCCCACAAGAATTCTAAGGATCCTTGCAAAACATGTCCACTTGAAGAATGAAAGCATAGAGCATGTATCCATAGGCTCCTGGTCAAGGGTGGTCCCTGATCATTGATCTCCCTGATCTTTTCAGTTGTGCATACATCAGTTTAGAATGATTCTCATTAGTCATCCCAGGGCAGGAAATGAGATGTAAAAGATACCAGTGTAACTGAGATGCTAAAGTTTGCACATGCACAAAGCTGGCTCCCACAGTTGGAAGAAGCATATGCCAAAACAGTTGCTAATAAAAGTTGGGGCATTTTAAGTGAGGTACAAGCAGAGGAGATAAAGATATTAAATGTGTTTAGGTATCAAACAAATGAATCAGATTTCATTTTAATTGAACTGACTTGGCTAGGAAAAATCTCCAAGTTTATGAGTCAACAGTCACTTTCCATTGATTCAGTCTTAATGGTGAATAAGCCAATGAAAGATAGCATCCTCAGAGACTACTATAGTGCATATCACAGCCTAGCATAGTACCAGGCACATGTACGTGATCAATAGACATTTGTTAAGTAAATGTTGCTGAAAAGTCCCTATGTCTTACCAAATAGACTTAAGGCAGATGGACCAGTCAAGAGGAAACATATAGAAGCTCATTCAGGAGACTGGTGGCTGTAGCAGTGATTCAAAGTTTGCTTGCTTGGTAATGTTTTGAGATCCAGCTGATTCCAATGTCTTGCTTTGTAAGAAGAAACAAGGAAACAAAAACTAGGGCCAAGTGTCCAGTCCTAGTCCAAAATGTTGGTTACAACACACCACCAGCAGCCATATGCATTCTGGGGGCAAGGTTTGAATAGTGTAAGCAGTGGGAGGATAGTGATGAGTGTTACTTTTTTATACTTAAAAAAAAAAATCCAAAACACTCAATATTTTTCTTTTTTAAAAGCCTCTGGTACTATCAGTTCAGTTGAACCATGTGATGTGACAAGACTCAAATAAGTGTATTCTAAATTTTTCATTTGGCCTAGAAGACATTCAGTCATCTTTCTGTTTTCATGCTATCATGCCATGTATTCTATACTTCAATCTTCCCTTAATACTTTCTGGAAGAAAGCAGTATCTAACTAAAGAGTAAAGAAAGAAAGAAAGTGAAGTCGCTCAGTCATGTCCAACTCTTTGCCACACTGTGAACTGTAGCCTACCAGGTTCCTCCATCCATGGGATTCTCCAGGCAAGAATACTGAAGTGAGTTGCCATTTCCTTCTCCAGGGAATTTTCCCGACCCAGGGATCGAACCCAGGTCTCCCGCATTGCAGGCAGACGCTTTACCCACTGAGTCACCAGGAAGCCCTAACTAAAGGGTAAACACTCATCAATTATTTTTTTTTTAAACTAAATTGAATACACTATGGCATGCATGAAATTAAATGCCAGGTTAACATTTCTAACTTATCTAGTTCAGAGGAGATGATGAATAGAATCTGGATTTATTCAAGAAATGTTAATGGAGTAGGTGGTACTTGCACTGGGCTTTGAAAATGCTGAAATTCGATTAGGTGAAGAAAAAGAGGAAGGGTGTTTCAAAGAAAGAGTAGTGAAATAATACAGTACACTTACTTTGGAAAAAGAAGTCTTCCTTGAGGGGGGGGGAAGATGAGAAAAGAAAAGAGAGAGAGAGAGGGAAAACCAAGTATAACAAAAAACTAACAGCTTCAGTGAAAGTAGTGTATTGAAAGCAACAAACACATCTAGATTATAAAATGTATTCAGATGGGATCTTGCAAATTAAACAAAAAGATGTAGACTTAATGAAACAGGAAACTGTGAAAGTTTTAAATTATTGCCTAATATAATAAAAGCTGCACTAAGAAAATAATATTCATTGGGGCCTCTTGGAAGGCCATTTGGGAAGCTTTTACAACTTTCACTTTTCACTTTCATGCATTGGAGAAAGAAATGGCAACCCACTCCAGTGTTCTTGCCTGGAGAATCCCAGGGACGGGGGAGCCTGGTGGGCTGCCATCTATGGGGTCACACAGAGTCGGACACGACTGAAGCGACTTAGCAAGCAAGAAATAGAAGATCAAAGCATGGAATAAGGAGGAGGGTCTAGGCAGGTGCCTACAGTGGCGCAAGCACTGTTCCAGTTTGGGGGGCTGGGGGACAGGAGCTGTGGACACAGTGAACCAAATTTCCATCCTCACGGAGCTTTCATTTTAGATGTGGTGGTGGAGGTGCAGAGAGGCAGCTGGATAGAAGGGAGATGCTGAGCAGACTGAGTTGTGCACCAGGCTTACCCTCCCTGGGCTCCAAAATCTCTACAAAGAACAGACATGATTTAGCAACTGAACAAAAATGACGACTTAATTTAGCTATTTTGAAGGACATGAGATTCTGTTTCACTGGAAAACAACAGTATATCATAAATGCCAGTTGGATCCAGGGAACCATCATAAACAGTTTAGGTTTTAAGAAATTTTGAACCATTTTCTACAAAGGGGTAGAAGATTACCTTATCTTTGTCCTCCAATGTCTTCCTTTAATTCTCAAAGTGTCTTTCATAACATTGGTCATAGAGTTATTTCTAAGTCTCTTTCTAAATGTTCATTTTCCATTTCAGGATTCCAGTATGTTTCTCTAGAATTATTTTTTGAAAGAAATTCTAACAATTTAGGGGTGGGCTTCTCTTGTGGCTCAGCTGGTAAAGAATCAGCCTGCAATGTGGGAAACCTGGGTTTGATCCCTGGGTTGGGAAGATCTCCTGGAGAAGGGAAAGGCTACCCACTCCAGTATTCTGGCCTACACTTCCATGGAGTGTATAGTCAATGGGGTCACGAACAGTCAGACACGACTGAGCAACTTTCACTCACTCATTAACAATTTATTGTCACTTAATTTCAAAGTCTTAAAAAAGGCAAATTGTCATCAACATCAAAAATTTATCAGGGATCTTCGGAGGCAAAGCCCTTCACTGAGTAATGAGACTGCAATCTGCTGTAAGAGCTGGGTGTATTTTCAGGATCTCTCCAGTTACTTGTCAAGCTTCCTGAGGTTTCAAAGATCAGGTCTGTTATCCTCCACACCGTCAGGGCTTAGCATACTAATTTAATTTGTCTGCCCCTCCTACCCCGCCGAGTAACTATCTGATGTAAATAGCATCTTATCTGAAGTCACTAAAGACTTCTAAGAGTGCCTTCTCTACTCTAGAAGAATGGCACTGCTGCCTGTGGAACTTTGCTGCCCTCCACCCAAGTCCCAACTAAGTCTCAGTTCCTCAGGGAGTTCCCTGGATGTTCTTCCTTTCATTCTGCTTTCCAAACCCACTGACTCCATCTCTGGGTCTCCCTTACCCTTGGCCATTCCAGTTGACATTTGGTGGGTGGTCTGGCCCTCTGACACCATTTCTCACGCCCCCCTAGCTGCAGTATCTGTGTGCCAGATAGAGTTCTACCTTCCAGAACCTCTGATAAACACTTCTACTCCAGGAACTCCTCTGCCAACAGGAAGTTTCCAACAGTACCTAGATTTCACTCTTTATTTTAGTTGCTGTTCATTGTTGTTCAGGTACTAAGTCATGTCCCACTCTTAGCAACCTCATGAACTGCAGGATGCCACGTCTTCCTGTCCTTCACTGTCTGCCGGAGATTGCTCAAACTCATGTCCACTGGTTTGATGATGCCATCCAACCATCTCATTCTCATCATCCCCTTCTCCTCTTGCCCTCAATCTTTCCCAGTATCAGAGTCTTTTCCAATGAGTCAGCTCTTTGCATCAGGTGACCAAAGTATTGGAGCTTCAGCTTCAGCATCAGTTCTTCCAATGAATATTCATGGTTGATTCCCTTGAGGATTCCTTGAGGACTGGTTTGATTTCCTTGAGGACTGGTTTGATCTCCTTGCTATCCAAGGGACTCTCAAGAGTCTCCTCCAGCACCACAGTCTCAGCCTTCTTTATGGTTCAACTCTCAAATCCATACATGACTACTGGAAAAACCATAGCTTTGAGTATATGGACCTTTGTCAGCAAAGTGATGTCTCTGCTTTTTAATATGCTGTCTAGGTTTGTCATAGTTTTTCTTCCTAGAAGCAAGTATCTTTTAATTTCATGGCTGCAGTCATCATCCACAGTGATTTTGGAGCCCAAGAAAATAAAGTCTCTCACTGTTTCCACTTTTTCCCCATCTATTTGCCATGAAGTAACGGGACCGGATGCCATGATCTTCGTTTTTCAAATGTTGAGTTTTAAGCCAGCTTTTTCACTATCCTCCTTTATTTGAAGTCATGATCTTAGTTTTTCAAATGCTGAGTTTTCAGCCAGCTTTTTTTCACTCTCCTTATCTTAGTATATTCTCTTAAAAACCTTCCTTCTAGCATTCATCTGCGGGCACTCTATTTCTTGTCTCTTGCTGTTTATGTCACGTGAGGTAACAATGCATCAAGACAAAGCACCTTTCTCCTGACCCTGGAATGGAATAGAGTAACACTCCCCTTCACCAGAGGGCTTTCTTTATGTTCTGCTTTTTAAATTCTCTCCCTTGTTCACACGAATCTCTGAACATAAACCTCTAAAACAAAATGATGGATGGTGACATGCTCTTTCCTCTCACATTTTCCTTTTAACTTCCTATCTCCTGAAAGTGAGACATGAGCCTGCAAACTATCGGTAACTCTCTAATCAAATTTATAGTTCTCTCACACAAGTCTGATTGCAGACGGGACGCTGCTGTTGGTGGCCTCTTATCTAGGCTGCTAATTACACTCCTGGCAGAAGTTTAAGCATTTTAAAACCAAATCTAAGGAGGGCACACATGGAGAATAGATTTTTTGGTTTTTTTTCAGTCTCTTCTGCTTTACCTCAATTCAGATATAAAAATGTCAACACAAAATTAGGTAGAGAAGATGACGCATGGAGCAGGACTGATCCTTACCACCCCTTGGGACTAGCTAAACAGGATTTTCCAGGCAGATTGACCAGAATGTGGACCACTGACACACACCCTGGCCAGGTTATTACTCACACCATGGATGACCCAGGGGACATTCCAACCTTCCTGAAATTCGAGGCAGTCATGAAAAAGGATTACATTCAAACTGCCAGACTGCCCTGGGGCTAAGGAAACGCCAAGAGAAAACAGCCAAGCACAGAATGTCTGAGCTAAAAGCAGCTCTGGGCATTGGAATCCACAAGCTTCCTTCCACATGACCATTCGTCCGCATTTTAAACTGGATTTCTTGTCTCTAAAATGATCTGGCGAAGTGTGGGTATGCTTTCAGCCTGCCACCATCCATAGAGAGCACCCTTTTAAAAATCTATCCACATAGAAATAGGCAGTTGAGGTCCTTACTGGACAGACAGTGTAGAGCAATGTTCTCAGTTTCTAGGGTGCTAGACTCGCCTGGACTGCAGGAGTCCCCAGCCTCCAGGCCACAGACCTCCTCCGAGCTGACAGGTACCTCCTGTCAGATCAGTGGCAGACTTAGATTAGAAATAAAGTGCACAATAAATGTAATACACTTGAAATATCCTGAAACCATCTCCTATCCCCCAACCCCTATCTACGGAAAAATCGTCTTCCACAAAACTGGTCCCTGGTGCCAAAAAGTTTGAGGACTGATGACCTGGAGGACTTCTTAAAACATAGATTGCTGAGTTTTATCCACAGAGTTCCTGAGTCCGGTCTGGAGGGTGGTCCAGGAATTGTCTTTATGCCAAGTTCTCAGGTGATACTGATACTGTCAGGTAGGACACAGTCCCCCATAAGGGCCTCCTCTTTATATTAACAGCTCTGGTAGTGGATGGACCTCCCATTCATCCTCAGTGTGTAGTAGTAGTAGACTATGTATGGAATGCCAAAAATAGGTAAGACTCTACCAGAGAATGTTGGTGTTTTTCTTTCTCCAACTAGCGACTTTTAGCTGAACACTCAGTTTTACTCCCAAGTATGTACGGTTTTTCCAGTAGTCATGTACAGACCTGAGAGTTGTATCATAAAGAAGGCTGAGCACTGAAGAATTGATGCTTTCAAACTGTGGTTCTAGAGAAGACTCTTGAGCGTCCCTTGGACTGCCCGGAGGTCAAACCAGTCCATCCTAAAGGAAATCAACCCTGAATATCCATTGGAAGGACTGATGCTGAAGCTGAAGCTTCAATACTTTGGCCACCTGATGTACCTTTGGCACCTGAAGAGCCAACTCATTATAAAGTCTCTTATGCTGGGAAAGATTGAGGGCAGAAAGAGAAGGGGGCGACAGAGGATGAGATGATTCAATGGATATTAGTTAGAGAAATGTCCCATAGATAGTGGAAGTCTGGCATGCTGCAGTTCATGAGGTTGCAAAGAGTCAGACTGAAAGTGTGAATGCATTAGCCGCTCAGTTATGCTCAACTCTTTGCAGTCCCATGGACTACAGCCCACCAGGCTCCTCTGTCCATGGCATTTTTCAGGCAAGGATACAGGAGTGGTTTGCTTTTTCCTTCTCCAGGGGATCTTCCCAACCAAGGGATCGAACCCAGGTGTCCTGTAACACAGGCACAATTCCATCTTATCGAAGTTAGAAATCTCAGAGTAGACTGCACTTGAGTTTGGGGTGCTGCATCTGTAGCCTCCATCAGAGCATTGCTTAGCAAGTCTTCCTGGTAAGCAGCATCCAGCATAGAGCAGCTGTGGGAAGTCTCCTTAAAGTGCTGATTTCTAACAGGTTGAAAAATGGGATTGTGTGGGGAGCCAAACCACCCTTTTGAAAAACTGCCAAAGCTTTTGTTCCCTCCTCAGCCATTCCTTCCTTTAATCAGAGACCTCTCCCTCATGGTCCTGAAATGGAAAGCTGCCTCACATGCCTATCTGATGGGAGACCACCCCCTCTTTTGTATGTGGCCCTGGAACATCTGTTAGATGGCTGAGTTCTGTATATAGTCGATCCCTCTCCCTCTCTGACATGATCAGATTTTTCCATGCCACAGCCCTGGAAGTGACAGTATGGTGTGCTGCCTTAGTCAGATGGTTCAAGTGCCTTTCTTTGTGATTTCCATTCCATAAGATTGGAAGTAATTGAAAGTAATTTGTGATGAGCAGCAGAATTATGAGGCAGACTGAAATTCCCAAATTACCAGTAATATTACATTGTACCAAAGAGCACTAAGAGTTTAGCAGGGTTCTATACACCCACAGATGGCAACTGAGGGAATATTACCAGTGATGCGCACATCACAATATCTGAGACATTGTTACTGGATGTGGAATTAGCATGAGGGAAGGAACCATGGGCAGCCTCCAAGCAATTCTTCTTGAGAAAGTTGTACATTTTTCTAAGGAGGAAATGAAGTTCCAGCAAAACCCAGCAAGTTCCATCTACTTAGGAGAGATCAGAGGTAGAGCAAGGGGGTAAAGTTTAGGAAATGATCCCTTAGAAGGGATCCCTGAGAAGATCCCTTAGAAATCTGAAACCACTGTGTCTGGAGGTTGAAGTCTCAGCCAGGTGAGCCAGATTGATTTATATCAAACAGAAAGGCTCCCAAAGTGGGTATTTTATGACCCTACTTCTTCTCCATGAGAGTAACATTCTCCATATTTCAATAGAACACAGAAGAATATAAGATGTGTGAGTACAGCAACAAAATTTGGTCTCCTCTATGCCATGCTTTATTTATGTACCCATAATAGGGCTTCTCTGGTGGCTCAGCAGTAAGGAAATTGCCTGCCAATACAGGAGACCCAAGAGACGTGGGTTCGATCCCTGGGTCAGGAAGATCCCCTGGAGTAGGAAATGGCAACCCATTCCAGTGTTCTTGCCTGGAAAATTTCACGGACAGAGGAGTCCAGGGGGGTACAGTCCACAGAGTCACAAAGAGTCAGACACGACTGAACACACACCTTTACCTTTAACTAACAGGTGACAGTTACTAATTGAATAAAGTTTCTGTTAGCACTATGCATAAGCTTGATATACTTCTAGGTTTTAAGTTCGTTCTGAGGCAGGAAGCGTAATTTAAGTTTGTTTTTCTCATAACCTTCTGTAATAAATACAACTTGTGTAATAAACGGTTTTCAAATGAGTCAATGTTAAAGTGCTTTGTTTATTAGGATTTGGAAAGCCTACACGGAAATTTGCTGATAAGTAATTTCATGCCCTGGAAAACAAGATTGGCTGAGAAAATGTCAAGTATATGGAGCCCTTGAAGAGATTTTAATAGACAAGATAAAGACCTTCTTTCATTCTTATAACAATGCTCTTAAAATTCTTAAGAAAGACAACACCAAATACAAATGTCTGCACCAGTAGAAAAGGCAATAAGGCATAAAGATTTTAGGATGATTCATCTTTTGGCTTAACAGTCTAAAAGAAGAAATACGTTTGGTGACTTATCACAGAATATAAACACTGCTTTGTTAAATTTTAACTACCTTAGTCTAGAATTTATTTTTTCTGATGTGCACCTCAATTGATCTCCTAAAAGGATCATAGAATTTTTTTTATAGTGAAACTACTTTCTCTCTGATTTCTGCAAACTAAAATAGTTTGCACTGGTAACCAGAGTTAGCTTGTAAGTAAGATTTTCTCAAGGGGTCTTAATTATTTCTTTATCTAACATTGTTATTGTCATATAATTACCATATTTCAAGTCATAAGTTACTCTTCCAAAATTTCATTTCTTTTTCTGACTTTTATATGGCATGATTTAGATGTTATGGGCTTCCCTGAGGGGGCTTAGATGGTAAAAAATCTGCCTGCAACGTGGGAGACCTGGGTTTGATCCCTGGGCTGGGAAGATCCCCTGGAGGAGGGCATGGCAACCCCCTCCAGTATTCTTGCCTGGAGCATTCCATGGACAGAGGAGTCTGGCAGGCTGCAGTCCATGGGGTCACTAAAGAGTCAGACATGACAGAGTGACTAAGAACAAAAAGCATTTAGATATTATAGAATTTCTGGTTTTAAGTAAGAAAATAGACTATTATATTAACATTCTGAAAAAAAATGTTAATTTTAAAACTTAAATGCTCTTTCCTGAAAACACAGATTTACTGAAACATAATACATGATGGCACTGATAACACAGTTATTTGCTTTTCTTTCTAGGTAGTTCATACTCAGTTTTAAGCACTAATGTTTGCAACTGAAATAACTACATACTCTGTGAATTTTGATTCTTATTCTGAAATGTTAGTATTCTTTGTTTTATAGCAATAATATATACAGTCTGATTTGATCTAAAGTATTTATTTTATACCAGTGAGACAAATGAACTGTTCAGTGATTAGGAAGATAACAGAAGACATACAGAGAGATAAACTAAATATATGTTTGACTTGGTTTATGTAGGCCATTTAGAAACTGTGATCCAATTATAAGGGTAATTACCATAACAAGTAATTGAATATAATTATGATTTTAATTTTACTACAAAGGGTACCTGGGAGGTCCAGCATGCCAAGCAAGTGAATGAACAAGAAGCTTCCACATGTGGATATAAATGAGAAATATAATTTTTTCAGTATTTCTTCCCGTTTCTCACATTAGATACCTCATCTTATGCCAGTATGGAAGTTAAATTTTTAAAAAAGAAGATTCATTTAAGTGAAACTTCTCATATTATAAAAACAAAATAGAGTTCTACAAATCCTATTGCTATTACATTATCAGACAGGGTATTTAAGCAAGAATAAATACTAGAATGTTTTCAAAAATTATTATTGTCACATCATGATTGCTATTCTTGATACTACTTATATAGTGATATATAGTGAAAATCGCTGTTGTGTCCAGCTCTTTGAAGCCTATGGACTGTAGCCTGCCAGGCTCCTCTGTCCATGGGATTCTCCAGGCAAGAATACTGGAGCTATTCCCTTCTCCAGGGGATCTTCCTGACCCAGGGATGAAAACTAGTTCTCCTCCCATTGCAGGTAGATTCTTTACCATCTGAGCCAGCAAGGAAGCCAAATAGGAACTCATGATTTTCTGTCATGGCAATTTCTATAACTATTTTATCTACAGAAGTAGCACATAAAGGAAAAATCCTTTCTAAACCAAATCACTTAAAAACATGTTTTTACTGTTGTCATTCTGTCAAACACATTATTTTAATATCCCCAAAGGAAAAAAAAATGTGCCAAATGCGTATAAGGTCTATGATTTTTATTTTCCTAAGATTTTTGAAGGCAGTCCGTTTTTGTATATAATTAATTT
This sequence comes from Bos javanicus, assembly GCF_032452875.1. NCBI lineage: Eukaryota > Metazoa > Chordata > Mammalia > Artiodactyla > Bovidae > Bos > Bos javanicus. The sequence continues at coordinate 32,777,297 of NC_083881.1, read as the reverse complement.
GCTTATATGACAATTATCCTTCAATCTCTGAAAGCCCTTAGAAAATATTCAATAAAAATCTTTTATTAGAGGCTTAAAAAAAAAAAAAGGCTTACAAAAATACAGCAGCAAATACACTGGACATTCCTCTACTTGTGGGGCTCCTTCCCGGTTTGTATGGGAGCTGCAAAATGTTCAGTGCTTTTATTCGCCAGTCACTGAGGAATTAAACAACTTGCCCAAGGATGCTCAGTGAAACTGGGATACTGTTAGATGCTAAAATTTAAGGATTTAAACATCACACTTCATTTGTTGCCATGGGCTCAGCTGGTGGGACAGAAACATCATCTTATTGGATCAACTATCAAATCAGAACAATTCAGTCTGAAAATAAGCTTCATCCTCACAATTTAATCACTTCCTAAATGCCCCTGACCTCCTAATATCATCACCTGGAGGTTTAGGATTCAACATATGAATTTGGGGGAGACACAAACTTTCAATGGTAGCAACTAAATATTTTTGACAAGTTCATGTTTATGAGGAGAAACCTAAGTAGAACTTGAATTTTAAATAAAACCCATAAGAATTAGAAACAAGTTTTTCTCCCTTATATGAAACACAGTCATAGCTAGAATCAAGATAACTATAAAATTCATAATGCTTGTCATAGTGTTTTCATTTCACAATAGCAACTAAATTTTTATTTAAAATGCAGCTAGAAAAAGGATATATAAATAATCAATGTCTCACTTTGAAGTTATTCATTACTTTATTGGTTTCAGATTTCTAGCATAGTATCTAAAATACAACACTCATAACCTAAAAATAGGGTCATTATTTCATCTCAATAATATAGGTAACAATTTAGCTGCTTGCTTTATTTGAACTTTTGTTGCCTAACAGTTTTTTTTTTTTTAATTTCGTACAAACATCTTGCCTTACTCCATCCCATTGGCCTTTTATCCTAAAACAGATTAGGCAGTACAATGAATTTGAAAAATGCGCCTAATTCCACAATGGAACCAGCAATTTGTTTTAAAACTGGGAGGCAGCATTGTATAGTAGCAAGATTGGGGCTTTCAAGTCAGATTGGGCAAGGTTCAAATTCTACCTGTGCAACATTAGGAGTCTTTGGTGCTTAAGCAGCTTACTCGGTCTCCTTGAACTTCATTTGTCGCTTGCAAAATGAATCTTAAAAGCATCCACTTGGAAGAGTTGTTTGTGAGGATTAAAGAAAATGTTTCTAAATACCTAATCTGATGTTTGGTACCCAGCTGGTGCTTCTTAACAAGCATAACCAAAATGCTGTGGAGAAAGGAATGCTGTTCATGTGCTTCTTAAAGCAATACCCAAATCCATGCCTCAATGTACATATGTGTTTCAATAGTACATATATGGCTATTGAATTGATCAGTTTGGCTGAACTCATTCACTGGGAATTTTAACTGAATTGATCATTGGTTTTAACACTTTACAGACTAGATTTCTGAGCCCTCATTGTTCAGTATACATCAATTCTGGCTCTGAATCAACATAGCCTTTATTCTGCTCTCCCCAACATTTTTCTGACCATTTATCTGTGAGAATTTAAGAAACTACAGAATTGAATCTGAACTCATTATATTTCTGAACTCGGTGTGTTAACTAATAGCAGAGATATGAAGAGGAGCTCTGGTTGACAAAAAAAAAAAAAAAAAAAAAAAAAAGGCATAAAGAGGAAAGTTTGGGATAATAAGAATTTCATGCCTTAAATGAACACTGTATTCTTTCATGGATTCTCTCACCACTTTCATTATCACAACTGCTTACTATGTTGCTTACAGAGTTTCTTAGTTTCAAAGTACCATAATGATAAAACAACTGGTACAAATTTCTGATTTTTTGAGATTTACTAAAATAGGATCATTGAAATTTGCATAATTATTTACGTAAATGATCATGTTCTCATTTTATCTATTATATATTAACATAATATAATTAGTATAATTATAAATAATATTACATACTAAAACTATTCTAAATTCTTATTTATTTTACTAAATTCAACACTAACACTATTTTTATCCTACAAAATTTTTAATTTTTTTTACAAACAGGCTATAACATTTTTTTCTAAAATTCTTCTAGAAAGCTACATAGTGTTAGATGAGCATTTTAAAAAAACCTTAAATTTCACATTCATTAGCATAATTCTTATTACTCTTGGTTTTGAATATTAAAGCCTAAATATTTTGCTAATTTTTAAATCATTCTCAGAAATTACACCTAAGTTAGACAATCACTTAGAATCAGTTATACCTGTTCAAATCTAAAATCAGACAGTTTAAAGAGAGGTAATGACAATTCATGACTTTGGAGAAAGGAGTGGGCCTTGCTATATTATCTAAACGACTTAACAATCCTCTTTTCCAGAGCAATACACTCCTCTACAGAATTTATGAATATTTCTTATGACTCAAACTTGTTTGCAATCTCAATATCTACCCAAATCAGCTCCTAAATCCTAATACTTTATTTTTGTTAAAGACTTTCTTTCTGTGATGTGGAGCTATTTTATGCAAAGTATTTAGGTCCTCTTTAATTCTCTCTCTCTTCTGGAATGGTGATATTGTATTTCATTTTTGCCATGAAGATGACATATCCTGGGCCAACAGTGACACACACTGATTCTCAGAAGAAAGCTCGATCACATTCTGTGTTTCTTATGAGCTCAGTGAACACTTTTAAATAAACAAGGTTCAGTTGGTCCCATGGGACTTAAGTAAAGGAAAAGAAACAGAAAGAGAAATAAGCAAGCTTATCCTCCTTCAGATGTTATATATAATGCTCACTGTTCTTATAGGTTTTTTATTTTACAAGTCCATTTAAAAACTTTAGCCAGTCTTTAAAACAGTTCCGAAGGTAAATACAGTACAACTCCTGTCTACCCTTACCGTCTGGGGTTTACAGTCAATGCAGATTCTGCCAGCTAGATGCTGACTTATACAACTGGGTCTGCCCACTTCTAACTCTTATGATTATTTTCAACTCTTATGATTATGATTAATTTGAATGTGAAAAATTTCCCCAAAGTCAGGTATTAAAAGTAATGAATATAACATCTTTTTTACCGTTTCCTAACTGCCATCTATCTTTTTTTTTCTTATGATTATTGGAAAGCCTATGTATAATTAGATTCTGATTTTTCACTGCAATAAATATTTTAAAGCTGTTGGGATATATGTTTTCTTTCTGAAACCGAGACTTCTTTCCAGACTGATCAAATTTGTTCTTTTGATTTCTACTCATGTTTTAAATCTGTATATAGCACAGTTCTTGGCTTGTTTATTTATTTCTCTTTCTTACTGGAATCAAGAGGAGCAAAGTAAAATAGATCTACAGTCCTTCATATTGTCCTTTCTCCAAGCACTTGAGAAAAAGGTAGTTAGTAGAGAAACAGATCAATACTCCCAGTTAGGTCATGATGGAGTCTTTGTTCCTCTTCACAAGCATCAATTTGAAGATCCAGACTCCATTTCTAAAGCTTCAACAGTGATCAGGATTGATACTCACAAATTAATTCCAAGCCATAATTTTGTTTAAATCGTATCAATAGCCTGTTAAGTAAAATCTGAATTCCCAAAACAACATTCCATATGATGTATACAACAGAATTTGAAAACCATCAACTAAGGGAATCTAGAGCAATATCTGAGGCTCCAGAGTTCTCACTGTTCTCACTATTGTCAAATTCAACTGTAAATCACCTCATTTCTTTCTGTTCAATATGACTGTAGTGAAAAGCTTCCTTCAGTCCAAAATCAGTGTTAAATCTCAGTATCTGTGTTTGGCAGTCAGTCTGTAATGCTGGCACTTGGCTACAATGAGTCTATAAGATGTGGGATTGCTAGGAGTGCTTTCCAAGTACAGCTGCACAAAATTTTTTTTTTTTTTTTTCCTCTTGAAAGCTCAATGGTTTGCTTCTTAATTTGGAAAAAAATAAAGAACATTTTTAAAAGAATTTCATGGAGCTATTATAAAGGTTCTTTAGCTAATAAAATACTGTGAATATGTCCATGCTCTGAGCTTAATTTTTAACTTCCAAATTAATTTCATTGTGTGTTAGTCACTCAGTCATATCCGATTCTTTGTGACCCCATGGACTTCAGCCCGCCAGGCTCCTCTGTCCATGGGATTCTCCAGCCAAGAATACTGGAGTGGGTTGCTATTCCCTTCTCCATGGGACCTTCCCAATCCAGAGATCGAAACTTAGTCTCTTGCAGATTCTTTACTGTCTGAGTCACTAGGGAGCACTTTGGTGCAAATTGATCTAATTCAACAATTGCTTGTTGATGACTTAATCTGTTACATTATTCCCTTAAAAAACCAAGGGGAAACTAAAATTAAAATTAATAAAGCCAAATTCTAATAATAGACTAATAATATCAAATTCTAGTAAAATCAGAGCTACATGCTGCACTTTAAACCCCACTCAGGAGCTTCCCTAGCGGTCCAATGGTTAAGATGCTGTGCTTCCAATGCAGGGGGCACAGATTCAATTCCTGGTCAGGGAACTAAGATCACAAGTGCCATGTGGCACAGTCTAAAAAAACAAAAACAAAAAATAAACCCTACTCAGAACCTGTAGATGGGATCCTGAAGTAATGGGCAGTGCCAACATAAGGTGAAAATTCTGACCAGAATCAGGTCTCCCAAATTTCTCCAAAGCACCCAATTGAGAAAGGAAAATAAAATTTCACCATGTCCCTTCCTTTGCCAGTCTGACTTATTGGTTTTTGATTCTTCCTCTCCTATCGATGGCTTCTCCAATGGCAGAAGTGGTAAAGAATCTGCCTGGAGTGCAGGAGACTTGGGTTCAATCCTCAGGTCAGGAAGATCCCCTGCAGAAGGAAATGGCAATCCACTCTAGTATTCTTGCTGGAAGAATTGTATGGACAGAGGAGCCTGGAGGGTTACAGTCCATGAGGTCTTGAAGAGTCAGACACAAATAAGCGCACACCCACCTAGGGATAGGTATTATCTTCTAATTTGTTTCATTTTGTGTCTTAAGAGTTTGGCTCAGATTTCTGCCTGCCTGCAACATGTATTTCCTGCTTTTGGCTATCTTTGGGAGTGACTCTGGATTTTGGGAGAGGCTTCCCAGGTGGCTCAGTGGTAAAGAATCCATCTGTCAATGCAGGAGACCTCAGAGACACAGATTGATCCCTGAGTCTGGAGGAGGACATGGCAACTCACTGCAGGATTCTTACCTGAAAAATCTCATAGACAGAGGAGTCAGGTGGGCTATAGTCCATGGGGTTGTAAAATGACTGAGCAATTGAGAATACACGCACACATTAGATTTGGGGAAGGTAGTAACTTTTGCACCTCTTTGAGGATGGCTTTTAGTCCATGGACTTAATACTATAAGAAATATTTACTCTTTGTCCAGGCGGAAAGGTGACAAGATATTTGAAAGGAAAAGACCCTGATGCTGGGAAAGATTGAGGGCAGGAGGAGAAGGGGATGATAGAGGATGAGATGGTTGGATGGCATCACTGACTCAATGGACATGAGTTTGAACAAACTACAGGAGACGGCGAAGGACAGGGAAGCCTGGTGTGCTACAGTCCATGGGGTCGCAAAGAGTCAGACACAACTGAGTGACTGAATGATGATGAATAACTCTATAATCAGAAATTTGGCCAAATTAGAAGCTAATATTTAGGGTCTGATAGAATTTTCTTTTAGGCCTTTTCCTTTATCCCAAATGTACCCAGAGGGAAAGGTTGTGTCAGTCCTTAACCATCTAGGCTACGACTCAGTTCTTAGAGGAATTAAAAGCAAATGTCTCTATCTTACAAATATTTGCAGAACCAGAAATGCGGTTCTAGAGGCAAGTCAAAGTTCACCTAATCCTACCAATCCTAAACCTCCCCTATTTATCTTAAAAAGCCTATTACTTACATTCCTTCTTTATGCCTTTGAGATGTGGATATTCTACAAACTTCATGGAGATAATTCTTATCAAAAGGGGAATAAAAGGTGAAAGGGTCATTTGGAATTGAGGCAAATAAAAAATCATGTGTCTTCACAAATATTTATATATATAAAAAAGCTTTAGCCAACAAAGCAGATAACTTAGTCCAACTGTCCTTTTGTAACTAGTGAGCTCTGTATCGTTGTACCTGATTCAAGATAGAAATTGTTAAATGAAATTATAAAGTCTCTGTGTCTGTGTCCATATGTGTATCTATTTATGTGTTAAATATTTGCTATTTTTTTTAACCTCTGGATGATATCACTTAATTTGTAAAAGAGCTCCATTTAATTGGCTTAAAGAAAATCAAGCACTTATAAGACTTAAGCAGTCATAAAATTCTCAGAAATATAATAGAGATTTAACCCAAATACTTTTCAGGTTCATATGCTCTAGGAAAATATTCAGAAATAAAGCTAGTTTGTGTTGATTTTATTAGAATAGGCATATCTTTAGAGTTCTCAACAATGAATATAATGCAGACATGTAACTCTTATTTCATCTGGGTTTATTAATTTTATTAATCAAATGAGTTCATGTTATCTCTACTAAATTCATCAGCAAGAAAAAGTAGCTTGGGATGATGGCTGACTTTGCTTAATGTCTCATGAAGTTTTTGTGGATAATCTAATCATTAAGTAAACGGAAGAGATGTAAGTAGAACAAAAAGTTTTAGGTGAACTTTTCTAATAGCTTTCCCAAATCTTTTGGTAACCTGGAACATCAAAGTTTTACTAAGTTCAGTTAAGTGATGAGTTACGATAAATTATTAAATATCCAAATCCTTTCCAAATAAGATAAAACATTGAAACACTAATTGCTAAACACAAGTTTATCCACTTTTGGTTTTCTTTTATGGAACTAAAAGTACTTGTGCCAATTAGTAAACATCTTTTATGCCATGTTGAGAAATTTTCTATCAGAAAGCACATGTCTGGAAATTATAAAAAGTATTTACAGACTTTCCCAGTAACAGAATGCTAGTACTGAAGATAGTTTATAATTGTTTAATCTTTTAAAAAGTATTCCCTCTGCTTCTGTTCTCTGAAAGAGACTGTAAAGAATTAGTATGGTTTCTTCCTTAAATGTTTAATTAAATTTATTAGTCATCCTATCTGGGGCTGGTGCTATTAATTATTAAATCAATCTTTAATAAATACAGGCCTATTCATATTGTTAATTTATTCTTATGAGTTTAAAAATTGGGTTAGGAAGATCCCAAAGAAAAGGGAATGGTAACCCACTCCAACATTCTTGCCTGGAGAATCCCATAGACAGAGGAGTCTGGCAGGCTATAATCCATGGGGTCTCAGAGTCAGACACAACTGAGCTACTAACACACACACATGTATCTCTCAAGGAATTGGTCCATTTCATCTAGATTAGCCAATTTGTGGGCATAGAGTTATTCATAGAAATCCTTTATTATTCTTTTAATAGCCATGAGATCTGTAATGATGTCCCTTCTTTCATTTCTAATATTAGTAATTTGTGTCTACTCCCCATTTTCTTTTCGGAGAAGGCAATGGCACCCCACTCCAGTACTTTTGCCTGGAGGGTCCCATGGACGGAGGAGCCTGGTAGGCTGCAGTACATGGGGTCGCTAGAGTTGGACACGACTGAGTGACTTCACATTCACTTTTCACTTTCATGCATTGGAGAAGGAAATGGCAACCCACTCCAGTGTTCTTGCCTGGAGAATCCCAGGGACAGGAAGCCTGGTGGGCTGCAGTCTATGGGGTCACACAGAGTCGGACATGACTGAAGTGACTTAGCAGCAGCAGCAGCAGCCCCATTTTCTTTTAGCCTGGCTACAGTCTTATTTTATTTTTATCATAGTGAGATGATAAAAACAATATTGAGGATGAAAATGGAATTTTTCTTGACTATGATTTAAGTCACTTTGAAAAGGCAATAATCATATTAAAGCTAAAACAAACACTAATCAGTTTATTTTTATTCTAAATTTTCTTATATTTTGTGTGTAAATCAAAATATAATTTGGGGTACACCTACACAAGAAGAATATGTCCAAGCAAATCTTATTGCAAATCAACATGAGTTGAATGTAGTTCAAGTCTATTTGCTACGATTTTGGTTAACTCATGAGTGGCAGATTTAATATCTTATAAATCTCTACTACCAGCACAATGCCTAGCATAGTGAATCTGAAGACCCAAACTTTTTTTTTTTATAGATACACATCCTTTTCTAGAGAATTACAGTGAAATTACTTTGTTGGAAGCATTTCAAACTTTTTGATAATACTGTGTACCCTTTTGGAGAAGGCAATGGCACCCCACTCCAGCACTCTTGCATGGAAAATCCCATGGACGGAGGAGCCTGGTGGGCTGCAGTCCATGGGGTCGCACAGAGTCGGACACGACTGAAGCGACTCAGCAGCAGCAGCAGCAGTGTACCCTTTCATTCTATTTTAAACAGCAATATGGTTTAGATGGTATACCACACAGGGACTAGGACCAGGGCAGATGTAATAGCATCAGCAATTCTTATTGATTGTTCATCATGCTAATAAGGTAGTGATGAGATAACTCATCATGAAAACTCCAACTAATTTACATAACCACTTGCCACACCGCAACATCATTCCCTCCTTTTCCTGACCTCCTTCCACATCTACATCCTCCCATTATTATTGTTGGTAGTGGAGGATAAAACAGTGCCTTCTCTGGAGCAAGACCTGCTAGTTAAACTCCTCGCTCTGTTATTTATCGGCTGTACGACATTTGGTAAACTGCCCAACCTCTCTGATGTTGTCAGCATTAAATGAATTAATATACATAAAGTGCTTAGAAAAATACCTGATATGGAATACACTCAGTAAAAATTAGCTATTATTCCTAATTTTAATAACTAATGTGCCTCATGTACTTTCCATTAATTTATTCAACTATTCAATAATTATGCATTCCAAGCACTGTTCTTGGTGTTGGAATTATGGCAGTGAACAAAAGAGACCAGATTCCTAACCTCACGCAGGAGGAGACAAAGGGAGCAAGTCCTGAAATAAATAAATAGTAAGTAATGAAACCTCGGGGCTTCCTGGTGGCTCAGCTGTAAAGAAACCACTTGCAATGAAGGAGACACAGGAGACAGGTTTAATCCCTGGGTTGGGAAGGTTCCCTGCAGGAAGGTATGGCAACCCACTACAGTATTCTTGCCAGGAAAATCCCATAGACAGAGGAGCCTGGCAGGCGATAGTCCATAGGGTGCAAAGAGCTGGACATGACAGCAGGGACTGAGCACAATGAAACTTTTGAGAAAGAAGTCAGGTAAGGAGAGAGAGATGAAGTTAGAATAAGAAAAGGCTTCAGTGATGAGGTGACATTTGAAATGAAGAAGGAAGCCAGGCAAAGGTCAATGATCAGGGGAAATAGGAAGTGTCAAAGAAGAGCAAGATGGGAAAGCACTTACTTGACCTGTTAGAGAAAGAACCAGAAGACCAGCATGATCGCTGGTCCAGTGCAAGTGGAGAGGGACTTCCCTGGTGGTCCAGTGGTTAAGAATTCGCCTTCCAATGCAGGGGGTGTGGTTCAATCCCTGGTCAGGGAACTAAGATCCCACATGCTGTGGGGCAACTAAGCCAGCGTGCTGCAACTTGAGAAGCCTGCACACCACAACTCCTTAGTCCATGCACTGCAACTAGAGAAGCTCGTGCGCCAAAATGAAGACCCAGCAGAAATTAAAAAAAAAAAAAAAAGCAAGTGGAGCGAGAAGCCAGAAAGCACTGGCACCCTGTGGACAGTTAAGAAGGAATCAGTGCTTCTGGTAAATGTAGGAAGGAGGACTCGGATGAAATATGTTATCACCCAGCTGCCTTTACGCAACAATGAAGGGAAGAGGCAGATGGAGCAAAGGTGTGTGTGTGCTCAGTCAGGGTAGCTGTGGAGAAAGGAATGTTTTACTCTTTCCTGCCTGTTTCTGTGAAAGCAGAAGAACTCTGAGTAGAGAGTCAAACAATTATCTCATAAATTCCTTTTAGGAAAAGCAATAACATGAGGTGATTGGATCTAAAAGACAATCTTCCCTCTCCCCCCAAATAGATACTTTCCTAAAATTTCAAAGGAAGTGGGCACACTCACTCTGCATATTGCCTATGCACACAATTAACAGTTGCCACTCTTATTTCCACCTGTATTTTACACCAAAATTGATCTAAGACATACCATAAATATCTCTATATTAACTCACTTGAACGAGTGGACTATTCATTACACAAATGCGAATTTCATCTTGACAATGACTTTTCTCCCAACCTTGTGACATCGCTAAATTGAGCCCACGTTTTCTTGGCTGAATCTCTGGCAGCAGAGAATTAACTTTTACAACACAGGCTGTTCCCTGAGTGTCACTTTATTGGATGATGTTTTTATAGGTATTCTCTCTATTGCAAAAACATGTGGGATAGTCCAAGATCTATATCAGAAATTCTCTAATTCTAAAATGGCATGATTTAAAATGTGAATTGGACCCCATCATATCATGCTTTTATGACCAGTGGGCATTGAGAATCATCTTGAAATATGACTTCCCCAGGCTGCAGCCACTCTGCCACCAGCATGTCCTCTCGTGGATGCAGCAGGACATGCCATCCTGTGGATTCTCTGGTGCTTTCTCAGAAATGGAACAGGGCACTTTAACTCATTCAAGCCACAAGAAGGAAGGGGCCTCTGATTAATTGTGTTACAAATGAATGGCAGATTATTAACAAATGATAATGTGATACCTTATTTCAGTTGAGTAAAAAAGCCTAAACAGTCTGGGTACTCATTTAAAACTATAACTACCTGCTCTGGGCAAGGTACTTATAAGGCTACTGAAACCAAAGTACATTCATTTTATACAAAGTAGTCCTAATTCTCTGATTTCAGAAGCTTACACCAGGGATCCCTTAACATTGAGGCACTGATATCAAGATGATATAGAATAAGAACTCTGCTCCTCACGTTCAGACACAATACTGAATGGCAACCGGAGGAGAGATTCAGAGTACCCTTGTCACATCAAGAAGATAAGTAAATTTTAAGGAAATCTTTAGTGGTTTTTTTTGTTTTTGTTTTTTATAATGGTAAAACCTCCTAACTTACTGAAATCCAATGAAAAGCGTTTTGATTCTGTTGTTTTGGAAAAAAATGAATGTGGGTGGGAGGGGAGACATGGGGTGGGAGGGGAAAGATGGGGTCAGTCAACATGCCATGCCTGCTCATGAGGACAAAACTGCAGGTAACAGGTGAATAAAATCAACAAACTGTATAAAGACAATTGAAATATGTAATCCCCAGGCCATCCAGCAAGAAGTAGCCAACTTTCAGACTTCATGACCAATTCAAACAAACAAAAAAAATTCTGCCTTTAATCTTGGTGCCAACCATCTCTCCTTTATTAAACAAACAGACAATTCGGTGGGAATGATGCCTCAGATTTGGAACATATTCCCTGTAGACTGTTGGAGTTCTGAACTGGATTCGAAATGAATCCATCCATACAATATCAATCAATAGAATCAATATTTTGCTGCCTTTTCCTCTAGAAGGGGCTTCCCTGGTGGCTCAGGTGGTAAAGAATCTACCTGCAATGTGGGAAACCCAGGTTCCATCTCTGGATCAGGACGATCCCCTGGAGAAGGGAATAGCTATCCACTCCAGTATTCCTTCCTGGGAAATTCCATGGACAGAGGAGCCTGGCAAGCTACAGCCCATGTGTTCAACAAAGAGTTAGACACAATTGAGAGATGAACACTTTCCCTCTAAAAGAGGAGAGAAAGTCAATATGTAACAATTAGTGAGAAATTGAACAGGGGAAGATGTAAAAAATGAAACAGAAGGCCAAAAGATGTACAACATTCTCAGATACCAATATCTAGGGATGTCTATGTGTTTTATATAAAACGGCCTAGACAGTTGGCCCTCCAGCAATATTGATGGGTTTCACATCCCAGGATCCCGAGGGACAATTTTGGTTTGTTTTTTAGTCACTAAGTCATGTCCAACTCTTTGTGACCCCATGGACTGTAACCTGCCAGGTTCCTCTGACCATGGGATTTCCCAGGCAAGAATACTGGAGTGGGTTGCTGTTTCCTAACTGCTTTCAGTTTAGAAGCAACGAGAGAACTTTAGAGGGAAGGAAGGAAATATGAGCTGTGTGTGGAGAAGAAAGTATGTCTGAATGTGTCTGTAGGTTGTAGGGAAGGAACGAGTTCTTTCATGCACCTGAGGTCGGCTCACTTTGGAAGAGAGAACGTGGGTAAGATGGGAGATAATCACAGAATCTTAATGGGGAAAAGAGACAAGCCTGGTTTGGTTGGGGCTTAGGAAATAAGAGAAATAAAATACGTGAAAACAAACATATATGCATGTCCTCAGGGTGTTTCTCTCCTACCCACCTTCTACCCTTATCAGCAAAAGTCAGAAGAAGATACCACTTTTCAGGACTCCTAACTCCTAAGCTTTTTGCCATGCTGATTTATTACCAGAAGAATCTAGAGTCACACTATATGAATTCTTACATTGTAAAAGAAGAAAACTACTTAAGATGGAAATTGGATCTAGGAAAGCAAAGGGACCAGGCTGAAAGACAGACTGGGCGTTCAAAGCAAAAGGAAATTGTCCCCAAGGTAGCTGTTGATGGCAACTCAAGTGTTTGTTGGATCCAAGACTGGAATCTGTCATTAGGCTTACCAGTGACACAACATTAGTGGAAAGGAAATCATACAGGCTTTTAACCTCAAGTTAGAAAATGGAAGGTGGGAAATGGCACTGAGTATCAGAATGACTTACAGAGCCGTGTACTATAGCTGGAAGAATATTGAATTTTGATTCAGAAGTCTTGGGTTTATGTCCACCAAAGACATTTCTTGGCTGTGTGTAGAAGTTATTTAAACTTTCTTGGTCAAGTTTCAACCATCTGTGCAGTTGGTGTAAAAATTAGGAGGACTGGTTTTAAAATGAAGTAATATTTGCTAGAGTACTTAATATAATTTTAAGCTCTCTATGAATCAAATATGAACTTGAATGAATCAAATATCTTATTAATTTTATTTTGTTGGGATGGTCATGCTATCATTCTGTCTGCACTGAATCTCTTTCTC